>NC_133659.1:201652732-202982701 GCF_037893015.1 Macrotis lagotis
GAAATTATGTAATTTATAAATATGCATGTGAATGGATGTTGAAAAACTTTCATTACATGTAATTGGAAAAATAAAATAAAATATCTATTGTGAAAAAAAGATTAAGAACCCTTTTTCTAGTCTAACCCCCTCATTTTATAGACGAATAAAATTATCTTCAAGGAGGTTGTGATTTCCTAAAGTCATCCAGATTGTAATCAGTAGAGGTGAGTTTTGGACTCAGGGCCTCTAACTTCAGATTCACTGTTTTTTCATTGTGCCACAATTTCACATTGTAGTACATAAACTGTACTTAAAATATCTCAGCATAAGAGTAAAAAAATCTATTCTCATCTTTTAATTCAAAAAGTTTTGAACACCCACAAGGTACAAAGGTATTACAGAATTCTGCTTGGGGTAGATAAAATGATTCTGTAGGTTTGGAACAGAGCCTGAATTTTCAAAACAGAAAACAAAGCCCAAAAACTTGGCCAGTGAACTTTTTTGATTCTTGGAAAAAGGCTAGAATGGATTATTAAAAAGTTGTAAGTGAATATCTAGGAAAAGAAGTGATGATTTTATAGAACAAGTATAGTTTCATCAAAAATAGGTTTTGCCAGATAATTTTCTTTTTTTTTTTTTGTTATGGTTACCAAACTAGTAGATCAAGGGAATACTATAGATACAATTAGTCAGGTTTTAGCAAAGTGTTTGATTAAAATATCTGATATTGTCCTTTTGGAAAATATGGAAAAATGCAAATTGAATTTAGAACTCAAAGACTAGTCAGTATCTGCTTGCAGGAATCCTCTGATAGGTCCTGTGATCATTCATATTTTTATTAGTGACATAGGAGTCAAAATTACTCTGTAGAACTTGGAAAAATTCAAAATTCATCAGGAGGAACCAGAAGTCAGGAATTTCAAGTGAAATACTGAAAAAAGTAGGAAGGAATGATGCTTTATAGAACTAGATCTCAGATTACACTATAAAGTGGTAGTGTTCAAAACTATTTTATAGTGTTTCAAAAATAGAAAAGTTGATCAGTGGAACCAATCCAGAAGCAGGCAAACCTTTGTGGTATAATATTTGATGAACTCAGAGATTCTGACTAATGGGGTAAAGACTCATTCCTTATTCAACAAAAACTTCTGGGAAAGCCGAACCTCTCTTTTTTTTTTAAGGTTTTTGCAAGAAAAATGGTTAAGTGGCTTGCCCAAGGTCACACAGCTAGGTAATTATTAAGTGTCTGAGACCAGATTTGAACCCAGGTACTCCTGACTCCAGGGCTGAACTTTATCCACAATGCCACTTAGCCGCCTGCTGAACCTCTTTCTTGAATGTGTATGGAATGAAATATCCATAAAGAGGAAAGCAGAAAGGATTAGAAAACAGAATCTAATAATGTTATTTATAACAAATATATTTGAAATAGAAGGTGTACTAGAGTTAAAATAATTTAAATTACTTTGTTTCAACATAATTATCTATCATGCCTCTGCAGAAATAAAAAGGAGGTGGAAATCATGATCTCAGACAAAAGAAAAGCAAACAGGGAAAATACATTTTACTAAAATGTACATAGACAAGAGCAGTGTTGTTTGTTGTCCATTAGTTGTATTTGTCTTTTTGTATGGATACTGAGTTGGTTTGCTTTTTCCTTCTCCAATTCATTTTACACGTGAGGAAACTGAAACAGACAAGGTTAAATGACTTGCCCAGTGTGACATGGCTAACATGTGTCTCAGATCAGATTTAAACTTGGATATTCCTGATTCCAAGGCCAGTATTCTATCCACTGTGCCACCTAGCTGCTCCATGTACTGAAAAAAAATACACACACATACACACACAAATGGAATAGCATGTAAATTATTAAATAAAAAACCAAATGAATTACAAGAGGAAATAGTTATTTGAAAGTATAATAGTGAGGAAAGAGTTCATAACTAAATAAGAGATAGAGAAGTTTATAGGAGATAATGTGGATAATTTTAGATTGCATAAAATTAAAAAGTCTTTTCACAAACAAAACCAATGCAGCCAGAAATTAGAAGAAAAAGAGGAAAATGGAGGGGGGGAAAATCTTAGCAAGTTTCTTGGATAAAAAAGTTTCATTTCTTAAATATATGGATAACTGAGCCAAATTTATTAGACTAGGAGTCATTCCTTAATTGATAAATAGTCAAAGAATATGAATTTTCAGAAGAAGAAATCCAAGGTATCAAACTAAAACAACAAACTAAACAACTAATAATTAAATAGAAATTAAAACAATTCTGAGTTATCATACCTGACAGCATATCTGTATGATTAAAAAAGACTGTTCCGGAGACTTATTTGGAAGCATATCCTTTCAATCTATGCAAACTGTTTCTTTTTTTTTTTTCTATGCAAACTCTTTCAACCAGCAGTACTGCTAGTAGGAGCAATGTATCCCAAGAAGATCAAAGAAAAAGAACCCAAGTGTATAAAACTATTTATTGCAGTTCTTTTTGTGGTGGCAAAGAATTGAAAACTTGACTGATAGCCATCAATTGATGAATGATTGGGCAAGATATGGCATAATTTTTTTAGTCATGTCTGATTCTTTGTGACCCCATTTAGGTTTTCTTGGCAAAGACACTATATTCATTTGTCATTTCCTTCTCTGGTTCATTTTACAGATGAGAAAATGGAGGGAAATAAGGTGAAGTAATTTGCCTAAGATTCCATAGCTAGTAAGTGATTTGAATTCAAGAAGATGAGTTTCAGACCTGGCACTCTATTCACTGCACCACCTAATTGTCCTCAAACTGTTGTATGTGAAAGTAATATAACACTGTTTTGCTATAAGAAATTATAAAGGAGATCATTTCAGGAAAATCTGACAACACTTATAGGAACTGATGATGAAAAATGAATTGAGCAGAGCCAAAAGAATTTACACAGTAACAACAAAATTGTCAGACTTAGTACTTGATTGATACACTGATCCATCACAATTCCAAAGGACTCATGATAAAATATGCTGTGTCCATATAGAGAATTGATAGACTCAGAGTACAGCTTAAAGAATATTTTATTCTCTTGGGTAATGGGGAATGTTATACATGACTTCAAATATGTAATCAGTATTGTATTTCTCAATGGGTTTGGTGAAAGGTGGGAGAGAACTCAGAACTGGGAACAGGGAAGAATAAAGATGTCTCTGTACTTTATAAAAAAGGCTTAGATCTCAAAGAGATAAAAGAGTAAACTGGATCCATATATATGAAAATATTCATAGAAACACTTTGTTGTGGCAAAGAACTGGAAACAAAATGGGTTTCCATTAAATCAGGAATGACTGAATAAATTAAAGTTTTAAATTTAGATTAATTATTGACTTCATAAGTACAAGAAGAGAGAGGATCCCTGTTTAGGCAAAAGTTATCTGAAAAAAGATCTGAAGAACTTCAAAATGAATATTAGTGTGTAATGTGATAGCCAATAAAATCCTTGGACTACATTAAGAGAAACATAATTTCCAAGAAATAAGTATTTATTCCAAGAGCACTGGCTCTGGAGTCAAAATGATGCTTGCTTTTGATACTTACTATCTTATGTGACCTTGGACAAATCACTTAGACTCCCTGGCAAATGAGGTAATTGGACTAGAAGGCCTTTGAGACCCTTTCCAGCTCTTGATCCTTCTCTGGCCAAATCACATCTAGAATATTATATTCATTTTGAGGTAGCACATTTACATAAAGAAATTGATAAACTGGAGAGTGTCTGAAGGGGGCAGACAAGATAGAGACTTGAGTCTTATGCCACTTGGGAAAACTGAAGAAATTTGGGCTTTTGTATTGCAGAAGAGAATAATTGAGGGTATATGATTATTTTCAAGTTTTTGAATAGACTCATACTATTTGGTCCCAGGAATCAAAAAAAAAAAAGTGATGAGTGGAAGACACAGAAAGGTAAATTTAGGTGTGATGTCAGTAAAAATTGGAATGTTTGAGGAAGTAGTGGGTTCCTTCTTCTTGAAGTTATTCCAGCAAAAAGGTTTTATTATGACTTTCCAAGCATATTATAGTGAGTATTCTTTTGATTTTGGAGTTGAACTAGATGGACCCTCAAATGCCTTCCAGTTCTGAAATTCTATGATTCTGTGACTTTCCCTATTCAATTCCCATATCACCACTGATAGCATCACTTTCCATTCTATGTCCTAAATCCTGAAGTATTCTTTTCTTTCAGCTGCTACTTCTAGCCTCAATTCTGCAACTTTTGTTTTCTTTATGGTTAAATAACCAGTAACTTTTTCTCCTCACTTCTGTAGCCTGGATGGAGCATCACTAGTCAGAGATGATTGCCAGACATTGTCCAGTCATGCTATATTCCTGAGATCCCACTGATAGTAACCAGCAATCAATGAATTAAGTAAAAATTCCTGTTTCCCAACTGCCTTCATCTATGATTACATCCCTTCCTATATCCAGCACTTGCTAAGGACTCACCTGCTTTTCATCCTTGTTTAATTTTTATTTTTTTAATCAGTAATTTACAGCAGAACAATCTACCTACTTAAAATCTACCTCTAAGAGATCTATCACAAGGTGGTTAATCTCAGACCCATCAGTTTACCTTGAATGTTCTAGTATTACCTACACTTAAAAGCACTTGTTATTGTTTCCTATTCTGTATGTTGTTCAGTTCAGTTTAGATACATGGATTATATTTTTTTCCTGTATTCTTACCATGAAATTATGAGTTCCTTATGAGCCTGTTTTCCTATCTGTAAAATAGACAATAGTTTTATATTTCCATCCTAGGGTTGTTGTGAAGATCATATGAGATATGTATATAAAACCTTCTCAAATATAAAATGCCACTATATAAATGGTACTTATCACTATTAAAGGATATTCCTTAAGCCCTTATTTCATTTTCAAATGAATTCTCTATGAATAATGTTAAGATAAGTCACAAAGAAATGTCTAAAAAAGGCAGGTCCTTCACTTGTCTTCTTATCCAATTAGCATAGAATTCTGATTCTTCAAAAGATGGATATGACTTGAGACCAGTACCTATGACTCAAAATTAGTGATATCAGTTTCTGATTCAGGCATTAGTGTCAAACCATTCCTATAGGGTATGCTTTATACTAGAGCTTCCAAAAAAAAAAATTCAGTCATTAACTGATGCCAGAATCCAGTTATCTTGCTGGAAATAAAATTTGGCAGCTTGTTAAACCAGCTCCTATAACTGTATCCTTTTTTATAAAATGAAAGATGATTTCTTCATTTTTACTTTCTCTTTTGTGTGTGAGTAAAGATGCCTGTAGAATATATATTTATATGTAAAGACACATAAACACTCATACATAGATATGTGTGTGTGTGTGTATACACACACACACACACACACACACACACACACACATATATATATTTAAGATCTAGGCTCTGAAAGCAACCTAGTTAGCTATTGAAGACCTTTGAACTGAAACTACTTCCCAAACTTACCACTGATCTTTTATTTGCCAAATTTGATGATCTTTTCCCAGTCCCCATCCTTCTTGACTTCTCACTGCATTTGACACAGATAATCACTCTCTCCTCTGGATTTTGTGCGGTTTGTACTCCTACCACTTTGAGTATTCTCTAACCATTTCTTCTCAGTCTCCTTTGCAAGTTTATCATATTATATATATATATATATATATATATATATATATAGAGAGAGAGAGAGAGAGAGAGAGAGAGAGAGAGAGAGAGATATATACAGAGAGAGAGAGAGAGAGAGAGAGAGAGAGAGAGAGAGACCCTATCAATGTTCGTCAAGGTTCTGTCCTGGACCTTCTTTTCTCTCTACATTCTTAATTAGTAGGTCCATGTGTTTAATTTTCAACTCTATGCAGATGGCTCAGAGCTAAATATTCAGTTCTAGTTTTTCCCTTAAATTTCAATTTCATATCAACAGCCTCCTATTGGATGTTTCAAATTGACTGTCCCAGAAACATCCCAAATACAACATGTCCAAAATAGAATTTAATATCCACTTCAGCTAGTTTCTCAAGATCCTTGACTCACTCTCCCTCAATCCACATTGTTCATTCAGTTGCCACATCTTAGGGTTTCTCTCTCATCTTTCTTAACACAGCAGCCAAACTTTTAGTTCAGGCCCTAATCACTATTTGCCTCAATTATTGCAATAGCCTTTCAATTGATCTACCTCTGCCAAAAGTCTCTCCGTCTTTCTTCCACAGAGTTGTCAGAGTAATTCTTCTTAAGACTGATCATGTTACTTCTTGCACAGTAAACTCCAGTGGTTCCCTATTACCTCTATGATCAAATATAAACTCTTCTGTTTTAGCTTCAATGATGCAGCATAGAAAATTGATAAGAGAACTGACCTCAGAACTAGGAAGATGTAGGTTAACATTTTCTCTAATACATAATGGTTGTGTGACCTTGATCCAACACACTTAATCCCTCAGTGTGGTATGTAATTTTCCATGTAAATTGCAGAGGAAGTGATAATCTGTATTGTATGGTAGGAATTTCCTTGATATCAACCCTGTCTACTTGCTCAGTTTGGGTGTGCCTTATGTGATTCACCTGTAGCAAAGTGGAGGAACATTTCTATTCCTTCATAGTGTTTCATCTTGCTGGGCTGCCATAGTTCAGGAATCTTATCATCAATCCTAAATTTGGTAATAAAGTTGAGAGAGAGAGAGAGAGAGAGAGAGAGAGAGAGAGAGAGAGCGAGCGAGCGAGCATAGTATGGTGAATAGAGAGTTGACTCAGAGTATTCACACTGTTTTACAGAAAAGAAGCCAAAAGTAAAGTCAGTAAGGCAGTGACAATGTATTTCTTGGTTAATAAGGAAAAAAAATAGAACTATCTTATTGCAGGAAGAGATATATATATATATATATATATATATATATATATATATATATGAAATTGGCTAGCTTTATTGTACAATTTTTCTCCCTAGTTAACTACCTGATAATGAAATGAACTCATTATATTTAGTGCTTTAAAAAATATTTTTTGTTGCTAGCTATTTCCCAGAGCCAGAATGCTGATTTGCTCTGGGTAGTACTGCTGTGATATCCTCTGCTTCTTTGTTTCAGATTTTGGCTGGGCTTTCTTTCCCTGTTTGAGCTTCTAAAGGACTCTGGACTCAGGGTCTGAACCTGTGCTTATGAGTTGGTTTTTTTTTAATTTCAGAATGAAATAGGGAAGGAGAAAAATCAGAAATTGAAATTGAGGGCTGTTAGAATACAAAGAAAATAAGTAGCTTAAGTTCAGTTTCTCAGTTAATATATAGCTTGACTTAGGTTCACCATGTAGTAACAAGTTCATGGATCCTTATTTGGGTCTTAGAACAGCAAACTGTATATTTTCCACAAATACTCTTGAGATCTGAAATTCAGCATTCTATCCTGTATTTTTCTTTTTATTACAGATGAACAAGAGGCATTGAATTCAATCATGAAAGATCTGGTGGCTCTCCAGATGGGCCGACGTCACAGGTTGCCTGGCTTTGAGACCATGAAGAACAAAGATACTGGCCACCAAAATAGACAGGTAGGTGTGGTCCTGACAGGATTTGATGACCCCTTAGCACAAATTTGCCTTTGAGGCAGGAATTGTGAGGTGAAGTCAAGAGCTTCTCTTTACTTTTGTACTTTTGACCAGAATGGTAATATCCCATTTCTCTTCCCTCCCAAACCCTTACATCCTAGGCTATTAGTAAGTGATAATCTCTGCTAGAAAAGGTGAAGTGTTTTAAGACCTTTGGACATTCAACCTTTGGGGGCCCCCAGTCATAAACCATAACATTATGTCTCTGATTCCCATAGCATCTTTCATATTCATCTATGAAGAGATTAGAATAAATGGATGAACCAGAAATTACTATAAATGTCTTTCAATTTTGCTTTGTGGGTTAACTGGCAAATTGTCTATTCTAGGTTGACTTTCTTTTCAAATCAGGATGTATACAGTCAAATTAGTTTATTTAAAATTTCATATTGACACATATAAACTTGGAAAGATAAATTTCCTGCCTAAGCATATGTTCCAAAAGACAATTTAGTATTATTTTTTCATTATCCTTACTATATTCTCCCTCTCTTCTCCTATTAGAAAGAACTACTATTTTTTTTTTCAGAAACATTTAAGCCTAAGTGATGATTAAAGCCTCATGCTCATCTCCAATGTCTTCTGGCTATTACCTAGACACTTTTTTACCATAGAAAAGGAGTAATGAGGAAGATTTCTTCTTCTACAGAGCAGATCAGATATTATATGCCAAAATAATTCAACAAATATGTGAATTCATGGAATGTTCAATTAAAGATTTAATTCACTTTAAATGATTTCCTCAGACTTTTTAAGGAGTTCTTTTGACTCCTGGGTTGGGTAGATAGAACTGTAGTCACCTCCTCTCTAAGGCCATTGAATATAATGTCCCCACAGTATTTTCTAGCTTTAGAAATGTTAAGGAGTCTAGAATCTCATAGCCTAATTCAGTATATAACTTGATAGGGATATTTGGTTATAATGTAATTTTTATTTTTTTTATTACTTTTGTGCTTCTTTGGAATTAGACTCACTTTTGTACTTCTTTTCCAAACCATCTTGCTTGTAGCCTTCTATACTGTCTAATTGTTTGGGAATCTCCCCTTTATGACTAGTGGATGTTCGAAGTACCATTTAAGAAAAAAACATTCTGCCAGAATAAGGCTCCACTATCAGTCTTGGAGTTAGTAATCTCACTCCTTTTCTAATGTCAACTATCTGATGCAATGCTATCTAGCTACTGTCCTAAAAATAGATAAAATCAAATGAGAAACAGCTACTTATTGAAAAAATAAAAGCTTTTCTGAGTTTGGAGCTTTTTTAGAATTTGGGTAGGAAGAAAGACACATTTTAAGAAATGTATGTGATTAGAGCTAAGAAATCATTATGAGGCAAGCCCTGATGTAGCTTTACTAGGTCAGAGAGACCTGCTAAGTTTTTTGGTTTTTTTCTTCTTCAGTTGAGTGAAGTCATTGGTTGTTTTTTCAGCTGCTTGTGAAGGCAGAAGGTCAGTAAAAAGACTGATCCTGGTGATTGCTGATGAAAAGATGTAATTGGGAAATAATCCTACTGCATGGTCTTAACCTCTGAGAGACACCACGGTTTATCTATGTAACAATTTATCTTTCATTTAGTTTATTTAATTTTATGGAAGATACAATTGTATTAACAATAGGGTTTTTTTTTTGTTTTTAAAGAAAAAACATAACAGCAGCACCTCAGCCCTCTTGAATAGCCCCACAATAACAACGAGCCCATGTGCAGGGGCCAGTGAAGAAAAGAAAATTTCGGTAAGAAACCATATTATACTTTAACTGACATAAATTTTCGTAAAATATCTATTAGTGATATTAAGGTTAGAAGACTGATGAATTGATTTCCTCAACTTTTTTTAATGGTGATGGTTAGATTACTTACATCCTGTTTTCAGTAGATAACAAATCTCTCTTTGATGGTATTCAGTTACGTTGTTGTTGAGTTGTTTCAGTTGTGTCCAACTCTTCATGACCCCATTTGAGGTTTTTTTGGCAAAAAAAATTGTAGCAATTTGCCATTTCCTTCTCCATCTCATTTTCAGATGAGGAACTGAGTCAGACAGAGTTAAATGATTTGCCTAGGGCCACCCAACTAGTAAGTATCTGCAGCCAGTTTTTTAACTCGGTTTCTCTTGACTCCAGGCCCAGTGCTTCACATAGTGCCACCTAAGCTGCCTTGTTTAGTTACACAATCTTTATAATTGTTACTGAATTTAAGGAAGCTACCTAACTGGTGAAGAGACACTCAAAATTTAAAAAGTAAGGTCTATTTATTTTGTATATTTAATGTATTTTCATAGGATATTTTTCATAGAATCATATTCTAATACCTCCTTATGTTGTGGAGGTGAACTTGAGTTCTCCAGATTATGCTAGTGGAAGACAAGCTCTAGAAGGTTCTATCATGCTAGAAGTGCAGTTCCTGCAACAAATGAAATCTGGTTTCCTAGAATCTGCCCACTTAATTATGAAGCAGCTTGTCATCATTAGACTTAATTTCCTGGCCACAGTAACCTATCAAACAAAGAAAAATACAGAGTAGCCTTTATTTAAAAAAGCACAAAGTATAAATTGGCCCTTCCACTTTCTAAATTGCCCATAGTAAAGTATCAGAAAAGGGGATAGAAGATGCTAAGAGTTACCACAGTTTTCAGAGAATTTGCAAACTTTAACTTAGCTGTTTAGTGTAATAAATGTGAAATCATTGTCCAGTAACTAATGGGTAGGTCTACTACTTGAGGAAATGAGGTTACTCTCAATATTTTTGATATAAATGAAACTTGCTAAATAGTGGCAGCTCAATGAATTGATGTACCATAGATTCTCTTTGGAAAGGGAAATAAGAGAATTAGTAAAGTGGATTTAATCATGGTCCCATGGACAACAAAAATATCATTTCATAGAATTGATCAGTTATCTCATAATGCATTGCTCATAAGTGTTTGCAAAAAAAGACCACTATGAAAGTAATTCTATTGTATGATTTGTAGTAGAAAAATTCTATTAAGAAAGATTTCAATAAGATCTTCCATATTAAATTGTCATATATTTTGATTCTTGGTGACTTCAATTATAGTAATCTTTATGAAGATGAAAAACAGTTGAGAATGGAAAGAAATACATTTAAAAATATGGATTAGTAAAACTATGGAGAGAGGTACTATACTATTCAATTATTACTTTATTCAATAGCATGACTAAAAATAGCATTATATTTTAACAGACAAGAAATGAGTTGTTAATAATGTGATCTTTGTTCTTAAATCATCTCTATGTAGAACATTTAGTCAACCAACTCTTGACTTAGTTGAAAAAATATCATGTGGATAGTGATGGCAGTCATATACCACATTGGTTTAATATATCGTCTTATTTGGATATCTTTATGGAGAAGAGTATTAGAAGGTTTAGCATAAAACAGAAAGATACAGTAGATTTTTTTTTGTTTTTTTTTGTAAGGCAAACAGGGTTAAGTGGCTTGCCCAAGGCCATGCAACTAGGTAATTATTAAGTGTCTAAGACCGGATTTGAACCCAGGTACTCCTGACTCCAAGGCCAGTGCTTTATCCAGTACGCCACCTAGCCGCCCCTGATACAGTAGATTTTTTTAAAAAGCAAAAACATTTGAAAGAGTGAAAGGTACAATTAAGCAAAGATATCCTTTTTTCCTTTTTTTTTTGTTTTTTTGCAAGGAAATGGAGTTAAGTGACTTGCCCAAGTCACACAGCTAGCTGGGTAATTATTAAGTTTCTAAGGTCAGATGTGAATTCAGGTCCTCCTGACTCCAGGGCCAGTGCTCTATTCACTGTGTCACCTAGTTGCCCCCTAAACAAAGATATCCTAAGGGCATTTAAAATTTTTTAAAAGTGAGAGTGGAGGTAGGGTAGAACAAACTGGAAAAAAAAAAGAAAAGGTCTTCAAATATTTTGTAAAAAACTTTTCACCATCAAAGACAGAAGATTCATTACATTTGACTTTATAGAGGAGATAGATGCACTGAAGAGAACAAAGATGAGAAAATCAGCTAGATTAGGCCAAATCTTCATAGAGTTACTTTTTTACCTTTGGCTTAAAGCACCATCTTCTGCATAAATCTTTTCCTGATCTCATCCAAAAAGCTATAATGTTTCCCTCCCAAGTTGCCATAGATTTAACTACTTTTTAACAAATATACGTACGTATTTATTTACTTGATATTTATGTAGCATATATTTAAATATATTATTGTTGTCTCCTTCAATCGAATGTTAGCTCATGGAATGATTTAACTCATTGTAGTTGTTTCCCCTCCTTAACACAATGCTTGGCACGTGAGATCTTAAAAAAATACTTGTTGATTGGTAAATTTTTGCCGTGGGTGATAATAAAATTGTGAGAACATTGAAAAGTGAATTCCCAAAGGAGGAAAAGATACTGAAGGTGTGTGTGGAGGGGAAATGTGAGCTTTTATTAATATTTGGTGGGAAAGCAAAAAGGAAAAAAAAATCTGAATTACTAAGCTATATAGCTACTTCCCTTCTCTAATAAGTGTTTCACAGGAAGATTTTGTCTTTGATTCTGGAGGTGTTATGGAGCAATTAGAACTTATTGAATTGGGGGAGGTGATATAGTCAGACCTGTGCTTTAGTTAGATTACTCTGACAGATCAGTGGAGGATGGGATGGAATGGGGAGAGACTTGTCAGAGAGATCAACAGTAGGCAACGATGAGAAGGAAAAGTCCAGATATGAGGTAATGATTGTATGTACTAGGCTGATAGCAGTGTCAGAGATCAGAAAGAGGCATGTGCTAGAGACTTGGAAAAGGTTAAAAAAGAATAAACCTTGGCAGTAGATTGGGGAGTAAGAGAAAATGAAGAGTTAAAGATATTTAGATTCCAAGCCTGGAGGACTGGAAGGATGGTAGTGCCCTTAACAGAAATAGGAGGAGGGAAAGGTTTGGGGGAAATAGGAGCTCAGTTTTCTACATGTTGAATTTTGTGATATCCAATAGGTAGTTGGAGGTGCCAGACTGACAGTCAGCAGAGAGGTTAAGATTGAATAAGATAGTTTGAGAATCATTAATATAGAGATGGTAATTGAATCCCTGGGATGAGATTATTAAATGATTTAGTGGTAGAAAGAAAAGAGAAAGAGGATCCAGAACAGAGACCTGTGGGTACTTCACTGTTAGAGGTGTGACATACATGAAGAAATAGGAAAGGTGACTGGGAAGAGCAGTTAGGTAGGTAAGAAGAAAAGCCAGAGAGACTATTTTCCTGAAAACCTAGAGAGAAGAAAGTATCAAGGAGAAAATGGTGATCAGGAGTGTCAGAGTCTGCAAAGACGTCAAGGAAAAGGACTGAGGAAAAGATTATTCGTTTTGGCAATTAAGACATCATTTGTATGTAGTCCCTTGCCTGTAATAATTGTTCAAATATTTGCTGAATAATTGAATTTAATTGAAGCACAAATAGGGAAAAGGAAGAATATCCAGTTTCTGTTATATAGATCTTATCCCTTTCTTGTTGAGCAATTAGAGATATATTCTGAAATGCTCTTTTCCATTTGGTTATTTAATCCATCATGCCCTTTCTTAGTACATAGGGACAGTTGTTACTTATTAGTATTTATTGTTGTTGAGTAGGACAGGATACAAGTATCTATGAAGTCTGCGAGCTGATCCAACTTTCTAGGAGCCTTCCAACCAAGCCCAGCAGTCATTCATACAGTTAAGAGGACTCCTTTCCTTTTCTTTGGCTAGAGGGAGCCACTTTTTAACCCCTGCTGTAGGAGCATAGAGTAGTGAGCCAGAACAATTTCAGTCCTCACTGGAAGAGCCTCAAACTCCAAGTCTTCTCCCATTTGTTAATATGCAGTGAATTTACAAAGACAGTCAAGCTATCTGGGAATATATTGTCTGGTTCTGAGTTTAGGTCCTAATAAAAGCATGTACAGAATTTTTTTTTTAAAGTCATGAAAACATTAAGCATTCTTTGCCTTACAGTAGGGTGCTGTCCTTTAGGACAAATTCTGGTTAATCTGATCTTTGAAACTTGTAGAGATAATAACCTAAATGCTAGTAGTTCCAATAGGAGAGAAATCTGTCATCAACTCTGCCAGTTTATTTCCTCTTATTTGCCTTGAATCTTTCTCTGTGGGTAAGGACTAAAGCAGAAGAAACTATCTCTTATTTGCCAAGAGAGGGACTTGCTAGCTATCTTTCAAGGGTTGAAAGTATACTTGTTCTGCTTGACTCCAAAGAGCATTGCTAGGAGTAGGGTATCATAGAAGTAAATTGAGATTTAATGTGAAGAAAAACTTCTGAACAATTAGAGGTATCCAAAAGTGGAATGGACTGCCTCGTGAATAAGTAAAGCTGTGATGGACATAAGGGATAATGTGGGGAAAATCTTTGCTTAGGTTCTGGATAAACTAAATACCCTCCAAGATCCCTTCCAACTCCTAAAAACTGTGATTCATTGTATTATTCATTTAATTGGCATCTCTTTCAGACAGACTAATGAACATTTATTAAAATTAAAATTTTATTTTCAGTGCTCCTTTTTAAAAAAGATTTCTTTTCCTTCTCTGAAATTCATCATCTTTAACATGAGTCCCAGAGTTTTGTGGGAGACTAAAAAATGTATACTAAAGATAATAAGGAGAGGCAGAACCAGAAATTGGATGAGAGTAGATAGTGGCTTCCAAGAAGAAGAGAGAAATTTGAACTTTTTCAGATCACAAAACATAAAATTATGTTTTTGATTTGCAATTTTGCAAATACGGTGACTAAAATAGTCATACCTTTTTACCCAGAGCTTTTATCTCTAGGCATGACCCAAGAAGATCACTGGTAAAAGAAAAGGAACTTCATAAAACATATGAATGATAAACAGTGATCTATTCAGTATTTCTCAGATTTCTCTCCCACCAGCTCTCATCATTTCCCCAACTTTATGCTGAGATTTGGAGAATTTGAATGGCATTTCTCCATAGCAACTTCATGACATTAGTGGACGTTCTTTGTCCTACCAATCATTTATTTAATTGAGACCCTCATACTTTATCCTGACATCGTTCTCTATTACTTTGTCCATATGATTCCATATGGATATTTTCCATAATGTTCCAAACATTACAGTTAATCTAGTCAGACCACATTTTTGAGGAAACTGATATTTGGGTTAAATGACTGATCTAAAATGACCTAAAAATCTATACAGCTAATTGTGGCGGAATTAATATTTGTACCCAGATCCTCTAATTCTAAATCCAGTGTTCTTTTTTATTTCATCACTTTTGTGGCTGCTTTTATATATTCTCTCACACCAAATTGGCTGGGCAAGGAGTCTAAATTCTTACACTATGACCTCTCCCAGGTGACTCAGCACCTCCCACTTTTGTGTTGTCTCCATTAGATTGTGAACTCCTTAATGGTGGGAACTGTCTTTTGACTTTCTTCTTTCCTTATTTATAATTCTTAACACTGCTATGCTATGAGGAATAGAAATGAAATGTAACACATAGTCTCAGTATCTGTGAACTCTTCTGACACAATGAGACATACATGAAGTATTTAAGCAACAACATAGTAAATCACTATGCCAAAATATGTGGTACAGATAAAGAATGTGAAGGATCCTAATCTGATTTCCTACCACATTCTTTATTTTTATCAAAATTCTTTGAACTGGAGTCACTGGAAAAGGTTGGACTTAAACAATGCTTGAAGGATTGATGGGACTTATAGAAGTAGAAAGAAGAGGCAGTATATATTTTGGATGGTTGAACAGCAAAAGCAAACACATAAAGAAAGAAGTAAGCAAGTGAAAGAGGAGTCAGGGTTTTAGGGTTTCTTTTTAATAGGCAGCTAGCAGTAGGATTGATAAGTCGCAGGTAGGATGAGTTTTGAGTTGCTAGTCAATAAGCAATAAAGAATTTTTATTTTTCCTTGCAAATGTGACATAGAATAGTGCTTACTTAGTTTGTGCCCTCATCTAGAAATGGATTATTTTCCTTAATTTTTAGAGGGAAGTCTTTTGTAAGAGATTTGATATATACTAATCCGTTCTAGAAATGGGAGCCAAATGAAATTCCAATTCCTTAGCTTATAGGTTGAAAGAAAATGAACAAAATGATCCAGGCCTCAAAGGATACACAGTTGCATTGATGTCATTCAAATTAGAATATGACAAATAGGGATATTTGCATGATACTCCATGCCTAAGGAGAAGGAGGAGGCAGTGGCAAAAGAAGCTTTTATTTGCAGACAATAAGAATCTTCATGTCACCCTCTTGTCTCATTGAGACAGTATGAATAGGTGAGATTGACTTCCTAACAATAATACCTCATTTTCCCATTTCATACCTAGTCTTTCCCTGCTGGCTTCCTTTCCTTCCAGACTTCCCAAAGTTCTTCAGCTTGCTGTTTGTTGACTTCATCAGTTTCTGCCTCTGCCTCTATCTCACGTAAGAGCAGTTTTCCATCAACTTTTCCACGAACTCATCCAGAAAGAGTGGTGTTTCTGAGATTTTTCCCAGTTCTCCTATTTAAGCTCTATATACATTGATATATGAGAGAAGCTTCAGCTGGCTGTTCTGCATCCTCACGTGGAAGACACCCTATTTTCCTCTGCCTCCTAGAGTTCATTTCTTTTTTTGGGATAAAGCTTCAGCACTGTCTTCTGCAGGAAGTCTTGTTTTATCCTCTCTACCTGCTACTTCCCTCTTTCCCAAGGAGTACCTTGTATTTTACTACTTTATACATATTTGTGTATATTTACTTTATATTTGTGCTATATGCATGTATTATAAGTATTTTTCTACTTTCGTACTTTAGATTTTAAGTTCCTTGTGAGGAGGGATTATTTCATTCTCTGTGCTTTGTATCCCAATACCTAGTACCAATGTCTGGAACATGATCCTTGCTTAATACAAAAGTGTTTATTGATTAATTCAGTTATTTGTTTGACATTTGAATTGTTGCTACTAGGAGGTACAGTACTTACATTTGTGTACTAAAGGAAAAAGAGAACTGCTTTAGAAAGTTTGATATCTAGATTAAATATTATCATTTCTATAAGGAGTGATACTGCAGGGATGATATTAGGGATATAAACAAGAAAACTTCTTTATTTAAGAGATCTACTCTCTTCTCTTGGGAAGTGTCAGTATCCCTTGACATTAGTTTACAATCAACTTCCCAGGCTTCTTTTGTACCTTTAAGGGAATTCTTACGTCCTAGTTCCTGGGGAAGGAGCCCTTAATATAAGCACACTTTGCCTCTTCACTCCATTTTTAACCACTCAGCTATACATTCTACTTACTTATATTTCTTTAGATTTCTAGACCATCATCTTTCTAAATTAATCACATTCCCCCCCTTTTCCCCCATATATTTTCCATTCTCATGCTTACATGGAATGTAGTAGGTGTCTAATAAGTGCTCTTGTTTTATCCTGTCTACTCATCTCTATGTCTCCTCAGTTCCCTGGTAGTCTTCCTTTCCTCTTTGTTTTCCTATATATCTCATTTTTTCTTTTTGTTATCTACCACTATTATTGTTGGTTGTGCTTTCTTTTCTGATCATGACTACTAAAATCATTTTAATAAATGATTATTATATGTAGGATATTATTCTTAGACACTGGAGTTAGTGGCAAAAATGGCAGTCATAGGTATACAGAAAAGTATTAGAAAAGGTAAAAAGGTAAGCTAGAGGAAAGATGCAGACCAAGAGTTCAGAAGGCAGTTCACTTTTTTTTTTGGCAAGGCAATGGAGTTAAGTGATTTGCCCAAGCTTACACAGCTAGATAATTATTAAGTGTCTGAGATTGGATTTGAACTCCAATTCTCTTGACTCCAGGGCTGGTTCTCTATATACTGTGCTACCTACCTGCCCAGACAGTTAACTTTCATTGGGGGAGGCAACAATATGGAGATGCCCCCATTCTAGCCAAAGGGGTACAAACACTATAAATGTGTTCAAGTGGCATATAACCTGTTGAGTTCAGGAAATAGTTTACATGGAAGAAAGAAAGGAAATAAGAATTTCTTAAGAACTTTCTAATACCTACAAATTTGTAGGTACTTTCTAAGTACCTTCAAATATTGATCTTTACAATAACCGTGAGAGGGAGGTACTATTATTATTATCCCCATGACTTGGCCAGGGTCATACAGCAGGCCCTTTGTTTCCTATCCCATACAGAGTATATAAAGGGGGGAGGTGCTGTGAATGACCCACCACTGGGGAGTTGGAAGATAAGAGTTTAACATAGGACCCTAGCAAGTAATTTAACAACTCTGGGCCTTAGTTTCTTGACATCTAAAATGGGTAATTTGAACTAAGTAATTCCTGAGGCCCCTTCCAACTGATATCTTATTTCATTATGAAGACTGATTTTAAAGTTAATTTTAATCAGATCTCACCCATGTAAAAATGTTAGGGGAAGAAGTTTGCAGCATGATGTTAGGGGAAGAAGTTTGCAGCATGATCTGATCTCATGTCTTGTCCCCTTGAAGTTATGTCAACTCTTGATTCTAGGTTGAAGGCTGCAGACTAGACTACTATAGTTCCATAGGGAAGGGCTTGGAAACTGCTACAGGAAAAGTTATTCTTGTTGGGAAGTAACATGGCATGGTTTCTGTCATAACCTGAAGGAACAGAAGGTACATAACTACTGTCCTGCCATGAAGGCAAAGAGTGAGCATATCATTCCAAGGGTCCTGGTAAGGATCACAGTCTTTGAGGTTAGCTTCAGATCTGGTAGTCTGGAGTGTTGGAAAGAGAATAAAATGTTTCTGGATGAACAGAAAGAGTTAACTTGTCCAGCTGGGCTAAAGGTCTAACTAGGACTTTTCTTATGAGTGTGCCTTTATGTATATTCCGGCAAATACATACTTGAAAAATCACCTGCCAAAATGTTTATCCCTAACCTGTTTTTCTCCTTTCCTTGGCAGAGTGACGTAAGGATCAAGTTTGAGCACAGTGGGGAAAGGCGGTAAGTTTCCCTCCTCCCTGGTAAACTGACACAAGTTTGGTAAAACTCATAGGACATGCAGTGCCCAAAGAAGCATGCCTTCCTAAGAGGAGTGGTCTCTGGATTCAGGGAGATAAGGTCCAAAAGAGTAGTACCTATACAGAAGTCTTTATAAGACATCATACAAGGAGTGGCTAGGTGGCATAGTGGATAAAGCACCGGCCCTGGAGTCAGGAGTACCTGGGTTCAAATCCGGTCTCAGACACTTAATAATTACCTAGCTGTGTGGCCTTGGGCAAATCACTTAACCCCATTTGCCTTACAAAAAAAAAAGACATCATACATTACTGATATGGCAACAGGAAGAGATTTTTTTTTTTTTTTTTTTTTTTTTTTAGGTTTTTGCAAGGCAAACAGTGTTAAGTGGTTTGCCCAATGCACAGCTAGGTAATTATTAAGTGTCTGAGACCGGATTTGAACCCAGGTACTCCTGACTCCAGGGCCGGTGCTTTATCCACTATGCCACCTAGCCACTCCAAGGAAGAGATTTTTACTACTATATTTTTACTTAAATTCTGCTTTGGTGAAATCTGGACCCAAGATTGCATTGTTCTTTTGTTAGTAGTTATGATTGAGGAGAAAGCCAAGACAAAGGCTGTGTCCAGTCTTACATGCATCCTGTCTTCAACATTCTCTTAGGCCTCATTGTTTGAGAAGATAAGACAACAGGGGTCTGCCATGTGATGGGGCCATTCCCACCACTGATTCAGAATCCCTTGTTTTGTTTGTGGTATCTACTTCAGAGTTAACTAATGCCAAAGCAGAGCCCTATAAGCTCATACAGTTCCCTCATACTAATATTATTAGTTATGGAAGGCTTCATAGATGTGACAAGGAAAAAGAAAGATTTCCTCTCTTTTCCTTAAGTTGTGAGAGAATCTTTTAGTGAAAGTTGTCAAATTTCTTTATGTAGCTGGGAGAAAGTCAACTTTTTGCACCTATAATAGGAAATGCTTTTTCTCCATTACTTTTATTTCAGTACTCTTGCATCATGAGATAAGGAAATGGTTTCTAATAATAAGAAACAGAAATGACCTTTTCTGGAACTCAATGTTGTAATGCTGTTTTGTGGGCTCCAAAAATTTCAGGTCCTAATACTGTTTGATGTCTCCTTTCTTTCTGTCCCCACCCCTCATCTCTTTCCCTGTCCTCCTTTTTCTCTCCCCATCTCTGATTCCCAACTTATTCTTGCCTTTTATTCCTTTCTCTCTCTTCCTCCCTCTCTCGCTCCCTCCTTCTAAGTTACTCTTTTTTCTGCCTCACTTCTCTTCACCACCTTATCCCTCCCTGGTAAGGCTCTTTGTACCTTTGAAGAGTCCAACTGAATTTCTGGGAACAATATTTTTCTTGGTGTAAAAGATCAATTCCCGTTAATTGTCAGAGCCATATGGTCTACTCTTGACCTGTATAATATAGTCATTGGTGGTTCTTTGCCTATTAACTGTCCAGACCACTTTGAAGACTTGCACACTCTTGGAATAGTTTCAGTTCTTTTCCTCCCTAAATTCAACAGAAACAATTAATGAGTGCATGTGACTGCATAAGGATGATGGACCAGTTCTTGTAAAAAAAAGCAAAAAACATGAAACTGTAAATTCTGGAGAAAGAGATGAATGACTTATTTTTAAAGTACTTCAATCACTAACCTGAATCATGACTGCTCTCTGATCTTAGTGTTGTAGCACCTATTGCAGGGTAAAAATGTGGCAGCCATTAAGTCTATGCCTAAGAAAAGCATGGTCATTGTTTCTTGCCAGTAAGCTGTCTTAATGCCTTCATGCCATGTTAGGGTTTTCTGAACTCAGACCCAGCATCTGATCCTGATGCTGTTTGTTAGTAGCTCAGAAGGTAATTTTGTCACCTTAGCATTAATTTTTGTATTTCTGCCCAAAGTGTTTGAGAGAACTTGGAACAGAAAAGATTTTTCAGAAGAAAAATTGAATAAAAAGCTCATTTGTATGTGTCTAATTATGTAGTTATGCTTGCCTGAATTTCTCATTCCCAAAGAAGTATGCAGTTACAGTGAGCAGACTTTAACTGAGAATGTGAATGTGTGTTTTAGTATCAAAGAAACTGCCAGGTCTAACCACAGATATTTAAGGTGGTCAGGCAGGAATGGACTTCTGAAGTCCTGAATGGCAGGGATTTAATGTCATAGTTTTAAAAACTACATACTCTTTTTATGAAATTGTTTGTAGAAGCATTGAAATTTCAATGTTTATGTCTTATATTAGATTATATAGTAGATCTATATTATATTTCAATGTATATATATTTGAAGCCTTTATATAGAGCTTGAGTATATCAATGCCAGGTTCAAATGACCTTATGGCAAATGACTCTAGTCTCATGTATTGATTTCTTTTAAAATACATATATAGCTATTGTTTCTTTTTATATCACATAATATTTTATATCATTATATAGCATTCATTTATAATGAAGAATTTTTTTTAAAAAATAAGAAAGAGGGCAGCCAGGTGGCGCAGTGGATACAGCACTAGCCCTGGAGTCAGGAGGACCTGAGTTCAAATGGGGCCTCATATACTTAATAATTACCTAACTATGTGACCTTGGGCAAGTCATTTAATCCCCATTGTCTTGCAAAAGCCAAAAAAAAGTTTAAAAAAAAATGAGGAAGTGCTATAGGGCAAAACTAACAACCCATCCAAAAGTCTGAAATTATCTGCCCCTTCTCATATTGTTTCTTTAGAACCAATCTTGGTCATTATAATTTTACAACATTCAGTTTCATTTATTTTATTGTTAATCTTTCTATTTATATTGTTATAATTATCTTCCTGCTTCTATTTATTTCAGTTATAACTGTAAGTTCTGTAAGAAATAGGGAAGGGTGTTTTCCTACCCCCTGACTCTACTTTATCCAAGGCCTTTTTTTTATATTAGAGATATTCAGAATGTGAAAATATACCTTCAAGTATGTTTTATTGGAAACTTAATTTCTAACAGTAGTACTGTTTTAAGAATTTTGAAGGGGGAACAAGATTAGGGGGGAAATTGTAAAATTCAAAATAAATAAATAAATTCTTTTTAAAAAGAATATTGAGCAGGTATCTAATTCTTTTTTGTTTTTGTTTTTGCTACTAACAAACAGCATCAGGATCAGATGCTGGGTCTGAGTTCAGAAATGTCTATATTGATTAACAGGAAGCTTAAGATTAAAACATTCTTGGGCAGCTAGGTGGCGCAGTGGATAGAGCACTGGCCCTGGAGTCAAGAGTACCTGAGTTCAAATCCAGCCTCAGACACTTAATAATTACCTAGCTGTGTGGCCTTGGGCAAGCCACTTAACCCCATTTGCCTTGCAAAAAAAAAAAAGAATAAAACGTTCTTAATTGTAATAATCAAAGAAGAGTTGAGGAAAATATACCTCCCTTTTCCCTCTGCAGAAAGGGGATAAGAAGAGGAGGTTGGATCATATATCTTTCAGGAACCATTGATATATTGTTAATTTTGTTGAACTGCTTTTTCCTAGGCAGGGAATGGGAGAGGGATAAATTTTGAAGTGAAAACAATATAAGAACAAGTTATAAAAAGATTTTTCAAAGAATAATATAAATACTGTAGGTGAGTCAAATTTGCAGCGTCGCTACAAAAATGATGGAAAGTAACTCTTGAAAGGGAAATTTTAAGAAAATTTGTATTGTTTAGAAATCTAATCTAGGAGTCTTTTCTGAACATCAGATTACTCAAATGACAGGCATCTACAAAAAGAAGAGTGGAAAGGGCCTTTCAGATCACAGAGCTAGCTGACTTATCTAGTCAGCCTTTCCTACTCTTTACCACATCTTCTCCTTCTATATTTCCTATAATACTTGTGCCATTGCTTTTTAAGTATTGCAAGTGTGAATGGTATATTTAGACTTGGTGGAAAATTTGGGCCAAGCCTTAGTAATTGGTGTAGATAATCCAGAGACTGTGACAGTAACTATGTATACCACTGATCAGTCTAAGGCATGGATGAACCCTGTGAGAAGTGTGCATGTGGTGGCGGGGGAAGGGTTGAAAAAGAAAGAAGAAAAATAATTTATTCCTCTATATCTCAAATGCATAACTTATTGGGTCTTTTTCTACTTTTCAGAATTATACCATTTAGCCGCCCTGTGAGATTTGAAGATGTGGAACAGAAAGTGAAGACAGCATTTGGGCAACCTCTAGTTCTCCATTATATGAATAATGAGGTAAGAGAACAGAATGATGGCCTTGGGACCAGATGAAGACAGCTACTCATCTCTTTCTTCTTCCCCATTCAGATGAGGACTTTTTTTTTCTAGTTTTTCCCTTTCATATCTATATTTTCCTTCTTTAGAATCCATCTTCATAGCTCTCTCAGCAACTTGATTTCTGCTCTTTTCTCTAGGGGAGAAAATACAAGCATCTCCATTTCTCTCCTTCCTGTTCACAGTGGGTAGCTCTGACTCCCATGGTATGATCAAGGTCCTCTGAGTCTCCTTTAAGCTGTGTGAGGGGATCTTCATTCTTTCCAGCTTTGTGCACTGCTTCCAAGAGGAAAGGTGGGCTCAGTGTTGGGGATAGGGCAGCTTGTTGGGTAGAATCCTCATCTGAGAATCAGAAACGCAGGTTTCTGTGACTAGTGGAACTTTCATTTTGGGGGGGGGGGTTTGCAAGGCAGTGGGGTTAAGTAACTTGCCCGAGGTCACACAACTAGGTAAATATTAAGTCTCTGAGGTCGGATTAAACTCAAATTCTCCTGACTCCTGGGCCGGTGTTTTATCCACTGAGCCACTTAGCTACCCCTGGAACTTTAATGTTTGATGACTCACAAATAAATTTTCTATATTGTATTTTGTTTCAAAACTTTGTTTTAAGATTCTTCTGAAAACTATTCCCTACTCAACGTTGTGATCTTAACCTTTCAAATTCTCCCTTATTTACTTTTACTTCAGATTTAAGGGTTTGGTGGGAGGTCCCTCTTGAGATTTATCCTATTTTTGACCTTTTAATTCCTTCCCTGAAAGAAATGTTTGAAAAATGGCAACTCAGTTTTGATTGGTACATTGTATAACTAAATAAACTATTCATACAGTCTTGGAGTTTTCTGTGGTACAGAATGTCTGGGTGCCTGCAAGCTAAAAAGGTGAAACTGAAACAAAAGATACTTATTTCCAATATAAAGTGGAAAATTTACTGAATTCTTACTCTTTAACTTTGGATGGTCCTCCCAAGGAAGAAAAAAGCCTTACATTTGGGTCTAGTGGCAGATTCTGTCTCCTGCCTGAGGGCCAGCCTATTTAATCTCCAAATGGAGAGGCTCCTCACCAAGTTAACCATAAAAAAACTTTTCATAATTTGTCAGTCAAAGCAATTCTCACTCTTCTAGGTCATAGAACAGTTGCTATCTGTATCAAATGGAGAGAGAACCCACACCCACAAAATCACAGATCTGTTCAGGTACTGAAGTACAGAGCAGAGAGCTAATAAGAGCTGAATCGGGAGTCAGGTTGACCTTTATAGTTCCTCTTGAAGCATCTTTTTACATTATCAATCAAACATTTATTAAACAACTACTATATCCCATTCACAATATAAAGAAAAATAAAATAGTCCTTGCTCCCAAGGAACATAGGGTGTTTAAACTTACAAAAGCTTTATTAATTTGTTTGAAATAAACTAGACACTTTCTGTGTAATTTAGGCCAGTAAACCTAGGGCCAGGGATGATATTTTAAATTTGAAGTATAAGTATTTTTGTGTTTATTATAACATCAAAAATAGGATATATTGCCTTGAAATTCATGAAAATTCACAATATCAACTTTCCATTTTTTGATGGAATGAAAAAATGTAGAAACTCTGAAAAACATAATGAAATCTATTTTGAAATAGACTCCATGGTAGTAAAATTTAGTGAAAGAATAAATATTTAATTTAACCAAACAGAATTTGAATCAAGTTGAGAGAAATCCAGACTTTAGATTAAGTATTTAGACCATCAAAAGTCTCAAGTTAAATACTAAGACCTTTTTTTGGTGGGGGGGGGAAGGTGTTAGTATTCTGCACATAGTTTTGGGTCATGGTAGAAGAAGGTGGTTGATTGTGTATTTACATGTAAACAAAGATGAAACTAGACAGGAACAGTTAAGGAGGAGAGTGGTAATGTGGCAATAAGAGTTCATTTTTGAAAAAAATACAGTAAATATTCTGCATCAAATTTCTAAGGAAAGAAGGGAAGATTTTTTTCCCCAATCCTCATTGACTCCAGGGAAGAGAACTTTGTGACTCCTATTGATCTCTCTTACGTAAAATCAGCTAATATGCTACTAATAAGGAATTATCTTTTTCAATTCACATGTTGATTAAAATCCTCTATATCTCCAAAATTTCTATTAAGAATTACATTTTGGGGCCAGCTAAATGGCAGTGCAGAGAGCACTGGCCCTGAAATGAGGAGGACCTGAATTTAAATCCAGCCTCAGACACTTAATAATTACCTAGCTGTATGACTTTGGGCAAATCACTTAACCCCATTGCCTTGCAAAAACCAAATAAATAATTTTTTTTAAAGATAAAAAAAGAATTACATTTCTTAGTAATATTTTTCTCAGTAATATTAAAAAAATAATTTTGCTAACAAAGTGAATTCTTAGAATAGCAGCCACATTTGTATTCAGATTTATGTATAGAAAGACATTGTGAAGCCAAACATAAGCTATGTTTAGATTGTCTTTCATTTGGATGAGATTCCTCTTACTCCATTTATGTGAATGAGTAAGAGTTGACCATGGTTTTCACTTTAATTTTTTAGATCCCTTCACTATCTTACTTCTTTTCCTTCCATGCTTTTAAGCCCCCTAACGCCAGAGTAAAAATTTTTTTTTTTGCATCACAGATTCTCTTATTTCTGAATATATTCTTTCCTCATCTCTTCTTGATAAGGAAATGTCATGGAAATACAAGATTTTATCTCTACAGATGCTACCAAAGCATTCATAAGAATCATTTAATAATTGGTCTATGATTTTTCTTATTGTTATATGATTTTTTTCAAGGAAATCAAAAGAAGAGACTGAAAAGCTAAAGTCATTGTTCGTATTACATTAGACTCTTTTCCTAAGTCTTGGGGTATTAATCCTACTATGCTATATAACCGACAATTCCATTTGAATAGCAATTTCTACTTTCCTATATTTCTTTCTGCTTTTTAATAATAACTGATCCTTCTATGATGCCTTATATTTATGAAGCTCTTTCCTCACAATAACCCCTTGAATAAGTAGTACAAATATGATTATCCCTGTTTTACATCTGAGGAACTGAGAGTCATAGAAGTTAAGGGTCTTACTCCTGCTGCTGTTCATAGAATTAGCAATGTTTTGGAGCTAAGTTTTGAAATCAGGTCTTCTGACTCTTAAGTTTGATACTTTTCCCATGGTACCACATTGCCTCTCTAATATTTCTAATATTGTTAGCAAAACTCTTGAGCCATTTAAGTAGTTTCCAAATTCTAGCCTAGTAGTGGGACAAATAATTCTGCTTATTTTGGATTAAATGATACATTTGGAAGGAAAATAGGCTTTGACAAATGCTTTTGGAACTCGTTCTAGTATTTTAGGACCTAAGGAGTGTTCAAAGGCATAGTCTCTAAAAAGGAATTGAATTTATACTTATTTTTGCAAGACTTAATTATGAAACATTTTTATGAACTTGTGTATTATATTATTTTCTTTTTTGTATATTTTATGTTACAGCTCTCCATCCTGCTGAAAAATCAAGATGATCTTGATAAAGCAATTGACCTTTTGGATAGAAGCTCAAGTATGAAGAGCCTTAGAATATTGCTGCTGTCCCAAGACAGAAACCATGTAAGTAACTGCTAATATGTCCTGTCCCACCAACCAAGAGGAATGGATTCTTCTCTGAAGACTTGCTATATGTCCTTAAAAGAATTATGCATAGCTTAGCTACTTTACTAAAGAAAAAACATGAAAGAAACCCAGTCCATCAACTGTTGTGTCAGTCCCCATTGTTATGGGAACTAGCTGGGTGGAATTATGAATTCTTATTTCTAAATGGGGAACTCTTGTTTGCCGGATTTGTTTGGGAATCTTTTGATTTCATTGAGAAACCCGAATGTAACTACCTGACTTTTGACTAGTAGGGTCAGGGAAAAGCCTTTAACCTATTTGGCTCTTGGCTACCCATAGCTCTTAAAGTTTTTCATTCATTGGTCAATTTTTTTTTAAACTTCTATTTTTGTAGTACTTTAGTAAGTGCTATCATTTCTTTTTCTGAGAATAGCAGTCTTCAGAATAGGCAATATTGGCATCTGGGTGAGTTTCCTAATCAGCATAGGATTATTATTAACTCCCGCCTCCAGCCTCACCATCCCTCCATGTTTCTCTTGTCCCCTTTCTGTTCGTGACAGCATGAAATGACAAATGTAGTTTAGAGTGGAAGAATCAAAGGGCACTTTTTTCCCAGGAAATTTTTGGTTGTTTTTCTTTTGTTGCAGTGGCAAATAGGACAAAGGGATTACATAGAATGTGAGAGGAAGGAACAGACTTTACAGTAAAGGAAAAAAATGCCCTCTCTCTATTGTTGGTCAACACTGAAGCCAACATGAAAGATTCTGAGCAACATGAAAGACTATTTTCATCCAGCACAGGTTGCCTACCATTTGAATTTGAAGGGTTCTCTAACTCCAACTGCCATAGTTCTTCAGCAGCTCTGCCCTTCCCTTGGGGCATGTGCAGGAAGGAAACTCTCCCTTCTGTTCAGTGGAAAAAAAGTTGAAGACCCACATGACCTCTTGCAGCTCACCCAGCTGCTGCCTCCCTAAATGGCAGTTAGTATTAGTAACCAGAAGCCAGGGAGTGTGCTTTTTCTTAAAACTATGTTACAGCACACTTTTTGTTGGACTGCATCCCATCTAAGATCTGTTTTTTAATCCTGACTGCTTTGCCAGGTTTTTTTTTTTTTGAAGCCCAGTAATGGAGGACTTCTTGACATTTTTCTTTCTCTTGTTAGGGGCAGAAAGTAGTACATAGCTGATAGTGGACAGCATCATTTGTAGACTTTCCCACCCTAACTTTGGGACAAGGTTTAAGTAATAGGGAGCTTACCCTAAGCATTTATTATAAAGATATGTTGTGGGGTTGGATTGCCACAGAGGGGAACACAGGAAGGAGATCTGAATTCAGGAGGATGTTTCCTAACATTGCTAAAGTACACACTGTGTATGCTTATTGCCCCTTTAGAATAGAAAGAATCATTTTCTGGAAATTCTTAGGAGGTGTTCAAATTTTTTAAAAAAATGTTCTTTTCTGCTTTGCTCCTTTATTCAAATGATTCCCCTCTGAAATAACAAATTGTGGTTTCTTTTTGCTTATCACATCAAATCTAAACTTGGAAGCCCAGCTCCCAAGGCCTTCCAGTTATTATTGTTCCTGGCTTTCTTAAACCTCATATTTCAGTACACTCCAATATAGCTTTTTTTTTTTAGTTTTTTTCTTTTGCAAGGCAATGGGGTTAAGTGGCTTGCCCAAGGCCACACAGCTAGGTAATTATTAAGTGTCTGAGGTCAGATTTGAACTCAGGTACTCCTGACTCTAAGGCCAGTGCTCTATCCACTGTGCCACCTAGCCGCCCCCCAATATAGCTTTTTTGATGTAACAAGATTGGTTTCTTTACAAACCCCTGCTGGTTCTCACCTCTGCATTGCTTCTTATGCCTTTCCTCTCCTGAAATGTCCTTTCTTCTCCTGTCTGTCCATGTTACTTTCTTCAAGTACCAGCACTCAAAAATTCTGGGTGGAGGATAAATGGTCACTTCTCATTGATATTGTAGGTGGTCTGGGTCATAGACTGTAAGCTGTTTGAAGGCAGAAATCATATCTTTGTATTTCTTCATCCTCCCCTTTCTCCTCTTTTGCATAATACATAGGACATATTCGAAATGTTTGATTAACTGTGAAGAAAGTGTAGATATCTCATCTAAAATATCTTTTCTTTGAAAGAGAGGATGAAGTGCAGAGATAATCTAATAATCAAATGACTGAATTGTGAAAAAGCCCATTTAGTTATAATTCTCAGCCATACTAGTAATAGAAATATTCATGTCATTTTACCATTCTATGTCAGTTTTCTCATTCATCAATTGTAGACAGTATTTTCTACTCAGTTATTATTGAATCTTAATGTTATAATAAATTTAAAGGAGGATTTCTATATAAGAGACTGCCCTGTATGAGAAATAGACAAAATAGATACAAGCTCTTTCTTTCCCTTGCAAATTTACCATTAAAATTTAACCTTAATAATGAGATTTTGATTTTGGAATTTCATCAGCTGGGCTTAGGAAAAAAAAGTCTGTTATTACATAATGCTCCTTCAAAGCACCCTTTATTTAGGGGCAACTAGGTGGGGCAATGGATAGGGTATTGGCCCTGGAGTCAGAAGAACCTGAGTTCAAATATGGCCTCAGGCACTTAATACTTAGCTGTATGATCTTGGGTAAGTCACTCAAACCTTTTGCCTTGCAAAAAAGAAAATTAAAAACACCCTTTATTTGCTAGTTTGGCTTAATGTTCTTCTACCTACTGATAATCCTTACCACCTACAGTGGTAAGTTGTTACTGGATCTGTCAGTTATTACTCTATTATTCTTCTATACGTATTCAGGTTTTTCAGATTTACTATGTTTTTCTTTTGCCCCAATTCTTTTCTTATTCTCTCATTAGTTTTCTTCAATCTGACTTCTGGCTTTATCATTGTGTTCAAATTATCTCCTCAAAGGTGAATAGTAACCCATTTATGGATAGGTTCCCAGGGCTTCTATATCTCTTTTCCTAGGTTTTCTGGGATTGAACATTCTTTCTATATTCAAGTCCTTCTCTATCTTTAGCATCTGTTGTCCTGCCAAATCTTGGTCATTGTTAACTTTCCAATTGAGTTTTGGGAATTTCTTTCACTCATTCCCTACTTCTCCCCTCTCAACTTAGTTGTTTCTTAGACCTTTTTCTTGTGTCTTTTCCACTTCTATTGACTTCCTCATATAACTGCTCCATTCAAATATCTGCTTTTATTGCCTGAAATCCATAAGATTCTGAAATTTTTCTTTCTCCTTTTTCCCAGATCCCTTAATTTTCTTCAAGGCTTGCATTGACTGATTGGTTCTACCTTAAATTAAATTTGATCAAAACTAATTTCCTAGGCCTTTACTACTTCTCCATCATTGTAAATGCCATGACAATCATGTCTGTTTCTCAAGTGTAAAATCTTGGACTGTTCCCTTGTAGCATTTCTTTATGTTCTTAAGTCCTCTCATACAATTAATCTTAAATCCAGTTCTTTAGTACATAAATAGAATTTGCTTTTTCTCTAAAGAATGATGTGCTAGAACCACAGAAGCTAGTAGGTGAGAGTTTATTCAATAAAGTTCAGAGGAATTGGAGAAGAGTAATAGGAGCAGGTCATTCCTTGCTCATTGTGTTGTAGCAGCTATTTGTTGATGTGAGCACAATAATAGAAAGCTCTGTTTTCTTGGGAGATGTGTCCAAAAATTTAACAAAGAACCTCTCAAGACTTACGAAAACAAATGACATAGAAGGAACCTAAAAATTGCCAACAATTTTCAAACTTTGGGTCATACACTAAAGACCATGTGGGCATGGGTTGTATTTCCTCACTGTTGCCCATCAAAGGAAAGGGATAGAAGAGCCAAAAATTAATTGAGGAAATGAAGATATAGAATTAGATATAGATTTCTCTATCATATCTTAAAATGTTGGAATGACTGATGCCCCACTGAATATGGAGTATGCTTGGCATAGGCTAGTAGGAATGCTTTTGTCAGTTATCTTGCAAATCTAATCAAAAAGAATTTAAACTAAAAAATATGAGGATAATAAAACTGCCTATAAACATATATATATTCCCCAAATTAAATAATATAGAGATTAGAAGAAAGAATAATAGCTGAAGCACCCCAAAATTCATAGATTAGTATCCCCCATCAAAATAAAATTTAAAGTACTAAACATGGTCTCTAATACTTATATACAAATGCCCAATGTTTAAGCAATAAATAAGATCAAGAAGTTCTAATGCATGGAGACAAATTTGACCTCACATGTTCTCCTTGAGATTTGGGATAAACCCCATTTCTGAACCATGACTTTGATGAATGTGCCTTATGTGCGTGTTTCAAGGGGTAGAAGGGAGTCACATTGTAAATTAAGAAGATATATATAAATGTGAGAAATCTAGGAAATGGAAGGGGTAAAACATGGCAGAATATTTGGGTAAAGGTCAACGGAGGGAAAAGCAGAGGTGATTTTTTCCCCCACTTTGGAATTTATTACAGACCACCTACAGAGAGAGAAAACAGATGAAGAATTTGGGAATCTGGCACAAAGGCATGATATAGTTGTAAATGGGACATCTTCAGGTATCTAGTCATCTGCTGGAGCTTCCATTCTGCCAAAAATGGAGCAACTGATACTGTCTTGAATTGCCTCAGTCTAGATAATCTCATCTTTCAAAAGGTAGAAGAACAAGCAAAAGGAAATTCTATTCTGAAGTTTATTTTACTCTGCATCAGTTCATACAAAACTTCCCAATTTTCTCTGACTCATCTTTTCTTTTTTTTTAATTTTTATTAAAGATATTATTTGAGTCTTACAGTTTTCCCCCAATCTTGCTTCCCTCCCCCCACCCCCACCCCCACCCCACAGATAGCATTCCGTCAGTCTTTACTTTGTTTCCATGTTGTACCTTGATCCAAATTGGATGTGATGAGAGAGAAATCATATCCTTAAAGAGAACAGAATTCTCAGAGGTAACCAGATCAAACAGTAAGACATCTGGGTTTTTTTTTTTTTTCCAAATTAAAGGGAATAGTCCTTGTACTTTGTTCAAACTCCACAGCTCCTTATCTGGATACACATGGTACTCTCCTTTGCAGACAGCCTAAAATTGTTCCCAATTGTTGTGCTGATGGAATGAGCATGACTCATCTTTTGTATCCTTTTTTAGAGCATAATAATATTCCATTATATTTCTATACCATAACTTGTTCAGCATTTTCTAATTGAGAACACCTCAGATTTCCATTTCTGTCATCTCAAAAAGGGCTATAAAAATATTTTTGGACACTCTTAAAGTTTGTTTAGCCTATAGGACTAATCCCTCCCTTTAATTTTATCCTCTATTTGATTCCTCCCCTCTTTCCTTCCTATTTCCCTGTTGAAAGAAATTTCTGCACGTGTGTGTGTGTGTGTGTGTGTGTGTGTGTATTTTTTGAGTCCAGATGAGAGTGAGGTTTTAAGTGTCAATCATGCCTCCCTAACTTCCTCCTTATTTGTATAGATGTCTACATTTGTATCCTGTTTATATGAAATAATTTTCCCTAACTTTCCTTTACCTTCCACCCTAATGTATTCCCCTTTCTGTTTCTTTCCATTCTTCTTTAAAGATCATTATGACATAAGAAAACCATTCTCAGTACATGTCAAATTTTGACTCTCTTTACTACTCCCTGATGATGATTAGTCTCTCATTTTAGGTTGTAAACAGTTTATCTTTGTTTAGTTCTTTATCATTGTTCATTTATATATCCTTTTTGTTTCTCTTAACTCTTGTGTTTGAGTTTCACAACTTCTATACAGCTGTGATCTTTTTATCTAGAATGCTTGGAAGTTTTCTATTCCATTAAAAATTCATTTTTTCCCTGGAGGATTATGTTATTTTCCTGGATAAATTTTCCTGCATATCCTTGGCTTTAAGCCTACACCCAGCTTTCTGAAACATATTGAAAGCTCTCCACTCCTTTATTAGTGATGGCTGTGTGTGAGATCCTGACTGTGGTTCTCAGTACTTGAATTCTTAACTTTTGGCTGCTTGCAGCATTTTTTCTTTACCAGGAGGCAGGAGGTGGAATCTTTCAGTTTCCACTTTGTTAATTTTCTTTGAAGATTTCTTGAAATATGATGTGTAGGCTATTTTTAGGTCATGGTGTTTAGGTAGTCCAGTGATTTTTATTTTTTTTTTTCTCCTCTAGATGTTTTCCAGATAGTTGTTTTTGCATTGAGATACCTTACATTTTCTTCTATTTTTTCCAGTTTTGACTTTAATATTTCTTGTTGTTTCATAGAGTTGTTGTTCTATTTGGCCCATTCTAATTTTCTTTCTTTAATTAATATTTTATTTGTTTTCCAATTATATGCAATAGTAGTTTCTACCTATCATTTTCTGTAAGGTTTTGAATTTTATAATTATTTCCTCCACTCTCACTTCCCTTCCCCCATTTCCCCACATTCTGATAATCTTTACATTGTTTTGATGCTATACATTGATTGAAATTGCCATTCTGATTTTGAAGGACTGTTGCTGGGGCAAGGTTATTTATTTTTTGTGCCAAACTACTAATTCCCTTTCCAATTCTTTCTTCCTTAGCTCTCATTCAATTCTGTTTCGTTTTTCTTTCTAGTGCTCTTATGTCATTAATAAAACATTTTGAATTCTTTTTTAAAAAACTTCATCTCTTCTAGAAATTCTAGTTAAATTTGTGCCTATACTGCATTTTTTTTGAGACTTTGATTGTAGATATTTTGTAGACATTCTCTTCTTCTGGTTTTGCACCTTTAGCATAATAGCTTTTTAAGGTGGAATTCTTGTTCTCTTTGCTCATTCTTCCCCTGACTTTGAAATAGATATTAGGTCTGGGCTCTGCTTCATATCTGGAGGGAAGATTTTGTGGCTGCTTTCTTGAGGTATTGAGTGTTACATTACCCTAGGATTTCTGAAACATCTCAGGTTAGGAACTTACAGATTTTGGTGCTCCCAAAAGTAATCTTATCCAGTGCAAAATCTGATTGTTGTTCTCCCTGGTTTGAGTTCTGGACTTAGAGTTGGTTCCAGTTAGTACTAGACTGTTACTGAACTCAACCAATATCAGCTATTTGGGAAGCTCTGCTGGATCTGAGACCCAGAACTTTGGTCTGGGAATCCTAGTCATAGCCGGCTTTAGATTGGTCTACCTTTTAGAAGTGAGACTCTGTTTCTGTTTAGAAGTGAGTGTTTTGTTGTTTCGGGGGGGGGGGGGGCATACTGTTCTGAACAAATGACCTAGGCTGCTCCAGGGGTACAGATTCCCTCTGGCTGGCTGTCCTGAATATCTGTAATCACGAACTATGTAGTGAGTGACAATACTTCCATTTCACACCAATTTCTGTCCCCTGCAGTACACCAAACCTAAGGTTAAGATTGGATGGATTTTAGGGGATCTATGAACTTGATTGGGGGGAAAAGCATTTTTATTTTCACTAAATTATAACTGAAATTTAGCATTTCTGTAATTTATTGATGTGTATAACACATATTATTCTGAGAATGGGTTCATTGACTTTCCATTACATAATAATGGTTAAGAACTCCTGCTTCAAGGCTTTTGTTCTTTATATCAAGTGCTTGAAATAACTTCATTCCTCCTATTTGTAACGTGGCATCTTTTTTCCTTTTAAATCTTAGCTCAAGCCTTACCTCCAAGAAGCTTTCCCTGATTGATTTATATATTTTCTAATTTTATAAAACAATCCCTGATCTTCCTAATAATGAATCTTTTCTTACATTTTTTATCTCTATTTATTTGCTTTAACTTTAAACATTTTGCTTTCCTTCCTTCATTTTAAGATTTCAAGTCCTTGAATGTAGAGAATGTATTTTATCTTTACTGTTTTTCCTATGTACTTAATATAGTGTTGAGTCCCCTCTGGGTGCTTACTACAATGCTGTTCTATTTCTGACTGGAGACTGCCTGCCTTCCCTCCATGTAGCACATTGACTGTTTTTTCCTCTCGGGCTCTTGGCAAAGCTGAGTTGTACCATGAAGATTTTAGCAGAGTACTTACTTCCTCCTGGCACTGATTTCCTGTTAGCACAGTACAGCATGTCAAGGCAGCCCTGCTTCTGAAAAGGTTGCTTGGCAGCTGAGCTCAAACCTGAGTTAAATCTTTTTCCAGAAATTCAGAATACAGAGTTTGTTTTGGTCAGGTAATGATTTTTCCCCTTTATTCTTGTAGGAGGTAGGAAAAAGAGAAAAGAAATCTAAAAGCTTTGACCTGGATAATTTGTTAATCCCAAATTCTCACTCTCATCAGTCTTGTGACCTGTTTCTTATTCCCAAATGAAAATAACTGGTCCTCTTCCTGTACGAGGTTTGCTTTGGTCTTCTGGGAATGGAGTAGAAAAGCATTTATTAGGCACTTACTGTTCCAGGCACCCAGGTGCTGCAAATACAAAGAGTGAGAGCCTCCTCTCTCAAAGAGCTAATATTCAGGGCAACTGGAAAAACCTAGTGGTTCTTAGAATACATGAGCATTGCAGATCAGAAAGCCAATGAAACCAAAAGAATTAATGAATGAAGCATTTATGGTTCAGCATATGGCAATACCCAGGAGTCTGAAGGACACAGAGACATAGGAAAATGAAAAGACCCAATGATAATGCAAATAAAACTTGGAGATCTTTTCAGAAGGATTATAGTTGGAGATTCTTCTATTAATTGAAGTAGGGTAAGTGGTCATTGATTGTAGAACTTGACTGTCAAACATGCAGTAATCCTTCCCTTTCCCTCAAAGATCCAAGGAAAGGCAGAATCTTCAAGTTATACCTCAAGAATCACTCCAGACTAGAGCCTTCTCACTTATCTTTCTCATCCTCAGACAAATGAAGACTCAGAGGTTCTGCAAGTGGCCCAAGAGGGGCAGCTCAAGTTTATGTTTGCTGGAGTAAGAGTGAACTCTTCTCTCAATGGCTGCCCAGCTTTCTGCTCTGCTTTGTTGTTCCCTTTCCCCATAACTTGGGCACAGACCCAGGGTAGACCTTGATGGACTTGAACCAGAAAGGGAAACAGAGACTCTAAATGGAGAGGCCAGAGCTAGAGTTGCCTTTCTGGGACTGCAGGGTATACAGGAAGCAGGATTAGAATATGGAGACCACAGATCTAGGCTAAGGGAGGCACAGTTAACCAGAATTCATAAAAGGAAACTAAGGACAGGAGACAGAGTGCAAACAGAATTTTTTTAAATGCATGATCAGTGGTTATTCCTTGGAGGTTCAAGATTGGGGAGGGCTCAGAGGTAAAGGACCACTTGCCAAAGAGAGAGTGGGCAGAGTGGGGTAAATGTTCCAAGATTATATCACTTCAGTTCAGGAGCTTTGCTATTGCCATCTTTTGGGGTTTGATAACCTAAGATTCTTATACCTGCCTAACTTTTTGGAAGACTTTTTCTTGCTACCTAAGTTAGTGATCTTGCTGATTAAAGAATTTAGAATTGAGGTATTTGAATCTTTTGGATTTTTTTCTTGAATATATTCAGTTGTGCAAAGGCAAACTTTGTAGGGTCCTGCCTATTCAGAGAAATAGTCCCAGTGTATATGAGTCCATTTCTTCTATCTCAATGTATTTGATAAAGTGTTTAATTAATCTTCTAGTCACTTTCTCTGCCTTCTTTCCCAATTCATCTGTGGGTAGCTTATAGAGAAGCTTGGTTGCTCTAGACATATATTAGTTCTGTCTGAAATGATTTTGGAAACATGGGCTAAATTACTGATAATGCCGCCAAAATTCCTAGCCTATTGATCTATTGAAGAATAATGTTTCTTGAAGCAACTCTTCTCTATATTAAACATGATCTTCAACTGATTGACCTGTGAGTCCTGGTACTATATGGAATACCTAAGATCTTCTTTCCTATTTATTAAGAAGCGACTATGGCCGAAGAGGTAATTTTGAAGTAAATTCTATAAAAATTTGGTTTCTATTTCTGCAATGCCTAGCAGATATCTTAGATGTTGAAATAGTTTTGTTCCTCATTTCTGATTCTATACAATATTTGTTGATAAGAAATATATAGATCTCTTTCTTTCTACTGGTCTTTAGGGTGACTGCCTATTATATCTCCATGGCTGTTTCCATTTTCAAAATGGGACATTATTTACTAGTATTATATACTAGTACCTATGTGCTATTGAAGTTATTAGACCACATTAAACAGCAAATGATTTGCCAAGACCGAGGACCAAATTTTGGGGGTTAAAGGAAGGTTAGCTTATGAATTAACCCTACAAAATCATTGAGAACATAGGCATCCACACTCTGGGGGAAATGATTTCAAGATAGAAGAATCTTTGAATTTCCTAGTCCTTAAAATCCTTTTTCATTCTTTTCCTTTTATATTTTTCAGACTAGTTCTTCCCCACATCTTGGAGTGCCCAAGCAAGTCCGGATCAAAGCTTCCCAATCTATGGGGGATGTAAATACTATCTATCAGCCACCAGAGCCCAGAAGTAGACATCTCTCTGTCAGTAAGTAATCTTCCCTTCTTGAGCTTTTCTATACTCTTTCCTTTCCCTCTGCCCTCTTTTCACTTTTTTCTGTTCCTCTTGTCCACTTTTCTGACACTTATTCCCGCCACACTTCTTACCTGCTTTTCTTGCCCTTCCCTCTCTTCATCTCTCTTGATTTCTTTTGTCTTCTTTTCTACCCCCATTATTTCTTTTTTTCTTCCCTGAACAGATTCATTGCCTGCTCATTTTTCCAGCCTATTTCTGGAACTTTTTGTGAAAATTGGGCTTTGCTCACATTGGGGTGGGGGGTTGAGGGTGGGGCTCAGTCCCAATTTAAGGCTCTTTTATACTGCTGTCTTTTGAGCTAGTTTGAGGAATCTGCAAGTTTTTGGTGCTTCTAAGGTGGTATTATCCCAAGAGTAGTATAATCACTCCTCTCCTGGTTTGCATTCTGGTCTTTACCCAGGAAGCCCCTGATCCCCTGCAGCGAGTTCTCTTTTTGCCCTGGAACTGTGACCAGAATTCCTGTTCCCTTTTGATTGATCCCAGCACTCCTCTCCTCCTTGGAACTGCAACCCAGAATTACATATGCCAATGTCAGCTATACTCAATGCCAACAAAGGGTCTTTTGTAGTCCTGTAAAATTTTATTTGAAATGTTATTTTAGAGGAGAATGTTGAGAAAACTCAGCTGGGTTGCTTCTAATCCACCATCTTGGCTCTACCCTTCTGTTCCTCAACAATTTCACTGACTATATTTTAAGTGCTTGTCATGAAAGAGATGGAATCTTAACATTTGGGTTCCAATCCCAAATTTCATGTAGGGACTTTGAATTCCTTTTCTTCCCCAAGGAAAATATTTTGGTATTTTGTTGTCATTGTTGTTGAATAACTGGTGAGCCAAAAAAGAAGCTACATCTTGATAGGGAAAAAAGCTTCTAAGATGGCTATTAAAAAAAATAACATACTGGAATTTATCATTCAGTAGAATTCACTGTCTTTGAGACTAGAGTCCTGGGGCCTGAGAAACCAGACCTATTTCTGGGATTGTGTAACATATATAAGAAACCTCACTCCTCTTTTGGTTTATTGACCAACCTGTATCTTTAGGTGTTTCATTTCTTTCCATGTCAGTTTTTTTTTCCTGAGTATATTATGAAGAAATAATGAAGTAGTGCCTGTGATCCATATAAATTTATTTTGCTTAATTATATTTATTACAAAGGAGGAGAATGCTGTGAAAATTGGGGAAATTAATATGAAAGAAAAGAGTGTAAATGGAATATGTAAAAAATACACAGACGAAATTAGAAGGAAGCTCTAGAGAAACAAAAAAAGCAGTTTTGGTACTACCTGTTTTAAGTGGATGAATACTTTTTAAAAATCTGGGCATGGGGGCGATTAGGTGGTGCAGTCAATAGAACACTGGCCCTGGAGTCAGGAGTACTTGAGTTCAAATCCAGGCTCAGACACTTAAATAATTACCTAGCTGTGTGGCCTTGGGCAAGCCACTTAACCTCATTGATCTGAAAAACTAAAACTAAAAAAAAAAAGCTGAGCATGAGAGAGTCATAGGTTCATATTCAGGCTTCCTTTGCTTCTTGTTGTATGTGGAAATATTTATGTTTGTTGATATTTGTCAAGTCCTTAAAAATATTTTTATATTAAAATAAAAGGATGCTGACATTATTTATACAAAAAAAAACTTGCAACCTGTACTACTTACAGAGTTAGACTCAGAAACTATCCTAGTGTATAGCTTAGGATGAAGAAGTACTAATATATGATGTCTCCAGTTCTTCTAAAGCACTAGAGGAACCTGACTGTTTTCTTCAAGGCAGTATTGACATGAATTTGAGGGTTTCTCACTGGATTTGTTGCTGATCTTGTCTAAAAGTAGCTTACTTCCTGGAGGAGATGCAAAATAAACATGTCACTAAACTGGCTTATCTAGCAGTTCCTTGACTATAGGCAACACTGATAATATTGCTTGACTGAAAGCATATATATTAACCTTAGTTTTCATTAATATTCATGAGTAATTTGTGGCTATATTCTTACAAGCTAGTTCAGGAAAGAGTATCATCATCCTAATCCCTTTTCAAGTCATCTCAATCCCTAGAAGAGGTGCTCTTGCTTCAGGGTTAGGGTTTTTGTCACTAGCACCTTCTTACTCCCTTCTTAAATATTTGTGATCTGTATTGTTAGAAGCCCTCTGAGAGACCTACAAAACTTTGACCATTTTCGTTTTTTACACATGAACTATATTTTCCAACATAAATTTTTTTTGGATTTTTTTGGCTAGGCAATAGGGTAAGTGACTTGCCTAAGGTCACACAGCTAAAGTATTGAGTATCTGAGGCCATATTTGAACTCAGGTCCTCCTAACTCCTGGGCTGGGGCTCTAACCACTGCACCATCCAGCCACCCCCTTCCAACATACTTTTTACTCATTTAACCATTCTCACCTTGTCTACTTTTTCATTGAGGTCACTGGTTATCAGAAAAAAATATTGACTTACTTAGTTTGAAGGCACTTATCAAATTCTTAAAATATTTTCCTTTTTATCCTCTGAATCAAATGTTAGCTCATAAGATGTTTTATCTTCTTGGTGATCTTTGCTTATGTTCATCATGATTACTACAACACAGGCTAACCAACGTATGATCGTTTTGCAAGTTATCTTGGTGAGGGAAAGATACTAAAAAAAAAAAAAATAGAAAAAAATCAAAAAAAAATCAAGGATGGTACTCTTTCCAAAAAGAGGAAATTGAGAGGACACCTCCTCTCACTTTTATAAGATAATGGATTATGGATGATTTGTGGGTTGCTTTGGTGAAAGTATGAGAAAGTAACAGGGAAGCATTTGCCAAAAATTTTCTGTCTTCATATTCACAGTTATCTGGAAAATGTAAAAAATACAGTCTCATTTATTGTTTAATATTCCAAAAAATGCTTTTTAAGTTAGTAGAACAAAATATAGCCTTAAAGGCTCTTCTTCAACAAGTCATCTGCATATATTATAATCAATGTTCAGTGAATTTCCAGTTACTAATACCAAGGAATATCTATAACAGGAGATGTACATTTGCCAAAGATATTTCCTTAAGAGATGTCTGTTACAAAGTCAGAGATTTCTTAGAATTGGTAAGGTCTCTAGTTGCTCCTGTTTGTAGATGATGTGAATATTGCATCAAATCCTAGAATGTTATAGAATATCCTAAATAAGATTATAACTACCCAAAGTTTGACCTTAAAAGTTACTCCCAAAAATCATAGATAAAAAAATTCATGTTGTCCATACAGACAAGCAGTTGGATAAACAATTCTTCAAGTTAGTATATCTCTCTAGGATAGCCCCTGCAGTTGGACAAAGAGGGTCCAGAGTTGATAAAAATGGGCCAGATTACATTTACAAAATTGTGTTGTGCTTTTAAGGATCCCAAGCTGCTCTCTAATACACAATTTCATCTTTTTAAAACCATTGTGCTTTTGAAATGACATGACCACAAGTCTGGAAAATCTGATCCCTGAAGAGTTAAAATTATTGGTGACTCAAAAGACATTCTGAACATAAATGGGATACACCATATTTCTAGCAATGTTCTACACGCAGAAATTTGTTTTGCTTAGATGTATTTCTTTGATATAAAGGGAAGTTCTATTAGAACGAGGATAAGAAGGGAAGCCATTGAAAAATGATAGTAGGGGTGGCTAGGTGGCGGGGGGTAGTAGCTAAGTGGCACAGTGGATAGAGCACCGGCCCTGGAGTCAGGATGACCTGAGTTCAAATCTGGCCTCAGACACTTAATAATTACTTAGCTGTGTGGCCTTGGGCAAGCTACTTAACACCATTGCCTCACCAAAAAAAAAAAAAAAAACCCTTTAAAAATGACAGTATTATAAGAAAGAAGAATCAAAATATTCGTTAAAAACATTTTAAGGTAACTGATGGACAGGAGCAGCTAGGTGGCTGGAGTACTGGCCCTGGAGTCAGGAGGACCTGAGTGGATAGAGTACCATCCCTGGAGTCAGGAGGACCTGAGTTCAGATCCAGTCTCAGACATATAATAATTTCCTAGCTGTGTGACCTTGGGCAAGTCACTTAACCCCACTGCCTTGTAAAAACAACAACAAAAAAGATAACTGATGGATAGCTCATACATTGCACTTACAATCATAAAATATAAAATGACTGAATAGAATACCTCTAGTGCAATGTTAAATCCCCAGTAGAAAAAACATGGATCAGGATTACATAGAATGAAAACTTAGAAATAGTTTGCAGTCTATACCAGTGAGAGGAAGTACTCACATCATTGAAATCACAGATCCATTGAAGTAGTAGAGACATTCTGCTACTCATTGCAGGATATAAACTTGTATAAGACATTAACCTCGCCATCAAGACAATGTCTAGTAGAGATGTGTATATATATATATTTACAATATAAAGCAGTAAGTGATAAAAGTGTCATTTAATTGATTATAAAATACCATAGGCCTTCAGACATAGAGTCATTTTGCCTGGGATGATCATGGAAAGTTTAGTATAAGAAATAGCATTAGATTTGGACTCTGAGAAAGGAATAGGTTATCCACGGGTAGTGACATAGGGGTTGGTTCATGTGAGACTCATATTTCAACTCCAGGAAAGCCTGGGAGAAAATGGCAAAAGGTTTTTTTGAGCTTTTATTTCCAGTCAGAGACTTTCACTTTTTCCAATACATGCTGTGGCTTGTAGAGGACCAGCTACTATCTGATAGGCATCAGGCCAGGGGTTATTGTACACAGGCCAACATCTGTGGACAGGAAAAGGAAGTCTCCCTAAACCAATGTCTATCAGAGGAAGTTAATGGAAAAACTAAGAACTAGCAAGATTACCCTAGAGTGTTTCAGTTTTGTGTTTATCTTCACTTCAGAATGTGTAGGAGCTAGTTAAAAGTGTGTAAGCTGTCAAGATCTAGTGAGGAAGGGGATGAAAATAGGACAGAATGAGTAGTTAGGTTAGAGGGCCATTCTGTTGCTCAACTAATATTCATTAAACATAATGGAGAGCTTCAGCTGGATACAGCAAACCAAAAAGGAAATCTCAATAGAAATCTCTCTATAGAGTCTTAGAAGGTGAAATCAACCAGGGAATTGTGGGCTCTCTAGGCTTTTTTAAGCTTGTATTTTCCATAGCACTGCCACCTTAGTGTTAGTGCCAGAAGTCCTGTTATGTCACTACCAAAAATTAAACATGCTGGGGTGGCTAGGTGGCACAGTGGATGGAGCACCGGCCCTGGAGTCAGGACTATCTGAGTTCAAATCCGGCCTCAGGCACTTAATAATTACCTAGCTATGTGGCCTTGGGCAAGCCACTTAACCTAACCCCATTTGCCTTGCAAAAGCCTAAAAATAAAAATTAAACATGCCTTTCTCCAAAGGCAGGACATGCCTCAAAATTCTCTTTGAACTCATATGGACTTCAGCTTATAAGGAAGAAGCCTAGCTGTCAAATTGCCTTCTACCTGTAGTCTAGAGAAGGTCTTGTCAGCTATCATGATGTACTTCAGTCAGTCGCAGTATAAATTCCTACTCCAAATCACCTTTTTGTTAAGCTCTTAGAAGAATCCTCCCTAAGACTGAGGCTGTCTGTATTACTACATTAAGGAGAGAAAAGAACAACAATCCTGAGTCTGAACTCAGAGAATACAGTATCATAGAAAGAGTGCTGTCCTTAGTGTCACAGGAACTGAGCCTGGATCCCCACTTGGGGAGCCCCATTCACTGGGCAGCCACAGGCCATTCACATTAACCTCCATTAATTTCATTTTCCTCAGCTTAAAAAGAAGGGATTAGACTAGATGGATTCACCAGGTTCCTTTCAGCTCTAAATCTATTATTCTCATCAGTAGTCATTTTATCATTTTCTAAGAACTCAAAATATAACACACCAGGTGCTGTACTGTGTATAAAGGCTACCAATTCAATAAAAGAAATTATTACTACAATCAGGGATACAATAAAGTACATCTTTAAGTAGATCTGGAATAAATATAAAGCTGATATTTGCAAACAAGGAAGTGGGAGGTGGGAGGGCTCTTCCAAAGTAGTTGAAAAGGGGATCCAGAAGGGCTTTAGATAGACTGACAGCGCTTGACCTACTTTATAAGGGGAAAGATAATTTTGTGAGACAGAGGGAATGAATTCTAGGCATAGAGAATGGCTGGTGGAAAGAAAGCCATGGAGATGAGAGATGGAATATCATGTGAAAAAATAGAGAAGGCCAGCTTGGAAGGATGTTAGTGGGATCAGATTACCTAGGGCTTTAAAAGCTGAACAGAAGAGTTTACATTTTATCCTAGAGATAGTAGAAAGCTACTTATGTTGATTGAGTAAAGGAGAGATATGGTCAGATCTGAATTTAAGAAAAAATCCCTGTTGTAATATTGTAGAGAATTTATTAGAGTGAAGGAAGTTGGAGGCAGGGAGACCAATTAGGAGTCTGTTGGAATAATCTAAGCAAAAAATGATAAAGCCCGTATCAAGTGGTGACTGTGTAAAATAGGTGCAAGAGATGTGAAGGTAGAAACATGTCCAATCAAATCACCAAGTATTACAGGTACTGTACTAAGTGCTGGAAATATAAGTACCTGGTTTCAGGGATTCAGTCTGATGGGGTAAATAACATGAGGACAGCTTTGTATAAACTACAGATGTGTATGTGTTATTTATATGTAATAAACTGGAGTTAATCTCCAATGGAAGACTCATAATAAGGGGATCAGGAAAGACTTCTAGTAGAATATAGGATTTTAGCTGAGAATTATAAGTAAGCCAAGGAGGTAGAGATAAGTAAGGAAAGCATTCCAGGTATTAGGAACAACCAGGGAAGGTGCATGGAGTTAGGAGATGTAGTGTCTTGAACTAGTAAGGTAGAGGAAGGGAAGAAAATAATCGTTTATTTAGCATTTACTAGGTGCCTGTGAGATAGGTGCTGTTGTTATTAACCCTATATTTTATAGTTGAGGAAAGTGAAGCAAACAAAAGCAGAGATTTGCCCAGGATCATGCAACTAGTAAGTGCTTGAGGCCAGATTTGAACTGGAAGTCTTCCTGCTCTTAGCCAGTGCTCTCCCCTGTGACATCTAGTTACCTTGAGGCCAACGTCCCTGGATCAAAGAGTATATGGAAAGAAATTAGTCATAAGAAAACCGAAAAAGGTAGGAAAAGGGTTTAAAAGCCAGATAAAGGTTGCTATTGCATTAATTCAACTGCAATGAGGAGGGCCTGTACCTGAGTGGTGGCAAAAATCAAAGGAGAAGGAAGTGAACATGTTATGAAGGAAAAATCAGGATGGTGATTTATTCAATAATATTAGTAAATATAGGAAGAAGGAAGCATATTTGGAGGAAAGAAAATAAGTTCAATTTTAGATACGTTGAATTTATGATGTGTAAAGAATATCCAATTTGAGATGTCTAATAGGTACTTGGAGATGTGAGACTATATAGGTCAGTAAAGAGGTAAGGGCTGGACAGATAGATCTGAGAATCATAAGCATAGAGATGGTGCTTGAATCCATGGGAGCCAATGAAATTAACAAATGAAACAGAATATAGGGAGAAGAGAAAAGGGCTCAGGATAAAACCTTAGGGGCCCCCAACTATCAGTGTGATATGATGCTCCAAACCCAAACCAAACTGAAGTAAGAGAAACCTGAGAAGTTGTAGATAGAGACAGAAAGAGATACAGGAGAGATCATAAAAATCCAAAGAGGAAAAAGTAGTATCCTAGAGGAGAAGAGAGGGTGGTCAGTAGTGTCACATACAGCAGATTAGTTGAGAAGGATGAGACTGAAAAAATCACATCAGATTTGGCAGTTACTAGATCACTGAAAGAAAAGCTTTGGAATAGAATCTATGGGGAGTAAGGCGGGATCAATTAGCATAGAATTGAAGGACTTGAATAAAACTAGTCAGGCATGGCTTTGCTATTTCTTCTGGTACCATTCAGCAACTGTTGCTTAGGACAAAAGAAGGCATATTTGAGGTTTGGTAAGGAATAAGTAGCTATAGGACCAAGGGAAGAGGAATTCCCCTTCAGGCTAAACAGCCAAACCCTCTTCTATCAGTGAAAATTGTAACAAAATTTCTGTTGTTATTTTCAAAGTCCTAAACTGATCATTTTTTCTAGGTTCTTTACTAATGGAGAAGATTTGTCAGTTTTATATTGGTGCTGGTTAGGAATTGTGCTGTACAGGATGTGAATGATTCACTTGACAAGGAGAAGTAGAAAATTCTGAATCTCTTTGTTCAAACCCCAGCTTCTGTTCAAGTTACCTTGGTCAAGTCATTTGCCCACTTGGGCCTCAGTGTCCTTGTTGGATTTGATGGTTTCTAAGGTTCTTTCAAGCTATTTTATTTTCTTATATCAAATTGATTTAGTTTGGGTGCTATTTTGATGTTTTTCTTCTAGATTAATGAATTTTAGAAAATATTATCTAGGTTTAATTATCAATTAGGGTTTGTTCACTAGAGTTATTTTGATTTATGACATAGTCTAATCTCTTATTTTTGCTCTCTTTATTAATTGATTCATGTTCTTGCTAGGATAGAACTTTTGATTTGCTTTTGAGAGCTGATGTTCCAAAGGGTGTGTGTGTGTGTGTGTGTGTGTGTGTGTGTGTGTGTGTGTGTGTGTAAATATGTGTATGTATATATATGTTTAATATATATGTGTGTTTATATATATGTTGAAAGGCTGTGGGTTTAAGTGGCTTGCCCAAGTCCACACAGCGAGATAAATTATTAAGTGTCTGAGGCCAGATTTGAACTCAGGTCCTCCTGACTCAAAGGCTGGTGCTCTATCCACTGAGTCACATAGCTGCCCCCCAAAGATTATATTGACTGGAGTCATAGCAATCCTGAGGAAACCTGGACTAGTTTAGAGATTTGTTAAAAAGGCTTTTTTAGTCAATGAAACCACTTTTACAAGAACTTAGGTTATATATGAACCTTCTTCAAGGATTGGAAATTCATATCTCTTAACTTTTATCAAAAATACTTACTGTAGGGGTGGCTAGGTGGTGTAGTGGATAAAGCACCGGCCCTGGAATCAGGAGGACCTGGGTTCAAATCCGGTCTCAGACACTTAATGATTACCTAGCTGTGTGGACTTGGGCAAGCCACTTAACCCTGTTTGCCTTGCAAAAAGAAAAACCTGAAAAAAAAGAAAATACTTACTGTCTTTTTGTCCTACAGGCTCCCAGAACCCTGGCCGAAGCTCACCTCCCCCAGGTTATGTGCCAGAACGTCAACAACGCATTGCAAGACAGGGATCTTACACCAGTATTAATAGTGAAGGGGAATTCATTCCAGAGACCAGTGAACAATGTGTGAGTTTGAAGGTGTCAGAAGCAAATAACTTGGGGAAAACCTCAGAAATTAACTCTAGGGTAGAACCTGAATTAAAATTAGAATGATACCTGAGGGAAGATCATCTGAAATCAGAATGCCTGATATAAAAATGGAAGTGATTTAAGAGTCTAATAAAGGGAGTAAGACTTGCAACCTCTTTTGGGTTGTCCTCATGGGGTTACTCAATGTAGATAGTATCACCATCATTAAAGGTTCTCTACTTTTCAGGATTAGAATCTTGATTTTATCACTTTACTAAACAATAATAACGTCCCAGAGCATTGAGTCACACTAAATTCACAATAATCTGATTTGTAAATCAGAAATTCAACTTCATAATTTACAGAATGATGTGCTCTTCCAGTGAAGATTTTCCAAGATATACTCTTCTTGGTTTCTAGCTATAAGTAAAAAAACAAATTAATAATTATAAGGTTGCTTTTTGACCCTGAAATCAGAAAGAGGGAATTTTAATTAAGCATTTATTAAGGTTCTCTTATGTGCCAGGACTGTGCACACAAGAGGTTACAACAGCAAAAATGAAATTTTCTGTTCTTGGGAAGCTTGCATTCTGTCAGAGAAGACTTACAGTCTAGCAGGAAAATAACAGGCATTAAATACAAATGAAATGCAAAATAAATTTTCGGAGCAAGGCACAAACAGCTGGGGACATCTAATATAGGTGTCCCTTAAGCAGAGTTTTGAGGGAAACAGTATTCTAAGTGGTAGTTACAAAGTGGAATTGTTTCCAGGCATAGGGATAACCAGTGCAAAGGTATGGAGATGAAGATGGAGTGTCATGTGTGAGGAAAAACAAAAAAGACTAGTTTGACTGAACCTACTTAGGGAGGAGGAAAAGACTGGTTGGGGCTAGAATGTAAAGGGCTTTAAAAGATAACAAAGGAGCTTTTTCTCTGGTCCTGAAAACTATAGAGAGCCACTGAAATTTGCTAAGGAGAGGAATGATGTGATCAGATTTGTAGTTTAAAAAAATCATTTTGTGGGGTGGCTAGGTGGTGCAGTCAATAGAGCACTGGCCCTGGAGTCAGGAGTACCTGGGTTCAAATCCGGTCTCAGATACTTAATAACTACCTAGCTGTGTGGCCTTGGGCAAGCCACTTAACCCCATTTGCCTTGCAAAAACCTAAAAAAAAAATCATTTTAACAACTCTTAAGTAGGATAGATTGGAGTAGAAAGAAACTTGAAGTATATCAATTAAGAGACTTCCAGAGCAAATCTTGGCAAGAGGTGGTGAAGCTCTGAATAGGGGTAGTAGTCATAAGCAGAACAAAAGGGGCATATATGAGAGAAATTACTGAAAATGTCAAGATGTATCAACTGGGGGCGGCTAGGTGGCGCAGTGGATAGACCACCAGCCCTGGAGTCAGGAGTACCTGAGTTCAAATCCGACCTCAGACACTTAATAATTACCTAGCTGTGTGGACTTGGGAAAGCCACTTAACCCCATTGCCTTGCAAAAACTTAAAAAAATATGTGTCAACTGAATAGGGGTGAGGATTTGGAGAATGACAATATGGTTGTGCTTTGAAGGATGGTAGGCCCTCATCAGAAGTTTGGAAGAGAGGTAGGTTTTGGGAGAGAGATGAGGAGTTTAATTTTAAGGATTTCTTAAGTTTGAGATGCTTATTGAATATCTAGTTTAAATTGTCTAGGCAGTCAGTGAAAGAGGAGAGAACTTGGGCTGGATATATAGGTCTGAGAATTATATGCATAGAGTTAATTAATGAATAAATAGGAGCTGATTAAGTATCCAAATGAGAAAATGATGAGTAAAGAGTATTCAACAATTGACAGTTTCTCTACATTTGCTGTGGAACTATATAATGTCAGGAGATCTCTTGACTATTCATGTGCTTGGCTTTTATGCTTAGGCTGCTGGAAATCTCTTTTAGTGATACATCAAGTCACTCAGATGATTTTCAATAGCTTTTAAGGAAAAACTAGTCAAGCATTTATACAGTAGAGACATAGAAAATGGTGCTGTGATGTGGGATCAGATCACCTTAATATAGATAATTAGCATTGGCCACATTCCTTCTCTTTCTCCACCCCTCTTCTTGGTAAAGAAAAGTTTGGCATGTAATTGGAAAAAAACATTTATAAATAAAAGAAAGAAAAGTTTGAGTGAGAGGAAAAGAAAGGAAAAATGTAAAAGAATCTGATGGAGGGAAAGACAATTAACAGTCATAACAGTAAATAGGAAAGAATGAACTTAGAAAAAACAGAAGAGGATAGCAGAATGGATTAGGAAGCAAAATTCAATAGTATGTTTAATCAAAAAATCTCAAATACTTCAAACAAAAAGATTCACATAATCAAATGAAGGACTGGAGCAGAATATTATCTTTTAGATTAATTTTTTAAAAAGAAAGCATAGCTGTTATGATCTCATACTAAAAGAAAAATTTATAAAACTTCAGGAAGATGGATAATAAAATTGTAATAGCGGAAGACTTCAGTGTGCCCTTTCCAGATCTAGCTAGAGCTAACATAAAAAGAGAAGTAAGAAAAAAAATTTAGGGAGCAGAATAGAATTCTAGAAAAGTTATGGTGGATTTCTCTTGTGATTATCGAATGAAAATAGAAAGGAACATCCATATATTTTAGTTGTGCATTGCACCTTTATAAAAATTGAGTATTTTTTAAATCGTTCAAAGAAAATCTCATAAATGCAGAAAAGTACAAATATTAAATACATTCTTTGTTGACATTAAACACAACAAAAACTAAGCAATAAAGAACATTTGAAGAAAAGATTCAAATGTTATTTTATATGTAATAATTTAATTCTTTAAATTAGTGAATCAAACAAAAAAGTCATAGTAATGATACATGATTTCATCAAAGAAAATGAAAACAAAGATGACATGTTAAATCTTAAGGTGCAGCCAAAGAAATCCTTAGGAAAAAGTTAATCTTGACATTTGCATCTTTCTAAAAGAGAAAGAACATTGAATTGCTCTATCAAATAAAAAAAACTAGAAAAGCAGCAAATACCCCTTAATCCAAACAAACAAAAAAATTTCAGAAGATCAAAGAAGAGATGAATAAAAACTAAAAGCAATAAAACTATTGAACTGATAAAACTAAGAGCTCTTTGGGGTGGGGGGGACTAATTAAGCAAACTATTCATGAATCTGTTTTTTTTTTAAAAGAAAGAGGAAATTTAAATGGTTAATTTACAGAATTCACAACAAATGAAGAGAAAATGAAGGAAATTTTTAAAAACTATTTTGTTCAATATATATATACACCCAAAAAATGTTGACTTGAATGAAATATGAATATTTACCAAAATATAAAATTCTCAGGTTAATTGAATAAGAAATAGAGAAAATAAATAACCCAGTCTCAGAAAAACAAACAGAACAAACCATAACTGAAATTCCAAAGGGAGAAAAAAAACCTAGAACCAGATGGATTTACAGGTGAATTCTTTTTGTTTTGTTTTGTTTTTAGGGTTTTTTTTTTTTTTGCAAGGCAAATGGGGTTAAGTGGCTTGCCCAAGGCCACACAGCTCAGTAATTATTAAGTGTCTGAGACCGGATTTGAACCCAGGTACTCTTGACTCCAGGGCTGGTGCTTTATCCACTACGCCACCTAGCTGCCCCATACAGGTGAATTCTATCAAATAATCAAATAACAGTTTCAATATTGCATAAAGCCCCTCTAACTTTTGCCTCTTTGTTTTTATGGCTTTCTTCAAGACTCATCTTCTGGAGGAACTCTTTCCTGATCTTCACACTCACCCCATTCAAAATGCTAATAATTTCTACTCTCAGATTACCTTCCATAAATGTCTTACATTTACCTAGTTTTTTACATGTTAGCTCTGCCATTAGGAAGTAAGCTCTGTGAGGACAGAGACAATTTTTTTATCTTTCTTTTTATCCCTAACTTTTAGCTCAGTAGTAATGGTTTAATAAGTATTTATTGATTATCATTCTGCCTCTTAGCTCTCCAGTTCTTTCCCAATTGCAATTTACCCTAAGAACCAAATACCCAGTCTCTGCTCTGCTCTATGAGGTTTGCAATTGCAATGAGCCTGATTTCAGCATCTGTCCTACAGCTGTTTCCAATTCCTCTTTGCCTGAGAAACTTGTTTGCCCGATTTGAGGCCTTTTTGATACAGCTCCTAATCACAATTCAGTCATATTTCATACTATCTTGTAACATGCAGCATTGGTTCTAATCAGTTTTGCCTTCTCATCCCACAAATATATTATGTGGATTATTTGCAAAAAATGAAAGAGAAGGCATCCTAACAAATTCCCTCTGTGAAACAAATATTATTTTGATATCTAAATAAGGGAAAGACAAAGCAGAGCCAGGGGTGGGTGGGGGGACTTGTAGTTCACTATCCTTAATGAATAATAATGGGAAAATATTGAATAAAATATTGACAAGAGGGCATTTAAAAATCATACACTGGCAAATTTGGAGTTACTTCAGGAAAGCAGGACTGTTTCAGTATTAGAAAAACTATAAATATAATATACTAAGTTAATAACAAAAATTAAATAAAAATCACGATTATGTCAATAAATGTCCAAAAAAGTTTTTACAAAACAAAATGCATTTCTATTAAAACATTTAAAATTACAAAAATAATATCTGGCATGCATACAGTGCTGTAAAGTTGGCAAAGGACTTTATATCTCATTTGAAATAATCTCTCTATGATAAGGAATATCCAAAATCAAGAGCCAGCATTATATGTAATTAACAAACACTAGAGGACTTTCCAGTAAGAACAGGATTAGACCCATTCCATTATTACTACTGCTATTTGATATAGTTCTATAAATGATACCTATATATACACATTACTTATATGGATAAAACTATAAAACTTTAACCTAAAAAAAACCTTAAACAATTGGAGAATTCATTCCTCATGATTGAACTGTCCTAAAATATTAAGAATTATAATCATTCTTAAATTTATTTATTCAGTGTCATATTAGAGTACCAAAAGGTTAAGTTTTAGTACTAGAAAAAAATAATTAAATTATCTTGGAATAAAATTTAAAGAATTTCAAGAAAAATATTAAAAATATGGCAAAGATGGTACATAGTAATTATGTTAATTAATATTTAATATTTGTTAACACTAGTTTAAAAATAGAAAAGTTGAAAGTAAGATAGATTAGGAACACAAGATCCAGAGGCAAACAAATGTTGCAGCATAGTGTTCAGTGAACCCAGACGCCAGCTAAGAGGATAAGGATTTGGTATTTGACAAAATCTTCTGGGAAAACCAGACAACATTTCTCTTCATATGAAACTCAAACTCCAAGTGGAAATCTGACCTAGATATAAAGATCATATGAGGGTGGCGCAGTGGATAAAGCACTGGCCCTGGAGTCAGAAGTACCTGGGTTCAAATCCAGTCTCAGACACTTAATAATTACCTAGCTGTGTGGCCTTGGGAAAGCCACTTAACCCCATTTGCCTAGCAAAAACCTAACAAAAAAAAAAGATATGAACAACTTAGAGAGGCAGGAAAAGTGATTCCTTTTGTAACTATTAATAGCAGAAGACTTCTTGATGAAGAAAGGATACAGGCAATCATAGGAGAAAAAAATAAATGTTTTTGATTTTGAAAAATGAAAAAGTTTTCATACAATCAGTGCAATTAAAGTAAGGTAAATCTCTAAGAAGGAAAAAGATTTGCACTGGCATTAAAGGAATCAGTAAAGACTTCAGGAAAAAAAAGTGGAATTTTTAGCTGGAACATGAAAGAAATTAGGGAAACTAGGAAGCAGAGAGGAGAAGGGAGGAGCATAGCCAATGAAAATGCCTGGAGTGAGAAGATGGGGAGAGCCTTGTAGCCTTGTACAAAGAACAGCAAAGAGACCAGTGCCACTCCATCAAAGTGTATAGAGTAGAGCAAGGGGTAAGAAGAATGGGAAAGATAGGAAGGCACCCCCTTATGAAGGATTTTCATCCACTGCCTTGCTGCTAATGGAGGACATTGCCTTTCAGATGCTGGATCCCTTGAGCAGTGCTGAGAACTCTGTGTCTGGAAGTTGCCAATCCCTGGACAGGTCAGGAGACAGGTAGGTGGGATGCCCAACCACACTGCAGTTTTATTTGGATTTTTTATACAAGAAGATTGAGAATGGGTTAGCTAGTGTTTCCTTCCTTTCTTAGATCTGTTTACTTTAGCCAAGATTCTGCCACCATACGCCAAAGGGAACTACCTATGTATGGAAAGCTTCACTTTCTGGGAGAAGCTTGTCATTAAAAATATCATGTTTTTTCCTAATTAGTCACTGACAACAATTTATCTCTATTATATCCCTTGACCTCTTAACTGAGATCCTGGGCAAAGCCTACTCTCTAGATGGCAAAGGGCTAAGACAAATCTAGCTCTGGACGACACTGATAGTCTTTGCAATAACAAGTTATATTTTAATCAAGGATTTCTGTTATGGGAAAAAATTTCTAGTTTTCTAAACCATTTATAAATAATAAGATGGGTTCTTGTACTTTGGGTGAAGAAGTCTTGGTGGGGGAGGGAGGTACAGAGAGAAAGATACTTTTATTGAGAGAGAAATAATACTACTATCTGCTCTTCAGCAAAACATGAGCCTTTTTAAAGCTAACTATTCATTTGGAATTCAGACTTATGATCTGGTCTATAAATCTGTAAATTCATCTTCCTACTTTTCTTAGCTCAATATATTCACTTCCCCAGATTCTTTTTTGATGGTTAATCCTTCAGGGCTCATCCGGTATATCCATTTTGCCTTCACTTACCTTCCTATTTGTGTCTCCCTTTTCCTCTACCTCCAGGAGAATGAATTTTTTTAGATTCTATAATAATAGGTTTATTATGGTATTTCCAGAAAATTCAGTTTTATAATATTAAATATTAACCAATATAAAAATATTTCTCATGAATTTTTTTGGCCAAATAATGGTCACCACTATTTCTTGGTGACCAACTTCCTGGTGATGAGCTTCTCTATACTTTCTTAGGCTAGTTTTCGGTCAACAGTCCATAGCCAGAAAAATTGATGGAAAAAACATAAATAAAGAAAAAACAAAATTAATTTGGTTTTCGCAAATGCAGCAGATTTCAGTATCAAATGATGCTTTACTTAGCAAAACTTGAAAATACTTCTAAAATTAATTCAAACCATAGCTTCAGCAAAGTAACAAGATATACAGTAAAGCTACTTAAAATCAGCTTTTCTGTATATAACCAACAAAAGCCACTGGAAAAATTTTTTTAATTCAACTTGAGAAACTATAAGATTTACCCATAAACACCAAAGAAATTTTATGAAGTCTCTTTTTTTTTTTTGCAAGGCAATGGGGTTAAATGAATTGCCCAAGGTCACACAGCTAGGTAATCATTAAGTGTCTGAGGCCAGATTTAGACTCTTGTCCTCCTGACTCCAGAGCCAATGTTCTATCTACTGTACCACCTAGCTGCCCCAATACAGTCTTTATAAACAGATATAAAGACTTAAACAATTAGAGAAAAGTTGATTGTTTAAGATAATAAAGATGATGTAAGAAACTAATTTACACATTCTGTGCCATGCTAATTAAACTACCAAAGGATTATCTTGTCACATTAGGCAAAATTATAACATTATATATCTAAAAGAACAAAAGAGCAAAAATATAAAGGGAAATAATGAATAAAATGATATTCACCAAAATTATTTGATGTTGGTTGAAAAGTAGAAAAGGTGATCCTTGGAAATGATTATGTGCATAGTATCCAGAAGCAATTGTACATAGTATCAGAGTGATTGATAAGCCCAAGGATATCCACTATTGAGGCTCATTATTTGACAGAAACTACTCAGAAGACTGGAAAACAGTCTAAGATCAACATCTTACAAAGTATGCTACTGTGATCCTCAAATATCATTTAGATATAGAAGATCATGCCATTTTGAAAAACAGAAAGATACTTTTTACAGCTATGGATTGAGGGGATGTACTTAACCAAACGATAGATACAAAGGGTCACAAGAAATAAAATTATTTTCATTATAAAAATTGAATAGCTTTTTCATGTACAAAAGCAATGCTAGTTAAAATTATAAAAGAAACTGTTAACTAAGGGGAAAAAATCTTAACAGATTTATCTGGAGAAAGTATAATATCAAAGCTACCATAAGAAATCTAGGATAGAGTAATTGGAATAAATATATAAGAACAAAAGCCATTAAAAACTAAAATATCTGTAAATGTTATTTCAGTTGATGCAGAGAATGCTTTTGACTAAATATAGCACTCATTTATGCTTTTTTTAAAAATATCTATAAATCCCAGACATAGAGGGATCATTTTCTAATATAATAAAAAGTATCTATAAGCATAGGCAGCAGGATATTCTAGAAAAGATACTATAGAAGATTTCATTAACTCGGCAAAGCCAAAAGTATTTCTATATAACAGAATCCAAGAGCTAATAAAAGAAAGATGAATCCCATTCAGATAGCTACAAAATGCACAGAATATTTGGGAGTCAGTCTACTAACGTAAAGCCAATACTTGTATAGATTTAATTATGCAATGATTGTTAAAGAAATAATAATTTAAATAGTTAAAATAATATTCAACTCTCATAGCTGGATTATATTACTATAATAAAAATAACAATGCTACCAAACTTAATTTATAGTTGTCATGCTATACCAAATTATTAAATGTATACTTTTGAACAAGATAAAATAATGCAGTCAATTCTCAACATTCACGTGTTTAACTTTAGCAATTTAAAACATTCATGTGATTTTATTAGTAACCTCATTTTAAATTTTGTGTTCATAACTTTGCAGATTCTCAGGTATTTACAGTAGAGGAAAAAAGTGAGAGACATGATGCATGCCAAATTTATGGAGCTATGAGTATCCTACTAAATGCTTCACTGGTCTTATTCATCCTACTTTTGTTAAAGTTAAAGAGCTCTCCATGCCTCCATTACATATTTTAATTATTTTTTAATCTTTAAATCTCAAGTTTTGTTTTGAAATTATGTTTCCAAAGCAAAGTGCAAGTCCTTTGAGATCTAAGCCCAAGCATGCAAAGTCAGTGAGGAGAGACTTAGTGAGAAAATAAAGGTGATAGATAAACTTTATGTCAGAATTGTCTATAACCACTGTCAATTGTGAGTTTGGTGTTGAGTAACAATGATTCATCATATATAGTATAACACCTTCACACTGCCATCAGACATAATGGAAGGTAAAATTCAGGTTAAAAAATGTTTTAGTCTTAATTTTCTTTGCTCTTTAGTACTTAGGATACTGTAGATTCCATGTGTTAAAAAAAATGAATATTGTCTAAAATTTTTTTTTAATTGAGATGGTAGTGGGCCAGCTAGGTGGCACAGTGGATAAAGCACCAGCCCTGGAGTCAGGAGTACTTGGGTTCAAATCCAGTTTCAGACACTTAATAATTACCTAGCTGTGTGGCCTTGGGCAAGCCACTTAACCCTATTTGCCTTGCAAAAACAAAAAACAAAAAAACCCCTAAAAACCTTATTGAGATGGTAGCACAAAAGATCACAGAATTATAGGAAACACTAGTGAGAAAAATGTTTTACATGCTATCAGTTTTATTTTGTGTGCTGCATTTTATGGGTTATTTCATGGCTACTGTGTTAGGAAAAGTACATATCAATAGAATCGATTTTTTTTTATAAAATTATATTCAGAAAAGGGTATTTTTAGCAATCTCTAGCAAAAGATAACAATTTTTGGTGCTTGTAGGAATCTAGTTCCATATTTGGTGTATTTTACTTCTGTGCTGTTTTCTAGGAATATTGCCCCATGAGTATTGAGGATTGACTGTAATTCATTTGGATGAACAAAAGATCTAGAATATCAAGGGGAAATAATGAAAACAAGGCTGAATCCATACTTCAAACTATATTTTAAGCAGCCATCATTAAAATTATTTAGTATTAGTTTAAAAATAGTAAAGTAGATGAATGACCGGACAGCATCAGGGAGAATTAAAAAATAGTAGAATTCAATAACCTATTGATTGATAAATTTGAAAACATAAATTTCATAGTAAAGAACTTTCTATTTGATGGGAAAACTGGAAATCAATCTGGAAGAAATTAAACTTAGATAAACATTTTTATACTAATAGATTTCACAATACATTCAAAATGTATACACTAAACACTAAAGATCATGTCATTAAAAATTATAAGAGAAGCTATAAGTAGCAGATCAATTCTTAATGAAAGAAGAGAACCAAATACAAAAACTAAAGTAGATTTTTTTTATTACTTGAAATTTAAATTTTGCTGCATCATCAGTATTAAAAGGGAAGCAGTCAACTGGAGAAAAAAATCTTTGCATCACATTTCTCAGTTAAGAGCTTACTATCTAAAGTACATAGTTAACTAAGAGAAAAATGTAAGACCAAAAGCCATTCATTCAACAGATAAATGTTTAAAGGACATTAAAAAAAATTCTTAAGAAGAAGAATAACATTCTGTTATATACTATATGAAAGAATGCTTCTTTTCATTAATAATAAGAGAACTATATCAAAACTACTCTGAGGTTTCACCTTATACCCAGCAAATTGGCAAAGGTGACAAAAGAAGGGTATTATCAGAACTGAAGGAATTATGCAAAGACAGGTCCCATTAATGCATTACTGATGAAATTGTAAGTTAGTACAACCATTTTGGAAAACAAGTTGGAATTATGTAAATACATTGGCTAAAATATTCATATCCTTTGATCAGAGTTTCCACTGCTAGATATATACCTCAAGTAGGTCACTGAAAAAACAGGATAACTCGATATACTCCAAATATTTTTAGCAACTTTTTTTGGTGGAAACTAAGTAGATAGATACTTTGTATTGGGGGATGTGAAACAAATTTTGGTACGTGAATATAATGGAATATTACTATGCTGTAAAAAATAAATTTGATTACAAAAAAGTACAGAAAGACGCAGTGAAGTGGAAGCCAATAGACAGACAGACAGACAGACAGACAGATAGATAGATAGATAGATAGATAGATAGATAGATAGATATAGATATGCAATGACTATAGTAGTATTAAATGAAAGAACAGCAACCATGAAGCAATCAAAAATAAATGTTGCTAAACTATAAGGAATAAGTTTTTAACCCCTCAAAAAAAGATATGAGAAAATCTTTCCTCCAATTCCTTTGTAGAGTTAGGGGGGAAGGGGGAGAAGATACAGGGTTGTGGCGCTTATTTTTTTATAAAGTCATATTTTCAATGTTTTGATCACTTCTCATAATTTTTTTTCTCTTTTTAAATTTATTTTAAGAAATGATTGGGGGATATAGTAGGTTAGCTAAGTGATGTACAAACAAAAAATATCAATAAAAATAGCTGTTTTTAAAAAAAAAAGTCTTTTCCCAATAGATAAATGGCCAATAGATATGAACAATTTTCAAAATAGAGAAATTCAAGCTATCAACAACCATATGAAAAAATGCTCCAAATCTCTCTTATCCTTTATTTTTTGGGGGTTTTTTTTTAGATTTTTTTTTTTTTGCAAGGCAATGGGGTTAAGTGGCTTGCCCAAGGCCACATGGCTAGGTAATTATTAAGTGTCTGAGGTCGGATTTGAACCCAGGTACTCCTGACTCCAAGGCCAGTTCTCTATCCACTGCGCCACCTAGCCACCCCTCTCTTATCCTTTATTGAAAGTACTTTACATATCTTCAGAATTTAATTCATGGCATCTTTACAATCTACCTGAGCTGATTTCCCTTTTAAAATTATAGGCCATAGGATCTTACCTATTCTTTCTCTTAACTCTTTGAAACCTGCTCTTCAGAAGAAGAGTACCAGCCAGACAATGCTCTAGTTTCCTTTTCTCTATCACAAATCTAAACAAGTGGTAACTTCCTTTCCAAGGGCCCATCATTTATACCCTAGGGATCAGTTCTTTTTCCTATTTGATAAGAATCAGGTTTGGAAGAGAATTTTCCTTCTTTGAATCCTCCATTTTTTAAAGAATGAAACTATAATTAAACCAAGTTTGTTTGTTTTTTAAATTATCTCTTCTACTTTTGTTAGAAAATGAGTTAAAAAAAATGTTTTGAATGATTAAAAGTCCCCTTTCATTGCAATATCATACCTCCCTATTCCAGGCTTGTGGTCTGTTTCCCAAACTCCTCACCTTTCTGACTAGGTGTCTTCTAATATACTCCATTGAGAATATCTTTGTATGTTTCTGATACTCTTGACCTTCATCAAATGTTTGCTACCATTCTTTCTTCTTTATCTCCTGTACCTTGAATTTCTTCACTTGAAGAAAAGCCAAGTAAACACTAAAATCTGGAGAAGTCAATAATTTTCTTTATATTGAATACACCTCTTCCTCCACATACCCTTTTAGCTCTACCCTTTTCCTCTTGAATAAAGTAGATCTTTCCACAGCCACATTGCAGTTATGAGCTTTCCTTCCTTATATTAAGACGTTTGTTTACCTTGCATAAATTTTTTGAATGTATTTAGTTTAAACACAACAGACACCTCTAAACAAACATAACCAGTAACCCCTCCTAAAGTACATTTCCCCAAAACAACCAAGAATACCTTTCCAAGAGTGTAATAATTTTCTGATATTAAGTACATTCAGCCCTTTATCCTATCAGTTGTAGCATAAAGAAAGGATGTCCTTTTTACTCTAATGGCCCACCAAGAATTGGCCTGAATTTTGTTGCTTCTCATAATTAAGTTCATTTCCATTATAGTTATTATTTTTATCACTGTTCTCATTCTTTTCCCTTTTTTTGAGGCAAGGGATTTGTCTGTAACTTTTGGATTTTCCCTTTATTGTTAATAGTAAGCAGAAGTTTAGAAGGGAGGTCCCAGAGAGGTATTATCTGGAAATACTTCAGATTGTCTCCCTGGTTGAAGATCGGAGTGCTGGGTAACACAAGTATCTTGGCAAGCTTATAAATGCATTGTTGAATTTAGGCATCAGCTGAGGGAAAGAAAGACTTGAATATAAGAGAACATCAAGCCTTTACTGCCTCAAAATGCTGAAAAATAGTCAGATGATCATCTTGATGTCTGAGAGACAAGGCAGAAGAGGGTTTTACTGCCAAGTGGTCATCCTCTGAGTTTTTGAATTTCTTAAGAAATTTTTCTGAAAGTTATATTTATACAGTTTTCAAATATTTGTTTGTTTGCTTGTTTCATTAGCCCATCCTTTCGGAAATCTAGAATGTCTAGAGCTCAGAGTTTCCCAGATAACAGACAAGAATATTCAGGTAAGTTCCTTCAGATCACAGGTGACCACTCTTGTTAGAGATGTGGTGCCCTTAGGAAAGTGATAGCAGCTTTGCCCCTTGTATCTCTGAGCTAGGCGATCTAGACCAATTCAGTTCAGCAAGCTGTCATTAAATAATCTATCATAAGCCAAACAAAAATGAAGCCATCCTTACCTCAAGGAGCTGCCTGCATACTTCTGGAAGAAATATGTTCACACATAAAAGGGAATTCAAAATAAGTAGGAATAACAACTGGAAGAATGAGGGGAAGGCCTCATAGGAGATAGCACTTGCAAACCTTGAAGAGAGAGGGGATTCTGAGAAGCAGAGAGTGAAGAGAGCATTTCAGGCCTAGAGGGCAGCCTAAACAAAGGAGGAAATCAGAAGATAGAATGTAATGTGGTAAAACCAAATGGCCAATTTGACTAAATCATGATGGTGGAATAAGATGAAATCAATTTCAGGAAATAGTTTAGAGACAGATTGTGAAGGTGTGGCTATTGACCACGTGCTCAGCAACCAGTTCTTGTTTGTATCTCTTTCAGATCGTGAAACTCAGCTCTATGACAAAGGGGTGAAGGGTGGAACGTATCCCCGTCGTTATCATGTCTCAGTTCATCACAAGGACTACAATGATGGTGAGCATGGTCCACTTCCTTCCAAACACTAAGAAGAGCCAGAGTAACCTATGATTCAGTTTCTTGTAGAACTGGCATCTACCACCATGATTTTGCCTAAATAACCTCAATCGAGCTGTTCCTATTTGATGTCACCTAGGATCCCATATGTTCACTTTTCACTAAAGAGATATGTTCCACATTCCATAAACTGGAAACAGAAAAAAAATAGCTTCCTATATCTTATTTTTTTAAAGAACGATTTATTATTTTGAATTTTACAATTTTCCCCCAATCTTGCTTCCCTCCCCCCCACTCCCCAAAGAAAGGAGTCTGTTAGTCTTTACATTGTTTCCATGGTATACATTAATCTAAGTTGAATGTGATGAGAGAGAAATCATATTCTTAAGGAAGAAAAATGAATTATAAGAGATAGCAAAATTACATAATTTTTTTTTTAATTAAAGGTAATAGTCTTTGATCTTTGTTCAAACTCCACAATTCTTTGGATACAGATGGTTTTCTTCATCACAGATACCCAATAAGCAAGGTTATTAATAAAGTTATTAATAAGCAAGGTCCATTAAGGTTGATCATCATCCCCATGTTGCTGTTAGGGTGTACAATGTTTTTCTGGTTCTGCTCATCTCACTCAGCATCAGTTCATGCAAATCCTTCCAGGCTTCCCTGAATTCCCATTCCTCCTGGTTGCTAATAGAACAATAGTGTTCCATCACATACATATACCACAGTTTGTTAATCCATTCCCCAATTGAAGGACATTCAATTCCAATTCTTTGCCAACACAAACAGGGCTGCTATGAATATTTTTGTATAATTGATGTTTGTACCCTTTTTCATAATCTCTTCAGGGGATAGCCCCAGTAATGGTGTTACTGGATCAAAGGGTATGCATAGGTTGGGCGAGTTCGCACTCCACCAACAATGTATTTGTGTCCCAGATTTCCTACATCTCTTCCAAGATTGATCATTGTCCTTTCTGGTCATATTGGCCAGGCTGAGAGGTATGGTACCTAGAGATGCTTTAATTTGCATTTCTCTAGTAAGTAGTGATTTAGAGCAATATTTCATATGACTATGGATTGCTTTGATTTCCTCATCTGTAAATTGCCTTTGCATATGCTTTGACCATTTGTCAATTGGAGAATGGCTTGGTTTTTTTTTTTTTAATTTGACTCAGTTCTTTGTATATTTTAAAAATGAGTTCTTTGTCAGAAATACTAGTTGTAAAAATTGTTTCCCAATTTACTACATTTCTTTTGATCTTGGTTACAGTGGTTTTGTCTGTGCAAAAACTTTTTCAATTTAATGTAATTAAAATCATCTAGGGGCTGCTAGGTGGTGCATTGGATAAAGCACCGTCCCTGGAGTCAGGAGTACCTGGATTCAAATCCAGTCTCAGACACTTAATAATGACCTAGCCGTGTGGCCTTGGGCAAGCCACTTAACCCCATTGCATTGCCAAAAAAAAAAAAAACCCTAAAAAAAATAATAAAAGAAATAAAATTATCTAGTTTGTTTTTAATTATATTTTCCATCTCTTCCTTCGTCATAAACTGCTTTCCTTTCCAAAGATCTGACAGGTAAACTATTCTTTGATCTCCTAGTTTGCTTATAATATTATTTTTATGTCTAAATCTTGTATCCATTTTGATCTTACCTTGGTTTAGGGATATATCTTATATATATATATATATATTTTTGTAAGGCAAATGGGGTTAAGTGGCTTGCCCAAGGCCACACGGCTAGGTCATTATTAAGTGTCTGAGACCGGATTTGAACCCAGGTACTCCTGACTCCAGGGCTGGTGCTTTATCCACTATGCCACCTAGGCACCCCTATATCTTATATTTTTAAAGAGTGGAGACCTTCTTCAAGTTACCTGCTCCTGAACTCCATGTTGACCATATTATCTATCCCCATGAAACTGTTCCAGAATCTCCTTTACCCTAGTCCTTAAGGAGCACAGGGAGAGTGACTACTGCTGAGGGGCCAGGAGAAGGGTATGCTAGACTACCAGAAGCCACTTTGGTGTTTTTGCCTGTTTATGTCCCTTAATAATCTCCTGTTTCATTTTTTTCCTGCTTTTAATTTATATATTACAGATAAATTAGGCTGCTGCCACTATAGGCTGGGCCAGGCATATGGTGAAAGTAACTAAATATAGGTGGTTTTATTGTTCCATTTCATCCCACACAAAGTCTTAGATTCTTGTTATTGAATAATCTTATTCTCTCTGTCTTCTTTTTTCCCCAAATCATTATAGGTCGAAGAACATTTCCACGGATAAGGCGTCATCAAGGAAACCTATTCACATTGGTCCCTTCTAGTCGCTCCCTGAGCACCAATGGAGAAAACCTGGGCCTGGCCGTACAATACCTGGACCCCCGAGGCCGTCTGTGGAGTGCAGATAGTGAAAATTCCCTCACTGTGCAGGAAAGGAGTGTGCCAACCAAATGTAAGTATCTGTGTCTGGCAAGAGGGGCTCTCCTAAAGGGGAGAAAGGAAGGTGACTGAGGAAAGGTATTAGCAAGAGTTTAAAGCAACCAAGCAGCAGAGTCATACCTCAGAGTCTGATCTATTTCTCTTATTTTACAGAGAAAGCCCATTTGTTCAAAGTTAATAAGTAACATATCAGAATCTAAATTCTCTAGTGACCTTAACCAAATAATTTCCAAAATCTTCTGTAATTCTATAACATGTGACCCTTTATATGGACTTCCTTGTTTGAACTAAGATTCAGAGGAGGGAAGTAAATTAGTCCCACAGCCAATGAGCAGCAGAAGTTGCATAAACAGTCTCCTCATTTAGGAGGGGGTAGGAGAGTAGTACATCACCAACACCCAGCTTCTTGCTGAGCATAGATCACATACTATGATAAAAGAATGTTTCTTTTACTTTCCCCTCTTTTGCCCCTCTCCCCTCTAGTCTATATCAACATCACCATAGGGTATTTCCTGGGATGTCTGATCTACCATAGTGGAAAGCTTGGATCCTCCATCATTCATTACAAAGCAACTGTGCTATTCAGAAATGTGGTAGACACTAAGAAATGTAAATTTACCCTCAAAGAACTTACATTCTATTAAAAAGGATATAGCATGTCCATGAATAAACAGTTCAAGAAGGAAAGATTAGGTGATGTAGTAGCTAGAGCACCAGTCCTGGAGTCAGCAGTACCTGAGTTCAAATCCAGCCTCAGACAGTTAATAATTACCTTGCTGTGTGGCCCTTGGGCAAGCCACTTCACCCCATTTGCTTGCAAAAACCCCAAAAAAATAAAATAAAAAAATAAACAGTTCAAGAAAAATGGAAGTAGAAGAGGGCATTCACAGTTGGGGGGAGTGTTTCACAGCGAGGTATGGGAGCTAAATTTTAAAGGACAGACAATGATTCTGAGAGATGAGGATGAGGAAGGTATTTTCAGCATAAGGAATGATTTGTGCCATTGCATAGAGGCTGGAGATGGGAGAATGAGGTGTTAAATAGGGGATGTTTGCTGCAGTATGGAAGCCTCCAAAATAACCGTACTGGACTTTAGATTCTTCATCCTTGAAACTCTTTTGAAATATTTTGGAGAGAGCACCTAAGAGAGGCTGTACTCCTGCCACCATCTTGGCTCTGACCCACCTTGAAACTCTTTTTACTGCTACCATAGATATATTAAGGCAAAAATGAATGCTTATTCTATTAAAATGTAAAACAACTCTCTAAATAAAAATAATTGATTGTCACAAGAGATCACTTTTACTTTGATTTTCACTGGCCTTTTGGCTCAACAAACTAATGCAAAAATAGGGCATGGCTTCCTATTGAATAGCTAGACCTATGTTCCATTGTTGAATTAGATTGTAGTGAGAAGCTAAGAAAGCCCCCAGAACGTAGACTTTCATCTGTTCAAGATGGGGCATTTAATAACAACTTCTCCCATCTCTCTCTCTCTCTCTCTCTCTCTCTCTCTCTCTCTCTCTCTCTCTCTCTCTCTCATAGCTCCAAGTGCTCCCATAAACTGGCGCCGGGGGAAGCTACTGGGTCAAGGTGCTTTTGGGAGAGTCTATCTGTGTTACGATGTGGATACTGGACGGGAGCTTGCTTCTAAGCAGGTCCAGTTTGACCCAGACAGTCCTGAAACAAGCAAGGTAACAAGGAACTCCCTTTCCTTTCCTAGTCTTAACTGTCTCTATTGTCTCCTTTGCCAGTAGCTCTCCTTTCTATTAGCTGCTGCTCTGGAATGAGAACTTGGGCAGAAAAATTTCAAGAATTCTACCAGTACACATAGTAGAAGGAACCTGTCTATTGATGATAAATACAGTAAACCCAAAGGGGAAAGAAGCAATAGAACCAGACAGGGCATCCTCAGAACCCTCAGTCAGCAGAAAAATCAGGCTTGGATTCTAGGGATCATGCACACCAATTCCAAAAGGGAATTCAATTCTGTATTATAACCAAATTCAGGTTATAATACAGAAGAGAGCAGAAGAAAATTCAGATGGAAATACAGAGCAGCAGGACAGTATGGAATTTTAAAAAAGCAGTATGAAATTGAGATTCAGTTTCTTAAGTAATACCCTTTTGGTGTTGGGTCTAGAAATGTTCCTCCTTTTTAAGTATTAAAGTTAAAATAGTCATGAAAGGGGACTGAGCTTGCTGTCTCTAGTTTGATGTAGTAGCTCTCTGATCATTCTCAGCCAGAATGCTCCAAATATTATTGCCAAGGACCAATTGACTACAGAAGCCATTGTGTCTTCTTATTCGGACAACAAACTTACTATCAACTGGCTCATCTTCCACTGTGTTTTCTAACTCCCTCTTCTAGGGTTCTTTTCCCTCTGATTGTCTAACCTTCCCCCTGCTTTCAGGGAATTTGCTTGTTTTTGACAGCCTAGGAACAAATCAGTCATGTTTTATTGAGTGCCCACTGTATGGACAGAATTCTCCTGAGAATAGACAAATTCAAAAGAAAGAACAGGTAGTGGTTTCTGCTCTCCAGGAGTTTAGTTTAGTTGGAGAGGCAAGCCTATATGTGTGGAAGAACTAAACATGCTTAAACAAAGTCATCATATATGTTTTATACATATTTTTATTTATATATATATATATATATATATATATATATCTCAATGTGAACATTTAAGTGTATAATGGAACACTCAGGGAGTTTGTAAAGGGGAATCAGAGTTAAGTGAGGCTTCCTATAAAAGGTACGTTTTAAACCATCCCTTATAGATATCTTATAGATAAATGAGAAAAGTATTTCAGATAAGAATCAACACATAGCAGAGGAAAGAACAGGTTACACGAAGGGCACAAAAAGCTGATGGACGAGGCTTTGTTGGGGAGTTATTAGAATTCAGGTTGAAGGAAAGTATGGATGATGGATTGAGATGAATATCAGACTGATTAGTTCAGATTTGATGCACTAGATGTAAGTGTAATCTGAACAGAAGAGGTTACTGAAGGCTATGTCATAAGCAATTAAGTTAACCAACTACAAGAAGGTCCTGTGGGTTGAATTTCTCAGTGTAGTAGCCATGCTTGAGAAGGTTGTATCTTTTCTAGGCCCATCTTAAGAAAACAGACATTGAGCTCTTTCCAGCAAGCCCCTCTAAGGGTATCTGTAGCTTGTTTTGCCTCATTGCTGGTTAAAAGTTTCTGCCTTTGGAGGGAGGAGAAGGTGAAGCTGAGCTCTAGGATATAAGAAAGGCCTTGTGAGGAAAGGATACACTTTTCTAAAACCTTTCTATATCTAGGGAAAAGATAATAAATTATACTACATTATGTAACTAACCTAGAGACTCATCTTACAGAACTCAAAATGTTCTCTCCATCTTTTTCTCCCTTAAGAAATTCCCATTTGTCATTAGCAAGAATAGAGGGTAGATAAAGGTAACAGGCATTTTGGAGGAGAAAAATTCATTTAAAAAAAATTTTGGAGACATTTTGGAGATACTGAGATCTAAGAAGAGAATAGATGTAATTCGATTCCCACTAGATAATGCATTAATTAAAGGAAGGAAAGATGGGAAGAAAATCCAGGGGAACTAGAAGCATATCATTCTAGGCAGGGAGTCCACATCACGGTTAGTTCCTATTCTACCCCAGTAGAGAGCCACACTAAGTTTGGTCCCAGACCAGAGATAAGGTTTTTCACTTTTTCTAAAAATGTGGTTTAAAGTATGTAATTAGAGGGGCAGCTAGGTGGTATAGAGGATAGGCACTGGCCCTGGAGATGAGTAGATCTGAGTTCAAATCCAAGCTCAGATACTTGACACTTCCTAGCTGTGTGACTCCAGGCAAGTGACTTAAGCTACTTTTCCCTTCCCCCAAAAAACAAAGAAAAAAAAGTATGTAATTAGAACCTTGGGTGGGTATGGAGTTCAATTGGCAGGGCAATAGGCAGGGAAGTCTTACAAGAAAGACTTCCCACTCTGATTGGCATATGGTAATGTCTGGGATTCTAAACAGGATGAGTGGAGATAACGGGACTTCTTTCTCTCATCCCCCAGGAGGTAAGTGCCCTGGAGTGTGAAATCCAGCTGTTGAAGAACTTGCAGCATGATCGCATCGTGCAGTACTACGGCTGTCTCCGTGATCGCTCTGAGAAGACCCTGACCATCTTCATGGAGTACATGCCAGGGGTATGCTAGGTGGAGCACAGCTTAACAGGGATGAGAAAGGGGCCATAATGTAAAGTGGGAAAGAAGATGTCGGCCATGAGGTTGGTAGGGGACAAGGAAGCAGATTAAATCAACACTCATTTATTTAGTACCTGCAATGGACATACAAAAACAGAAGTGAGACTGCCTCTTCTCAGATAAGTAAATACAAGATATATACAAGATAGATTCAGTGATTTCATGGGGGCATTAGCAACTGGGAGGATCAGGAAAAAGCCTCTTATAACAGGTGCCACTTAAGCTGAGAGTTTTATATTTTTTTTCAAGGCAGTGGAGTTAAGTGGCTTGCCCAAAGCCACACAGCTAGGTTAAGCATCTGAGGCCAGATTTGAACTCGGGTATTCCTAAAACCAGGGCCGGTGTTCTATCCACTGCGCCACCTAGCTGCCTCAAGCTGAGAGTTTTGAAGGAAGTAAGGGCTCCAAGAGGTGGAGGTAGAGGTGAGGGAGAAGAACATTCTTGTGATAGGGAATAGCTCATGCAAAGGTGTGGAGGCAGGAGATAGAATTTTATATAAGGGTAATAATGACTAGGGTAGTCTGTCCATGCTGTACAGTACATGAAGGGGGAATAATGGGAAATCAACCTGGAAATAAACAGGTGAGATCCAGGTCAGGAAGAATTTTAAATGCCAAAGGAATTTTTATTTTATCCTAGAGGCATTACTTCTTCAGCCAGGCAATGAGCAGTCAGACTTGGATTTTGGAAGTATCAGTATGGCAACTTTGTGGATGATGAAGAAGAGATGAACTAAATATAGGGAGACTGTTCAGGAGACCATTGCAGTAGAATAGCCCACACATGATGAGGACTTGAGCAAGGGTGGTATTTGTGAGAGTAGAGCATAGGATATGGACACAAAAAAAATATTAAGGTGGTATCAGAAAGAAGTCATTAAAGGAACTGAGTATAGTCAGTCTGTATAAGAAAAGACTTGGCCATCTTAAGATATTTGAATAGAGGAAGAACTAATCTTTTCTGTTTTACTCCAGAAATCAGAACTAGAAAGAGTGAGTTGAGGTTGCAAAGATGTGAACTTCAACTTGAGGCCAGGGAAGACTGCAGAAGTGAAGTGGGTTGCCTCAGAAGTTGGGGGTCTCTTCTGATTGAAGTTCTTCAAGCAGCAGCTGAATAACCACTGTCAGGCACGAGTAGTCAATATTCTTTCCTAGGTGGGCTGGACTGAATAGTTGCTGAAATCCCTTACAATTCTTCATAATCTGAGATTTCTTTGAAATCTTGGCAATTGATTGAACAAAAGTAAGAGTAAAGAGTCGCAGATGATTTGTAGGTTCTGAAGCTATATGAGTGGTAAAATAGTAGTTGTCTGATAGGTAGAAATTATAAGTTATGATTTTACAGGAAATGCACATAATGAAGTCTATTTTAATCTTGTTGCTTTGAAACATTTGTGGGACATCTAAGTTAAGTTGTCCAGATGGCAATTGGAGATAAGAGACTGAAGTTCAAGAAAGAGTTAAAGGCTGGATATGGAGTCACCTACATAGTGATAACAGTTTAAATTAGTGAGAACTAATATGGTTGCCAAGAAAGAGGAAGGAAATTGAAGAAAGGACCCCAGAGAGAACTGTGGGATACAGCTAAAATTAGGGGGCAGGATATGGAAGATGATCCTACAGAAAAGACAGAAAAGAATTCATCAGAAATCTGAATTTTGTTGTTAATTGAGTTTAGTTCAGCCATATCAAAATTTACAAAGAAGGCGATCTAAGGAAAGGCCATAGGATTTAGCCATAAAGAAATCATTTGTGACCTTGGAGAAAGCAGTTACAGTTGGTCGGTGATGATTTAAGCCAGCTTATCCAAGAAAGAAAAGTGAGAAAGTGGAAATTGTGTAGAAAGCTTTTCCTAGAAGTTTGTATGGAGAGGTTTAATAGTAGAGAGGATGATGAACCAAGGGGGTAACTGCTGGAGAGATGAAAAGGCATAAAATCAAAGATACAAGTAAAGGAGTTGGCACTGACAAAGAAAAAATTCTGAGACTAGGACAAGGGAAGGAAATAGACATTTATTAAGCACCTAATATAAGCTAGGCACTGTGTTCAGTTTTTTTTAATAAATTATCTCATTTAAGAGCATAATGGAGGAAAAAATGAGCAGTGATGTTAAGGTGATTAGAAAGTTGAGTGGGGAATTGAGGAAGATAAAGAGTTCATTATATGTGGCCTCAAATTTTTTTGTATGAAGATGAGGTCCTCTCACAAAAGTAATGGTAGAGGGGAAGGAATAGTATAAATAGTTTGATAAAAGAAGGTTTGGAATAGGGCTTGTGCAATAAAATTGATCAATGAATAATAAAAGAATTAACATGCAGTAATTTTGAGACTGAATAATATGAAGTAGTGATCCCAAATAGCATGAGTGTGACTTCTTCCAGCTTGTGTACATGAGAGTATAGAAAGTGGATGATAGGAGTAATCCAGGATTAGAGTGGGGAAAGGGTGGGGTTGGAAGTACAACATAGGGGAAAGGGTTTCAAGGGTTGAGAGACAGCGTCAAGTAAACTGGTCAAAAGAGAAGGCCAAAGCAAGACTAATGGCAAGGGAAATCAGGGAGAGGTGGAATGACTGAAATCATAACTTACCTCAAAGCATAGGGTGAGGAGACGTAAAACGGAAGGTCAATTCTGCAAAGACCAGAGGTTCTAAGTCCAAAGAGGTGTTTCAGAGTTGTAATTTATGGAAATGGAACAAGAGTGATCTTGAGATCAATGGGATGTGACTGAAATGGAGCAGAGAATGTGCAGGTCAATCCATTGGTCAGTAATCATTTATTGAGTACTTGCTATGAACCAGGCACTGAACTAAGCCAAGAGGATATAAAAAAATAGCAAAAAGTATTATCCTTGCTCTCAAAGAGCTCACATTCTAATAGGGGACAACATGAAAATAACTAGGTATATATAAGATATATACAGTGTAAATGGAAGGTAATCTCAAAGGAGAGGGACTAGATGCAGAGAGGAATGGGAAAGACTTTTCTTATGGAGAAAGTAGGATTTGAATTGAGTCTTTTTTTTATGTTTGTTATTTTATTTTTCCCCCAATTACATGGAAAGATAGGTTTTCAGCATTCATCTTTGTGTAAACTTTTGAGTTGCACATTTTCTACTCCCTTCCCCCCTCCCTGTGGTAGGAAGCAACTGCTTCAGGTTATACATGTAGTATCATTTTTTAACATATTTCTATATCAGTCATATTGTGAAAGAAGAATCAGAACTAAAGATAACCATGAGAAAGGAAGAAAAAAGATAAAATAAGTTTTAAAAAGTGAACATGGTATGCTTTGGTCTACATTCAGACTCCATTGTTCTTTCTCTGAATGTGGATAGCATTTTCTAGTCATTTAGAATTGTCCTTGATCATTTAACTGCTTGAAGGAACTGAGTCCATTGTAGTTGATCATCTTACAGTGTTACTATTAATGTCCCCTGGTTCTTCCCACTTCACTCAGCATCAGTTCATGCATGTCTTTCCAGTCTTTTCTGAAGTCTTGGTCACTCATGATTTCTTACAGAACTCCATCACATTCTTAGATCTTAATTAGTTCAGCCATTCCCCAAATGATGGACATCCCCTCATTTTCCAAATCTTTGCCATTACAAAAAGAGCTGCTATAAACATTTTTGTACATATAGGTCCTTTTCCCTTTTTCATGGTCTCTTCAGGATACAGACCTAGTAGTGGTATCACTGTATCTCTTATTTAGTCATAAACTCCTTTCCTCTCTATAGATCTGACAGAGAAACTATTCCTTGTTCTCCTAAATGACTTATGATATCACCCTTTTTGTCTAAATCTTGTACCTATTTCAAATTTATCCTAGTATGGGGTATTTAATTGAGTTTTGAAGGAAGCTAGGAGTCCATAGTAGAGAGGAGGGCATTCCTGATGAACACATCAAATGTTCAAATGCATGGAGGTATGAAAGATAGAGCCTTAAGTAAGGAGCAGCAGGTAGACCATTTTGACCAGAGTATATGGATAGGAGCAAAGTGTAAAAAGGCTGGAAAAGTAGGAGGTGACCAGGTTGTGAAGAGCTTTAGGTGTCAAGTGGACATGTTTATACTTGATCTTAGAGGTAGTAGGGAGCCATGGGAAATCAGTAATTGAGGGGAGGTGTGGAGGGCAGAGTATGTGTAAAGAAAGTGATGTGTCAGACCTGTGTTTTAGCAAAACTATTGGTAGCTAAGTTGAGGATGAATTGGAGTGGGGAGAGACTTGAGGCAGGAGACTAATTGAAATAGTGCAAATAGAGGTAATAAAAGGCCTGAACTAGGGTAGTAGTTGTGTGAATAGAGAGGAGACATACAAAAATTGTTGTGAAGGAAGAAATGACAAGATTAAATAATAGATTGAATAGAAGTAAAAAGTCAAGTATAATATCAGAGGTTGTAAGCCTGGGTGACCAAAGAATGGTAGTATTCCCTCAACAGTAAAAGGAAAGTAAGAATCGAGAGGTTTTAGACAGAAAGATAATTTCTCTGGAATATGTTGAGTTTGAAGTGCCTATGGACAGTCCAGTTGGAGGTGTCCAAAATGTAGTTGGTGTTATAGGACTAGAATTCAGTAGAGAAGTTAGGGCTAGATGTATAGATCTTGGAATCATCTGCTCATGTGCATAGAGATAATACCTAAGGTCACTAAGCGAAATAAAATAGAAGGAAGAGAGAAGAGGATCCAGGACAGAGGAAGAAGCATGACACGGATAAAGATCCAGTAAAGGCACTTAGCCACACCTAGCTGTGTGGCCTTGGGCAAGCCACTTAACCTCATTGCCTTGGGAAAAAAAATACTAAAAAAAAAATTCAATAAAGGAGACTGAGAAGTTGTCAGATGTGTCGAAGAGAGCCAGGAGAGAGAAGTATTATGAAAACCTAGAGATGAGATAGTATCTAGGAGAACAAGGTGACCAACATTGTCAGAGGCTGCAGAGGATACAAGAAAGTTTGGAATGAAAAGTCATAATGGATGTGGCAATTAAAAGATCATTGGTAACTTCAGAGATTATATTTTCAGTTAAGTGATAAAACAGAAGCCACATGGCAAAGAATTAAAGAACTGATTTGGGGGAAAAAGTAGAGGCAGTGGAGATGACTTTCTCAGGGAGGTTTACCAAGTGGGGGAAGAAGGGTATAGAGTGATAGATATAGAGGATGTTTGTATTAGGTAAGGACTTTTTAAAGGAACATCATAGCTGAGGAGATTGGTGAACTGAGATGCAAGCCTAATTGGGCTGGGGGGGAGGGGGGCAGCCATCATGTCAACTAAACAAATCATCCTGTCCAAGAACAAAGGAAGAGGATGTTGTGGAAAGAGTTTGTGAGCAGTGTGCTGAATTCCTTAAGAAAGGGATCAGTAACTAATAGCTACCAGCATGAACACAGGAAGATATATCCAGATGGAGTAAATCTCAAAGGAGGTGAGGTTACTCTGTAAAAGGTGGTTATGAGGAAGATCTGAGAGTGGAAGTGAAATACAGAGTAGATAATGTTCTTTGTCTTTTGGTTAGTCAAAAACTCCTTCCAGTGTGACAGAGAAACTATTCCTTGTTCTCCTAATTGATTTATGATATCATCCTTTTTGTCTAAATCTTGGTACCATTTTGAACTTATCCTGGTATATAGGGTGTTGAAATTAGTTTTGAAAGAAGTTGGGAGGGGCGGCTAGGTGGTGCAGTGTATAGAGAGCTGGCCCTGGAGTCAGGAGTACCTGAGTTCAAATCAGGCCTCAGACACTTAATTATTACCTAGTTGTGTGGCCTTGGGCAAGCCACTTAACCCCATTGCCTTGCAAAAACTAAAGGAAAAAAAAAGAAAGAAGTTGGAAGTTCATAGTAGAGAGGAGGGCATTAGAAACTAAATAGTGGAGAAGTTAACTAGTCAGTTTTTGGAATCAATCAGATTTATGTACCAAGGAGATGAAAGGATGGTTAGAGCAATTGGTCTAATGCAAAAGGTCATTTTTGTTGTTACTGTTTTTAATAAATTTATTTATTTTCCCAGCTACATGCAAAGATAGTTTCCAACATTTTTTTTGTACAATTTTGATTTCCCTCTCCTTGACAGTGAGGAATCTGATATAGGTTATACATTTACAACTTTGTTAAACACATTTGCATATTAGTCATATTGTGAAAGAAGATTTAGAACAAAAGGGGGAGAAAAACCATGAGAGGGAAAAAAATAAAGCATAAGGCAAATTTTAAAAATTGAAGGTAGTATGCCTTGGTCTATATTCAGATTCAATAGTTCTTTCTTGAAATGTGGATATTTTCCATCATAAGTCAAATGGGTCATTTCATTTGTTAACAGTAGGGAAAGGGTTCCAGATGGCATAGTGGAAAAGGGGAATAAATTGGAATAGGGACCTAGGAGGAATAGTTGGATCTGTGAGTAGGATGGAAGAGGAGTGTGGTGGCCAGGTAAGAGCACTTTGGCTTAAGCAGTTTACTTCTCTGAATCTGGGGTTCTGAGTGGAATCATGGGGCTTTATTTGTCCAGCCCTTCCCAATAGCTATGTTAATGCAGATTTGATTATTCTCTTATTAGAAGGTAGAAAATGAGGTATATGAGTGTAGCAGCAGAAGGGCAGATAGTAAAACGTCTGTGTTGGCCAGACCTCCCAGTGTCTTTTTTGGGATGACTGCATCCCAAATTGTAGATTTCAATGTGGAGCCTCACTAGACAGAGTTAAGATTTAGTTGATTTACTCACTGCCCAAATCTATAGCCAAGGCCAGTCTCTAAGCTTAGTGATTAACTTTGGAGTGGGGAGGAAAAAGGTTCTTTGGTCTTGAGGGGTGACTTGGTATCCTGGTAGAGGTGACTAGACTGGATGAAATCCCAGTATGTAATATGTGTGTGTGTGTGTGTGTGTGGTATGTGTTGGTATGTCAACTAAGACAGTATGGCCTTTGGGTTCTATACTTTGAAACCAAAATAATTGGTTAGTTTTGGTGCCTCAGAAGTAGCAATGGGGGTCAAGTTTGGGGCTGACCTCAGTTAGCCATCCTTAAGCTCCCAGAGATAAATGGTCATCGCCCTTGTGTGTAAGAAATAGGGAAAATTACACAATTTTCCCTCCCCTCTTCTCCCATCCCAGGGGTGTTTTTCCATAAGGATGAGTGTCTTTGCCTATTGGCTGGACCATGGCAGGTTTGTCTTCATCCCAGACTCCCCTTCTTCATAACTGGAGGTCCAGGAAGGAATTGATGTCCTGACTCTATTTTGTCTGATCTTCTGTTTGGTGGCTGGCAGGGCTCAGTGAAAGACCAATTGAAGGCATATGGTGCTCTAACCGAGAGTGTGACCCGTAAATACACCCGGCAAATCCTGGAAGGTGTCTCCTACCTGCATAGCAACATGATTGTGCATCGAGACATCAAAGGTGAGAGAGTATGACATTGCACACCTAGACTCTCCCTTCCTATATAATAGGGAATCCTGGGGGGGAGAAAAATAGCTTTGGATGAAGGAGAAGGGCCCTTCAGCCCTAGACCTGCAGTGACTGCCCTCTTGTATCCCAGGAGCCAACATCCTACGTGATTCTGCTGGGAATGTGAAGCTCGGGGATTTTGGAGCCAGCAAACGACTGCAGACCATCTGCATGTCAGGGACAGGGATTCGCTCAGTCACAGGCACGCCCTACTGGATGAGCCCAGAGGTGATAAGTGGAGAAGGCTATGGAAGGAAAGCGGACGTGTGGTAGGTTGCAGGGATGGGTTCTTTCAGTTTCACATAGTCCCCCGGAGTATCAGGTTGGGCTGAGGTGAGGCTGACCATCTACTGTCCCTGAGGTCTGGTCTCTGAGAGAACAGGAGGGCACCAGGTCATCCTTTGCCCACAAACTCCTGCCCTCAGAGAGGTCACGGCAGCTAATGACCTCATCATCCTCGACCCCGTTCTCTTGGGTCAGGCAGCTTCTTGTGCATCTTCCTGGCTCCCATAGGACCGTAGCGATGAGAGACTCCTGAGGAGGAGGCTGGGCTCAAGCCAGGACAGCAGGCCTCGGGCCAAATGGCTTATATGTTTCTTCCCCTCAAAAAGCAAACTCTTTGTTATTGTGAAGAACCCAGGCCATGGAAAACATGCCTGATGCTCAGCTGAGTTTCTTAAAGAAATAGGGTCTGCTCTGATGAGCTAGATCAGTCTAAACAATAATAGGCTCCTAGCTCCTATCCCTGAGTTTTCCCAGGTGGTTTCCATTTGCTTTGCTTGGAGTTAATGTTTATTCTCTGAAGAGACAAGCCAAATGTATGAAGTTATTTTTCAACTGGAAAGTTTTCTCTAACTTCTCTTTTGAAACTCAATGATTTGACATCCTTTCTCCATTTTTTCCCTATGATCAACTGCAGGGAACATAAATGGTGCTTGGGTTGAGGCAGTCTCTCTTCCAGGAGCTCTGCTTCCTGCTCCCAGAGCCCTCAGATTAGCTCCCCCTCCCCCAGGACCCTTGGGGCTGCCCTGCCTCTTTTCCTGGGCTTGGCTGCCCCAGACCTGCTGCCTTACGTCCTGAGAAATGTGATGGCATCTCTCCTTGCTTCTGGAGAGGGTTAGGGATAGCCGAAGGCTGACACGATGCATTCTTTCCCCCAGGAGCTTGGGCTGCACTGTGGTAGAGATGCTGACTGAGAAGCCTCCATGGGCAGAGTATGAAGCGATGGCCGCCATTTTCAAAATTGCCACCCAACCCACCAACCCCCAGCTCCCTTCACATATCTCTGAGCACGGCCGGGACTTTCTGCGGCGAATCTTTGTAGAGGCCCGCCAGAGACCTTCGGCTGAGGAACTACTCACACACCACTTTGCACAGCTCGTGTACTGAACTCTTGCATCCACACTGATGTTGGACCTTGGCTCCTGGGGGAGGGGTCGCAAGAGGGACTTGGTGAGGTTGCTGCTTCTCCCTTCCAAGTCTCTATGCCCCAGAGCTGCAGTCCATCCTGCCTTCTGTCCTTCTGTTACTCCCTTCTTCCTGGGTAGCTGCAGAGCCAGAAGAGGGTGTCCGGGCCCCCAGGAGTGGGGAGCTTCGCATGCCTGTCAGACTGGGGGGATACAGGTTTCCCTGTGCTCAGAGTGGATGGAAGATCTAGAATGCTCTGGTCTTGGGAGCTCCTTGGGTCTCTTCTACTCCACCTTCCCTCTGAGCTTCATTCACTTGTCCTGTGTTTGGCTCCAGAGTTCCCATCAGTGCTGAGGACACGCTGGCTTGGAAGGATGTGAATAGTGTTATTTTTATTCAGAGTGTTATTTTGTTTCCTCTCCCAGTGTCTGGAGACACCAGAGGACATTCCCCTGGCCTCTTGGGCTCCAGCAAAGAGCAGTGCCAAGACCCTGGGGGAAAGTCCACTGTTCCTCTAGCCAGTGGGTGGTGGAGGCTGGTGCTGCCCCTGCCCCCAGGAGGGCTCTGTACCAGGTTTGCCAATTCCACCTCTTTACCAAAGATGGACGAAATGCTCTGCTGCCTTATCAGGGAGAGGGGACGACTGCCCTGCCCTGCAACGCGCACCTTTCTGCCTCCTCCCCACAGAATTCAAGAGAAGGAGCTGCTGTGGGGGAGGAGGAGGGATGTGTAGGAGAGATGGCACAGGTTTTGTCAATGCAATTGCTTCTGTTTCACAAGGTGGGGTGGGGTTCTCTCTCAAGAGTTACACCATATTTCTGAATTGGTGCCCACTCCTGCCTCTTCCCACCTTCACCCAGGGTTGCCGTGGAGCAGGGATTCAGTCGAGGTCGGAAACAGGCAGGAACTAGTTTTGTGCTGCCAGCCTCCACCCCTTCTCAGAGAAGAGGAACAACTCAACACATTTCCTTTCCTGCTTAGGGGCCAGGGCTAACTCAGTAGGGTCATGGCAACTTGCTTTCTGAGATCCCCGAGGGGAACTATTCAACAAATCTAAGAATTTAGTTGCAGGATAAAAATGGATAGTGGCCCTGCTGGGCTAGCGCCATCTCGGCCTAGCATATGGTAGGATCAGGTGCTGCTTGCCATCTGGGCCCAGAACCATTGGCACCAACCCCACACCCTACCCATTTCTTTGAAGTGACCCTTGACCCTCGTGCTTCTTCCCTGGCCTCAAGGAACAAGAGCAGGAATGAATGGGAGGAGAAACATCTCTGAGCAGCTTAAAGTGGCTGTAAATACCTCAGCCTGGGCCTCGACCCTTCTTCCCCCCAAAATGTGCCTAATGCTTAAGCCCCTCCTTGACACCAGTGTTCCTTAGAATTTGTCATTGAATGGAAAGGGAAAATATAGCAGGTGACAGGGGCTTATCTCCAGAGACAGACGGGATGCTAGCAGGAGGTGGCTCTGTGCCCGCCATGCCTGTCTCCCACAGGCACCGTAACAATCCAAAGCCTTCGTTGTATGTTGACGATGCACTTTTATGAATGTAGTTTCTATCGCTCTTTTTAGCCTTTTCACATCATGTAATGTGAGGCCTTGTACTTGTTAATTTATATCTCAGATCATATTTGATGGTTTTTATATATAGCGAATTTAGACTGTTACAGGTGACTGTTGCCTCAAGGGAGAGAAGAGAAAATGAAAGCAGCTGGTTTTGCAGAGAAATTTGTTGGTGGCTTGTGCCAAATGGTGCCTATGGGGCCTGGGCCTCTCTCTCTGTTTCCTTCCCTTTCTGCCCCCTGGGACTGCTGTCCTGACTAATCTGGGGCTAGGAAAATGTATCATGCCCCCCACCCACCCACCTTGGCTCTGTCCTCAGCCATGGCATGGCCTGGGATCTTCATCCTGACCAAAGCTACTTAGAGGTAGCTTGGCTTTTCCCTCTCAGCCTTCACTCCATAAAGAGCCTCTCACTTGAGGTAAATTTTCTGCAGTGAATCCCTCCCTCCCCTTCCAAAAAGAAAACCCTTCCCAACCCTTTATCCAAACACTCCTTGGGAGGAAACAGAACTCAGGCACTGGCATTGGTGAGACGATTCTGCATATTCCAGGTTCAGACTCTCTCTGGGGTTACATACCAACCCCACAGTAACTACCTGACAGAAATCTTAAAAAAAAAAGATTTAAACCCTGAAACTCTCCTTCCTATCCCCCCCCAAAAGACCCCCCAACACAACACTTGATTTTTGTGCCAAAAACTGTGGATATGCTAGCCCAACAGCCTCAGGATTGAGCTATTGCTTAATTTATTATTTTTTATTAAATTATCCAGATGAAAAACTGTGGGGGCATAGGACTTTCCTGAGCCCTTGGAGTATCAGGTGCCCTCTGCCCCTTAGCCCTGGCCACTGTGGGCTCTGCCAAAGGGCTGGGCAGCTTCATTGCAGGGTGCCACCATTCTCTTATCATTCAATCAAGCCTTCCTGCTCTGGGCTGCCAGCAGATGCCCAGGACTGAGGCTGGTTCTTGGTCACCCTCTTGTGCACACATTAGAGGAGCAGCCAAGTGTCTGAATGTGGATTGTGCAGAAGAACTTGCAGCCATAGTTTATTTTGACTATATCCCGACTGAGGGCTTGCAGTGCAAAGCCAGGCCAGTGTAGCGCGTTACTTATAATAAAAAGATCATTTATACAAGCTGACTCCTGCTCCTCTGCTTTATGGGTAGGGACCTCATTACGACCCCTTAACCAAGGGGAATAGGGATGCTGCTTGTAATGGTGGTGATTGGTGATGTATTTGTCACCACTAGCTGTTATCGGATGTTCCTGTGTTTCTGCACCCTTCCCTCTGCCAGATGTGGTAAAGTGCAAAGGTCACACAACATGGGCAGGAGCTGGGGTGCATCTGGAAAAAAATTACACAACTGGCGTGTGGGGGGAGGGGAGTCATTCCATCTCCCCTCTAATCACATTTCACAATTAAGAAATTGAATAGTTTGTATTATGGAACTACCGCTCTCCTGGCAATAGCATCTACTTGGGTGGAGAGGGGCTTTCTTATCAAGAGGAGAGACCAATCTGATCTTTGGGGTCCATTTCTTTCCTAGGCTAATTCTCACCATTTTCTTTCTGAGCAGTGTGGGAAGCTCTGGCCAGCTGGTGAAAACGTCATTAATATGTAGTGGGTATGCAGTATGATGGTTACTTCAATCCAAAGATGACTTCCTCCATTTCCCAGGGATCTCTGGTGTTCCCCAAGTCACCATTTATCATGATTCAGTACAGGGGCATTCAATCTCTATGTATTTCAGTAGAAGGTCCTTCCCTCACACTTGGCATCTCCTACATACTGCCTGGTGGTCCTTTGCTTTCAGGGTTGGTTTGGAGCCTTTCCTGTTCCAGGGCTAAGAAGCCAATTGTATAAAAATGACATCCCTCTCTTCCTGGTCTCCCCCTCCCTTCCTTCTGAACCCCTATACCGTGGTGACCAAGAGTTCCTCAAGCTAAGCTTCTCTACAATCAAGAGTTTGGGCAACAGGGTCCGAGACAGGAAAAACCCCAGACTTCCTGCCTCTGTTCCCCCTGGGAGTCCAGCTGGCCTCCCCCCCACCTTCATCCTCCCCCCTTCCTTATTTACTTATGTTGTAACCTAAGCTGTCCCTCTACTTCCTGCCTTGAACCCCTCGTTGAGGAACCACATGGTATCGAACTGCTGGGAAGAGGAGTAAAGAACTTCACAGATCAGACTAGGATCAGACTGGAAAGAAAAGCTCCACTTGGCTTTTGCTGGGGGGGGGGGGGGTGTAGCCTTATTCTTACAGTACAGAAAAGTGTGGGGGGGGAATGAAGCAAAGGGTACTGGTATGGAGGTCTTGTGTCCAGAATACGAAGATCAAGTTCAAATCCCTGGATTCTGCTGACCCCATGAGGATGCATCTGGAGTAGTACGGGCACACTTTCAGGAAGACATCGACATGTATTGCAGCTGAGAGGCTCAAAGCCCTGGAGGTGGTGACTGCCCAGAATAGTCTTGAGGATGGGATCACTGCCTTCCATATGGAAGTCTTTCTAGATAGGCTACTTGAGGGCAAGGGATAGTTTTGCCTTTTGTCCTCGTCTCTCCTATAAGGTAGGCTTCGGTTTAATTCACTCGAATTCAAGCTGTCCAGAAGTAGGTTAGGTCATCTTGAGGGGGTAGAGGGGTGTTCCTATCAGAGATGCTGTGTAGAGAGATGGGGTTCCTGTTTAAGTAGTTCAACTAGTGGGCCTCTGAAGGTACAATGTGTTTGCTCATCTTTCCCTTCTGAGGGGGACATAAGAGTCAAGACTCTGGTCGTAATTTGATTGGAAGTTGGGGGCGTGGGAATGAGACAATCTTTTCATTTCAGTCCAAGTCCCTTCTATCTAGTGTGGCAGGAGGCATTTGAGTGCTGGCACAAAAACACACCCATACCTATCTCATAGCAAGCATGTAGCATGGAGTAGGAACGGAACAAGAGGAGAGGCACTAGGAATTATTCCTTGGGGAGGGTAAGGCGACAGGATTTCAAGAGTAGCTTCAATAACTGAAACCATTTTAAATTTTCTTTTTTAACCAGGGGGTCCACACAACCCCCAAAGGGTTCCAAACATAGCTTTCAGGAAGAATGTGAACTTGGTATGGGGAAGAGTCACTTCTTTCATTTTCACCAATATCTAACTGGAATTTACCCTTTCCTTCAATTATTTAAAAAACATCATTTTAAGAAAGGGATCCACAGGCTTAACCAAGACTGCCAAAGGGGTCCGTAACAGTTAAGAACCTTTGGTTTAAAGGATCCATTTTGAATTTGAAGATGCTTGGGAGGAAAAGCCCCCTATTTTGCCCAGGCAGAGGGGAGTGTGCTACATCTGCACCATGGATCTATCCGAGACCTCTCCCAGCTTTTCTGAGTCCAATCTCAACCCCTTGGTCAGCTTCTCGTGTCCCACACCTCAGGGCCAATCACACAGACACAAAGGTAGACTCTTGGGTACATGTTTAAAATAGGATTCACAACAGTCAAGATGGGCACAATGAGGGGGAGGGGGGCAGAGGGAACTGGCGATTTTGGTCCCACAACCAGTCTTTATAGTTCACAACCTGGTTAGGGTTGTTTTGGTTCCTCTTCCCTGATTCCAGGGTGGCAAGTAATATTTCCAAGCTCTCCCTGGGTTTACAGCAAGGGTCTGTACCTTTAGAGACATGTCTCTTGTCTTCTCCCACCCCACCTCACCCCACCCAGACTTCAGCACTGTGCTTTGCTAGCCCACAGGTGGCACCTTGGCCTCTCTTTTCTCCCAGATGTCTTAGATGTAACTCAGAACCAGGGTGTGGACAGAGGTAGATGGGAGGGAAGAGGGGGCATGGGCCCTCGATGGCAGTGGGGAGGAGCCCAGGACCCTGGAGGAAGTGGTGGGGCAGGCTGACTCCCAATTGGAGAGAAGGCACCAAGTTAGGGGGGAAATCCTTCCCTGGGCCTGCTTCTCTGAGGCCTCCTGAGGGAAGGGGGTATGAAATCAAACTGGAGGGCCCAAGTGGGAATGAAGTGCCCCTGGGACAAAGAGAGACAGCACCGTACCCCAACCCCCTCTGCCCCTGCCCTTGCTGGACCAGTCTGAGCAACCCCAAGTATGTCCTCCCCCCTCCCCCCAATCCAATCTTTCCTAAGCTCCTCCTCCCCACCCCACCCCTAATGCCCCTGGGATCAGGGGTAGGAAGAAGGCCTCTGTGGGGCCTCAGGCTGTTTTGGTACCATTGGCCACCTCCTTATGGGTCCAGAGCTCCTTGTGCTGCTTGCGTCCAAAGCCCTCATCGTAGTTGCCTTTACTCTTAAACAGCTGCTGGAAGTGGGGTTTGCAGTAAAATTCTCCGTGGAGTGCTGCGTAGCTGCCCAGACTGCAAAAGAGCCCAGGCTGCCCAGTGAGGAGGGTCCTCCCAGGCTGGGTAGTGGGGGCCCTCCCAGGCTGGGCAGCGAGAGGGTCCTCCCAGGCTGGGCAGTGAGGAGCATCCTCCCAGGCTGGGCAGTGAGGAGCGTCCTCCCAGGCTGGGCAGCGAGGGGCATCCTCCCAGGCTGGGCAGCGAGGGGGTCCTCCCAGGCTGGGTAGTGGGGGCCCCCCCAGGCTGGGCAGCGAGAGGGTCCTCCCAGGCTGGGCAGTGAGGAGCATCCTCCCAGGCTGGGCAGCGAGGGGGTCTCCCTGCAGCTGCCCCCACCAGAGCCGGGCCTGGGGCTCACCTGAGCTTGGTGTGGCAGTGCTTGCAGCAGAAGCACGAGTTGTGGAAGATGAGCTTGTCGGCCACCAGCCGCTCCATGGGGTAGACCGTTTTCTGACAGGCCGCACAAGTCTCCTTCACCTGTGCCCGAAGGCTGAATGACTGTGGGGGGGGGGGAAGTGGGCACAGTTGTAGCCCCTCCACATCGCCTCCAATTCCCACCCCCCATCTTATCCCCGGCTGGAAACCCGGCACCCCCAGCCCTTACCTTGGAGCGCTGCACCGTGTTGCTGCCAGGGCTGCTTTTGGCTTCCTGGGGACATAAGGGAAATCAGAAGATGGCTGAGCCCAGGGGCGCTGGCATCCGGCCCAGGCCCGGTCTCAGGTCCTCAGCAGCATCCCCTCTGCCTGCCCCAGCTCCATCCACCCAGTTTGGAACCTCGACTTTGTTTCGAGGGGCAGATGCCAACTCCTCAACCCTCCCTCCCTGGGGCTGGCCCCTCCAAACCGCCCCCTCCCCTCCCCTCCCCCCGGAGGGGGGGTGATGCTGCTACCTACATGAGAGGGGGTGTCCTGGGCTGCTCCAGCATCCTGGAACATGGTGAAGGCAGGGAGGGGGAGTGCGCCCTCAGCACTGCAAGGGGAAGTTAGTCAAGAGGGCGCCCAGCCCCCGCCCCAGCTCCCCTCCCCCACGGTGGCCCGGTGGGGGGGCTTGTTTACAAGAGCGGCGCCTGGGGGTGGGGGGCTGTGGTTGGGACTTTCCCCAAGTCATTTCCTGTTGCTTCGGGTCCTACCACTTCCGCCCCCCACCCTCGCCGGCCTCCTCAGCCCACCCAGCAGCGGGGGGGGGGGTGCGGGGAGGGGAGACTGAGGCAGGTCGGCGGAGCGCGGGGGGCGGGGGCTGCGTGGAGGAGGGGGGCCGGCCCCCCGCGCCCGGGGCCCCTTCCTCGGGGCCCCCCACGTCGCGCACCCCGAAGGGCGGCGCTGCCAGGGCGCCCTCTCAGCCCCGGCCCGGCCGGGACCCCGGGGGCTCCTCCCTGGGCCGGGGCCGGGCCCGCGGGGGGTCAGCCGAGTCCCGGGGCTCAGCGGGGGGGGGGGACCCCGTCCCCGAGGAGAATCCCGGCTCCCCCCCCCGCCCCCCCGACGGGCCCCCGAGCCGCGTCCCCCCATCAGCCCCGAGGGGCCCCGCACGCAGCCCCCTCTGCCGCCCGGACCCCAGACTCCCGCCCCGGGCCCCTCCCCCTCGACCCCGGGGTCCCACCAGGAGCCCCCCATCCCGCGGCCTCCCCCGCCCCTTGGGGCGCCCCTTGGGGCCCAGCCCCCCGGACGCCCTCCCCCCGGCCCGGGGGCTCACCCAGGCCCGGGCCGGGCCGCCAGCAGGGCCGGGCCGAGCGGGTCCGCTGGGGGCGGGAGGGGGCGGCCGACGCCTCTGAGCCGGAGCGCCGCCGCCTCCCGCCGCCTCCCGGCGCCGCCCCCGCCCCCCGCCCGGCCCCCGGCCGCCCATTGGCTCCGCGCGGCCCCGGAGCCGCCCCCGGGCCCCCCGACCCGACTCCCCGCCCCGCTTTGTCTGCTCGCCGCTCGCCCGGCCCGGACCCCCGCCTTTGTCTGCCCCCGGACCCCGGAGGTTGGCGCCAAAGCCTCGGGGCGAGGCCCCCCGACCCCGCGCGCTCGCCTTCAACTGCCCCGTCTCAGCCGGGGCCCCCCCGGCCTTGCGGGGCTCCACGTCGGCCCGCAGCCCGGGCCGGCACGCGCGGGCAGGGGAGGGGCCCGGCTCCCCGGCGGGGCCCCGAGGTGCCGGGGGGCTGCACCCGGACACCCCTCCCCCCAGACTCCCGCGGCCTCTTTCGGCTTCCCTGGGGCTCCCCGGGCGCCCCCGCTGCGCTCTCGGGGCCCGGCTCGGGCGCGGGACCAGGACAGCCGGACCCCGGCCCTCCCGGGCCCCTCCCTGCGGGCGCCCCGTCCCAGGCGGCTCCCCGCGCCTCCTGCGACCCCCCCAGGCTGCCCCTCCAGCTCGGGTCTCTGCCTTCGCCCCCCGGGGGCAGCAGGCCAGCCCCGCCAGGGGAGCCGCCAGGCAGCTCGGCCTTTAATTCTTCCTAACTTTTACTTCACCCTTTACCCCCTCCCCTCCGGAAACCATCCCTCAATGTGACACGGAGGTCAAGAAAAGACCAAAACCAAACAAAATACTGACTAAAGTGGCGCTGCACGAAGCGTTCCCCCCAAGCCCCCGCTTCTGCAGAGAAGGGAGGTGCAGTCTCAGCTTTTCTTTGGAGCCAAGACAGGTCGTTAGAATCGACACCGATGCCTCTGAAGCCGAGCTGATGAGAGCTACACGGGTGACAAGGGTCGCCTTGCATTTTGTGAGCCGCGATAGTCACCAGAAAAGGGGGAGCGGGCGGAAGGAAGGGAGATTTGGAACTCGAGGTTTTGGAATCCAATGTTGAAACTTGTTTTTGCATAAAAGGGGTGGGGGGGGAAGAGTTCACTCTTTGACCTAGTATTACTACAATTAATCAGGTCCGTACCCCCCCCCAAAAAAGAAGGAATAATACCCATAGGTCCAAAAAATTTATAAAGCAGCTCCTTTTATTGAGGCAAAGCATCGGACATGGAGATGATATTGGGGAATGCCTGAACAAGGTATATGATGGACTACTAATGTGTTTTAAGAAAAACCTGGGAAGACCAACATGAATTGATGCAGAGTGAAGTGAGCAGAACCAGGATATCATTGTATACAGTAATGGCAATACTGTAATGACGATCAAGGATGAAAGACTTAGCTACTCTGATCAATACGATGATCCAAGACAATTCCAAAAATGCTATCCACTTCGAGAGAGAACTGGGGAAAATCAAAGTATAATTTTTTCACTTTTTTTCCAATATGGCTAATACATGATTAGCCATACATTTGCATGATTTCATATATATAATTGACGTATTGTTCATCTTTTAAATGAATGGAGGAGGAACTAGAGGAAAGAGAATTTGAACTCAAAAATTTAAAAATAAATATAAATTGGGGGGGGGGGAGACATTCATCAAAAAATGGATTCATGCTACCAGCTCTGCTAGACTCCATCTTGATCCTATAGTTTCTCACTATCAATGTGTCAATTCTGAATTCTTCAGAATGTGGCAAGCTGAACTGCTCCCTGATCTCCCTTACCTGTTTGATGATCATTTCTTACTCCAACAAGACCTCTCTTTGTCGTTTTTTTTTTAGGTTTTTGTTAAGTGGCTTGCCCCAAGGCCACACAGCTGAGTGTCTGAGACCAGATTTGAACCCAGGTACTCCTGAGTCCAGGGCCGGTGTTTTATCCACTACGCCACCTAGCCACCCCTCTCTTGGTCGTTTCTGCAAGTATTCACATCCTTGGTGGAAACTAACTTGACTGTATTCCATTTCTAGCAACTGGTCGCTACTCAAAACTTCTCCAACTTCCCACACCACTACTGCTCAACAGAGCGGGAGAAAATCAGGCAATGGAATCATCTGAATACACCAAAAATGGATATTCTCTAACCTAAACTAGACCCTCACTGCAGCAAAGTGACCCAATTACTCCTTCCTAATTCATTATCTATTCCCCTCACCATGATGTTTGTTTTAGCCCTCTCCCTTTATGTTTCACTTGAGAAAATGGATGCCACAGCAGTGAAATCCTACTTCTCTTTCTATACAGCACCAACCCCCCAACAAAATGTCCTCCTTGCCTCCAGTCTCTGATAATAAAGTAGCACTACCAAGACTAAGCCCTCTAACACATGGCTTAATCCCAAACCCTCCAGTCTTTAGTAGCTGACCTCCTAAATCATTCTTCATCATCTCTTTAGTCTTCACTACCGATTTATTCCAATACCCATAAATATGGCCAAATCTATCCACATCCTTAACAAAACCTTCACTAGACCCTACCATACTCTCAAGGTATTATCCTATATCTTTCATCTCTTTCCTATAAAATTCCTAAGGAAGACACACACCACACACACACACACACACACACACACACACACACACACACACACACACACAGCCTATACTTCCTTCCTCTCATTCATTCTCTTTTCAACTCTGAAATCTAACTTCCAAATGTCATCATTCAAATGAAATTAAGTTGTATTGCAATACTACTATGCTATAAAAAAATGAACTCAATGATCTTAGATATGGAAAAACTTGGCACAAAACAATGAAGAGGGAAAGTGGGTAGAAGCAAGAGTATATTGTATACAATAATAGTAATATTGTTTTAAGAGTGATTTTAAATGACTAAGTCATCTTTGACTTACAAACACACAAATTAAAAATAAAGGGCATATGAAGACTATGTGCATATAAAGAATAATAATATAGAATAATTTTACATATATACATATATATACACACACAAACGCACGCACACACACACACACACACACACACAAACATATCTATTTGTGCCTAATGGTAGCCATCTCAGGGAGGGGAAAGAAAAAAGGTGAAAAATATACATGTTAACTCTGTTGTACATTTGGAGGGAACAGCAAATTGTACATGGTAGATTCTCAGTTTCATTTGCAATCATCCTTTTTCTTGTACTGTTATGCAAATGCTTGTTTTGTTCTATAAACTGAAAATAAAATAATTTTTTAGAAAGTTGTGACTTGTAAAACTTGGGTCTTAACCTGTTTTAACCCTTTTGAACATTCATTCTTCCTGTCCATTCTTCTCTGAGTTTTTGCCTCATTCAACTCTTTCTTGGTTTTTGTGTGACCTGTCTCTTTTTCAGATTCATCACCTATAACATGCCTACTCCAAGACCTCTCTCTCCACACTCCTTCATTTGGCGACTTCATTGACACCTAAAGATTTAATTAACTTCTATATTGCATATCCAGCCTGAGCTCCCAATTTGCCCATCTTCAACTACTTGCTGATTGTTTTAAATGGAATTTCCATAGGCATCTTAAGGGTCTCACAGTTAAAACAGAACTCTTCTCCAAAAACCATTTCGATTCTGGAATTCCCTCTTTCTGTTTTCTCAGTCTCCCAAGTTTACATCCTTGATGTTACCTTAGTTCCTCTCATTCCAGCATCCAATCTTGTCATTTCACATCCCAGTCTTGCCATTTCTATCACTACCTTTTTCAACTGGCTCCTCTCTACTCACACAGCCACCACTTCATCAGACCTTGATTACCTCTCACTTGGATTATTACAATACCCAGAAACACAAGTATGACCTTGATCAATAAATTCCAATCACTATTTATTATCTTTAGGATCAGATATAAAACTTTTTGAAAGTTCTTCCCAACCTCATCCCCTACCTACCTTTCCAGCCTTGTTATAAAATGTCAATGTTTAGAAACTTAATTCCACCAGATTACACCATAGATCTGCTAAGAACATTTGATATGCATCTTAAAGCAAACTCTGGGAGGGCCCTTTTTACCAACTAGGCCTAATTTCCATAGCAGCATTAGTTCAGAAGTTAGAAACTGAGTATCTGATGGGAGTATATTCTGACCTAAGGAGATAAATTGTTCTTTATACTGAGATGGTAACAAGTTAACCTCTGTCTGAGGCTTTGTAAGATGAAGAGATGTTGCAATGGAAGAGAGCATTCACTTTCTTTCCTACGTTCTGTGGCCCAGCGAGTCTTTTTATTCAAGGTCAGAGGACTAATAAGTAGAAGCAGCAGGGCTTGAATGTATCTTTGCTAAGTTGAGTCTGGCTACGGAGCTGTTTCTACATCTGTACCTGTAGAAGTGATGTAACTGATCTTTCTCAGTAGAGTTGAAGTTGTATATTCACTGAGCAGCTAGGTGACCCAGTGGATAGAGTGCTGTCAGGAAGGCTCTTCTTTGTGAGTTCAAATCTGGCCTCAAAGGCTTTTTAGGTGTGTGACCCTAGGCAAGTCACTTCACCCTGCTTTCCTCAGTTTCCTCATCTAGAAAATGAGCTAGAGAAGTTAATGGCAAACCACTCCAATGTCTCTGCAAAGAAAACTTCTAATGGGGTCAATTATTGAAATGACCTAACAACAGCAAAAAGTATTATTTCTTACTTCCAAGGGACACTCCATTCTAAACTCTTAACACTCAGTACTGCTTTTGTTTTTATTGTCTGTCATTTATCTCCCAATCATGATCTAATTAATTAGTCTTTTTATTTGATTTATTTGTTCTTTAATGTTTATTCTGAATTTTTTGGAAGATGCTATTAATCTGTGGAGGATGGTTAATATGTTTAACAATAGATTTGTAATCCAAAAGGCTATAATGTTTAAAAAATGAGGAAATTTAAGAGTATAAATGTACTGAACTTCAATATGTAAACTGTATAAATACTGGAAACAGTAGGCATGCCTAGGCAAAAACACATGTGAAAAAGATTTGGGAATTGTAATGACCTGAAAAATCAATGAGTCACAAGTATGACTTGGGAGGCAATCTTTGTTGGGTTTTTTTGTTTTTAGGATTTTGCAAGGCAAATGGGGTTAAGTGGCTTGCCCAAGGCCACACAGCTAGGTAATTATTAAGTGTCTGAGGCTGGATTTGAACTCAGGTACTCCTGACTCCAGGGCCAGTGCTCTATCCACTACACCACCTAGCTGGCCCTTGGGAGGCAATCTTAAACAACGTTAATAGAAAAAACAATGCAGATGATAATCCCATCCTACAATGTTCCATGTGTCTGAAGCGACATGTGCAGTTCTGGTCATCAGATTTTATATGGACATTGACAAGATGTGGCATATCCAGAGCAGATCAATTAGAGATCATGGAAAAAAGCATTTTTGTAAATGTAAAAATGAAAAGAAAAAAAGCTCAGAATATTTAGCCTAGAGAAAAAGAAATTCAGTGGTGGGGTGGTGCCTAGGATGACAACATAATAACAGCCCAAGTATCTGAAAGGCTTTCTTGGGGAAGAAAGAATTAGATTTGTTTTTCTTGAACTCTGAAGGTAGAAATTAAAAGCAATGAATAGAAATTCCAAAGGCAAATTTTGGCTTCAGTACATAAGGGAAATAAAACAATTTAGAACTATCCCAGTGTGGAAATTCAGTGCCTAGGGAAGAAGAGGGCTGAAAGTTTTTAAGTGGGAGGTGAAGATTTGTTGGGGATGTTTGTAGAAGAGATTCCTGTTCAGATATGAGTTGGACTAAATGACTTTGTCCCTTTCTGTTTTTGAAGTTCTGTGATAATCTCCATATTTATAACTTTGTGCATCCAAATTCTTAGGATCTTTTAAAAATCAGCAAGGAAAAATCTGAATCTGTATCCCACCTTAGTATTTACTGTATGACATTATCATATTATAACATATATGATGGCAGCTAGATGGCAATGGATATAATGATGGGTCTGGAGTCAGGAAGACCTGAGTTCCAATTCAGCCTCAAACATTTACTAGTTGTGTGACCCTGGACAAGTCACTTCACCCTGTTTGCCTCTGTTTCCTCATCTGTAAAATGACTAAGAAAAAGAAATGGCAAACCACTCTAGTATCTTTGCCCATAAAACTCCAAAAGGGATCATGAAGAGCCAGACATGACTGAAAAACAACTAAAACAACAATTTATTTTATTAGCTGTATGTATCTTAGCTTCTCTCAGCTTTTCTTATTTATTTTTAAGGTTGTTATGAGGATCAAATGAGATCACATATGTCATGTAATTTCCCAAAAGTACCATGTAAATGATGGATTATCACAATCATTTTATGCAATGTTCTAATTCCAAAATCTTGAAAACTGAAAATCTCCTTCTGGACCACAAGCTTGGTCTTAGTTTTTTGGTACATCTACTACATCTTATGCTAGGTTATTTCACTATTGCTTTTTCTTCCACCCTTGGACCGTCCAATTCTGGGTAAATAATGCCTATTAACTGCTCTGTTTTTGATAGCAAGATGCTATTAAAGGACATGACAAATTATCTAACCTCAATTGGGCCCTTACTGATTCACAGTAGTTGTTTTATCTTTTATGAATTTCTTTTCCTTTTCTCTACAATTGCTTCCCATTTTCTTTTTCCTCTTTAAAGGCCCTACTTCCATCCCATTCCCTTTACTTTTGACCAATTTTCTGAGAAAACTGATGACATCTACCTCAACTTCCCTTGTTTCTTTTAAAACTCTTAATAGTCACCTGTATTCTTTCCTCTTGGAAAAGGATTCATCATCTTCTCCCTCCTCCTAGATGAAATTTCCATCTGTATGGCTGATCCTAATTCATTCCTGTCTTTTCTGTGACCTTACTTCCTGAATTATCTTCTCTCTTACACATCTTCAATCTCTCCTTTATTATATGCTTTTTCTAGTAAAGTGAGTTCTTGATTTGGGGTCCATGAATACATTTCCGAGGATCCATGAATTTAGATGAGGAAAAAAATATTTTCACTAACCTGTAACCAAAATTTAGCTTTTTTAAATTGAAACAATATTTTATTCCCATTTACATATAAAACATTTTAACATTCATTTTTCAAAATTTTGAGTTCCAAATTCTTCCCTCTCTTCCATGAGATAGATGGTAAGTATTCTGATATAGGATATATATGTACAATCATATAAAACATTAAAAATTTAGCCTTTCAGGGGCGGCTAGGTGGCGTAGTGGATAAAGCACGGGCCCTGGAGTCAGGAGTACCTGGGTTCAAATCCGGTCTCAGACACTTAATAATTACCTAGCTGTGTGGCCTTGGGCAAGCCACTTAACCCTGTTTGCCTTGCAAAAACCTAAAAATAAAAAATTTAGCTTTTCTTTCAATTCTATATAACATCAAGGAATCTCTAAATCTAAATACTAGTTCAGACCACTCCCAGATCTATTTCTACATCTGCTATCTCTCCAGAGATTACTTACTAACCTCATGATCCCAAACTCTTCTAATACTAAACTAAATTCATCATAGTAAACTTTAATATCTACTTTTGTAGATAATGAAAACACACAGATGCTTTAGAGTTTGCAAAGCACTCTCTCTCTCTCTCTATAAATATATATATATATATATATATCTTCTCTATATATATATATATATCTTTGATCCTCATAGAAGCTCTGATTAATGCCAATTGTTAGCCCCATTTTACAGATGACAAGGAATGTTTAAGTGACTTGCCCAGGGTCACTTAAAAGTCTGAGGCAGGATTTGAGCTTGGGTTTTTCTGGCTCCCAAACCTCCATATCATCCTACTCTGCACAAATATTCAGACTCATAACCTTTGCCTTAACTTTGACTATGCTTTCTTTCCCACTTTTTATTGGTCCATCAAAATCCTTTAGTCTACTATTTCTCTTGAATCTCTCTCAATTATACCAATCAGCTAAATTCAATCTTTCATTTCTTCCAACCTAGACAATAGCTTCCAACTTGTCTGTTTATTCTCTCCTAGATCTTAGATCCTAGCTCTATTTTTCCTTCTCTATACTTTGTCATTTTGCTATCAGATCACTTTTCTATTAAAAAATCTTTAGTGGCACTCACTGGTCACCTAATAAAAGTATAAATTTCTTATTCTGGCATGCAAAATTTTTCTCCAAACTACTTTTCTAGTCTTATCAAACTATTTCCATTCACATTTTACATCTCAGTGAAACTGGACCCCTCCCCATCTCCTCCTTATTCTACTAGTGTGACCTTCATATGTGGAAATGATTATCCACCATTCTCTATCTCTTGTAGGCCTTTCTTTCCTTCAAGGCATAACTCAGGTGCCACCTTCTCTGTGAAGCTTAACCTTACCCTGAAACTCCTACCAAATGTAATCCTTTCCTACTAACACCTAGAGCTTAATGAAGGCATCTCCTTTACTTTCATTTTCAGTATTCCGTGTATCTTAATTATTTTCTTATCTTGATTTTCTCCTCTTACCTTCATAACACAAGATCACAGTGTTTAAACTATAAGGAGCCTTGAGAACCACCTAATAGAACTATCTCCTTTTACAGATGAAGAAACATGGGCCTAAAAAGGGGAAATGATTTGCCCAAGTTCATAGACAACTAAAGAGTGCAGAGCTGGATACTGCAAATTACTTGACAGGAGGGTCTGTGTCATATCCATTTTTTATTTTCTCCAAGATGAAAACCTGTTTTTTGCTACCTCTTCCTGATATTTCATTCATATCCATTTCAGGCCAATCTTTCTCCAATTCTTATCCCCACTGTGTTCTCTAAAACTACTACTCCCTCTTTAATAGATTCTCCTTTCTTCCTATCTTCCTCTCCCACCTTCATTTCTCACTAATTTCTTGGGAAGACATTTTAACCCTTGCCCCGGTCTATATTAATGCTAGCTCTTCTCTCAAGCTTCTCCAAGATATTTAGTCTTTGTCCTTTGCTTTCCCTTCCAGACATCTTCCTCTGTCACCATCATTCAGTAATCTCTCCTGTTAAGTTCATGCCATTCATTTGTCTCAAATTGTTCAGATCCTATTGCTCCAGTCTCAAGTTCAACAGCTGACTCATATTTCTTCTCCATCTCAACCCCTGGCTTTAATAACCTAGGGAACTTGAATATTCACAATTAGGAAATATCAGTCTACACATCAGCCTCAATTTGTATGAACTCTATGCCCACCCTCAACTAACCCATGGATGTGGACTTCTACATCATTCCCAAACTTTTGTGATCTTGATTACAAAACCATCTTTTGCAATCTCCCTCTGCTTCAATCCTATTTTTTTCAGCTTCATATCGATGTCTAGTTCCTCCAGTCTTCTCATTTCTCCCAGTCCATCTCCTGTTCTGGCCATAATCTCCCCCTTTATGGTTTTTTACCTCATCATTAATATGACAAAACACTTGCCTCCTCCCTTAAATCCTTCACACTCTATCAAAATACTCAACCTTGGATTGCCATAGTTCTCTAATAAGACTCTAAAGGAAAACAAGACATGGTATAGTGTGTGAGTCCATAACAAATCCTTATTTTCTATTTTGACATGCCTTTTATTCTTCCAACTTACTATACTTCCTGTAGCAATTCTTTCAAACCCTCTGTCATCAAGTCCTGCAAACTACTTCTAATCTCCTCTCAGCAGCTGACCCTCTTAACTTAGAAAATTAAATGGCTGTTGGAAGCTCCCTCACCTCCTCTGTTCCAACCTCAGAACCTCTTCATTCAGTTCTCTTTTTTGTAGTCTTGGAAGGACAAAGTAGATGTTCTCTTTGCCAAGAGGATGAAATAGATGTTCTCATTAGTCAAGGCTAATGTAACATGAGTGAACTGGCACTATTAACTTATGCTCTTAATTACATTCCCTCTGGAAGTAGCCCATTGGTCAACCCTTCTCAACCCCCCACTTGCAATCTCTAGACATCTTCCCTATTGTCTATCAGCAAACTCAGGTGTCTACTTCCTTCCCACTTGCCATTCCCTCAATCTATTATCCTAAATCTCTCATCTATTTTGAGGTCAAACCCCTAGAATCATTTGAATATGCTGCTTCCACTTCCTGCCCACCAACATCCACTTCTCAACTGTCATCTGGCTCTGACCCTACTACTCTCTCAACTTTTTTCTTAACGGTTACCACATATTTTCAAATTGATAAAATGAGTAATTTTTTTCTTGGTAACCTTTATCTTTTAATATTTCTGGATTCTCTTTTCCCTTGGAATATTGCTCTATTGGTTGTGTTGGACCATTACTCAGTAATCTTTGGTAGGTCATCATCTCCTGAATCCCAAGACCCTCTTAATCTTTTCCTTTTGGTTATTTCATCAATTTCCATAGGTCCAGTTTTTGATTCCCAGATCTGTTAAGTCCAAATCTCTTTCCCAATTCCAATCCCACACCTCCCAATTTTCTCCTGGATGTCTGTAAATATTCGACAAGTCTACAAATGCCTAAAGTTCCCTTTCAGCTGCAGAACTATGAATCTATGTCCAAATAATCCTGTCCATCATCCACATTTTTCTATTCCTGCTGAGGTCACCTCCAATCTTGAATTCACATTTTAGAATTTGGGGCCAGGAAGGGCCATGAGTTAAATGTCTTTACTTGAAAGATAAAAATAGCTTGCTCAAATTTATCTAACTAGTAACAGTACTGAGATTGGAATTCAGATCTGCTGCCTTCTGGGCACAATATTTTTGCTCTCTTCTGGGCACAATATTCTTTGCTCTCTTGTTCATTTTAATGTCCCTGCTTAATCAGCTCTAGTGTTACCTGTTCTTACACTAGTAACAGTACTGAGACTGGAATTCAGATCTGCTGCCTTCTGGGCACAATATCTTTGCTCTCTTCTGGGCACAATATTCTTTGCTCTCTTGTTCATTTTAATGTCCCTGCTTAATCAGCTCTAGTGTTACCTGTTCTTACACTGTGACACCTGCAAAGTTCCTTACCTGTTTGTTTAATGTATAGAAGCTGGATATTTAAAACAAGCAAAACATGGGCTTCCACTCTGAGGAAGCATCTCCTCTGTAGTTTCATTTCATTGTTCAGATTTAGAGAAACCACACAACAATCTTGGATAGTTGTGTAAATATTCCTGTTTATAGATGAAAATGAGTCTGACTTGCCTAGGGTCACACAGCAAATATGGTTTAGATCTGGGATTTGAGACCAGGTCTTCTGTATCTCAAATCCAATGCTTCTTCCAACTACACAAATGAAAGGTTGACCTCTTAAGCTGCAAATCTTTGGGAAATGTGATATCCATGGGAGCCTAAGAATCTTGCTTTGCTTGAACTGGGCTTGAGGCTGGCTTACTGAAATGGAGGCTTAAACATAGCCTGTTCCCACACAAGGCAACAAGAATAGAACTGGGAGCTACAAAGCTCAACCCACACACTACCAAGAAACAATGTAGGTCAGCCCCTCCTCTTGGCTAGGCAGGAGTGTGTCTGTGGGACAACAGTTCTTCACCCCCCAACCCTATATACATACTTTCCTGACTCCATGAATCCTACTATTAAGCATTTCTCTCTCCAATGTTCCCTTCTATGCAAAGTGAGCAGTGGTGGACTTTTCATGCTAAATTGTGAGCTCTGTCCCCAAATGTCTGTAAATGGAAGGTAAAGATAAAGATGATTATATTGCTATTAGATTGTGCTTTTCATTTGCTGTCAACTCTAGACAGTCTATTGTGTATAAGTGCCTTATGAAAGCATACTGTGTCTTAGCACAGCGATGCAGCCTAAACTGGTGGAAGTCAAAATGCCTAGGACGTCTTACACAGAAGAATGGCTTAATGGGTGAATTTAATAAAGTACCAGTACTGAGGAAAAGATGGATATTGAGTGGTGAGAAAGGCAGAAGGGAAGAAAAGGAACTAGGGCTGAGATGGGGCTAAAAAAAGGGAACTTACCCAAAAGGAGGAACTGGCCTGGGGGATGGGGCTCTCTGCTACTTTAGTGTGACCAGGCCTCCTTACTTTTGGTGCAATTTTAAATCTTGAAGTATACCAAGATGGAAAACAACAAGCTCCCTTCATCAGTGCCGGCTTCTCCTTCTCACTCCTAGTTCACATTTACATCCAGAGTCTCAGGTCCTTAACTTAAAATTTATATATTCATGTCACATTTAGAAAAAAACCTACCAGATAAAGGGAAAAATGTATGTAAATTGTAGCTAGGGTCTTGACACATATTCAAATATTGACTGACTGCATAATGGAGGCCAGGCTATAGATGTGTGGAGCATATGCTTACAAAGGATTAAAGGTGCCCATAGAATCCCTTTTCTCCAAAAGAAAACATTTTAAAAGATGGCACCATCTCATGGCAAAAAAATGAGATGGGAAAAAAAAATCTATCTTCCAAGACTCTGAGCCTTCCCTTGTCCTTTAACTTCTGGCAGTATTTGCTTCTTTTTTTCAGGTGTGCAATGCTCTGACATTACCTATGTCCTGCTAGCTGAACCAGCTCTTGTCACCAGAGTCTGATGCCTCATAGAACTCTCCAAAAAGGGCATGGTCTTAAGCACTTTAGGAGCAGAACTGGTGCATCTCTGTGTAAAAACTCATGGGAAGGGAAGGAGACAGGCCAGGGAGGGCACAGGTGTGGCCCAATGAAGAGCTGAGTATTATCAAGAAAGGTAAGACCGGGGCGGCTAGGTGGCATAGCGGATAAAGCACGGGCCTTGGAGTCAGGAGTACCTGGGTTCGAATCCAGTCTCAGACACTTAATAATTACCTAGCTGTGTGGCCTTGGGCAAGCCACTTAACCCCATTTGCCTTGCAAAAACTTTAAAAAAAAAAAAAAGAAAGGTAAGACAAGTGTAAGACTGGAAGCTTTTTTGTTTTGAAGAACAAATGGAAGTGTCTGTCTGGCTTGGGAAGGTGGGAAAAGGCTGTGAAGTCAAATCCCTCCATAGAAAGGAAACACGGTGTAATGGAAAAAGCTTTTAGACTTGGAGTCAGGGTAGACCTGGGTTTGAAATTCCTACTCTGATGCAGAAGCAAGTCATTTAACTTTCTTGAATCATGACTCAAAATAGGGCAAATAAAATTAAAGCACAGATAAAAATGAGTATAATACTTGAAGGTCTTGTCTCATAATTAGTTTAAGGAAAGGATTTAAATCATTCTTTGTTGTTCAGTCATTTTTCAATGTCTGACTCTTCGTGATCCCATTGAGGTTTTCTTGGACGTGATCCTGGAGTGATTTTGCCACTTCCTTCTCCAGTTCATTTTATAGATGACAAAACTGAGGCAAACAAGGTTAAGTGACTTGACATGGGTCTAGTTAAATGTCTGAGGTCAGATTTGAACTCAGGAAGATCAATCTTCCTGACTCCAGGCTTGGCACTGTGCCACATAACCACCATGCTAAATCACTAACAAAATATAAGTTACTGTCAGTTCCTTATACAAATGGAAAATTATTCTACAGCTCTAAGTTTCCACAGCCTGGAAGTGGAGGTGTTGGATGCCACAGCCTCAAAGAACAGCTTCCAAAAATGGTTCAGTTAAATTAATAGAGGACAAGTCTATAATGGGGTCTATAATGGGGTTTTATCAAAAAGGGAAATACCCTTCCACAACAGATTTCTGAATGTCACTCAGAAGATACTAGGCTAGATCTGAAATGTTTTTTAACCATTTAAGCACAGAACAGAAAGCATCGCTGCAAACCCTTCAGTTAGTTGGTAGGGCAAAAAAGAAAAGGATGCCACATCCCATGGACTCATTGAAAATTTAATTTATGTTGGCAACAAAATGGACAAATAGCTGGAAGGCTGAGCCTAGGTCAAACCCAGAAACCATGCATGGCCTTTGGGGAAAGTACCAAGGCAGGTGGCCAGTAGCTCTGAGAAGGCTTACTATTGGCAGGGAAAGGTAAGGAACCCAAGAAACTTGTAGGAGGACAATATAGGCTCTAAGGTTGAAGTGCCAGGACCCTGAGCCTTAGTAGGAGTTTGTGCCAGGCCTATGTGTCCCTGCTGCAGGATAATAGAAAGGAGATGGTTTATAAAGTGAGAATTAAAAAACAAAATAAAGTCTCTCTTCTGCTCTAAGAGTTTGAGAGGCAGAGACTGGATTCCTCAATTTTCTGCTCTCTGTGGAAGATGCTAACTTATCCCAGGGGAAAAAAAAAGCTAGGGGAAAAGATTGGAAAGGGAGGGAATATATAGATTAGCCCTTTGCCTAGGCACCAAAACCCTAAGAATCAGGCTTCAGTTTTCAAGGTTCGAAACATCTTTCCTCTCCATCCTCTTTCCCTACCCTCCCAGACTCAGGCAGAGGTAAATTAAGTCTCAGAAAGACAGTCAGATGCTTGGCTGCTTTTGATCCCTAGATACTGGCACCCACTTGTACCCACTGGCCCTTAAGCAGGAAAGGGCCATAACCACCCCCCCCCCCAATCAGAAAGCAGTCAGCTCTTTCATCAGAAACTGTCCTTCCTTTCCACACAATCTGTATTCAGAAGGGCAGGAAAGCCCTAACCCTTAGGAATGGGCCCACACCCCCTCAAATCTTCAGGGATCTGGGGAACAAACAGTCTCCAGGGGATCAGAATTCCCAGTCGTCCATTTCCAGCTCATCCAGGCTTGATACTAGGCCAAAGATGCCACTGGGGTCTTGGGGTTGGCTGCCTTCAAAGTTGGTGATAGGGGTGACAGGGCGGAGCAATTCAGGTAGGGCCTCTGAGGCACGTCGCTTGATCTAGAGAAAGAAAAACATTTGGGTACTCACTTCTGTTCCTCTATTTCCAAAATATCTTAAGAGCAGGAAGCCAAATGAGAAGAATGGGGGGGGGGGGTCATTAAACCAAGAAACTCTCCAAGGAAACAGGAGTTCTTATGTGGGAGCTATGAAAAATGAAAACTGTTTTAAATTTAAAGGTTTGTTGTTGAATTAACTTCTGCTACCCCTAGGGAAGATGGAGAAAATACCTTAAGATGCTTTAGCTAAAAGGGTGGGTAAAGGTGATGTCAGAACTCTGGTCAAGAGAAAATAAGGAACTAAGGAAAAAGACTACAATACCTGCTTGAAAAAAGAATGGTTCAGTAGGGTGCTGGCACTCGGCCTATAGATAGGAAAAAAAAAGCTAATTATCTTGGCTGTCCCATATTTCGTATCACCAAAACTTTATCTAGACAACTTCAGGAGTGGTCATCCTGAGAGACTGGGGGAGACTGCTCATACAGCCCTGCTAGTTATACACCCCCCCAATACCTAAGTACAATACAAATAACTAGACTTCTCAATTCCACAGTAGCAAAGAAAGATGGCAACTAAAGGTTTCTATTATTGCTTTATTTAGCATGTCCACTGCCCTTTCAATCCCCATTCACTCCTGATCATTTTTTAGGAATAAAGCACATTAGCAGAGAAGGTCTAAACTTCCAACCTAACAGAACTCTCAAATAGAGTTGAAGTGCAGGGTCTCCTAGCCTTTTAAAAAGCACTCCTCGGGGCAGCTAGGTGGCACAGTGGACAGAGCACTGGCCCTGGAGTCAGGAGTATCTGAGTTCAAATCTGGCCTCAGACACTTAATAATTACCTAGCTGTGTGGCCTTGGGCAAGCCACTTAACCCCATTGCCTTGCAAAAACCTAAAAAAAAAAAAAAAAAAAAAGTACTCCTCCCCAAACTCCCTAACCTAGCTTCAAGCTTAACAGGCATACCTGAGGTCAGGACTGCGTTGTAGACATTGCTCCACAAAGTGGTGGAAATGAGGTGAGAAAGTGCGATGATAAGGATGTGGAGGGGAATCTCCATTGGAGTTCCGGGTCGTGCTGGCGGCAAGACTCTCATTCAGGCCAGAGTTGGCACCTGAACGTGAGGTATTCATGGTCAGCTCCTCAGCAGGGATGGTGGTGGTATCCAGGAGGCAGGGTACTGTTCCATTTAGCTTTTCCAGAAGCATCTGTGAAAGGCCTGTTTGATTAGTTAATTGACAATGTGTTACATGATTTCTGTCCCACCAACATTAAAACTAGGACTCTTCAGTAGCCCGCGGAATTAAAATGCCTTTAATGCACAAATAGGAACCTTTAGGAGTAAGGAAAGGGATGGGGAAAGTGGGATAAATTGAACTTGCTTAGAGCAATGCTGCCCACTGAGGCTGGGTAAATGGGTTGGAAAGGAGGATTATATCTTCTGTTTTTCACAATAAGAATGAGCTAGACCTTTATCCTATATGTAAAGGATAAAGAACCTCCAGCAACAGAATCCTCCCCTCCATAGTTGGATCAACAACAATTTCACTTCTACCCAGCATAGAATTTATTCTTCCCCAGCTCCAAAAGATCTCTAGGTAACAAGTGCAGTTCAGCTCAAAAAGGTCTTGTTCACAGCTTCTTGTAGTTCTCCTTCTTGAGTCAATTCTGAGGCAGGGCCAGTGGAGGAAGCAATGTCAGGGGCAGGTCAGGAATGAAGTGGTCAGGCAATCTAGGCTCACCTGGGTAGCAGGCATGTCCTTAAAGGGGACGTGGCCATTGGCCAGCTCACAGGCTGTGATTCCCACACTGTAGATGTCAGATTTGGCATCATAACCCTGAAGATTCTAAGTCAGGAGAGAACAGCCACAGGTCACTCCATCTGGAGCCTTGGTCTCTGCTCTTAGGGATGGGGATAAGGACCAGGGAAAGGAAAAGAATGCTAATCTCAAAAACAGCACCAGCTACTGAAGCACTGCTTGCCCACATTACTGGATAAAAGGTTAACTGCTGATGAGCTGTTACATTATTTTAAAAGGAACAGATGCTTGCTGATGGTTAAATGTAGAAAGAAGTACTGGGCTTTGGAGATGGGATCCAAATGGCAGCAAGTGACTCCTGTCTCTTGAAAATTATCAAATGCTAACCCTTCCCCTAAGGCAGATCACATATTTCTGCTACCTTCCTCTAGCAGCCTTTGTGACAGGAAAATAGAGACAAAGACAGTTAGGAAAGAAGCCATTATATCTAACTTTGGGGCTACCAGAAAAGAAAAGCCCAAGTCTCCCTGAAACATGTGGAAAATAGCTAATAAGTCATTGAGCTATCTCCCTAATATAAACATTAGTCTTCCCAAGGATGTCCTTTCCTTTTATCTAATCCCAGTCCAGTCTGAAAGCTTTATTGGTTCTCTTGAGAATCTAAAGATGGAACCCCCAGAGCCCACTGTTCATACCTGCTGGAGAACCTCAGGGCTGAGCCAAGGCAGGACCTTGATGCTGTACTTGGGGAAGTCATGTACAACTCGCTGTCGCTGACCATGGTTGATCATGCTGAGGCTGCTTCGAAGGCCTGACAGGTAGACCTTCCCATCCGCTGAGATCAGGATGTGGCTGGCTTTAACACTCCTACAGGAGGTGTCATGTGGTCACATGGACAGTGGAATTCCAGAGAAAACTTTCCTTACAAACCCATTAGTCTGGATGTTTGTGTAAATTAGTTCTCTCCCACAAGCAAGAAGGAAGGTAAACAATCCCACATATTAGACCTCAGAGACAATACCAGCCTCCACACACACAAGTCCTAGAATCCATTTACCAAAAAGTATAACAGATAGTAGGGAGCCCAGCCAAATGATCACCATAAATAATGCATAGAACTAAGCTGAAAGTATTTCTTTTATCAACTTGAAGCCATAATCCCTCAGATTGGAAAGTTCTTCTTCCTTTATAGATGGGAAAACTAGTCTAAATGAAGGAACAGTGATTTGCCTCATTATGCCTTTTATACAATTTTCAGAGGAAACTAAGCTAGGAGGAATGACCAGATGGAAGGATGGGGATTCGAAAATATGCTAACAAACCAGAACAGGATTGATCTAATAATATGAAATTTAACAATTATAAAGTATATTTGACCTTGACAAACACACTTCATAAGATCCTATCTCTAATAATTAACTACCTGCAACTCTGATTAAGTCACTTAACCTTCAGGAGCTTCTCCATCTACAAAATAAGAACAGACAAAAAGTCCCTTCAGTTTCTTTTAGCTCATGATTTGAAGTATGAGGCTAAGGAAATGTGGCTGGCCAGAGAGTAATTTGTCTGAAAAAGATCTGGGGTTTTGAGTGGCCTGCATCTTCAATACAATAGCCAAGAAAGTGAATGAGACCTTGGGTTCCATTAAGAAAGGCATCATGGGGGCGGCTAGGTGGCGCAGTGGATAAGAGCACTGGCCTTGGAGTCAGGAGTACCTGAGTTCAAATCTGGCCTCAGACACTTAATAATTACTTAGCCATGTGGTCTTGGGCAAGCCACTTAGTCCTATTGCCTTGAAAAATCTAAAAAAAAAAAAAAAGGCATCATGGCCAGAATAAAGGTATTTAGCTTCACTGTATCCTTTCTGGCCCATACTATATCACATTCCTGTTTGGTTTTAGAGGCTACATTTTAGGGAAGATACCAATAAGGATGTCCAGAGGAGAGAAAATGGGATGGTGAATTACATTTCTACCATGTAAGAACTGGCTGAAAGAACCATATCTAGAAAACTAAAGACTTATGGGAATACAGGAGTTGGCATTCATTAAGTATTAGAAGGTTATCACATGTAAAAAGGGTTAGACATAGAGCAGAACTGAGGATGTTGCCAAAAAGCAAATGTAGCTTGATATAAGGGATTTCCTAACCTATCAAGTCAGAGGCCAGGTCATAAACTAAGCATTCAGTCATTCTAGTTCCTAGTTCTACTGACTGTAGTTTCCAGCTAATCCCAATACCTTAATGGCTTTTATCCCAGGAACAGAGTCATCCTTATTAAAGTAGAAAACTCTCCAAGCCTAACTCTTGATACCTGTGTACATAGCCCATATGATGGATGTAGTCCAATGCCTTTAGCACCCCTTGCAAGATGTATGCAATTGCCAGCTCATTCATGCCATCCATAAACTGTGTACAGATGAGATCCTTTGCAGAACCTGAAGAAAGAAATATATGTAAATATTGATTTACAAACAAAAGCATTCTTAAGGATTACTGATAACCATAGTTCCATGTAAGATCTTTTTTTCACTGACCATATGCCATGAAAGAAGTGACAACCCACAGCTCATTGTCAGCAATGAAGGTGGCTCGATATGGCACAATGTTGGGGTGGTTGAACAGCTTAGAGACATGAAGTTCTCCCTGGAAAGAAAGATAATGGTTAGAATCAGGCCTAAGAAAAACCAAGAAAGTAGTTCATAAGAGAATCCTGCTTTACTGGTACAAGTGACTTCTTCAACACCTTAGAAATGCAGCATTACTTTGTTTCAGTCCTAGATAGCTAGATGGTTAAAAATATAAGTTGATCAAAAAGTCTGTCCAAGTGTAACTCAGCTGGTAAAATGAGGCAAACTATCTCCCAATCTACTAGCAAAAAAGGAAATTGTTTCATCAGAAAAAAAGAGCCTCTTGCAAACTTTTTTAGTTTGGAAGTTTAAAGTCTGGAGTAGCCTCATGATCATTCTGTCCAAGCTTCAATGAAGCCATGATGGCAAGTTCCAATTTCTAATTTCAAACAGTGGTCTAGAAAACTGCTTAGGGCAGGGACACTTAACCGGGGCTTAACAGATCCCAAAAGATTTTTTTTTTTGACAGATTTCATGAACTTGGATGAGAAAAAAAAATTAAACCATTATTTTAACTAACCTTTGGTTTCTTTTGTTATGGGAATTTTATTTTTTTTCATTTAAAAGCATTATTCTGAGGAGTCTATGGCAAAAAAAATGTTAAGAACTCCTGTACTAAATTTATAAAATACATGTACATTTTTTGTTAAAATAGTTTAAGCAGGGGGCGGCTAGGTGGCGCAGTGGATAAAGCACCGGCCCTGGAGTCAGGAGTACCTGGGTTCAAATCTGGTCTCAGACACTTAATAATTACCTAGCTATGTGGCCTTGGGCAAGCCACTTAACCCCAATTGCCTTGCAAAAACCTAAAAAAATAAAAAAAAATAAAATAGATTAAGCAGGTAGAGGCATGGTAGGGAAGAATTAAAAATAACCAAGACTGGATATCAGAAAAAAAAAATTCCTTAGCAAACTTTCTCATAAGTTCCCTTCCTCAAAAGCATCTGCATAAATCTTGTCACTGAGAAATTCAAAGATTTCAGGGATCAGACTATCATGGTCTTTGACACATGGACTAGAAATCAGAGTCTGTGTTAGACCTTCTGTGTTCAAGAAAAACTACCTGTTCTCCAGTTCAAATAAAATTTAGTCCCAAAGAACCATATTGGATCCTTCTTTGGGTTCTTCTTCCACTTTAACACCAACTGGTGATGAATTAGTAATCTAGGGAGGTACTAAAGGCCCCTCTGGTGGATAGTATACAAAAAAGAGATGAAATGAACTTTTAAAATAAATTTATTTCAGTCAGATTATGACCCCACTATTATGAAATGCAAATAGAAACAGGAGCCATTAAGCTATACATAAATATTCCTACAGACTGCATAACGACTTAAGTTTAAAATGAAATTATTATCTGTTTTATTTTATTTTTTCTTATTTTGTTGAACATTTTCCAATTTCATTTAATCTAATTTGGGTCATATTCCTTAGTGTTGTGGCCTGAATTTCTGTAGCCTCTGCATCACAACAAAGCAACTGAAGATAAGGGGAATTCTTTCAGCTGGTTTCATGCTAATTTGTTATACAACACCTTTCCCTCTCAGGGTCCGTCCTTCTCAGATAAATGAGAAGGTAAACAATTGCTTAAATTATTTGGATAATTTATTATAAATAGGAAAAAACATGTCTACCACTAACATAAAATAGACTAATATATTTGGGACAAAAGTAACTCCTATCACTGTGAACTTTCCAAATAATTCAGACCCAAAAGAGTCCCTAGGAAATGCCTAGGGAATCTTAGCTGCACAGTCAACAACAGACGGGAGGCTATCCCAGGGCACAGAATGTCCCAGACTGACCAATGATGGCTACTGTAGCCACCCAACAGTCTAGTGCTTTTCCAATTTGCATTAATTTCCTGTCATCTCTTCTCAGTGGACTATTTTCTGGAGGCTTACTAGACTAAGTGTATGTTTTCAGAGTTTCTAACCTTGGATTCTATTACCTCATTTCTTCCTCTATGAAGCCTCTCTCCTGATCATCAAGTCTTTCTACCCTTCCTCACCCCAATTATTACACATTTTTGGGGTATGTAGCTATATATTTTTACTAAGTTCCTTGAGAACAAATACTGATCCACTTTTATCTTTTTATCTTTGGCATCTAGTAGAATATCTGACATATTAGGTTTATCTAATAAATGCTTGCTTGATTACCTGTAGATATGTTACCATCTCATTGGTACAGGCCTCTAGGTTAATTCTCCGTATTGTGACATGCTCTCCTGTTGGTTTGTACCTGGCTAAGTTCACTGTCATCAACTCCTCAAATCCTTTGCCTACAGGAAAAACAGAAATCCATGAACAGTCAAAAGTAACAAGTTTCCACATCCAGTCACAAGACAATTGTAAGGATAGAGGACAAAGGACAAAATAGAAACTTCATTTTCCTAAAGGTGTCATGAGATGTTATAAAACAGTTCAAAGGGGGAGGCCATAGGAATACCTGGATATATTAGCATTTCAATGCAGACTCATTAAACATTAGATTAGCCATCAACAGTCAACTTTGCACCATGGACTTGGATAAGCTAGCTGACTGTCCTTGAAACAGACTCCAACTACAGATGCTAAAACAGGTAAAGTAGTTGCTTGAAACATGAGACCTCTTGTCCCAGAAAAAAGGGAGACATCTCTAAACTCTAAGCCCCATTACCTATGATTGTAAGCAATTCATAACACCTGCCCTCTGGCAGAAAACTGCTCATGGTGTCCTGTTTAGAGGAGGATGCTATTGACTCTGAGCTCGATTCATTGGTCTAAAGAAGAGAGAAAAAAAAAGTCAAAACAGAGAATATGGAAAGGTTTCTAGTAGAAATGTTGTAATTAAAACCAATGATGAGAAAGTGGTATATAAGCCAATGTGGTAAACTTGACACGAGGATGAAGGAAAAATGTGACATGAAGGGAAAGAGCAACTGTTGACTTGATAATATATAAACACCAACAACATATCAATTGTCACTTATATCAGAGCAAATCCTCACTCAGCCCATAGTGATGGTGACAAGGACCCAAAACAAACAAAATTATTTAATTTGGTTTATTTGATCTTTGAAAAACCTCATCACTTTATGACTCTGACAATCCTATCTATAGAAAGGGTCTCTCAAGAAGAGCACATTTATATAGCAAACTGAGCTTTTTTTTCTGCACTGTAATTTCATTTTTTAGGTCCCTTCACTCTTTCTTACCCAGAGGCAACTGATGCATCAACTTAAATAAGGGGAAGAAAGCAGTAATTTGTTCTGTCACAATTCCCTACAGCAGAAGCAATCTGTTCCCTGCTCATGCTCAAAATTAGGTTAAAATTCAGCTGGTTAGGATGTGAGAATCACACATAAGGTAACAAAGGACCTTAAGATCCCAAAATAAAATTGCCCAGGAATGCCCAAATGTGAAAAATGTAGGTAGGTGAGAAGAGGTATAAATAAGTGGGAGGAATCCAACATACTGGGTTTGCTTTTCTTCTCTAAAATCTCTCTATTAATATGACTTGTATAATTGCTTAAACTATGAAAATCTGGGGGGTGGGGAGGATTATCTCCATTCCTTCCTCAGGGAACTAAAATGGAAATCACTATGAGAAGGATAATTTAAACTCTTCTTTTTCACATACTTCCTCACATATTAATCATCACCACCACCATCATTTACTACTTCTACTACTACTACTACTACTACTATCCCCCTTCCCAAGATCATAAAGGTAGGTCATCTAGTTCAATCATTTCATTTTAATACATGACAAAACTAAGGCCCATTGGAAATTAAAAAAACTTGCTCAAGGTAGTAGGAGGCAGAATGGGAATTTGAATTCTGTTCTATAACTCCCAAGTTCAGTGGTTTTTCCCACTGCATCTGATGCATCTTTGATCTCAATGGGATCCAGTCACCAAGATAGCAACTCATCCTTGTCCACACCCTCCCAAAGTGCTTCATAGGAATAACTTCTTTTGTATCTCATGATATTATATGAGGACCAGTGCAGACCACATGCTATCCAATGGTCAGTTCTTCATACATAACAACCCATCTCTTTTGTAGTCAGACATTTCTGATTATATTTTAAATGCTGTCCTGAACAATTCTTTGATGTTAATATATTAATACCTAATCATGCCTACCTCATATCTCTCCATTATCCTTTTTGAGTCCCCTAATTTTAATTTTGTAAATTGTAGTATTCCATGACTTGTATTCATAAGATATCACCAGGAGAAGAGATGGACCTTTATTTCAGGGAGAAGCTTGGGGTCATAAAAGCATTGAATATTTTTTCAAATACTATAGGCATTCTCCTATTCAATTCTGGACTCAGTTCACTATCTGCAGTGTCTAAGATGAATTGATAAACTAGTTCAATTGGCTATGCATTCAATGGTATATTTCAGTCAGGAAATTTTTCAACCACTTGATTTATACTATGTGGATAATTAAGCTGAACTCTTAGAATGACTATGGCCCTCATTTAGGAAGCTATAAAATGTTCCAGGTTTTTATGTAAGCAGTACAATGTTATATGGAAAAAGAGCATTTGGAGAACCTCATTATCTATAGGGAATCCCTCTTCCATTTGGAATTATACTGAACATATGGGCAAATCTAGATCTTTTTTCTGCTTTATACTATAATTGATAAGAATAATCAGATAATCAAAGTTACCTCTGCTGTTGTTCAAAGAATCATATTAGATTTTTAACATATGCACTGAAGACATTTTGTTGAAGTCTTTGAGATAATATTCTGTTCTATCAAATTAAATACTTTTTAATAGCAAACAAAACAAAAGTACAGTGGGATCCTGCATTCTTTGAATCTTTTCAATCATTTATTTGATAAAAATATCATCTTGCTACTGAATATTACTGCCTGTAATAAAATGCCAGTCTGATAATGCAACATAATTTCTTCCTCATATATAGGCAACTACCATGGAAAAAATATTCTACTGGGGCAGCTAGGTGGCGCAGTGGATAAAGCACCGGCCCTGGAGTCAGGAGTACCTGGGTTCAAATCCGGTCTCAGACACTTAATAATTACCTAGCTGTTGTGGCCTTGGGCAAGCCACTTAACTCCGTTTGCCTTACAAAAAAAAAAACCTAAAAAAAATATTCTATGATGTAAAATATATAAGACATTTTGCTTAATTTGACACAAGAGGGTTCAATCTGGAGAATATGTAGAATGATCATGATGTAAAGACAAAAGGCATCAATAAAAATTATTACCTTGAGTAAAGATGCCCTTGATATGTGTATAACTTCTTCTCATAAATGTCTTGTATAGATGGGAAAATAGGCACATGGGTTAGTAGTTATTGATATTTTCTTAATTACCTTTTTTAGGTAGTATAACAGTGAGTTAAAAAATTTGGTACCCTTTCCTTTTTCATATATCTTGAGAATCAGTCTCTCAATATCCTCAAAATGTTGCTGCCTCCACGATGGACCTTCTCTGTGTATACCATCAGGTCTAGTAGAGCAACTCTTCCTGTTTTTGTTTTCCTTAGTGCCGTATGCAGTAAGAAAGACTCTCATGCAACACACTGGGGATTATGATGTCAGAATTCAAATGTGGTAGCTCCACTGCCATTAATGGAGAAAACAGTATGTTAGGGGGAAGCTAGGTGGTGCAGTGGATAGAGTACCAGCCCTGGAATCAGGAGGACCTGAGTTCAAACCCAACTTCAGACACTTAATTACCTAGCTGTGTGACCTTGGGCAAGTCACTTAACCCCATTGCCTTGCAAAAAAGAAAAACAAAACACAACAGAACAGTACTTAACTGAAATCTTGACAGATCTTTTCCATTTTTTTTCCTATGTAGTACTCCTTCCAATGTTCTTGGGATGAACTGACTTAATTGGGTCTCTCATCAAGTTTTACTAGTCATAGTATCAATATCACCAATGGTAATGAAACTCTTGATCACAATTCATGAAACCAATTACTAGAGTGTAGAGGGTTTGTGCTATAGGTTGGTGGAAATAATAATCCATATTGATGAATTCACATTTTTAAAGTAATATTACTTTATAATTATATAGAATCTTATACTCTCACACCATTTTGACATCTCATTTAATCCTCAGGATAAAAACTCTAGGTTAAATATCTTCCCTAAATTCACACAGCTAATTAATGAGAAGGTCAAAACTAAACTTAAGTTCTCAAATTCCTAGACTACGATCATATCACCTTGCCTCATGGACACTATGATATCCAGAGAGTATTATTTTCTAAACACATTAACATTACTAATGAGAAAAGAAACCAAGTCTGGGACATGTTTATTCATTCCTCATAATATGTAACTAGAGGAAATCTAGCAATGAAGATAGGAAAAGAGAGGCTTGACTACTAGTCAATAATCTCTTCATTATCTAGATACTAATTATCTAGGCACCCTAAAGCTCCATTTCTTCCTGTTACCTGCCCTGTGACCATTTCCCTGTGCAACATCTCAAGTAATGATTATCTAGCATAAGGCAGATAATACTGTCTGAAACAGGAAGTTGAAACCAATAGGTTTGATTTGACACTAATCTGTGCTCTGCATCTTTATTGTAAGTAAACTTTGAGAATATTTAAGAGACTATTCTAACTTGCTCAATTTTCTTGCTACCAGAATAAATTTAAAATACTGCAAAAATTATATACTAGTTACATTAAGTTTCAAGAGGAAGAGAAGAGGTGGAGATACAAAACCAAGGAACAAGAAGAGGTTTGAGATTACCAAGATCAAACTAAGTTCTGTGAAATGGCGATTTTCCATTTTTTTTTTTAGTTTTTACATATCAACTTTGTAACAAGTTCAGATTTCTTTTAAAAGGATATTAGAAATAAAGGCTCCTCTAAAATGCTAATTTGGTTCTAAAGGATTCTGATATTTCAATCTCAAATCATGCTTCCTACCCTGGTCAATTAAGGGTGTTCATTCCTGCTCTGGAAAGCTATACAAGATTTTGCTAAAGCCACTAAGTTTTCCCAAGTTTTTATCAAAGTCTGGCAACTCACTTAAGCAAGCTCAAACCTATTGTAATGCAATATATTCTATCCTACTAAGTGTCTGATGCAAGATTTAGAACTCAGGTCTTCCTGACTTAAATTCAATGCACTCACTACTAGAGACTCCAAAGGACAGAATATGACCTTTAGTATGAGACTGTCCAATTCTAGTGAATGACAATACACTAACAGCCCTAAACCTAGGGCCTCAGTAGGTCTCTCAGCTCTGACTGCCAAACTTCCTACCACTTCTCTAACTATGCAAAATAGGGGTGGAGTACTGATCCTGTCTGGAATCTGAGATATATTTTAAATATTCTACTCTCTTCAAGAAAATGAAGCATACTGTCTTTTTGAGTATCTAATTCTTCTACTTTCAGTGGCCTTTCACTGTAAAAAGGATTACATGTACACTCTTTAAATGAACATTCCCATAGTCTAGCTCCAAAGTCTCTTTCCAGATTCCTGTGCTCATGTGCTCCTGTAAAAGTAGATTGCCGGGACGGCTAGGTGGCGCAGTGGATAAATCACTGGCCCTGGAGTCAGGAGTACCTGGGTTCAAATCCAGTCTCGGACACTTAATAATTACCTAGCCATGTGGCCTTGGGCAAGCCACTTAACACCACTGCCTTGCAAAAAAAAAAAAAAAAGTGGATTGCCCTCATCCTGCTGGCTTCTACCACTATACATTTCAATACCTGCACTTGCCATAAATGAAAAAGGTTTTCCAAATGGGTTTTAGAATTCTGCTATCTTAAAAGTTCAACTTGGCATGCCATCTCCTCTATAAAACTGTCTTTAGCTTTCCCCAAAATCAGAAATGTTTCCTGTTTTCTTCAGTCTCTCACACCATTCTGTTCTACCTTTCCTATGCATGTTATTATATTCTGACTTATGTTAAGGTAATTTTTTTATGTTGCATTTGGGGCCCAACATTTCTCTACTACAGGATTTGAACCCAGGTACTCCTGACTCCAGGGCCGGTGCTTTATCCACTACGCCACCTAGCTGCCCCCACATTAGATGAAATCTTAAAGGTTCTAGGGTCTATTTTTTCTAGTGGTTTGGTTAAATTGAGTACTGGGTGACACCAGTGACTTGCTGCTGAAGCACAGCCTTGACAACTCTGCAACAATACTGATCTATTCCTCAGAAGATTTTTGTTAATTGCAATTTAAGGTCTGCCTTTCTCTGATGACAAATATGACTTGTCACTTAAAGAAAAACAAGGAGACAGAAACTTATAGCAAGGGGAAAACACTGGCAAGGAAGTAAAATTTAACAACAAACTCAAAAGAAATGGTCTGAAACTTAGAATTATAGTAAAAGATAAATTTGCTAACATGTTTCAGATTTAGCTAAAAACTGTTAACTCAAATGGAAAAAGTTAAACCACTTTTTTTTAAACATAGCACTGTTTTCCCAGAGCTACTTTTCCAGCACAATGTATATAACTACAACCTATTCTCAGTAGGTTTTGCTTATTTTTTCCCATTAGAAAAGCATTTTAACTCTTCTATGGCAGAAAGAAAAATAAATTACTGCTCTATGAGACACAAATTTTGTTTCAAGGATTTTAAAATAAAATAAAATGAACATGTTGCATACAAATAAATGAGACTCACATAGCTTCCCATAGGGTTTCACACAGGATAAAGTTTGGTGTAAAAGCAATTTTTAAAATTAGGGGGGGGAAAATTCATGAAAATAGCATTATATTCTGAATAAATATCTCAATCAAAGAGGGAACAATTCATATTTTGGATTAAGAAATATTCAATTCTGGAAGAAAAGTGCTTTTGTACTAAAATATGAATTGAATAGGACAATGAATACTTATTGAAATAAAATGAAATATTTTTTCAAAGAAAAACTTTCAACCAACAGCCTCTGCTGAATCTGTGCTTTCTGGCAAAAGGTACAAAATTTTTCTTCATTTTGAGGTTCAGCTACTAATTCTCTCTAGGAAGTTATTCTTTTCCTCTCTTTAGGTATCACAATTATCAAAACAGCTCTGTATAAATTTGTGCACACTAAGTGTTATTACTCAAAACAAACTGGAATAGGAATGAGCTTCTTGGCATAATGTACAGAAGAGGTCCTTAGTATCTTGCAGATTTTTTAATTAGTAAAACAAATTTCCTACTGCAGGTTCTCTTTTAATAAGAAAGTTAAATCTTACATTTTATAATCTCTAGAAAAATCTCTTTATTGTCTCAAAATTTAATAGTAACAGGCCTGTGTCAATACCTTAAGAAGCCCAAGGGGCAGATAGGTAACCAAATTTTAGGATGCTAAATGACACTTTCCCTTTCTTCTCTGAAGTGGGATGAGAACTTTATCACCACAAGGAAGAAATACAAAATTTTAGTATGTAGCTAAGAACTTTGAGTTTTAAAATCATAGTTCATATTTTCAAAATCACACACCAAAAGTTTCTTTTCCAGGGTGAAACCAGAATCTATACAAATAAGCCTAAGTATATATAAAGACACATGATGGATAAACAGTTTTAAAAAAAAAGAGTAAACAAATGAAACACACAAACTTCCACAAGGAATCATTTCCATGCAATGGCAATAGCACTACAACCTACAAAAAAAAAGATCACTTACTTTTCTCCGAGTGTCACCCGGAGGCTGCTCTGGAGTAGAGAAATTCATTGTTGGCTTTTTTGTTTTTTGGCAAGAGATATATGCATGCTACATTTATTAATAGAAACTACTTAAATGTCATTAACAAGATGCTTCATGTAAATATACACACAGAGAAAACAAATGCTATAGATTGGGTTTATCTGTGAATCTATTGCTTTTGAAAACTTGAACCATCTACTTTGTGTTTTCTGATTAGCTGTAGTCTTGTTCATCACTGGCACAAAACAGTTTCTTCTAATGACTGAGCCATGGTGAACAAGCACATGGTGAACAACAATTCATTTTCATGTCCACAGAGAAGTTTAGTCAATATCTTTAATCCCAGGAACCAATGTTCTAAGTTAATAAAAAGTTAAGTGTGCTTCAATATAGTAACACTCCTGGGCACTCCCTGGAATGTTGATTCACTTAAGTTAGAGATTATTAAGAACTCCAAGGCTACATTGTCCCTTTCTCTCCAAGAGTAGCAAAATAATTTTGCTTTGTAATCACCTGCATTTTTCTGATAACTAACTAGCTTATCAATACTAATAATATTCTTTTAGCTATCTTTTTTTTGTTGTTGTTGTTCAGATCTCATTTCATTAGTGTGTAGAACTCCTAGTGTAGAATCTCCCTCCATTGATGGAAATCAGAAACTTGTCAATTACTTGAGTTTTAAAGAGGTTTCTAGGATATTGAGAAATTAAATGATTTCCTTGATCATACAGCTAGTATTTGCCATATGTAAGACCCGAACCCAGATTTTTTTTTTGACTCCAAGGTTAATTCTCTGTTCACAACAATCTTATTATTAGCAGAATGGCAATATTAATATAACTATAATTCTAGCTAAGACCTATATCCAAGGTCAAATATATGAATATAAATAAATCAGAGGTATTTCTTCATTCAGCAGTTACAAGGTAAAATCAACAGACTAAAGATTAAAGAGTAATTTGTTGCTCTATCATCAACATCCTTCCTGATTCCACAAGATGTTCTGCAAATAAATTTTGCTTCTGTTATTTAAATTTTTCTATTCTACAAAATTTTTTTAATTATAAAGCAATATTGATCAGCCTTAGTGCCTTAATAAGCTACTTTAATATCACAGCAACAATTGCCAAGCTTGCCTCCTATTAGGATGTTCCACTATACCATTTAAACACTAAAGCTTCTGACATCTGATTGCATGACACAATAAAATGTGGTTTTAATCTCTCATAAAGGGTGAAGTGGAATTAAGAACAGGGGACAGATCCTTCATGCCTTCTTGTTTTTTTGAATGAGGGATGAAGCACAAAGATGGTAACTGTTTGGTAACCATCATCAATTTCTCTAAAGTTAGAGAGTAAATTTACAGGTTGTGAAAGAAATCTGGTTCAAAATCCACTAAAACAATTTCTAGGTTGGAGGAATTCCAAATGATATATTAGTGAAATCACTAGACTAACTAAAAATCAAAAGCCCTACAAATGACTTAAGCCAGAGTTTAACCCCCCTGTATAAAGCTGATCTGAATCTCCATGAATATGGATTCTAAAGGAACTTAGAATATTTTTAGTCGACTTGTTGGAAGCTATATCTTCAAAATAATTTCCTTCACAACTCTCCAAGAACATACCATCATCATAGTACCAATATTCTAAATTATTTTAGTGTTATTACTATTTCCATTGAAAGATCAAGACAAAGATAGGAACAGAAAGACCCAGAAAATGAGGCCTAGGACTTAGGAATACCATATTAATTATAGTCACTCTAGTATTCATCTGGTTGTTTGCAATATAAAACCTAATCTAGATTAAGGGTTCTTCATGTTTTTCTGTCAGCCCACTTTGATGGTCTGATAAAAGCTCATGTAATCCTTCTCAGAATAATATTCTTAAGTAATTGAAGGAGATGTTAAATTCTTGTTAGAGATTTGTGAAAATAATTTTTTCCCCTGTATCCAAATTTATGAAGACCTTGAAATCTATCCATAGATCCTTTGGGAGTGTATAGGCCCTAGGTGAAGAATTTTTGTTCTAGATAATGGTTTGTGGAAATTATCATATATGAGCAAAATTCATTTATAATGCTATTGCAGCAAAATTACTAGTAATTATAATATTTGAGTTTTCAACCTCTTAAAGACATCTTAAATAATTTAATTAATTTGGCAACCTGGCCCTCTAAATTTATATTCTGTAGGCATTGGGTTGCTTCATGGTATTAAAAGACACCAAGAATGAGGCACTAAGGAACTAAAAGAGGTACAAAATATTCTGAGATATGAATCAACTATAGAAACAAAAGTATGCAAAACAGCTTTTCTCCCTTAATCCAAGATCAAGTTGCAAATGAGAGTTGGTAAATACAGAAATTCTCACTTTATATAAGTGGACCTCAGCAGACATCTAGTATAGCAATTTTTACATGATGTATATTTGCCCTGAAAGAGGAAAGGAGGAGGAAGAAAGACAGGAAAGGGAAGTCACTGTGCATGGAGGGAGGGGGCTTGCACATGGTTCAAGGACACAGTGGTCAGGGATAGAAAAACAAGAAAAGAAGGAGGATCATGTGGGGACTGGGGCAAGCCAGGTGGGGACCTGGATGCAATGAGAGGAAGAACATGTGGGAAGTGGGGAAGGAAGGAAATTCTTGGGTGCCAGACATGGAAACAGACAGGAGAGTCAGGAGCAAGGGACAGAAACATGGTACCTAGTGGTCAGGTGGGTAGAGTGGGACAAAACATTGGCAGCAATATCCCTGGGTTTCAGATCTTCTGCTTTCACTTAGGTTCAAAAAAAAGTTTTTTAAGGGATTTTGCGTGTGTGTGTGTGTGTGTGTGTGTGTGTGTGTGTGTGTGTGTGTATGTGTGGTGTGGGAGGGAGCCAAGGAGCAGGAATGAAAAGAGACAATAGTATTGTAAAGTCAACACAGGTGTTTCTTAGGAATGTGGATCTGAATTTATATTATACAAATTTATGTAAAACAAAAATTGCCTAAATAGCTGTCAAAGGGAACAACTAAGCTGGTCAATCTTCACCAAATGAAGAAAGGGGTCCCCAGAACAACTAAGCTGGTCAATTTTCATGAAGAAAGGGGTCCCTAACTTTGTCATACTAAAGTCAACATCTAAAAGAGATTTACAATTGGAAGATTATTCAATAATTCTGTTGAAATAGTTGTTTGCAGTCTTAGTATTTTCTATCATAAAGCCTAAACACTAAAACAAAGGGGATGTGGGGATGGAGAGTGCTAATTGGATTGGTTAGAGTTGGGAAGTTTCAAATGACTTATCCTTTTCTGATAATAACAGTATTTTCAAGGAATAGGTAAACATTTCAGTTTTGTCTTCTCGATAATATTTCAGCTACATAAAATACCAACAGAATCACATGCTTTCATTTTTAAAAAGACAATCAAATGGGCCCAGTATATATTCTAGGATATTTATGGAATTTTCTTAAGTTTTGTCTATAAGCATCACCAACTTGAGAACTGAAAACTTAAAAAAAAAAGTCAAATAAATTACTAAAATCAATGACTGGTTTTCCCCATGTTATTGTCAATGTCTGCAAATTTAGTGAAGGCAGGAATAATAATAATAGCTAATTCCCCTGAAAGAATTATCAAAGGCTATGTAGTACTTACCTCCAAATAGTTCCAAATCTCTTATGCCCTCAACAATGAACTTTTCCGAGACCCACCGCTAAAGAAGAAAACCCCAGAGAGAGTTAGTATTTCTTTAAACAATTCCCAGTATAACTATAAGGCTAACAAAAAGACAAAATCAGAAATGACTCAGGTTCAGTTAAGACTTATTTCATTTAAAAAGTTCTCAAAAAGCTCTTTAAGTTCACTAAAAACAACAACCTGTTCAATTATTTCCCTTGTATCTTTAAAATAGATTAATTTGATGAAGAGTTTTGAACAGAAACATATGGTCCATAGTATCAATGAACATTTTCAGTCTTTTCTAGATCCAAAATTAACCACTGGGCTTTCTATTATCCATTCCATTACAGATGTTCAGTGCTTTCAGTGGCAACTCAAAGAATGTTTTTGGAATATGGATGTTGTTTTCTTTATAAGCTTATGCAATACTGTAATACCAAACAAGTCAAGTGACAATTTTCTGCTAGAGTTCTAAAAACATTGTAAGCAGATAATTCATACTGAGATCCAGCATGTGGAATAAATTTGATAGATAAAAGCATAGTTTAATTCACCATCCTACTTAAAAATGGGACCAAATTCCCAGCCTACTCAAAGCTCGTTTAATTAGGCTGTGTTGAAATAGAAAAATCACTCATATTTAAATGGAATGGAATCAAGGTTAAATATCACTCATCAACTGATATGAAAAATTTGGTTAAGGAAAATACTTTCTACCAAGCTCTGTCTTGGGAAGAAAGAGAAACCCAGATTTATATAAACATTTTCAGAAAAATAAAGAAAAAAGAATATGTAAAGTTCAAAAATATATGATATAGCACATGAAACTATATATTATTGGCCAGAAGATACATAGATGAACATAATTTATATATCACTATACCTAAAAATTATCTTAAAAATTATACTCAGAAATTAGAATAGGCAATGAGGAAACAAAACTATTGCTCTTTGCAGATGATATGATGCTATACTTAGAAAATCATAAAGAATCAACTAAAAACCACTTGAAATTAGTAATAACTTTAGCAAAGTTGCAGGATACAAAATAAACCCACATAAATCATCAGTATTTCTATATTACCAATAAATTCCAACAGCAAGAAGTAGAAAGTTAAATTTCATTTAAAGTAACTGTGGACAATATAAAATACCTGTGAGTATCTGCCAAGACAAACCAAGGAAGTATATGAACAGAACTATAAAACATTTATTATACAATAAAGCCTGATCTAAAAAATTGGAAAAACATCAACTACTCAAGGGTAGGCTTAGCCAATATAATAAAAATGACAACTCCACTTGAATGAATCTATTTACTAATATCAAAAAATATTTTATAAAGCTAGAAAAAATAATAAAAAAATTCATCTGGAAAAACAAAAACTCAACGATTTCAAGAAAATGAAAGAAGGTGATCTAGCTGTACCAGAACTCAAAGTATATTATAAAGAGGGAATGGTCTGTACTGGCTAAGAATTAAGAATGGTGGATCAATGGAATAGATTACATTATAGTAAATGACCACAGACATCTTGTATGTGATAAACCCCAAGATTCAAACTTTTGGAACAAAAAATTCATCTGACAAAAACTGAGAGGAAAACTGGAAAACAGTATATCAGAAACTTGGTATAGTTTCTCAATATCTCATACTTTATACCAAGATAAAGTCAAAATGGATACAATAAAAGGTGATGCTATAAGGAAATTAAGAATTCATGGAATACTTTATCTGTCAGATTTATAGATAAGAAAAGAATCTAGATCCAAAGAAGATAAGGAGAGCTTTATAAAATGCAAAATGGGTAATATTGTTTATAAAATAAATCAACAACACAAAAATTATAAGGAAAGCAGAAAACCAAGAAAAAAATTTCCAACAAGTACTCTGATAATAACTAAATATACAGAGAACTGAGTCTAATTTATAAAAATACAAGTCATTTCTCCAATTAATAAATGGTCAAAGGATATGAAGAAGCAGTTTTTAGACAAAGAAATCAAAGTTCTCATAGCTATATATGAAAAATACTTCAAATTATTAGAGAAATGCAAATTAAAAAAACTCTGCAATACCACCTCTCACCACTAATTGCCTAATATGATAAATGAAGAAAATGTTTGATTTTGGAGGGGATATGGGAAAACTGGGACATTAATGTACTGTGACTGATCCAACCATTCCAGAGAGCAATTTGGAACCACGTACAAGAGTTTAAAAATGGGCAAATCCTTTGCCAGCAATACCACTGCTAAGTCTATACCCCAAAGGCATCCAAAAACAGAGAAAAGGACTTATTTGTAAAAATAGAGATTTAAAATAGATCTTTTTTATGATGGCTAGGAATTGGAAATTGAAGGGATGCCTATAAATTGAGGAATGGCTAAATGAGTTGTGATATATGATTGCAATGGAAAAATAATCCAAGAAATAACAAGCAATATGATTTCAGAAAAACCTGGAAAGACTTACATGAACTGATGAATAGTGAAGGAAACAGAACCAGGAGATCACTGAATAAAGTAACAGCAATGAAATGTGAATGACTTACCTGTTTTTAGCAATGCAATGATCTAAGACAATTCCAAAGAACTAATGATGAAAATACTATCTGCCTCCAGAGGAAAAACTGATATTGTTTGAATATAAACTAAAGCATGCTGTTCTTCACTTTATTTCATTTTTTCTTTTATTCTAATTTTTCTTGTACAAAATTACTAATATGGAAATGTTTTACAGTCTGTACATGTATAATTTATATCTGGTTACTTACCATCTCATGGAGGGAAGGAGGGAGGGACAGAATTTGGAATTCAAAACTTTGAATGGTTGTCCTTCATTCTCGAAGAAGACCATGACATCAGGGAAGTGATGCCATGACGAGCACATGAATTGGATTGGGGGGGGGGGGTGGGACTTTGCTAAGTCACCAGCCTCACTTTCTCCTCCAGGGTCATCTGGGTCCAGTGACCAGATAGGAATCAGGACAACTGGAGATGACCCTGGATGGGAGGCAATCAGGGTTAAGTGACTTCAAGGTCACACAGTAAATGTCTGTGGCTGGAGTTGAACCTTCATCCTCCTGACTCCAAGGTCAGTGCTCTATCTACTGTGCCAAATGTTAAAAAATAATTTAAAAGATAGTAATAAAATATTTTTTCACAAAATTTTATTAATTGGATCTTGATATATTATTTACTCGGAAATCAGGTAATTCCCAGTTTGTAAAATGGGTGATAAATTTTACAAAATTGTAGTGTTTTCTCAAGAAGTCATGGTAAACATCTGTTCTAGTGATTAAAACCTAAATTTCAAAACTTGAAAAAATTTTCAACTTCCATTTTGACATAGGTGTTCTTAAATTTAATACAATAATATAGAAAAAAATTCTGGTAATTTAATTTTGTTCTGATTCTTAAAATAAATTTAGTAGGAAAAAACAACAAAGGAGATGAGGTTATTAGCAATTACACACATAGTAAAAGGACAAAAATTAATTTCACTGAAAATAGCTAATATTAATGAGATAGATTTGCTTGCTAGCTTTGCCTAAGAAGAATCCAAAAATTATTTTTTCATGAAGTAAACACTGTACCTATTGGACATGCTACTCTTCACTTAAAGGCCTTAAAAATATAATTCTAAACATTATATGCATAACTAGTTACAAATTCATGTATTTTGTTTTCCTTAATTTTGCAAAAATAATGCTTTTCTGAAAAAGAAAGAATGCCATGTAAAATCAGAAGGTTAGAAACACTCACCCTAATTCGCTCTGGTTTACTTACAAGAAAAGACATGGAATCCTAATGTGTAGGCAGGCCTACTTCAATTTCAAGAATATTAAAAAAAAACCAAATAACCCTAAAAAGGAAAAAGGAAACAGATTTCATTATTAAATATCTTTTCAAAAATTTACCTGTTAATAAGCATTTGTTAAGGATAGACCATAAATTCTTAGAATCTAAAATTATAGCTACTATATCCATGTAGAGGAACTATTTGTGATAGTAAAACAAGATATATTGTGCTCAAGAAAATGAATTGCTATATAGAACGAAATGTGCAACTATATAATTTCCTCAAATGCATGAGAATCTCTAACAGATTACGCAAATAATATTCCCACCTGAATCAACCAAAAAAATCAACCAACCATTAAATAAACAAGCAAGCATATATTAAAATTATGTACTGGTCACTGGGAATTCAGAGACAGAAATGAAACAACTTCTAGATCATTGTTTCTTACTATGCAAACAACTTGCTAGTAGAATTTTTCTATGGAATTGTCTCTATGTGATTTCATTCCTGTATTATCATTTTGTTACTTGCTCACTACTCTTTTTTCCTTTCAACTTAGCTTTGACTTTGAATAAGAAACATAACACAAGTATGAAATGGCTAATTTAAATTTTCTTAACCACCCCCACAACTTTTACCATTATTATCCTGGTGGAAGATTGCAGAAACAAATTGACATAATATCCCTCTCTTTTTAGCTAGAGGAGATACTTTCCACTGAGAAAAACTGATGGGAACTATTTGCATATTGTGAAGAACTGTACATTCCATAAAAAGGCCAAAATAAAGTCTTGCAAAAAAAAAGGTGGGGGGAAGGTAGAGATAGGCAGGATGATCTGGGATACTTACATCACCATATAAACTATTAATCTAAGGGAAAAAAACTTCAGTAAGCTTTCTAATTCTGTGTTGACAAATCTCTTAAACTCTTTTTTTGACAAGGTAATAAGGGATAAGTGTCTTGCCCAGAGTCACAGAGCTAGGAAGTTATCAAATGAATAGGGCCACATTTGAACTCAGGTCTTCCTGACCACAGGGTAACTGCTTGATCCATTGTGCCACCAACTATCCCTTAACAAACTCTTATAAACTTTAAAATAAAAAGAAATCATTCTGAAGTATGCAGCAATAAATCCTTTTATGCTTTCCCTGCTTTTTTATGAGTAGGATACAATTTGCAATTGCTATGTATGTAAATGGTTGAAAAGTGTTACCATAAACCTAGAGAAATACAAAAAAAAAAAGAATACTTTATAAAAGATATTATATAAAAACAATGTTCTTTTGTCCAGGATGAGAGAATAGGGAATGCTCACCTGAAATGACAGTCAATCAAAAGGTGTGATTATTGGGGTGGCTAGGTGGCATAGTAAATAAAGCACCGGCCCTGGAGTCAGGAATACCTGGGTTCAAATCTGGTCTCAGACACTTAATAATTACCTAGCTGTGTGGCCTTGGGCAAGCCACTTAACCCCATTTGCCTTGCAAAAACCTAAAAAAAAAATCTTACTACCTATCTAAAGAAAGAGCTAATGGTGTCTCAATATAGATTGAAGCAGTTTTTTCCCCCCACTTTATCTTGGGGTTTCTTTTTTAGGGGAGGGTGTTATGTTTACTTTTACAAAACATGACTATTGTGGTAATGTATTTCATGACCACATTTTTAACCTATATCAATTAATTTCCTTTCTCAATGAGGGGAATGGGGTGGGAGGAAGGGGGGGGGGGATTTGGAACTCAAGGTTTTGAAAATGAATGTTGAAACTTGTTTTTTGTATGTAACCAGGGGAAAATGATAATTTTTTTTTTTTTTTTTTACTTTTTGCAAGGCAATGGGGTTAAGTGGCTTGCCCAAGGCCACACAGCTAGGTAATTATTAAGTGTCTGAGGCCGGATTTGAACTCAGGTATTCCTAACTCCAGGGCTGGTGCTCTATCCACTGTGCTACCTAGCCACCCCAAAAAGAAAAAAATTTTAAAAATTGTTAAAAATTGTTTCACTAATAATAGCTAAAAGTAACAAAGTAGATGGTCATTGATTAGGAAATGCCTAAACAAATAGAAATATGTGAATGTAATAGGACTTTATTGCACTATAAGAAATGATGAATATGAATACATAGAAGATTCATATGAACTGAGGCAAAGAGAAGCAGAACCAAGAAAATATATATATATATATATATATATATATATATATGACTACTACATTGCAAATGGAAAGAACAACAATAAAAATTTAAACCAAATATTGTAGAATTATGGCCCTCCCTATCTTTTTTGCAGAGGTAAGGAACAATGGTGATGGTACATGATAAATACTACTAGATTTTTGCTTATTTGCTTTTTTTCCACTTCTCTTTCTTTTATTCTTTGTTATAAGGGATGGTTCTCTGGATGGAGAGTGGGAACAGGTGTATTAAGGACCTAAGATGATAGCAAAAAATCCAAAAGAACAATTTTTTAAATTGAATATATATGAAGAAAATTCTACAGTTCCTGGAATTCAAGTAAGATTTAAGGAAATAATTCTTGACAGAAATTTATCAAATACTGGATTATTTTCCCCTAAAAAAAAGGATATGAACTGGCATCTGTACAGATTTTTAAAGGTGTAAAAGATGCTATTCACCTCTCTGAGATGGTTTAAAGTATCTTCCTAAGAGATGGAAAACATCACTAAAAACAAACTAGATGATTTCGATTACATTAAATTAAAAAGCTTTTGCACAGATAAAACCACTGTAACCAAGATCAAAAGAAATGTAGTAAACTGGGAAATAATCTTTACAACTAATGTTTCTGACTAAGGACTCATTTCTAAAATATACAGAGAACTGAGTCATATTTTTAAAAAAAAGCCATTCTCCAGTTGACAAATGGTCAAAGGATATGCAAAGGCAATTTACAGATGAGATCAAAGCAATCCATAGTCATATGAAAAATTGCTCTAAATCATTACTTATTAGAGAAATGAAAATTAAAGTTTCTCTGAGGTACCACCTCATACCTCTCAGACTAGCCAATATGACCAGAAAGGATAATGATCATTGTTGAAAGGATTGTGGGAAATCTGGGACACTAATACACTGTTGGAAGAGCTGTGAACTCATCCAACCTTTCTGGAGAGAAATTTGGAACTACACCCAAAAGGCCCCAAAAATGTGCATACCCTTTGATTCAGCAATATCACTACAGGGTCTATACCCTGAAGAAATGTTGAAAAAAGCATAAAAGCATCACTTGTACAAAAATATTCATAGCAGTCCTGTTTGTGGTGGAAAAGAATTGGAAATTAAGTAAATATCCTTCAATTGGGGAATAGCTTAGCAAACTATGGTATATGTATGTCATGAAACACTACTGTTCTATTAGAACCCATGAGGGATGGGAATTCAGGGAAGCCTGGAGGGATTTGCATGAACTGATGCTGAGTGAGATGAGCAGAACCAGAAAAACACTGTACACCCTAACAGCAACATGGGGGTGATGATCAACCTTGATGGTCTTGCTCATTCCATCAGTGCAACAATCAGGGACAATTTTGGGCTATCTGCCATGGAGAATACCATCTGTATCCAGATAAAGAACTGTGGAGTTTGAACAAAGACCAAGGACTATTCCCTTTAATTTGGAAACAAAACTTATCTTATTGTCTGATTTTGTTATCTCTTATACTTTATGTTTCTTCCTTAAGGATATGCTTTCTCTCTCATCACACTCAATTTGTATCAATGTACAACAGGGAAACACTGTAAAGACTGACAAATTGCTTTCTGGGGGGGGAGGGAAGTAAGACTGGGGGGAAATTGTAAAACTCAAAATAAATAAAATCTTTAATTAAAAAATAATAAATAATAAAAAAATAAAGTATTCTTCCTAAATAATGGTAATTCCAGCACTAGATAACCTCTAAAATTCCTCATAGGTATAGACTCTCTTGTTCAATTAAATTTCATGGGATGTCACATTATCTACATAGTCAAAACTCCTCAATTTGAAAGCTACAATGCTGTTTAATACACAATGTGATTTGCTGGGCAGTTATAGAAAACAAATACCTAGTTTACAGCATGTTTACAAATTTTAGTAAATTTTCTGGGAAACTATAGGGAAAGGGATTGTTTGCCAACTTAAAAGAAATATGTCCCTTGTTATAAGATTATTATACATACATTGACCATATTTATTCAAAAAAGGGAGAGTTGGGATGTGACATACTAGCAATAAATTTCCTTTTCTTATTTTTGAGTGTACATCTTTTTAGAATTAGATTTTTGACTTAATGATTCATACGGTAGCCATGTACAATTTAGTCCTAGGAACCTAGGTTACATGGTCAAAATAAGTAAAGCAGGGATTATTTTCCTATGTATATAAAAATATTAATTCCAAGAAAGGGTTCTCAGATTTCACCAGACTATCAAAAGGGGTCATGATAAAAAAAAAAGAATAAGAACTCTTGAACCACAATTTAGAGTTTTAAATTGCTCAGGTCACAAGCAAGGCTCTCAGTATTTAGATATAGTTTTTTAAATTGCCCAGGTTATTGTAAGATTTTTCTTTCCGTATCCAGAGAAGGAACTGTGGAGTTTGAACAAAGACCAAGGACAATTACTTTTAATTTAGGAAAAAAACTTGATATCTTATTGTTTGATCTTGCTATCTCTTATACCTTATGTTTCTTGCTTAAGGATATGATTTCTCTCTCATCCCATTCAATTTAGATTAATGTTACCATGGAAACAATGTAAAGACTGGCAAATTGCCTTCTGTGGGGGGGTGGAGGAGGAAAGTAAGATTAGGGGGGAAATTATAAAATTCAAAATAAATAAAATCTTTAAAAAAATTTTTTTTTCTTCCCTACAGTTTCTTAAGACTGCTATGGGGCTAACTCAAATCTCAGTCTCTAAGGACTTTCCTTGTTTTCTCATAGGTCCCTCCCATTTTGTATCTGATAAATCCCTGATCTCTTACATCCTCTTCCTAAACAACTTAATCATCCTGCATATTTCTTTGATCTATAGCTTTACAACTAACACTTTTAAAAGGAAACAAGATTAAACTTTAGCTTCCCAGTATGTCACAGGCTTTCTTCTTTTTTGTTTTTGTTTTTGTCCCTTCTCCAGAAATGAAGTGCCCACATTCATGACCAACCAATTGAGAGGCCAGGATGAGGTATAAGGCAGGCAAGGTGGGAGATGAAAAGAGTTCACCATTCAATCTCTGGAGCTTCCTGAGTTCAGTCTCAGGACTTTCAGGAGTCTTAGGGATAAGAAGTACCCCAAACAACTCTTGGTCCAGGAGGTTCAACCAGTTTTACCTTGACTGGAAGGTACCTTTTCTCAGGTTCATGTTTTGGACTTCAAATTGTAGACCCATATGCTAAGCATATGATTAATTTTGTAAAACATATTCAGGAAGCAATTCACTGTACTTTACAATTCATAATAATGTACTAGGAGTCCACTTTTAACTATTGAGATTAGTAGCCAATGAACATATATACTTTTAGTTCTAGAAATACTCTACAAAATAATAAATCTCAATAGTTTTAAGAACATGCCAAAATAGAGATTTAACACTGATTCAAACATACCTGCTATACAAAAATGCTTAACCAAAAAGAAAACATACTCATTAGAGTGAAAAATTCATTCATAATGTAATGGAATTGCATCTACACATGTTAGCAAAACACTGCTGTCGGGGGCATAGAAATCTACACTTTCCAGAAATTGGTCTCTCACATATCTTAACTTCTAAATTCAATAGACTTTTTTTTCAAGCTTGACCTTTTAGAAGTTTTTGACATGGTTTTCTATCCCCATCCTCTCAGATACTCATCTCTTTTGACTTCTGTGGTAATACTCTCTCCTACTAATGTTTAACTACTTATAAATTTCCTCTACTAACTCCTTACCAATTTCTCACTCTAAATATAGGTAGGTGTATCCCAAATATACTTTCTTGGACATCTCTCTGGTTTTACACTCTTTCCCTTGATAATTTCTTTAACCATCTTTACTTAGATAACTTCAAAAGCTGTATTAAACCAAAACTTTACAAATAAATTCTATCCCCATTTCTAAAATGTTTTCTCTCATTACCTCCACCTCTTGAACTCCCCTCCTCCTTGAAGGCACAGCTCAGCTGGATTTTGCTGATTCCCAAATGCAATGTTATTTTTTAAGTACTCCCAACTTCCCAGGGGGAGTGGGAATAACTTTATATTTATTATGTATATACTCTGCATCTATCTCTAAATGTAAACATGCTTTCTATCCTTTTGGTGAAATATAAGCTCCTTAAGAGCAGGGATTTTCTACTTTTGTCTTTGTAGCTCCAGTGCCTATCAGAATGCACAAGCAAAGAGCAAGACCTGATAAATGCTTATTGACTAAAGATGCCTTCTCTGATCCATTCAATTTTTTGAGTCCTCTCACTTCTCACTTTATCTGACTTTTTGCTTTTACTAATCATCTCCTGTCTTGCATTATATTTATCTGCATAAATGTTGTAACCCATTCCAAACAGAATGTAAGATATTTAAGGATAGGGTTTGTTATGTTTTAAATTTTCTACAGCATCTTTTAAGTTCTTAATATTAAGTATGCTCTTAACAAAGGTCGGCTGAATTAAATTATACAAAACTGTACATTATATTCATCAAATTGCAATTCTATTTGAATAAGAATCTTTAAATGAAAATAAGACTCATAAGTCAGGAAATCTGAATTTTAATCTTGGTTGTTGACAACTAGCAGTGTGATCTTGGGGTAGTCAATTTTATTATTTATAAAATTAGAAGTTTGGAGCAAGTGATCTCCAGAATGGATACTCTTCCCCCCCTAACATTCAATATCTGATCAGGTATATTCTTTCAGTCCACTTTTTCATTTGTTTCAAAAAAATGTTCAAACATAAAGGCAAAAAAATGCTCTTCAGATTTACTATAAATCAAATTATCCACTATCTAACTATACAGATCAGAAAACCCAAGAAAACTCATTAAGTTATAGATAAAGCTTTTATTAAATTAATAGCTAGAATTTCAAACACTCTTTATGGTTTGTAAAGAACTCTTTTGATTTTCAATGCTGGAAACCAGGTGCTAATTTTATCCTCATTTCCAGATGAGAAAAACAAGACAGAGAGATTAAGTGATTTTCCCAGGGTTACACAGTTAGTAAGTGACTTAAGAAGGATGTGATCTCAGGCTTTTCTGATTCCAACTCTAGGGTTCTTACCAATTTCACTATCTAACTGCCTTTATTAATAGGTTATTAGTAAAACAAATCATCTCAAGATAATTAAACTAATGGAAGTTTGTCAACTAGTAAATGTGTGAAAAGAAGAATCTAAGCCTACAGACATAGATAGGTAAAGTGTATTTCTGCTGAAGATTTAAATACACAAGCCAAAAGCAAATAGCTAATAAAACCCTTTGGTTGCAGATCAAGAATTCTTTCCCATTGATTTGTCATTGCTTCTTCATTCAAGCTATCAGGTTGCTATTGGTAGAGCTACTCAGGAGTCAATAAATATTTGTTAAGTGGTCAGGCACTGTATTAAGCACTGGAGACACAAAAAGAAAGACAAGACAGTCCTTATTCTTGAGGAGCTCCCAATTTAATAATAGGGAAGAAAACATTTAAACAACTTTGTACAAGCTATTAAGAGTATAGGAATAATCAGCAGAGGGAAAATTTTAGAATTAAAGAGAAACTGGAAAAGCTTCCTGTAGAAGGTGAGATTTTAACTGTAATGTGAAAGAAACCAGGAGGCAGAGATGAGAAAGGAGAATATTCCATGCATGAGTGATAGGCACTAAAAACGACCAAAATCAGTGGATGGCATGTCTTTTCGAAGAGCAAGGAGACTAGTGTCACTGAATCAAAGAATGTTTAGTAGGGATAATGGTGGCAAGGAGATGGGATAGATTATAGAGGATTTTTATACTTGATGCTGGACATGAAAAGGAGATACTACAGATTATTGAGTCCTATAGATAGATCTGTTCTTTAGGAAAATCACTTTGGTAACTGAATTTAAGTTGCATTTAGAATGGGTACAATTTGTAATAGGCCATCCAACCAACAGGTATTAGTCAATAGCCCAAGCATGAGGAGATGAAGGGTTCCTTCCAGAACCTCTACCTGACTGCTTCCCTCCCCCTTTCCCCCCATCATGTTCCTGCACTGGGTATTCTCTTCTTCTCTTTTCAGCTTCTTTTATATGTTGTCTTCCTCTAATAGACTGTGTTCTCCTTGAATGTAGGGACTGTCTTTTGTCTTTTTTTTTTTCTTAGTGCTTAAGTCTGGCATATAGTAGGCACTTACTAAATATTTCTGGACTGAGCCAAGGATGACACCTGGGTAAGTGAGCCTATGGGACTGGAAGGATGGTAGTGCTCTGGAAAGAGAAATAGGGAGGGTTGGTGGGGGGGGAGAGATATTGGGAAGAAAGAATATAACTTCAGTTTTGGACATGCACGTCATCCTAGTTCAAGAGGTCAGAAAGACAGCTGGAGTTGTGAGACTAGAAGTCAGTAGAACTAGGATTTAAAAAGCAGATCTGAGAAATCATTAGCATGAAGATGAGAACCAAAACCATGGGAGCTGATGAGATTGGTATGAAATAGTATAGAGGAAAAAGAGAAGGTCCAGGACAGATACCAGTGGAATACCCAAGGTAAGAGGGAGTTACCTGGAAGAAGATCCAGCAGAAATAAGACTGAGAAGAAGCTGTCAGATAGGTGGGAGAGAGAACCAGGAAAGAATGCCTTGAAAACCTAGAGAGAAGAGAAGAAAAGAAGGTAAGAACAGTGTCAGTTGCAGAGGTCAAAAAGCATGAAGATTGTGGCAGAATAGGATAAATTATACCACACAAAGAGGTGCAAAGGAACTATTACTGTACAGCAAAAGAATGGGAGGGAGAATTGCTTGAATCTTATTCTCACTGGATTTGGCTCAAAGAGGGAATAAGATATACATTCAGTTGGGTTTAGAAATTTCTCTTACCCTACAAGAAATTAGGAGGAGAAAGGAGTAGGGGTGGGAGGGAGGACAGAAGAGAAGGAGTAAGGTAAGAATAGAGAATTCCCTAAGAAGTAGGAGGTAAAGTCAAAAGAAAAGGGAGGGGCTCATAGATGGGAGGGCAGATTGAGGGAGGAGGTGATCACAAGTTAAAGTGGTCAGAAGTAAAAGTATGAAGATTGAGAAAGGGTTATTTGATTTGTCAAGTTAAGAGGTCTAAGGTCATTGTTAACTCTGGAAAGAAGTTTTGGTCGAATGAATCAGTCAAATCAGAATTCAGAGTTAAGAGGAGAGGAAGAAACAGTCAGAAGCTTAGCCACAAACAGCAAGAGAGAGATATATAATTATCAAGGATGGATGGTAAACATTATTATAGCAGATCTAAAGATCTGGAAGAACTCTTATTTTCTAGCCTGAATTTCAATTCTTCCACTGACTGATCATGCCATGATTCTCAAATCCTTTTTTTTTTTTTAGGTTTTTGCAAGGTAAATGGGGTTAAGTGGCTTGGCCAAGGCCACACAGCTCGGTAATTATTAAGTGTCTGAAGCCGGATTTGAACTCAGGTACTCCTGACTCCAGAGCTGGTGCTCTATTCACTGCGCCACCTAGCCACCCCTTCAAATACTTTTAAGGGTATTCTGATTCATTGATAGTATTCTCATTCTCAATAAATGGAATGATATGTTGAACATCAATGATAACAGCAGTCTTAAATTTACTTTCTTGAAATTCAATATTGGCAATCAAATAGGCTGCTTCAGAATCATTCAGTCCATAGATTTCTGGATTGAGTTGCTTTAGTCATGTCCAACTCTTTGTGACCCTTTTTTGGTTTTTTTTTGGCAAGGGCATTGAAGTAGTTTGCCATTTCCTTCTCCAACCAATTTACAGATGAGGAACCAAAGCAAACAGGGTTAAGTGACTTGCCCAGGGTCACACAGCCAGCAAGTGTTTTTAGACCACATTTGAACTCATGAGTTTGTCTTCTTTATTCCAAGTCCAGTGTTCTATCCATTGTGTCACTTAGCTGCCTCCATAGATTTTGCTAATAGTTACATATAAAAATATAAGAAGGTATTTAGAGATGACCTCTAAATTTTCTTCTAGCACTAAAAGTCTATGATTCTGTGGTTCATGAAAATAATATAAAATTCCCTAAGAAATAACAAAAAGGAAGATTTCAGAAAGGCAGGGGAAGACTCTAAATGAATTGATACAAAGTAAAGTAGAACTTGAAAAAAAAAACATATGTACAGCTGTAACAATGTAAAGACAAAGAATAAAAGGAAAAAGGAAACAATACTGTGTTTTGAAAATGAAAGTCTGGCATCAGCAAAGAGATGAGAAATTGAACTAAGCCCTTCACTGGAGAGTTGGGAAGCTCTCTGGGTGGAAATATATATTTCAGACATCAAAGCTGGTTAGCTTTCTTGAATTATTTATTTTCTTTTCCTTTTAAAATTTTTTGTTAAAAAGGATACCTCAGTAGGTTGGAAGCAGGGAAAGGAAGTTACATATTTGCAAATGAATGTGGTGTAAAATCTAAAGATATCAATAAAAAGTTTTCAAAATTTTTCAAAAGTTCTATGATTCTATGGAAATTTCTGTTAAAATATTTGACACAGGGGTGGCTAGGTGGTGCAGTGGATAAAACACCGGCCCTGGAGTCAGGAGGACCTGAGTTCAAATCTGATCTCAGACACTTAATAATTACCTAGCTGTGTGGCCTTGGGCAAGCCACTTAACCCCATTTGCCTTGCAAAAACCTAAAAAAAAATGTTAACTAAAATATCTGACACAACAAAGTTCTAAAATAGGGGCAGCTAGGTGGCATAGTGGATATAGCACTGGTCCTGGAGTCAGGAGGACCTGAGTTCAAAGCCTGCCTCAGACACTTTAATCATTGCCTAGCTGTGTGGTCTTGGGCAAGTCACTTAAATCCATTGCCTTAAATAAAAAAAATTTAAAAAGAAAAGTTCTAAAATAAAATAAGTACCCTTTTACAAATACTGTTCCTCCAAATGTCAGGACTAGGACAGTTTCATATATTTATTCACTTCTAGCAAAAAGATACTAAGTATAAACAGAAATAAAGTGTAAGAGGGTGTGGAGGTACTTACTAGCTAATCAAGAGCCAACATCTGTGTTGGTGTCAAAACTCAAGAGAAAAAACTGTTCCCCTTCATTACTGAACATCAGAGTGGGGGATTTAAATTTAGGAAAGTGGATAGGAGAGGAAAGATCATCCCCAGGCAGAAAAGTTATGAGAAAAGTTGTGGAGGTAGGAATGTGTATGGCACATTTATGAGCAATAGATTAGTTTGACTGGAGTACGAGTTGTTGGTAGAAGGGTACAAGAGGAATTGAAAAGTTGTAGAGGATACTAAATATCAGGGTAAGAAGTTTGGATTTTCTTTGAAAGAGTAGTTGTCCAAGGATTTTTAAAACACACACACACACACACACACACACAAACGAGTTAAGTTTAAGGGATACATATTTGGTGGTAGTGGAAAGATTTAATTTTAGAGGGAAGAATTAGAAGATGATTTTAAAATTCATGTGTTAGTTAAGTGGACTAGGAAAGTGGTCATGGGAATATATAATGGGAATGGTACTGTGAATTAATGGGACATTGTGAATGACTGGATCATAAAAAACAGGATTAAGTAATATTGGACATGGAATGAATTTTAGATCTTACTCAATCCAGCCTCCCACCCAAACCACTAATCCTTTATGATAAACGATCTGTATACAAATGAATAGATTCACTGACAATGACCTCACTACCTTTACTATTCCATTCCCTAGTAACTCTGAAGACTGCAAGATTTCAGATCTGAGTCATTTGTAGAATGGTCGTATCACTGGAAAAAAAAAAGAGTCCAAAAGGGAACTGGACAGCAGTATATCCAAGAAGAAATGTTTCACAGACTTTGAGAGATGGGAGTGGAACTCTTGAGTGGAAAAGATACAAATGTGGGATTCATCTGAATAGAACTGAAGTTATTGGAGTGAATATGATGTCTATGGAAGTAATCTAGACCCACAAGGGCAGAAGGTTGAGAATGAGTTTTGTGATACACAGATACGGTGTTTTGGGAGAAAGTGAATTTAGTCAAGGGAACAAAAGCACCAACCAGAGAAGTAGGAAGAAAGCCAGGTAGAAGAGGGCAAAACTACAGGAACAAGAAAAGCAACTGAGATCTGGGAAGGCTTGACAGTTAAAGAATGCTAGAGATCAGATAATTCTTTTATAACAAGATTTTAGGCTTTTTTTTTGTCTAGGTGTTAGAGAAATTCTTTCCCTTTCTAAACATCTTCATTGTACGGGTTGTGTGCTAAGATGTAACCTATGATTGCTTTGAATGAGGCGCATGTAGCTCCGAACGGCTCAGCACTGCAGGGGCCCCCTGGTTCGAAGCAGGTAAAGGGCGGCGGCCGGAGGAGGACGGATGGCTATAAATGGGTTTCTATGGCCCTGCCGGGGTGCTAGGCAACAGTTTCCAGATTCCAGCCCCGGCATGCAGGCAGTGGCGCCGCTGCGGGTCCAGGGTGCTGGGTTCAAGTCCTGCAGAGGCAGGAGAAAGCTGCTTTGTTTTCGGCACTGTGAAGTCCGGCAGTGCCGCTCTCTGGGGAGGGGAGGGGGCGGCCCAGGGTCGCCTCGGGAGGGAGGGAGGGAGGTTAAGTGACTGGCTCCGTCTGCGCCAGAGGCCGCACTTGAACTCGGGTCCTCCCAGCGCCGCCTCTTCCAGTCTGGGGGTCGCCTAGTTAGGGGCCCCGTCGCGCGGCGCCCGCGGCCTGGCCGGGCGGGCGGCGGCCTAGCTCCTTCCTCCCCGCGGGCCGCGGCCTCGGAGCCCGGGGCGCCGGGGGCAGGAGGGAGGCGGCGAGCCCCGGGGTCCCCCTCGGCCGGCCGGTACCTGGTTCTGGAGTCCGCGCTCGGGCCGTCGCGCTCGGGCCTCGGCTTCAGCCGGAACTGCTTGGGCCGGTTGCTGGGAGCAGAGTGGGGGTTGGGCGGGGGACGCGGCGCGACATGCGCAGGAGAAATTGTGGGGCGGGGGCGGGGCCGCGCGCCGCGGCCGCGGGCATGCGCGGGGGCCGCCCCGGAAGCGGGGCGAGGCTGGCGGCCGGCACTGCGCATGCGGGGCTGAGACCCTCGCGAGTCCCGGCCAACGGGCCGTTTCTTCCGCCTTTGACCCCTCCCGGTGCTGGCGAGGCCTTCGGGCCGGTTTCAGTGAATACTCCCAAATTGGACGCCACATTTAAGCCCTCCAGGCCGGAGTTTCCTCATTTGTAAAATGGGCTGCATTTGTTGAGTCGGTTCTGGCTCTTGGGGACCCCATTCGGGGTTTCCCTGGCAGAGGGACCGGAGGGTTCGTCGTCTCCGTCTCTGTGCGTGTTAAAGGTGATACAAATAGTGACTCGCCCAGGGGCCCAGGCCCGAGGGGGGCACAGCGCTGGCCCAGGTCCGAGGGGGCACACCGCTAGCCCAGGCCCGAGGGGGGCACAGCGCTAGCCCAGGTCCGAGGGGGCACACCGCTAGCCCAGGCCCGAGGGGGGCACAGCGCTGGCCCAGGCCCGAGGGGGGCACAGCGCTGGCCCAGGCCCGAGGGGGGCACAGCGCTGGCCCAGGCCCGAGGGGGCACACCGCTAGCCCAGGTCCGAGGGGGCACAGCGCTAGCCCAGGTCCGAGGGGGCACACCGCTAGCCCAGGCCCGAGGGGGGCACAGCACTAGCCCAGGTCCGAGGGGGCACACCGCTAGCCCAGGCCCGAGGGGGGCACAGCGCTAGCCCAGGCCCGAGGGGGCACACCGCTAGCCCAGGCCCGAGGGGGGCACACCGCTAGCCCAGGCCCGAGGGGGGCACAGCGCTAGCCCAGGCCCGAGGGGGCACACCACTAGCCCAGGCCCGAGGGGGGCACAGCGCTGGCCCAGGCCCGAGGGGGGCACAGCGCTGGCCCAGGTCCGAGGGGGCACAGCGCTAGCCCAGGTCCGAGGGGGCACAGCGCTAGCCCAGGTCCGAGGGGGCACACCGCTAGCCCAGGTCCGAGGGGGGCACAGCACTAGCCCAGGTCCGAGGGGGCACACCGCTAGCCCAGGCCCGAGGGGGGCACAGCGCTAGCCCAGGTCCGAGGGGGCACACCGCTAGCCCAGGCCCGAGGGGGCACACCGCTAGCCCAGGCCCGAGGGGGGCACAGCGCTAGCCCAGGTCCGAGGGGGCACAGCGCTAGCCCAGGTCCGAGGGGGGCACACCGCTAGCCCAGGCCCGAGGGGGGCACAGCGCTAGCCCAGGCCCGAGGGGGGCACACCTCTAGCCCGGGCCCGAGGGGGGCACACCGCTAGCCCGGGCCCGAGGGGGGCACACCGCTAGCCCGGGCCCGAGGGGGGCACAGCGCTAGCCCGGGCCCGAGGGGGGCACACCGCTAGCCCGGGCCCGAGGGGGGCACAGCACTAGCCCAGGTCCGAGGGGGCACACCGCTAGCCCAGGCCCGAGGGGGGCACAGCACTAGCCCAGGTCCGAGGGGGCACACCGCTAGCCCAGGCCCGAGGGGGGCACACCGCTAGCCCAGGCCCGAGGGGGGCACAGCGCTAGCCCAGGCCCGAGGGGGCACAGCGCTAGCCCAGGTCCGAGGGGGGCACACCGCTAGCCCAGGCCCGAGGGGGGCACAGCGCTAGCCCAGGCCCGAGGGGGGCACACCTCTAGCCCAGGCCCGAGGGGGGCACACCGCTAGCCCAGGCCCGAGGGGGGCACAGCGCTAGCCCGGGTCCGAGGGGGCACACCGCTAGCCCGGGCCCGAGGGGGGCACAGCGCTAGCCCGGGCCCGAGGGGGGCACAGCGCTAGCCCGGGCCCGAGGGGGCACACCGCTAGCCCAGGTCCGAGGCCAGATGTGGACTCCAAGCAGGGCGAGGAGCGCTAACCCCTGCCGCCAGATAAGTCACTAGGAGTCGTGGCTTTGCAGTCCCCAAGATGTGAGGTCGGCGTTAGTATTCTGTGCAGAACACGAGTTTAAAGCCTGGACATTTGCGTAAGACTCTCTTTCTTCAGGCACAGGTAGAGGAATGGGTTGTCTTGTTTCTATTTTGTTTTTCTCCCCGAAGTTAGAGGGTGGAGGGGTCTGCTTAGGTGGCCCTCAGGTCTCTCAAGTCGGTCCCTCATTCCTCCTCCACTCTCCACCCTGGGGAGAGCCTGCTGCCAACGTTAGCCGTGTTTAGAGCATTTCATCTAGGGGTCGGGTTCACCTAGAATCAATTCCACCGCAGTGGAGAGCTGGGGCCACCGTCCCCCAAAGGTGTGCCACCTTCCTCATCATCCTTTGATGCTCTTTCACAATCTGGGAAAATATACCATTTAGACTAGAGAGCAGCCTTTGCAGTTTATCCTGTGGAGAACATTTCTCTAATTTGGGAAAACTTATTTTTCTTCTTCCCAGAAAGCTTGATTCAAAACTCTGGACCTGAGTCTGCAGATTCCAGGGAGTGATCTGAGGACCACCTATCAATCAAGAAAGGCAGTGGGTTGTAGTGGGGAGAAAAGTTCTAGCTTTGCCACTTACTAGCTATATATGACCAAGAAGTAACAATTTCACTAAGTACTAGTTTCGTCTCCTGCAAAGTGGAAATAATGACTCACCACACAAAGATGTCATTAGGAAGCAATTTTCTATAAAATTGCCATTTTCTTAGTCCCTGATCCTGAGGAACAAGATTTATGTGGCTCATCAACTTTGTTGTAGGGAATGGAGGCAAGTTGACAGTACAATTATTTCAGCATGGAATTTTTTTTAAAGAAAGATTTTATTCGAATTTTACAATGCCCCCCGCAACAGAAAGCATTGTTAGTGTTTACATTGGTTCCATGTTATACATTGATCTCAACTGAATGTGGTGACAGAGAGAAATCACATCCTTAAGGAAGAAAAAGTATGAGATAGTAAAATTACATATAACTTTTTTTTCTAATTCGATGATAATAGTCTTTGGTCTTTTTCAAAGAACATAATTCTTTCACTGGATATGGATGGTATTCTTCATTGCAGATAGCTCAAAATTGTACCTGGTTGTTGCACTGATGAAACGAGCAAGTCCATCAGGGTTGATCATTGCCCCGTGTTCAGCACAGAATTTTAAGATGGATAAATTAAAGCACAGGAGTTATGACTTGCCTAAAGTGACAGAACAAGACAGTAGCAAAGTTGAGAGCTGACCAAGAGCAAGCTTAAAAGCAACTACCATCAAACATTCACCCAAAAACCCCATCTGAGCCTCAGTTTCCTTAGATGTAAAAAAGGATTTGGCTAGCTGATCCTTAAGGAACATTAAATATTTCTGCCAACATTTTACAAATCTATGAGACTGTGCTTTTAAGATTTGCTAATTTCTAGAAGGATGTTGGAGAACTGCATATGGTAGAGTCCTGGACTTGTATCAGGAAGATCTGGATTGGAACCCAACAAATAATAATAATTTATATAGTGCTTTAAGGTCTATAAAAAGCTTTACAAATATTCTCCACATCTTTGGGTTTTTTAATTATCTTCATTTTACAGATAAGGAAACTGAGGAAAAATGGGTTAAGTGATGTGCCCAAGATTACACAGCTAGAAAGTGTCTGAAGCTGGTTCTAGAATTTTTTTTCTTTTCTTTTTTTAAGGTTTTTGCAAGGCAAATGGGGTTAAGTGGCTTGCCCAAGGCCACACAGCTAGGTAATTATTAAGTGTCTGAGACCGGATTTGAACCCAGGTACTCCTGACTCCAGGGCCGGTGCTTTATCCACTGCGCCACCTAGCCACCCTAGAATTTTTTTTCCTCCAGGTTTCATACTCCTGATCCAAGTTGCCTCACCCCCTAGCATTTGTCTCCATTTGTAGAATAAGAATAGTACCTACCCTATAGGCTTACTTTAGTTAGCATCAAATAAGATGAGCATTTAAAGTACTTTGCCAATCTTAAAATATTATAAAGACGTGAGACATCCTGTTTTAAATTCATATGTGTGTGTGTGTGTACATTTTTCTCAAAATCAGATATGGAGGTAAATTATATATTCCTCTACTACCCATTTTCATATATAATGGGGGGGGGGAACAAAAAGATGTCCAGGTACTGCTGAGATTTCAAAGCTTGCCACAGATGGTATAGCAGCTCTGTGCCAAAACGGACTCCTTGGTCACTACTTTGTAGTGACTACTACAAAGAATGTTGAAATGATACAGATTTTAGTGCTTAGAGATCATGTAGCTCATTTTCCTCATTTAAACAGATAAACTTAGAATAATGACTTGCTCAAGATCATGCAGCTAGAGCTATGATTAGAATCTAGGCCTCTAGGTTCCTATAAGTCTTTCCAATCTTCTATACTGCCCCTCCTTACATGCTTACCATAGTCTCCCAAGAAAGTTCTTCCCCTTCTAGGTCAGATTTTGTGATTCAACAAATACTTACCTTTGGTGAAATAGGTTGCTATTCTTTCATTTTCATTCAAGCAATTGAAGTAGAGTCCTATGAATCAACAGCACAAATTTTCCAACCAGATGGTTCAAAGTATCTTTGATTCGGTTCCCATTGGTTCCAACATCCCAGCAGCTTTTCAAGTACATAAAAATGTCACCAAATCTATGAGGCAATGGTAATAAAGGGCAGCTCTTTGCCAAATTAGATCTGGCTAGTCTAGCCAAGAATAGTGCAGTGGTAAAAACAGCTGGACTTAAGATTTATGATTAGGACTTAGTGCTTCAGGATTATAAACATAGCATTTTATATACTTTTAATGTTTTACTGTATTTCAATTTCTGTTTCATAGATGAGGGAACTGAGTCCCAAATAAAGTAACTTGCCTATGGTCACAAAGTATCAATAGGCATGGTTTGTACCCAATTTCCTCTAGATTGCAGTTCCAATATTGTAGTTACCATATTACCTCTATAATCAAATTTTTGACTGATTTTATCCTAAAGTAGCACAATTAAAAATAATTAACTCAAAAAAATAAAGAGCACTGTGTTTTGCACTGGCAGAGAGGAAATTTGGATGTGACATGATCGCTGCCCTCATAAAATTTACAGGATATTGAGAGTGGTGGGAGAGAAAGTGGAGGGGCAAGAAAAAATGCAGAATACTGTATTATATGCTTTATTGGTCATGGAGATTGAACCTGTTGAAAGGTTATACCATTGGTACACAAGCTCTGGTAGGTACTGCTACCAATTTGGGAAGGCTTTAAATGACTATAAACTTAGTAACATTTGTTATCTGAGAGTCTCATCAACTGGGGTTGGCTGCAGAGTAATAAATTTTTCAGTTACAGCAATTCTCAAAGATCATCTGCTATCCACTGGGTCACAGAAGATTTTTGTCAGTGGAGAGTACTCACACTGATGAAATTACAGATCCCTGATGTACTCAACTGGAAGTGTATTATCTCAATATAATATAGAATACCATGTGAGAACTGAGAGAGAAATTTGATCCCTGCTGGGGGAGCAGGTGAAGTTTCCAGATTTGTAAAATGATAGAGCTGAGTCACATGACCTTTAAATTATGCTGTTTAACAATTAGAACATTTATAGAAAACCGCTGTTCAAAATACTTTTCTATCCATTATCTCATTTGATCCTCCCTACTGTGATAGATATTATTATTCTTATTTTATAGAGGAGGAAGGGAAAGCAAAATTAAGAGACTTATCCATGGCCCAACAGCTGATTCATGACAGAACTCTGACAAGAACTCCAAATGCAGGGTTTGCTCTGGAAATAGCAATCCAGGCTCTACTACTGTTCTGTTAGGTGCTTACTTTATTCTTATCTTTCCCCAAAATGATACTATGAGATGAAAATTTACATACCTTTAACAGGGTTGACATAAACACCATTTAATAAGTAAACTCCTGTATTTTTCTTTAAAGGCAATTGGTGGGGGGGTATTAGGTGACTTGCCCAGTCTCACAGCTAGGTAATTAAAGTGTCTGAGGTCACATTTGAACTCAGGGCCTCCTGACTCCAGGTCTGGTGCTCTATCCACAGTGCTACCTAGCTGCCCCTCCTGTATTTCATAGATGAAAAAAAAAAAAAAAGGGAAGGGCTATTCTTCACTACAGATCTATTTTGGACTTTACAGCAGCATGTACTTCCTGAAATTCTGGTCCAGGGATACAAGTCAATTTGAGTCATGAAGATTTTCATGGCTGGGGCAGCTAGGTTGGGGAAGTGGATAGAGCACTGGCCCTGGAGTCAGAAGTACCTGAGTTCAAATCCAGCCTCAGACAATAATTATTTAGCTGTGTGGCCTTGGGCAAGCCACTTAACCCCATTGCCTTGCAAAAACAAAAAACTAAAAAAAAAATGTTCATGGCTTCTGCAACATCCAACTATCTTGTTATATGGTAGTTCCTCAAAAAATTGAGAAAGATACTCTGCTTTGAAAGTTAGCTACAGAAATGAGTTGCAGCTACTTCTATGGCACAACTGCCTTCTCTTTGAATCTTCAGATCCATCAATATTGTGCCCTATCTGAGGAGAAACAGAGTATGATCCCTAAACCTATCAACCACCTCCCCTCAGAAAACTAGCAGCAGGGAGACTGAAGTCCACAGTGGAAAAAACTTTATCCCCCAAGACCAAGATACTTGGTTAAAGAACAAGATACATGTTTAATACTGGTGATTCAATTCTTAACATGTACAATGTCACAAGAGTTGGTCATTGAGACATTTCCTGAGAGACAGTTAAGTCTGTTCCTCCTTGGCTAGTAAGAGATAATTCCAATGGGTCCTCTCTGACCCTAGTTCTAACCATTATAATTTTTGATATAGGTATCCTAGTCCTGTGCCATCCGGTAAATTCCCCAAGGACAGGTTCTATGACTTTGCATTTATTCATGCAAGGAGTAAAATGCTCTATAAAACAGGCATATAATTTAGGGAAACACCTTCCTACCACCATCCCCTCAGCTATTTTTAAATCTGTCAGGCTTTCCAATAAGAAGGAAGAAAACTATGCAAATTTTCACAAGTTAGAACACTTCCAATCAGCTGGGCAGAAGGGAAGGCAGCAAAGGTATAAGCAAAACCACTTTAAATAGGGCCAGTTCTACTAGATGCAGGTAGTAAAGCAATAAACTGTAAAAAGAAGGCTGAAGGCTCAATCCATCTGATTATTTTGAAATGGCAGGCAACCCTTTCCCCCTCTGTGGTTAAAATGGTGGCACAATTTTGAAAGACTTGACCAGAAAGTTCAGAGCTTTCAGAACCAAACACACCTCAGAATTCATCACTGACACTTCAGTGGATCCAAGACCTCAGAATTAGGATACTCTATTCACTAGTGCAAATCAGAAACCTTTCATCCCATGTAATTCTTGAGTATTCTCATTGATGACAGGAAAACATGATGTAAAAAGGCAAGAGTGACAAGGAAAGGATATATTTAAAGAGCTTCCTCAAATGCTGACTTTGCACAAAGAGAAAATAGTTCTGAATTTCAGAGTCTTGAAAAAAGGAAAACACTAGTAAAATAAGGAAGGCACTGAATGTTTGGTCAATTATTTTAATATGTTCATATGTAGTTTATATGAATACTCATATTATAAAAATTAGCTGCCATAGCCCAAATGTATAAGTCTTTAAGAAAGCTTTCATTTTTTAATCAAAAGACATGATAGCATATTAACTCTCTTTACTATAGTATATTTAAAAGTTTTAGAACAATGCTAATTCTAAAATTAAAGCATTAAAATAGTTAAATTCCATGTTAGATATGTTACTTTAATAATTTAATTTTATGAATTGTTAAAAATTACATTCACATCTCCAAATTACCAGATTTGATATTCTCCAAGATTAAAATTCAGATGAAAAGTTTACATGCAGTAACAAAGGCTTCTTCAGTACATGCTGTTTCCACAGCAATTCATTATTATTGCCTCAGAACAGGTCTGCACAGAAAGCATCAAAATCCCTCCCCTACCCCCAAGAAAAAAACCCAAACCCTTCCCCATCCCAACACAAAACACCCAGTATAAGTAGTTACTAAAAAAAATGCTTTCTTAGAAGGAAGCATTTATAAAATGCAGAGATCTGACCAAGCAAAGTGCTTGTGCAGACTGTTCTCGCCCTTAAAGCTGCTTCCTTGGGAAGCAGCCACAGCTCTCGATTGTTTAGAGATACTCATTTTCACCCAAAGGATCTGCCTGACTTCAAGTAGGAGAAGGTGGACAGCAGAAAGTAAATCAAAGGTGCACAGCCACCTTCTAGAAGAGATTCTTAGTAAACATTTGACAGGCAGCAGCAACCAAGAAAATATTTTAAGAATTAACTTCTTCACTGAATTGGAGAGGCCACTGAACTGCCTGCCTGAGGTGAAGTTGTTCATTTATCATGTCTTGTTCAAGGAAAAAAGTACATACAATCATTTAAAATACAGCATTCACTTGATGAGCTTGTGGCACCAGGTAAGGAAGAAAACTGTTCCTGTACTACCTATCCCTGACATTTCTTCTACCAAGAATTTTTATCATACAAGTATCCTAAAAACTTATCATATAAAGCATATTTCATAATACTGTCATCAGTACCTCCTACCCACAAACAAAAAATTAAAGTACATTAATTCTGAGTTCTGAAAATTCAAGATCATATCTGTAGTGCTCTAAATTGAACTCCTAAACAAGCTTAATGGAGACACAGAAAGTGACACCAAACAATGTTTATTGTGCAATTTCAATAGTCATTTGGGAAATCTTGGGTTTAGAGTTCTTCTCTAGCCATTTCATTTGCCCACAAGCAACAAAAATTTTGCTTATAGACATCAAATATCTTAAAAACAAAAAGCATTGAAATGTGACTGGTACTGACGACTCATTTTATGATTTTAAAATTAAAAGAAAAAAAATCACAGATTTGAGCAATCATTTCTTTTAAAAATAGTCAAAACAACTGATTACCTGGAAAAAAATGATTGAAACAGAGCTCTTCAAACTCATATACATACTTTGTAAAACTCTAAACCAATAAATAGTGCTGATGATACCAGGAGGATTTCCCTGGGGTTGAGTGTTTGAAGTTAAAGATGACAAATGGGATTTTTTTTTGTAGTTTGTGAATTCAGAGCTTACAAGTGGAATCAGTCATTTCCTTTTGCTTTATATGGATTTCACTTTGATTTGTTTCATTTTCAATTGTTTCTTCTCTAACTTCTTCTGCTCACGTCTTAAGGCAGCTTCCTATTGAGAAAGAATTCAAAATTAAGTAAAAGAGCTAACTCCCAAAATTGATTTAAAAAAAAAAGGTGCCTTGCCCATTTTACTATTCAAAAATTCTCCATACACCAGAATTATACAATTATAGCTATCAAATTTCAGATATAGCTATCTATTACTCTGATGGTGCAGCAACATTAAGTCAGATTAATAAAGCAAAGAGATATCTAAAGTCAATTTACTTTTGGGGGGGATTTTTTAAAGTGAAGTAGTGTACCTGAGTAGAGTGGTACTGTATGTTTATTTTGTTAGACATTTCCCAGTTACATTTTAATCTGGTTCAAACTGCACTCTGCAGTTTTGTGGCTCAGTGGAGACACAGATTCCTCTAAAGCTAGGAAGACCTGGGACTGTGTGACCTTAGGTAACTCATTTAACCTCGCAGTGCTCCAGGCAACTAAGGGCTATAAATTGCACGAGAAAGATCCTCTTCTGCAGAGTTCCCCAAAACAATGAAATTGGGGCAGCTAGGTGGCACAGTGAATAGAGCACTGGCCCTGGAGTCAGGAGGACCTGAATTCAAATTCGGCCTCAGACACTTAATAATTACCTAGCTGTGTGACCTTGGGCAAGCCACTTAACCCTACTGTCCAGCAAAAAACAAACAAAAAACCAATGAGATCGAGGGTCTAGTTCCTATTACATCCCTATTTTTAAAACGAACATGACAATCAACCATAAATATGAATATTTCCTCATACAAAGAACAAAAAAAATGTATATTGTATTTGAGATACTGAATCTGTATTATGAACATTAAACAAAGTAGTATTGAGGCAAAGCCACAGGTCTTCTTCAAGAATGAAGGACAAACAACTGAAGCAAAGCCACAAGTTGAGAACCTAGATGATTAGAAGGATGACGGTGTCCTTGGAAGTAAAAAGGAAATTCAGAAGAGGGATTTTTTTTAAGGGAAAGATAATAAGCTATGTTTGAAATATCTATGGGATATACAATTTGTGATATGGAACTGGAAGTTGGGGGTAGAAGGAAGGGAGAAGAGGGAAAAAAGGGACGTGTGTGTGTGTGTGTGAATGAGAGAGAGACAGAGAGAGAACGAACAGCTACAAATCTGCAAAGGGATGATAATTAAAATCATGGGAGCTGATGAGATCACCAAGTGAGAGAATGAGCTGAAAGATGAGGGACCAGAATAAAGCCTTTGAATATACATACACACAGTGAAAGAGTGATATTGCTAAAGATTCAACAAATAAGAAAGGTAAGAGAACCAAGAGAAACTATTATCATGAGACCCTAGAGAAGAAGTATGCAGAAGAGAGTCATCAAATTCTACAGAGAAATGAAGAAAGAGGAGAATAAACAAACAATTTCTGGATTTGGCAATTTAAAGAAATCATTGGTAATTCTGGAAAGAGAAATTTCAGATGAATGATATGTATGGTCAGAAGCCAGAGAGCAAAGGGCTGGAAAGGAAGAAGCATAGACAGCTTTTTCTAGGAATTTGGCTGAGAAAAGTAAGAATAATAGTAACAGCTTAAGAATATAATAGTATTAGTTCAAAGGATAGGAAAGACTTAGCTATGTTGTAGTAGTGAAGAAATTGATTAGAGATGGGGTTCAGACAATTTGAAGAGGCAATCCTTTTGAAGAATCTGTCCTCCTTTTTTTTAGGTTTTTGCAAGGCAAATGGGGTTAAGTGTCTTGCCCAAGGCCACACAGCCATACAGCTAGGTAATTATTAAGTGTCTGAGACCGGATGTGAAGCCAGGTACTCCTGACTCCAGGGCAGGTGCTTTATCCACTGCGCCACCTAGCCGCCCCTGTCTTCCCTTTTCAAGACAAAAATGCATGACATGAATGGAGTACTGGTCCTGGGGTCAGGAGGACCTGAGTTCAAATCTGACCTCAGATACTTAATAACTACCTAGCTGTGTGACCTACCTAGCTGTAGTAGTCAATTAACCCCCATTTCCTTGCAACCCCCCCAAAAAGTAATGGTATACTACTGTACCATAAGAAATGACTGAAGAATTCAGAAAAACTTGGGAAGAGTGCATACTCTGTGATCCAGCAATACCATTACTGGGTCTATACCCCGAAGAGATTACGAAACAGGGTAAAAAGATCACTTGTACAAAAATATTCATAGCAGCCCTGTTTGTGGTGACAAAGAATTGCAAATTATGTGAATGTCCATCAACTGGGGAATGGTTTAATAAACTGTGGTATATGTATGTCATGGAACACTATTGTTCCATTAGAAACCAGGAGGGATGGGAATTCATGGGAAGCCTGGAAGGATTTGCATGAACTGATGCTGAGTGAGATGAGCAGAACCAGAAGAACACTGTAACAGCATCATGGGGGTGATGATCAACCTTAATGGACTTGCTCATTCCATCAGTGCAACAATTACACAATTTTGGGGTATCTGCGATGGAGAATACCATCTGTATCCAGAGAAAGAATTGTGGAGTTTGAACAAAGACCAAAGACTATTACTTTTAATTTTTTTTTAAAAAAAACCTGTTATCTTATTATGTAATTTTGCTATCTCTTATACTTCATTTTTTTCCCTTAAGGATATGATTTCTCTTGTAACACATTCAACTTAGATCAATGTATCCTATGAAAACAATGTAAAGACTGCCTTCTATGGGGAGAGGGAGGAGGGAAGTGAGATTAGGAGAAAATTTGTAAAATTCAAAATAAATAAACTTAAAAAAAACTTGGGAAGAATTGTTATGAGCTGGAATAGAGTAAAATGAGCAGGACCAGGAAAATAATTTGCAAGATGACCACAATAATGTAAGGAAAGAAACTGAATATATTCAAAACCCTGATCACAGCAATGACCTTTGCCGTTTGAGGAGTTATACTCCCACCTCTTGACAGAGTTGATGGGGAAAAAAATGTGGAATGAGATATGCCTTTTCAAAGTCATTCAATACTAATGTCTATCAGCCTAAGGATAAAATATAAACTTGTCTGGCATGTAAAGCTCTTTACAGTCTGATCTCTTTCTGACTTTTCAGTCTCCTCACACATCACTCCCCTCCACACAGCCTACTGTCCAGCATAATGACTTGCTTAATATTCCAATATATATAATGCTCCATCTTTTGTCCTAATGCCCTTGCACTGACTGTCCCCATGCCTGGAAGGAAGCTCCTCCTCACCTCTACCTCTTGGAAATTTTGGTTTCCTTTCAAGATTTCAATCAAACACCTTTCTAAATGAAGACTTTCTGATGTCCCTAGTAAAAACAAAAAACTACCTTGAACAAATAGAATACTGTACTTATTCCAATACACTTAATGATGTATATGACATCTCTCCTATTACAATATATGCCTCTTGAGCACAGTTTCACTTTTGTCTTTTCATTTCAGTGTCTGAAACAATAATAAGGCTTACTGAATGATCTATTACAAGGGAGAGCATTCTATGGGAACAGGATAAATTAATGGGAACTTAGAAAAAACAAAGTATCTATAAAACAAAAAAATAGAAAGTGGAAAAGTTCAGAAGGAAAAAGGGACATAAGTAGGGCAGTTTTGTTAATATCTAAATCAATAAACACATTTAAAAACAAATTGTAACAGACACTCAATTTCATTTATAATTCCTTTTTTGCTTATTGAAATATTAGATTTTGTTCATTTTAAAATTCATTTAAATTTTTTCCCTATTTTTAGTGGCTATTTATGTCTTTGTTCAGACCTAATTAATCAGACCTAATGATGATCTCAGACCTAATTACTTCCCCCCCGCCCAGGGGTAATTGGAATGGAGAAAATGTCCCCCTAAGACATTTTTGTACCTCTCTCTAGTGGTACAGAATAAAAGAGAGGGTTCAGAAAGGTGTCCCTTTCCTCCAAGGCAGGGTGTTCCAATGATTTGTCACCTCAGTAATAGAAAAAGTCACTGTCACCTCTAGTCTACGCTGTTTCTCAGGATCTTCTTCATTCATGATCCGCTCCTTTTCAGCCCTCTTTTTCTCCTCTCGGCGAGACTGTGCAGCCTCCTGCCTCTGTACGTGGGTCAGCTTCAGGAAATTCTCTTCTACTCGTGCCCGGTTCTTATCAGCTTTCTGCCTGCCCTTTTCCCAAGATAAAGAAGCATTTCAATTGATAGCCCAGTGCTTAGAAATAAAAATCCTATTAATTTGTTCAAAAAAGAGTTCCCATGCCATTTGTTATCCTCAAACCTCTATCGCACTCCCTATCCCTTAAATCAGAAATAAGTGCTGGCATAAGAAACAGGCACTCATTTAAAAGCAAATTGTGACACTTACTTCTCGGTTAAGTCGGAACTTTTTGGCTTTATCAATAGAATAAATCACCATGTTCATCAAGGGCAGCAAAGCCTCCATATCCTTTGGGGAAGTGTTACCTAAGCCAGGTACTAAAAAAGAAAACCATTTCTGATTAAATCATGACCCTAAGTTTCTTTTCTTTTTATAATATTGAAGTGCTTTCCACATTTTTCTTAAGTTTAGATTCATCACCTCTTTATTTATTCATCCATTCATTTATTTATTTTTTTAGGTTTTTGCAAGGCAAATGGGGTTAAGTGACTTGCCCAAGGCCACACAGCTAGGTAATTATTAAGTGTCTGAGTCCAGATTTAAACCCAGGTACTCCTGACTCCAGGACCGGTGCTTTATCCACTGCACCACCTAGCCGCCCCTTCATCACTCTTTAAAAGGCAACTTAGCCTATAGGAAAAAACTATATTCTTTTCTTGATTAAAGATCATATTGGGTTAATCAGAGTTACTCTCTCTCAATTAAAAGAAAGCACAACACTCCTCCTCAAGGAGACTATTTCATAGGCCAGGAGGTAAGGGCAAGAACGAATGCCACAATTCTTACCATTAAATGTAAACAATAGTGTCCTCCTGGTGTCAGGCAGCTTTAAAGGCTGACCTTCCCTGTTACAAGAAAAAGAAAAGGCTGGTTAGACAGAGAGTAAGAGACATATTCTCCATTCATGGAAAACATACTTAATACTCTGTGTTGATCACTACTAATAGTTGAAAATTCACCTGAAAATAGATGGGGAGTTGATGTTATCACCACAATGAAGTTTAAAATATCCATTTCAAAAGTCTAAATTAAACAATTAGGGACAATCAGCTGCTTACCTAATTAACGCACATAAGATCATAAGTGGCAGTTGCCCATGCCCCATCCCCCATTATCAGAAAACATTTTTCTGTGTGTGACCAGGATATTCTTAATAAATTATAAGCCATATTTTTAATGGGGTTTTAGGCTTTTTTTTAAAAATTGTTTTCAACTAGTAGTATCTTTGGTATTCTTTAGAGTAGAAGGAGCTTAGTTCTAGATCAGGTTAAGGTTTTAGAGCAAAGCAACATACAACAAATTGTAGGCCTTTGACTTCCTTTATGCACTCTAAAAGTTTTAGTATACTCCCTTTGCCTTTAATGCTAGTTATCAAAAAAAGACAGATAAAGAGGCCTTAATAAATATGTCCTAGGAATGATTTAGAAATGGATAATTTTATAGTCCCAAAGTTAATTATTGTTAACCTGATTACAAATCTAAGAAAAAAAGTTGCTTCTTTTGTAGCTATAACACTCATGTTTCTCTTCAAATGGAAAAATTAAACAGAATAGGTTGATAATTATTTAACTTGACAGTAAACTGAAATTCAGAACAATTCCTGACTGTAGAAAGTACACAGTCCACAAAAGAAAAACTTACTTCTAAAGAAAATGTAAGTCAGAAATATGGTAATGTTGCCCCAAAAGATATTTTCATGTAAAAATTTTATTCTGAGCAGAACAGTGAATTTAAAGGACAAATCCAATCCTAAGGCAGCCTTTTATCTGTCCTGTTTACATAAAAAACAATTTCTGCTCAAAACCTATAGGCTGTTGTTGCTTTTAGAAAACATTTCATGTTGTTAAGTATATAATTACCTGATATGAAAGAGGCTATAAATCAGAACATGCAGGTACCTGGCATATAGTAGGTGCTTATTAGGGGCAGCTAGGTGTTGCCATGGATAGAGTACCAGTCCTGGAGTCAGGAGGACCTGAGTTCAAATTCAACCTCAGACACTTGATATTTACTAGCTGTGTGATGCCCCACAATCTCACCCCCTCCTCCAAATAAATAAATGCTTACTAACTGAAAGTTTACAGTGATTTCACATTCAAGCTGTGAAATTAGGAGCAAAAATAGAAACACAGATTAATAATAATTCATTTTCTTAAGTAGCAGTCACTCTGCCAGAATTTCATTTACCAAACCACATGAATAAATGAACGAGACTTGGGCAAAACCAGGATAGGCTTATTTGTCTGCTTCACTTCACATAGGAAGCCAAAACCTCTCAGCATGAACTTAAGTTCAATAGATTGCCACCAGTTTCCCTTACCCATTTTGCAAGGGAAATTTGCAGGTGGCACCTTGTTGATTTTCAAAAAACATCAAGTTAGTCAAGCAGATTTGTTTGCGAATTTCATCTCTTATACATACTCTTGCATGACTTTTGGACCGGAGAACTGGTCTGAAAAATGGACTGATTCAATCTTGTCAGCGTAGTGTGTGAGAAAGTGTATCATCTGAAAAAAAGGAGGTATGCTTAGTTCTAATCTGTTTGAAACTGGGGTTTTGCACCTCAATTTTTTTCTAAACACACAATTATACTATTTAAAGCTTTATATTCCTGTAAATGAAATCCCTAAAGCAAAGGTGTTCCTTTCAGGAGTTAAATTTTATGAAAAGGATCCCTGATTATAAGTCTTTGAGAAAAAGTTGCCTCTTTCATAGCTATTATTTTTAAGTCATTCCCAAGTTGCTTCTCAAATGGAAGGAGAAAACAGAACAGACTGACTTCATAGCATATGCTACTTATGTAATTATCAATGTATAAAGACATAGAAACTACAAATAATTTTAATGGGGCCTCTGTAATAGAGCAGGCTACACTTATTCTATTTGGAAAATAGAATTTTCTAGTTTCTAATTTAAAAATTAAACCTTTGAACCCTTAAATCTGCTACTTTTTTCTTCATTTCACTATTTCAAATGATGGTACTATTTTCTTTCCACATTAAAAATCTCAGTCGCCCCTGAAATTTGTCTCTCTCTCTCTCTTTCCTTCATCCACTGACAAGGCCACCTGAACTTAACCCAGAAAGGTTTATCTCACACATTATCCCTCTTTTCCAATCCCAATGTCACTATGATCTCTCACCTGCTCCTAACTAATCTTCTTTAGTCCATCTTCCATTGTTCCACAAGCAAGTTCCCTATTGCACTGCTCTGAGCTCATCTCTCACCTCATTCAATGCCAAGTCATTACAATGACTTCACCCTGTCTTTGTGGGTTTATCTTTATCTTTCCTTTCCATACTCAAAGTTCCAACCAAATTGGATTACTTCTCCATCATTCCTATTCTTCTTTTGCCTCTTTGCCTTTATGATCTCAGGGCCCTGAATAGATATTCCCATATCAAATACCTAATTTTTTGCCTTGCTGAAATTTCTTCCCTCATGAAATAAACTTCAGGAATTATCTCTTCCATTAAACCTTCCCTAATTTTCATGGTTGAAAATCATCTCTTACTCCTTAAATATCTCAAAACATTTTGTCTGGGTCCTTCTGAATTTAACACATTTTGCCTTGTACCAGTTATTTGAATATATATATATATTTTTTCAGTTTCAGCAAGGCAATGGGGTTAAGTGACTTGCCCAAGGTCACACAGCTAGGTAATTATTGTCTGAGGCCAGATTTGAACTCAGGTACTCCTGACTCCAGGGCCAGTGCTCTATCCACTGCGCCACCTAGCCACCCCTGAATACATATTTTTAAAATCTTAAACTACTGAAAAGACAAAGATAAAGTCTTATTTCATCTGTGTATCCCACATTACATATAATAAGTGTTTAATAAATCTTTACTAAATTGATGTGAATTGTTTTCCTAGATAGATAAAAGGATTTGCTCTTATTCCCATACAACTGATATCTAGGTGTTTATTCCTATGCCCTTTTCTTCCTAACCTAACAGAATCTTAAGAGATACAGACTAATCACTAGGGTAATTCTGGATAGGAATAATAATGGTAGTACAGTATTCTTTCTCTCTAGAAAAAAAAAATAACTAGGAGAATGAACTTTAAAATGGACTGGGGGGAAAAAAACCAAAACCAAACCAAAAAACTGCACCTTAAAGGTTAGTAGCTATCCTATGCAAACTTTGTTTAATTGGAGAAAACATCCTTATAAAACAAAATGCTATTTAATTGACTTTTGTGTTTTCATTTTAATATTTGTGTGTGAAAACAACACAAATTAGTTGCAAAAATTTTATAGTTTTAATGGTATAGTACAAAGTCCTGCAGTAACATTTTTTTCTACTGCATTTACCTTTGTATCCATCATTCCCTCTGTGACTTCTCCCATTTCTGACAAGATGGCCAAGGAGTCTGGAAGTCCATATTTTGTTCCAGACTTAGGCTTGTCACTGCAAAATTCACACTATTGGAAACAGGAAAAGAAATGTAGGATTTTAGTATCTTATGAAGAAAATAATCAATTGCCTAATGCAATATTTCTAATATGAATTTAGAAACCTTATTACCCACCCCAAGAGAATGGCAAGGAGTTTTATCTTTTCTTTCCCAGCATACCTGTAAAGTTCTGGAATGGGTCTATTTTTTCTTTATCTATTAGAAAGAATACCAACCATATTATATACCTAAATATGCATATGATAGTGAAAGTGTTTCATTCACTTATTTCTAAGTGATTTTAAAAATAGTTCAAATAATAGTCAATTAACAAAAATGTATGATAAACATCAGAGAAAACAAAAAGGATGGAATTTTTTTCTATATTTAGGTCAGAAAATACATACCAGGTCCTGCATCTCCTTCTGTAGTCGTACCAAGGCTCTTCGTGTGCCAACAGCAAAAACATATGTATCCATATCTTCATCATTCATTGTTACTTTTATTTGCTGAAAATAAGTGTTACACTGGGTTTACAAACAAGTAGTAAAGTCCATTTATGGGTTTAAGATATCTTTAGTTATGTAATTTTAACAACTATTGAGAAATTTAAATGACATGATTATATAATCTCAGAATTTGTACTAGGTCATTTTATTTTCTAAATGGTAAGCTGTGGAAATTTTTTCTTCAAAGTTATCAAGCCCCCAGGCCACCTTCCCCCACCTGCCCAAGGTCATTAAAAAAAAAAATGGATTGGAATGGAGATGTTGAAATGAGGAAGAGGTTATGTCCAAATGGGTGATTTTATCATTGTAGAGAATTTCTCCAACATGCAGAACAGCAAACTATCTGTAGTAAGGATCAACTCATAAGGAGTTGCTGATCTAAGTCAAATGCAAGAATTGAACTCAGATCTTCCTACCTTTAAGACTGGCCTGGCTCTTCTAGCCATTATATCTAACTACTTTTCATGAGGAGTAAATAGAGACTTTAAAAATCATGAATAAGTTTCAGTCTAACAATTATTTCAAGATATTTAAATTGTGTCATTCTTAAGGCACTTATCATATACTGCATTGAATTTTAGACATCTGATATTTTTTCTACTAAATTATAAGCTCCTGGATACTTAGAAGTGAATTTTTTACAATTCAGATCGACTATGGCTCCAGAATTGTATCCTGAACATAGTATCCAACTTAACAATAAATATTTATTTAATGAATGGCAATCTATCTATGGAAATGCCATACTTTTAAACAAGAAAAATATCATAATTTGAGGGTTAGCAGTTATAATTATAATTAAGGGGAAAAATCTATTTGATATAAAGGGTTCTAGATACACAGACCACAAAATAAAACTATATGAGTAAAAATATAACAGTCCCAGATCTATTTGACTTACTTTGATAAACTCTTGAGAGACAAAAACAACAGTTAAGGAGAAATTCAGGATTTTTCTTGCCTACAAGTGATAGTCAATTTAGGAAGGTAATTATCTATACAGACTGAGAACTCAAACTGCACATAGAAAAACTAACTGAAAGGCATACCACTTGATCACATGTTGGCCTCATCATTCGAGCCAGTACATTCAGGAGATCTTGTCTCTTGAGAAACTGAAAGAAAAAATAGTATATAATACATGAGGCTTGGAACTCTTGAACAGTTGGGACTAAATTTCATCAAACACTCTACAAAACCTTTTCTTTCATATAGAAAGTAGATAATATCTTTTCTACCTAGGTTACACATGAGTAGAAAGCATTATTACACCTTAAGGAATTAATAGCTATAGGGGAAAAAAAGAAGGGAAGATCAAGAATTTCTTTAGTTTCCAAGTTCTTTTACTGACCTTCAGCTGTATAAGCATGCCTTCACAGCAAACTCGACCCGAACACCAGAGGTTATAAATGTGTTCATTCTCCTGGTTTAACTTCCCTGTGCTTGTAGCTTCCTTGCTGGTTCCATCATCCCCTAAGAAAAAGAAAATTTGCTTAATGCCATTTATTAAACAAAATATTTAGGTTAACTACCCTACTACTAAGGATACAAAACATTAGGAATAAATTAACTGGTTTTTCTTCTCATTATTTTAGCTTCTCTGGCTAAGGCTTATCATCTACATACAAAAAGAAGGAAATTATACTGAAAATATCTGTTAATTAGATTGTGCTTTAAAGTTTAAAAAGCATTTTTATATATTATCTTTGTATTATACATATTATCTTTACAATCTCGCTGTTCTTGTCTTTTCAACAGATTTATTTCTGTTTCCCTTAGGAGCTTACTATCAATAAGTTCCTACCAAAAAGCCTTCGCCAAGGGAAGGATTTCATTGATATGATTCATTCAGCTGCCACACTGGCACTACAACAAAGGGCAACCTCAATGAAATTGTAATATGAATACTTGGTTTTCTAAAATTTTATTTTTATTGAATTTAATAATCAGAACAGTTCATTTTTAAAAAAAGAACAAGAGGCTTGTATAAGAAATTATAAATGCTACAGTTTCGTCATTCTTAAAGAATATGTTATACTTAATAGAGTACAAAAAAAACTTCCATTCTGCATTTATTTTCTTCTGTACATTTGAAGAAATTTTAAATGGTTTTAACATATTAATATAATTATAACTAATAATTATATTACTCTATGAATAATTCATATATATATCACCTACATTTTCCAATATTTCCTGTGTCCCAGAGTATCATTCTTTATGGGGAAAAAAAAAGTTCAGCAAAACTGACACTGCAAATAAGTTTTTCTTCATATACATCCTCAGCTTTTGAAAAAAATTGGTATTTTTTGTTTTATATCACTGTAAGTTTTTAATTTGGCTCTCCTTATTTCCCCATCCAGGGACCATCCCCCTTCCTTATAATATGGATTAAGAGGGAAAATAGTTCAGCAAAACTAACCAACACACTAGTCAAGTATTCTAGTATTTAGTATTATATTCCCATCTCTGCAAAAGAGAGAAATCCCTTCTCATTTCTCTTTGGGGTCAAACTTAAAATCTCAAGCACTCAGTTTCAATTGATGTATTTTTCATAAATTGTTGTAATCTACATCTCGAAGAGTTTTTACTAGTTGTGCTTATCTTTTCTTTAGCTCACATAAGTCACTCCATGCTTCTTTGTATTCATTACAGTCAATGTTTCTCATAGGACGATAATATTCTATTCATGTGCCAGAATTTGTTTACTCTTCCCTAATTAATGGGCATCACTTTGTTTCCCTTAGCTACTACAAATTTTTCATCACTGACTTTCTTGGAGTATGTGCCTAGCAGAGGAATCTCTGGGCCTCAGGAAGGAAATTTTAGTCCTTTTCTTCATATAATTCCAAAAATGCTTTCCAGAATGTTGGAACAATTCACAGATCTACCTACATATTGCTCTAGTACACTCTAATTTCTCTAATTTTAACAATTTTTGTTGTTGCCAATTTGCTGGATATAATGATGATGTTTGTTGTCCTTTCTCAAAGAAAACCATGACATCAGGGAAGTGATGCCATGTCAAGCACATGAAATGGATTTGAGTGAAGGGGTGCTGTGCTAAGTCACCAGCCCCACTTTCTCCTCCAGAGCCATCTGGGTCCAGTGGCCAGATATAAATTAGCACCATTAGAGGTGGCTCTGGAATTGAGGCAGTCAGAATTAAGTGCCTTGCCCGGGGTCACACAGCTAGTAAGTGATGCTGGATTCGAATTCCTATCCTCTTGACTCCAAGGCCAGTGCTCTATCCATTGTACCATCTAATTGCCATGTTGGATATATTGTGAAATCTCATAATAGTAGTTTTGATTTGCATTTCTTTTGTAATTATTGATCTGGAACATTTTAACATATGGTTGTTATGAAATTTTAATGACTAAACTTGGCTCCATTCCTTGGAGCTATTTCTCATCACTGAAGAATGTAGAACTATTGGTTGAAACACTGCATATACCATCAGACCTGGTTGATGTGTTGGCTAGTTTTGAGGAAATAGTCTTTAAGTTAAAAAAAAAATTCATTGTTATAAGAGAGGAAGGGAAGGAGTTATTTGGAAACGAAGGTAATGATGCAAAGCAAGATATTAGGGGCAGCTAAGTGGCACAGTGGATAAAGCACTGTCCCTGGAGTCAGGAGGACCAGCCTCAGACACTTAATAAATTACCTAGCTGTGTGACCTTGGGCAAGTCACTTAACCCCTTTGCCTGGCCAAAAAAAGGCAAAAAAGGATACTAATAAAAATTTCCCCCTTAAGAGTTTACATATTTAGTGGATATTTTTGAATAACTAAGTACTATGAATCAATGCAAAATCTTTGTATTCATACTCAAATTCAGAAAGATATGGTAATTGTGAAAAATCATATATAAAATATTTTCAAAATATTTTTATTTTTGTCTTTAGTATTCCCAGTGCCTAAAATATAAATGTGCATGGCACAATAGGTGACTAATAAAGAATCTAATTTAAATTAATTCCCCAATTTTAAAAAATGCCTGACCAACACATTAAATATTAAACATTTATTAATCATTTGACCAGTCTGTTGAAGCAATTTTTGTTGGTTTTTTTTTTAAAGTTTCTGCTAGGCAATGGGGTTAAGCGGCTTGCTCAAGGCCACACAGCTAGGTAATTATTAAGTGTCTGAGGCCGGATCTGAACTCAGGTACTCCTGACTCCAGGGCCCGTGCTCTATCCACTGTGCCACCTAGCTGCCCCTTGTTGAAGCAATTTTTAATTTATTTTAAAGACTTAAATATTTATAGATATAAATAGGGAACCTGCTTCCTAGGGATAAATATGACATATCTGATCTTATTCTAAACACAAAGATCAGAAAACTTGTCTTGATATACGATGTTTACAACTGAAACACTTATATTTTGACTACAGGAGAATAAAAGATTCTTGTTTATCAAATGAAGAGATACAAAGCTTTCTGTTATTTATAACATTTTGTTCCTTTGAAACTGGGTTTTCTGGTACAGATGTTATAAAGACAAGATTTCAATCCCAATAGTGTTTAAAAAATGAATTTGAATAGCAGTATAATCAATGGCACAAAGTTTTTAAAAAACTACCAAAACCAATCTCAACCATCATATTAATATTAATATTATTATGGTTATTTCATAAGTTGTAAATTAAAAGCTCTAAAGGAGTTCATTAATAAATCAGTAACTGTATATTCAAGGTTTGTGGGCCACAAAATTTTAATGAATTAATGCTTTTATGACCAAAATAAAAGTTATGAAAACAATTTCCACTGATTGAAGTATCAAAACTTGGAAACCATTGTAACAGCTAAACAATAGATACCTTTCATCAAAGGTAGCCAGTACTGGATTTGAGAGACAGTTTCACCTTTTGTACACTTTAAAGAAGTATATAACATGAAAAATTATTATCATTATTGCCTGAGGAAAAAAAAATTCAATTGTTAGCATTCCTTTGATGATAATTTAGCACAGAAAATATTTTCCCATTTATACAGGCTAATATGCAAAGGAGTTGAGGGAGATGTTGCTTGTGTAACTTTTAAATATATTAAAGAATTTAAAACAACTAAATGTTATCCTAGGCACATGGGATTCAAAAAGTGAAAATTAAACAGTTCCTGCACTCAAAGAACTTACATTCTAATATGTATCTAAGTGTATACACAAAAATATGCAGGTTGAGCCAAAAATATTTGGTATAGGTTTTAAATTTAAATATACACACAGAGTTTCCTCCAAAAGAATATAAACTCTTTCAGAGAAGGAATTTTTCCTTTCTTCTTTCTTTTTTTACATGTCTTCCCAGGGTCTAGCACAATGCCTGGTATCACATAAATATTTAATAAATATCAACTGACTGAAATTTTGAAATGGGGTAAGGTTTTGGAGGAAAGAAAATAGTTCTATTTTGGATATGCTGAGTGTGCCTTCATAGTTACCACTTTGAAACATCTAATAGGCAGCTGGAATTATGAGTTTGGAGTTCAACAAAGAGCAATGGACTAGAAAGATATGTTACTTGAGGATTCATCTGCTTAAAGATGATAATTAAACTCATGAGCATAGAGAGAAAAGAGGGACAGGTTAACAGTAATTGGGGAAACTCAAAGATAGAAAGAGTAATCTCAACACTCAGTTATAGAGGGTCAGAGAGCTAGGAGGATAACTAGGGGAGGAGAGAGTCACAGAAACCCAGAGAGCAAAGTATATCTAGAAGAAGGAAGCCAAAGATGCCCAAGGTTGCAAAAAAAAAAAAAAAAAAAAAAAAGAGCAGTAAAAAAAAGTCATCTGATTTATCAATTAAAAGATCATTTGTAAATTGGAGAGAGCAGCTACAATTACTCAGTGAGGTTGGAAGTCAAATCCGCAAAGTGTGGAAAATTGAGTGAGAAGTGAAGAATAGACTTAATAAGTATAGACAGCTTTTAAAGAGATCTACAGGGAAGGATATAAATAGGATGACACTGTGAGGGAACAATAAGGCCTAATGAAAATTTTTAAGGATGGGAGAAACTTGGGTGTGTTTGTGGACAATAAATATGAAATCACTAGATACAGAGATTAATGAGTAAAATTCTAAGTGCCTTAAGGACAGAGGCCATATATATGTTTACTATAAAATAAAAATAAAGAGAAACAAAGAGCTCCCAGGCGTGAAGATGAACCAAGTCTATGTCTATAATACTGCTTCATTATTCCCTATTCCACAAATGTAATGCACCTTATGCAATACTTTGACATCTTCCCTTCAGCAGATCTTGGAACACTCTATACCAAAGTAGCTTCCTCTATTATTTAGGGGCAGGAAATCATTCTCAGATAGTATTACTCAGGTCAGTAATTCCAATCTGAACAGGTCTAACTCACCTACGAGAGTGAAGTTGCTTTCCAGAAGCTCTCTATGGGTGTTGAACCAGGCCTGAGCCAGACGATTGTTTTTGTTCTTTCCAATAATATAATTCATAATGTAAGCAAGCAGGCCTGTTACCATCAAAATTTCCATGTAATAACTTTCCCAGCTATTTTGAAGATGTGCAGGGACCTAACAAAAACAGTATGATTATAATTAATAATAAAAAATGTGGCTTCTTGTGCATAGAAGAAAACTTCAGAAAATATAAATCATAAGCAATAATATCTATTTTAATTAATTAAAATTATTTTCAAAGAATATGGTCATAGAATGGTAAGTAAATCATTCTGATGTTCTATATTAATCCTGCTAGAGAAACATACATAGTATAATGACAAAAAAAAGAATTGGAAAATTATTTGATATACTAGACTATAAGTCATTTTTGCCTAAATCTTATGTATCTGCCCCTCTGCTGTGTTGTGGTAATAATATAGAAAAAGGGTAGAAGGGAAAAGGAATCTCTTCAGTAATTTGTTATCTCAACATCAGTTAAGTGTAAGTAATTATAAGTTGAAGCCAATGGTTACAAAATATCACACTGTGGCTCTATCTGGCATTCAGTGTCTTATATACTTACATCAACAATTGTTATAGGGTCTTTGCTTTTGCTGGAAGACATATCTGGTTTCTCTTCAAAGCCTTCAAATTCCTCATCATCATATGGTTCATTCTCAGTATCCCCCTCCTAAGTAAAGGAAAAACATTGTTTGAGATACTTCTAGAGAAAATAGAGTATGTAAAATAGCAAGCAAAGAACAGAAAACTATGAAATGTTTTCTTTAAAGGTAAAGTCCCATGATTTTGTATTAAGAATTTAAATCAATCAGATCTTCTCCCCAAACAAATCATACACCTTTATTTTTCTACATTTTTTAAATTGAGTGTAAGGAGGAAAAAATTCTCCATTTCATTAGAAGATGAACTTTTAAGATGGAAATATTGCCTTGGTAACAAACCATCCTTCATGAAGGAAAAAGGGCTCCACCTACTGGTCAATAAAGATTAAGTCTAGGCAATAAGGGTCTCTTGGAAAAGGGTTTTGCTTTCATGCTTAGTAGATTGTTACTTATTTCCAGACATTATTGATCTGATTGGTGTAGGAGATCAAAAAGTTCACCTGGGGATCTGTATCTTCAAAGTCCTCTGGGTTGTCATCTGGCCCTTCCAGCTCTACAGTGGCTTCCTCTTCATCTTCTTCAGTGGTTATAACTCGCTGAGGGGGCTCTGTGACAACATCTTCCATTACATCCTCAAACTCAGCAAAGTCATTATCATCATACTCTACCATGTCATCTCCATCCTCAAAATCATCAAACTTGGCTTCCAAGAAATCCCCCAGCATCAAAAGACACACACAGAGTAAGCAGATAATTCTCATTGTGACTGTGAAATGAATGAAAAAGAAAAAACATGCTATATTTACTTGCTTCCAGAATTAATCAAATATTGTAAATACTTCTAAAAAAAAAAGATACAAGGGTTATAAGATTTCTTTTTTTAGGCAATGGGTTAAGTGACTTGCCCAAGGTCACATAGCTAGGCAATTTTTAAGTGTCTGAGGCCAGATATGAATTCAGGTCCTCCTGACCCTAGTACTGGTGCTCTATTCACTGAGCCACCTAGCTAGCTAAATAACTAAAATTTCACCAATATTTCCTATGATGTAATCTGAACAAATGTGATATAGTAGAAAGAAAAAAACCAGAAACTAAGAAACCAAGGATCTTTTCTTGGTTCTTAGATAATTAGCTGTATAAAAGTCACTGGGAAGGCCATTTCACTTCTAGGGGTCTTGGCTTTCTTATATGCAAAATGTGAGGATGGACTCTAATTGGAGAATTTTGCAAGGTGATTCTATTACAAATATTTAGTGAATATCTAGTTTATTGCCAGCACAAATTAGGTATTGTAAAAAATGTCTTGTTTGGCATATAAAGGGCTGTTACAAACTGGTCCTTTCTTATCCTTCTCTGCACATAAACCTTCTCTGGTTCAACCAAACAGGCCTACTTGCTGTTCCTTACACATGATGCTCTATCTTCCATCTCTGGCCCTTACTTTGGCTTAGCTGACCCTCATGCCTGGAATGCTCCTTATCTCCATCTCCTGGGATCCCTGGTTTTCTTTCAGACCCAGATCAAGTGCCACTTTCTGAAGCTTTCTCCTGTCCCTCTGGTGTCTATTGCCCAAAATTTCTATCTGCTTTAAGTGTGTATATACCTATACAAGTTTGTATATACCTACACAAATGCACATTGTTTCTTCCCATTAGAATGAGAACTTCCTGAGGGGTAGCAACTTTTTCCCTTTGGTCTGTGTATCTACAAAATGTCTTGTTTAGGTATTTAATAAACATACATAATGAAAATACAAAAAGATTGTGCTGTTATTATTCTAAGAAGAGGTACAACGTAACCAGAGAATTCAAAGGAAAAAATCCTTTTGGCTGGAAGTTTTCCTAAGGGAAGTAGCAACTGGTTAGAATTACCCCATGGAATAGTTTCAGTATTATGGAGAGAGCAGAAACTAGAGGGTAAAAAAGGATGAATGATGTGAAAGGAGGAGCAGAAAGCAAAGACTATTTTTGAGAAGTGTGGTCTTCAAGAGAGATGGGGAAGAAGCCAGACTAAAGGACCAAGCAGTAGGGTCTAGGAAGTTCCAAAGTCAAGTACTGAAGTCAATTCTATTTGTAGCTTAGTGTGACAACCCATCTTCTGATGAACACTTTTAAGAGGATGAGTCTAATAATCCATTATAGTATTCCTTATTACTACAAGGAATTAAACTAGAATAACCCAACCACTACAGTAAGAGAATCACAGAACCATTCTATTGCTTAAATATTTGCTACTTGCCTTTAGTTCTGAAAAATTTCTAATTAGTAACAGGGCTTCTCCAACCAATTAGCTTTTTGGGTTTTAAAAAAAGTGACTGGAGGAGGTGGCTAGGTAGTGCAGTGGATAGAGCACCAGCCTTGGAGTCAGGAGTACCTGGGTTCAAATCCGACTTCAGACACTTAATAATTACCTGGTCATGTGGCCTTGGGCAAGTCACTTTAACCCCATTGCCTCGAAAAATCTAAAAAAAAAAAAGTGACTGGAAAGGTGCTTTAAAACAGTAATATAAATTCTATGTGTCAAGTGATTGTGGGATTTAGAAATATCATTAGAAATTTAAAAATAATTGATAGCAAATCAGGTTTTGTTTTGTTTTTAATCTTATACCTCAAGAAGTATGATTCTCATAGGATCTTTGCTTTTGCTGGAAGACTTGCTAATTTATCTTCATGGAATTCAAAAGTTTTTGTTTTCATCAACATTTCCTTCCTAAGGACATTCAAGATGCCAAAACAATTTGAGTCCTTTCCAGGGGGGAAAGTAGTTAACTTTTAGCCAGATGCAATCATTTAGCCCATCCTACCCCCCCTTCCTGAACACTTCCTTCACATGCATAACCCCCTGAAATTCCCCAACACAGTCCAAATCATCCTCTGGGGTCGGTATGAGACATTTTAGCAATACAGCATTTTAGGCTTTAGAGAGAATGTTTAGTCTTTTATTTCGATATCTTCACAATCAATTTTGTTTTGTAAAAATGAGGAATTATTTTCACTGTCTAAATTTAAACTTTCCTTCCTATTTATTAAAGTTATAATCTTTTAATTATCAGGCATGCAGAGGCTATTGCCAAATTACTCTTCAAATACTAATGGCACAGATGAGTACTTTTAGTTCTCTTGTTTGTGTTGTCTTATTTTGATTTTTAAAATTCTTTTTCATTGTTCATGAATTTTGTGTAGAGATTTAACTCAATAATGCGGATATTGTAAGCCATAATTCAAGAATTCGAATAACTGGCAATTTCTACATTAATGTTACACTTGATAAATAAGAATAGATTCTAATTAGTGGTAATAAATACTTTAAAAGAAACATGTTTTTCTAATAATTCACTATGTCCATGTGAAAGGACCACCAAGAACAGAAATGATCAATGTTCAGGAAAAGCTTAATTCTTTTTTTTTTGGTTTTGCAAGGCAGTGGGGTTAAGTGACTTGCCCAAGGTCATACATACAGCTAGGTAATTATTAAGTGTCTGAGGCAGGATTTGAACTCAAGTACTTCTGACTCCAAGGTCAATACTCTATCCAGTGTGTCACCTAGCTGCCCCAAAAAGCCTAATTCTTACAATGTTCCAGTACCAGAACTTGTGAACCACCTTTTGCTTTTCAGAACTCTCAGTTCTCTCTAGAACCATTAAAAACTGTAGCTTTATTTATGCAAAACCTGCTTTATACTTAGTAGATCAAAGGTGATTTCCATTTTAATTTTTCAAAGATAGCAAACATAAGAGGAAGGCTAATGGACAAAAGAAAGTAGACCTACTCAGAGTGTATTACAACAATGAACATAAAAAATGAGCCAGTGCTCATTTTAGCTCATTGTAGCCAATGCTATATTTTATGAAGATTAATAAAAATAGGGGGTGGTAAGGGAAATACATGTATTAAAGACAAACCTTAAATATTAGCTTATCTATATTATATTATCAGTAATTGCTCCTCTGATAAATTTCAAACACTTCAAAGTATTTAAATCCTGAGTTAAACTTGAGTCTGATTTATTATTAAACACTTAACACACAAAATTTATACTCTATATCATCAAACACTGCATTAATATCTTATTCTGAAATTTCACCTGTGTAAAACAAAGCAAGTTTTAAAACATGATCCAAATGAACAGAACAAGTGTTAACCTAGGACAAAGACTAGAAAGGTAACTAGACAAACAGGTTGACCCTTGGAGCCAGGAAGACAAAATCAAGTTTTGCCTTTGATACATACTAGCCTTGTGTCCCTCTAAGACTAAGTTATAGTTGAGATACTGATCTGAATTAATGAGAATTTTTTTTATACTGATCAAAATGCAGGTCAGAATCCTCTCCACTCCAAAATTCCAATAGGGTTAGAGAATTTCTATTGGCTGATAATTCTTTTTTCTCCTGGACTAAATAACTCAATTTTACTCATTCAAAATCTGAACAAATCTCAAAATGTTTTTCCAATATTAAAATAGAATCACTTAAAAACCTTAGTAATAGTAAGCAATTTGTTATAAGATATGATTATACCTTTGCAATTAAATATTTGTAACTTCAACTTCTATACTTGGTTCAGGGTGATAGAAATTATAATCTCAGAAGGAATCTGTGAACTTTAACCACAAAGGATTTTTCTAGTTTTGATCCAAAGTATCTTATGGGCATAGGTCTTCCACTTCCAAGTACTTTTCTTTGACTTCTTTAAGTTAGGCTGTATATTCAGCACTGAGGCTCATGAGATGATTCTCATTTGCTAAATGGTCAAGCCAGGTTTCAGGGACATCTTGGTGGTGGCTCTGAATGCCAAGGCCATAGCTCAGCTTGACTGATGGATTCCTTGAAAAGAGTGAGCAGATGTGAGTCAGGAGGAATAGGCAGGCAACTTGCTGATGGGAGAGATAGTACTTTCCCTACAGAACTATAGTTAGTTTTCAAAAGATTGTGTAGAAGCAATTTAATAGTGTCAATGGTCTCCAGCATGGGGTGAAAGACAATCCACTGAGTGGCAGAAATATTAATTTCTATTTTTAATTCTGTCTAAAAAAACTTAAGCAGTTAAAATTTTACTAATGTTTAATATATAGATCAGTACTAGTACTGTCATGTGTTTATAACATGTCCCAAGAGATGTGTGAAATTACAGGAAGATAATATGGGAGTTTCACAATGCAGAAGGATTGATGGTGCCAAAGTTAGTTTGTTCACTTTTAGCATATTACAATATACTGCAGTTTATATGTGCCCAATTAAGTGGATTTAAAGACATTTTATTAAAAAGATTCCTGCAAAGAAACCACAGACTGAATGGAATACTAAGGATTTTAGCATAAGCAATTAGCAGAAACAACATTTCTACTCTTATGACTCCTTTTTTCTGTCAGTCTCATGAGGGATGACAATAAAATATAAAGTTGACAAAAAATCAGCTAAAAAATGACTCAGAATTAAATAAAAAGTACTTGAAATAAAGATTTAAAAATCCTATAATGAGGAATAATGTTCACTAATAATCTAGTTAGGACCAATGGCAATAGGCCCCTTTTGCAAAGCTAAAAATTCACTATAAGACTGGGCAAACTGGAGTGTCCATACACAGTCTCTTATTTTCTTCTATAAAAAGCAATAAAACCATCTCAAGATTTAATTGGTTCAGAGAATGTGGGCATTGACAAATAATTGATGTTTCCCAATAAAAAGGGATAATGACTCAGCAAACAAGTAGTTGGTGATTCTCAAGCTTAATGGACTTCCTTACATTCAAACAAGTCAATGCATATTTATTTTATTAAAAAAATTTTTTTTGGTTTTTGCAAGGCAATGGATTAAGTGAGTTGCCCAAGGTCACACAACTAGGTAATTAAGTGTGTGAAGCTGGATTTGAAATCAGGTCCTCCTGACTCCAGGGCTGGTGCTCTCTCCACTGCAGCACCTAGATGCCCCTAAAATTTTTTAAAATAATTTTAATTTTTTCCCAATTACATGGACAATTTTTAATTCATTTTTAAAATAAAATTTTGAGTTACAAATTTTCTGCAACAATCCCCCTGCCCCTTCCCCTGAGATGATAAGCAATTTGATATAAATTATACATGAATTCACCTTTATTACTGGATCATCATTGTAGCAAATGTGGACACAAGGAAAGAAGCATTTAAATAAACCAATATTAAATCTTTGCTGACTATACTTTTGTGCTGTTGAGCAAACTTCCCTTTCCTAAATATTATGTGCTATGAAGTCTCAGTTGATTCCAGGTCTGAGCCAGAACCACTGAACTGGCTTAAGTAAGATGGTTTGATTTGGAATGACCTTGTAGCCAAGCTACAGGACAAAGTAGACAGAAAAATGTAGAGGGAGATGAGCTCCAAGATTGGGCAGTTTTGCATATGGGCATGGCATCCAATGCCTACCATACTTCTGGAGAAATAATTCAAGTCCTTTCAATGAGTCAGGGAAGGGACTCTCACTGACCTAATGAGAAATATGTCTTTGGGTATTTAAAAAGATATGAATATATACTCCCAGTCTTTTAAGACAAAAGATGGGTAGGTATCTCATGACCTTAATAATGAGTAAATGGGGCAATAACAATGTATGCCAGGACTGAATGGTCCCAGAGAGCATGTATGATCTACAATTCAAGTTTTAAATTAAAAAAGTGTTTAACTATAAGGTGAAAAGAATGTGAGCGGAAGTAAGGATGAGAACTTGGAACCTGCCCCAGTAATAAAAGACTACAACTTAATCTATTACTACATCATTGGAGTGACTTCCTCCAGGGAAGGTTTTCTCTAGCCAGGCAATTTGGGGAAGGGAGGAGTGCAAGACCAGCTTAGATAATGATGAGAACAATGATCTGTGAGGATGTGATTCAATGGAGCCAATGCATAGCTACTCTTGGCTATAGAGTTCCAGGTCCTAGACTGGAACTGTTTGTTTGTCCATTTTTAGATGTCTAAGAAAGGAAGATGTGCATACCTGGCTGATTTAGTTGTAAAACAGTTAGTTGGTGTTCTGTTTTTTGGGGGGAGGGTTTGAGATCCCCAAGCAAATGGACAGAGTAAGAGGTGAGGTTCGTGGACTGGCTCTATACCCCACTCTCTATCAGTTAATATGTCTTTACAGTTTCTTTGAAACTGTCCCCTTTGTTGTTGCTTATTGCACAGTATTATTGTATTACATTCTTATACCATAATTTGTTCATTCATTTCCCAATTAATGGGCATCCTCTTTTCTTTCTTTTTCTTTTTTTCTTTTGCAAGGCAATGGGGTTAAGTAACTTGCCCAACTAAGTAAATATTAAGTGTCTGAGGCCATATATGGACTTAGGTGCTCCTTACTCCAAGACCAGTGCTCTGGGCCACCTAGCTGCCTCAAAGTACAATGATTTTTAGATTTCTCCTTGCTTTGTTTTTCAGGCAACCTGCTGACATCATTACTCTTACATTTTTAAAAATCTTTTGACTTTGTTCTAATATTTCTAGCTGTCTCATAGAGTAATTTATTTCTCTCTGATCTAGTTTTTAGAGAATCCATTGCTACGGCAAAGTTTGTCACTTCCTCTAAACTACTTATTTTTTTGTTTAATTCTATCTTCAGTAGTTTTTATTTCAATTTTAGCTCTTAATTTAGCTCTTAATTTCTTATTGTTATTCATGTCCAACTGAGTGTCACAATCTGGACCTGAAGTCAGAAGTAACCAGAATTCAAATCTGGCTTAGATATGCATTAACTGTGTAACCCTGGGCAAATCATTTTAACTTTTATTTGCCCCAGTCTCCTCACCAGTAAAATGGGAATAACAATATCCTTTCATAATTGTCATAAAGATAAAATGAGATAATATTCGTAAAGCATTTTCTAAACCTTAGAGTCTTGTATAAAAGGTAGCTATTATTAGCATATTCTTACTCTGAATCTCTGCTTGCAGTTATTATAGTTACTTCTTTTAGGGCAATATATATAGGTTTGCAATAATTTGTATGCATGTGGATGTTTTGATTTACTCATATTTCAAGGTTTAGTCTCTAAAATAGGGCTATGTGCTAGAGCCTATTTTAATGTATAGTTTGGGCCTATTTGTTCTCAGTTTGTGTTTCCTGGATTCCTGCACTGATCTCTACCTCCAGGAATTAAGTCCTCCTTCAGCGGTCCAGGGCTTTCTCTAGCTCAAGACTTGAGTGTTCCACTTTGAGCATTCTTGTTATCACACTGGTTGTTACCTACTGCTGTTCCCTGTGACTTCCAAGGTCCCCACTCCAGGGCTTTCTGACAATGGGGCTTTCTTGGATGCCTTTTCTTGCTGTCTCTGAAGACAGGCAGTTACATGTGTCCCTAGCTTCTGGTTGCTGGAAGGTTACTATGTACTAGTATAGTAGTATTTGCTTTCCTGGAAAGGTCTACTTTTGTATTGCCTATGAACTCTTCAGGCTAACTTCTACGCAGTTCACTCTATCCCTTTAGCAAGAGGTGACCAATTATGACCACATGATACCTTAATTACAATGATTTTTTTTCCTCTAACACCAACATGATCATACCTTAGATATCATCATCTCTAATAAGTGCATTGCTTCCAGGATTTCACTCTCCAAATAAAATCTACTTTCACTTACCATTGTGGAAACTGAGTGAACCACAGACTGATTCCATCTTGTGACTCAAATCTGGATCTAGCTTAGTTTCCCTTCTAATTGATTATGGAACTAAGTTTAATTTCTTTCTAGTGATAAAACTTTATTCCACTATGTGAATTGTGAGAGAACTTTACTGCATTGTTTGAACCTAGCCATGAGTGTCTGGGAAGCTGGGCCACAAGTTTTCTCACAATTATAAATCTCAAGCAACCCAAGGGGCTTATCTGAAAACTGGTCTCATACTGTTTCCTTGTTCCTTAGATTGAATGCAAACATTTAGGGGGTTGAGTGAGACACCTTTTCCTGATTTCAGAGCATTGCACCTGTTTGCTCTCCCTCTCCCTACTTGAAAAGTTCCTAATACTTCCTTCAATTAGAAATCAGCAGCTAAGCGCCTCAGGGACAGAGTACCAGACCTGAAGTCAGGAGGATCTAAGTTCAAATGTGACCTCAGTCACTTACTAGCTGTGTGATCTTAGGAAGTCACTTAACTTTGCATAGCTCCCCCCTCATTCAAATCCAATTTATATGCATATTATGACATCATTTCCTTGATGTCATGATCCTCTTCAAGAATGAAGGATAAACATCCTGGTAATTATTTTCTTTTAATGCATAATTGTATTCAGGGTCCAGTGCCAAGTGAGGAGGCCTGAACCCTATTTGTTATTCAACTGGCATACATTAATAAATGGATACATATGGAAGTATGAAACTTTGTTTCCTCAGTTATTTGAGATTTCATCATACCTTCTCACAATAGCATTATCTTGACTTATCCTTACACTTTTGACCTACTTTCCTCACTTCAGCTTCATTTACTTCCAGACCTATCCCAAGCTACATGATATACACTACCATTTTTTTTGCAAGGCATTGGGGTTAAGTGGCTTGTCCAAGGCCACACAGCTAGGTAATTATTAAGTGTCTGAGGCCGGATTTGAACTCAGGTACTCCTGACTCCAGGGCCGGTACTCTATCCACTGCGCCACCTAGCCACCCCTACCACCATTTTTTAAAAAAGTCCTTTCTCTCCTCCATTCTGACTTTTAATTATTTCTGTCTTATGACACCTTATTCCTTTGTAACCCTTAACATATTTCCTCCATGGTTTTCTCTTGAGAATTGTTACCAAATACTGTTATAGCAACAAAAATTAAGATAATTTATTTGCTGCAGATTTGTGGTATATCACAGTTAGACCCCATACCAATTGGCCTCTGCTTCCACACTACTGATGACCACTACCCATGACCTATTTGCCAAATTCAATGTACTTCTTAGTTCTTAAACACAAGGACCTTTGTTTAATTTTGACACGGATGGATAGCTGTGTGGCCTTGGGCAAGCCACTTAACCCCATATGCCTTGCAAAAATCTTAAAAAAAAAAAAAGGACATGGATGGAAGAGTCATTCTTCTCTTGGATTTAGAGACACTATACTGTCCTGGTTATCTTTGTACTTAATTCTTCTTTGAAGTCTCTCCTTTGATTCCTTATTCTCTAACTTAATAGATAAATTTCTTAAGGGACTCTTCTGGATCCTCCTCTATTTTCTTTATTACTTTTCCCTTAGAAATCTCATTTAATACCATTTGCTTCAGTTACTACCTCTTTAATGGTAACTCCTGAATCTGCCCTGACCAGGGTTCAAATTCTGGCTCTTGACTATTTACCTGTAGAAGCAATCTCAGTAATATGTTTTATATTTGTCACCACTGGTCCCCCTTATTAAGGTTCTTATCACTACTTAACTAGACTATCCTAACTGCATCCTTTTAGGTATTTTTACCTCCATTTTCTTACCCTTTCAAACCATGTGCTTATTTCTGCACCCCCCCCCCCCAATATTTTTGGCCAATAACTAGACAAGTCACTATTCAGCTCAAGTCTTCAGAGATTTTCTACAACTAAGGAGTAAAGTTCTAATTTCTGCCTGGCATTCAAGTACTTCCACAACTGTGGCACTACATTGCCTTTCTAAATCTGTCTACTATTACTCTTTTCATATACTCTATGCTCTGTTCAAAATGTACCATTCTCTTCTTCCTAAATTTGTACTCTACTCTTGTACTGTTTCACATACCTGGGATGTCCCTCCTTCCTTTCATCTACTGAATTCCTTACCTTTCTTTAAAGACCATCTCAAATGCCACTTCCTGAATGAAGCCTTTTCTGATATCTGATTGTAGAAAACAAACTTTGTTCTAAGAATACACTTCATTTTGTAACTCTTTGCCATACATTCCACATTGTATATTATAGCTATCTACCTTGATGTTTTATTTACTAAACTTCCTCTTACTAAGTTCAATAAGAGCAGAGATTCTGTATCTCCTCGGAAAGTGCAAAGTACTTAGCAAACAGTAGGTGCTTAATAAATGTTTCATTGTATTTTCCAAATTCCAAAATTTCCAAAGTTCAAAATCTTGTATTTATCTTCGATCATTTTTCTTCTCCTCCAGCATTCACATAAAGCCAGTACATTCTGTCATTTATGTTTTTGAAATGTGTTTTGCATTACTCCCTTTTATGCCAATGCAACAGACATTTATCATGCACTGAATTTCATTCCTATAGCAAACGTACCATATATGGGGTTTGGAGCATTATTCTAATTTTAGAGAATAACTATATTCCTCATAAGCATAGGAATCTTGTCTCTCAATTAACTCCTTCAACACCAGACTATATTGCCAAATTCAAGGTCAATTATGGTGAGTAAGATTTGACTAGCAGCATATTAAACTATTACCAGTAGACAAGAAACTAGAAAACTACCTGGAGGTTTTCCTATGGCACAAAGCTAGGTTTTAAGTTTCGTCAATGCAAATAAACCTATTTTCAACTTCTTTTCTATCACATAGCAGGTATCTAAATAGGTGCTTTAAAAAGTGTTCAATGGGGGTGGCTAGGTGGTAGAGCACTGACCCTGGAGTCAGGAGTACCTGAGTTCAAATCTGGCCTCTGAGACTTAATAATTACCTAGCTGTGTGGCCTTGGGCAAGCCTCTTAACCCCATTTGCTTGAAAAACCTAAAAAAAAAAGTGCTCACTGAAAATGAATGTGATGGCCTTCATTTTTTTTAAGGTTTTTTTGGGGGGGTAAGGCAAACAGGGTTAAGTGGTTTGCCTAAGGCCACACAGCTAAGTAATTATTAAGTGTCTGAGACTGGATTTGAACCCAGGTACTGACTCCAGGACCGGTGCTTTATCCACTACGCCACCTAGGTGCCCCTGTGATGTCCTTCATACAAGAAAATAACAATGTTAACTCATAATTAGTATAGTTTATTCCCCCCCCCCATCTTCTTGCCTTATGACCAACTGTTCACATCTGTAAGACAGAAGTTGGGTTAAGGACACCATGAAATAGTTCATCCTCTACATTAACTAGCCTGTCTAAATTTAAGTCTATGAACTTAATAATTAAATTTACATAATGCTTTGAGGTTTGCAAAGTGTTTTACATCCAACATCTCCTAAAAGTTAACTTACTCTGTATTTCTGGCATAAATCTGACCTGATGAAAGTGTATAATCTTTTTTTCCATCAATATTCATTAGGAAAAAATGTGTAAGGAAACATAAGAAGTTATGCTAAAAGAAGGCACAGTATTAATAATCTTTATAATGAATTCAAAAGTGATGAAGTCACCCATTAAATTGAAGAGGATAACAGTAGATTAGAAAGTAGAGTACAGTAATATGTTTACTTCAAACAGTAAAATGAAAGGTTAGAACAGAATTAATTATATTGCAGGAAAATTTTAATAGAAACAGAGAAATGAATTATCTCACATAAAACAAGAAATTTAAAAAATACTTTAACAGATAAAAAATCAGAGCGGCAGCTAGGTGACAGTGAAGAGAGCACTGGGTCTAGGTTCAGGAAGATTTGAATTGAAATTCAAATCCAGTTTTGGACATTTATTAGTTATGTGACCCTGGACAATTCAGCTAATTTCTGCCTCAGTTTTCTAAATTGTAAAATGAGGATAGTAACAGGACCTACAATGCAGGACTGTTGTAAAGATTACACAGGATAACATTTGTAAAAAGCACTTAGTACAGTCTCTGGAACATGTTTCTTAATATTCAGACATTTTCAGAAATATCCAATTCTTCTGACCCCATTTGGGGTTTTCTTGGCAAAGATACTGGAGTGGTTTGTCATTTCCTTTTTTTAAAAATTTTTTTATTTATTTAAGGCAATGGAATTAAGTGATTTGCCCAAGATCACACAGCTAGGTAATTATTAAATGTCTGAGGCAGCATTTGAACTCAAGTCCTCCTGACTCCAGGGCGGGTCCTCTATTCACTGTGCCACCTAGCTGCCCCTGTCATTTCTTTCTATAGCTCATTTTACAGTGGAGGGAACTGAGACAAACAGAGTTAAGCAACGTGACTAATGTCAACAGCTAGCAAGTGTTTGGGGTCAGATTTGAACTCAGGAAGATGAGTCTTCTTGACACTAAGTCTGGCACTCTATCCATTGTGCCACCTTGGTGACCCTGACACAAAGTAAGTACTATAGAAGAAATACTGTTCTCTCCTTCCTATCATAGGGAAATTATTTAATTTTCAAATTTTAAGTAGGAAAAGATAATAAATTACAGAGAAAAAAACAGTAAAATTCTGTCAGTTAAAAAGGTCTCAATGTGCCCCTTTTGGACTTAATTAACAAATCTAACAAAAAAAGATAAAACAAGAAAGTAAGACTCATAATAAGACTTTAAAAGATAAACACAGCGGAGCCAAGATGGTGACATGAAGGGATCGAGTCTTAGGAGCTCTCTGATAAAAACTCATAAACTAAGGACTCTAACTAAACTTTTGAGAGACAGAACCCACAAAGGGACCCAAGTGAGGCAGTTCTCCTACTCAAGGTAACCTGGAAAAGAGCAGAAAGGCTCTGCTCCCCCGGGTTGGAGGGGCTGCCCGCCAGAGGGGTGGCCCGCCAGAGCCAAAGAACTTCAGCCTCCCGGACGCAGCCCCAAGGCGCTGGGAGTCACAGCTCGCAGCGGGGGGGGGGGGGGGGGGGGGGGGGGGGGGGGGGGGAAATCTCCTGAGCTGCACCCCGAGGAGCACCGGCACAAAGTGGGGGAACAGCGGGGGACCGTGAGCACGCATGGAGCCCAGCCCTCAGGGCACACAGCTAGCAGCTTGGTCTTTGGCAGCCCAGACTGGGAAACAGAAGCAGGTGGAGCGGGTAAGCAGGAGCCCCCAGGGCATGAGCCCATTGAGCTGAGGGAGGGGAGTGAAGAGAGAGACTGCCCAGCTCTGTCCTCTGCCCCTGGAACAGGACTCTGGGGCTCTGACCACATTCAGATCCTGATTGAAGTCTAGCCCCCCCCCAGAACAGCAGGGCCCCCCCACCTCGACCCTGTGGCAGAGAGGGGCGCTCATGGTCATTCACAGACCAGGAGGGAGGACAGAGCCTCACACACTGAGACCCTTGGGGGATTGTCCCAAAAGCTCAGGAAGCACCCCAAAAAACAGGCTTAGGCTGGGAAAATGAGCAAGCAAAGAAACAAGAGGAAGACCATTGAGAAATATTTTGCAAATGAGCCTAAGAAGGATCAAAATATTCAGTCTGAAGATGAGGAAGCACAAGCTCCTGCATCTAAAGACTCCAAGAAAAAACAGACATTGGGCTCAGGCTATGACAGAGCTCAAAAAAGACTTTGAAAATCAAATGAGGGAGTTGGAAGAAAAACTGGGAAAAGAAAGGAGAGAGATACTGGAAAAACATGAAAATGAAGTCAGCAGCTTAGTCAAGGAAATCCAAAAATATGCTGAAGAAAATAGCATGCTAAAAACCAGCTTAGGTCAAATGGATAAAACAGTTCAAAAAGTTATTGAGGAGAAGAATGCTTTAAAAAGCAAAATTGGCCAGATGGAAAAAGAGATAAGAAAACTCTCTGAGGAGAACAAATCCTTCAGACAAAGAACAGAATTCAGGGAGATTGATGAATTTAACAGAAATCAGGAATCAATACTTCAAAACCAAAAAAAAATGAAAAATTAGAAGAAAATGTGAAATATCTCATTGAAAAAACAACTGATATGGAAAACAGATTTAGGAAAGATAATTTAAAAATTATTGGAATACCTGAAAGTCATGATCAGGAAAAGAGCCTTGACATCATTTTCAAAGAATTACTACAGGAAAATTGCCCTGATATTCTAGAAGCAGAGGGCAAAATAAAAATGGAGAGAATCCACCGATCCCCCTGAGAAAGAGATCCCAAAAAACCAACCCCTAGGAATGTTATAGCCAAGTTCCAGAACTCCCAAGTCAAAGAGAAAATATTACAAGCAGCCAGAAGGACACAGTTCAAATATCGTGGAGCTGCAGTCAGGATCACGCAGGACTTAGAAGCAACTTACATTGGAAGCTCGTAGGGCTTGGAATATAATATACTGGAAGGCAAAAGAGCTTAGAATGCAGCCAAGAATGAACTACCCAGCAAGGCTGAATGTCCTCTTCCAGGGAAAAAGATGGACTTTCAATGAACCAGGGGAATTTCAAAGGTTCCTTTTGGAATGGCCAGAGCTGAACAGAGGGTTTGATCTTCAGATACAGGACTCAGGTGAAGCATGGACATTGGAGGAGAGGGGGAAAACATGAGGGACTTGATGATGAACTGCATGTATTCCTCCATATAAAAATGACACTGATAATACTCATATGAACCTTCTCAGTTAATAGAGCAGGTAGAGGGAGCTTTTATAGTTGAAGCACAGGAGAAAGCTGAATTCGAAGATAAAATATGGTGTAAAAATGGAGTCAATAGGAAAAAAAGAAATGGAATGGGAGAAAGAAAAAGGAGAGGGGGAATAGTCCAAGATATTTCACATAATAAGATTTTTTTTTATTACAATGAGCTATTGCAATGATATGGAAGGGGGGAGGCAAGGGGGAATGAGGGAACCTTTGCTCTCATCAGAGATGGCTAGGAGAGGAAACAGCAAATATACTCAATGTGGTATAGTCACCTGGAGTAAGAAGGAGGGGGGAGCAGGGGGAAGGGGTGGGGATGTGAATAAAGGAGGAGAGGATGGACCATGGGGGCAGAGTGGTTAGATATAACACATTTTCTTTTTTACTTCTTGCAAGGGGCTGGGATTGGATGGCCTGCCCAGGACCATAGGGCCAGGTGGATTCTGGGCCTAAGGGGTGGTATGGGGGCTTGGGGCCTCTTGGCCTCAGGACCAGGGATCTGTCTGCTGCGCCACTCAGCGACCCTATAGCAGAGTCAGAGGGAAAGGAGAGAGAAAATATAGTACATGGTAGTGGAGAAATAAGAAAGGAGGGAGTTGCAATCAGCAATGGTAACGTTGGAAAAATATGGAAGTAACTTTTGTGATGGACTTATCATAAAGAATGTGATCCACCCATGACAGAGTTGGTATTGGAACAAAGACTGAAGCACATTTTTTGTTATTATTATTTGGGGGAGGGTGCAGGGCAAGTGGGGCTGGGTGGCCTGCCTGGGGCCACATAGCAGGGTGATCTTTGGGTGTCTGGGGCCGGATTCGGACCCAGGTGCTCCTGGCTCAAGGGCCAATGGTCTGTCTGCCACCCAGCCACCCCTACTATTATTACTATTTTATTTTATTTTGGGTCTTTTTTTTCCTTCTTTTTGGTTTTTGCAGGGCAGTGGGGATCGGGTGGCTTGCATGTCACATGGCTCGGTGATTATTGGGTTTAGGAGGCTGGATATGGACTCAGGTGCTCGTGGCTCCAGGGCTGGTGCTTCGTCCATTGTGCCACCTGGCCATACCTACAATTATTACTATTATTTTTTTTAATTTTAATTTTTTTCTCTCCCCTTTACTTTTTTTGCCCAAGCAAGTCTATCTGTATTCATGGGGGGAGGGGTATTTTGTTTACTTGTAAACAAGAATATTTTATTAATGTAAAAAAACATTTGTACAAAATGAGAACAAAAAATAAATTAAAAAATAAAAGATATACACACACATTTTGTGATTATTAAATATTAATAATATATAGCTCTCTCAGTTTTGCAAGGTACTTTTATAAAAATTGATCATTTGCTAGGGTAGGGATTAAATACTATGGCCCAAGGATCAAATCTAGCCTACCTCTGTTCCTGAATGGTCAAAATGGCTAAGAATAGCTTTAAGAATTTTAATTATTATAAAACTATTTTAAAATATTAAAATCATTAATTTGTGGACTGTACAAAAAAAAGGGGGGGGGAACAGGTCAGATTTGACCCATGGTTTGCTGACTCCTCTACTAGGATGTAAAAACAAATGTGGAAAATCAGAGTATTAAACACATCTTTTACTGATAAGAGCTAATAATAGCTAGAATTTACATATTATTTGTTAAATGCTTTACAAATATTTAACTTTATTCTCATAACCATGCTAGAAGGTAAATATTATTGCCCCCATTTTATTTTTTATTTTTTTAGGTTTTTTTTTTTGCAAGGCAAATAGGGTTAAGTGGCTTGCCCAAGGCCACACAGCTAGGTAACTATTAAGTGTCTGAGACCGGATTTGAACCCAGGTACTCCTGACTCCAAGGCTGGTGCTTTATCCACTACACCACCTAGCTGCCCCTATTGCCCCCATTTTAGAGATAAGACTAGACTCAAAGACACTTTCATCATCAAAAGAAAAAAGATCAGTTCAAATAACTGGGCATGCAACTAACAAACTTTGAGAAACAATACATTAAAATACCTCAACTAAAGAGAAAAACAAATTCTCTAAAGACCAAAGAAAGGAACAAAACTGAAAAAAAATATTGAAGGGATTACTGCCCTACTCTTGTGTTTCATCTTTACCTCAAACCCAGCATTTGTCCTGGATTCCTGAATTTCAACCTAACTAGAATTCACTATAAGTAGCCTGCAATCTGATCCACCACACTACTTACTGATCATTTTCATGCTATCCCACCAAGCCTATACCCCCAACCTCACATTAATTACCCTAATATAGTTTGGACAGTAGTTTTCAAATCAGTACCACCTAAAACAGTCTTCCCCCTGGATATTACTCCCCTTATAAGTATTGCACAGACCTATTAGGGCAAGAACGTTTTTGGTTGCTTTTATTTTTATATTTAGCCTTTAGTACAGTGCTATTGGAAGCACATAAACAAAGCTTTCTATTTCATTAAAAATAGAAAAAAAATTAGTTAACATGTGTTCTAGTTCATGTTAGGGGATGGAGGAGGGCCTGAAGATAAATTGACAATATAAAAAATGAAATAACTCACAAAAGAAGTAGACAAAATAAAATTATGAGAAACTAGTTTACCTAATTATAGAAGTTAAATGGAATATTCTTTATAAAAACCCTGAAATTATTAAGAATAAGAAAAAGTTCATTTAAATAACCTCATCTCACAAAAAGCAATTGAACAAGTCATGAAGGGACAAACTTTTAAAAATTTTTGAAGAGTGAAGTGTGCATAATGAGAACTATTTGAACAGTGACTACAACACTGTAAAGCAAAACATTTTGGAAATTATACTAATATTGAATGATGCCTCCTTCTTCCAAGTGGAAAGGTGATAGACTAAGACAAAGAATGAAACATAAAGGATAGATATGATCAAGCAAATACAGATGTTTTCTGTGGAAAAAATTTTTTCTTTTGTTCATTTGGTGGTTTACATTTTTGCAGATATAAACCAATTTCCTTTGAATTCTCAAATTTGCTAAAACACAAATGTAGCAAATCATCTTTGATAATTTTTAAAATTTCCTCTGTTGGGAATTCACTTCATTATTTATTTTGATTTTTGAACAACTAAGTTAATATTTATCTATTATGGTGGACCTTGAAAATATATAGTATTTATCAGTTCTATAAGTTTCTCAAATTTCTTTATTTCTCTAATTTATACCATTTCTTTGTACTTGTTTTGGGATTGCTAATTTATTTTCTAAGCTTTTGTAGTTACATACTTAGTTCATTGTTCTTTTTCTATTTTTTAATATGAATTTTCAGATATATACACATATATAGTTTTCTAAACAAATGTTTCAGCTGGGTCTCTAAGTTTGGATATACTGTTTCATTGTTATTACTATATTTAATATAATTTGTTTCTATGATTTGTTCTTTGATTCAAATTTTAAGATATTTTTCTTAACCTTCACTTAGGTTTATATCTCTTGCTCATATATCCTTTATGCTTTATAATCTTATTATCTGTGGTCCTTAAGAGATGCTTTTTCTATTAAACCTTCCTTTAAACATTTAGAATTCCTTCATGTCCCAGATATTATCAATGGATATAAAATTACCATGGGATGCTGAGAAATATCTTTTTAATATTTCCATTCAGAAATCCAGTTTATCAATTCATTCAGTTTTTTCGATAGTCTCTCAACAGTGTTTTATTATTGTTACAACAATGACATACCCTCAAAATGGCAAAAATGATAACAAAGGAAAATAATAATTGCTGAAGGTACTCTGTGAAGACAAGTTGTCTACCCCTCTAGCCCCCCTATTTGTACTTGTAAATGTACTCCTCAATATCCTTTTGCAATCTCTTCAGCCTTTCTTTGAAGAAAAAATCCACTCAGCCACTATGCCATTTGACATATGTGTACATATATATACACACACACACACACATACACATGCTACCAACTCTCCCAGCATGGGTCCATAAATTTATCTAATTATTTAAACTTTAAGCTATTAGCTTTTTTTTTAAGCTTCTCTTTATTTCTTCCAAAACTTTCTTCAAGCCTGAAGAAGTATACTTGCTTAGTTCTCATAACTTGTGATTTGTCGGATGCTTACGTTCATTTCTACTCATAACATTTATGAACACAAACATCTCATCAGACCTAGTCTTTTATCTTTCTAGACTCAAGTCAACCTTTTTTAAATTTGCCCAAAAGAAATTCTTTGGAAGTCAACGCTATCCCATTCCCTAGAACTGGTTTGAATTTTTCTCTAGTATTACTTATTTTAAAAGATGTTGAATAAGACACAGGATGTCAGCAAAATTCTTTGGGTTAAAATTAGCCATGACATTTGAACCCTTTGGCTGTTGGGTATTTAGCCCCCACTCATCACGGCGGCACCTGTCCCCTCAGCTCTCAAGCAATACCACTACATCCCAGACAAACAAGTCACACACCAGGGTGGGCAAAAGAGGATAAAGGACTGAAAGAAGTAGGTCAAGTACATCCACAAGTCTGGATTATCTCCTAAACTCAAACAGCCTCTTTTCCAAGACATGAAGTCAGTCTTTCGAAGCAATGAGTAGAGGAAGAAAACAAGCACGAGCTTTCAAACCTCAAACCCAGATTCAGAAACCCAAAGCTCAAAGTCACCTTGGGAGCTTTTCTAGGACACTCTTCTAAGCCCTACCGAGGCGAAATGATCCCAGAGGGAAGGTCTGAGGCTCTTTTAACCTCCCTCTACCTCAGTTTCCTCGTTTGTCTTGATCGGAGGATCGTAACACTGGAGCTGGAATCTTTCTCGGAAGCAAGCCATCTAGTGCAACATCCTCTTTACTTTAGAGGGGAATGGGCGAAGGGAGAAGCCAGTCCAAGTCCCAGCCGGGTGGCGTCCCGGGGCGGGTGGCATCTGAACGTGGGGCGCGCTTCCCGGCTCTACCCGCCGCTGCCCTTGCGGCCCCTTCCAGTGCTCAAGCTGCGGACTGCGCCAAGCCCTCGCTCCCCCAACCTTTCCGGACCCTCCGGGTCTTATTTTGTGCTCACCTGGCTCTGGAAAGCATCGGCCCGGCGAGCCCTCTCCGAAAGCGGGGCCCGAAGACCGTTGAGATCTCGGGGAAGGAGCCCGGGGGGGTCACACAAGATGGAGAGGAGGGAATTAAAGGGGAAAGCCAAGCTCAGCAGGCCAGGCCCCGGGTTCCCACCCACCTCCCGCGGCCAAGTCCATGCGCACCAACCGTCGGGCGCTGCCCGCTGCCTCCCTGCCCTACCGGCGCTGAGAGCTGACGGGCAGGTGCGGCCGCTGCCGTGGCTCCGGCCTCGCCCGGGTGCCCTCTCCCGCCGGCTCCTCCAGCGCCGCGCGCACAACCGCTCCGGCCCGGCGACCCCGCGAGAGGCAGTGCGCGGAGGAAGCGCCGGCACTCCGTCACCGCCAGCCAGTCGGCGCACGCACGCACGCACGCACGCAGGCACGCACGCCGCCTCCGCGGCGCTCTCCTTTTTACGTACCCGCGTCTCTGTGCGCCTGCGCGGGGGCGGCGTGAGGCCGTAGGGGGACGGCCCCCCGCCCCGGGATCTGGGCCTTCTGCTCGTAAAACGTAGCGGTACTCACTTCTCGCTCAATGGGATCACGTGGCCGCGCGCACGCGCGAGCGGGTCGTGACTAGGAGATTCGGCCCCGCATAAACGTATTAACGAGGGGTGGAAGTTTGTTTTAATTTGCTTCTGACTAGTCTGGGGGGAACTTGGCGCTCTCTTAATCCACCTGCTCGACCTTTTAGGGGATCTGTGGAAATTCCTTGACCAGCACTGCCCCTCACTCCTTCCAGACCCTTCCTCACCCCCCTCCAAGTTTGCGGACGTGTAAAAACTGGCACACTTGAGCAGCTAAGTCTAAAAAAGCGCGAACCCACGCCTCAGTTTCTCTTCTTCTCCCCGCGAGAAAAGCGGGATGTTAAGCTCCGCCCCTTCCCCAGCCTTTCCTCCATTGCGCATGTCACATGACGTACTTTCCTCCCCCTCCCCCTCCCAGCAACCGGCTAAGCGGCTGCTGTGCCTGAAGGCGGAGAAAGGCGAGCGGCCCCCGGGACGGGAACGGAGGCGAGCACACGCCATCCGCGGCGGCGGGGCTGTCCTGTGGCGGCGGCGGCTCGGTAGGCCTCTCGGGCTGAGGCGGAGGGGGTCAGGGCGCCGGGCCGGCAGCTCCCAGGGCGCCGAGAGGCCGCCGTGTGGCCTAGTCGTAGGCCCGCGGACCTCGGCCTTCCTTAACAAAGAGTCGGGCCGAGCCTTCTCGGGAGAGCCCCGAGGGCCCCGTCGGCGGAGCGGCCCGAGGGCCCGGGCCGAGCCCGGGAGCGGGGAGGGAGCGGGCCCGCTGAGCCCGGCGGGCGCGGCCTCCCGGGGTGGAGGCGAGGGGCAGCCTCGGAGGACGGCGGGGACCCGCCCGCGGCCCGGGCACCGGTCGCCCCCGCTGCTGCCGGCCTTCCTGGCGGGGCAGATGTATTGTCATTCCCTTTAAAAAGCACAACCAAAGCAAGTTCTAGAAATGCCCCGCCGGCTTGTAGCACCGCTCGGGCACGTCCGCGTGAGTAAGGACTGCGGCTGCTGATGCATAGAATTGCGTTGTACCCCGGCGTGGACACACGGGTGACCCGAGCGCGGTGTCAGTGCTGGGAGGAGAGCGCAGCTCTCTGTAGCTCAATTTTACTGCCTACTGGATGCAGATATTCCTGTGGCCCAAGTTTTTCAGGCTTACACCCCCGAGGTGTCAAACCGGATGAAAGTATATTCGAGAATTAAGAATTTAACCAAATAAATAAAAATGCGATAAAATCTAGCTTTTTCAGAGTCACCTATACGGGCTACAAGGAGCCATATACATGAATCTCCATTTCTCTTTGCGTTTTAATTCTAACGGAGAGAAAAAAAAGGAATAGGTTTGTACTAAAAAGCAATGGAAAGTGTTGAAGTTACTGTTAATTCATCATCTGATGGCACCAAAGTGGTGCAGTGGGGACAGGGCTGGCCCTGCGATCAGTTAGATCTGACTTGAGATCTAGCCTCTAACATCTATCTGCTTGCTGTTGTGACCTTGGGCAAATTAGGCAAATTTGTCTGCCTCGATTTTCTCCTCTACCTAGTCTGCCTCTTTCAGGGTTATGGTGAGGATAAAATTGAGATATTTGTAAAGTACTTTGAAATCTTAAAGCTTTATGCTGACATTACCTGTTATTATTTTATAGAAATAATATAAGAACTGAAGAAAGATTAACTTGAGTGAAAGATGTTTATAATGTTGCTTATTAGATTAGGTGATATAGTTATAAAAAGAACTAAGCAAGTTAAGTATCCTGAGTATTGTGGAACTTAAAACATTTTTAATAATTTGTTGACTAAAGGCAATAGTTAAAACTATAGGCTAATCGAGGCACCAAATTAAGTGATTGCTTTGTACAAAATACTATGCTAGCCCAAAGGAAACATAAGGATAAATGAGAGGTATATACTCTTTATTCCAGCCCCCCCATCCTAGCACAAACGATTTAGCTTTGGTTACTCTGATCTCCCCATTATTTACACTTATACACACCCTAAGCCTAGGTTTGTCTCCCTTCCCTTGCTTTTGTTACAATCTCTTGCCAGCAGTCCTTTCCCGACCATCTTTTCTGCCTTTCAAAGCTTTTCCCTGTGGCAGCTAGATGGCACAGTGGATAGAATACCACCCCGGAGTCTGAAGGACCCGAGTTCAAAAGTGAATTCAGATATTTAATACTTACTTAACTTTGTGACCTTGGGCAAGTCATTTAGCCCTTTGACTTGCAAAAAACAAGCAAAAAAAAGATTTCCCCTGTTGCATCTCTGGTCTTCTATGAAGACCAATAATTCTACTCAACTCAGTGTAATCAATTCTCAATTACATGGATTTTGATTACTTTTTTTAATTAAAGATTTTATTTGAGTTTTACAATTTTTCCCAAGTTTTACTTCCCACCCATGGAAAGCCATCTGTCAGTCTTTACTTTGTATCTATGTTATACATTGATCCAAATTGAGTGTGATGAGAGAGAAATCATATCCTTAAGAAACAAAAAGTCTTAAAGATAACAAGATCAAACAATAAGATATCTGGTTTTTTTCCCCTAAATTAAAGGGAATAGTCCTTGAACTTTGTTCAAACTCCACAGCTCTTTATCTGCATACACATTGTATTCTCTATTGCAGACAGCCCAAAATTGTCCCTGATTGTTGCACTGAAGGAATGAGCAAGTCAATCTAGGTTGATCTTTGCCCCCATGTTGTTGTTAGGGTGTACTGTGTTCTGCCCATCTCACTCAACATCAGTTCATGCAAATCCCTCCAGGCTTCCCTGAATTCCTTTCCCTCCTGTAAACCATTTGATTTCTTTTTTTGTTTGTTTGTTTGTTTTTTAGGTTTTTGCAAGGCAAATGGGGTTAAGTGGCTTGCCCAAGGCCACACAGCTAGGTAATTATTAAGTGTCTGAGGATGGATTTGAACCCAGGTACTCCTGACTCCAAGGCTGGTGCTTTATCCACTACGCCACCTAGCCGTCCCAAACTATTTGATTTCTAATAGTTCTTTGTATGTTTCTTCTAAATGCTTCTTATGCTTAAGCCTAGTCTCTGCACCTAAGCTCTTCTGGCTCATCCTTAACTTCAACAGAACTGGGTACAAAAAAGAAGATATTTGTTGGAGTAGTGTGCTCAAAAGCAAACTAGATAATTCTTTAGCAGGGAAAGAAATCTCAGTCTTATTTTTATATTTGTTTTGTCTGAATTAGTTTTTAAAGTAAGATATATTCTTCTTAGTTAAAGCCATTACATTTTAAGTGTGTTTAGGGCAGCTAGGTGGCACATAGAGCACAGAACCTGAGTTCAAATGCGGCCTCGGACAATAATTACCTAGCTGTGTGGCCCTGGGCAAGCCACTTAACCTTACCATTTGCCTTGCAAAAAAACCTAAAAAGGAAAGTGTGTTCAAATTAAATTCACAGTTTTAAATAAGGGACCTCTGTCAACATTTTCATGATATACACTTAGAAACAAGATGTAAAATTATTTTTCCTGAGCTAATATAATACTACCTTCCCACAATGAAAGTGTCAACAGAATCTTGATTATGAATTTATAATTATGTTCTGTGGTGAGTAGGTATATTTTAGTGGTATAGAAAGCCATTTGACTTCCATTCCCATAATGAAGCTAAGTGGTTATTTTTACCTCTTCTCTCATCTGTCTGGGAAGGCTTCAGGAGGAGGAAGTAAGATTTCTAGATCTGTCAGATGTGAGATAGCCTTCTGGGTAAGGAGAAAGTTCCTAGTCTTTGGAACAACCGGGACAAAGACTTAAGAGGTATAAAAATGTAAAAGAGGGCTGCCAAGAGAAAGGAACTTTGAACAATTCTATAAACAGTAGAAAATTTTGATTATCCATGACAGATGCCCAATAGCCTACCTTCCATTTGTTTTTCCCTCACTAGCCAACCAATATACTTATTTAGAGAAGGCAAATTAATTTTGATGATAGCTTAAACAAACATTCTTTAAAAAGCGAGTTTGATTTTTAAGGCAATAACTCTTTTCAGAGTTAGTTAGCAATTATTTTTAGATTATCCATTGTTTACTATGGGTACCAGATAAATAAGTCTCTATTAGCATAAATGCTTAAGAGCTGGCTGAAAATACAAAAAGACATATAAATGCTTCCCACTCAAGCAGGACAGCTTTGAAAGTTACATGTTGAAAGTTGCTTGATTATATGTGTGTATATGTATGTATGTATTTTTAAAAACAAGCTATATACAACAAATCCACAACTTCGTATTACAGTTCTTTTTGTTTAAGTATTTGGAAATACCCATTTTATTTAGTGTTCATTAAATTTAGAATAAAAACAAATTTTAAAACATAGTAAGACAAGTTGTATTAGGGAGAAGTTATTATTGCTGTATTTTGAATAACACTTAACTTTATCCAGACAGGCTTCAAATAGGTTTTAATGGGATTTTAAAGAATAGTCAGACAGATGATCATATGATCATAGTATGATAGAAGAATAGTATGGGGATGACCTTCATGTCTAGAAGCAGGAAATGGATGAGCAGAGTAATGATTTGATTAACCTGTCAATAGTAGGCAAGGGAATATTAGTTAGTGAATGCTATTAAATAAACCAGCTTGTGAAGGGCTCATTAGTTTTAAACTACTTTTTGTCTTTAGCTTTGGAGGTGGAGGGGATAGGTGAAGGAGATTCTCCTTGAAGATTAATGAAGTTTAAAACTATTTGCTTCAATGCCACTTTGATAGTGGATGTCAGAATTAAAATTTTAAAAAGACTATTCTAAACTGCTGTCCTGTTTAGAGGTCTCTCAGAGGACTACGCTGTCCTACATACTAAATAGTTTGCTGCTGGAATTGTTTAGAAATTTCAAATTGAATGGCAATATTTGTCTTGCACTTTATTTTCTTGGACTTGATTCACTTATATAGGTATGAGTTTATTCGTTTTGTCAATTATATTATAAATATCTAAATCCCTTCTGTCTCCCTTCCCCCCCAATACTTGCTGATTTCATTGGCTCTTTAGTCTCTCTGAGAGAGCTAGAAGAAAAGGTCAGGTTAAACTGTAGGCTAGTTATTTTTTTCTGTTTCTCACTCTTTTAAATAGCAACTTGACAAGTCATTAAAAAATATCCATCACTAATTATTTTTCATCAATTCTTATTATATAACATTGATAAATGAAACTGTGGTATGCTTTTTGGAGATTCCTAAAGCAAGTAAAAAATGTATGTATAAGTACTCTCTGCATTGATCTGTAAATTAACAAACACTTATTAAGTGTTTACTGTAATCTAGACCCTGTGCTAGATGCTCTCAGTCTGAGAGCTTTACATTTTCTCCCCCCCCCCCCCCCCCCCCCCCCCATCATCTGTTGACTTTTGGAAGTCTTTTGCTAGCTTTGCTACCAACTCTGAATAACTTTGGAGTCATTCACTTTGGGTTTCAATTTTCTTATTGTAGTATAAATGCATCTCTTTTCCTATTTGGGTTGTGATTCTTTGCAAAAGAATGGCAATATTTCTGAGAGTATTTTAATGCAAACAAGTCTCGGTTATCAAGCTGTATCTAGTTGAACTCTTATTTGGTAAGAACAAAACAAAAAACTAGGCATGATTAAGTGAATGACTTAGTGTTTTTTGTGCAGCTGGTGGGTTAGCTTTCCAGGCAAATCCTGTCAAATGTGTGAAGCAAATGAGGACATTTACTAAATATCTATAAAGAACCATAAATAACATTTCCTTGTTTTTTTAGGTTTTTGCAAGGCAAATGGGGTTAAGTGGCTTGCCCAAGGCCACACAGCTAGGTAATTATTAAGTGACTGAGACCGGATTTGAACCCAGGTACTCCTGACTCCAGGGCCCGTGCTTCATCCACTGCGCCACCTAGCCGCCCCAACATTTCCTTTCATGTTGCTTTTTTTAATCAAGAAAATAGTAAATGCTTTAAATGTAAATATATAAATGTATATTTAGCATCAGTCTTGGGAGACTTACTCAGGGAATTGAAGTCTGACATCTTCAAAAATGTGATAGATATAAATAGGAAGAAAAAATAATGTGATAGGTAACAATACTAATTTGTTCTTTTTAATTTTGTATGTTGAGGGACCTACAGGATATTTTTATTCTCCAATTTAGAAGTAATTTGACATTTTAACCTCCATTGATAGAAGAGAGGTTAGAGATGGTTTAATGGTTAGTGTTTTGTGTTCTGAATAAATTGGAACCTAGCTGAGAGATTAACAGATTAGGGGTAGTATGGCTGACTCTGTTGATAAAATTTGCATGCTAGTGAGCAGTCTTTTTATAAATGTACTTGACTTAGACATTGGGTATTTCAAATGTATGATTTTTGTCATTGGTATTCAGTTTATTAGCAGACAGAAAACCTTGATGATTATGATAGCATTTTAAGGTTTGCAGTATACTTAACAATTATGACCTTAATTGATCCTTATACCAACCCTGCTATTATCGCCACTTTGTAGCTGAAGAAACTGAGGAAGACTCTTTAAGTGACTTTCTCATGTGTCTAACTTTCAATAGATATCTTAGTCTGGATTTGAATGAAGATATAACTGATCACAGGTCTAGTGCTTTTTTTACTGAAACATTCTTACTTACCTGAGAAGTCCTGTCAGTGGGCTTCTTGTAATCCTTTTCTTCTGTCTTCTCCTAATCCATGACATAAATAAGAGCTTCAGTGAAAGCAAATACTTTTTGATTAAATTAGTAGTCATGATTATAATTTCTCCCTTTGCCTCTCTGATAATGACCTGCCTTATATCATTTTCATGACATTTAAGGGTTTGTTAATAGAATATGTATAATTTAAAGTTGAGTGAGATTAGAATGAACTCTTCTAAATATCTGTTTTTGTTCAGATTTTTTTTTTTTACCAGTTTTGGCCTTAGAAAATAAGTATGGTGGCATAGTGGATAAAGCACAGTCCTTGGAGTCAGGAGTACCTGGGTTCAAATCTGGTCTCATAGCTGTGTGGCCTTGGGCAAGCCACTTAACCCCATTTGCCTTGCAAAAAAAAAACCCTAAAAAATGAAAAAGAAAATAAGTATGACAATATATAAAGAATTCAGAATTAAATTTTAGTTTGAAGTAATTGATATATTATGAATTGGATAAAATGTCCCTCTGTTCTTTAGAGGTCCAGCTCAAATGTATTATTAAGACTTTAGGGGGTGGCTAGGTGGCGTAGTGGATGAAGCACCGGCCTTGGAGTCAGGAGTACCTGGGTTCAAATCCGGTCTCAGACACTTAATAATTACCTAACTGTGTGGTCTTGGGCAAGCCGCTTAACCCCATTTGCCTTGCAAAAACCTAAAAAAAAAAGACTTTAGCACTGTATTTATATAAATTTAAACTCATTTACATACTCCACCCTTGCTAAGTACCTTTGGGAATAGTGTTTTTCACAACTCTATGCCTTAATAGCAGTGATCTCTTAAAGAGGTACATGCAAAAACCTATCCCAGTATTAGAGTACTGAAAATAAATGTTGGAACTTGTATTTATCTTCTTTCTCAAAAAGAAATTATGTATTACCCATTTAATATATGCATTGTCACTGGAACCCTCTTAGTTCCTATGTCAATACATTCACATCATTGACATTTCTTGAGGAAGGGTGGGAATTCACAAAATGGAAGATATTGAAAATGGTAACCTCACTCATTCCTTCATTCTTAGGACATCACAAACTATTGCTGGTTATGTGTGCCCAGTGAAAATAAGAGCGGATTCTTATCAAATTTAGCCAGTAATTTAGGTACAGAACTGGAATTTAAAAAGTTATCTAGGAAAGAGAAGATATAATATAAGGTAGTGGGGAGGTATGGACCAAGGGAATTGTAATCAGCAACAACAGTGGAAAAATATGGAAGTAACTTTGGTGATGGACTCATAAAGAATGTGATCCACCTAAGACAGAGCTGATGGTATCAGAAACAGACTGAAACACATATTTTTTCCTCTTTCTTTTACTTTATTTCTCATGAGGGTCTATATTTAGGGGGGAAGTGGTATTGTGTTTACTCTTAAGCAAGAATATTTTAGTAATGTATAAAAAAAGACTTGCACAAAAATAAAAAATTTAATAGGAGAAAAAAAATTTTTTGAAGGTTATCTAATCCAACTCTTCTGAATTACAAATATGCTTCAGTCTCTACCTTCAGTTCCTTATTCCTCTATCTGGAGGTGGATAGCATGTACTTTTGGAATTGTAATGGGTCATTATATTGATGGATGTAAATAAGTCTTTCAAAGTGGATTTATTTTGATAATATTGGTGTTATTGTACAAATACCAGCCCGCCTGGTTTTGTTCACTCTGTTTGATTTCACTTGAATTCTACTTAGGTATAGTTTGACATGCTTTAGAGGAATATTTTATTTACATATTATCCAGCTTTGTGGGATGAAAATATACATGTAAATAAATTATGTATAATATCTTTGAAAAAGTAGAGAGATTAGGAAGGATAGATAATATCTCCTTAGGAAGTTATATAAAAGTGATAGAAAATATTACTGAGGGATAGAGAGGCATTTGAATTGAAGGGAAAAGTGTTGTACCTCCTTCCTGAGCTAGCCTACAAGCCACTTTCAGTTTTCGAGATATGAAAAGAGTTTTGAATTAGATTTAATATCCACATGAGGCAGGGAACAAAGGAACAGGTCAGTTTAAAAAACTCCCACAAAATAAGGATATTTAAATTGTAATTTGCATTCATGTTAATAGGTTGCATTTAAAACTTATGTTTTCAGTTTGTTTCATAAGAGGATAATGTGAAAGGATGCCTTTTAACCTAACAGGAAAAAAAATTTTTACAAAGATTTTATTTATTTTGAGTTTTATAAGTTTTATAATTTTTCTACCGTTCTTGCCCCACCCCCAGAAGGCATTCTGTTAGTCTTTATATTGTTTCCATGGTACATTGATCTCAATTGAATGTGATGACAGAGAAATCATATCCTTAAGGAAGAAAAATAAAGTGTGAGATAGTAAAATTACATTATACAATACCGATTTTTTTTTTTGAAAAAAAAATTTAAGAAAGGCAAAACGAGAAAAAACTGTAGATGCAAATTCCAAAGTAAAGGTCAACCAAAATACTTGTCTCATTTAAAGGTTATAAAGTAAACTTAAAACAATATTTTGCAACTTCTCACCCTCTTTGGGGATGTGTGTGTCCCACTTTATTTTTAGGAAAATGGTATAGTTGAGGCTGGCCTAACATAAATCTGAAGAAGGTTATACAGACTAAAAGATAATGACATCTTCAAGAACTGAAGAGTGGATTTTACAAAAGGTGGATGAAAGTCAGGACATTTATTGTGAATTTTGTAGGTCTCTATAATTAACTTAGTGTGCTATGATCCTGACAGGTAAATCATCTACATCATGAATTGGAATAAAGGTGGCCCTGGCACCAAGAGGGGATTTGGGTTTGGTGGATTTGCCATTGCTGCTGGAAAAAAAGAAGAACCGAAGCTCCCACAACAGTCCCATAGTGCCTTTGGGGCAACCAGCTCTTCAGCAGGATTTGGAAAGTCAGCTCCACCACAGCTTCCTTCTTTCTATAAAATTGGATCTAAGCGAGCAAATTTTGATGAAGAAAATGCGTAAGTTTTTTGCTTTGTTGTAAGTAATTTTGCATACGTTGTATGTACCCCTTCATCTTTTTTCTTAGCTTGATCTGTTTCCAAAGCGAAGTTTTGGCCTTTTAAAAAATAATAAAAATAAGTTTTAGATTTTTTCTTCTTTGACAGGGAGTTATAGATTATAAGAATTATAATAACTATTTATTAATTGTTGTTTACCATTTTTTACTAACATGACATTTATTGATAGTGTATAAATTTTATTACAAACAGAAATCATTTCTAGTACTGGTACAAACAAATTTAATTTTCCTTCGTAACCTAACTCATCTATTTTTTAAGAAACCAAATTCGTAATTTGAGAGGTGAGGAGAAAAATCCTTGCCCATAATTGTTCAGCAGTGCATATGACTAATGATTTTTGCTGTGTTTGAATTCTATTTTTCATAGATCATAACCCATATTATTTTATGCTAGAGAAATGAAGCATTCTCATGCTACAGGGATTTCTAATTTTGGTATTGTAATACTAGTCTCAAAAAGTATCAATCTCAAAAAATTTTCTGTCAGAATATATTTTAATTCACTTCAATTAAAAAAACATATACCTTAACATTGTTAGAAAGGTAGTAATGTCTATTACAAAATTAGTGCCTTTGAAAAGATTGGCAGTTGTTCTCTACAGTTGTTTTCTGTGTTAAGATATATTGTATCATGTAGACAGGAAATAATGATTAAGAATGTAGAAAAGTGAATTCTGTTAGCAAAATTAACCCAACAACATATCATAAAGTTATGTGGATATTTTTTGTTACAGTTTTCTAAATTTTAATGAATACATGTGACATTAAATGGTTATTTGCTAATATTTTTAAGATATACATGCATATTAATGTACATATGTATTACTCTGAATCTACTTAAATACATTTCTCAAGTGCTAAGACAATGTTGTACAAAATTTATCAAAATCTTATTGGGGTGAAGGGATTCTTCTTGATATTTTACACCTAAAATTTATTTAATTAAAATAGTGTGATGAATGATGATGGATTAGACTTTCTGTTATTGGAGGTTTTCAGCAGATTCTCTCTAAGGATATCTATGGGAGTAAATTCCTTCTCTTATAAAAATACTACTGAAGTTTTTAATGTTTACCAAAGAAATTGAATGGGTTTTTAAGGTTTTACCAAAAGTTCTATCTTTTGTACAGCTTACAGTTGATTTCTGTATAAGAATAAAGTGCTACATGTACCGTACTCAAGACTGGTCCCTATAGCTTCAGTAAACCTGAACATTAGTTTAGAAAGAAAACTCATTCCAAAGTGGTGTGAAAATCATGAAGTCCTATATAGTAGGGATGTTTATTTAATTGAAAACACTGGATTTGAGTAGGTAGGCTCAGATGGGCAGATCAGTTTGCTGTTCACTTGAGTGTACATTTATAGGTTGTATCTGATTGCATTGAACTCACGAGAATAGGAATTTTGTACTTTGGATATTGCTTGAAATATCTAGATCTTCAGGTGAACCTTGGAAATACTTGTTAGGGTACAATGAACATTTCTGAATTACACAGATCTAATGGGATGAAATACTTGTTTTCAAAAGTCAGTAAAACACAATTCCACTGTACAAGAATGTTTGGAATTTATTGTAATATGGTATATGACTTAGGGAGCTGGGGTGGGGAAATAGGTAAAGATTTTCAAAAATAGATATTGCCAATGGTTATTTTATTAATTGCTTTTAATTTTAAGTTATTTTGAAGATGAGGAAGAAGATTCTAGCAATGTCGATTTGCCTTATATTCCGGCTGAAAATTCACCTACCCGCCAGCAGTTCCATTCCAAGTCAGCAGACTCTGACAGTGATGATGATCCCCTGGAAGCATTCATGGCTGAAGTAGAGGCAAGGCTCTTCAAATATCTGTCATTATAATATGCTGTTATTGGATATAGAACAATAATTGTGTTTACTGGCCACTGATTAGGAGCATCTTGCTCAAAGATCTTATAGATTCTTGGGTACCTTGTATATATTTTTTTTGATTATGCTGATTATGATAAGGGAACTGAAATCCCTTCAGTAAAGTAACTTGAATAGTTAACTATAAAATAGAAATGAATATTATCTTAACCATACAACTCAGGGAAAATCACATTGTTAAAATGATTCTGTTTGGAAGGTATATGAAATTTAAGTATTTTTTTTTAATCCTTTTCACTTAAATCTCTCTTTCATAATATAGTCTATCTTCTCTTAATTATTTTCTGTCTTCACTGATTTCTCATCCTCATTCTGTCCTCTTTTAAGTGTGAATAATCTTTAAGTGCATGCTTTTAATAATATCTTTCTTTATACGTTTCCTGTGATGCTTATCCCCACTTGAATTGGGTTCAGCTATTACTCCTTAGTGCTCCCTGTCTTGCATAGTTGAAAAAAGTGAAGAGTAGGAGTTGATAGAATTAAATTTTATTTATTAATTTGCAACTAATAAGATATGTGGCCTTATATCAATCTCTCTTGGACTATTATGTCTTCAGTTTGTAAATTTATAGTTTGATTAGTTGATTTCTAAGGTCCTACCCAAATTTGCAAAAGTAGTGTAAATATATTCTTCTGGGCTTCTGCATTTCACTTGCACTGCATACAAAAACTTCTAACTACTCGTTATATGTTTTCCTTTGAAAGCTACCTCCCTCATATTTAGCGTTTCTAAAACTGAACATTTCATGTTGTCTCTTGTATCCCTCCTATTAACACCAAACCAGTTCCTTTTCATTTTCTCATTTTTAGTAGTGGAATATTATCCACGTTATCTAGACTTGGAGTCATGGTGATTTTTTGTTTTTCTTACCTTCTTCCATCAGTCACCATTTCCTGTTACTTCTTCATCAATATCTTTCCCATTCATCTTCTTTCTTTCCCATTGCTACTTACCCAAGTTGAGACACAATACTTCTTTTAAAAAAGTTTTTAGTATTTTTGATACCTTATATTTTCTATTTGACATTCATTTCTGAGCCCTATCTTGTAACAAAGATATAAAAGGAAAGAATAAAACCATTTTAATAAAACCAACCTAACCTATTCATTGCATCTGAAAGCAAATGGAATATTGTATATCTCTAATCCCCACCTTCACAGTAAAGTAAAGGAGATTCATTTTTGTAATTTATCTCCAGGTCAGGGTGTGGGCATCATTATATCATAATTACACATCATTCAATTCACTTTATTCCTTCTATTTACATTGTTACTGTTGTCTTTAGTGTTCTTGTAGTTCCTCTTTCTTAACTGTATCAGTTCAGATAAATCTTCCTATATTTCTCTATATTTTCATATTCATTATTTCATATTTCATTATTTCTTATCCACTCCCCTATGAATTGGCTTGTACTTTATTTTCAGTTCTTTGCTACCATAAAAAATTTCTTCTATGAATATTTTGGTTTGTATAGAGCCTTTCTGTCTTTGGACTTTGGGTCAAACTCAGTGTTAAAGGTTATGAACTTTTTAGCATAATTCCAAAGTGACTAGACCAAACATAGTTAAATCAATAAATCTCCTCCAGCATTGACTATTTATGTCTTTTTTTTCATCTATATTAAGTTTCTGGATATAATAAGAGAATTTCATTTTGCTTTGCAATTTTTTGGGGGCTTTTTGCAAGGCAGTGGGGTTAAGTGACTTGCCTAGGGTCACACAGCTAAGCAATTATTAAGTGTCTGAGGCTCGATTTGAATTCAGGGTCAGTGCTCTGTCCATTGTGCTACCTAGCTGCCCCTTGCTTTGCATTTTTTTCTCATAAGTTGAAGCATTATTTATATGAAGCACATTTACAGTTTTCAATAATTGTGAGAACTGTATTCATATTCTTTGACCATTTGCTCATTAAGGAATGATTCTCAGCTGAATATTTGAGTTGTTTTCTAATAAAAGGATTTCAGACCTTTATTAGAGATGTTAGATGTAAATATGTATATTTTTCCAGGGGTGCTAGGCCTTTTCTTAACTGCATTAATTTTTCAGTTATGTGATTAAATTTTTGTTTTATCATCTGTAAAGAGATACCTTTTTTATTTAAGAAATCTTCCATAGGGCATAATTGTAAAAGATACCTGCATCTATTTTCCTCCACTTTTTAAAATAGTTTGACTTTTTATATTTAAATTGGTTGTTTGTTTAGAATTAATTTTGCATGGTTTAACATGCTAATTGAAAGCTTTTTGCTTGTTTTGCCGCACAGTTGCAATTTTTTTAATCATTTCTTATCACACATGGGGAATTTTTCCTCATGTTGTATATATAACCAGGTTTATTATATAGCCTTATTTCCTCCTGTCTTTCCAGTCTTTTTGTACTTCATTCCTTTACTTTACTTTATGGTCTAACATCTGGTCTTCTTACTGTTCTTCTCACATACTACTCTTATCTCCTGTTTCCATGCCTTTTTACTGGATATTTCCCTACATAGAATGCTCTCTCTCCCTAGCTTTACTTTCTTTCTAGCTTCCCTAGTTTCCTTTAAAGCTCAGCTCAGATTTCAACTTTTGCAGGAGGTCTTTTCAAGGTCTGTCTTTTCCCCACAGTTATGTGCTTATATTTTTTCTCTAAGATTACTTTCCATCTACTCTCCATATGTTTTGTTTTTATATAGATGTTAGCATGTTGTCTCTTCTATTAGAATGTGAGCTTCTTGAGAGGAGAGGCCATGTTCTTAACTTTCTAAATCTAGCTTTTAGCATAGTCCCTGGCACCTAAGTAAGTGCTAAATATACACTTGTTGATAGAATTTTTTTTATTTGGATTTTTTTTCTTATCAAATGTTTTCCACTGCGCTATTTTTCTATCTAGTTTTAAAAATTAATGCGTTGAAATACAATTTGAAATCTAAAAGTATATTACCTGATCATGCCTCCTATTTTTCCTTTGAAATTCTAGACTTGTTCTCCTCAAAAAATAAATTCTGTTATGATTTTGTCTGGCTCTTTTAATTAGTTTAGCACTAAATCTCTAATTTAATTCATTCATATAAAACACTTTTACATCACCTAAATTTCTTATGTATTAACATAAAAAAAATTGAAACTATTTTATAGGTATTTCCCTTCTATCATTTCCTTCTAAATTGTTTAAGTTGTGTATAAATGTAAATAATTTTTGTGGATTTATTTTGAATTTTGTTACTTTTCATCTTTAATATTTTTCTCTTGACTTGCTGCAATCATTAGCATTTTTAGAACTTCAAATAATAAAATCTTCTTGAGGATTTTTGATTAAGTTTCTCCCTGGCAAAAAATTCCTTTTTTTCTGAGTTTTTTGGGTTAGAGAGACTTTTTATTTTAGATTTTTTTTTTTGCAAGGCAATGGGGTTAAGTGGCTTGCCCAAGGCCACACAGCTAGGTAATTATTAAGTGTCTTCTGAGGCTGGATTTGAACTCAGGTACTCCTGACTCCAGGACCGGTGCTCTCTCCACTGCGCCACCTAGCCGCCCCTTTTAAAAGTTTTACCATCTTGCTGATTATATAATTATTCACATTGCTTCTTGCACTTTTGAAATAGCTTTCCAATCAAATTTTCACTTCTGTTTGCATATGCATTTAAACTCTAGATTATTTTTCCTAAAGCAAAATTATAATCAAGGTACTTCTCGCCTGAACAATATAGTTAAAAGTCTGCTGAATAAAGTCCAGACTCCTTAGTCTGTCACTTAAATGCCCTTATGATCTGACTTCAACCTACATTTCCAGCTTAATCTCCCCATTCTTTCCCCATACATAGTCCTTGAAAATATCTTTTGTTTCCTAACCTCTGGGATTTTACTGATCTTTTGCCTGTACTGCATTCTTCAAGGCCCAGCTCGCATCACCATCTTCACAGAGTCTTCCCTAGTCCCAAACCTGAAGGGATCACCTCTTGCCATCTATATCACTTTGGTTTTCTTTTTTGACTCTTATTTCATACTATCTTTTATTAATTATTTGAATATATGCTTTTAATTACTGTACTGTAAGGTCCTTGTGGGAAGGGACCATATTTTACTTAGCCTTGTGCTAGCATATATCTAATACATAATTGATGAATGAATCATGCTTTAGAAATAAAAGGAGTATTCTTCTCAGTCTCCCAGAATATGCTCCTCTGCTCCCTGCCATCCCTATCACTACTCATTCTGCTTTGCTTGTGCTTTAGAAACTTCCTTGCAAAGTCTTAACCTTTTTTTGTTAGCTTTAGCTAGCATAATGAAGAAAGGTGATCATTTTTTAAGGTGAGAAAGTTACTATACAGATATACATCCTAAGCTCTTTTTCTCATATCATCTATCATAAATGAGTTTGTTCTGCTGCAGGAAGATAGAGCAGGACATGTGTTTGAACTTGCCAATAGATCCTGCTCTACTATTTTCATCTCCTGCTTCGTTCATTTCTTTTGTCTCTGATAGTCAAAGCTGAGTAGTGGAGAAGGGGAAGGTAAATCCATTAATAAACATTTATTAAGCACTTGCTATGTCAGACACTGTATATAGTGGTGCATTGTTGCTTTTAATGGATAAATTTTTTATCACAGTCCTACCCTGTCATTCCTCAAAAGGAAAAAAATACTGTTGTGGTTGATTTATCCAACCCTTAGGTAGAAACACTTAGCATAAATTATTTCCCCCCCTGAAATTATTTCCCTTTTCACTTTGAAGGGATTTGGTGGACTTTTGGAAAGAGAGATGAAGAAGAAATTGCAAATAAGGGAAAACTGACCTCACTATACTTATATAATTCATCTTTTAGATGATTCAAAATATCAATAATTTAAAAACAAACATTAATCTTGAGAAATTTTTTTAATTTATTAGTCAAAAAAAGAAAGGCAGTAAGCGGTATATATGTCTTATAAAATTATCACTACTATCCTTGCTGAACAGGATAAAAGACAGTAGAGAATCTGGTGCAAAGAATGAAGGTTGGCATCAGATTCCTGCCGAAGTGGTGGGATGAGCTTTTTTTCCTTCTCAGGGATGATCTTTTCCTTCCTGCTACTATTAAGGAAGTAATTATAGTGAAAAAACTAAGATGGGGGGGTGTAAAAACCAACTAGAGAGCAAATTTTTCTCTCCTTGTCCCACTTCACAGGCCCTACCCTACACATCCATAGGGTAAGAGGGAGTAGAGTTGTAATGTAAAGAATCGAAGGTAGTTTTGTACTCTTTGGCTTAGCCTTTCAAGTATAATAGGTGCATATAAAGTCAGATGTTTATAAATTGTGGATTATATATTCTCAAAAATCTGAGTAGCTTTTCAATTTGGTAATCAGCTTTTTTTTATTAGGATTAAAAAAGGGTCGTATGGATCACATTTCCTCAGGCAATGAATTCATGTAGAATTTTGAGTCAGAATGATTAGATAGTCCCCTTAGAGAATTATTTTCAAAAATGGAGTGTCTTCCACACTAAAGTGTTACTCTTAATTAGCTTTTGTAAGTATTTAAATTGTAATGGAAGAGTAACTAAGCTTTTTGTTCTTTCCCTGGATTTCATTTAGTTAAAATCAAAGGAAATTAAAAAAAAAACTTCTCATTTTCAAAAGCTAGATTGGTTGACAGTTTGTAACCTTGGCCAAGGGCAGTGTTTCCAATTGCAAGAGGCCCATTTTTTTTGAGGAAATTGTTATATCTATTCTTGACCTGTTTCATATTCTGTAAGATGAAATGATTGAATTAGATGGGCTAAGGGTCCCTTTCAAAGCAGCTCTTACATTCTGTATTTATAAGGTCCCTTACTGCTATGTTTCATATGTTGTAGTTTTTGTTGTTGTTTCATTAGGATCAAGCAGCTCGAGACATGAAGAGACTTGAAGAAAAGGACAAGGAAAGAAAAAATGTGAAGTAAGTTGCTTTCCTCATTTCACAAAAATTACATGAAATAAATACTGCAATACTGCAAAACTCTTTTCCAAGCTCATAGAATTAATAATATCAACAAAAAGGTTTTGGCTTGACTCTAGCATCCTAAAGAGTCTGTCTTTAGGTAGTAGAGGAGAAAGGCATCATAGTATAGTGGAAAGAACATGAGCTTTGGAGCCAGAAGACTTGAGTTCAAACTTGTCTCTGACATAATCTTAGTTTCCTCATCTGTAAAATGAGAAGTTTGGGCTAACTGACCTTTAACATCTTTTCCTGCTCCAAATCTATGATCCCATGTCCTAAGCTTGAGCATCTGCAGAACTTTTAAACTTTCAGGGACTAAAAATATTCAGGTAAGAAACAGTGGTTTTTTCATAATTAAATGCTAGAAAGGGGCAACTAGCTGGTACAGTGGATAGTTTGCTGGTCCTTGAGTCAGAAAGACCTGAGTTCAAATTTGGCTTCAGACTCTTATTAGTTGTGTGACCCTGGGCAAATCAGTTAACCTGTTTCCCTTAGTTACTCATCTGTAAAATGAGCTGAAAAAGGAAATGGCAGATCACTCCAGTATCTTTGCCAAGAAAATTCTAAATGGGGTCACAGAGAGTTGGACACAAATGAAACAATTCCACAGCAAAATGCTAGTTAAAAAATCATATTTCAGATTTAGGTTCAGGGTTCTTTTGTTTTGGTCCAGATTCTTGAATCATTCCTGCACTTCAGTGCCTTGTCAGTAAATTAACAGCTCCCCTTAATTGCAGAGTAACTGGTGAATAATTATATTCACAAAATGCTGTATATTCTTCAGAATAAATGGTTTCTGGGAAAGGACATCCTTACTGTATTTCATTCTGTTCTTTCACCACAGGGGGTGGAGGGGAAGCCCAGCACATAAATAGTCTTGCAAAGATTTTGACCAACTGATGCCCACTTATAGTGTTTCCTGTCTTTCTGCCTAGTTTAGTTACCAATGCATCAGGCATTCATCGAAGCAGTCTGGAGATTTAGTCTTCTCCTGGTTGCTCCATGCTTTTTGGTGTTGCTCCTTGTTAATATAGGAATTTGCCAATCATAAAGGCAAACAGGAAGTCTGCCTCAAGAGTAGGGTGGGGAGCTGAGTAGTCATACTGTTAGTAATTCCTGAGTGTTAGACTGAGATCTTTAATACTTATTAGAGTAGAATGCTTCTTAACATAACATGAATTACTTCTCAGTAGTGTGAAGCACTGAAATAATAAGGGAACTTAATAGAGTTTCAGTTTTAAGTTTCTTTGTTCCCTATTATAGTGACTGGTTTTGACTGAAGGCCTTCGCTCAGCTTGACTCTAGTGGCTAATTAGCTTTACCATGTTCTTTCTTTTTAAAAGCCAGAAATCTGGGGTATTAAGAAAGTTGTACTGTTGTCAGAATATGCAAGGATATGTAAAAATTTGATACTCTTGGAATTCACTAATATCAGTAGGCTCTAAAAATTCTGGTAATATCTGCATGGGAAATCCTGATGACAGTACTGGGCTGTGTTGCATGGGGCTGATAAAGCTAGGTGCTTCCTCACGTCTCCAGAAAGTTTCTACTAGCTTTAAACCTTGTCAGTTATATATACTTCCAGGAATTCCAAGCCATCCTTCTAGAAAGAAGCGCATACTTTCTCAGTGAATATGCACGTAATAGTTTATGGTATTTTTAACTATTGCTTGTTACTGTTAGTGTCGATTCTTCCAATACTGAATGGAACTCAACACTAAATCTGCTATAAGTTTGGAGCTGGGTATGTGGAACATTTGCAGGGAAGTTTGTTTCTCCGTTTGTTTTTCCAGGGGTATTCGAGATGACATTGAAGAGGAAGATGACCAAGTGAGTTCCTATGCAGTATTTTTATCTTTTATTTTTTACCCCCTGAAAGTCTATATATATATATATATATAAATATATATAGATATATAGATATTCACACTAGGGATAAACCAGAGTTTAACCTCATTAAAATACTCAACCATTTCTGACAGTCAGTCAGAAAATATTTACCCAATGTACAGCAAAGGAATAATATTAAAATGTACATGGCTTTTTCTACCATGTTGAATAAGGAAACTGTGACATTTTTAAAGAATTGATTTTTTTATGGTTTGAATATTAAAATTAAAAATTCGTGTCCATTTCAGTAAATCAAAATGTTAGATTTAACATTTTAGTGTGGAATCTATGTATGCCGCTAACAGCTTCTCACATAATGCCTTTTTTGGACGGTCTGTTGAGGTTTCTTGTCTATCATAATGGGTTGCTAACTATATATTGACCGTGCAGTTCTAGTTTTTTCACTCCTTAGTTTTGGGATGGTGTGGAGGGAACAGAAATGAGCCCTTTCCAGGTTTGAGGCATTTTTATTTTTGGACAGCTTCCAAACTTGATATTGTTGGGATGGCAGTGTATGTTCTACAACCTCAAGGACTGTAGGTGTAGAACACATCTTAAGAGACCAGGTTGTGGCACTCCATTTCTGAATCATCTTCTTTCAAAAGCCATGTTATTTCGTGATACTGATGAACATCATAGTTATTCTTGCTCATTTCCCTTAATTGTCCTTCCTTTGGACTTTCTAACTATTAATGTTAGAAGAATCATCACTAGTGAACATCTTGTCCTACGTGATAAGTATGTAAAGTGAGCGACCATCTGACATACTGTATATACAAATTACAGGAGCAAGAAAGTTTTCTTGTTCTCTCCTGTATTGGGGTGTGATTTTACTTTTATGTTTTCCCGCAGGAAGCTTATTTTCGATACATGGCAGAAAACCCTACTGCTGGTCTGGTTCAGGAAGAGGAAGAAGATAATCTGGAGTATGACAGTGATGGAAATCCCATTGCACCATCCAAAAAAGTCATTGATCCCCTTCCTCCAATTGATCATTCAGAGGTATGACAGTGATGCTTTTGAAAATTTACTTTTCTTCAAGGTGTATGACTGGGCTCTTCATATAATGGTGGCTGATCTCAATCTCTCTCCACATAGTCTAATAATGTAATAAAAATACTTGCAGGAATTTTGGAGATTTTTCATTAAAATGTTGGGTTAGAAATTCAAGATTCTAAAATTTATATTAGTTAAGGTACTTGTCTTTGATGACCTTCAAGCAAGTATTTGTTAACAAATTATGCTTGTTTAAAAGAGTTAACAATTGTTTTTTCAACTGAACAGATGATATGTTGGGGGGGGGTTTAAGGTGTGTTTTGTTTTTTGTTTTTTGCAAAGCAAATGGGGTTAAGTGGCTTGCCCAAAGCCACACAGCTAGGTAATTATTAAGTGTCTGAGGCCAGATTTGCACTCAGGTACTCCTGACTCCAGGGCCAGTGCTCCATCCACTGCACCACCTAACCGCCTCCAATATGTTGGTTTTTATAATGCTAAATAGTACCTGTTTTGTCATTTCATTCAAGAGCTGAGGAAATAAGAAATAAGAAAATGTATATTCAGATCATATATAGGAATTATATATAGGAACCCTGGCTTTTCTACTTAGTAACTGTAAGTCATTTACCTCTCTGAGCCTAAGTATCTTCATCTGTAAAATGGGAATCTTATACTAATGTCTTCCACTAGTGCTTCATTGTGACATTAGTGTGAATCCTGAATTCTTAGACTCCTACAATATAAAAATCTAAGAAGGAACCTTAGAGACTGTGTACCTGACCAGTCATCCTGCTTAGGATATACTTATGAGGGAAAAATCTATTACATTCCAAGGGAGCCCATTCCATTTTGGAATCATTTTAATTGTTTGGAATATTTGCTCCTTGTTAAATTTTTTTTTTTTTGGCAAGGCAACGGGGTTAAGTGACTTGCCCAAAGTCACACAGCTATGGTAATTATTAAGTGACTGAGGCCAGATTTGAACTCAGGCCCTCCTGAGTCCAGGGCCTGTGTTCCATCCACTGCTTCACCTAGCTGCCCCCTTTATGTTAAACTTCAATCTATTTCTTTCTGCTTCTACCTGTTGACTTTTGCTTTACCTTCTGGTTAAAGAAGTCATGTGCCTGCTCTCTGTCTTAGTAAGTCAGTTATCTGTTTTAGTCTTTTTCTCAAGGCTAAATATCCTTTGTTCCTTCATATGTTGTATGTCATGTTCTCTATTCCTCTTGTCTTTCTCTTTGCCCATTCTTTGAGTTTATCAATGTATCTTTTAAAATATGTTATTCAAAATTGAACATAATATTCCAAATATTGCCTGTCAGGCAGAGTATATCAGAACCATTATCTTCCCCATTCTGGTTACTTCTTTTTAAAAATAAAGAGAAAAACCCATTGTAACAATACACATTCAAACAAAACAAATTCCCACTTTATCCCTGCTTGAAATTGGATTAAGAGGCAATGAATTTTTAGCTACCCAAAAGTCATGGAATGTGAGAGATGTAATATACTATCTGGAAAGTCCCTGAAGTGGAATGGATTAAGATACAGACTAAGCCCACTGAGACCTAGGCTGGTTCAATTTAGAGATACCTTTCTGGAAGGTTGATCACTGGGTAATATTGTTTTTGATAAGACCCTGTCAATTTATAAATAGAAACTGGTCTCCTAAGGTAAATGACTTACAGTTTATTGAAGAGATCCCATATACTGATGCAGTCACAAATATGTTGGAAGTATCTAAGCATCAAAGTTCTATTGGGATTTTTTTCAGAAAAGCTTTGTATTAAAAAATGAAACTTGCAAGATTATTTTTTGAATTTTAAACTAACTCTAAATAATTGAACCTGCAGATTGACTATCCACCATTTGAAAAAAATTTCTACAATGAGCATGAAGAGATAACCAGCCTTTCCCCACAGCAGGTGATAGATCTCCGACATAAACTCAATCTTCGGGTAAGAAAACCATTAGCCATGAATTAGGACTAATTAGGCCAAAAATTTGATTAACCAAAATGAGATCGCTGCAAATTAATTTTCTTGTGCTTATTCTTCCTGCACCTTGATTTTCTGTGTATAACTAAATGAGATTGGACAAGTTATTCATCAAGTCTCCATTTTCCTTTTTGAACAAACAAGGCACTGGCAATTTAAATCAGTCAAGTAAAGAATTGCTCATTTCTGTACTGTGTGATTTAGAGGCTGTAATAGAAAAATAAGAGCAGATAAGTATTCTTGAAGAGTTTGTGGTCCAGTTGGAGGAACAAGTTTAATATTAGGATGACAGGTGGATCGATTGATGCAAAAAATGTTTATGATTTTATTATAATTTTTTCTGCAAACACTTTAGTAATTATAGATCTTATAATTTTGCTTTGAAATAATTTTCATATTTATATAAACTTTGCTTTTTGGATAAAAGAAATATACACTGTATTAATTGATATAGATTAGTTATTTTTAGATTTTTCAAGGCAATGGGGCATTAAGTGGCTTGCCCCAGGCCACACAGCTAGATAATTATTAAATGTCTGAGGTCAAATTTGAACCCAGGTACTCCTGACTCCAAGGCTGGTGCTCTATCCACTGCGCCACCTAGCCGCCCCTAGATTAGTTCTTTAAGGTATTTTAGAATTGTTATATTATCTCTGATATTTCTTTTAAAAAGATACTAAAGAGAAATCTTTTGATGAGGAGAAAAGGGCTTAAAACCTTAGCAAAAAAATTGTATTTTGGATACACTTAAAGTTTTTCATACAAACTGTTGACTAGAACAGATTTGGCCTTGATTCAGACTAATTGATAACTTCAGATAAAAGCGTGTTGAATTACAAGTTAATTGTCATTGAAGTGTCAATAAACTTGTCATTTTAATTTCTAGGTCTCTGGTGCTGCTCCACCTAGACCAGGAAGCAGTTTTGCTCACTTTGGATTCGACGAGCAGCTTATGCATCAGATTCGGAAATCAGAGTACACACAGCCTACTCCCATTCAGTGTCAGGTGAGCAGTTAAAACATGAAAGAAGAGTCGGTTGGGTGGAATGTCCATCTCGAAGCAAATATAAAAAATAAGTGATCCTGTTTAGATAAAGTTCAGAATTGTAAATTCCAAAATAGAAACTGTTGTAGCTATATCTTCAGTGTATTTCTATAGTTTTTATAAATATACACAAATTTCTCACCAGTATATATACATAAAGCCTTCAATATTTGACAGGTTTTGGAAACCAGAATCAAGGAATTGTATCATAATCCTTTGTGGCTAATGTACAATTTAAACAAAAATCTTAACAGTATGAAGGAGTATACATACATTATGATATAGCTTACTTAGATGTTGCCACAGATACTGAATTTTGCCATCTGTCCTATTTCATCACCAAAAAGCAATTTTTTTTTACCATGAAAGCTTTTTTATATGGGAATGAGGATAGTATGTTTTACCTATTAGAATTAAATATCTTTTTTTTTCTGTATATCTTCATTCCCAACATATCCTGCTTCTTCCAATAACCAGAGAGTCATTCCTTATAACAAAGAGTAAAAAGGGTATGGGAAAAGCAGTTCAAGCAAGACTAACCAACATTCAGATCCAGTAGTTTGCAGTGTTCCACATGCATAAAGAAGGCAGGGAGGTGCATCCTTTGCATCTCTTCTTGTGGGTCAAGCTTGAGCATCACCAATGTGTACAGAGTTCAATTTCTCTTTTTCTTTTGTTCTTTCCATTTAATAGACATTGTTTTCCTAATTCTCTTTACTTCACTTTATATCAGCTTATTTAAAACTTTCTGTGCTTTCTGTAGTCTTCATAATTATATAATTTACTATTTTTAAGTTACAATATTATTCCATCCTATTGATTTACCAGTATTTGTTTATCCATTTCTCAGTCATCTACTGTTTTGACAGGTTTTTGGCATTAAATATGCTGGTGTCTATTGAACGGTGGTTCTCTTTGTTATTTTTGTCTTTGACCCTGGGGTAAATGCTGTCATTGAGGTTTGTGGGTAAAGGGTTTAGATATTTTAGTCACTTGGGAGTCACATTAAGTTTTTTTTCCATTCCTACAAAATATTCTAGCAAGTGTCTTAGTGAGAAATTGACAGAAAGTAAGTCTTTCTCTTTATTAATCTAAGAATAATACAAGAATTTTAGGTTAGTGTTTATATAGCCCAGAGTATTCTACTTTTGTTCATCATGGAGCCTCAGTGGTCATTGATCCATTTCTGAGTCTCTTTAAATATAACTTTGGAATTGAGGTATCACTTAACTCTCTTTAGGGTGTTCCAGTGGCTCTAAGTGGGCGAGACATGATTGGCATTGCCAAAACAGGCAGTGGGAAAACAGCAGCCTTTATCTGGCCAATGCTGATTCACATCATGGATCAGAAGGAATTGGATCCAGGGGATGGACCCATTGCAGTGATTGTATGCCCTACCAGGGAGCTGTGTCAGCAGGTAAGGAAGGTGCATTTAGGGAAAATTAACCTCAGAAATAGCCAGAGAAATTAATTTCCATAACTGTCTAAAAAGCATCTTTCTTTTTCTTTTTAAATTAATCTCTTCCTAAGAAGAACCATTGAGAGAATTAATAGCTTGCAGTTTTTTCTTTCATTAATTTCCTCAAAATTATAATCCGTAAAAATTTAGTGTAAAGGTCAAGCTTAATAAGGAGAGCACTTTTCACATGAGGTTTTAGACAGCCTATTGAATAACATGCTTTTGATCCAAGACTGGTTGGCAGTTTACATTTCAGGCAAATTGATAATTACAAGTTTTAAATAAAGGAAAGGAATGCTAAGCCTGGAATTAATAGAGGCCTGAGTTTCTGGCAATTGGTGGTTTTAAGACCATAGGCAAGTCTTTATTCCTCACAGCTTCAGTTTCCTCATCTGTACATTGAGGGTGGTACCTTCTGTGCCCACCTGATGAAGTTGTGGTGAGGAGCAAATGAAGATATGTATGCAGAGCTCCTTATATACCTTAAAATGCTGTAGAATTGAGGCGGCTAGGTGGCGTAGTAGATAAAGCACCGGCCTTGGAGTCAGGAGTACCTGGGTTCAAATCCGGTCTCAGACACTTAATAATTACCTAGCTGTGTGGCCTTGGGCAAGCCACTTAACCCCATTTGCCTTGCAAAAAAAAAAAACAAAAAAAAATGCTGTGGAATTGTCGATTATTATTAATTTTACATTAATTTTTTGTTTTTTTCTTTTCTGAATAAAGTTTTTTCTTTGTGGTAATAAGTACTAATTGCTGGATTAACCAACATGTCATTAACAGATTCATGCAGAATGCAAGCGGTTTGGAAAAGCATACAATCTTCGATCTGTGGCCGTTTATGGTGGAGGAAGCATGTGGGAACAGGCCAAAGCCCTTCAAGAAGGGGCTGAGATTGTTGTCTGTACCCCAGTGAGTATGGCTCAGCATCCTGGTTGTTGGGCTATTCCATCTTAGTCAGTGTGCCAGAATATTGTGCTAAGTGCTAAGACATAGGCAAAAACGAGCCCCCCAAGAATGTAGTCTAATGTGGAAGAAAAAAGCCCTGTAATTAATAATAATAATAGTAATTAAAAAACCCTGCAATTTAGATACACACAATATACATATATATGGATGGATGGTCATCTGAACAAGGAAAGCACCAGTAGCTTGGAGGACTTGGAAACCTTTTGCTGAATGTAGAATTTGAGCTAATTCTTTAAGGAAATCAGGGAATAGAGGAGAGGAAGAAGAGCATTCCATACATGAGGGACAGCCAAAGGCACAAGTCAGGAGGACCTGATTTCAAATGCAGCCTCAGACACTTGATAATTGCCTGGCTGTGTGATCTTGGGGAATTCACTAAACCCCATTACCTTAAATAAATAAAATTTAAAAAAAAATCAATGCAGGAGGGGCAGCCAGGTGGCACAGTAGATAAAGCACCAGTGGAGTGAAGAGGACCTCAGTTCAGATCTGGCCTCAGAGACTTAATAATTGTCTAGCTGTGTGACCTTGGGCAAGTCACTTTAATCCCATTGCCTGGCAAACAAAAAAACAAAGGAAAGGGCTAGGTTTTATAAAACTTTAAATCAAGACAGGAATTTATATTTGGTCCTGAGGGTTCAATACCCTCATTAAATAAGAGGGTAAACGTGAAGATCTATGGTGGGGGGGGGGGGTTCACCCTTAGCTTAATGAAGGATGGTTTAGAGTTGTGGGAAACCCGAAGCTGGAAGACCTGTTAGAAAGCTATTGCAGTTATCCACACATGAGGTGATGAAATTCTATACCAGAATCAGCTATTTGAGTGTTGAGAAGTGATGCTGAGTTTTGAAGACAGTTATTAATGGTGAGGAAAAGTGAGGAAGTAGAGGACAATACCAGGGGTAAAAGTCCAGATGTTTTGGAGCATGGTAGATGCTTGAAAGTAAGAACATTTAAATTAGGTTAAGTGTTATGGTGTGTGTGGGGGTAAATTTTATTCTGAGCATATTAAATCTGATATCCTACAGGGCATCCAGTTTGCTATGTTAAAGAGAAAAAAGGTGATGTGAGTATCCACCTCAGGAGATAGTCTAGATCTGGGGAGTCTTCATAGAGATAGCTGAATCAGTGGAAGCATGATGAGGTCACTAATTGATATGAAATATATTGAAAAGAGAAAGGGGTCCAGATCAGAGGCTAGAGAAAATATGATTGGAGTGTATGAAATGGATGAAGAACTGGCAAAGGAGATTGAGAAGAATTGGTCAGACAGATAGAAGAAGAACAAGGAGAGCAGTATCACCAAAAAAAAATATTTATAGATGAGAGCCTATCTAGAAGGAAAGGGTTATGAATAGTATCAATCCTATATTGAAGTCTAGGCAGTTCAGGATTGAGGGCACTTAAGTGATCATTGATATCTTTGGAGAGCTAAGTTTCAGTTAAGTGATTAGGCCAGACAGTTTAGAAGAGAATTGTAGATGCCATTCTTGAGTATTTTAGCCATCATATTAGAAGAGTTGGTAGCGGAGAAGGTCAGATCAAGTGAAGGTTTTCTAAGATTGAAAAAACATGGTAATGCTTGTTGTCAGCAGAGAAGTAGTCTAGATTAAAATTGAAAATGAAAGAGTAAGGAGAAGAACCACTTCTTTATTTTGGATTGGAATGGAATAGGAGATAGTTGATGAAGATAGCTAATTAATTGGAGTTGAAGGGAGATGCTCTCTCATTAACTCCTCTCAGTGTGGAGGATGATAAATGAAGAGGGGAAGGGGGAAAGGGTACTAGGGGAAGCTTGAGATACAAAAAGTGTTGGAAAAGCTTTTTTGGATAGCAAATCAATTAGGGAGGAAAGTACTATTTGCCTTGATGCTCTGAAGAATCAGTTATGATTAGATAAATTTGTAGGCGCCCAGTCAGCACGATTTTGTTATTTCTTTTATCTCTTATCATCATGTGAATATGATGAAGGAGGCAGATGGTGATTAGGTTGGTGTTTGACAAAGTGTGAATCAGTGAGAGGGAAAAGGGAATCCATAGTGTGTGGAGGGTCATATAGAGTTGAGTTGATTCAGCAGGGGGTTATGATGGCAAGACAGAAGAGTCTAATCAGTGCTGGGATAATGGCTTGGGAAAGACCTGAGAGGTAGAGTGAATGGAGGTCATGATGAGGACAGATGAGAGGTAGTGAAGCACAAAGAAAGATGGAATTCATGAACATGTAAGGGAGATATGTAGATGATGGCAAGGTTAAGGATGTGGCTGTGACTATCTGTGTAAAGGATTGTGGAGATAAAGTATTACAATGAATGAACATAAATATGTCTCTGATAGGGGAGCAGTAGATGTAAAGGAGAGACTGAGCTAGACCTGAATTCATTGAAGAAGGAAGGAAGGAATATGAATATACTGAAGTTATACATGATGCCTACTAGCATATAGATTTGATGGCAAATTTGGTTAATGAGCCTCAAAGGAGGACAAATTGATTAGTGAAGATTGGGAACAAAGAGCATACCCATCTTCCCACTACAGCCATTTGTGTTATAGGGGTGAGATAATAGGTCAGGCCTGGAAAGGATAGTAAAGGAATTGGTATTGTCAGGAGGATGCATCATTTGCAAGACCAAGAGATGAAAGGGGTGAGAAAGAAAGCATACTCTAATAGAGCATAATCTTTGTTGCAAAATCAGAATAAACTTTGTTACATAATTACAATACAGCTGTTTTATCTAGCTATTTCCAGTAGAATTTAGGGTCAGGACTTGAAAGATAAGTCACAGCTGGTAGGAGAATGGTTTTTAAAAGTTAGAACCCTTAAAGAATGACCTTTGAATTTTGACATTTCACACCTTTTGGTTAAATTAGCTTGCCGAGAAATTAAAGTTAATGGAAGGAAAGAACCTCATTGGGGCTCCACAAATTTTACATTATCACCTGGTATCATTGCATTGGAACTGTATTTTGTGAATGTTGATGCCAATTAGACTACATCCTAAAGCAAATCTTTGTAAATTCACACCCTGTCTGTGTGTAACAAAGGGTCGACTGATTGATCATGTGAAGAAGAAAGCTACAAATCTCCAAAGAGTCTCTTATCTAGTGTTTGATGAAGCTGATCGAATGTTTGACATGGGTTTTGGTATGTATTGAGCACCAACTTTTCTGTCCCTGCCCTCAAGACATTCACCTTCGCTGTCTCACCATGTTCTAAACCCACTTGAAAATGGACTAAGCCGTGTGTGTGTGTGTGTGTGTGTGTGTGTGTGTCTGTCTGTCTGTCTGAGTCTGTTTGCTGTGCATGTACTTTCTGCATGAGCATGCCCTACTCACATAAAGACTGGCGGTTGGTCTCTGTAAACCTTGCCTGGCATCAGTTATGTGCCGTAGTTGCCTATCAGGAAACATTTTTTGGTGGAGTACACCTTTTTGAAGTCATGGGAAATAGAAAATCGCCTGTCATATGTAGAGGATTATTTGTTCTCTCCTTTTGTCCTGATTGACTTTAAACTGTGGCAGCTTTTTGGGTGATGATTAGAACATTACTGTGTAATACTTTGATTCAGTCATTCTAAGACCTTTCTTTTGCTGCCTTCCTTGACTTAACAACATTGGGGACCCTTCCAGCTACCTATATTCTTTCCAACTAGGTAGAGAGGATTACTGAATTTGGTACCCCTTGATAAGCAGTGAAGCTATAGGATTATGGAATGTAATCTCCTTTAACGGAAGAAAGTTTCTTTATCCTTGTATCTTTGATTTCTAGCAATTTTACTTGGCACTTAGTAGGTAAATCCTTGTGGATTATCTTCCTTGATTCATTCTCCATGTCACATGAAACTTTTACTTCTTTGACATTTTTACCCTCCAGATATTAAACTTTTGCATCAGATAAATAAATAAATGTTCTGACTCTTGTTTTTTTTTTTCCTTCTAGAGTATCAGGTTCGATCCATAGCCAGTCATGTCCGCCCCGACAGACAGAGTATGTATGAAACTGTTTTAATCAACTTGTATAGATACCATCATAATGTCTTATGATGGAGGTACTTTGTGTATTTCATATTTTGGCACAAAGCATTTACTTATTCATAAGCTACTGTATTTGAGGAAAATGCATTTGCAAAGTAACATGAAAACTCTAGGATAAATATAAATCATATACAAATAGATCAGTTACTTTCTTGAAGCTGTTTCTGAATTTTGACACCCTTATCATTTCTAGGACAAGCTAAAATGATTTGAATGGATGCTTTAAACTTTTAGATTTTGAGTGTTTCAGTGCCTTCTGTAGAATTTTATGTCAGTGTAAAGCCAGAAGAAACACAGGAACATTTTCTTCTGGATGGGTGGTGATTTTGTTTGTACTAGGTTGAAACCAGGGTGAGAAGAGCAGAGTATTTGAGGGGAACTAGAAGCAAGTCTTTCCTATCTTTTCAACATTGATTTATGGGAATTTGGTTGTATATTGAAGAGATACTCTTTTCAGTGTAATAGAATCCACTTCTCTCTTAGCTCTGTTATTCAGTGCAACTTTCCGGAAAAAGATTGAAAAACTGGCCAGAGACATCCTGATTGATCCTATCCGAGTGGTGCAGGGAGACATTGGAGAGGTAATTTCTGAACAGAGCTGGAGAAGGCAGAAATTTACTTTTCTTTGGAAGAGAATACCTAAGTTTAGACTTCTATCAAGGGCATTTTAATTTTCTCATTGATTCTTTGCCCAGATAATCAGCAAACTTTTCTCTTTAATATCCCAAGAATGGGACAAGATAGAAATCTTTACTGTGAAATTCAGTGCGAAAATAAAATGAGCAGAATCATAGCATTGTCAAGTTTGAGGTGTAGTGTCAGTCTCATTCAGAAAATTTTATTCCCTTTCTTGTCTGCAAGATTTTGATTAAGATGTGACCCAAGTCCAATCTAAGTGACTCTAAATGTTTCTTTTCTGAGGTTTTCCATCAGTGTTTTAGACCAACAACTTTGTATTCCTATTTCAATACTTGTAATTCCATTTGCTCAAACCCCAGGGGATGGATTCCTCTTCAGTAAACATAAATTAAAGGCCTACCAAGTGCCAGATACAGTGCTGAGTACTGGAGATGCAAATACCAAAGGAGACCGCTTCTACCCTCAAAGAGTTTATAGTAATGGGGAAGACAAGTGACAAAAGTACAGGAAAAGTGACACATGTGGGAATGTAGTGGAGCAGTCCTATAGTGAGCAGTCAGATGGGAAATGAGATGAACTGTGCTGAGCACTCTCCTTAAGATGACTTTGGCCAGTGAGAGATTGAGGCTAGGGAGGAGATTGGAGTGCTTTCCACTTTTTACTTCCTAGAAAACTAACACTTACTTTTAAATCATAATAACATTCACAAGGCTTTCTGAGGGGAACATTCAGTAAACATATTAAGTACCTTCTTTTCCAAAATCCTGTGAATTAGATTTCCTTCAAGTACTTTGAAAATTTTGATATGGAGAAGCATTTGTGATTCCCTTGGTATTTAAATATCCTCTATTATAACATATCTATAGATTGTAACCAGTTAAATGCTGGCACTGTATGCTAAAAACTGATGGGGATGGGACAGAAATCTGCCTTCCAGGAGCTTACGTACGTTCTGAGGAGGAGGAGGCAAATATTTAAGTAAGAACTTGCAAGTCACTTACAGAGAAGGTCAAGTAGGACAAACCTTAGAAAAAGCAACTAGCATCTGGGGATGGGAGAGTATGGGAAAGGCTTCTGCAAGAACTGAACCTCCAAGGAAACCAGGGAGACTTAAGAAGTGTTAGTGAAAAAATGAAGACTTTCAGGCTTCAGGGACAACTAGAGCAAAGACAGGGAAAAGGGAAAATTTTGGCAGTTTTGTAGAGGAAGGATTAGATGACAAAGGCAAGACAGGAACAGATCAGAGGTTAAGTGACTTGCACATGGTCACAGTAATAAATATCTTAGAATCTCGTTAAGAATACCCTACATACATATATGGAAAAATATACTTATGGTGGTCAAGTATGTGAAAATTAGTATGTTATACAGAAACTCTTCAGGGACAAACAATCGAACCTTTTCTTAGGGGAGAAGGCTTCCTAGAAAGGGTGAATTTTGAGGCAGATTAATTAACGTAGTGAAGGAAAAAGACAGTTGATATTATCTGTAACATTGTAGTTACCCAGTTCTGAGAAACTCCCAGGCTTTATTTTGAAAAAATAATATTCAGTCTTTTAATCCATTTTGATCTCAATGTTATAGTTTTCTGTTTTGATCCTTTCCTTAGGCAAATGAAGATGTGACTCAGATTGTAGAAATTCTTCACTCTGGACCCAGTAAATGGAACTGGCTCACTCGGCGTCTGGTAGAATTCACCTCTTCAGGAAGTGTTCTCTTGTTTGTAACTAAGAAAGCCAATGCTGATGAACTAGCTAACAATCTCAGGCAGGAAGGACACAATCTGGGGCTGCTCCATGGGGACATGGATCAAAGTGAAAGAAACAAGGTCATTTCGGATTTTAAGAAAAAGGGCATCCCAGTTCTTGTGGCTACAGATGTTGCAGGTATGGTAGAGGAAAGATTTTCCCAATAAATTTGGAAATACATACTGTATGCTTAGCTAAAACCAACACTTGAGGAGGATGATAGATGAATATGGGAGTGTACTGAGCTCCACATTATAATTTACTATTTGCTTTTGACTTCTAAAATAGAGGCCCGATGACTGGAAGGTATTTTAATCTTTTTTTCACTGCTAAGAAGAGAGGAGCTACACAGGCACCTTGATTTATTTGTGTATCATTAAGTCTTTACTTGAATGTGGTGGACATTTATGCTAGTGCATTTTATTCCTGCGGTCCAGGAATCCTTTGCAAGAAAAGTTGAGCAAAACAGTCTTGTATCACAGATGTCAAGTAGGGGTGGTGAGGAGGTGGAACTCTATAGTTTCCAGAAAGAGAATGTCTACAATAATATGCCTATTTCCTCCAAATTATGTAGAAAGTTGCAAAAGAAGGTTTTTTTGTGGAATGAAATCATTGTAGCTAAATTTCTAGTCCCTGAGCCCAATTTAAAAGAAGGGAACCTGGGGGTGGGGGGGTGTTGTGTATTTCAGCCCGTGGTTTGGACATTCCTTCTATTAAGACTGTCATCAACTATGATGTGGCTCGGGACATCGACACCCATACACACAGAATTGGCCGGACAGGCCGAGCGGGCGAGAAGGGTGTGGCATATACTCTTCTGACTCCCAAGGACAGCAATTTTGCTGGTGATCTTGTCAGGAACATGGAAGGGGCCAATCAACATGTTACCAAGGAACTTCTGGACCTAGCAATGCAGGTGAAGAACTAGGTCTTTCTCAAAGCTATTCTGCTTCATTGATATTAATCAAGAGTATTTAATAGAAGAAAGTTCAGGCATGATCTGTCTCCATTAAGCCTGGTCCAAATGCTTTAGTTGAACAGAAAACCTAATAAAGAAATTGACTCCTGAGGATAATGCTTATAAGATAAAAATATTAGAATGCCTTACAAATTATAATGAACTTTAGCGATAATGTAATCCAACTATATCCATTTACTATAAAAAAAAATCTTGCTTTATGAGACTTGACTACACCATTTTTTAATACTGGGATGTTAAAAGATTCTTCTTCTCTACCCTGAAGTTATGTCTATGCAGTTTCTCTTCTTCTACTTTAGAACCTACAAGTTCTCTAAAAATTCTCTAAAATTTTTCCACTGTGGTTCCCAGGTATGAGATCGGAGGTGATGAGTAGAATGAGCACAATGACTGCTTATTGGAATTAAACTTTTGTTTAAGACAAAATATAAAATAAATCCATGTCTTGTAGGGTTTGCTAGCTAGGCAGGCCATTCCTAGGTGCCCCAGGGGCCTTCCTTTTTCCCCAAGGCAGACTGGAATGCAAACCTGGCCCATTAGACTCCACTGACCTGAGAGTAATTTGATCTGAAACATTTAGAATCAACAGATAGAATCTCATAGCTGTTTTTGTCTAGGTGTAGTTAGTAGAGCAAAAGGCTTAATCGTGATCATTCTGTGCTGAAAGAAACATGTTTCTCCTTTACCTTTTCTTGCACCAAACACAAATTATGCTTCAGCTACCTTCCAACCATAACTTTACGAGAATTATATTTCATACAGAATGCCTGGTTTCGGAAATCTCGATTCAAAGGAGGGAAAGGAAAAAAACTGAACATTGGTGGTGGAGGCCTTGGCTACAGAGAAAGACCTGGTCTAGGTTCTGAGAACACAGTAAGTCCTAATGGCAAGAAGTTCTTGTCCTGAGTCAATGTTTTGAATGAAGTTAAGATTACTCCTACTGTTTACAGAGCATTTTGCTAAGAAGGGTAATTAATAGAACATAATCCTTTTCCTCATAGAATATTAAGTCTAGTGGGAAGAAATTAAGAGTAAAATAAAGTGCTATATGATATTCACATGGGAAAGTTATTACTAATAAAGGTTGTCTGGGTGCCAGAGGAGAGTAACATTGAGGAAAAAGTGGATACATTGAAAAATGAACTGAATTTGGAGTTAGAATTAGGTTGGGATCCCTGCCACATACTGCTACTTACATGGTGTTGGGCAAGGCATATGAGATAAAATGTACACTGGCTCTGTGGTCACCTGGTTTTAAATTGCACCACCTCTTGTCTTTACTCTCTATGTGATGAGTAAATCACAATCTCACTGAGCCTCAGTTTCTTCCAATATGAAATGAAGGAATTGCACTGGATGCTAAGGTTAACTTTTAGTTCTTAAATCTTATTTAAATTTGCCTTTAAAAGATTGACAAGGAATTGATAGAAAAAGGAGGAACAACCTGGCAGAGGAATAGTAAGAGAGAAAGGTATCTTCTGGAGACAGAAAGAAAGGCCAGTTTAGTTGAAACTTAAAAATTAGATGGATATAATATCTAATATTGACATAGTACTTTCAATATATACAAAGTACTTTACAGATATTACCTCATTTAGTTCTCACAACATTACTGTGAGTGTGGTAGATACTATTATATGGAGAAAATCTGAAAAAAAAGTTTTATGAGTTTAGTTTGTAGAGGGCCTTGAATGCTAGGCAGAGGAGGTTGAACTTTGCTCAAGAGGCAATAAAGTCACACTCAAGGATAAGCATAAAGTGACTTGGACAGATTCAAGCATAAGAATTTGAGTATGGTAATAGTTTCGAGACTAGATTGGCAGTAAGATGAAGTGGAAGTATGAAGACCTGTTCTTTTAGGAATCTGAGTGGTTGGTAATGAGAACCTGGACTAAGGTGATAGCAGAAGGGTTTGAGAGAGGATCTGTATCTAAAAGCTGTTTCACCAATGGATTAGCAGATCTTCATAGCTGAGGGAAAAATAGGGTCAGTCATGCAAGTAAAGACATCCAATATAAGACAAAACTCAATAGGTCAGAATAGAGTGTAGTAAGAGAACTAGGGTTATAGTATCTCTGAATTGAAAGAAGGAAAAAAGTATCCACTGGTCAAAAATATTTGCAGCTAAAGAGAAGTCTTGTTGATCAGCACTGAGGGCAGAGCAAGAGATTAAGTACTGTGAATTTTTAATGAGTAAAATTAACTCAGTTTAAAAGCACACATATTTACTAAGCCAGGCTGTGCTAGATTTGGGGACACCATTTCTTTGTGTCCTTCCCTTCAAAGAACTTAAGTTCCAAGGGAGTGGAGTGCAAGTGAAACAAAGGGACAGGTATGAGCTAGTGTAATATCAAAATAGTAACTTGTATAAAACTGATTGCAGAAACATCTAAACCAGAGTTGGAAAGACAGGTTAAGAGAAAGGGAATGAATCTGAGGAGCAGGGGTCATGATAAGAGAGAAAGAGGTTGGGGCGGCTAGGTGGCGCAGTGCATAAAGCACCGGCCCTGGAGTCAGGAGTACCTGGGTTCAAATCCGGTCTCAGACACTTAATAATTACCTAGCTGTGTGGCCTTGGGCAAGCCACTTAACCCATTTGCCTTGCAAAAAAAAAAGAGGAAGAGCTTAAGGAATTATGACCAGTTTGCTAGGTTTGTAGTAAGGAAATTTCAATTCCCAAGAATTTTGGCAGGGGAATAGGATAAATGATGAGCCAATCACAGAAGGCATTGAGAAAGTTGTATGCATTTTGCTCTCCAGGGAGCTAGTTAGGACTGCTCAGGAAGTTGTTTTGGAGCTTGTAACTAAAAACATATCTAAGTGGAACCAGCTTCTATTTTAAGGCATGGGGTGTGGGGAACAATCACTGCCAAGTTTCATCCTTACTGTGTAAGGGGACCTGTATTATGCATTTTCTAACATTAGTGGTGGTAGCAGAGAATGAGTGGAAATCTGAAGCCTAGAGAATATTATGTCATTTTGACCAGCACTATTACTTATTGTCATTCATATTCCTTTTTTTTTTTTTTTTTTTGCAAGGCAAGTGGGGTTAAGTGGCTTGCCCAAGGCCACACAGCTAGGTAATTATTAAGTGTCTGAGACCGGATTTGAACCCAGGTGCTCCCTGACTCCAGGGCCGGTGCTTTATCCACTACGCCACCTAGCCGCCCCTGTCATTCATATTCTTCAGCCAGCCTCAAAGCTGTAATCATCTCTCCTGGTTATACTCTCCTAGAAATGATTCTCCTTTTAAAGCCTCAGGAAATAAATGCCTATTAGGTTCTTTAAGCCTTTTTGCTGTGTCTTTATTCTCTAAAGGTAGAAGCAAATTTCCCCCAAAGCATTGCTCAGCAGTCCCAACACTTGATTCCCCTCTGGGATGAGGTCCAGGTATATCATCTTGGGTGTCTTTACTCCCTAGGACCGTGGAAACAACAGCAATGTGATGAGTAATTATGAGGCCTATAAGCCTTCCACTGGGGCCATGGGAGACCGCCTGACTGCAATGAAAGCAGCTTTCCAGGTTTGACACGTAGCTTTGGCACTCATGGGAGAACTCATGTATGATCAATAAAAAGAACAAAGGGCACGGGTGGTGGGAGAGGAAGAGATCATAGTCTGATTTAATGGTGGTACAAAGAAGGCCATCAGTGCATGGGTGGCTTTTTCTAGGAACAGGGTGGTTTCAAGATTTAGGAAAACTAGAAAGTCACTTCCTAGCTAACTCAGTTGAAATATACAGCTAGGACTGTTTTACAAACATTATCAAAATTGTTTTTACACAGCAGTGGGAATTCTTAGACTTTTTCCAAAGTGGAAACAGCCAGGGTTCTTAAGTTGAAAAGTTTGTTCCACTGAAGGAGTTTTGAATCTTCCTTTCCATAAATTAGTTGGGCACTTAGTACATGAGCCTCTTAGACCAGGTTAATTTTGTGTGTCATAGAACTCATTAGCAATCTAGAGAAGCCCATGAACCCTTTCTCAGAAAATGTTTTTAAAAAATCTAAAACAGGGCTGTCCCAATATTACTTTTAAAAGTTTTCATTGAAACGTTAATAGTACATTTTGATTTGCCATTTTAATGAGAGCTCTGGTAGCATTACTAAAGCCTTTAAGTAAATTCATAGGCAGGCACATAAAATTGCCCTGCAGGCAGCATACAACCCACAGGCCACATTTTGGACAGTCTTGATCTAAAATAATATAGATAGGATCACAAGAAAAATCAATTATTTTGAAATAGAATAGTCATATGCAAAAAAAAAAAAAGTCCAAGGATACCCAGATTAGGAGCTTTTGCTCCAGACTTCTATTCTAGTTTATTTCCTGGGTTTACTGAATCCCGAGTATATTGTGTTTGAATAGAGATATAGTTTGATAAATGACAGATTTTGTTTTAGCCGAGTCCTGTAGAGTGAATTTGCACGCATTAAGAATGGTTTCCTCAGTGATTCCCTTTTAAAATAGGACTTATTGAGAAACTAGAAATGAAAATTGTGCCCACTGACCTTATGGAAGAAAGAGCAAAGTATAGCATTATTGGGGATGACAGATCCATGCTGCACATGTAAGATGCTATACTGTATGTCTCTTTACGCAATTTTCTCTTTGAATTTTGTCTCACTCATATGTGTACTCTTTCTTTCTTTTATAGTCGCAGTACAAGAGCCATTTTGTTGCTGCCAGTTTAAGCAATCAGAAGGCTGGGAGCTCTGCTGCTGGGGCAAGTGGGTGGACCAGTGCAGGGAGTTTGAATTCTGTCCCAAGTAATTCAGCCCAACAGGGCCATGCCAATTCTGACAGCCCCATTGCCACAGCTGCCAAGAGCATCCCAGGCTTTGCCAGTGCTGGTAACCTTAGCAGTGTTCCAGGAGGGTACTCACCTACTGGAACCCAGGGTCTCAACAACACAGCTTCTGGGAGCAACAGCCGAGAAGGAATTGGTGGTGGCAGTGGTAATGGGAATAGAGAGCGATACCCAGAGAACCGAGGTAGTAGTCGCCATAGCCATGGAGACAGTGGTAATCGCCATGGTGATGGTCCACGCCATGGAGACGGCCGTCACGGTGATGGATATCGTCATCCAGAAAGCAGTGGCCGGCATGGAGATGGTCACCGGCATGGAGAAAACAGACATGGGAGTGGTGGTCGTCATGGGGAAAGCCGGGTTGGGAGTGATGGTCGGAATGGAGAGAGCAGGAAAGAAGCTTGTGGTCGTGAAAACAAGACAGACGGCAGGACAGACAACAGGACGGACAGCAGGACGGACAGCAAGATGGACTTGAAGACGGATAAGACAGCAGATGGCTTTGCTGTGCCTGAGCCACCCAAACGCAAGAAGAGTCGATGGGACAGTTAGAGGGTGTGTGCAGAGGCATGGAATGGAATGGGTGGAGTGTTATTTTTTTTTTTTAAGGATTTCTTCTTCATAAATGGCTGTGTCCTGAGAGATAAGTTGGGGCCCATAAATCCGAAATGCAGAGATCCTCCGCTCCTAAGGGACATCAGTAGCCAGGGCCTAGAAATAAGAACCCTTCTTTAGAATCCTTTTTCTTAAGCTTCCTTTGAAGCTGCTTTGGTCCTCATTGTGTGTTGAATCCTCATGTTTCAGTAGGGCTCTAGCCAGAGGGAGCTAGAGCTCTGGCAACGATGGAGCTTCTGGTATGTTCTGTGAGACTTGAGAGCAGTTAGGCAGCCATATATCTGCTCCTGAAATCCTGTTTAGGTGTTGAGGGGCCAGTTCAGGTTGTCCTGAAAGCTAACTGTAAGAGTACAGATCTGTGCTCTGTACTTTTGTTGTTTTTATTCGTTTTTCCAAACTCCTGACAGATTTTCTTCTCTTTATGTGGTGGCCAAGTAAGTTAGTGTGAGGTAGCCGGGTGCTCTGCATTGAGTTTTGGATTCCACAAATGGCAGCAGGCACAAGCTCTTAAGTTTTTGATGTGGCAACAGGTGTGCCAGGTCATTTGGAAAGCAGTACTTTTGTCTCCTCAGCCAGAAACCTTCAGATACATGGGAGATAATGACAAACTGTTTCTGACAAGCTATGCCCAGAGCTACTATGATTAGGAAGTATTCTGGAAATGGTTCCTTAGGCCTAAGATGTTTCTTAAAAATAAACCTGAGCAGTTTTAAAATATGATTTCATTGTATATTACCTTTTTTTTTTTACTTTTGTCACAACTTTTTGGCTGAAACTTGTTTTCTTCTTGTTTATAAAAGTATCCAGAACTACCAGATTTTGTGACACTTGTGAAGGTTTCTTTCAGATGTGCATTCCTTTTTGCTTGCTCTAGTAAATGTTTTATTACTGGGAGTATGCCTGGTTTGTGTGTCATTATCTCAGATATAGACTTAACTGTTTTTCACTATAAGAAGGGTGATGTCCCTTGACAGTCCTGGTCTCAGGACCATGTTTAAGACGGTAAAGAGAAAGCTGAATTAGTTCAGAAAAGTTCCCTTGACATATCAGAGATGAAGGATTAGGCTTAATGTGTTCCTTTAATTTTTTTTGAACTTTTTATTTTCCACAAAAGGGGGAGGGAAAAGAACAGTAAAAAAAAAAAAAATTGGTCTAACAATGACCAATACCAGAAAATCGTTAACCCAGAGAGCTTTGATCTGAGCAGCTTTCCCTTTTTTACAGAAAAAGAGGCAAGTCTGAAACCTAAGGAGAGGGAATAGTTCAGTAATTCTCCAAGGTTCCTCTGGGGTCTTTCATTTTCTCCTTCGGCCTTTTTGCCGCTGCTCCTTACGTTGCTGTGCCCTCAGGTCCTTTTTCATCCGTGTGTCCACCACTTTAAAGTGACCTTTGACTCCCGCTGGTCGTCGGACCTTTCGGCCCACACCTTTTTTAGCCACAACATAGGTAACTTGGCGTTTCTCCTTGCCAAACCCAGCCTTCTTGTAGAGGCTGCAAAGGAAGATGAAATTGAAAACCTTTGTCCCCATAACACTTCTGTATTAAGACTTTAATAAAACCCACTTAAACAAAAGCTCTGCCAGGGTCCCCAATATATTTCTAAGAATGTGAAAACCAAAAAGTTTGTGTTCTAAATCTAATAAACCTAATGTATTACACATCCCATTCTGTTGTTCCACTTCACCTGCGCAACTGGGCCATCTTCTCCCGCTCAGAGATATCCACTGTATTCACCACAGCCTCTGCTTTCCGCTTAGTCTGCTCCATCTTCTTTAACATCTGTGGATAGACTCCTTTATTACATGACTGCCTTCAGAGGAAGACCCTCAGGCTGCTTAGAAAAACAATCATGGCCTCAGACACTTAATAATTACCTAGAAAAGAACCCCAAGAAAACACTCACTCTACGTTTCTTTCGGGCCTTGGCCTCAGCCACTTTTTTGATGGGCCGAGCATTGATTTCACGCCAGCGTTTCCTGTATTCCTCCACTGTCTTCTTATCCAGTGGCAGTGGTCGAATCCGGTGCTGCTTTTCTTCCTGCACAAACCACTCGGGGAGGTCCCCTTCCTCCTCATTATATGTATATCTGATGAAAAAGAAGTTACTCAATGCTTTTTTTTTTTTAGATTTTTTGCAAGGCAAACGGGGTTAAGTGGCTTGCCCAAGGCCACACAGCTAGGTAATTATTAAGTGTCTGAGACCAGATTTGAACCCAGGTACTCCTGACTCCAGGGCTGGTGCTTTATCTACTACACCACCTAGCCACCCCTACTCAATGCTTTTTCAAAATAGCTGTCCATTCATGTCCATTCATCCTCCATAATTCCTACTCTTCATACCTGCTGAAGGAGTCATCCACAAGGTCCCGCCGTGCCTTCCGGGAAGAGGCAATCATAGCACCTAGAGCTAGACCTTCTGGGTCCAATATCTGGCGTTTGGCTAAAGGAACAGTTTAAGAATTCAGTACCCAACACAGCATCTGACAGTACCCAGAGTATTGAGTATCCTAGGATGTCCTAGCCACCTACCAAGCAGAACCCTGGCACTCTTACCTGGGTTCTCAATTGGCACAACCACAAATCCATCATCAGGCTCCAGTGACCGGCCCCGCTTCTTACCTCGGGAGCCTTGACTTAATTTTCTAATAAAAAGAAAACAAGCCCATCAGAATTCTCCCCACTTAACAAATCCCCTTCCCCGCAGGACAAAGGAACTGTGAAAAATGTACAGGGAGATGAAGGGAAATCAATCAATCCTTCCCCAGGTTCTACCACATTTTGCACCCCCCCACCCAGCACAGGCCCTCTCTCTCACCTCTCATCTTCACTGCTGCTACTATCACTGTCTGAAGTAGTGTCATCTTGCTCCTCTCTAGCAGAAGTGGTTGCCTTTATCTCCACAGAGATATCTCCTTTTGTGCTTATGGATTGGGACTGAGGTTGGGAAGGCAGTTCCTCCCTCCTTAAACTTGTAGGTTTTTGTTGGTTCTTCTGTTTTTCTTTGAAGCGGCTCTCATACAACAGTTGAGCCTGGCTTATCTCCAGGGCCTGATCTTCATCATCTTCAATTCCAGCAAAGCCACCCTGGCAACACCATAGGACTTCAGAACTAATAGGGAAGGGGGATGGAAACAGCAGTCCTCTCCCTCCTTGACCTCAAACCTAAATCCCTAAAACAGACTTCAGATCCCCTCTCGTAATTCCAATTCCTATACCTGATCTTACACTTACTTTGGAAAACCACAGGTTGGTTTGTTCTTCCTGAAGGACAGCCTTTTCTTCTAGTGGCACCAAAAGAGGATTATCTTCTTCTTCTTCTTGAGGCTGCTGCTCTGCAAACTTCACACTATGGGCCCAGAAATGGATCCCAGGGAAACTTGAGTTGCAGACTCTTACAATTAGATACTTACAATTGTATAATGCTTACAATTAGACACCTCAATGAAACATTTCCTCTTCGGTAATAGAATCATGGGATTTAGAGCTAAAGAAAAATCAAAGGGCTTCCACCCTAAAACTGAGCTCACCGTTTTCGAGATGGAGAAGTTCCATATCCCTTAACTCCTGCTAGTTCTTCAGGGTCTAGGTCACTGGCCAGAGATTCATCATCAGCATCCTCATCCTCTTCATCAGATAAATAGATATCACTCTCTGGTTCCTCCATCAGGAATTTGTCTGCAGCCCCCATATTTCCTTGTACCACTTCCTGTAGTAGCTGTGGTTTAATGTAAAACAGGCCAAGGCTTATCAAAATGATGCTTTTATATTTTCAAAATACTGTGTTTTCAGTTTATGTCCACAATGTCACTTTTGGAAAACTTATTGCTACATGTAATTTTACCATGAACTATGGAAATTTTCCTTCTACAACTTAACTTTGAGCTGTCTTGTCTTACTGTTGACTCAGTGATTTTATAAATCTACTAGAGCTTTCTGTGTAATCTGGACGTATCCATGTTAGGTACAGAAGCCAAAATTTAAAAGTGGTGGGGGGGTTAGTAGATTTAGCCCACAGCTCACTCTCCCAGTTTCATGTCATAGCAAATCTCAGAAGCATACCTTTATCCACATAACTGATAAAAATGCTGAACATCTGGGGATCAAAGACAGATCTTTTTTTGAGGTCACCCCAATAGAGGCCTTCCAAAATGTTCAGGTCCAACAAACATTTTCCTCACCCTAATGCATATAAGCCGTATATCCCCTTCTTAGCCCTTATCTTTCCAGACTTGAGAAGCATCATTTTTTCATTATACTTTCACAAATAAAATACCAATTAGATGCCTGTCAGACCCAGCATGATAATCGATATCTCCTAACTCCCTGGGCCTGAACTTTTTCACAATCCACAATCTGTTATCCATGATGCTTCATGAATCACTGAAAATTCCTAAAAGCACTCATTCCTATATTTCTCCTCCAGCCACCTGGTGCCCACGGATTGTCCGAAGCGAAAACATCCCAGTTTCACCATCATCAGCAATGGACACTCCAGGCAGATCCATCTTCAGCTCCACACGCTCCCGTTGCTTCCTCTGCTCCTGAAGTAGCTTTTTTTTCTTCCTGGATAGTGAACATGAAATCAACTCTAGGCCTTTCTACATATCAGCTAATCTCCCAAGGCTTTTTCTAAACCCCACAACCCTTTCTCCTGTATTTACTGGCTCAAGAATCTAGAAAGAGCTGAATCTAGGATGTTATAAACATGACGAGTTATACTTGGAAACCACTGAACAATTTGAAAATTGAACCTGTCTTTTTTTTTTAATTTCAGGCAGTGGGGTTAAGTGACTTGCCCAAGGTCACACAGCTAGGCCATTATTGAAGTGTTGGAGGCCAGATTTGAACTCGGGTCCTCCTGACTCCAGGGCTAGTGCTTCATTTACTGCACCATCTAGCTGCTCCTTGTGTCTTACGTTAAAGACTCAAAGCCTTCAGTAGATAATAACAAATGCAATTTAATATCTAGCTTTTCCATACATTTGTAAAAGGTAATTTCTTCTAAAATAAAATGTCACAGCACTTCCCCATCCAGCATTCCTATTATTTTGTGCCCTAGTGTAGTTCTCTACTTGTAAAGTCCCAGCTCTGCTGCCAGTCTCTTCTCTCACCTTTTCAGCTCTGCTACCTCCTGGGCCTTCATTTCTGCAAGAGCTCTGTCCAAATCTTCCTCATCATCCTCTGCAGCCACAGTTATGTTTTTTCTTCCTTCTTCCTCTTGTTCCTCCTCCTCCTCCCCAGAGCTAAGGCTAGAATGAAGGTAAAACAGAATGAAGGCACATACAATGCCATTTAACCCTCTTACCAATTTTCCTTTTCAAATCTTATGCTCTAACCTCAATCTTCAGCTTACCTAACATCCAATGCCTTTGCTTGATCTTTTAGCTTCTTGGCCACAAATCGACGAAGTTTTGTCCTCCAATTCAGCAGGGACCTGTTCCAAAAGGCCCATAACTGATCACCCTACTCCTATTATTGTCAAGTAACTCATTAAAAAATATCAAAGCTATGCTCAAGATACCAAGATCATAAAATAAATGAAAACCAATGCCTTGTGCCTCAATTTTTTTTTGAATTTTACAATTCTCCCCCTTATCTCGCTTCCCCACCCCCACCCCCACTGAAGGTAGTCTTTACATTGTTTCCATGCCGTACATTGGTCAAAATTGACTGTTGAGAGAAATCATATCCTTAAGGAAAAAGTACAATATAAGAGACATGTAAGATGCCTCTTTTTTAAAAAAAATTAAAAGTAATACCCTTTGGTCATTTAAACTCCACAATTCTTTGTATGGATACAGGTGGTATTCTCCATCAGCAGATAGCCTAAAATTGCCCCTGATTGTTGCACTGATGAAATGAGCAAGTCCATTAACCTAACTGCAATTTTTGAGACAATAGTTTCCTATTATGAAAAAGACATCTGTCACATCTGCTCCTCAAATCTCATATATGTAACCATAGACAATCAGGCTTGCCCTCGAAGGTGGTTCCCAGTCTCATAATTTTTGGGAGGTCTTCCCTAGTACCTGAGCTCCTTCCGCCCCAGTACTTTGATGTCCTGGCAGTACACCTTCACATCCTCGCTAGTGGCTGGATGCTGCTCCAATTCCTTATCATCCAGTATGATCTGCTCAGCACGGAAGGAAAAGGATCAGAGAAGACTAAACTGCCTAGCTGAGTTAGGCTGACTTTTCTATATATCTCTTCAACCCCACACTCACCTCACTAGCTTTGGAGAGAAAGTCAACAGGGTTGGCAGCTCGAAGAAAGTCAGTGCTGGAGACCCGGTGATAGAGGGTGAGGTCACCCTCAGCATAGCCCTCAGCCTAGGGAGACAGGAAAGAAACACAGAAGAGGGAAGTCCCCTTTGAGATATTCTAAATGGCTTACATTCCTTCTTCTTCTAAGAGATTTCAGGGTATGTTCATTTTTCTCTTCCACATGCATACCTTGGCTTTCTTTTTGGTTACCAGTTCACTCACAGTCTTGGCCTGAACTTCGACTTCTTTAAAGGCAAATTTGGGGTCAAAGAATTTATTGTCAATCTTATCAGGAGCCAGGAAACCTGGAAGAGAAAAGATGTTGAATAGGAAAAATGGCTTTTTAAGAGAATGAGAATATAGCTATCTAGATAGAGGAGAACTCACCCTGGCAGACCACAAAGATCTCTGCAGATTCCTGGCGGGAGGCCTGGGGCTTGGTGGCCTGGACATGGCGAAACAGCTGTTGGAATATCCAGAGAAGGGGCTGGTAGTCACGGGAGCGGAAAACCTTAGTGATAAAGCAGCCCCCTCTCGCCAGGAAATCACAGGCCAGACGCAGGGCCATCAAGGTCAGGTGGGCTGGGGGAAACAAGACCCGTCAGCTGGAGTGCCAGGGGCCGAGCCTGTGAACAAGCCCAGCCCTCGGTCCTCAAGCACCTTGTGAGTAGGCATCATGGACCCAGCTGGCCCCCACATTCGGGGCCCCGTCATTGAGCACCACATCAACCTTCCAGGTTTTCAGCTCCTTCCGGAGAGCCTGGAGAAAGGAAACAGACCATCATGTCTCCCCGCGGGTCTCCCCGCGGGTGTCCCCGCGGGTCTCGGGGGGCTTGCCCTGGGCCTGGGGCAGGCTTCCAAGAGGACAGGTGCAGGGGCACGTGATGAAGCTGGGGGCCACAAATCCAATGGTCCGCGGGGCAGCCCGGGGCAGGGGACCCACCTGGCGGCAGCGGTCCGTGGTGATGTCCTCCTGCAGCGTCACCACGTTGGGAATGGGCTTGATGGGAACCAGGTCCACCCCTAGGGAAAGGACAGTGAGGCGGCGGCCCGGCCCACGGCGGGCGCCCCGCAGCCCCGGCGCCCCGACACTCACCCACGATCAGGCTGGACACCGGCATGAACTTGGCGGCCACCTGCAGCCTGCGGGGCAGAGAGGCGTTACCTAGCACGGGGGCCCCCGCTGCGCCCCCATCTCCGGGGGCAGCGGGGCCCCAGCGCCCGGGGCGTGCCCTCCTTCACCGCGGGGGGGAGGGGAAGGAGACGGGGGGGGGCTCCCGGGCACCCACCATCCCCCCGGCGCCGCGCACAGGTCCAGCAAGGCCCGGGCTTTCTGCAGGAACTGGAAGCGGCGGTTCAGCTGGATCAGCTTGAACGCGGAGCGGGAACGGAAGCCTGGGGGAGAGAGGGCGCGCGGTGAGCGGGGACCCGCGGGGCCCGGGGGGCGGCCCGGGGGCTCCTCCAGGCTCACCGGTCTCCTTCGCCAGGTGGTAGAACTTGTCCCGCCGACTCTTCCCGACTTTGCCCTTCTTTCCCATGGCGCCGGACCGGGAGGGTGCTCCGACTCGGGTCCTCTTTCCTAAGGCCGCAGGCGCCCGCACCCGAACTTTGAGGGCACGTGTAGACCGGGGCCGACCTTCCGCCCTCTTCCGTCGCCGTCCTTATGACGTCACAGCCGCCCCTTCAGCCATCTTGAGTTCGCGGCGTTTGTTGTTGTTTTCACTAGGCTGACGGGGCGGTACTAGCGGGCCTCTAATCCAATCTCTTACTGCTAGGGAGGCAGAGACAGGAAGTGACGCAGCCAAGAGCGCTGCCTTGGACTCCTTCAAAAATAAAGCTAAGACTTAGAGAGGAGATGTTGGAGCAGTGGAAACCAATCATCCAGGAGTGCTTTCGGGGGCGGGGGGGGACCATTTTCAAGTCACCTCAAATGGCCAGAAGTGGACTTCGACCTTCTCAACATGGCTTCTAGACGCCGTCATTCCTGCGTGGAGACCGTCGCGCTCCTTGACCCGGAAGCTTTCTCGCGCCAGTCGCTAACGCTCCCGCCCTTTTGCGCTTGCGCCCGGAACTCTCTTGGATGCCGGCATCCGGCTTTGGGAAGAGAAGATGGCGCTGGACGGGCCGGAGCAGGTAAGCAGTCCGGGACTGGGCCGAGGCAGGGATCTGTGGGGACGGATGGGGTACGGAATTCAAATTTTGGCGGGCACAAACAGACCGCGGGTTCGGATCCGACGGAGGCGGGGACCGAGCGCCAGGCGAGGCCGGTGCTTCCCGCCCAGGCCGATGTGCTTTGTCAGCGCCGCCCCGGCCGGGGATGCGGCCCCGAGCCCCGATCGGACGGGGCCCCCACCCCGCACGGACGCTGCCCGCGGGTGTGCGTGTCTTCCCTTCCCGCTCAGGTTGACCGTAGGTCCCCGACGGGCAGGGGGCGAGTCCGCGCCCTCCCTGGCCCGGGACTGTGCCTGCCTCACGGGCCTCTGTGCCGTAGGCACCTCCCACGAATGTTGTCTGCTAACGCTTCTTCAGCAGATGGAGTTGGAGGAAGGCAAGGCCGGGAGTGGGCTGCGGCAGTATTACCTGTCCAAGATCGAGGAATTGCAGGTGAGGCTGGGCGCTGGGGGCGGGCTCGGGGTGAGGAGGACTGAAGGCGGCATGGGAGCACTCAGCCCGTGCCTCGGGGAGGGGGCAACCAGGTATTATGAGAGTGGGCACGAAATTTGGGAGAGGGGGAAGAGAAATTCATTCCCTCCAGGGAGGCAGTCTGTGGAAGAAAGAGTGTTTCAGAAGGATGCGAGACAGGGGAGAAGGCATAGAAATTGGGCTTGCCAGAAATGTAGGGGGTTGGGTTAAAGGGGGGGGGGGCAAGATAAAGAAGCTTTGAGAGCTTAAAGCATGGGTGTACTGAAAGGACACTACTGCTTGGGACCCGAGCTCAAGGAAGAGAGAAAACCCAGAACTCTATTTTTTAGAAGGACCCTTAAGAATAAAAACAGAACAGAATGAAGACATATTGAAGGATGTGTTTCTGAACTTCAATGGAGACTTTGATGCTTATATAGGGAAAGTAAGGTATCCAGTTAGTAGAGGCTAAGGGCTTTTGTGGTCCTTTTCAGAGACTTTGTTTTAGTGAATAACTGATTTGGGTTATTAAAATTGTCTCCCCAGAAGCCCTCTTTGTGAAGGTTTATAGTATTTAGAATAAAATTAGCAGTGCTAGCTAATGGCAAGACTCTTTAAAGGACAGAACAGGGTTGGTGGGATCACTTTGCTAAAATCTGATATTAGGTATAGGTAAGCCTAGGTAATGTGGGCCTCATTTTTCTTTATGATCAAGTTTTAAGGAATTTGATTAGGATTCTGTTTTTAGCTCCTGGTCTATTGATTATACTGGTTGTCTCCTCTTCATCACAGCTGATTGTGAATGACAAAAGTCAGAATCTCCGGCGTCTGCAAGCACAAAGAAATGAACTAAATGCAAAAGGTAGGAGCCCACCATAGTGACTGGGATTCTGGATTCTGTTTTGACTTTCTGGGTGGTATCCTTGCCCACACTTCAGATGTTAATATAAAGTAGTATACAAGTGAGCAGCTAGGCAGCATGGTGGACAGAGTGCCAGGAATGGAGTTGGAAAGACATCTTCCTGAGGTCAAATCTGGCTGCAAACACTTAGTATCTGTGAGTCCCTAGGCAAGTCAGCCCACCCTGTTTTACCTCTCTTCCTTGGCTGTAAAATGAACTGGAGGGGGAAATGACAGATAACTACAATGTTTTTGCCAAGAAAACCCCAAGTGAAGTCTAGTCAGACACAACCAAAGTAATTGAATGAAAGCATGATTAACATTGATTAGCATTACTTTTTTCTGTTAAATATGATGGAAACTTCTTTTAAGTCTGTGAAAATACTTTATGCTCTCCAGCACTGCTCCAGTTGATTGAATTGCAGGACTGGAATAGGAATCAGGTAATTTGAGCTATTTAGCAAAACAATAGCAAGATTCTGAAAAAACTTCTCATATTTGCTTCTCAAACAGTACGCCTGCTACGGGAAGAACTACAGCTATTGCAGGAACAGGGGTCCTATGTGGGGGAAGTGGTCCGAGCTATGGACAAAAAGAAAGTTTTGGTCAAGGTACAGAGTTTGACCCCAAGGTCTGAAATACATCTATTTTCTATAGTTCTTACTCTTTATAATGGACCCTTAGAGGTGGAAGGGGGGTAATATCGTATCTTACTGACTTACCACGTATTCTTTTAACATTTCTTGACTTCTCACTGTTATATGACTTGAGCCTAGGATGTAGATTGTAACCACTTGGAAATTAACAAGCTTCTCTCTCTAGGTCCATCCTGAAGGGAAGTTTGTGGTAGATGTAGATAAGAACATCGACATCAATGACGTAAGTGTCATAATTCAAGGAATGGGGGGGGAGGGATTGAGGCTTGTCTGTGCTATTCTTTATCATTTTCTAAAACTATTCACCACAACCAGGTGACACCCAATTGCCGAGTGGCCCTTCGAAATGACAGCTACACCCTGCACAAAATTCTACCCAACAAAGTAGATCCATTGGTATCTTTGATGATGGTGGAAAAAGTTCCTGATTCAACCTATGAGATGATTGGTGGCTTAGACAAGCAGATTAAGGAGATTAAAGAAGTGATTGAACTTCCTGTTAAACATCCTGAGCTTTTTGAGGCTCTAGGCATTGCACAGCCTAAGGTGAGGGGCAGGATTTACTGTTAGTCATATGAAAAGTTCTGATCTATGTTTGTACCAGATAACATTACTCAGTCAAAAAGAGGGGGCTGGGTTAGAGGCAGTTGTGCTCAAGACACCAACTGGGATATGGGAGATTCAGGGTGGACTTTGCCATGAAGACCGAGTTCACCTACTCTTCCATAGGGTGTATTGCTGTATGGACCTCCAGGGACTGGCAAGACTCTCTTGGCTCGAGCTGTGGCTCATCACACTGACTGCACCTTTATTCGTGTCTCAGGTTCAGAGCTGGTTCAGAAATTCATTGGTGAAGGTGAGCATGGTAGGGGAAAATGAAGTCATGAGGTAACCTCGGTTTAGATGAGGTATAAGGGATCAGTCAGCCAGAATCCTTCCTCTTCTTTGGCACTCAGCTTTTGACACAAGTTTATGTTTTTCAGGGGCACGAATGGTACGGGAGTTGTTTGTTATGGCCCGAGAACATGCCCCTTCCATCATCTTCATGGATGAGATTGACTCCATTGGTTCATCTCGGCTAGAAGGTGGCTCTGGGGGGGACAGTGAAGTACAGCGAACGATGCTAGAGCTACTTAACCAACTGGATGGCTTTGAAGCCACTAAGAACATCAAGGTGGGAAGGATTCTGGTTGGAACGGAGAGAGAAGAAAGGTGTAGAATCTAGCTTTAGGAAAGAGAATAAAGACAGCTGATGAGCTCTTCCCTCCCACAGGTTATCATGGCTACCAACAGAATTGACATCTTGGACTCAGCTCTACTTCGCCCTGGTAGAATTGACAGGAAGATTGAGTTCCCACCCCCTAATGAGGAGGTTGGTGGTAGAGAGCACCCAGGGAAATATGTAGCTGCCTAAGAGGGGGGGAGTGTAGTGCTCAAGGCTTCCCTCTCCTCTCTACCACTACAGGCACGATTGGATATCTTGAAGATTCATTCTAGGAAAATGAACCTGACTCGAGGCATCAATCTACGGAAAATTGCAGAGCTCATGCCTGGGGCATCAGGGGCTGAAGTGAAGGTAATGTATGAAGGGAGATGTTGTTATAGGAACTGTGATCTGAGGGTCCTATTAACTTAACTTTTTGTGTACAGGGTGTGTGCACAGAAGCTGGAATGTATGCTCTTCGAGAAAGGCGTGTCCATGTCACCCAGGAAGATTTTGAGATGGCAGTAGCCAAGGTAAAGAAGCTGTGATTTGGGGGGGGGGGGGGTGGGAAGCCACAATACCCTGAACTGGTTTTGCCCTTTTCTGGGCTATTACAGCCTATCATTTCTTCCTTCAGGTCATGCAAAAAGATAGTGAGAAGAACATGTCCATCAAGAAACTATGGAAATAAAATGGTCAGCCTTATGTCTCCCAAATAAAAGCTCTCTGGGACAGTTAGTTCTCCTGTTTCTAGTTTTTGCCTTTCATTGCCATCTTGCAGAGATGTTTTAGTGATCAAACTCAGAAGGCATCAGTAAACAAAAAAGTATTTATTTGGAAATTTCCAAACTAGCCAAAAATGGTACCTGCCGCCCTGTCCACTCCCTTCCCCCAGCCCCTATGGAGCAGCAATACCCTTCCCCTCCACCATGCAAACATCCATACTTCCCTTACCCTTTGGCCTAAGATGACCAGAGGGGAAAGTCTTTCAAAGACTTCACTTTAACCCACCACCCCCCCTTCTACCCCTAATGAAGGGGCAAAGCTGGAACCACTGCCTGACACCCAAGGAGATGATGGCGGCCGGAGCCCTTGAGCCGCTTGCATAGATTAAGATAATGAAGGGGAGGCACCAGGTAGAGCTCCTAGGAAAACCCCCAACCGATCCCTGTACAAAAAGGTGTTTCCCACTAGAAAACCTGTTCCCCAAATAGTGCAAATACCTGAAGGAAAGGAAGAAACCAGCAGTGACACTGGGCTTGTGGGAATGGCAAAGAACTTTGGTTTAGAAAGACCAGAGAGAGCCTGGGAAGGGCCCTCTTACTACCCCTGTCTGGCTCCCTGGAGCCACCTCTGACCTCCAAGGTCAATACCTGTAAACATAAAAAAACCCAGGGGTATTTGGTTCTGAAATTTTGCAATTACAATGTCGAAGCCCAACCCCCTAGGGCTGCCACAGCTCCCAGAGGTCCTGCTCAGGCCTGCCCATAAGGACAGGGGAGGCATCTGCTGAACCCAATTAAAGCCAACGCAAAAGTGAATAATAAGGCTGTGGGGGCCCAAGCGACTATGAATCCTATGACTACATTTATGCAACTAAAGCTGGGGCGATGGGGTGGCAGAAGCTTCTCCACCCCATCCTATCCCACCTCCCTCTAACCCCAGCTGGGGCACAGAGGGTGGCATCAATTCCAGTCTGAGGAGGGAGTGGCTGCAGGAATAAGGAAGGCTCCCTGAGCTGCTAGGTCAGGCGGATTCCCAGCACCTGTTCCAGTTCCTGCCTGCGCTGTTGCACCTGAGAGTTGGAGGGAAAAAAACACAGGTGAGCCTGAGGAAAGAAAGAGAAGACTGATCTTTTTCATATAAGCCTACTGAAACCAGGAAACTTTGACTAGTCCTCACCTTGGCAAAAATGTGCCTTCCGACAGCTTCCTGGGCCCAGGGCTGATGGTAGAAGGCAGCTCGCCTTTCTTCCTCTGGGTTACCTATCACATCTGTAATAATCTATTAGGAGAGAACAGAAACCATGAAGAGTATCCAAATCCATTAAAAGAGTAGGGAAGAAGGGTGGGTTGGGATCCCTGTTGGTACTGGCTCTGAAGTCAAACCCACAGACTGGGAAGTTGATATACTATACTATGTTACCTCCCTAACCCATCCTCATACCTTGAGATCTCGTCGCTGAGAGCGCAACCATTCCTGAATGAAGTCCTGTGGGTCGGTGCTGAAACTGAGCATGAAATCCCTCTGAGTCTTCAGCTGGTTGATGGACTCAATGGTTTCATGGATCTGAGGAGAGTTGTGTCAGGCAAACCCATTCTCCCTGGGGTTCTGCTCAAAGCCCTGAATTCAAAGCATAAGAACAGATACCCCATCCCAAGGGTCTAGAGCTTGGGGACAAAGAGGAACTATCAGCTTATCCCTAAAGGGCAAAAGCCTACCTTAATGTCTAGGGATGCTATCTCCTGTTGGTTGGTGGTGGAGGCTAGAAAGTTACTCATCTGTGCCTTGAGTGGGTCATCTACCTCAACATCAATATCATAACAAGCCGTCTTCTTCTGGTCATTGGGGTCCACACTAGACCAAAACAGAAGAAAAAAGAATGAGGATCAAATATGGACCCCAGATCCTGGGGGTATCCGATCTCCCACCCAACCCTAGAAAAAAGGGTTCACCATTTCCTAAAGGGTTGAAGTAAGAGCCTCCAAACTTTTTTTTTTTACCTGATGACATGATTGATGACGATGGGGTCTGGATGCTGCAGCAACCCAGCCAGTTTCATGGGTATCTCAGAGAAACGAAGACGCCCACAACTAAAGATCTAGGGAGGGAGCAACTGAGTTAAGACAGGGCTGGGCTGTAGATGGGGCTGGGGTTAGCTGGCTAAGACTGGGAAGGGTACACGGGGCATCTCAGGATCTATAGAACCAACAGTCTCGCAGAGTAATGTGAAGCAGAATATTTAAAAAGCACTCAGGGAAGCTGGCATGGAAAGGGTAAGCACAGAGCATGAGGGAGAGCACAGAAGGGAGGTACTGGAGTGTTGACCTGGCGAAAGTAGCGGTTACAGTTGATGTATTCATGCTCGTGACCATCTTGTAGCTGGTTGTGCTTAATGTACAGCCACAGTGCCTGCATGATGGCAGCCCGGGTCTGGGTGTGCACACCGAGTAGCCGAGCCAATCGAGGGTCCAGCTTGTATTGGGGTGGCTGTGGAGAGACCAGGGTGGAAAGTCAGAGCAGAAGCCCAGCTGTTGCACAGGCAACTGTATTCACCAAAGAGTAGCCCTGGGAAGTCACCTGATGATCCAGCATAAGCAGGAGGGTACACTTGACATTAAGGTCCCCAGGGCGTTTTACTTGGAAGCCATCTGTCTCTTGAGTTGTAGGCAAGCGGTGCCACTGAAGGGAAGAAGGGTCCATTTTATGGATCAAAACATGTTTTCCCCACTTGTGGGATTAGAGCCAATTCTGTGTCCCCAAACATATCAAAGTGTGGCTCCCAAAGTTCAGCTTAAGCTAGTCTCACCTCTACCAGATGGTTATCAGGTCCATAAAGCTCCTTGTCCAGCTCAATAACCAGACTCTTAAAAAATGAAGAAAACTTCCTCTTCTGTTTGCTGGGCTAAGGAGATGGGAAAGAGGGACTAATTAGCTACCTGACCTTGCCCCTCTCCCCAACAAAAGTGAGGCTTATTACAGTCCTGTACTGAAGGGGATTTGGGGGAATGGGGTTGGAGTGGTGCAGTTTCTAATGACAACATAATATCTCTGTTATCTTCCTTCTGTCTTCTCCCCACAAACACCTTTCATTTTCAACTCACATCATCCAGTAGCTTCCCCTCTACTCGAAGTTCCCAGGAGGCCACTTTGTCCCCTGCTGGAACTGATCCTGGGGCTCCCACTGTAGCTCCTGAAGCTCCAGCCCCTTCACCTTCTGCCTTGCTGGGGCTGAACGTATTAGAAATGTAGATTCGAAGCTTTCGTTTTTGCTACATTTAAAAAGAGACAGGGTATCTCTTGGAGTGAGGGTTAACTCATGTTAAAAGTCTGCCACCTGGGGCCGCTAGGTGACGCAGTGGATAGAGCACCAGCCCTGGATTCAGGAGGACCTGAGTTCAAATGTGACCTCAGACACTTAATAATTGCATAGCTGTGTGACCTTCGGCAAGACACTTAACCCACTGCCTTGCAAAAACACCAAAACCAAACAAAAAGTCTGCCACTCACCTCAAAAAAAAAAAACAAAAACCCAAATCCCAATTCTAGATGGATTCCAAAATCATACCCCCTAAATTGGGGGAGAGGAAGTGAAAAATCCCAATAGTTCTGCTCCAATCCCACCCTGGTACCGCTCTAGACAAAGAGCTCAGCTTATTCAAGTGAATTTGAGGAGGAATGGAATAGGGAATATACACACCGTCAATGGTTTCTTGATGGCCTCTTGGATCTCCATTCGTTTACGGGCAATTGTTTGGTCCAGTTTACGTTCAAAGGCCAAGAGATCCATATATGCCTGAGACTCTGGGACTAGCTCCCGGATCTTGTGGTTGGGGAAGAGAAGATAAGCATCAAACATCCAACCCTTAGTGACTTTCCCAACCCCTTATCTGCTGAATATATGTACATTTATAGAAGCTCTAGGACTGGAAGGGACTTCTAGTCCAATCCCTTCATTTTACAGATGAGGAAAACAAGAAAGGTTAAGTGACTTGTCTAAAGTCACACAGGCACTAAGACTAGTCCTATGAATCTAAAGTTTCACTCTTTTCACTTCACCACATCCAATTCAAGGGAATTCCCTCTCCCTGCCAGTTAACCACAGGGTTTTTCCCCCCAAGACTAAAACTTACTCGCTGAGGTAGAACCTTATCTGCCATTTTTCTTCTCTTCAGCCTGGGAAGGAAGAAAACATCAGACATTCACCCAAGAGCTTAATGAGTCCATAAATTATCTCTTCCCATTGCCTCTTTACCCCAAGTCCTAGTTTCTCAACCTTCTCCTGGGAGAAGACAGTCAGAAAACAAGCCTCATTTACTATCCTCTCAGGCCAGAGAGAAACCCTTCTATCAAGAAAGTTAGTGGTAGGGAGGGGCAGGGAAAACAGACAGAACTTACCCTCGGCGTTGAGTGGGCATTGGAGGCTGGGGCTGCGGTACAAGCAGACGTTTCCGGAATGGGTCCATCATAGTAGGTGGCATCCCAGGCCGAAGTGGAGAAGCTGCACCAAAGGGTGTACCAGCTGGGGGTCCTACCTGTAGGCCACTCAAAGGCATCCTGCTTCCTGGAGACATACCAGGGCGCTGTAGGGAAAGTGGAACAGTCAGGGTGTAGGTTCCTGGGTATGCTCGACAAGGCCTTCCGCCCATCCCCTCCATCCTTGTCCTCTTGGTCACTAACTGTCCATTTCTGATTCTGGGTCACATAGAGCTTTGACTAGTCCCACAGTGTGATGACTCAGTGGAAGACAAAGAGGAACAGGCGTCTGAAAGCAAAAATATAAGCCCCACCTGCCCCACCCCTTCCAACCGCCCAGGCTGTGGTGCCAGCGAATAGGATAGGAGCAGCCTTACCAGAGCACAAAGAACAAGGGAAGATCTCTCCCCTAGAGAGTAAACTGGTGGGAGGAACCCAGCCTCTGAGTTCCCAGCATGCTATGCTACCTTTCCCTAAGCTACCTTTCCTGAAGGCTCAGAGCAACCTGTCCAAGGACTCTTCACCGGGCCCCACAGAACTTATAATGCAAGCTAGGGAAAGCATTTTAAGTCTATACACTACTACAAGACAGTGGAAGACAAAGTCCAGGCTGATACTGATAATATGGTTCTAAGGAAAGAAGTTCAGAGACAGATGGTGGGTCAAAGCCACAAATGGCCCCACCTCCCTACATCACTACTACCCTCAGCTCCCTGCCAGAGGCATTCTACTTCAGAGAAAGCAATCTACCTGGACCACCAATACCACCAAGCTGTGAGAGTAGGACTCTAAACAATAGGAACTGTATCTATGGAAGGGCTAAGAGGGGAAAGAAGGATTCCTATATACCCATTCACGGAAAGAGATCTAAGGAAGCAGGAAAAGCAAAATAGAGGTATTGGGATGTTCAAAGTACCCCAAATACCTAACCCAAATTGGGCCTTTCCTTCAAAGCTTATGCACTCAGGTCATCTCTGGGGGAGAAGATGCTTCTGCTTCTATCCTTGACCCTATCTGTCCCTTCCTCCAGCATATTGTTCTCACAATCATCACACACAGACATCTCCCTCCCTTCTTCAGTCTCTTTATCTTTTGGCCCATTCCCTAGAGCCTACCAACATGGCCAGATCTCTATATTCTTTTTTTAAAAATATAATTTAATTTTTCCCCCTGGTTACATGCAAAAACAAACATCCAAAACCTTGATTTCCAAATTCTCTTCTTTATTCCCACTCCCATTCCTTACTCAAATTCAACATATCCAAACAGAATTCATTATTTTTCCTTCAAAAATCTACCTTTCTTCTAAACTTCCTTATTTTAGTCAAGGGCACTACTCATCCTTCCAAACATTTAGCTTTGCAACCTCAAAGTCACCCCTCTTTAAGAAACAAGTTACTTGATTAGGTTAAAAATGTGTAGTCATGAAAAACATTACTACAATAGTCATGTTGTAAAAGTAAACATATAACCCCCCCACACACACACAAAAGAAATCTCAAGAAAAATAAAGTGGGGGGGGGGGGAAGTATGCTTCAAAGTATTCAGACACCAACCAGCTTTGTCTTTGGGATGGATAGTGTTCTTTTGTTTGTTTTTTATTTAAGGCAATGGGGTTAAGTGACTTGCCCAAGGTCACACAGTAAGGTAATTATTGAGTGTCTGAGGCTGCATTTGAACTCAGATCCTCCGACTCCAGGGCCAGTGTACTACCCATTGCACCACCTAGCTGCCCTGATGGATAGTATTCTTTATTGTAAGTCCTTCTGAGTTCTTTCGAGTCATAGCTCATTGCTGAGAAAAAGTCAATCACAACTGATCATCCTGCAATATGGCTGTGAGGACTTTGTATACAGATTTCCCATTGCACCTGCTCATGTTCTTCTACTGAGAGCATCTAATTCATGATTTCTCATAACAGAACAGCATCTCATCTCAATCACTACAATTTGTTAAATCATCCTCCAACGGATGGCTATCCCCTCAATCTTAAGGTCCCTGACACCAGGGAAAAGCTACTATAAATATCCCTATACATATAGGTTCTTTTCTTCCTATATTTCATCTCTTCTGGAATACAGATGCAGCAGTAGCACTGCTAGGCCCAAGGGTCAGATCTCTACATTCATAAAAAAACCCTCCCTTGACCTTGTAGTCTTTCATGCTACTGTCCTATTATCTCTCTTCCTTTTTACAACCAAATTCCTAGGAAAAAACATTTATTGACTTCACCTCCTCTCTTCTCTCTTACTTTTCAAATCTTGGTATTCTGGTTTTCAATCTTAAACATATAATTAAAATTATTGTTTTCCAAAGTTACCAATGATTTCTTTTTGCACCCCATGGATTCTTTTTTAATCCTCATCCTTTTTGACATCTCAGAAGCATATGACACTGTCAATGACTCCTAGATACTCTCTTTGAAGTTTTCATGAATTGCTCTTTTTTGGCTGGTTTTCTCCCTATCTGATGCTCCTTCTCAGTCCCCTTTGCAGGATATAGATCCTATTCTGTTACTGAGGGTGTAATCCTAAGGTCTGTCCTAGGCCTTCTTTTTCTTTCTTACATTTTTTTTCTCCTTGGTGATCTCATTCATTCAAGTGTCAAGAGTTAAATGATTATCTCTATGCAGATAACTCCTAGATCTAGAAAGCCAGTCTTACTTTCTCTCTCCTGTGGTCCAGTCCTGCCTTTCAACTTATATCTTATAGGAATCTCAAATTCAACATGTCCTAACAAAATTCATTATTTTTCCTTTAAAATCTACCTTTCTTATGAACTTCCTTATTTCAGTCAAGGACATTACTCATCCTTCCAGTCACTTAGCTTTGCAACCTCAAAGTCACCCCCAACTTCTCATTCTTCTTCATCCCACATAGCCAATCATTTCCCAAGTCTTGTTGTTTCTGCCCCTACATCCCTCATATTCATGGCCTTCCTTCCACTCATATGGTCACAACTTTAGTTTCTGCCCTTGTTTTCCTTGGACTAGACTAATACAAGAGCTTCCTAATTGGTTTCTCTGCCTCAAGTCCAATTCACTTTTCACAGCATTACCCAAATTAAAATCCTAAATCATGGTTCTGCATATGTCTCCATTGCTCAGTAAAACCCAGAAGCTCCCCATTACTTACAGAATCAAACACAAACCCTGCTGTTTGGCATTTTAAATCCTTTACCACCTCTCTCCCACCTAATTTTCCAACAGCAACATCCATGATTCTCCTTCCTGAATTTTGCTGTTCTGTTCATCTGGCCTTTCTGATGTTCCTCAAATAGCAAAGACCTTCCCATCTCCTATCTCTCTCCATTCCTTCCTCACTTCTATTAGAATCTGGAATCTTCTTCACCGCTTGGCTCAAGTAATTCCCTCCTAATTCTCCAGATGCTAATTTCCTTAAAAATGATCTTTTTTAAAAAATTTCTTTTGTATATGTACAAACATGATATTTTTCCTCTGAAATATAAGTTCTTTGAGGATAGAGTCTTTTTTGTTCTTGTCCTTGTTTCCCCAGCACCTAGGTACTTTGTCTAGGACATAGTCATTTAATAAGTATTTGTTGTCAGCTTGACTAATTGCTTCCAGTACCTGGTCAGATCGTTGTGGCCTCAACTCTATTCCCAAAGCCATATCTATCCCATACCTGCCAATCCAATGCTTGGCACTAAGCAGAGGGAAGAGTGCAAAGGGATTCTGTTCACACCCTCCCCTGGATTCCTCAGGGTCCTTGGAGCACTATCTAGCCCCACTATCTAGGTACTCAGATAACAGAGAAAATATCTCATTAACAAGGCAAAAATAGGAACTGGGTATAGGTTCTAACCCAAACATTTGCTTCAGATTTCCTTGCAGGTCTCTCTCCTATGGTTGACAGGTTACAGGCTCACATGTCCTCATGGAAAATCCTTCCCCAAATTCTTCTTGGATTATGTCTTGGTTTAAGAAAATTCTGCTATTTTCCAAGAAATAATCCTTACCCCAGAGCTCCCAGACTCAGTTTCCTAATTAGGGAAGCAAAGAACCAGTTTAGTTTCTCCTAGTCTATTTGGATCAGTTTTGGGGTTACTCTCCCCTATATTTAGCCCTTCCCCCACTTTGACTATCTAGGCTACAGCATCTTCCTTGAACCAAATATAAGCCAGAACTGGTTCAGCTCTTATCATTTACAGAAATCAGGGCATAAGACTGAGTCAGCATTGGCTGGTCAGGGATAGAGAATGAAGCCTATTGACAGTGTACCCCTATGATGATGCTCCAAATAGCAACCTTAAAAATGCCAGAATGTACTTTAGTGACCCCGTATGTCTAACCAAAAGGGTCTCAGCTGAATGTGGAATGGATTACCCCTACATAGCATGTCACTGTCTTTAGGGTGCTACTGCTGAGCTGGCCAAATACCAACAGCTGCTGAGTTGTTCTTTTTTTTCCTTCAGCAGGCCCCTCATTACTTCCTTCCTCAAATTTCCCTAAAGCATTTCTGAGTCCCTGTTTCCCCAACTCATCTGACATTCCTAATAGTATTGATACCTCCATTACAAAGTTCTCGGCCTCCTAGATTACTGATCTGCAAGGAGGCCCAGAAAGATCTCCCCAGCCATTCCCACCAACTACCCTTCAGATCTGCCTTTCCCTTCCAGAATCTGACTGATTCTGAACTTGCTGTATTCAAGGCCATTCCTATGAATTTCATGTTGGGATAATCCCTACCTTGGACTCCTGAGAGACAGTGGGAAGGGAGAGAAAGTTGAGAGGGAATATAATTCATTCGCATTCAATCATCTCAAAGGGTGAAGCTGCTCAGGATACTGGCGATTCACATCTAAGTTGACAGGCCCAAGGAACTGGTTTATTTTCAGGGCCTCCCTACAACCACCTTGGCTCTAAAGTCCTCTTGAGCAAGGTCAGAGGCAAGAGAGAGGGACCTGTTTCCTCCAAGGGCCTTGGGACCAGGGTCAATATTGGCTTGTCATGTCCAATCAACTGAGAAAGGTCAAAAGAGGGAAAATGCTGTTAACACTTATCATCTGAGAGCCTGGCAGAATGCACAGGTGCTCCCCTAATCTATGTAAGTTGTTTTCTTCCTAGTGCCCTCCAGATGGTAACATAAGGAGCAGAGGAACCACAGATAAAACCCAGTGCTAAAGTAGGTAGCTTAGCCTTCAGCATGGCCAAAGAGTAGGCAGAAATGAAACAGGTATGGAGGGAATGAGGACAGAAAAAGAAGTAACCCTCATAAGTATTCATAAACAACTAAGAGACTGGGGTGTGAGGCCCCAACTAATTAGACCCTAGAATAAAATCCTTATCTGGTATTGCCTTCTAGAGGCAGGGCTAACTAACCTTTCACCTCGCTCTATGAATGAAGCCTAAGACTCTGGGGTAGGAGAGAGTGAGGCAGAAAAGGCTCTTCCAATATTAGCTCCAATCCTTCAGAACTCTCACTTGCTCCTGGGCTCCTCTAGGCCCAGGTCTGGACTCAGCAGGGGCTCTTTGAACCTTCCCGCTCCCCGTCGGCTCCCAGACAAAATGACAGCAAAGTACCTTCCCGTGCCTGGGCTGGAGCTGGGCTCCCACGGGCCCGGGTCCCCTTGCCCAAGTTACTTGGCTCAACTCGGGTTAAGCCTCCATTTCTTGAACAACCCGATGGAGGAAACCCACGGGCCACCTCTGCAGGGGCCGGCCGCGTGCAGAAACCTTACTGCCAAGCTTGCCCGGGGCGGCCAGCGAGCCAAGACAAGCTAAAATGCCTCCGGGCAAGGGAGGGTGCCTCCGACGGGAGGGTTCTCCCACGTTTGCACAAGCCTCTCGGCCCGGGTGGTGCCGGGCCCTGCCCCGGTGGTGCCGGGCCCTGCCCCGGTTCCGTGCCCACCTCAGCCGGGGGCGCGGCGGCACCCAATCTCCCGCCATCCGCACCCCACTCCCGCCTGCCCGCCTCGGGGTGCTGGCCTTGGAATCGGGGCGCGGCTTCCTATGCCACACCGCCTTCCCCGTGCCCGCGGCCCGGTGCCCTAACCTCTGCGGCCTCAGTTTCCTCATCTGTAAAATGGGGGGGTGGGAGGAAGCGGGCCTGGCTGCCCTCCGGGTCCCTTCCGAGGGCTCCGCGCCGGGGCTGGTGCCCTCTCTTGGGGAGCCCCGGCGCGGGCTTCTGCGTTCTAGGGCGCCCCCCCACCCTAACTGAAGTCGGCCTTGACCCCCGGCTGGAGGTGACCCTTGCACTTGGCCCCTCCGCGGCCCCACGCCGCCCCGCCCCGGCCTCGCACCTGGTACTGCGCCGCGGGCCCCGCGGGCCCGATGGGGCGGAAGGCTGCGGCCCCCGGGCCCCCCGCGCCTCCGGCGGGCCCCGGGCCCCTCAGCGCCGCGGCGGGCAGCATCCCGGGGCCCGCGGGGGGCGGGGGCGCCCCCAGGGCCGCCGCCACGGCCCCGCCGCCGGGGCTCAGCGGGGGCAGCGGGAACCCGCCCGCGCCGCGGCCCGACATCGTTCCGTCCCGCCCGGCCTCAGCCGCGATCCAGGTTCCGGGGCTCCGCGCCCGGGGAACCCCCTCCGCGCTCCGAGCTCCGGGGCTTCCGGGTCCGAGCTCCGGTCTTTACTGATCCGGGCTCCGGGATTTCCTGATCCGGGTTCTAAACTCCACGGGGATCCGGTACGGAGCGGGTCCGTCCTAGCCCCGCTCCTGGGCGGGGAGGGGGTGGAGCGGGCAAATCCAGATGTGGGTCGGCACCGCGCCGCCCGCCCTGGGGGTGGAGGAGGGGCGGCGGGCCCCCAGCTTCCCGCTGACAGCAACAAACCACCGACTCCGCCCAACCCGGGCTGGGCCCCGCCTACAGCTGCTGCCTCATCCAATCCAGGGCCACCTCGCAGATCCCGCCCCTCGCGAGAACCGCCTCTAACTGCCGGCTCCCTTACCTCGCTTCGCTAGAGCCCCGCCTCCTCCCCCCCCCCCCCCGGCGGCTTCTTCCGCCTTTCAGCTCCGAGCCAACCCCTGCGGGAGGGAACCGGCACCGGCGCCTTCGCTCTCTTCTGACTCGCCCCGGGTCGGTTCGGCCGCGCTGGGCGCCGGGCCCCCAGGCCCGCGGGGCTCCCCATTCAGGCCCGAGGAAGAGAGAAGGCCAGCGCCGGGGCAAACACGCTCGCAAAACCAGCCCATCCGGGCTGCAGACCCGGCCCCCGCCCCGCGCCCATCCCCCCGCCGCCCCGCGCGGTCGGGATGGAGCGGCCCTGAGACCGCGTGTCTCCAGCCCTGAGCCCGGGACACGAATGCCAGCCCAGATGCCGCCCCTGCCCCGAGGAACTGAGGCCGGGGCAGGGCAGAGCCTCGGCCCTGGAGCCAGGAGGACCTGAGTTAGACCGGAATGACCCGGGCAAGTCACGTAGCACCACAGCTCTGCAAAAGCCAAAGAAAATGAGTTGTAGGTTCATAAAAGTTGTGGAAAATAGCAGCTAACATCTGGATATGTGCCGGATACTGTTCTACACTATCTCACCTGATCCTCAGAAACCAGCCTGGGAAGTAAGCGCTGCTAATAAACACCCCCATTTTAGAAAGGAAACAGGTGAAGTGCGTGGCCCAGGAGCGCACAGCTAGTATGGGTTTTGGGGGTTGGGTTTGAATTCAGTGTTCCTAGCTGTACTGCTCTTATTTTGTTAATAAGGAAAAGCAACCATAAAAAGGAGTTGAAGAGGGGTGGCTAGGTGGCGCAGGTATCTTTTGTTTTTATTATATCACTTTTATTTCTTTTCAAATCTATCTTTTCCATTGATATGATAACAAAGAAAAGGGTTGTTTTTTTTTTAAAAGAAATTCAGGAAATCTAGGGGCGGCTAGGTGGCCCGGTGGTGGATAGAGCACAGGCCTTGGAGTCAGGAGTACCTGAGTTCAGAGATTGGCCTCAGACCTAGCTGTGTGGCCTTGGGCGACCCACTAAATCCCATTGCCTTGAAAAATCTTAAAAAAAAAGTTGAAGGAGTTGGGGATCTACAGGGAACTGGGGTGGGCAGTGGAGAAAATGAGAGAATAAAACTGACTAGTTTGAGCCTTTCTTCAGAATGGCAGAAGGGGGCCATTGGAACATGAGAGAGGGCAGCTGAAACTTGGTGGCACAGTCCTGAAAGTGAAGCATCGCCGGTCAAGATCATTCCCCAAAATACAGATTCCAAGAAGAACTCATTATTAAATTAGAGTTCTTTCCTAGCAAAGTATAATTTGTAACATGGATCACTTCACTGAAGGATTCTTTTTTTTTTTGAAGGATTCTTTCACAAAAAAAAAAGCTGACATGCATTGTAAAGGGTGTTGATGGAGAAAGCATCTCATCAATCTTCCATTACAGCATTTAAAGTAATTTGATTTTCATGGTGTAGCAAAGAACTGGGAACAAAGTTTTGACTGGGGAATGACTCAACAAAGTGTTTTGCCCTAATATAACAGAATAGTACTATACAGAAAGAAACCTATGGCTGTGATGAAAAGCATGGAAAGATTTCCATAAACCAATACAAAGTGAAATAGAGGTTGGAAAAGAAAATACACAATGAAATAGAAAAAAAAAACAATGCAGTCTTCCCCCCATTTGATTATAAACTCCTGGAGAACAGGGATAAATATTCACTGAATGGTTGGTTCAGTATCTAGGCATCTGATCTTTTCACTGTTTAATCCAAACATCAACTTGGTACACTTGCCCACTCTGCCACTTTCTGTGTGGGAAGTCAAGTTTCCTCTTCCATATAATAAAGGGATTGGATTAAATAACTTTTAAGTCATGGAAAACATTTCCATATTAACCATGTTGGAGTTCAGGGGAAGCAAGAAAAATAAGTTTAAAAAGTTTACTGCCATCTGCACTCTAATGGTTATCTATCTGGTGGGTAGAATTTTTCATTAGATAACTTTAAAAGTCTATCTGTTCTAGATGGCTTCTAGCTGTAAATCTATGAATCTGTGATCTCCCAATGGAGTGATTCTGGTTCCTCACTATTATGCTCTTTCTACTTCAGTACAATTCTTTGGCACTCTCCAGACTGCTTGGCTGAGAACTGCTGGGTTCCCTTCTTCCCAAGAACCAACCCATCTGAGTCTCTTTTTTTTTTTTTACTTTTTCTTATATTTCCTTTGTAAATTGGTGATCAGAGTCAACATTATGAGATGTCAAAGGTCTTCTTCCTCACCCTAACTCTTTACCCCAAATGCATCTTTCTACTTGAGAAAACTGCTAATGTAACTACAAGACACCAGTAAAATCATTTAACTTTTATTTATTCCTCATTTTACCCTTCTAGGAAAAGGAGAAATGACAAATTTAATTCCAATGTCCTATAAGATATTAATGAAATAAGATCACAGACTGAATTCCTCAGGTCAGATGCTATTTCTGTTACTTACGGTATTCTTACCTCCACAAACTGCCATTTCTCAACTCTTTCTTTTTTGAATTATGACTGAAATTTTGGAAAAGATTTATATCCTTGTGGATTGAAAATTTCCTTTCAACAATGCAGATTGCAACCCATCCATGTCCATCTTGTGAGTCTTTTGCTGCCTTCTTATGTTTCCTAGAAAGTGTTTTATTTTCTATTATATTTGTCCTAAGCACTTTGTTTTTCTTTTCTTTAATTTTGCCTAGGGCATCCAGGGGAGAGGAAAGGGCAAGTGAAAATAGAGGATGCTATCCACCCCCCCCCAAAAAAAAAGGCTACTGAAAAGTTTTCTTTTTCAAAAATGAAGAAAAAAGGAAGGCTAGAAAGAAAACCATACAAGTAGGTCAGCTTTAAAAGGAACAAGATGAAATTTTACACTTTAAAAGAAAAACAGGCAGTACGTGAGAGAGCTGCAGTTTCATGAGCAACTTGAGCTGCTGAGTATGACCAGTTTTAACATGAAATGGGTCTTTGAGCAAGTTTGAGCAGTTTATCTAACATGGAACTCAATGGCCCCTTGCTGCTGGGAGGAATAATCTTGATTGCCTAAGACTTTAAAATGGTGAGAGGAACAGATCAGCCTTGCCTCTAATTTTCTGCAGTTCTCTTTTTTTTTTATAAAGGGAGCCCATGACCCAGCTCTGAGAAGTGGGCCTGGGGATGCTTGCTTATGTTCTATATTGTTTGTTCTCACTTTCAGACGTCTGTCTGAGGTGATCATCCCCTTTGGGCCTCTTGAGTTCCAACCAAGGTGACTTTGGAGCCAAAGCTGCAAGGGGGATAATGCAGCTTGGCAACAATGATACTGAGCCCCATGAGGGTTTTGACCTTAGAAATGGAACTATTATTTATCACAACAGAATTAAGTTGTGAACCTAATCCTCTTCCCGTCCCTACAGACCCAGGTGGTATAGGGAAGGAGGAGGTTTCTGCCTCCCATATGTTCAGGGGAGTAAATATTCCTTTGTAAGAGTTCTATGTGTATAATCCTCTTTCTTTTCTACTATGTAGATGGGAAATGCCATTTTGTTTGAAGTTTGTTAAGTTCAGAATAAAAATTTCAATTAAAAAAATTTTCCCACAGAGGATTCACCCAATGTTTATAGGTGGCACAATGGATAGAGCACTAGGTCTGGAATCAGGAAATCAAAAGTTCAAGAGGTCTTAAACACTAACTTTGTGACTCTGGACAAGTCCTTATCTTTGCTTCAGTTTCCTCAACTGTAAAATAGGAATAATACCAGTACCTTCCTCTCAAGGTTGTTGTGGAGCTCAAATTAGATAATAGTTACTGAGCACAGTGTCTAGTATATAATAGGCACTTAATAAATACTTATTTTTCTTTCTTTTCTTTCCCTTCCCTGGGTCCACTTTCCTTTCTCCTGACAATGGAAAGTCATCAGTGGAGAAGTCTGATTGTTCACCTGTCTTCCTTTTCCTCTCCCTGGGACTGGATCCATTTCTTTTCCCCATGTACAATCCATTAGTAATATTTTTACTCCTGTTCTTTGGTTATATGTGGTAACCTACCCATGCTCATCATTCTCTCCATTATTCACTATGCAATACTTAGTTTTTAATTCTTCAGAGGCAATTAAATTCTACATTCTTAATGACATATATCATTGGTTCTTAGCTGTGAGTTTGTTTTTTAAAAAGTTTTGATATCTATACCTCAATATAATTGGTTTCCTAGATAATTCTATGCATTTTATTTTGTACATTTAAAAATATTCTAAGAAGGGGTCCATGGGCTTCACCAGACTGTGACTGGTCTACAACTCAAAAAGAAAGTTAAAAACTTTTCATAGAACATACTTGTAGAGTGTTAGCTCTGTCTGGGAACTGGCACTTGCATAGAATTCATCAGCATGTTCAGCTGATGCAAAATTTCCAATTGTCTCCCTCTTGTCTCTCTCCATCCATTGAAAAGACAAGCAATATGATATCAATTATAATTGTGAAGTCATGCAAAACCTACTTAAGGGAAATTCTTAATTTTGAATCTTGGATCCATTGAATCTACATTTTCACCATCCAAATTTTTTGGTTAGCTTCAGAATTGAAAGCCAGTCCTTGCCGATAATTGTAGACTGAATGAACTGAGAAGGAACTTTATGAATGGAATTTATAATGCCATAAATTTAACATTTTTTTTGTTGTTGTTGTTCAGTCGTGTCCAACTTTTCATGACCTCACTTGGGATTTTCTTAGCAAAGATAATGGAGGGGGTTGCTATTTACTTCCCCAGTTCATTTCACAGATGAGATTTATATATGGATTTATGCAGGATTTATCATATGTAGGATTTATCTTTGGAATATATCTTGAATAACAGATTCTTATTAGAAATATTTGATGCCAAGATTTTTTTCTCCAATCAATTGTTTCTCTTCATATTATGGATGTATTGATTTTGTTCATGTAAAAATTTTCAATTTCATTTGAAATTATACTTCTTATTTTGGGATATCTAGCTCTTTTTTGTTTTTAATTCTTATAACCATAGCTATGAAAGATATTCATTCCATTTTTCACCAATTTTTCTTTATGATACTGCCTTTTATATTTGTTGAATGTATACTTGGAATCTTACAGTGGTCTAAATCTCTATTTTTGTATATGAAACTGAAACTATAATGTCATTTGTTTTCTTAAGGTATATGATAAATTCTGCAGTAGTTTCAAAATTTCTTATCTGTTTCTCATTCTGAACTTCCTTCTGCTCTCCAATAAAGAAATCTAAAAAAAAAATTTTTTAGTAACACTCTTTTCTCCTTTCTCAAATTACTATCTAATGCTGCAAAAGAATCAAAAGAAAAACCCTCCCATTTAGCAAATATTCAGTCAAATAAAACAATGATTTGAATCTTCCCCCCACCAAAAAAAACTAAAATTCTGGTTTTCCCATCAGTTCTTGACAAAGAACTTCCCTGGGAAGACAAATACAGGGTAGTAGCTAAAAGATTGCACTAACTGCTATTCTGAAGCAAATCATTTAACCTCTTTGAATATAACTTTATAGTTGTGGTCCTACTCTGATAATATAGACCCATTTGTGTGAGAGTAGATTAAAGTGAGTAACTTTATATAAATATATAGATAATATAGAAATCTATAAATATCTGTAGAGATATATGTATAGCTGTCATATCTACATATAATACTTATCTTTCTTTCTTGAAGAAGACCAGGGAGATAATGCCATGACAAGCAAGTGAATTGGATTTGAGTGGAGTCACCAGCTAAGTCACCAGCCTCACTTTCTCCTCTAATGCCAGTGAATCAGGATGACTGGAGATGGCCCTGGATATTTCTTCCCTCCCTCCATTTCCTCTTTCTGTTCTTACCTTCCTTCTTTTCTTCCTTCCTTCCCTTCATTTCAGATTCATCTGTGTAAGAGAAGATAATTGAATTCTTTAAAGCTAATGCAACTGAGTGAAATATTATAGGAGAAGATAAGAGAGTCAAGGACCTGGTGAGTGGATATGACTGGATAAAAATCTAGCAAAGGAGCCATGAAAGGAATAGTCATATACATAGGGAAAGAAACAGGAGAGAACAATGTCACACAAAAAAAATAGAGAAGAAAGAATATTCAGGAGAAGAGAGTGAAAATGTCAAAGACTGCAGAAATGTCAAGGATGAAAATTGAGAAGAAATAATTAGATTTGGCATCTAAGTTTGGCAGTTAGGCATTACAATGGACTTGGAGACTGGAAGGACTTGAGTTCAAACCTCAGGCCTTTGCTGGTTTTGTGAGCCTGGGCAAATCACATTTACTTAGTCTCAGTTTTCTCATCTATAAAATGGGGTTAATAACTGTACCTACCTCACAAAGTTGTTGTGAATCACACACACACACACACACACATACACATACATCTACACATACTTAAATACATATATGTGAATAATTTGTATAAAGTGCTTTGCAAACCTAAAAATACTTTATAAAAATAAGCTATTATAAGTTGTTGGAGGTAGCTAGGTAGTATAATGGATAGCATGTCAGGCTGGAGTCAGAAAGATCTGACACTTACTAACTTTGTGACCATGAGTAAGTCATTTAACCTTGTTTACCTCAGTCTTCTCATCTGTAAAATGAGTTAGAGAAGGAAATGGCAAACCACTCCAGTATCTTTGTCAAGAAAACCACAAATAAGGTCATGAAAAATCAGATATGACTGAAAACAATTTAACAAGATCAACATAAATTGTAGAAAAATATTGACTTGGCTTGTTACAGGTAGTTTCCTCACTTTAGAGTTCTGTACATCAATTAAATCACAGGTTCAGTCCACTTCAAGACTTTTACCTAATAAAGTGTCACATAAGACTATTTCAAATTTAATTTTAATTTTTCACTCAATGCCTAGCTTAAGTTATATATGCTATTTAGTAAAACTACAATTTAAAAACACTAATGGATAACATCATCCCTCCAGATGAGTATGGTACAGTACGTAATTGTTGCTCAGTTATGTTCAACTGTTCATGATCCCTTTTGGGGTTTCCTTGGCAAAGATACTAGAGGGTTGTGACATTTCCTTCTCCAACTCATTTTACATAGGGTGAAGTGACTTACCCAGAGTCACCAAACTACTAAATGTCTGAAGCTAGAGTCTTCTTGACTCCAAGTCCAGAGCTCTATCCACTGTTCCATTCAATCAGTCAAAAAACATAGAGTAAACCTTATGTGCAGGCAGTATACTAGGCCCTTCGGATATAGACAAAAAAGGAAACTCCTCACTCTGAAGAGGTTTGTCATATATAGTTCTGTTTCTGTCAGGGAGACAGCGTACATAAGCATATACAGAATAAATATATTAGGTTAAATATGAGTCAGGGAGGTAGAACACTAGGCAACTGGGGGAACCAGAAAAATTCAATGCCACTTGAAGAAAATGAAGGATTCTATGAGTTAGAGGTGAGTAAAATCATTCCAGGTGGAATGACCAACACAAAGGCCTGAATACAGGAGATGATGTGCCTAATGTGAAGAGTGGAGAGAAGATCTCTTTGCCTTGATCATGAAGCACAATGAAGTTGAAAAGAAAGATTGGGAAAGTAGGTTTGTCCACATTGTGGAATTCTCATTTTATCTGAAAACTCCTGGAGCTATCAGGAACCACTGCAATTCATTGATTGGCAAGTGACATGATCAAATCCATATTTAAGGAAAAACATTTTGATAGTAATTGGGAAGGATGGATTAGAGTCTAGGAAGATGAAGCAGAAGGACCGATAAGGAGTTCAGGTAACTCTCCACGGGATTGGAGGGGTGGCCCGCTAGAGCAAAAGAACTTGAGCCTCCCAGAAGCAGCCCTGGGGTGGCTCACAGCAGCTGGGGCAGTTTCCTGACTTATACCCCTGAGGGCACCAGGCACAACTTGGGGGAACAGCAGGGGGACCTCTACCAGAGTGACCATGTGAAGCCCAGCACTCAGGGCACACAGCGAGCAGCCCAGATCCAGGAACAAGAAGCAGAAGCCAGTAAGCAGGAGCCCCCAGAGCATGAGCCCACTGAGCCTAGGGAGGGAGGTGGAGAGAGAATGCTGAGCTTGAGCTCTGTCCTCTGTCCATGGAACAGAACTCTGGGGTTCTGACCACATTCAGATCATGATCGCAGACTAGCCCCCTCCATAGAACAGCATGCCCCCCCCACCTCAACCCTGAGGCAGAGGGGGGCACTTATGGTCATTCATAGACCAAGAGGGAGGACAGAGCCTCACACACTGAGATCCTTGTGGGATTGTCCCAAAAGCTCAGGAAGCACCCCAAAACCAGGCTCAGGCTGGGAAAATGAGTAAGCAGAGAAAAAAGAGGAACACCATTGAGAAATACTTTGTCTATGATCCTAAGAAGGATCAAAACACTCAATCTGAAGATGAGGAAGTCCAAGCTCCTGCATCTAAAGACTCCAAGAAAAACAGAAATTGGACTCAGGCCATGACCGAGCTCAAAAAAGACTTTGAAAATCAAATGAGGGTGATAGAAGAAAAATTGGGAAAAGAAATGAGAGAGATGCAGGAAAAACATGAAAATGAAGTCAGCAGCTTAGTCAAGGAGATCCCAAAAAATGCTGAAGAAAATAGCATGCTAAAAACCAGCTTAGTTCAAATGGATAAAACAGTTCAAAAAGTTATTGAGGAGAAGAATGCTTTAAAAAGCAGAATTGGCCAGATAGTAAAAGAGATAAGAAAGCTCCCAGAGGAAAACAAATCCTTCAGACAAAGAATAGAACTCAGGGAGATTGCTGATTTTACGAGAAATCAGGACTCAATACTTCAAAACCAAAAGAATGAAAAATTAGAACAAAATGTGAAACATCTCATTGAAAAAAACAACTGATATGGAAAACAGATTTAGGAAAGATAATTTTAAAATTATTGGAATACCTGAAAGTCATGATCAGGAAAAGAGCCTTGACATCATTTTCTTTTCTTTTTTTAATTTTTATTAAAGATATTATTTGAGTTTTACAATTTTCCCCCATCTTGCTTCCCTCCCCCCACCCCCACCCCACAGATAGCACTCCATCAGTCTTTACTTTGTTTCCATGTTGTACAAATCATATCCTTAAAGAGAACAGAATTCTCAGAGGTAACCAGATCAAACAAGACATCTGGGTTTTTTTTTTCCAAATTAAAGGCAATAGTCCTTGTACTTTGTTCAAACTCCACAGCTCCTTATCTGGATACAGATGGTACTCTCCTTTGCAGACAGCCAAAAATTGTTCCCAATTGTTGCGCTGATGGAATGAGCAAGTCCTTCAAGGTTGAACATCACTCCCATGTTGCTTTGACATCATTTTCAAAGAATTACTACAGGAAAATTGCCCTGATATCCTAGAAACAGAGGGCAAAATAGAAATGGAAAGAATCCACCAATCTCCCTGAGAAAGAGATCCAAAAAAAAAACAACCCAGGAATATCATAGGAAAGTTCCGGAACTCCCAAGTCAAAGAGAAAATATTACAAGCAGGGGTGGCTAGGTGGCGCAGTGGATAAAGCACTGGCCCTGGAGTCAGGAGTACCTGGGTTCAAATCCGGTCTCAGACACTTAATAATTACCTAACTGTGTGGCCTTGGGCAAGCCACTTAACCCCATTTGCCTTGGGAAAAAAAAAGAAAATATTACAAGCAGCTAGAAGGACACAATTCAAATATTGTGGAGCTGCAATCAGGATCTCACAGGACTTAACAGCAACTACATTAAAAGCTCATAGGGCTTGGAATATAATATACCGGAAAGCAAAAGAGCTTAGAATGCAACTGAGAATAAACTACCCAGCAAAACTGAATGTCTTCTTCCAGGGAAAAAGATGGCCTTTCAATGAACCAGGGGAATTTCAAATGTTCCTGTTGGAATGGCCAGAGCTGAACAGAAGGTTTGATCTTCAAATACAGGACTCAGGTGAAGCATAGAGATTGGAGGATAAAGGGAAAATATGAGGGATTTAATGATGATGAACTGCATGTATTCCTGTATAGAAAAATGACACTGATAATATTCACATGAACCTTCTCAGTTAACAGAGCAGGTAGAAGGAGCTTTTATAGATGAAGCACAGGAGAAAGCCGAATTTGAAGATAAATGTGTAAAAATGGAATCAATAGAAAGAAAAAGGAGAGGGGGAATAGGCCAAGATAGTTCATATGATTTTTCTTTATTACAATGAGCTATTGCAATGATATGGAAGGGGAAAGGCAAAGGGGAATGAGGGAATCTTCACTCTCATCAGAGGCAGCTAGGAGAGGAAACAGCATATATGCTCAATGGGGTATAGGCATCTGGAGTAAGAAGGGGGGGACAGGGGGAAGGGGTGGGGATGTGAATGATTGAGGAGAGGGTGGACCATGGGGGGGGGAGAGTGGTCAGATATAACACATTTTCTTTTTTCCTTCTTGCAAGGGGCTGGGATTGGATGGCCTGTCCGGGACCACAGGGCCAGGTGGATGCTGGGCCTAAGGGGTGGTATGGGGGCTCCAGGCCTCTTGGCCCCAGAGCTGGGGATCTGTCTGCTGCACCACTCAGCTACCCTACAGCAGAGTCAGAGTGAAAGGAGAGAGAAAATATAGTACATGATAGTGGAGAAATAGAAAAGGAGGGAGTTGTGATCAGCAATGGCAATAGTGGAAAAACATGGAAGTAATTTTTGTGATGGACATCATAAAGAATGTGATACACCCGTGACAGAGTTGGTGGTGTTGGAACACAGTTTGAAGCACATTTTTTTTTTATTATTTTTTGGGGGGGGTGCAGGGCAAATGGGGCTGGGTGGCCTGACTAGGGCCCCATAGCAGGGTGATCATTGGGTGTCTGAGGCTGGATTTGGACCGGGATGCTCCTGGCTCAAGGGTCAGTGCTCTGTCCGCCACCCAGCCGCCCCTACTATTATTTATTTTGGGTCTTTTTTTTTCTTTTTTTTTGTTTTTTGCAGGGCAGTGGGGTTGGGGTGACTTACATGTCACACAACTGGGTGATTGTTGGGTGTATGGGGCCGGATTTGGGCTCAGGTGCTCCTGGCTCCAGGACTGGTGCTCCGTCCACTGAACCACCTGGCCATATCTACAATTATTACTATTATTTTTTAATTTTAATTTTTTTCTCTCCCTTTTATCGCTCAAGGGAGTCTATATTTTTTGGGGGAGGGGGTATTTTGTTTAATCTTAAACAAGAATATTTTATTAATGTATAAAAATATTATTGTACAAAATGAGGATTAAAAAATAGTTCAGGTAAGAAAATGGTGACTTTTAAGTATATGAGTGATAAGAAGGGATGGAGGGTAGAGATGATGGTATGGTGTAGAGGTAGAAATGGCAAGATATATTGATTGGTTGACTCTGTGGGATGACAGAATTTAGGGAGTTGGAGTTAACACTAAAGTTATAAATGGCGGGATGGGGGGGGACTGAAGTATGCAAGGGTATTCTTTAATAGAATTAGGTAGACATGAAGAGGAAGGGCATTTCAGGCCTAGAGAGTGCATTCAGGTATTCCAGTGCAAAGATAAAGAAGCTGGAGAGAAAGTTCCTGGACAAGAATTTTGAGGAATTGTGGGGAGAGTGGCTTTGAGCTGCTTGCTATTCCCTCAAACCTAATACCAGTAGCTCTCCTTCCTCCATATCCATCTATAATCCCAGATGTTTGACTGTTTCCCAAGATCAGTAACTTCAGTCTTGTAATTCCTGGAATTTCTACTGGAAAAAATTATCATGTAGATTCCCCCCAGTCATCCCTGCTCCAGGAATCTGCTTGTACCTTGCAAAGCAAAACGGACAAATGCTAGAAAGATAGTATGGGCCTAGTTATGAAAGGCTTTACAAAAGTCAAAGGTTTATTGAATGGAGACAAGATAAGGCCTATGTTTTATGAAACTAGGTTACAATAAACATTAAATGCCTATTACTGTGTCAGACATTGTGCTAAACACTAAGGTTACAGATATGAAAAAAGAAAAATCAGTTTTTGCCCTCAAGGAGTTTATAGTCTAATGGGGGAAAATGCAAAGTAATACATCCAGATGAAATCTTCTAAGTTGAACTCCCTCCTCAAATGGAAGTTTTGGGGTGGTGAAGCAGAGTCCCAAGGCTGTTGAGAACTTGGAGAATGATGGAATTAAACCAACAACTTGAGGGTGTCAGGAAAATTATGATTTTCATGTTGATCAATGTGATATATGTAATGTATATACTGATCATCTGGATTTTTTTAGAGCTCCCTTAAAAACAGTGAAAACAAAGCAGCAGAAGTCATTCGACAACCATGACAAGTCCTTCCCTGAACTGTGCTTTCCTGTATTAAATGAAATGTATCAGTATAACCTGTACTGGACTGTAACTCCAAAATCATTCCAGCTTTTCCCACAGGACTCTTACTTGAATGATCATAAGTGATGTAATTGTTTTGTCCTGCATGGTGGGCTAGTTCTGGGAAGATCATTCAATCTCCAAATCTGATTGTTCTATGATCCACCTGCCCACTTATGATCATATATAAAATATCTGGCTCCACAACAAGGAGAATGGAATAATCCCATGATTTAAAATCGATTCCTTGTAAAGAAAATAACTAATAGACTGCTATCTAATTTATTGGCTTTGCTTTGTTTGACTAGGTTAGTAAAAACTTGGTAACAAGGAATATGGAGAAATTAGTGAAAAGACCCCTAGAGTAGTGCAGCTGGGTAAGAAATGAAGATTTCTTTGATTGGAGACAGGAGATACAGATTACTGCCTCGAGGGCTGGTAATCTAAAAATGTTTCCACAACAAAGCTTTTGTGCTCACTTTTATCTGTTAGATCCAATCTGATTTCCAGAGATTTGACCTCTTTTTTGGAATTTACTCTCTTCTCTCTCAGCTCCAAATGACTATTTGAAGTAAGTTTGTGTTACTTTAGTTCCACACTTCTGCTCATCCAATCAAGAGCTGATGAGTTCTTAGACCTGTTCTCATTTCCTTGGGATTAGATGCCTTCTTGTATTGTTTATAGTCATCATTGTCTAACTGAAGGAAGGCCTACTGAAAAAAGACCCTCTTGGCTTTAAAGGAGTCATATTTGTGTGGAAATGGAGAAAGAACTATTTGGTTTTCAATGGGTTTTTGAAAATGACAATGTTGCCATACTTGTATCTTTGGTATCTGATTGTAATGTCTCTTATCCATTCCTTCAAAGTGATGTGGCAATTAAAAAAGTACAAGAGACATAATTTCTTGATAATTTAATCATTTAATTGCTAGCATTTTAATAAAAGGAAGGTCACTTGTCCATCTTTCATCTCATGGTGGCAGGCTTACAGTTTTTATGCCCTGGGAAGAGTTCCCTAGGTTGACAATCAACTTTGAATGGCTAACAATTAATGAGAGGCGGAACTGCTAGGTGGCTAAAGCACTGGCCCTGGAGTCAGGAGTACCTGGGTTCAAATCCGGTCTCAGACACTTAATAATTACCTAGCTGTGTGGCCTTGGGCAAGCCACTTAACCCCGTTTACCTTGCAAAAAAAAAAAACAATGAGAGGTGAACTTTACAAAGAGAATTGGATTTACTCCAGTGAGGGGCTGAGGGTGACATCATATTAACCTTGGAGACTATGTCTATACCCAGACCACTCCCAGCCTTGAGCACTTTAAACAAAAGAGTCTGTCTCCACCCAAGCTAGACTAAATGGAAATCACTTTAGACTAGAGATTCCTGGTAAGGTTGAGTGGGGTTGCACAGAGGAACGGGTTAACTTAACCTTCAGAGGCTGAAGTCTTGAAATGAGGATAGAGAAAAGGGGGAAACTTTGAATCTCCCTAAATCAATAATTCTTTCAGTCACATGACTTGTGGGGAATTAGGCAGAGGAGAATGAACCTTTTTCCTTCCAACATAATTTTCTCTCAGGAACATAGTTCTTTCTACATTTGTGGTGCCTGGACTGGTGGCACTGGCCTTGGAGTCTAGAGGAAAGAACTTCAAATCCAGGCTCAGTTACCACTTATTAGCTGTGTGACCTTGGGCAAGTCGCTTAACCCTGATTGCCTCCCATCCAGGGCCATCTCCAGTCCTCTTGATTTCTATTTGGCCACTGCCACAGGTGGCTCTGGAGGAGAAAGTGAGACTGATGACTTAGGACAGCATCTCCTTACTGAAATACAATTCATGTGCTTGTCATGGCATCACCTTCCTGATGTTATGGTCTTCAAGTTCAATTTTTGTACTCTTTCCATTAAAAAAGGAGGTTTACACTTCAAAGAAGGTTCTCCAGTTGGGGGGGGGAGTTTTATAGTTAAACACCTTGTTATCATTTGACTACATTAGATCATCTGTGACTTACTAAGACTATCAGCTAAGGTGGAAAAGAATCATATATTCCCTCCTTATGGGGGGAAATCCTCTTCCTTTCTTCCAGTTTTTTTCCAAGCTACCATCATTATTCACTTCAGTCAGGATTTTGATAGTCACCAGATTTTTTTTAATATCAGTATATTATATATACAATGTACAATACATGTATGAGCAAATGAAGTAATAAGTAATTAATAGTAATACCTTAATTTAGTGCTTGCTACGTGCTAGGCACTGTGGTAAAAACTTTACATTTATCATTTCATCTGATCCTTATGATAAACTTGAGAGGTAGATGCTATTATTACCATCCCTGTATTACAGATGAGGAAATTGAGGCAAAAAATGATTAAGAGACTTGCTCAGGGTCCCACAGCTAGCTAAATATCCAAGACTAGATCTGAACTCAGGTTTTCTTGAAGGCTCAGCCTTCTCCACTGCTCAACCTAACTGACTTGCAAGAATAAACGAAAGTAGGGGCAGCTAGGTGGCGCAGTGGATAGAGTACCAGCCCTGGAGTCAGGAGTGCCTGAGTTCAAATCTAGCTTCAGACACTTAATAATTACCTACCTGTGTGGCCTGGGTAAGCCCCATTGCCTTGCAAAAACTAAAAAAAAACAAAAACAAGAATAAACAAGAGTAAATAGTTATGGAACAGTTTATTTGAAATTTGACTTCTGCCATAGCATTTCTTTATCAACACTTCCATTCTTCAGAGGAAGAGAGAAGACAATGGTCTGTCTGGACAGTTCATGGAGTGTAACTGGCCTCCCAGAGATTGAGAAGAAAAGGAAGACTTCAGGGTGTGTGTGTGTGTGTGTGTGTGTGTGTGTGTGTGTGTGTGTCACTAGCCACACCACAGTTGACAGCTTCCATTGGTGCCACTTCAAATTCTCTATCACTATCATTGGCGCTAGCAACCTGCAAGAGTCCCAGGGTCAAAGTGGATTCTTCTTACTTTATTCTTTAAAAAAAAAATTTAGGGGTGGCTAGGTGGTGCAGTGGATAAAGCACCAGCCCTGGAGTCAGGAGTACCTGGGTTCAAATCCATCTCAGACACTTAATAATTACCTAGCTGTGTGGCCTTGGGCAAGCCACTTAACCCCGTTTGCCTTGCAAAAACCTAAAAAAAAATTTTAAATTTATTTAAGGCAATGGGGTTAAATGATTTGCCCAAAGTCACACAGATAGTTAATTATTAAATGTTTGTACTTTATTTTTCACTGGGACTCTTCCAATGCCAAGTCCATGTGGTTGACATGTTTATTTTTGGTACCTCATATTTCTATGGCAATGTACACTAAAATGGTAGTCTGAGAGAGTCTTCTTTAAGGGCTGGGAGAATTGGAAAGCAGTTTAGAAGAAAATAGGTTTAGATCAGTAGCTTACACCATATGCCAAAATCAGTTATATACATATGATTGGTCTTTATTAAATCACATCAGTGACAAAAAAATAGAGAATGAAATTAAATACCTTTAGATATACAGTTATGGGAGAAATTAAAAATGAAAGGCTAGAGAACACAAGTGACAAAAAAGATAATTTGGATTATATAAAATTTAAAAGCTTTTGTATATTAATGGGAACAATGAAATTAGAATAAGAAGAGAAATAGTATTTTATAACCAAGATAGTAAGAAAGTGACTACAAATATTTAAAATAGTCATTTTGCCAATAGATGACTAACCAAAGGACATCTCTCTTTTTTAAAAAATCTTGTTTTTCCTAAAAAAAATCTTGTTTTTAATTCATCTTTTTTTGATATTATCTTCATTTCTTACTATGTCTCTCATTTACATACCCAAGCAAGTCCTTCTAACAAAATTTATAAAGATAAAAATGCAATTCAATAAAACCAGTTGGCATATCGATTGTTTGATAATATGTACAATATTCTACACCTAGCATCTCCATTCTGTAAAGAAAGGAGGGAAAATCATTTTTTCAATTCCTCTCTTGGTTATTATAATTACAATGTGAGTTTCTGGTTTTTGTTCTTTCTTTTTACATGGTTATAGTTACTGTATATTGTTTTCCTGGTTTGTTTATTTTACTTTGCATCATATATGTAAATTCTTCCCATGCTTTTCTGAATCCTTCATATTCCTAATTTTTCATGGTATTATAATAATTTCATTCATATACCACAATTGGTTTGGTCATTCCTAAGCAATTGATAATACTTTGGTTTCAGCTTTTTTCTTTCACAAAACATGCTGCTATGAATGTTTTGATGAATACAAAATACTGTTTAAGATTCAAAGACCTTTATAATCTAGTCCCTTCCTCTCTCTCTCTCTAGTATTCTAATTACCTTACTCCCTAACACACAGGACATTGGCTTCCTAGTTATTCCTCCAACAAGATACTCTATCTTTCTTTTTTTTTCTTTTTTAGGTTTTTGCAAGGCAAATGGGGTTAAGTGGCTTGCCCAAGGCCACACAGCTAGGTAATTATTAAGTGTCTGAGGCCGGATTTGAACTCAGGTACTCCTGACTCCAGGGCCGGTGCTTTATCCACTACCACCTAGCCGCCCCCTACTCTATCTCTTAATTCTGGGTATTTTCATTGACTGTGCCCATGCCTGGAATATTCCTTTTCTGCTCCAACTACTGACTGACCTCTCTGGCTTCCTTTAATTCCCAACTACAATCCCACTTATTATGGGAAGCCTTCTCCAATACCTCTTAATTTCAGTGCCTTCCCTCTGTTAATTATCTCCTATTTAACAGGAATTTGTTTACATATCTCTCTCCCATCCCATTAGACTGTAAGCTCCTTAAGGACAAGACTGTTTTTTTTTTAACCTCTTCTTCTATTTCCAGTTCTTAGAACAGAACCTGGGAAATAGTGGATTCTTTATAAATGTTGATTAATTGATTGATTGATATAGTCCTTTTCTTTCTGTGTTTTGTTTCCTTTGAGTATATGCTTAATGGGATCTTTGATCTGAGATCAATTCATGATGAGTGCACTAGTATGCCTGTCTTTCCACTTCCTCCAGCATTATTTCTATCTTTTGTCATCTTTGACAGTTTGATGGGTATGAAGTGAAATCTCAGAGTTTTTTTTTTTAAGGTTTTTGCAAGGCAAATAGGGTTAAGTGGCTTGCCTAAGGCCACACAGCTAGATAATTATTCAGAGTTTTTCTGATTTGTATTTCTCTTATTAGTGATTTGCAGCAGTCTTATATTGTGTAATTCTTGTGAGAACTTTGGGATAAGAACAATTTTCAAAAGAAAAAATGTGAGTTATCAACAATTGCTTAAAAAATGATTCAAGTCACTAAGAAGAGAAATATAATTTAAAACAGCTCTGAGATTTCATCTCACAACCATAATTGGCAAAGATTACAAAAGTCAGAATCAATCAATTTTAGAGGGATTAGGGGAAAGCAAGCACACTAATTCATTGATATGAATTGGTTTAACTATCAGAGAAAGCAATTTGAAATAATGTGAGAAAAGTTGCTATTTCTTTGATCCAGCCAAATCATTATTGTGTTTACATCACTCCTTTCTCATTCCCCAATCCTCTACAGTGTTCCCCAGTCAAAAGTCAAAGACAAGAAGAAAAAAATGCCATATAAAATATTCATGCATCATTCTTTGGGAAAAAAAAGGAAACAAAGTGGACACTCATGGAATGAGGAATGAATGGCTCAACAAATTTTGTATATGAATTTAATGAAATATTATCGTTCTGTAAAGTAAAAAATAATGGGAATTCAGAGAAATATGGGAAGACTTGGAAAAATTAATGCAGAGTTAAGGAAGTTGAACCAGGAAAACCATATATAATATACAATATTTACTATATATACTATGTATTTTAAAACAACTACATCAGTGTTAAGAAAAAGCACACTAAACTGCTGTTTAATTCAGATTTGGGGGGGTAACTAATATTGGACCCATAGAAATGATGATAAAACCCATTTCCTTTATCTTTGGACTCTGGGTGCATAATATATGTGATGGTCAAAGGTAGCAATTTTGTTGTTTGACTTTACTTAACGTTACCTTTGTCATAAGGAAAGATGGAGAGAGCAGGGAAAAAGGCATACGTTGAGAAATGACTGTAAACAATTTTTTTGGGGGGGTTAATTGAAGAAATTAATTTTACCACATAGACCATAAATTGTTCCCAAAAGCAATTCAAAGAGTTTTAATAAAGTCTTTGAGAAATGGCAGGATAAATATATAGCTTTTCAAGGTGATCCTCTCTAAATACTACACAATTTAAATGTTACTTCATATTTGTTTAAAAAAATCAAATTTCATTAATTTTTGTTATACTCCCTATACATGAAAAATATAGCATAGCTGTTTCCATAGAATATATACTCACTAAATATTGAGTTGAATTGAATTTAAAATGAAAGTATATATAAGTACACACAATCAAAAACAAATTTACTTTGTATTAACTAGATTAAAAAAAATGAAAACCCAGTACATTCTCTAGTCTCATATTACTAGCAACAGACTCTACCTGAGGGTCCTCATATTCCATCCAGCATCTTATATTCCATATATTCAAAACAGAATGTACCATCTTTTCTCCTAAACCTAAGCCTCCTAACACGGACCATGCCTTAATCCAAATCACTCTGATTCTCATTGATTGACCAACTATAGTTCCCAGACCAAGTTGAACTTGGTCATTGTTTGATAAATAGCAACTGTTTCTGTTTTGACCAGAAACCCTGGTGAGTCTTCCCCTCCCTGATTTTTTTCTTTTTAATTAGGTAAAAGATAATTCTTTGCTTCATTTTCTTCCCTAGCCTTAATCACTAAATGGACATTGCCTCAGTCAAACTTGAGACCTTTAGCTTAAAAAGACCAAAGTCTCTTACTGCACCCATGGTGACCTGATGGATATCTTGCTAAAGGACCCAGATGACTCAGAAGAGAAAGTGAGGCTGGTGACTTTGCACAGTTACTCCTCCACCCACCCAAATCCAATTCCTTTGCATGCCTTAGTTTTCTTTGAGAATGAAGGACCAACAACAATCCCTCCTATAAACTTCCTTGGTAAGAGTACTACCATTCTTAGAGTTGCTCAAGTTTCCTAACCTTGGAATATATCTTAATTCTTCCCTCTTCTTTAATACCGACATCCAATCAACTAGGAGGTCTTAGTGATTTTCTATCTATGTTATTCCTCACATCCATTCCCTTCTCTCTCAGCTTAGTGGTGTAGAAGTTAGAAATAGAGGACTGGACCTTCAATTGGGGAATGCCTTAGCAAACTGTGGTATATGTATGTCATGGAACACTATTGTTCTATTAGAAACCAGGAGGGACAGGATTTCAGGGAAACCTGGAGGGATTTGCATGAACTGATGCTGAATGAGATGAGCAGAACCAGAAAAACACTGTATACCCTAACAGCAGTGATGTTCAACCTTGAAGGACTTGCTCATTCCATCAGTGCAACAATTGGGAACAATTTTGGGCTGTCTGCAAAGGAGAGTACCATCTGTATCCAGATAAGGAGCTGTGGAGTATGAACAAAGTGCAAGGACTATTCCCTTTAATTTAGAAAAAAACCCAGATAGCTTATTGTCTGATCTTGTTACCTCTTAGACTTCTCTTTAAGGATATGATTTCTCTCTCATCACACCCAATTTGGACCAAGGTACAACATGGAAACAAAGTAAAGACTGACAGAGTGCTTTCTGTGGGGGGGGGGGGGGAGGGAAGCAAGATTGGGGGAAAAATATAAAACTCAAATAATATCTTTAATAAAAATAAATTTAAATTAAAAAGAAGAAGAAATAGAGGACTGGAGTCAGGAAGACACACATTCAAATCAGTTTCAGATACCTGCCCACCAAATATCTTTGGACAAGTTACTTAACCTCTGTATGCCTCAGCTTCCTCATCTATAAAATGGGTAAATAATAGCATCTTTCACCTAGAGCTGCTGTGAGGAGCAAATGGGATAAGAGTTGTAAAGCTTAACCTGGCACATCCTTTTTTCCTTTACCCCCCCCGACTATTAGAATAATTTCCTAATTGATTGATGTACCCCAAATATGGCATTCTCACTTCCAGCCTTTGTACAGACTATCCAACTCCCATAATTGTGAGGGACACTTGGGGCTTCATTTAGCAGAGACGGTTGTGAGGATGACAGTGTTCAGGGTGCTCTTGTGGTCTTAACCACCAGATGGCGAGCTAACCCCAAATTGCTCTAGCCCGGTTTACCCTAGCCATCCCCTTCTCCCCCACCTTCGTCTTTCTCACCTTGTGTCTTCCTAGATTTTATGTTTAGAGTCTGGGGAAAAGCATAATCCTTCTAGATATCACTCATAATCCAGTTTTTTGATCTTGCTTTCCCTCTGCAGTATAACCAAAGGATACAAAATCAGCATTTAAAATAAATTGCTTCTGTTGAAGCAAACTCAGAATTAATAATAGTATAGCAACAGCAATAACAACAACAACAATAATAATACAGCTTAAAACTGCAGAGCAATGCAACCCTTGGTGAAGTCTAATTTTTTTTTTTATTTTCTGCATCTGTTTTTACAGATGGAACCAAAGGTCTTTTTTTTTTTTTTTACCAAGTGTTATTATCCCAGTGAGGATAGGGAAAAATATCTAATATAATAATAATAATAATAAATATTTAACAATAACTCTGGGATGTAGGTGAGTCCCCATTTTTACAGATGGGGAAACTAAGATGAAGTGATTTGCTCAGGGTCACACATTAAGTATCTATACTTGAACTGAGGGCTTCCTGACTCCAGGCCCAGTAATCTATCAATAATGTCACTTTGTTGCTATTGTTGTTATCATTGTTGCTTGTTTGTTGTTTAGTCATTTTAGATTCTTTCTGACCCACAAAGATACTGGAGTAGTTTGCCATTTCCTTCTCCAACACACTTTACAGATGAGGAAACTGAGGCAAGTGATAAGTGACTTGTCCAGGACCATACAGCTAGTGAGTATCTAAGGTCAGATATGAACTCAGGATGATGAAGTCTTCCTGAGTGCAGGCCCAGTTCACTATTCACTGTGCAACCTAGCTGTTCTTACCCTCCAGTGTTTCCATGATACCAGCTTCCCAGCTCTTGACCAGTACTACCAGGTGAAGTTGAGACCCAATACTTTGCAGTCACCTCACCCTCACACTTTCATTGACTCCAGCCCAAGGAACCCAGACTCACCTATGGTCAGATACTTTATTGCAGTCTTCTCTGGTCATGTTGGAAAATCTGATTATTCCCAAAAGGCATGATGTACTGGATCCCTGAATCCCACTGGGGCAGAAGTTAGATCTCCCAGAGTTTGGTTAATTTTTTTTCTTTCCAAGGCTAAACCTTGGCATAAGTTATTATTTTTTATTTCAGTTGATATCTTTTGTTTTTATTATATCACTTTTATTTCTTTTCAAATCTATCTTTTCATTGATATAATAACAATGGAAAAAAAGGTTTTTTTTAAAAGAAATTCAGCAAATCTAGGGGTGGATAGATGACACAGTGGATAGAGCACCAGTCCTGGAGTCAGGAGTACCTGAATTCACATTTGGCCTCAGACACTTCATAATTACCTAGCTGTGTGTCCTTGGGCAAGCCACTTAACCCTAAAAAAAACCAACCTAAAAACAAATAAACAAACAAAAAATAAATTCAGCAAATCTAACAGGCTTATATAAACTAAATTTGACAATCAATCAGTCAACTTTATTAAGAACCCACTATGTGCCAGTCACTGTTCTAACCATTGGAAATAGAAGAAAAGACAATAGACAGTCCCTGTCTACAGAAGCTTATAATCTAATAGGGGAGGGGGAATGACAATATCCAGCCAAATATACTCAAAGTAAGCTATATGCAGGATAAATGGAGACAATTAGCAGAAGGAAAGCACTGGAATTTAGTAGGATTGGGGTAGAAGGTGAAATTTTAGGTGAGATGTAAGAGAAACCAAGATCTGTTCCAGGCTTGGGAAAACAGTCAAAGGAAATACCCAGAATTGAGAAATAAAGTGTCTTTTTATGGAATAGCCAGTGTCATTAGATCAAAGAACATGAGAAGACTGGGAAAGTAGGTTATGAAGAGCTTTGCATGTCAAATAACATTTTTGTATTTGCTCTTGGAGGCAATAGGTAGCCACTGGAGTTTAATGAATAAGGGTGGGTAGGAGTGGCTAGGTGGCACAGTGGGATAGAGCACCAGCCCTGGAGTCAGGAGTACCTGAGTTCAAATCCAGTCTCAGACACTTAATAATTACCTAGTTGTGTGGCCTTGGGCAAGCCACTTAACCCCACTGCCTTGCAAAAAAAAGAAAAAAGAAGAGAATAAGGGTGGGTGACATGAATGGACCTGTATTTTAATAAAATCATTTATGTGACTAAATGGAGAATGAATTGGAGTGGGGAGGGACTTGCAGATGGTGAAACAGCCAGCCAGTTAGTGTGAGGTGAGGAGGGCCTGTACCAAAGTGATGGATGTGTTAGAGGAGAGAAGGCAACAGGAGACTCTGGCAACAGATTAGATAGGGGGAGAGATAGTGATTGACTCCTAGGGTGATGGTGTGTGTATAGTCTTCTATATCCATAGTTCCCTACCTCTACAAAAGGAAAGATATGCATTCTGTTTTCTTGTCTTTAGACCTTAACAAAGTTGGGAAGTATATATTTTCAAGGTAACCAGAGTTGGGTCCAGAGGCTAAAGGATAATGTTTCTATTAGACTCAATATATAGACAGAACTATAAAAATTTTTAAATTAAAAAAATATGTATTAATAGAAGTCTGAAAAATCTAGAGGGAATTTCTAGAGGAAGCAGGGAATTTTTAAGGAGGTTATGCCCTTTGCTGATGGTTTAGGAATGATCCTGTGTTGGAGGTTCTGGAGCATCCTTCTTTAGGGCATCCTTAAGATTTCTCCCAGGAGGCACAGCTTTCAAGCATCCTGGCCTTGTTTTCAAAATACCTGGATTCATGTCCAGGCTCTGCGACTTACTAGTTGTATTATTGAATAAATTATTTTATCTGTGCTTTGTTTTCTTCATCTCTAAAACAGGGATATAATATTTGTACATATATGTTAATAGAAAGAATTCTTTGTAAATCTCAAGATTCTATATAAGTGAAAGTAGTATTCATTAGTTGATATTTTTGATGATTCCATAGCTTTGTTCATCATTCCCCAGTTGGTAGCCTCACATATGAGAGAAAGTGTCAGGGGTGGCCAGGTGATGCAATGGATAGAGCACCAGCCTTGGAGTCAGGAGTACCTGGGTTCAAATTTGACCTCAGACAATAATTACCTAGCTGTGTGGCCTTGGGCAAGACACTTAACCCCATTGCCTTGCAAAAATCTAAAAAAAAAAGTGTCCCAAGGGTTACATATCATCATAAGAAGCTGCTAACATAGGGGCGATGATCAACCTTGATAGACTCTCATTCCATCAGTGCAACAATCAGGGACAATTTGGGGCTGTCTGCAATGGAGAATATCATCTGTATCCAGAGAAATAACAGTGGAGTTTGAACAAAGACCAAGGACTATTACCTTTAATTTAGAAAAAACCTGATATCTTATTGTTTGATCTTGTTATCTCTTATACTTTGTTTCTTCCTTAAGGATATGATTTCTCTTTCATCACATTCAATTTGGATCAATGTATACCATGGAAACAATGTAAAGACTAGCAAATTGCCTTCTGTGTGGGGTGGAGGGAGGGAAGTAAGATTAGGGGAAAAATTATAAAATTCAAAGTAAATAAAATCTTTAAGTAAAAAAAAAAGAAAAAGAAAGCACTAAAAATAAAAAAAAACCCAAACTAGAAGTTGCTAATAATGTATATAAAAGATTAATTTGGTGGTGCGTCTTTATGGGCAGAATATTTTTATATCAACTATTTTTTTGTGTTTATTCTAAGCACAAAGAGATCTCAGATATATCTATTTCTTCTTTTTCCATATAGTCTTATTTACTTTTGGGACTGTGCATAATTATTGGCAGTTTGGAAGAGCTATGTCATTGGGCATGGAAAATGGGGACAGGCTCACTCACAGGATAACCTTAACTTCTTTTCATTATGAGGAGTTACATTTGACCATAATTCTTCCTAAATCTTGATTATGTGACATCATTAAATAGCACTTCTTATCTTATTAGAATAAACATTTATTCATTAAATAAGGACAATTTATCTTTAGGTTATAAAAATGTGTCATGTAATTTATGTGTAACATGCAATTCTAATAATGGGGGGCTAGGAGATACAGTGGATAGTGCACAGAATCAGGAAGATATTCAAATCTGGCCTCAGATACTTAATAATTGTGTGACTCTGGGCATGTTACCTAAACCTATTTGCCTCAGTTTCCTCATATGTAAAATAATCTGGAGAATGACATGGTATATCACTCCAAGAAAACCGGGTCACAAAGAGTCAGACACGAATGGCTCAATAATATCAACTACTGGTACACAGATAACATGCTGAACCTGGAATCAGTAAATGTGAACTTAGGCAAGTCTCTTAACTGTTGTCACTCTTGGTTTCCTCATCTATAAAATTGGAATAATAGTAACACCTACTTCCCAGGACTGTTGAGAGGATGAAATTTGATATTTATGAAGTGTTTTGTAAACCTTAAAGTGTGATTAAAATGGTATTATATTGTTGTTTTGAATCTTTGCTTGCAATTGTTATAGTCATATAAATGCTATTGATTATTATCAATTATTTTAATGTTCTTTTAATATTTTAATATTTATACTTATTATTCTATTATTATTATTACCACTACTATTGCAAGGTGAAGATAATCTTTGCAACAAATCATATCCATGACTTAAAACTAAAAGAGTAAATTTGCTACAGTGCAAATTGGGAATCCCTTAAATTTCATGTTTAATAGCCTATATTAACCTTTTTTTTTAGGGAGGAAAGAGGCTGTGAGCATTATTTATTTACTATTTTGACCATCATTTTTAAAATGCTCAGTGCCAAACTCTCTCCGCAGGCCCTTTCCTGCCTATTGAGAAGGAAAATCCATTTTATTTGTCAAATCATGAGAAAAATATTTCCAGATTTACCACTTATTTTGAACTTTATATAGAGATAAGACCAATTTATGTTTAGAACAATTCTATGACCTAAGTGAGAAGATTTTTTTTTAGGTTTTTGCAAGGCAGATGGGGTTAAGTGGCTTGCCCAAGGCCACATAGCTAGGTAATTATTAAGTGTCTGAGACTGGATTTGAACCCAGGTACTCCTGACTCCAGGGCCAGTGCTTTATCCACTGTGTCACCTAGCCGCCCCAAAAGTGAGAAGATTGAAAGCTTTATTTAGCCTTGTTGTAGTAAATGACTCTATATACTGTTAAATAAGATATATGCCTTTTATGCCTTTGTTGATAATGTATTATTAACCTATATGCCAGACCAATCCAAAGCATTTATGATTTTACAAAGCATGTTGGAAAAGAGGTCATAAGAATGTCTAAAGGGATTCTTTTCTCTCTTCCAAACTTCTGTCTTGCTGTTGATGAACCACCATCCCTAGGAGGATTCTCTCCAAACCAGGTGTCACTTCGGATCAACTCTCTCTCTCTCTCTCTCTCTCTCTCTCTCTCTCTCTCTCTCTCTCTCTCTCTCTCTCTCTCTCTCCCTCTCCCCCCCTTTCTCTGTATGTTTGTCTTTGTCTGTTCTGTTTATCTCTCCTCTGACACTACCACCAACCTAGCACAAACTCTCATCATCTCATCTCTGGCCTATTATAATAGTCAATGGGGGGCAACCTCAAATCTTTTCCTTCTCCAGTCCATTCTTCATTTAGCTATCAAATTGATGGTGCTAAAACATAGGTCTCACCATGCAATCCCCTCTTCCTCCGTGGTCCCCTCCTCACCCCATTCAACAATCTCCAGTGACTTCCTATTACCTCCAGAATTAGATATAAAAGTCTTGATTTGGCTTTTAAAGCCTTTCTTACCATGATCCCTTCCTGTCTTTCCAGTCTCCTTAAACCTAACTCACCTCCACATTCTTTGTAATTCATTGATACTGTCCTTCGTGCTGTTCCTTGAACAAAATGTTCCATGCCCTGCCTGTGTATTTTCACTGCTTGTCCTTCATGCCTGCACTGACCCTCCTTGTATCTGCCTGAAGTTTCCCTTCCCTGAATTGTTTACACTTTGCTTGGATAAAAGTGTTTGCTAGTTATCCAGTGTTGGGTTTTTTTTTTTTGAGTGACACTCATTTGGTTGGAGGGAACTGCAAGAAGTCCCTCTCAATGTTAGTCTCTTCTCTCTGGGATCATCTCCAATTTATCCTGTGTACTTCTTGTCTTCATGTTGTTTTCTCCATTAAATGATAAGTTCCTTGAGAGAACCACGTTTTTTGCCTTTCTTTAATTCTCTATCACTTAGGGGACAGTGCCTAGTAGTCCACAGATACTTGATGCTTGATGACTTGACATTTCTTTACTAAGGTCATTTGATTCTATCTGGGATCTGTGATTTCTCTATTTTATGAGGAATACCTGACTTTGTCATCTGCTTCAGAATTTGTATGTTCCTAATAATTTTTCTAGATAGCTAATAATTTTGCAGACAGATAGGTGGTGTAGTGGATAAAGGGCCAAGGTTGGAGTCAGAAAGACCCGAGTTCAAATCTACCCTCATACACTGACCCTAGACAAGTCACTTTACCCTGTTTGCCTCAGTTTCCTCATCTGCAAAATGAGCTGGAAAAAGAAATGACAAATCACTCTGATATCTTTGTCAAGAAAATCTTAAGTGGGGTCATGAAGAATTATACATGACTGAGAAATGACTGACCATTTGTATTGAAGTCCTAGGTGATTGACTCCCTGGGAAATTTAATTATGTCCTTAAAATCAATGTACCAGCAGGGATTATTTTATTGAATCTTTGGATAATAATTGGCTAAAAACAAACTAGCTTTAATACATTTGTGTATGAGTTCCCTCACCCCTGCCCAGGCTTTGGACATTTCCAAAGGCAACCAGGTGATGCTGCAGATATATATGTATATATGTTTGTGTGTGTGTGTGTGTGTGTGTGTGTGTGTGTGTGTATGAAGAGAGATATGACTCCCAATTGGATAAGAGATTATTAACAGTGATGATGGATATATATGGAGGACCTGGGGGAAAAGAAATGGAGTTTGAAAGAGATAGGCAGAGATCAGGAATAAACTTTTGAAGGGCCAAAAAGAAATGAGGGAGAGCCAGGCATTCTCCCATCCCCAGGATCTCCCTTGATTCCAAGCAACTGAACTCCCAAAGACTGCCAAGAGTGAACTTTGACTTCCTAGTGAGGTTGTTCTTACCTTGAAGGGGCTAAGAAACTACCTTACTTTCAAGTTAAAAGGATCATTCATGCTGGTGTTTTCTAACATCTACTCTAATCTGGACAACTTCCAAGAGTTTTATTTACTATTTGCTTGTATAAATGTGTTTGCTCACTATCCAAGATAGGTTTGGCTTTCTGTGTAGCTTGGTGTAGTTTTTGGCAGGTGGCCAGAGAATAAGCTATTCTCCTTCCCTTTGAAAAATTAGGGAAAATGTCATTATTCCTGATCCCTCAAAAGTTCCTAGATTACCAATACTTGTGCATGTGGTAGATAGACTAATGCTAGCCCTAATAGCCCTCTGGGACATAGGACAAGGAAGGAGAGCTCACCTAGTCATGCTTTCCTGGATCTTAGGTTAGAATTCACCTGGCTCAGGGGCCAGCAAACTCTGGTATGGAGTACATTTCCTGGAACACTGATAAATTTTTCTCCCAATTTCAAAATTTTGCAAGATCCTGTCCCAAAGGAAAGAAGATGCAAACAGGACATGGGTTCCACCCCAGCCAGAGGTTTTCCTAGAAGACCATGTGCTTACTAGCTTTATGGCAATTCTGGGTAAGGGGAAGAGGGCAGGGGAAGGGAACAAGCTTTTATTACGTGCCTAATATGTATGTGCCAGATACTTTACAAATATTATTTCATTTGATAGCCTCACAACAACCCTGGGAGATAAGTGCTATTATTGTACCCATTTTACAATTGAGGAAACTGAGACAGGTCTGATCCTCATTCAGAGACCCACAACATTTTTGTCCATCTCTATTGAAGGAGAAAGTGGAGGGGGGGGGGAAGAGAGAGGCAGAGAGAGACAAAGAGACAAAGAAACAGAAAGATAGAGAATCAGAGAGACAGAAAGCAAGAGACAGAGGCAGAGAGAAAGAGAGAAAGACAGTGACAGAGGAAGAGACAGACAGGGATACAGAGAGAGACAGTGGAGATAGACAGAGACTAAAGACAGAGATACAGAAAGACAGAGAGACAGAGACACACACACGCACACACTAAACACATAAACAGATTAATTTGGCCAATTAATATATGTTTTTAAGTTTTTGCAAGGCAAATGGGGTTAAGTGCTTGCCTAAGACCACACAGCTAGGTAATTATTAAGTGTCTGAGGCTGGATTTGAACTCAGGTACTCCTGACTCCAGGGTCTGTGCTCTATCCACTGTGCCACCTAGCTGCCCCCCAATTAGTATTTTTTAATGGACATTCAGTTCTGGCTCAGCAGTGGTTCAAAAGGCCCCTCTTCACTATACACCAAACAGACAGGAAATAGTCAAAGAATACCTGTACATATCCTGAACTAGAGAGTAGGGCCCTCTTTTGCACATTCCTAGAAGCAAGTTCCAACATGAGGTATTGCAACAGGCTGTGGGTACTATGAATGTTCCTCAGGTCTGGACTGTCATTGTCTTGTTATTATTGTCTAATTGTCATTAACTATATAGTAATATTTTCAATTTTCTGCAACACATCTAAGTTAAATGTGTTTTTTCTTAGACCTAGAATTATGATGATAAGGAAAAAGAGTGGAAGGAATTATACCAGTAGAGAGTTTACTAGATATTAATCTAAAAAATTAGCATTACTGTTAAATGTCATGACTATCAATCTTGGAATCACACATTCCAAGTGAAAAAGACTGGATTATTCCCCCCCCCCCATCTTGAAGTTACTATTAAAACAGAAAAACAGAATACTTGTATTGGTAACTTCTTCCCTGCCCAAGAATGGGAAAATTATAATACATTTAGTTCCCATCAATAAACATTGATTGCCTATTTCATGTCAGTCATTAGGGATACAGAGAAAGACAAAAGGTAATCTCCTTCTTGGAGTAGTCAAATGGGGAACATAACAGGTAAACAACCACATACCCCCCCCAAAAAAACTTTAAGCAAGATAAATTGGAAATAATCAAAAGAGGGAAGATGCTAACATTAAGGACGATTGAGAAAAGTCTCCTGTAAAAGGTGAGACTTGAAGAAAGCCAGGGAAACCTAAAGGCAGAGATGAGGAGGGGGGAGAATTCCAGGCATAGGGGATAATTTGTGAAACTGTCCTTAAGTCAAAAGATGGAGTTATTTGTGCAAAGAGCACAGCATATGGAGGGGTGTAAAGACTGGAAAGGGATAGAGGAGGTGGGAGGGTTTGGGGCTTTGAATGACAAAGGATTATGGATTTGATACTGGACAGAGGGCCACTAGAGTGGATGGAATGTTTTAGTACAAGATAATTTTCTGTAGTTCAATTAGTCCCCAAACCAGAGCTGATTATAGGGAATCACCTTTGTACCACAACCCACCAGTCAGGACCTGCTCTGCCTGAGGAACTTGCATGAATGGGGGTGAGGAGAAGATATTACAAATTTGTATCCCTTAGAGGCTTTTGTGGGGAATTTCTCCTTTTTTCCTTAATATCTAGGTAAACAGTTTCACCCCCCCTTCTTTCACCAGAAAGCAAACCACCTCCCCAAAACTTCACTCTTTCATCTTCCAAGCCCTTCCTGGAAAGATGTCTAGCAATCATGAGGAACTGTATCATCAACAATGTGGAGGAACCTCATCTTTTTTAGATGACAAGTAAACAAAGGTCTAGGCTAGACATGCCACACCAGTGCCTGCTCTCCTGGAGGCTTTGTTACTATTTCCTGGAGTCTTTGCCACACTGACTACCATTACTCACTCTGCCAAGACCAAGGTTTATCCCCCTCCCTGGGATGAGGCTTAGCAATATCCCTCTGTGCTGCCTAAATATTGACAGGAATGCTGGATCTCTTTGCCAAGGCTCAGCCAGACCTTCCTATGTCAAGCACTGAGTGATGACCTTCCTCTAGGATGAGATGCAAGCATTACCACAGGGATTATTGTTTCTGGGGTCTATGGTCTACTCCTCTATTCTGGACATTGCCATAAGTGCTGCCATTATCCCTGTGTCATCAGTGAAGGGTCCACTCTATAAGGATGCCTTGCTGATCTCCTCCCTGGAAGCCCTAGAAAGAGAGTTATAGAAAGAGCAGCCCCCATCCTCAACAAATCTCTGGTATGATCAAGCATTATCCTTTCATGTATCTCATACCAAAGAGTTCCAATACAGCCCACTTTGCACAGTTTTCATTGACCTCCCAAATGACATTTTATAAAACCTAAGTAGTTCTTTCAGAATAGTTTTTTAAATATTATTTCATTTTATTTCCCAATACATGTAAAGATAGTTTTCAACATTTTTTTGAGTAAGATTGGAGTTCTACATTTTCTCCCTTATTCCTTTCCCCCACCTCCCCCCCACCCCACCCCTGCCTCCTATGACAACTAGTAAATTGATTTAGGTTGTGCATGTACAATCATGTTTAACACATTTTCATGATACTTGTCCTGATATCAGGGAAGTGAAGCTATGACAAGCACATGAATTGGATTTGATTGGGGGGGGGGGAGGTGCTGTGCTAAATTACCAGCCTCACTTTCTCTTCTAGAGACATCTGGGTTTGGTCATCAGATATGAATCAGAATGACTGAAGATGACCCTGGATGCGAGGCAATCAGGATTAGGTGACTTGCCTAAGGTCACACAGTAGTAAGTGGCAAGTGTCTGAGGCTGGATTTGAACACCCTTCCTCCTGACTCCAAGGCCAGTATTCTATCCATCGTGCCACCAGAAGAATAAGGGAGGCAAATGGCTTGCCTAAGGGCATATAGCTAATGGTAGAGATGATCCAGAACAATGGCAGAGATAATCAAGTAGTGCAGTGGATAGGATATAGTGAAAGAAGAATCAGCACTAAAGGCAGAAAAACATGAGAAAGAAAGGAAAAAACATAAAACAAATTTTAAAAAATAAAATTAGTATGCTTTGCTCTGCATTCAGACTCCATAGTTTTTTGGATGTGGATGACATTTTCCATCCCAACTCTTTTAGAGTTGTTCTTGATCACTGAACTGATGAGAGGAACTAAGTTCATTATAGTTGATCATCATTCAAATTTGCTGTTAGTATGTAATATGTTCTTCTGATTCTGTTCACTCCACTTACAGTTCATGCAAATCTATCCAGGTTTTTTCAGAATAATTCTTTTTTTTTTGTTTTGTTTTTTAGATTTTTGCAAGGCAAATAGGGTTAAGTGGCTTGCCTAAGGCCACACAGCTAGGTAATTATTAAATGTCTGAAACCGGATTTGAACCCAGGTACTCCTGACTCCAAGGCCGGTGCTTTATCCACTATGCCACCTAGCCGCCTCCCAGAATAATTCTTAAACAATCCCCAAATTCCAGTCTTGAGGGAGCAACCAGGCTTATCACACCTGGTAGGCCTGGAGATCACTGCCACCTCCAAATATAGAAATTATCTAAATTTAGCAAATGATGCTTTACAGTATTTATCAACTTCAGAACACAGTTTTTAGAGTTGCAGAGTTTATTTCCATCTATCTCTAGTTACCAAATTCCAGTAGACTGTTTGTTCTCTAATACCTCTCTAGGTAAATGGGGAGTTTTTTACAGTGGGCAGCTAACAGTACCTCCGGGGGCTCCCTTTCTTCTGGATAGCCTTTCTTCACTTCAATGAAGGCATTCCTATCTAATGCTACCAACAATGACAAATATTTAGGCCATGCCTGACCCAAACTAGACTAATAATTCAGGTTCAAGATTGAAGTAACCTCCAAAGATGAAACCAGTACTTCATCTGCCATTGTGAGAACTGTAGTAAACTGTATGGTTTACTAAATGCTAATTGTTTTTGTTGCAAAATATGCCCTTGTTATTATTTGCTGAATTGAAACTTCCCCTTAAAGAATGACCAATCCAGTTTCAGACTTTTTTTTTTTAGGTTTTTTTCAAGGCAAACGGAGTTAAGTGGCTTGCCCAAGGCCACACAGCTAGGTAATTATTAAATGTCTGAGACCGGATTTGAACCCAGGTACTCCTGACTCCAGGGCTGGTACTTTATCCACTGCACCACCTAGCTGCCCTGAGTTTCAGACTTTTTAAAGGAATTTATTCACAGATTTGTATATCTATTTATTAGTGCAAACAGAAAATTTAAAGGGAAAATGTAAGACTTTGCCTATTCAGTAACTATCCCTGCCCATAACACCTTGAGTCTAGAGGGCAAAAGATCTGCAAATCTAAATGCTAATCTAAAATGGAGTGGCAGTATATTGGATAGAGCTGCCAAGAGGATTAATCTTTATAAGTTCAAATCTAGCCTCAGACATGTACTAGCTATGTTGTCCTAATTAAGTCATTTAACTTTTATTTGCCTCAATTTCTCATCTTTAAAATGAGTTGGAGAAGGAAATGGCAAACCACTGGACCTGTAGTCCTTCCCTTTGCCTTCATTGACTGGGAGAATAAACAATTTAGAGACAGTCCATATGGTTTTTTGTCTCTAATAACATTGTCTGGTATTACTAAATGTTCAGGAATCATATTCACTTTTCCCATTTCCAAGTTCAAACCACTTTCCCATATAGTCCCTTGGGATTATGCCATTATTTTCAATCTTCATCAAAATCCAACAAAGAATGATAATTCAATTCCAGATAGAAAGACCATTCCACATTCTTCTTACCATACAGTCATCTATTGTCATGGATGAAAGGACCAAATCTGTGCTTTTAATGGATGATTAAACCTTGTTGGCCAACAGAAATTCTAAGCTGTGTGTTGTGTTTTAGTTAATGTTTACATATGGGAAAAATTGGAAGGCAAAGGAAGGGATCTACTTTTTGGAGAGAGAAATCTTGCCCTAACTAACCTAGGCTGGGGTTTGGAGTCATTTTTAAGTGAAAGCAAAGTGGAGGAAAATATGTTAGATTTGTATAAAAAAGAATATGGCAAAATAATATAAAACCAAAATTACTACTAGATTGATTTCATAGATATATACATATATATACATATATATATATATGTATATATATATATATATATATATATATATATATAAGCTAGCACAACCCCAACTGAGGAAGAAAGTGCTGAATTAAAAGTAAAGCCATATCCCAGGGGAAATGAATGACCAGAGAAGCCCTATCTATGCCTAGGGAAAGGAAGAATGTACCTGATATGATTGACATTTCTATTTGCTTTGTTTGCCAGTGCCATCTGATAATGAGACAAGGTATTTTAGGAGTGTGTATGGTGAGGCATTAACAAGTGAAGGAATCAGGAAAAACCTCATCTAAGAGGTGGCACTGGACCCAAGCTTTGCAGAAAAATAGGAATTCTAAGAGGTGAAGTTGATGTTGGGGCTGGGGGGGGGGGGTAGGCTATATTCCCAGCATGGATGACAAGCAATTGTGGAGCAAAGAGCTAACAATTGAATGGTGTAAATGAGGAATAATAAGCCACTCAGTAGGCTGAAAGTAAAATGCACAATAGTAGGAAAATGTATGATAAACTTGAAAAGCTTTTGTAGAAGCAGGTTGTTAAAAGAACTTTAAATGCTAAACAAAGGAGAGGTAATAGGGAGCCACTGAAGCTTTAAAAATTTTTTTTGATTTTTGCAAGGCAATGGGGTTAAGAGACTTGACCAAAGTCACCCAGCTAGGTAATTATTAAATATCTGAGGCCACATTTGAACTCAGATCCTCCTGACTCCAGGGATGGTGCTCTATCCACTGCACCACCCTAGCTGCCCCCACTGAAGCTTTATGACCATGAGAGTGATATGATAATACCTATGCCATAGCTATATCCATCTGGTAGGTCTGTGAAGGATAGACTGAAGAGGTAAGAGACTTGAGACAAAGACACCAATCAAATGCCTTTTGCACCAGTCTAGATGAGCGATGATAAGGATCTGAATATATGGTCCCCATATGAATGGAGAAAAGAATAGATTCAAGAGAAGTTGTGGATGAAGAATTGACAAAATTTGGGAAGTGATTAGGTATAGGAGGTGAGGAAGAGTGTAGAGTTGAGGGAGACCCTGAAATTGTGAATCTAGGTGACTAGAAAAATGGTAGTCCTATTGCTAGAGAACTTCAGAAGAAGGATGAGTTTGGTGGAGAAAGACAATGAGTTTTGTTTTGGAGATTTTGAGTTTGAGATGTCTATAAGACATCCATATGAAAATGTCCTTCAATTTGAGACCAGAGGTGAGGAGAGATACTGAAGATAAATGTATAGATCTTGAAGTTATCTACACAGAGATGATAACTGTACCCATAAGAACTGATGAAATCACAGAGATAAAGGCTTAAGGGGCAGCTAAGGTGGCGCAGTGGATAAAGTACCAGCCCTGGAGTCAGGAGTACCTGGGTTCAAATCCGGTCTCAGACACTTAATAATGACCTAGCTGTGTGGCCTTGACTTAACCCCATTTGCCTTGCAAAAAACCTAAAAAAAGGGGGGGGGGAAGAAATGGGAGGTGAGTCAGAGTATATATAACTTTTTTCTTTTTTAGATCTACCATGAAAAGGAAAGATGAGAAGTTGAGAAGTCAAGTGAAGAACTGTTACTGGTTTTTTTTTTTTAGATTTTTGCAAGGCAATGGGGTTAAGTGGCTTGCCCAAGGCCACACAGCTAGGTAATTATTAAGTGTCTGAGACCGGATTTGAACCCAGGTACTCCTGACTCCAGGGCCGGTGCTTTATCCACTGCCACCTAGCTGCCGCCTTGTTACTTTTTTTTTTAAAGATGTGGGAGATTTGTTACTCCATGTAGGCAAGAGAATGAGCCTATAGATAGGGACAGACTGAAAACTAAATGGAGGAGAGTTGATTGCAAGGGAGAATCTTCCTGAGAAAATGGGATCAAGGACACAGGTAAATCAAACTGCCAAAAATGTTAGTTCCATCCAAAGCTGAATTAATAGAGGTATGGTGACTGGAATGAGGGAGACAACAATCCCACTGCAATTCTCCTTGGTCAGACCATAATTTTACTGGGACATTCTGTTGATGATGTGGAAACAAAGTGGGTGACTTTGAATGTCCAGTTCCATGGAAAGTTGTATGGGAATACAATTTCCCACTACATTTACATCACTTTTGTTTCTGAATATATCCTTCTTTATTCCCCTACCCAGCAAGCCATCTCTTGTAATACTAAAAAAAAGAAAGAAAGAAAGAAAGAAAAATTCAGTAAAACAAAACAAACCTATCAACCAAACTTGTTAATATATATGCAATATTTCAAACCTATAGTTTCCCAACTTTTCAAGGATGGGAGAAAAGTATTCATTTTCTCATCTTTTCTCTTGTGTCAAATCAGAATTACTTTTTTAAAATGGCGTTTTCTTATGCATATAAATATTGATATATAGACTATTAATTATTTGACAGTTGCCCTGGAATCAATTTAGAATTGATCATTGTCCTTTTAAATTCATTAAGAAATGAAGAAAAAGCATCTCTGAGATCAATGAATGAGAAAATGGGATTCTTTTTCTCCTATTTGCTCCTAATTTTTCAATTGGGACAACTCTATCAGAATTCTCCACAATACATATAAAGGATCAGAATTGAGCTTTCCTCTTTAGACTCACAGTCAACTTCAAGCCTGTGCCTATCCTGACTCTGGCCCCTAACACAAGGTTATAGGTCACCCCAATCGACTTGACTGGGGTGAATCCTCCTCTGACAGCATAGCGTAGCGTGATCAAGATTCTACTTTGGAGGGAAGAAGACCTGGGTTCAAGTCCTGTCTCTGACATGTACTCAGTTGTGGATAAGTCATAACCTACTGAGAGAATGTGATATGGTAGAAAATAGCATTGATTTGAAAGAAGACCTGGCTCAAGTCCTGTCTCTTCTGTCTGAAGCCCTTGGCTGTGTCCCCACCCAAGGCACTGTCCCATATAATGGCTTCAGTTCCTATGTGTAAAAGAGGATTAAGGATTTGGACTAAATAGACTCTGAAGTCCCTTGTAGTTCTAAATATATGAAACCTCTAGTGTTCAAGGTAATTTTCTAAAATCGTAAGTGACAGAAGAGCTATTGCTACACATTGAAGGAGTGAGTTTCAATATTGGGAAGTCTTTACACATAGAAAATCACAGACTGTCTTCTGATATTATTGTTTTGGACCAAAGTGAGTTCCTCTTTGATTTCTCACTTCAATACAAAGGACAGACTGTGATCACTATTCCTAGAATTTTTTTTTATCTCACACATAACATCATAAATATATATATATATATATATAACTATCCTGCTCATGGACTTCTCACCTTCTGGTCTCTTCTCCTTTATCTTCTGTTCTTTTCTCTCCTTTGCCCTGGGGTCTGAGGATCTTAAGAATGAAGATGACTGGGCTGGAGGTTTGGGAGTAGGGGTGGAGGCCCTAGACTTATGGCTGCCTGAAAAATGAGACTTAGGTCACATAGGAAACAAGATTGGAGAATGGTGTTGGGAAAATGGTAAACAAGAAATGGGGAGAGTGGGAAAGGAGTAAATAACTTTTTCTTCAGTTCCCAAACAGATCACCCAGACTTCAGACTATGTTAGAAACTGAAGACATTGGGGTATACTCTTAGACACAAGTGGATCCTTAGATCAGTTCCAGTTAACTATCACCATTCCCCCCACCCTTACTCCAATGATGCAGCAAAACTGACACTTTTAAGTTTATGCAATTTTATTTTCTCAGCAGAAAGGCATATTAGGTGGGAGTGATCCTGTCATCCTCCAAGAGGGGGCAGTGCCATGAGTGAGGAAATAGCCAACATCCATTAGAAGGCACAGCTGCTCTCCACAAAACGGCGGCACTTCATGACCCGGAGGTAGGTCTCAGCTTTGTGCAGGTCCTTCTTGAAGCAGGAGAGCAGCCCATAATTCTTGAGCAGTGCCTCATCACTGCGTAGATTGGTGTCAAATTTGTCATAGGTTGTCTTGAGGATCAGGCCACCCCTTGAACTGCCATCCTCCAACTCCTAAGAAGAGATAGGAAGAGGGGAACTTTTCCATCTTATCCCTTCATTTTCACTTCCCACTTGGACATGAAATAAAGAACATAAAAAGGAAGTAGGACCATTGGCTCAAATGAGGAAAGTAAAGAAAGAGAATAGTTTCTTTATTCGTCAAAAAAGACCTTGCATTGAGGCTCTTCTGAAAACAAAAGGAAGGGTGGCAATCCTCCTTCCCTTATCCCCTTAATTGCCTTAATTTCTCCTTCCCCTCTTCTCTCTACTCCCCATGGTTAAACTAGAAAGAAACTGCTGGGAGCAATTTAGCAGACAGGAAAGAGATTTGGCTTCTCGAGTATGAACTTCCCTTCAATTTTACCTGCATGAGAGCCTGGATCCCTTCTTCCAGGTCCCTCAGCTTCTCGTAGACCCTGTCTGAGGTACCAAAGACCAGGCTGTTGGTGAAGACCCTGCTGAGGAACTGCACTGGACTGAGCCAAGATTGGATAAGGAGAAGGGAAAAACGAAGCAATTCCACATCCTGAGAATTAAGAAGAAGGGAAGAGACAAGGGACACTGTGAGCAGGAGCATTTAAAAGAAACTCTAGAGGCAGGAAAGGGTTAATTTAATTCAAGAGCTATTTATTAAGGGCTAATTATAGAGACTAGAAATTTCACCTATAGTCTTCTTTTCTTCTGTGGTATTTTGCAAGATCAGAATAAAAATAAATTTAAAAAGTTAAGATCCTATAATATACAAAGTACTAAATTAATCTGCCCTGGGCACCTGCTCATGCCTTGGGCAGCTGTTCTAATATTCTGCACCCTCATATTTCTTGATTTGTAGTGAGGAAGCTAGAGAAACAATTCTAATTTTGAGGGTGAAGGGAAGAGAGGAAGGTAGAAGCTAATCACACTTCTCCGGGCATTGGCAGAACTCAACTTTGAGAATACCGATTCTTCAAGTTCATTTTTTATCTTACCTGGAGGGAGACAAAAGGCTGGGGGTAGGAGTGGGAGGGGTAGTTACTCACAGATCTCTGTTGGGCCTCATCCTTGCCAGTGGGAGCTGGGATGGTCTCAGAGAAACAGAAAGCTGTTTGGGTACTCTGGATGGAATGTCTCTGTGTCTCTGGAATATATGTCCGTTCCTGTGCAAATAGTCAGACAAAGATAATGAGTGGCCAAGGACTGGACTGGGGCCAGATACAATATATCTCTTCTAAGAAGCTCTCTCTGATTCCCATTTATGTTCTCTCTCCACTTTCCCCAATACTGATCACCTTTTGAATCCCCCTCAATACTTTTCTCCATGTGAATGTCCAATTGGATTTATCTGACTCTCCTCACCTCCCCATACCATCAACAAGAACCCCTGTTCACTACAATGGAGCCATCTTTGATACTTTTCTTTGACCTCCCCCTCATCCAGTTAATTACCACTAACACCAAGTCTTTTAAGTTCTTTCTGAATTTTATTTTTCAAATTTACTCTTTCTCTACATTCCAGCCATCACTGTCTTAGCTCAGGTCCTTCCTCCTGCACACTTGGGTTATTGACATAGTTCTTACCTGTCCTCTCTTACTTCCCTTCCTTCAATCATCTTCTGCAAGGAAAATGCTTACAGAACTGCGGTAGCTTCTCATTCGCTCTCATATTGAGTTAAAGTTTTATAGATCCCCTTCAAGACCACTCCACTACCATATCTTTGCTCTGCTCCAACCCCCCATTATCCAAATCCCCATCCTTCATGGACTCACAAACTCCTTGTATGTGTCAGCAACCAGCTGGTGCAGATGCTGAGCACGAAGTACAGCATTGGCAAAGAGGCTGGATAAAGGCATGGCCGGGAAGGCACCAGCCCTTTGTGGCCCCAGCAAGGTGAAAGTGATGAGGAGCAATAGAGAGAGATGGGTACCTGGAAAAAGAAAGGATGAGTTACTCTAACCCATCACTAGCTTCACTAGAGGCTGTCTTGCTCCCATAAGAACCTCCTCTTTTCTGCTAATGGTCTTTGGATGATGAACTTGGCACCCAGCCCTCATTTCTGGACTCTTAGTTTCCATTCCCCCATGATTTTCCATTCCTAACCTCCCAATTCTGCCATTTGATGGTCTAAACTCTGGCACTTAGCTTCTTAGCTCTTCTTCTAGGGATAGGACATGTTTTAAATGTTGTTAAACTTCTTAACCAAGAAAAGACTAAAAAGAAAACTTTTTATCTGTATTCAGAAGTCCTCAACCAAAGCTCTATTTGTCCCTCTTGTTTGCATCATTAATCCTATCTCTGCTTCCTGGGAAACCGCTAGAAGGCTGTCCTCAAGGGTTTTCCTCTGATCAGTCTTACCTGGTCCCTGGTTCAGGTTTCCCTTCTTTCTCTCCACCCATTTGGGAACAAGTTAAGATTGTTGTCTTTGGGTGAAGAAAGAAGATGGGGACTTACTGTTTTCTTTCTCCAAAAAGATTAGAAAGGGGTAAAAGGGATGGAACTGAAACAGGTGGAATGGAAGATAAAAATAAGGAAAGATTTCTGACAGAGAAGGTATAAAAACTATTGGTCCAAGAGGGAAGAAAGGGGGCAGGGGAATGGGTTGAAGGTCTTTGAGATAATTGGGTAGAGTACCTGGAGCCATCTCTGCTGGACTAGCTGGTCACAGGATCCTGGTCGATGTAGGTGGCTGAGTCCAAGGGCTCTGGAACTGCTCCCCTCCAGCACCTCCTTATACCCTAGTCCCCCTCATTTCCCCACCTTCTTTCCATTATTAATTGCTCGATACCACTGATGGCTGAACTGATGGATAATTTAAAGATAGAAATAAATCCTCCTACTCAGATTCTGAATGTTTCATAGCTCCTTCATCCCATTCTGGGGTGTCATTCTCCCCCCATCTGTACCCAACCTTTAGAGCCTCCTCACCTGCTTTCCCCCTCCCCACCCCCCTTCACATATGAACATTGAGTCTGTGTTTGCCCCACCTGCCTTAGCCTGAGGACTCTGTGTTCTCTCTGCATCAGAGTATTTGGACGAATGCAAAGAAAATACCTAGTCAGGGAAGCAGATATAAGGGATTCAGGGCTAAAGGAATTGGGGGGGGGAGTGAATGGAAAGGGGCAGCCCCTATAGATAAATTCTCAGTATTTATCTGGAAAAGAAATGGGTGGTGTTTAGTAGGTAACATGAAGAAAACATTCCATCTTTGTCTTTTTTTTTTTTTGGTGGTGGGCAGTAGCAGTGGTCTATAGTTTCCAGTGCTCTGATGTCATAGCCTGGCAGATTAGACTCCCAATTTAGCCCCAAATCTCTACTATATGGAGAAAAAGTTGGAATAATTCTTTATTAGAAGTACTTCTGAATACTTTTTAATCTGCACTCTACTCTCCCCTTCCAGTCCAAAAAATGAGATTATATTGACCATCAGTCATCTTAGGGTTGTTTAGGGAAGTAAGACCAGGTTCTCTTCTGCTCTCTGCCCCCTATAACTTCCCTAAACAAACCCTAATGCCTCCCTTGAGCTTTGGGGCTACTGGATGTGGTATTGATGTTGACCACTGGAGAGCACCACTTCAAACGACCTTTTTTTTTGGTCCATATGTTCTCTATGGGCTCTAAGGACTCTTGGTTTGGAAGCCTGGGTCTAACTATGGATCTTTAAGATTGAGAACTCAGGGGTGGGGGGAGATAAATCATCCTCTTTACTCTAGAAGGAAAGAAAGAAGACAGCACTTTTGTGCTCAGGGGCAAGATTTCTAGTGATGTCTCGGGCCTAAACCCAACTATGGGATGGTGGGGAGAGCTGTTATGGAGGAGAGGTCTATTTTTCTCTATGAAACCAGTGAAACAAGAATCTTCCTTACACCCTCCTTCTAGATCTCGTTTTATGAAGAAGAAATCAGATTTATATGAAAATAAAGAGAAAGACACAGAATCACTGAATGTCAGAGCTGGAAGGAACCATTGTTTCCCCTATTTTTGTAGATAAGAAAGCACAGAAGAGCAACTCAGTAGAAGGAGGATATAAAGAGAGGCAAGGACAATCTTATATGCCTTATGTTAGTGTAGGGGATATTTTCTTACTATATAGGATAACTCTTTTGTGAGTGTACTGGGGAGGAATATTGGAGGAAATTATGGTGACAGGAGAAAATAAAAGCCCATATAATATTTTGTTGGAAACAATCTGATTTCATTGGTTTAGTGAACTTCTTCACTCTATCAATGCAGATCAAATCAATTGTTCATTTATTTCATTTGGGTCTGACTCTTCATTACCTCATCTGGGGCTTTCTTGGCAAAGACACTAGAATGATTTGCCATTCTCTTTTCCAGCTCACTTTACAGATAGGGAAACTGAGGCAAATAGGATTACATAACTTGACCAGAGTCACACAACTAGTCACACAACAAGTGTCTAAGGTCGGATTTGAACTCAGGCCTTTCTGATTCTGGTCCAGGCATTCTATTCACTCTACCACCTTAGCTGTTGATCAAATCAGCACTTGCTCAGCAATTTTTGGTGTTAAAAGAGTTAATTCACACAATTGATATGTGTCAGAGTCAGGACTTAAAACTTGATGATGATGGTGATAAAGATGATTCTGTAATTTTACCATTTACATAGCACTTTAAGGTTTTCAAAGCACTTTACAGATATTATTTCATTTAAACCTCACAATAGCTAGGTGGAATAAAGTCTATATAGGTTACCCCCACTTTTCAAATAAGAAAATTGAGGCTCAGAAATTAAATGATCTGTCCAACATCATATAATAAATCTCAGAGTGAGATCTGAACCAAGGTCTCACCTGACTACAAGATTAGCACATGGCTACCTGATTTTTTGTTGAGCTTCAGATATTCTAGCTTGTGTCCCAGGGAACAAAAAGATCCATCATCCATAAATCCACTGTCAATGGGAAGCCAAGAGGGAGCAATGAAACAAACTGGTTCTTTGAAAACTATGAATACCTGGTGGGGCAGGGTTCCTTCCCAAAGTTCCCTGGAATATAGTCTTTCAATGAGTCTTGAATAGTATGAGGGGAAATGAGTTTTCCTTAGAAACCCTCCTGAGGGTTCTTTTGAACTCCAAGTAAAGGAACCAGTGAAGAAGGGGTAGTGGTAGTGCTCCTATGCCCCACAGCTTCCTGTGCCTCAGACTCCACTTCTGACAATACCATTTGGTGAAGGATAGAGAGAACTTAACAGGGTACCAATCACAAAAGGGGTTTTTGGTTCAGACTGGGACCTGGGGAGACTATTGGTCTGTATTTTTGGGTGAGAGTATAGAATTGGGATTTTTGGGGAAATCTTGGGTTTTCCTAGGGGGGTGTCTTTGAACTTATCTGCTTTAAAACTACAGATAGAGCATATAGACTCTTTTCCTTTCCCCTAATTATCTTTGGAAATAGATCTAACAGGGATATTGCTTGGTGGGGGAGAATCTAAGAAAAAAATAAATTTACATGACAAAATATATTTAAAAGGAATAGTTTTGCAGTTACATATACAATCATCTATTTTATTATCCTTCTATTTATAAAAATGTTTTTTATTTCATTAAAAATAAAATTTAAAATTAAAAAAACTATATACACAGGAATATTTTGAATAGATTTGAGAGTTCATCTTCCTACTTTCAACTGTTAATGGTTGGGGTGGGATTGTATTGAGCCACTCACCCTTATGACCCATGTGTGGGGAAACAGCCAATCAAAGTTTTTAAGAATATTGGAATTGATAGCCAAAGTCAGATCCATAGTCTGTCAAATCTAAGTTTCTGGCTTTAGGTGTAAAGATTCTGGTTATCCTCTCTGATGTCTACCTGAGAACATCCTGTTTCTCTAGACATTATCCCATCATCCATTAATTTCTTTAAGTTGTTTATGTTTTCATTCTTGACCACTTTGGAGGGGAATGTCCCTAATGCATAGGGCTGGATTCTCTTTCATTGTCTCCAAGCTTACCTTTTACAAACCCTAAGGTTTTAATATGATCAGATTGAGTGAACAAATTCTTTCATGGCTTCATAGATTTCAGTCATGACCTCAGAGGTTATTGAGTCCATACACACCATTCCTTCCTCTCATTTTACAGATGAGGAAACTAAGTCCCATGGATGTTGGCATTTGCTTAAGTTCACACAAGTAGTAAGGATGAGAGATGAGATTTGAATTCAGATGTTAGACACACACACCCCCTTCCTCAATTCCCTCCTCCCCCAACAGTCGTTCCCCAATTGATGGGTTTTTCCTTACTTCCCAATTCCTCACCATCATGAAAAAGAGCTCCTTCAAACATTTTTGAATATAAGGGTATTTTTTCTTTTTCTTTGCTCTCTTTGGAATACAGTTCAGTTTATTGTGTGTTGTCTTTCCCATTAGATTGAAAACTCCTTGAAGATAAGAATTATCTTTCTCCTTTATTACTTGTAACCCCATGCTTAACACAATGATTGGCAACGAGGAGTCATTTTATTGAATTTATTGAATTGAAATGTTTGTTGAATTGAATTGAAAAAAAACTTAGCAATTAAAGAAGAGGGCTAAAGGGCAAGGAGCATCTTCTAGGGCGAGAAAACAGCTGGGGCATGGTAGAGAAATGAGTAGAGATAGGAGTTGATAGGAGAGGTCATAATTGGGTTTTGGGGGGAGGTCTTTTTGGTTCACACCTGTAATTTCACCCACAAATAGAACTCCAAATTTCCTATAGTTTAGAGTCTTAGAGAATTAATTTGTTCAGGATCTATGGCTAGTGTATGTTGGAGTTAGGAATAGAACCCAAATCTTCTAGACTACCTACTGAAAAGCATTTAGTAGGAACTAAATGGAAATGTTTCCATAATGCTAACAGAAAACTATTAATACAAGGATTAGGTTGAGTTGAATCAGACTTAAAGTCCTATTCTGAGATCTTGCATTGTGGGGTAACCCGGCACAAACTGGCTCTTGGCATTTGATGTCCTAACCCCCTTCCATTGAAATTCATGACATAAAGGGCAAAATGAAGTGGTTCTCCTTGCTCAGATTGCTGGGGCAGCTGAGATCTCATGATCAGGTCTTAACACCTCCTGTCCTAAGAACATAAAAGACTGTTTTATGGATCTCTAGTTTGGGAAATACATTGTCCTTTGCACTCAGGTTACAGCTCCCAGGTGGCAGGTTTGCTTCTCTGTTATTTTATTATTTTATTTTATTTTATTTTATTTTATTTTATTTTATTTTATTATTTTATTTTATTTTTAGGTTTTTGCAAGGCAATGGGGTTAAGTGGATTGCCCAAGACCACACAGCTAGGTAATTATTAAGTGTCTGAGGTTGGATTTGAACTCAGGTACTCCTGACTCCAGGGCTGGTGCTCTGTCCACTGCACTACCTAGCTGCTCCACTTCTCTGTTATTTTGAATTAAAAATCTTTATTCCTCTACTCGTGGCTTTGATTTATTTCAGGATTTGACTGTGTTTAAAGGTGTATAAAGAAGCAATTCTTTTTTTAAAATTTATTTAAGGCAATGGGGTTAAAAGTGACTTGCCCAAGGTCACACAGGTAGGCAATTATTAAGTGTCTGAGGTTGGATTTGAACTCAGGTCCTCTTGACTCCTGTGTTGATGTTCTATCCCCTGTGCCACCTAGCTGCCCCCAAAAGCAATTCTTTGAAGTAATCAATGCATTTTTATATCCATATTACCAATGAGAAACCTAAAGCCCAGAAAGGTAAATTAATTCGTGAATGGTCATACAGTTAGCTGTGGGTAAAGCCAACTTGGACTTTGCCCCAGAAATTAGATTTAGAAGAGCACAGTTTCTTTGCTAGCCCTATAGCCCTAAGTTTCTTGGTCCTCTTGACCCACCCATTGTTGTTTAGTTGAACCCTGGGGTTAGGAAATAACTGCTACTGCTCTATTTCCTACCATCTCTATTTCCCACCAATGTGACCCATTAATCTGTCACCTCATTGCTTCCTACCCAGGAATTGGTTTTTGGTAAGCATTGGCTATGATGTAGTGGCATAAGCTGGTTTCTGTGAGGAGTGGGGATAGAACAGCCATCCACTAGCTCACTTGCACTGGACCTCAAAGAGATTGTAAGAGAAAACTCCCTGTGGCAAAAATGAAAGTCAAGGTTGATTACTAGACAGGCATGCAAAAGTCATGGACCAGGTGCACCTAGCCCTTGGGTGCCAGGGGTGGGGTCCTAAGGCCTTTCTGCACTGAAGGTGAACTCACCCCTAGTCCATCTCTTTCTTCCCTGGGCAACCTGCTCTCTTCCTTAAGTTTATCACTTCTCAACTTCCCCCTCCCCTATATTCCATTTTATACTTGTCCTGGGCATCAGAATTCCTATTTACGACTCTGACTCTAGGACATGATCCCAAGTCTTTGACTTGTAGCATAATCCTAGATACTGAATTACTAGTTAGTAGTGACTTCCAAAGTTCTTTCTAGTTTAACAGCTACCTCAGAGTCTGTCAGCCTTTAAATTCATTTGCAATGTTTTCCCTAAATTAATTTCCTTACACTTTTCTCCACCAAGGCTTGTCCAAACACTTTCTTCCCACTATCTTGAACTTCTATCAGATCTTAGAATTAGTGCTAGATAAAACCTGAAAGATCATCTGAGCCAGCTCATTTTGATAGATAAGGAAACTGAGGTCCAAAGAAGTTAAATAGCTATCCCTAATATCATAATCTAGCCTTAGAATCAGGATTTGAACATAAATCTTCCTGATGCCGGGTCAGTGCTCTCTAAATCATATCACATTGACTCTCATTGCAAGCTACTTGGTTCAGGGTCATACACAGTTGGAGATTTTTCTGGGCAGAGTTTTTTTCCTGCTTGAGGTCCAGGGAACAGTCTGTGTTCATGGAGCATTCTGTCTGTATAAAGAGTTTAGGGAAGTGGCTAGGTGGAGCAGTGGATGAAGCACCGGCCCTGGAGTCAGGAGTACCTGGGTTCAAATTCGGTCTCAGACACTTCATAATTACCTAGCTGTGTGGCCTTGGGAAAGCCACTTAACCCCATTTGCCTTGCAAAGACCTAAAAAACAAAACAAAAAAAACATTATTTCATAGGATACAGGGCCATGACCTACCGCAGTAATAATGACAAGCATTTGCAAAATTTCTCCAGTGAAAGTAATTGTAGTTTATACACCAATTGGTTGCTCAGGATCAAGTAGAGAAATTGTATTAAGAACTTGATAGAACCCTCCAAATTAAATATACCATTCTGATAAAGATAGAAAGAGATGAGGATGAGGATAAATGTTTAGGAATGCATGGTTCAGGAAAAAAAAGAAAGAGAGGCCATAGGTTTTTAGGTTGCATTAGAATTCTCATTCCTTTATTTCATATATCTTTCCTATGAGAAAAGAATTGGTACATGTTGGATATGGTAAATTCCAAATAACATTACAAAATATGAAATAGATTATTTTGTAATAGCTGGGAAAAAACTTGTTATTGAATTGAATGTTATTCCTGAATCGCTGTCTGTATAATCAGACCATTGACTTGTTAGACCTAAAATTAGTTAGTGAAAAAGCAAGAAAAAATAATAATGAGGAAAAGATGATGCATGATTGAATTCATATGAACTATTTTAAAAAGTATAATCAAAAATGGGAAACTGACAACAGAAATTATATTGATACATTATAATTTTATGCAGAAAGTTAACCAATATGATTGATTACCATACCAAGAAAACCAAAAGAACCAAGAGAATATGTTAATCAACAAAGATCTGAATTAACTTGCCAGACAAGGGATGAAGAAGCCAAAATCACTTCCAATTTAGAATATGAACTTGTTTAGAAGACTTACAGTGAAGGATATCTAGACTACTCTGAACAGTATCATCTCATAAAGAAGAGACAAGTAAGACATTTGACTTGGCAATGTCATCACAAGGGCATTTAAGGATAAACATGGAAGACAGTAAATAGAAGAAAAAATGGAAAATATTTATAAAAATTGTTAATCAAACTCCTCCACTCTCCAACACCCCCCCCCCAAGATAATTGAAATTGGAGGCAGATAGGCAGATAGGTCACATAGTGGATAGAGCACTGGCCCCGTAGTCAGGAGGACCTGAGTTTAAATGTGGACTCAGACACTTAATAATTACCTAGCTGTGTGGCCTTGGGCAAGCCACTTAACCCCATTGCCTTGCAAAATCTAAAAAAAAAAGTTTAGAAAGAACTGAAGTCTGTGACCTTGGTAATGGATTTACAAAGATGAATAAGATATGTCCTGTCGGCACCCTCATGGAACTTCCAATCTATTTGGAAAAAAAAAAAGAGGAGAAATCATCCCAGTGCATTCTGATTTCAGTGAACCACAAGTTAATCAATTTTAGGAAACAGGAAGCAAGTAGCAGTGTATTATAATTGAAAACATTCTAAATTGGAAAAGTGGAGTTCTAGTTCTGGCTATTAACTAGTTATGTGACCTTGGACAAATCACTTCCTCTCACTCTGTCTCAATATCCTTCTCTGTAAAATGAGGAATCTGCATTAAATCCTAAAGACTTTTCCATCTCTAGAATTCTATGGATTAGAAATCCATGGAAGAAATGCTGATGGACTTTGGGAAAACAAACACTTCATTGTTGATATCACCATAAATTAGTTCAGTTATTCTGGGGAGCAGTCTGGTAGTGTATAAGAGAGCTACTAAGTAGTTCGTAATCTTTTATCTGGCATTTCATAGATCCTACACTAAGATCTGGATTTAGTCTAAGATGATGAATTTTGTCCTTCATTCTTGAAAAAGACTATGACATCTGGGTAAGTGATGCCATCCATGCAGGTGAATTGGATTTGAGTGACGGATGTTATGCTAAGTCACTAACCTCACTTTCTCCTCCAGAACCATCTGGGTCCAGAGGCCAGATATGAACCAGGACAACTGGAGATGGCCCAGGATGTGAGAGTTAATGACTTGCCCAAGGTCACAATTAGTAAGTGGCAAGTTACTGAGGTTAGATTTGAACTCTGGTCCTCTTGACTTCAAGGCCAGTGCTCTATTCATTGCACCATCAAAAGGATAAAGGAGGCAAATGATTTGGCTAAGAGCATATAACTAGTTGAGGTAAAGATGAACTAGTCAATGGTAGAGATAATGAAGAGTTCAAATCTGGCCTTTGATACTTACTAACTTGGTGATCTTGGGCAAATCACTTTAACCTCTGTGGGCCTCAGTTTCCTCATCTGTAAAATGATGGAGTTGGACTTGATGATCTTCTAGAATGAAGGATTAACACCACCATTGATAACACTACTTTGGGTCCTTCTGTCTAGCTTTGAGAGAGAAGAGGTCAACCCTACTTCAGGTTGCTGAAGGACAAGAATCTGGGAAGACATGAGAGAGCCAGTAGTCTCCATAATGTCTTCCTTCAGTCTTCTTCTTCAACAACTTGAAGTGGGCTTGGAATTCTCTCTTTAAAAACCAGAAGCCAGAAGTGCTTAAAGAAATTGAGAATTTGAAGTCTTGGAGAATCTGGAACTCTCCTCTCCCCAATTCTTCTGCCTCTCTTTGCTCTCCACTAATGAGGAGAGATTTTCATACCACTGAACTCTGAGACTAGAATTGAATTTGAGATTTATAGCTTCTTTATTCCCTGGAATTACTTAAGTCCCTAATTTAATGAATGATTTAAAAAAGTTATTCATTAAGTCTTTATCATGTTTTGGCCAGAAACCCTGAGGATCTTCCCCTTCCAGATTGGTTTTTTTTTTGACTAGGTTAAAGAGGACATTCTTTGCCTCTTTCTTACTTAGCCTTAATCACTGATTAAGTCAAAATAAAATCCTATAATAGTTTAAAAAGGCCAAGTTCTTCTATTGTATCCAGGGCCATCTTCAGTCATCCTAATCCATAGCTGATCACTGAACAGATGACTCCATAGGAAAAAGTGAGACTGGGGACTTTGCATAGCTCTCCCTTCCTTAATTCAATTCACTGGAGTGCTTGACATCACATCCCTAATGTCATAGTCTTTTCTGAGAAGGAAGGACAAACAACACAGCAACAATTATGTGCCAAGTAGGCAAATGATGATGATGTTTGTCTTTTGTCTTTGAAGAAGACCATGACATCAGGGAGATGGTGCCATGACAAGCACATGAATTGGATTTGAGTGAGGGAAGATTGTACTAAGTCACCAGCCTCACTTTCTCCTTCAGAGCCATCTGGGTCCAGTGGCCAAATATGAATCGGGACAACTGGAGATGTCTTTGGATGCCAAGCAATTAGAGTTAAGTGATTTATCCAAGGTCACATAGGTAGTAAGTGTCTGAGACTGGGTTTGAACTGCAGTCCTCCTGACTCCAAAGTCAGTGCTCTATACACTGTGCCAACTAGCTGCCCCCAGGCAACTAGCTGGTACAGTGGATAGAGGATTTGACTTGAAAGATTCCTCTTCCTGAATTCAAATATGGCCTCAGATACTTACTAGCTGCATGACTCTGGGCAAATCACTTAATCTTGTTTGCCTCAGTTTCCTCATTTGTAAAATGAACCAGAGAAGAAAATGGCAAATAGCTCCAGTAACTCTGTCAAGAAAACCCCACGAAGAGTCAGACATGACTCAAGAACAAATATAAAATAAGAAATTCTTTTCCTCAAAGTTGCATTCCAATAAGGGAAGGCAAAATATAGAGTTGGAAAGAAAAGAAATGGGATTGGGGTTGGAAGTGGATTGGGAAGGGATTACCAGCACAGCAATCTGGTTTGGAAATGTACAGGAAGTTTGTGGTTGCCTAGATCCTAGGCAAGATAGAATAGACTTAATGACCAGAATTCAGGTAAGGGTCAGGAGGAAGGGTTCTAGATCTTACAGCAAGATGAAGAAGAGCAGTACAGTGCTGGCAAATTGATTTGGAAATAGTAGGGTAATGATTTTTTGAAAAAAAAAAAGGAGTTAGTATAATTGAGCAAAATTTGGATGTCTCAACACTGGAAGTGTCTCATAGAAACTGAAAGGAAGTTTTTTCTGGCAACTGAGAAAAGCAACACTTTAGTGTTTTGAAAGCAAGAGACAGGGAAGGAGAAAAATGTGGAACTCAAAATCTTGCAAAAAATGAACATTGAAAACTCTCTTTACATGTAATTGGAAAAACATTTTAAAATTTATTTACATTTTTTTTAAATCAAGAGACATAAATGTAAGATGAATGAGTCATTTTAAATTAAATCCTAAGGAAGAGAATTATAGAAAGCAGATTTGGTAGGTATAAAAGCAAAAAAAAAATAGTTTTTTAATAGTTCAAAAGATATTGGTAGAGGGCACCAGTGGAAAAAAAAAGACAATTAAAGAAAGCCTAGTCCCTTTATTTGCTGGTAGATAAAGCTGAAGCTGGTAGGTGCAGATATGTGATTCAGTGGATAGAGTTCCAGGTCTAGAATCAGGAAAGCTCTTCTTTCAGACTTCAAATTTGGCCTCAGACATTTATGAATTGAGTGATTCTGGCCAAGTTATTTAATCTCTGTTTGCCTCAGTTTCCTCATCTGTAAAATGAGCTGGAGAAGGAAATGGCAAACCATTCCAGTATCTTTGCCAAGAAAACCCTAAATGAGGATATGAAGAGTTGTACACAACTGAATAACAAAAGCTGATAACAGGTGACTGACTATAATAACTTTGTTTGGGGTTTTTTTTTCCCCCTAACCTCAGACTTTGCAAGAAAAAAAAAAGAAAAAGAATGAGAAAAATATCATCTAAGCAGAACCAGTAGCAACATCAGCACCTGCAATAGCAGGAAGTCAAGGGAGAGTAGAATAGGAAGTAGCCTGTACTTAGAGTAGCAACCCCTGAGGGACAGGGCTGGACTCCCCCAGAGGGCAATGGAGCATGTGCCAGAGTCATAGGGGAAATGTACAGGGTTTACACTTGGAGGGGGTGGCAGGTTAGCAGGAGAAAATCAAAAATCATTTGAACTTTTGGAAATTCTGTCCAGTGGCACCATCTCTTAGCCTTTGAAGTTGGCCTTGTAGTACCCAGAGGTTTTGCATCAGAGGGCATTTATTATCAAATGATGTCTTATGCATTAACAGCCTATAAAACAATTAATTTTGATATTTTGAAAAATTATACTTTTACTAGGCCTATGCCCTAAAGAGACTTATAAAAAGATGAAAAGGACTCATATCATCCAAGAAGCAGTTGTGCCAGATGTTGTATTAAGCTGTGGAAATACAAAGAAAGTAGTCTAGAAAAGCTCATTGTCTGAAATACAAAAATATTCATAGTAGCTTTTTTATTGTGTTGGCAAAGAGCTAATAATTAAGGGTTGCTCCTCTATTGGAAAATGATTGAACAAATCATGGCATATGAATGCAGCAAAATGCCATAATTCTAGAAGAAATGATGAAGATGGGGGTAGACTTGGAGGAACTAATGGAGTGACATGAACAAAACTAAGAGAACTATTTATATAATAATGACATTGCAAAGAAAATTTGTTACCACATTCTTCCTTTTGTGCCTTATCTCCACAGTGGGAGAGACCTTGGGTCTCTATGTCTATGAAGGTTTTACCAAAAGATGAAAAACTTATAATAGATATCTATGTAGCTGTTAAAGAGCCTAGTAATAGATACCTATGTATATTTTGAAGGTCAGTCAACTAAGGTGGTAGAGGCTCATCACCAGCATAACAAGTGGAAGAATTTTTCAACAACAGTGACTCCCAAAGACCATCTATTAAGTTGAAGAGGGGCTTCAGTTGACAGCAATGGAAGGAATATCAATAGTGATGAAATCACAAATCCTTGAGAGACTGGAAAAGTCTTAAACATTTATGGATGATGGGGAGGAGGGTTGCCAAGTGCCAAAACAAAGAAATATTTGAAAATGTCAAAAACTTGAACCCTTTTTCAAATTATTTTATTTTTTTCCAGTTACATGTAAAGATGGTTTTCAACATTGGTTTTTTGTAAGATTCTGAGTTCCACATTTTCTGCCTTCTTTCCTTCCCTCCACCATCCCCTTGACAGCAAGAAATCTGATATAGATTATACATGTGCAACTATGTTAAACGTATTTCCATATTAGTTATATTGTAAAAGAAGAATAAGAACAAAAGGGAAAAAATTATGAGAAGGAAAAAAAGCTTAAAACAAATTTTAAAAAGTGAAAATAGTATACATCATTGATTTTAGCACAGAAAGGAACTCAGAAATTTGTCTAAACCAGGGGTCTGGACCTTATATATATAAAGCCTGGGGTCTTATTAGGCCCTTGAACCCATTTAGTCTGGTACTACCAAGGCAACTTCAAGTGGAACTAGAAATTGAACAAATCTAAGAACTTTTTAGGGAAGAATTAATTAAATATTGGATCAAATATAGTAGGCTAATTTTTAAGTTGATAATTTTGTTTGACCCATGAATGATGTTATAAATATCCAAATGGCCCTTATTACCACCCCCACCCCCACCCCCCACCCCCCAGCCCCTGAGCTAGGCCAAGGCCTTAGCTTTAATCAGGCAAATAGTCAGCAAGGAGTTTGTAGTAAGCCCTGTCCCACTAGGCCTTCCCTCTGCCTGCTGCTCCGCGTCCCAAGGTAGAGGGTGGAGGCTAGATTTAGCTGTGCTATGCAAAGTGGCAGGAAAGGCCAGGCTTCAGCTCAGTGGAGACAAAGGTCTAAAGAAGGTAGTTCCCTCTGGCAACTCAAAGGTTTTGGGGAGATGGTGGGGTAGCAGCCAGGAGCTCAGGGTCCTCCTTGGACAAAATTACTCTGTTCTCAATCTGGTAACCAGTGCTTTAAAATTTGGTTTGTCTGCCTGACTCCTTGGACTGGGAGTGCTCAAGATTTCCTGTATTCCATTCCCAAGTCATCCAGATCTTATCCTATCTCTCCTTAGAATCAGACTATAGATGGAGCAGTGGATAGAGAATCAGTCCTGGAATCAGAAGGACATGAATTCAAATTTGGTCTCAGTTACTTCCTGTGTGACCCTAGACAAGTCACTTAAATCTGATTGCTTGCTTCCCCCCCCAAAAAAAAAGACTCAAGCCCAAAGCTTCCACCAGGAAAACCCACCCAAAATATTCCTCTTTCTTGCATCTCCTTGTCATTCATAGATTATCATTTGTAGGACATCAATTTGGATCATGGCTTTGCATTTGGAAGAGACCTTGGAGAATATTCTAGTCTCATTTTCTAGATGAGGAAACCAAGACCTAGAGGGACAGAGGGACTTGCCCAGGGCCACACAGGTAAAAAGTGGAAGGAAGATGCAGGACTTGAACCCAGTGCATCTGACTCCAGATCCACCATTTTTTCTCCCATTGCATTATCAGGTTTTCAGTCCATTTGGTTCTGTGTTCTTTTCATTGTGTGAGTGGTCCGAGAACTTATTTTCTCTTTCTTGGATACCTATTAGTATGTCTTCTAGGCATCAATAGCATACCTTGTACATCTAGGAGCAGTTAGATGTGTGACCCTGGGTAAGTTATTTAATTCTGATTGCCTTGCATCCAGGGCCACCTCTAATTGTCTTGATTCATGTCTGGCCACTGGACCCAGCTGGCTCTGGAGGAGAGAATGAGACTGGTAATTTAGCACAGTACCCCCTCACTCTAATCTAGTTCATGTGCCTTGACATGGCATCAACTCCCTGATGTCATAGTTTTCTTCAAGAAAGAAACACAAAGATATCATCATTGTGCACCCAGTTATATATTCTAGTCACTTGTGGGGGGATACATCCAGAGAAGTACTGTCCCTTTGCCCTTAATGAGTTTTTGTCTAGATGGAGAGGTAAAGGGAATTTACACAAAAAAAGGATCATAAATCAAGACAGGAAGAGACCTCAGAGACTATCTATTCTAACCCATTTATTTATAGATAAGGAAACTAAAACCAAGGAGATTAAATGACTAGTCTAACACCATACAAGTAGTATATTGGGGGTGAAATTTGAACTCAGAGCTTCTGAATTCAGTTTAAATGTTCTTTCTATTGTACCATGCTAAAAAGTATGGTTTAAAACTCTTATATGTAGCAGGAATTGAGGGGAAAAGAGGGATAAAGTAGGCTAGAGTGGTCAGGGTAGGATTTGTGTTGGACCTTGAAAGATGAGAAGGATTCAAATAGTGGAGAAGTGGGGAATTCTATAGTTTTCCCACTAGAATATAAATTCTATTTTGAAGGCAGTCACCATATCTTCTCTTTCTTTGTATACTACAGAGCACCTAGCCCAGCACTCATCACACATTAATTTAAGTATGAGATTACAGATTTAGGTTTTACTGCATATTGTGTTTACATATATCTAGGAGTGTATGTACTAGGCAAGTAGAAGACAAAGGTGGTCTTGCCCATTAAACAATTTTTTTCTTTATTTATGACCTTCCCCTACCTATTTATCTATGTGGAAGAATGGAAAAGATGGAAGGTTTTTAGAGTTGAAAAAACTGGGGAACTCCAAACTCCAGAACTATATAGTAATTTTTAGGATATGACCAGGTACAGATATTAGAATCAGAGATTACAATCAGGAGGTATATGAATTGCTCACCATGACCTGGCATTAGGCTGCCCAGGAAAACTGAGTTAAAAGATTAAGTCTTAGTACATTAATAATCTTGAAGTATTCTACTACAAAAGAGCTTGGTGTCTGAGAAAAGAATTTCTGGTGAAGATGAAATGCTTTGTATCCAAAATTCTGAAAAGGAATAAATAGGTCATTCTGTAAAACTAGAAGGGTTTTTCTACCCACTAACCCTAAGTCTATTACTGATCCTTTGGCTGAGGAGGTTTTGTTTCATAAGAAGCGTCCTTTTCTTTTCATGAGGAAGAGTAACACATTAGTAAAGGACCTTAACCTGAAATCAGATGTGGAAGAAAAAAGAAGTTCCATAGTCATATACTATGTCTAGCTGATGGATTTTGTCAGTATCCCACAGGGACATGTTGGGCAGAGCAGAATCCAGTGGAAACACAGACACTATCAGGGAGCAAAGTGTGACATCACTGGAAGATATCAGAGACTCTACAGTGTTAGAGGTGTGAATTAATGCTTCAAATATGTGTCACTTTGTGTATGCCCTTCCATGAAAATCCACTCTACCCTTCGATAGTATATTTCTTTAGAGGAAAAGGTGCCCTAAGTTTTGGGCAGAAATGTGCGTGACTTGTCTTTAATACTATTTCATTAAATACCTTTTTTTTTGAACTAATGGTGCCAATATGATTGATTACTAAAGGTGAGCAAACTGTTGAGTGCTTGAGAACTATGAATTTAGTTGTTAAGGAAGCACAGTATACTTCAAACCTGGTTCAGCAGAGTCTGGTGGACCTACTTTGTGTATTGAAAGGTGCCCCCAGGTGCTATTGTAGGAACTCAATAAAGGAATATAAATTAAAAAATGGATCAGATTAGTCTTGCTGTAGTGAAATGATTGTCAGTGATTGATCTGCCCAAGTTCTGGACTTCTTTGCCAAAGAGGAAGGAGGGTGGGAAGAGGGGAAGGAACAAATAAAGAGAAGTGGTGGAGGTCTAGGGCAGGCAGGGCCTAGAAGGAGAAAATGAAGATGGAAGGACTAAATTAGGCATGCTAGGGGAAATAAGTAAGAAGATCAGGAGAAAAGTTCAGCTGTTGGCCACTATAGCTATACAAGTTTACTCCAACAAATACAAACAGATCCTCATAGGTGAAAACAAACACACATGCATGGAGATTTGTGAATGTGGGCATACCAATGAGAAGTTATAAGTTCCCATGTGTTTTCTCAAAACACAATTTATTACATCAGGGACTCTGCACAAGAGACCCTGGGAGATGGGAAAAGGGGATATAATCTCCAAAACCCTTAATTGATTGAGTCAGTTGACTGGCCAAGTGCTCAGAGTCTATCCTGGTACTTGCTTGCATCAGGAAAGGAGTGGTGCTGTAGGGGCCCAAGTATGACCTGTTCTCATAGGTCAGTCTGGACCAGATTTACAGGTTCCTTCCCTTTTTTCCCTCTCTAGACTCCAAAACTGTTTTCCTATCTCCCCTCTTCCCACCAAGTCTGAGTCTCCCTTGGCTCTATCTCCTTCCCACCCCCCACCCCAGCCATTCTGGACATGGCCATCTCCCAAGAGCCTTAGGGAGATGACATCCCCATAACCTGTGCTATGTTAAGCACTGCGGGTCCACATCCCATAACCTATGCTATGTTAAGCACTGCAGGTTCACATCCCTCTGGAGATGGTTGTGAGATGTGAGGGAGTGGGATTGGGAGGATGGAGCTGGACCAGTAAAGCATAGGCAGGATGGTTATGGGCAAAGGAAAAAGTAACAGGCTGGAAACCAGAGCAGGTCCATGAAGCTAATTTTCTGGATGAGCTGCCTCTGTGAGGTTTATGGAGGGAAGGGGAGCGTAGGAGGGTTTGCCAAGTGAGAGAACCCTTCACTCCTGGCCCGGGTGCTCACCCACCGACCATTTTACTTCTCCAGTCCGAAGTGTCACAATGTCCTCGTAGGTGGCCGTCTGGTCAATTTCCAGACCCTAGGGATGTCAAGAAGTATACAAGGTCAGGGCCAGGGTTATATTTTGGTCCACACCCACTGCACAACCTCCAGAAACTGCTTCACTTCCATACCTCATAGGTGTGATCATCTTCCAAAGCCACTTTGCTGTCATCCTTGACAGACAGACAAAAAAGAAGGTTAATCTGGGCTCCTTTCTTTCCCCTCATCACTATTTTCTAATCTCGGGTTTTGCATGTAAAGAGGAAGGAGCTGGGTAAAGGAATGGGAGAATGGAAGACACAGGTGGATGGGGGCAGATGAGGAGGATTTGTGTCTGAGAAGGGGAAGAGATGGATGGAAGAGGGTGAAAGACAAAAAAGTCTGAGAATGGGATCAAGGGAAAGGGAGGTAGAGATGAGGATAGGAATTGGAGTAGGGAAGGAAGAGCTAAGTAAGGATGGGTCTTGACTGGGTCTAGGGGTCAGTTGCTGGGAGAGGGATATGGAGGTGAAAAGCAATGCAAGATGCTGCCTCCCACACTGCTGTTTTTGGTTAGCAAGGTCTCCCCTACTTTGTCTAACTCTTTTCCTTCTCTTTCTCCACCCTGCCAGTCACCTTATCTAATAGCAGGAAGATAGGGACGGTGATGAAGACAATGATAAGTAGAGTTTGGATCATAATTATGGCATCTTTCAGAGTGTTTCTCCGCTTCAGCTGGGCCACAGTGCTGTACCCTTTGGTGAGACACAATATAGGAAAGTGGTTAGAGGAAAGGAGTGTCACAGAACTCGACTATTTAGGGACAGCAATGGAAGTCTTTTAGCAACTCTCCCTTTGTCTTCTGCTCTTCTATCTCTGAGTATCCCTTCTCTTTTATCAGCAGCCAGCTCATAGGTGGTGAAGAGCTAGGCTTGGAGTTAAGAAAATTGAGTTTGAATTACTTGCTGTTAGACTTTGGGCACTTAAGTCATTTTACCTCATTCCATCTCATTTTCCTCTTCTGCAAAATGGGAATAATAATAGCACTTATTTCACCAAGTTGATGTGAGGCTCAAGTGAATCTTGCCTCAGAAACTTGCTATATAATCCTGAATAAGTTACTTAACTTTGATGCACCTCAGTTTCTTTACTTGTAAAATGAGAGTGTTGGCCTTCAAAATTCTTTCCAGCTCTAAAATGTAATCCCAAAGGGCCTTGTAAACCTCAAAACAGTATGTACATATTAGTTCCCCTTATTGAGTCTAGGTTAAGCAGGAGGACAGTTGACTTACACTTGAACCAATTAACTTCACTCATTTCTGAATTAGAGACATCCCAGTCTCACTCTAGCCAAACAGCTTCTAATGTGTGTGTCAGTAACATGGGAGACTAGAAAAGGGTCAGTGAATAGCTTAGTGCAAAGAGAGTTTATAAATTCCCAGAACCTTCTTCACCATTACACTAATCCTGTCATTCTTTTCTCATAGTGAGGGGTAGTGGGATCAGACAGGAATCTATCTGGAGGGTTCTGCAGTGGAAAAATTAGAATGCATTGGACCTGGGCCTATCCCCGAACATACCCATAACACGAAGCTCAGTGCCACAACCACGGGAGGTCTCTTTAGGATTCTCTCTACACACTTGCTCACAGTAATAGATGCCATTATCCTCAAATTGTATATTTCGGATGGTGAGGGTAGCAATGGTGTTGTTTGTAGTCTGGAGTAACCTTTCATTGTCAGGCAACAGGACACGCGGGATGAGGTCTGGTTCCTGCTTCAGCCACCAAGTCACCGCGACATAACGGTTGACTTGGCAGGTCACTTCAAAGGAGTTATTCCTCTTTTTAGCCACAAAACGTGGATGCTGCGAGAGTTTGCTGCATGAATTTCCTAGAAAAGTCAAGAACAGATCCCAGGTTTCTCTAGTCCCCAGAGTCCTAAGGGCCTATCCCTCTTAACCTTCAGTACTACAGATCCAGAGACCAGTCTAATGTTATCCTTATCCTCACACTGTCCCCTACATCACAAGGAATCACCTGTAGTATGAATAGAGGCATGGAGAAACCATGGAGTAATGAAATGGGAAGAACAGACAGAGACATAAAAAAAGGCAAAAACCTCTCAGATGCCTATTACTCTTCTGGCCATTGATCACCAAATCCTGAGCTAATCTCTAGAATCTAAAACATGGTAAAGATACAATGAATAGATTAACATTTGCTCAGGACCTTTTGTACAGTAGTTCATATAGTGAGGTGCCATACATTTATGACATGGGTTAGCAGATCCAGATACTTTTCGTATATTTTTTTAGCACAGATCCTTTCCTCTCTATCCCCATTTCTACTACCCTAGACTAGTCCGTCAACATCTCATATTTGGACTAGGCAATGGAATTCTTAATTAAGTGGTCTCCCTCTGATAAGTCACCTTCATCTCCTTAATCTCCTTAATCTACCCTTAATCTTCCTAAACTGTTTTAGTTACTAACTGTGTGATGATGGACAAATAACTTCTCTGACACTCAGTTTTTTCATCTATGAAATGAGGATAACAAAATAACTATACTGGATTATTTGAAAGTAAAGCTCTTTATAAATCTTAAATTACAGTAATCTGTTATTATTATTACTACTATTATTATTTTATTTGAATTATGACACTGCTCTGCTGTTCTAGGCCTCTGATAATTGTTGGCTAATTTACCTCATAAATGGAAGACACCTTCATATATAAAGTACTAAATAACAAAAAAATACTTAGTAGCAAAGGACTGAAAACAAATGAGGGGAAAATGACTGAATGAATTATGATATATGACTATAATGGAATAATTTTATACTGTAAAATAATGAAGAGAACAGATTTAGAGAAACCTAGGATACTGATGTAGAGTGAAATAAGTAGAACAAAAGAACAATTTATATACTAACTGCAGCCTTGTAAAGACAAACCAACTCAGAGGACTCAAAAATGACCATCAATGTCATAAACAATCATGTCTCTATAGCACTTACAGAGAATTATGTCACCCCTGTCTTGATCAAGATGGGCTGGAAACGGAGCATACTTTTTTAAAAAAAATTATTTAAAGCAATGAGATTAAGTGACTCGCCCAAGGTCACACAACTAGGCACTATCTGAGGCTAGTGTGAACTCAAGTCCTCCTGACTCCAGAACTGATGCTCTATCCACTCTTCGACCTAGGAGCCCCAAGAGCAAACATTTTTGTTTTTTTTTAGGTTTTTTGCAAGGCAGTGGGGTTAAGTGACTTGCCCAAGGTCACACAGCTAGGTAATTATTGTGTCTGAGGCTGGATTTGAACTCAGGTCCTCCTGACTCCAGGGCCAGTACTCTATTCATTGTGCTACCTAGCTTCCCCAGAGCAAACATTTTTTTAAATTGGATATGTGGGAATTTCCTTTACTTTACTGTGTATATTTGTGTCAAGGGTTTTCTTTTTTTCTTTTAAATTGGAGGGTGGGGAGGAAATGAGAGGGGAGGTGAAATAAATGTTTGTTTAAAGTCCTGACTAAATATTAAGTTCTTAACCTGTGGTTAATAAACTTGTTTTAAAAATATTTTAATAACTGTATTTCAATACATTGTTTCCTTTGTATTTGATATATTTTAGTTTATGCATTTCAAACATGATTCTGAGAAGGGGTCCGTTGGCTACAGAAGAACATCCTAGGGGTCCATGAAACAAAAATGGTTAAGAAACCTGCTTTAGACTGAAGAGTTAGGAGTTAAATAATAAATTCAGAACTTTTACAACTTTGACCTCTTTGTTCTTCCTATGATACCTGAACAAGTGAATGTTTTTAACTAAGAGTCCAGCCAAGGAGATGAGAACCAAGTTTCCTATATCTATGACAAATGGTCCAAACCCAGCTTTAGGGATGAGTTAATTAATTATTAATTGCCTTATTAATTATTATTATTATCACTGTCTTCTATGTGCTAGCATTATGCTATGTGGAGATTCAAAAATAGGCTAAAAAAAAAACTCAAACAAAAAGTACCTAGTTCCTGCTCTAAAGGAGCTCACAGTATAAAGGGAAAGACAACACACAAAACCAGGTTATACATAGGATAAATTGATAATAATCCAAAAGAAAGGGCCCTAGAATTAAAGGATAACAGAAAAGGCTCCTAGAAGTGGAAATACTAATATAGAGAATGAATCAGTCCCTTCCCTTAAAGAGCTTAGAGTCTTTATTTTCTCTTTTGTCCTTCAACCAGTCACAATGGTCAAAGACTCCAACTATTAGATTTGGATGTGGAAGACATAAAGCCTTTGCTTCCCAACCAGTCGTTACCCATAATCCCTAGGAATTGAGAATAAATGAAGGAGCATTTAACACTTGTCAGAGGTGAGAATTTTCTTGTACAAAAGGGTAAAACTGGGAAGCTTTTTTTGGAGTGGTCTACCTCCTTCTTCTTCATGAATTGCACTGGATAATGACTTGGAGAGGAACAGTTAGATGACTCAGTGATTAGATGCCGAACCTAGAGTCAGGAAGATTCCATCTTCCTAAATTCAAAGTTGGCCTCACTCGCTTACTAGCTGTGTGACCCTAGGTAAGTCATTTTACCCTGTTTGGTTCAGCTTCTTCATCTATAAAATGAGATGGTGAGGAAAATGACAACCATCTCCAGTATTTTTGCCAAGAATATCTCAAATAGGGTCACAACTGAAATAGCTGAATAACAAAATGACTTGGAGATTTGTAGCAAACCCTCTCTCTAGTCTTCCTAATGTCTCAGTTGGTTGTAAATCAAGGATTTTTTTTTTTTTTTTTAGCATTTTTCAAGTCATGGACCCTTTTGACAATTTGGTGAAGTCAACTGACTTCTTTTTATAATAATACTTTAAATGCATAAAATAAAACACAAAGGGATCAATTATATTGAAATAATTAACCAACTAATTATTAAAAATGAAAGTTCATGGACTCTAGGTTAAAAATCCCTGCAGTTAAGACTATCCTTTAATAAATTTCATATGTGTTCTTAAGTTTTGCATATAAACTGTCTCTTATTTTTCCCTTCCTAACATGACACTGATTTAACAATAATAACAGTAACTAGCTTTCATTGTAGCACTTTAACAGATGCAAATACTCTATGGAGAAACATTTGCTGGCAGATGTAGGCATTTAAATGTGAAGAAAATTCTATTAATTCTTTTTTTTTCCTTTTAAGGAAAAATGCTATGAACTTAAATACCTTCCCCTCAAATTCCAAAAACTTAAAATGACTCTCTATTGTCTCCCCAAAGTCTGAACTCCATAATCTATTATTCAAGGCCCTACCTTTGCAGTGTCATCTTCCACCACCTGGCTTCAAGCTATTGGACACCATGTATTCTGGCCTCTGACTCTTTACTCAAGTTGTTTTCCTCTTTTTTCTTTGCCTAAGGTTCTTCTCAGCTTCTCAATTACCTGATCCCCTGGCTCCACCTTTCCATGTGTGTCCTATTTCTACAACTAGATGACAAACCCTTTGAGGTCAGAGCCCTCTCCTACCTCTTTGTATGACATTAGCAAGAAAGTCTTTTTTTTTTTTTTTAGGTTTTTGCAAGGCAAATGGGGTTAAGTGGCTTGCCCAAGGCCACACAGCTAGGTAATTATTAAGTGTCTGAGGCCGGATTTGAACCCAGGTACTCCTGACTCCAGGGCAGGTGCTTTATCCACTATGCCATCTAGCCGCCCTAGCATGAAAGTTTTTGAAGGCAAGAAATGGTTTTCATTTTAGCCTTATCTCCAAGTGCATAGTAGGCATGTAATAAATGATTATTAGGTTTAAATTTATATAATCCTTTGCAACTAGCATGGTCCTGACCATTACTTGCTCTCAGTAAAGGCCAATTGTTATTGATGATGAGAGATAACATGGGAGAGAGACTATGAAGACTTAGATAAGACTTGGTCAGAAGACCACGAAGACATGAATTTGGGGAAAGATTCAGTCATTAGGGAGATCAAGGAAATGCAGATACAGCAATAGGTCAGGCTCTCCCCCTCCCCGCTAGAATCTTTCAAACCAGGTATGCTAAAAGTATCTCTCCCTCTCCTCACTTCCAGCCCCATTACTACCCCTCCCTCAATAACTCAGAATTCTCCAGAAGAGACAGAATCACTAACCTCCAGGAGAAGGCAGAGCATTACCATCATCACTATCAGTTATTTGGGCACTCAGGACCATCTCACCTGCTGAGGAACATGAGACAGAGAGAAAAGAGTCAGGCAGACTGGATAAGAGTTAAGGGTGGCATTGGGACTAAGGGAACATCAGGGAAGTGCTCTGTGGCCTAGGAAGTATACTACTTCCTTGGTTTGTCTGAGCCTTAGCCATTTCCATCGACTTGGTTGTTTCTTTCCCACAATAACCCTCGAAAGCCCCAGCACTTCAATTGATTATTTTACCCTTCCCTATGGATGAGGTTCAATAGATGTGGAGAGATAAAGGAAGAAAGTAATAGAGAGAAAAAGGAAGGTAGAAATAGGGAGAAGGGAGACAAGAAATAAAGGAAAGGAGGGCCTGTGGACCCTCCTATCTCCAAAACACGGAAGTCCTTATATTTAGTTCCTCTTGTTTTTGATAGGATACCTTGAGTCTCTTATTCCCTTTAGTCAATTCCACCGCAGTCTTTTCCCTTCTTCCCTTCTTTCTACTCTCCCCCTTTTCTACTTTTCTACTTCCCCCTTTCTACTCTCTCCTCTCCTGGCCTCTAGCATGATTAGAGCTCTGGATTAAGAGACTTGGGTTTTAGTCCTATATATCATAAAACACTGGGGTTGAAAGAAATCTTAAAAAACTGAATTTTAGGCTATCAAACCTCAGAGCTAGAGAGTGATTATTTAGTGCAAGCCCCTTGCTTTTACAAAAGAGGAAACCAAAGTCCAGAGATGCCACCTTTTTTTTTTTGAGCAATGCACACAACACAGAAGAGGGAAGCTACATTCTACTTCATTCCTCCTTCGTTCCTACTGTGTTTCCCTCCTCCTTCTACAGATTCCAATTTACCTCTGGGGTAAAATGTTCATCTTTCTCACTTTATTCTTCTCCATCCTACATAGGGCTCCAGTTGCAGGCATCGATTTGGGAATCACCTAGTCTCTCTCTTGCTCCAATTCATCATCAGTTGCCTACTGAACAACTGATTGTCGTCACACAGATAAATTCATATCCAAAAATGCATTTATTATCTTTCCCCCACAAAACTTTCTTTCTTCCATATTTCTTTCAAGGGCACACAACATTATTCTTTTAGCTACCCAGGTTCAGAATCTAGGCATCATCTTGATTTGCTTTCACTCTCTCCCACATCTTTATATCTTCAAACATTTCTCTTCCATATCCCCTTATCTGTGCTCACACAACCACTATCCTAGTTTAGGCCTTCATGACTTCATCCTTGCATTATTGTAATAAGTCTTCTAACTGGACACCCTGTTTTAAGTCTCTTCACTCCAACTCATTTGCCACACTGCTGCCAAAGGGATTTTCCTTAAGTCCAGGTTTGACTATGTCATGTAAACTATTCAGTAAACTCCATTGACTCCTTAATATCTCTAAGATCAAATATAAACTATTGGGCATCTAAAATTCTTCAGAATATGATCTTCTCCATATTTATATGCTTAATACAAATTATCATCTTCTACATACTTTACAAAACAGACATGTTGCCTTACTGTTCCCCACAGTTAGTGATCAATGGAAGATCTTGACCTTTTAGAACTGGGTCTTTCCCACACACAGCACTTCATCTCCCATTTACTTTGCCTTTCCTGGATTGCTTTTCCTCCTTATTCTGCGTCCTACAACCTTTGTCCCTGATTCAATACTTTAATTCAAATGCTACCTTCTTTAGGAAACCTTTGCTATTCTCCCAGCTTATATTGCCTTCCTCTCTAAGTTCCTTGTCTTTACTCTCTATGTCTCCTGTATAATACCTATTTATGTACATATTCTCTCTCCCATTAGAAAGCAAGGCTTATTTTGCTTTTTCTTTGTATTCCCGGCCTTCACTACAGACATTGGCAGAGAGTTTAGTAGATGCTCATTGATTGATTCAAGAACCATAAAAGTTCTACTCAAAGACAGAGATATGGAACCAGAAAATGTGAGTGATAAAGACATAGACAGTATAAGAGACAAGATTTCAGAGCAAGAGAGACAGAGACCGAAAAACAGATAGGGAAAGAGACAAAGAAAGATTCAGAGAGAAAAAGAGACAGAGAAACAGAGACAAAGAGAAGGTCCCAGAATTCTAGAATGCTGGAACTGGGAGGGCCCTTCGAGATGTATCCTCTAGTCCCATCCTTCTATTTTAAAGATGTAGAAAAATACAAAAAACTCAAATGCAGAAAATGGGAGAGACAAAGAGACAAAGACACAGAAAGTGAAAGAGGTCAAGAGAGACATAAGACACAGACACTGAAAGTGAGAAACAAAGATAGAGCTAGGGGGGAAAAAAACAAAAGACAAAAAACAAAATAAAGCAAAAACACATAGACAAAACCTGTGATCAGGACAGAGTGAGGTATGAAGATACAGAAAGACCAAGACACACAGAGAGAGGTCTGACCTATTTCATAAGGAAGAATATGAAGGGGGAAAGTGCTGGGTTGGCTAAAAAATTATGGTTAAATCTGCTCTATTCTTATGACAAAGATAGACAGAAACAAGGCAAGAAAATTGGAGTATGGAAAACATTGAGTCAGATGGAGAATGCCAAAGATAGTCTCTTCACATACCTGAGAGTATCAGGAGCAGTACACCCAGCCCTTCTTTGGAGATGGTGGGCAACCCCAGTCCAACCATGGTCAAGTTGATTTTTGTCTTTGACCCAGGTCTTGACCTCCGTAGATGTGGTTCCTTGGAGGGAAGTGCTACAGCTTGCTAACCTGGATTCCCCTCCCCACTAGGCCTCTTCCTGCCATGCAAATCTGGACCCGAGGGACAGACTGGTCCCTCCTGTTATTTCTGGGGTAGAGGAGGTGGGGCTCAAGGAAGGAATTAACATGGGGAACTGCAAACTCTATTGTCTGCTCCTTGCTGCTCAGACTTGGTGGAAGCAAAGGTGTGTTAGAATCAGGTCTAACTTGGTCACAAGAGCCAATTGTTAAATTTTTAGTTTGAACCCTTAGGCTTTGGAATTAAGCAAAAGCGACAAATAAGGTTTGATTTATTGTTTTATTGATTATCTAGATGTGACAAAGTGTTAGAGAAAATTTCAATGCAGATTAAACTAAAAAATGTGTTGAGTATTTTTTCCCCTTCTAGAGAACTAATTGTAAAACATTTACCTGCAAGGCTTTAGGAGAACCTTTTTTCCCCTTCTCATCTTTAATTACTGCCCCTAAATTCATCAATAATAGTGAAAAGATCAATGGATTTGTAATTAAACAAGACCTGGATCCAAATTCTGGTTATTGGCTATGTGACCTTGGGAAAATCACTTTTCTTTTGGTTTCAGTTTCTTCATCTATCAAAGGAGAGGGCTGTACTAGATGATTCTCAAAATGTCTTCCATCTTTAATCATCTATAACTACCAATAACTTATTCAAATAAGAATAAAAACAACAAAGGAATGTTGAGGGCCTACTGGAATTAGTGATGGGAGTAGGGAGTAAGGAATTTTGGGAGTAAGGAACTAGGTTTTGAAATATATAGGAGAGAAGGCAAAGCAATCCATGGAGTGGGTGGGAGAGAAAAGAGAAAGGCAAGAACCATGACATGGGGTGAGGGAAGAATGGGAGCACATTATATTGGTAGAAGCTGCTATATTAGCAAATGAGAGTAGATAAGGAAGAAGAGAGTACAGTTGGTGACATCAACAAGCATTCTCAGTGGATTGGATTTGCTAGAACAAAATAGGGAGTTAGTATAGGTTTTTGAAAAGGAAAGACAGGGATGCAAATGGTATGAAGGAAGACTGTTCTGTTGACTGTTTGAACTTAATATTTGTTCTACATATCTGAGGCTGTCTTCCTTGAATAGGCATTCAGGATAGTTTACTGAAAATGGAAGCATGTTAGGTAACACAAAACTCATAAATCTGATTTTTGGCTAACTGATGAATCAGGCCATTATTGTTTACTTGAGGAAATGGAGCAGTGAATAGAGCACTGGCCTTGGAGTCCAGGAATCCAGGAGTTCAAATCTGGCCTCAGGCACTTGACTCTAACCAGTTGTGTGTTAACCCTGGGTAGGTCACTTAATCCTGATTGACTCACATCCAGGGTCATCTCCTGTCATACTGATCCATATCTGGCCACTGAATCCAGATGGCTCTGTAGGAGAAAGTGAGGTTGGTGACTTAGCACAGCAGCCCCTCCCTCAAATCCAATTCCTGTGCTTGTCATGGCATCATCTCCCTGATGTCATGGTCTTCTTTGAGAATGTAGGACAAAATTCGTATCAAGACCTCTTTAAAGGTCAGATCCCACCTAGTCCATTTTCCTGCTTGTTTACAAATGAGTGGTCTATGTTTGCCCAAGCAGGTTTGAAAGAGGAGCTCTTGGACATCAATTTCCTAGCTGACTTCTGCCATTTTGTTTCCTATTCTGAGCAACAGGTCAGAAATGAGCAATCCTGAGAATGCATGTTTTCAGTCTTGGGGATTACCTTGTAGATATTCTTGATCTAAAGGAACAAGAGAGTTCTTGTGTTAGAGAATTGGACATTGGCCTCTGATGAGAAAAAGATACCCTCATCCTTGTCTTGGAAAAGAAAGAGGATCCTCAAAAAGACTTCTCTGAATTTGAAGGACTAAAGTCATCTTCTGGATGGACAAGAGGTTGTCATAATATGACTGTGAGCTGTTTAAACAGTGCACTAGATAGATGGAGAGTCAATAGGGAATGTTTACTAAGTAGTTTGAAGGTGTCTTTAGGGGGTAGGATGGATGGAGATGGAAGAGTATAAAAAAAAATCTTATGGATAATTTGAGTGCTTCATATTTCTGCCTTTGTTCCCAGGCACCTGTGAGCACTCTTTGCATTATGGATTTTGCTGAGGTGTTTGAAACAAAGACCATCCTGTACTTGATACTCAGATTGTAAATTAACTGCCTATGCCCCCCAACCTAGGGGAAACTTGGATAAACCAGGGCTAAATTTTATTCAGATTTCCCTGGGGTTTTACTTGAGAGTGAAGGCCTGAATGAAAAAGAAGATGGTGACTTTGGGGGGGGGGTCAGCCCTCAAGATTAAACCTATTCCCTTTGATCCTTGTATCCTTGGAGTGGGGAGAAGTCAGAGACTTTGGGGAATGGGAACAGCTAAAGTACCTGTAACTATCCAAGATCAAACAATCAAATTCAACAAACATTGTTTGTATTCTCAACTTAGCACTGTGTCTTGCAATAGTATATGCTTTTTAATTCATCCATTTATTCATTCATTCATTACTTAAGAATCTGTCCTTGACTCTTGTCACACATTAAGGACTCTCAAGGACACTTACAAACTGTTTGGAGGAGGGGGAGGAATAAGATGTATTCAAACATATCTATGGTACTAGAGTGTGATCTGTATAAAGGAAGAGGCCTAGAATCTTTCCCTCCCAGAATGAAACTATAACAAAATATAAAGGAGGGCAAAGCACTATACTCCATTTAATATCTCTCTCTCTCTCTCTCTCTCCCTATCTTTCTATCTTGCTAGCTATCTAGCTATTTATTTTATTTATTTTTAACATTCTTTTAAAAAAATTTGAGTTCCAGTTTTTCTCTCTCCCTCCATCTCTTCCTCTCCTTTGAGAAGTTATTAGGTAAAGCACTATAGGAAATATAAGAAGGGATAGATTATTTTACTAGGGATCAAGAAAGTGTTTAAAAAGGACTCAATATCTTGGGCCTCAAAGGAAGGACTTTGAGACCTCAAGAGACAGCAAAAGAGAAGACACTAATTCCAAGTCCAGGAGAAGACAATGCAAAAGGATGTAGATGGAAAGAGCAGAAAAAATTCTCTTGTGGAGACAGGATGGAGAGGAAAGCAGAATAGTCTAGTTTGACTAAAACATGAAGAGTAGTATGAGAAAAAGATAGCTAGATAACTTGGTGGATGGAGCATGGGACCTGGAGTCAAGAAGACCTGAGTGTAAATCTGTCTTCAGACACTAGCTCTGTGGCCCTATACTGTTTGCCTTAGTTTCCTCATATGTAAAATGAGCTGGAGAAGGAAGTGGCAAACTATTCCAGTATATCTACCAAGAAAACCCCAAATGGGGCCATGGAGATGGGACATAGCTGAAAAATGATCTAACAAAATGAAGATAATGATACTTGTACTAGTCACCTCAGAAAGTCATTGCAAACAAAGTCCTTAACAAACACAATTTTCTTCTAGAATAGAGATTTTTTTCATTGAGCTGGAATGGTGCAGTCAGACATGAGGAAAAAAAATTGAGACAACTCTAAAGAGAGGTTTTGATTACCGTGACATTAGGATACTGGAATTTTTAATTCTTAGTTGGGCTATGGCAAAGTTGAGGTCTTGCATTTTGCATCTTCAAAATTTAACTTATTCTTGCTTTTTAAAAATCTTAATAAACCACCACCAATCTTAAGTTTTTTTCATATAAAAGTATAATTTTAATAGATTTTATTTCCTTGTTTGCAATAGAAACTTTATTAAGGACAAAACATTTTGTGACCAGATCATTCTGAAAGTATTCCTCTTAGTCAGAAGTCTGTTTTGAATGCTTGGCAAAGTCTTTCTCTGGGGGAGGCCTTTCTCTATCATTCTTAAGGCCCTGCCCTTTGTTGATTATTTTCTGTTTATCCTCTATATATGTTGTTTATACCAAGTCAAGAACACATAATCTCCTACTTTATATTGTGAACTCTTTGAAGGCAGGGATATTTTCACTTTTTTTTTTAAATTCCCAGTATTTAGCATAGGGCCTGGTTACAAAATAGATTCTTAATAAAAGCTTAGTGACAAACTGACTGCTTAGAATTACTCTGACTACAACTGCTTCAAAGTTCTTTTGAGTTTATGTGGTTATTTGGCCTTTTTTTTCGGTTTTTTTCCAAGGCAAACGGGGTTAAGTGGCTTGCCCAAGACCACACAGCTAGGTAATTATTAAGTGTCTGAGACCGGATTTGAACCCAGGTACTCCTGATTCTAGGGCCGGTGCTTTATCCACCGCGCCACCTAGCCGCCCCTATTTGGGCTTTTTTTGAATGAAGTTTATGTTACTTTCTGTAACATAAGTGTTCCGGCATTTCATAGACTTCGAATAATTGTTTGCTGATTGACTGATTTCTGATTCCAGGCACATCACGATCTATCACTTTCTGAAAAGAGTGGGAAAGGAGCAAAAGCTATATTCTGAGCTCTTTCTCTTTTGTCCTGCCACATTAGTTTAAAGTCTTCCTTCATTCCCTTCAACCTCCTTCAAAGGATCATAATAATTTATAAGTGCAATGATATTTGGAATAAAATTAAAATAAAAACAACAACCAAAAATAGAAACCAAGGGAAAAATTTAAAATATGAAAAACCAGGATGTGTATGGGGGAAGGTTAATGTTGAAGATGTAGATTTTTTTTTCCCCAGTGGATAGGGGAAATAATTTCTGGAGACTTCATATTTGAAGTTGGAGTCTGGGCTTCAAGACTCACACAGTGAATTTGCAGTGACACAACTCTTTTGTACACCTGCCAACAACATTTAGGTAATGCAGGCAGTAGGAAATCAAATACACCTAGTTCTATACAAAATAAAATAAAATAAAAATAAAAATAAATAAACAAAACTAGTCCTAAGAGGATATCCAAGTCCCACGGACCAGGAAAAGCAATAAAAAAAAAAAAAAAAGAATTGTGAGGACACTAAATGTGACCCTAATTTTGTGTCTAGAGATTTGGAACCAAAGGCAAGAACTCTCTGGACAGTGGGTGCCTGCTAACCAAGACTCTCTACCTGAATTCAGGATTCCTCTTTTCTTCCCCTTGTCCCCTCCCTACCTTTGAAACCTAGGGAATAACAAGTATCGTCATCAGAACTATGGGTTCCAGGTTGTTCCAGATGTTCCTGGGTGTTTATAGATATTCTTGGGCAAAACAAAATAACATTTCCCTGTAAAGGTGTCAGCTGTTCAACCCACGGAACAGCTTGGGGATTACAAACAAAATAGGATTGAGCTCAGTGACCTGGGGTCTTTACAAGGACTCCTAGCTGGCTTGACGTGTTTGTGTGTGAGCACACGTGTGTGTGTGGGGGGGGTTGAGGAAGGGAGGAGGAAGGAAAAGAGTACAGGGCAAAGCAGGACAGAGCAAGGAGACCAATTGTGTCCTATACTTCTTTAACTCCAAGCCTGAGTCCCCTAACAGCCCACTATGTCTAATTTTGGTGGTGGTGGGGCACTGATTTTATCACATCTTCCTATTCTCCTGGAGAAGGAAGGTCTGCCCAGCGAAAGACCTAGTGGCTTCTTTCTGAAGTCAAAAGTAGGAGAGCAAGTGAAGAAGGTTTGGGATGGAATTGCATTATTTAATTTTTATTAATTTATTTTGGGGGGCAATTGTGCTTTGGGTTGGGTTATTTGATGAAGGGCAATATACCGAGTGGGGTATATAGTGGCCCTGGAAATGAGGGTGGGAGAAAGTCCTTGTAAACTCCCTTTCCCTAGCTCATCAAATGACAGACCCTAGAAACTTGTATTCCAGGAGAATTCATCTCATCTTCCATCTCATCTCTTCCCCCCACTTCTCCTGTTCTCCCCCTCCCTACCCCCCACCCCAGGACCATGTGGATGTCCATGACCATAATGCAGATGTGCCCTTTGTAGCTTCATTCCTATTCACACTAAACTGATGGTTTCCTGGGCCCCAGAGAGGAACTCTGGGGACACTCTCCTGCCCAGCACGGCGTGGTTCTGGATAACAGGTTATTTATTACACCGGGGATCATGCTGTTCCCTCTGAGCCTTAACACAACAACATAGTACCCCGCCCTCTCCACCTCCCTACCCTGATGCCAGCCCTCCGCCCCTCCGAAGTCCCTTTAGTATCACCTTTCCTTACCCCCTGACTCTGGCAGTGGAATTGGAGCCTGAACCAAAGATATTGAAGTAGAGAGTTAAGGAGAGATGGGGAGCTATCAGGAAAGCTTTAAGAATAGAAAGCATTTTAGAAAATGTCTAATCTTTTTATAAGCAATGAGAAATAATTTACCCAAAGTCACAGAGGTAGTAGGTAGCAAGTCTGGCAATTCAAATTTATGAGTCTTTTCATCAAGTGTGGGGAAAAAAAGGTGAAATCCAACCCATCCCCTCCAAATTAAATCAGGTTTCTTAGATTCTATTCAGGACCTGCAGCTGGGAGAATGGATATGTGATTTAATATTTTAAATGGTCCCCAAGAGTCAGAATACTTATTCCTTCTAAAGGGCTGGGGAGTACGTGGGTTGGTTATAGGAACCTGGAAAAAGTTGAAAGGGGAATCATGATTCCAGAGGGCATATGACTTCGTTGGGTTTTTGTTCCTTAGATCCAGTCTCCCTACCTCATTCCCAGGGCTCTGGACTGAGAGTTTACCTGGGAGATTGAATTTAAGAAAAGATAGGAATTTACCTCTAGACCTGAAGAGTCATACAGATCTGACAAAGGCAGGAGGAAGGGATTCATTTATTTACCTAACAAGTAAATAATATTGAATATTCCTTAAGGCAGTCTTTTTAAATTGATTTTAATTTAATTAGACAGCCTGGTTCTAGTGTGGACTGTATAGGGACAGGATATATGAATAATAATTAATCTTTATACTGAAGTATATCAATTATAATATATAATAATATAGCCCTTTAAAATTTGCAAAGTGATTTCACATGCATTAACTTATTTTAGCATGGAGAGTACAGTTGGGAAGCAGTGCTGGGCCTTAGAGTCAGAGTCTGGGTTAAAATCTCTTCTTTGCCACTTATTGAACAAGCTAATGATATCTCTCAAGATGAGATTGCTCATTTGTAAAACCAGAGGGTTTAAGCTCTAAATCTATCTATCTTCCTAAGATTCAAACAGTCTCACAAAGATCCCTGTGAAGTAGATACTATATGTAGATACTATCCCCATTTTACAGTTGAGGAAACTGATGGTTGTAGAGGTTAAGTGATTTGTCCAGGGTCACACAGCTAGCATGCATTATCAGAGGCAGGATTTATACATTTTTCTCCCCAGTGTTTAGCACAGGCTCTTATTGCATATTTGTTGATTGACTGTTTGATTCCTGATTCCAGGACTAACACTAGACTGACTTTTTTAGAAGGGTTGGCAAAGGAGCAGAAGTTGAACCTTGGGCTACGTCTCTGCTGGCCTAGCCTGAATGATAGATAGTCAAGTCTTTCCCTTTTTCCTTCACTCTCCTTAAAAGATCTTTGTTGTTGTGTTTGTTGTTTGGTTGTGACTGACTCTGGACCTCTTTATGGGTTTTCTTGGCAAAGACACAGGAGTGGTTTGCCACATCCTTCTCCAGCTCATTTTACAGATGAGAAAACTGAGGCAAACAGGATTAAGTGACTTGTCCAGGGTCTCACAGCTAGTGAGTGTCAGAGGTCTGATGAGTCTTCCTGACTCCAGATTCAGTACTTTATCTACTGTGTTACCTAGCTTTCCTCTTTTAATTTTACCCTTTTCCCACTTATGTATTTTAAGGAAAAGAACATTGTCTTTGGACTCAAAAGATGTAGGTCCTTTGCTATTTCCTTGTATGAGACCAGGAAATCACTTCCCACTCCTGATCATTAGTTGCATTTATAAAATAAGGAGATTAGACTGGATGATGTCCAAAGTTTCTTATAACTCTAAATTAATGATCTTGTTCCCATCTTCACTCTATTATCCCTTCATCCTTCCCCTCTCATTTACATTGCTCCCCCCACTCACCCCTTACTTCCACATTCTCTCTTTTTCTTTGTCCAACTCAGACAACAGAACCAGTTTGGGTTGACGTTTATTGTAAGAAATGTACAAAGGAAACAGGCTTCTCCTTACTTGGCTCAGAGCAGCTGCATCATCCCCACCCAGGTCATAGGGCCTATTCAAGACAGTTCCAGCCCCAGGGACACTCCTGTTCCTACTGGTCAGCAATCCTGGTTTGCCCAATATATGTGTGGCAAGGGTGGGGTGGGGCGGGTCAGGGAAAGGAGAGTCTGATGCTCAGAGGGGTTGAGAGGAGAGGCCTAGATAGGCCTAGAGTTAGGGAGAAAGGTTAGGATTCTAACCCCTTTCAAGATGTGTGCATAGAAAATCAACCTTAGCTTCACAGACAGAAGGCTTCCAGTTGAAGAATTTTCTGTCTCTTCAAGAGAAATCTTTAGGCCCTAAGGCCTAGGGAAGGAGAGTAGGGCTGGCCAGGATGGTGGACAGAGAGAAGCCCTACTATTTGAATGGACACAATGAAAAAAATAAGATGAGACAGAGACAGATGGAGAGAGGTGAAGGGAGGACAAAGACACAGAAAAATAGAGGGGAAAGGGACAAAAAATATGCAAAGGGTTGAAGAGAAACACAAAAAAATAGAGAATAGGAGAAATAAGGGAAATATACAGAAATAGAGACCTATTATGGAGTGGCAAAGAGATGCCTGAAGATGTTGAGAGATCCACTGATGGAGAGATGGAGAGAGACCCAGTACCAGGGAGGTGAGCAATGAGTGTTCATACTTATCCACACATCCACACACATACCGGCATGCTCTCAAACATACAAGGTATTCTTGTTTTGAAGGTTTTTACAATTTCCTGAACTTTAGTCAAATTGTTCACGAGAAATGAAAAGAAGAAGAGGAACTTGAGACAATCAGTACTCAAACTGAAAAACATGAGGCCCAGCCACCAGACAACCATATCATGTATGCCACACATACATGTACACCCATGTAAACACACATACACACAGAGGGAAGTGTGCCTAAAACAAATCATTCCCTGAGCAACCTCTCAGGTTCCCTCTCTGGACTTGGACCTTTCTCCTAATCTCCTGGGGGAAGAGGGGGGGTAACCCGGACAAAGGTCTGGAAAGGTGGCATTTATCTCCAGATCAGCTGGGACTCCAGATGAGGGGCCTTATGGTTCCTGGTGCTTGGGACCAGAATATCTGAATCATTTGGGGGTCTTCATAGAAATGGGATTAATCATTTCTATTTCTAGGATCTCTTGCCCTTAGGAAAATTAGGTGAGAGAGGTGAGGGGGGGGTAAGGGAAAGGCAATCTGAAGGAGAAAAGAACCTGTAGTTCTCCAGGGTGGGGTAGATTTTAACCTATTCTCCTAATACCCTACCCCCAAAACTCCCTTCCTCCAATAGCAGACACCCTTTTTCCCTTCCTGCCCCCTCCCCCTCCACAGTCTGGACAGCCCCAGTAAAGGACTTTACATTGCTGATCTTGGCACCTGGTCAACCACATTTCATAGAAAAATAAAATTTCAAAATCATATTCTTATTTATATTTGCTCCCAAGGGGATATGGCCAGTTTCAATTGGGACCAGGAAGATAAGTCTCAGCAGGATCACCAAATCAAAGTCCCTGTGAGCCACATGCTCCCAACCGGCGACTTGATGGTCCAAATGTCAGGGTTGTTTTTGAGGCTGTGTCAGTACCAATAAGATTTCTGATGAATCATCTTTTCCAAGGAATTCTGTAGCTGGTAGGGTTACTGGCCGGGTTTAGAAGATGCTTGGAGCTGGCATGGGCCCCAAAGGTGGTACTCCCCATGGACTCAACTTTTAAGACATCATTCTCTTTTGAGAGGGGTGGGTGGCTGAATTCCTCCGGGGAAAGGGGGCTAGGCAGCCCTTAAGACACTGGAGATATGAGCACAGCTGATTGGTTGTGAGGGCTGAGTATAATTTGCTGGGGCTTTAGATTGTATGTGACTGGCCATGGAGTGAGTGCCTGGAGGAAGCAATCATGTCCTAAAGCCTCTGAGCAGAGAGGAATAGATGGCAGCCCCCAAGGAGAGAGGGAGTGACCTCAATGACTAATAAGAGAGACTGAGGAGAAACAGATGTACAGACAGACTCAAGCTCCTCACCCCAACTCTTGAGGCTCTGTGACTCTTTCAGCCAACAGTAGACAATTCACATTTCACACGGACTGTGCAAGATTGGGAGAAAGGTCTCTGGATTCTAAGGTGAGCCCTTGAATGGCCAAATCTTTCCCATCAAGATGGATTTGGGCATCACCCCGTCTCAAAGCATGCCTCCATCACACGACTAAAACCTATAGGTTGGAGTGCAGGGTTCAACAGGGGAGCCCACCTGGGGCAGAGCCCACTGAAGGAAATACCTAACCCCATCTTTTTTAGACAAGTGACTCCTTGACCCCTGGACGTACTCCTTTCCCCTGTGGTTCTGGGGATGACTGGCTTGAGTCTGGGGCATCAATGGGTGTGAGACCCAGGGCAGGGCCAGCCTCCCCTGTTGTTTTTTCCTCTTCCTTATGGGAGCTGTTATTCCCATACATCTTGTTCATTGCATCGGCAATCAGGCCTTCTTTCTCTGGGGCCTCAAACCCACTACTGTCTCCACTGTGCCGGTAGAGATAAGAGGCCTGCTTCACTGAACGCTTGAGAAGATGCCGGCGGTAGGCTCTCTGGATCTTCACAGCACATACTTCCTCATGCTTCCTCTTCAGTGTAGTGGTGATGGGTTCATAGGAGACCTTGGATGGGTTGGCTGCCATGAATTTTTCCTCCATGGTCTGCTTAAGGGCATCCATCTCACCGGAGTCTCCTAGAACCTCTTTAGTCAGAGCAAAGAGGATGTCTAGACAGTGAATCTTGTCTCCAGGGACCATAGGCAGATCCAGAGTGATGAGTTTGATCTTGTTGGGTTTGGCAATCTTCAGTGGCTCTTGTAAGGTGTCCACAAAGTCAGAGAGGCGACTGTAGGCAATGAATTGTGTGGCATCTGGGTCAAACTTCTCCCAAGTCTCATAGAACATCTCAAAGTCATCCTCCCCCAATGGTTCACTGCTCTCCTCAGTGGCCACACTGAAATTCTCCAGAATGATGGCAATGTACATATTGACAACTATGAGGAAGGAGATGATGATGTAGCTGCAGAAGAAGCAAATGCCTATGGAAGGGTTACCACAATCACCCTTGACACTGCTGCCTGGGTTCTCCAGCTCAGGATCACAGTCAGGGGGTCCACTGTTAAGGATGGGGTTCAGAAGTCCATCCCAGCCAGCTGAGGTGGTGATCTGGAAAAGGCAAATCATGCTGTTGCCAAAGGTCTCAAAGTTGAAAATGTCATCAATGCCAGACTCTTTCTTCACATAAGCGAAGTTGGACATGCCAAAGATGGAATAGATGAATATGACGAGGAAGAGGAGCAGACCAATGTTAAAGAGGGCAGGCAGAGACATCATGAGGGCAAAGAGCAAGGTTCGGATACCCTTGGCACCCCGGATCAGCCTCAGTACACGCCCTATCCGAGCTAGACGAATCACTCGGAATAGTGTGGGTGAAACAAAGTATTTCTGGATCAAGTCAGAAAGGGCAAGGCCTGTGAGAGAGAGAGAGAGAGAGAGAGAGAGAGAGAGAGAGAGAGAGAGAGGAAAAGAAAAAAGAAAATAGAGAAGAGAAGAAAGAAAAGAAAGAAAAGAGGAGAGAACATAGAAAGGAGGAAGAGAGAAGAAAAATGAGACAGAGAAGAGAGAAAGAATTAGAAGAAATGAGAGAGAAGAGAAAGAGAGGAGGAAGAAGAGAAAGAAGAAAAAAAGAATGAGGAGAAAAAAGAGAAAGAAATAGGGAGAAATATAGAGACAGAGAAAGAGAGAGAGTAGGGAGCAGGAGAGAGAGAAAGAGATGGAGCGAAAGAGACAGAAAGAGCAAGAGAGTGAGAGAGTGAGTGAGAGAGAGAGAGAGAGAGAAAGAGATGGAGTGAGAGAGACAGAAAGAGCGAGAGCGAGAGAGCGAGAGAGAGAGAGAGAGAGAGAGAGAGAGAGAGAGAGAGAGAGAGAGGAATTAGGAGTTGCCTCCTGTAGGAGGATGGGGAGATGAGGATAGCTACAAAGCAATTTTATCCTAAGAGGAGACCAAGGAAGAAGGAGGGTTTAGCTATCTTAGTTGCTCCTAGGGTCAATAGAACACACAAGTTTTGAGGGGGAACTTCCCCTTTTTCTTTTTTCAGGAGGGGCTTCTGAAGACCTGGATTTTTATCTTAATAGCTTGGCTTCCTAGGAATAGCCAAGTGGTTACACAGTCATAGAATTTTATACTTGGAAGGGACCCTAGAGACCATCTCATCCAACCCACACTAAATAAGAATTCCTATTATAATGGACATTACAAGTGATCACTCAGCCACTGTTAGAACTCAAATAAGGAGGAACCCTCTCTTTTGAGATAACCCCTCCCACTTAGGTAGCTAATTGTTAGTAAGTTTTCCCCAACATTAAACTTAAATTTACCTCTTTATTACTTCTACCAATGCTCCTGGTTCTGTATTTTGGAAGTGTCCCAAAATTGCTAGGCTTTGTCAGGAGATCTTAATAGCTAACCTTTTTCCAGAAGTCAAGGGGGGGGGGGAATGACTCAATAATTTGACTTCAGTTCTTTTGAGATTTGGAAAGAGATTCAACTCCTTAAAAGTTCTAGGTTTTGAAATTTGTGTGTGAGTGAGACTGTGTGTGTAGACATTATTGTGTTCTTCTACAGGAGCATGTGTGACTATTTTTATGACATCTATATATCTAGGTTTTCAGATATATGGGTGTGCTTAGATGCAGGACTACATTCATATATATATATATATATGTGGTAGTCAGTGTGTTCACACATGTCTAGTTGTTTTTCTGCTACAGCATGTATTTATAGATAAGTGTATATATGTATGTGTGTAGAGTGCTGATGGAAAGACATGGACCAAATCATAGAATCAGAGATAATAGGATCATAGATTAAGAACTAAAAGGGACTTTGTTTTTGTTGTTCAGTGGTTCTTCAATGGTGTCTGGTTCTTCATTACCCCCTTTTTAGGTGTTTCTTGGCAAAGATACTAGGGTGGATTGCCATTTTCTTCTCCAAATCATTTTACAGATGAGGAAACTGAGGCAAAGAGGGTAAAGTAATTTGCCTAAGGTTACACAGCTAGTAAGTATCTGAGGTCAGATTTGAAATCAGATCTTTCTGGATCAATTCTTCAGGTCCAGTCTTTTATCCACTACATAACATAATTGCCTCTATTATATAGCTAGGTGATGTGTATTACCTAGGGCATACCTACATGGGTTCATCGACTTGCATACCTTGAGATGGGTCTCTTTATTCGTGGGAGTAGATTTATGTGTGTATGAGTCTGTGTGTGAAAGGGAAGGCTCAAATATGTGCACCCTTGAGCTGGGGCTCACCAGCAATGGAGAGGATCACCACCACAAAGTCAAAGATGTTCCAGCCAACAGTGAAGTAGTATTGACGCAGCGCTAGCATCTTGAGCACACACTCTCCCGTGAAGATGATGATGAAGACCATGTTGATATAGTAAAGGATGTCAATCTTGAGCTGACTCTGGTCGTCTGTCTCTACCATCATGGTGACCATATTGAGGCAGATCAAGAACATGATCGCGATGTCAAACATCTGCTTGGTCACGAAGTCATACACCATGCCCTGAATCTTGTTCTTGAGCCCAAATTGGGAGATGGGACACAGGAAGGTTCATGAAGGATACGGACAGCCATGTGACACACAGAGAAGCAATAAATAGCACAAGACATAACAGACAGAAAGAGAGAAAGAAGGTGTTTCAGGTCACGTAGGAGGAACCTTCTGCCACTGTGAGGAGTGGGGAATGGAGATGGAAGGAGTCAGAACTGATTCAATGCCTGGTCTTACTATTCTCTCCAGCTGGAAGCCCCTCTGAAATCCCTCCTTCTCAGGGAATCCTTCTGGACAAAGGCCTTTTCTAGGGGCAGTAGCTCTCATTTCAGGGGATCCACTGACACAACTCTTCCAGCTAGGGCCATCTCCCTTTGCTTGGTTCATATTCTGTCAAGGCATTGCTTACTTGGGATATAGGACTAGCAATCTCATATCCTCATTCTTCAAGGGATCCTTTGTTCAACAGGTAAAGGGGGGGGGTGCTGAGATGAGGGGACAGGGAAAACCAGTATAGTAAAATAGAAAACTAAAAATTACTTATACAATTTTTAAAACACGGATTCACTGAAGATGGTAAACCAAAAAATTATTGGAGATGGAAAAGCAGGTTGTGGGAGCATTCTGGGCTTTCATGGGAAGGAGGCACTTCTTCCCCGCCCCCCCCATCATCCACCATTCCATAAAGACTATACCTGAGGTCGAGGAATTGGTTTCTGTGGCTTCTTGGAGCCCAGTTTTTTCATGGCATTATAGTATTTCTTCTGCTCCTCTGTCATGAAGATGTCCTTTCCTCCAAAGTATAGTGGAAATCAGCCCATTTAGATGAAGAATCCCCTGCCCATTTCCTCAACCCCCAGTATCCTCATAACACCAAGCAATTAGTTCCAACTTTATAAGGTTATGAGTGATGATGGGGACCCCAACCCAATAAGGCAACTGAAATTCAAGTCAGCAAAGAGGATCAAATCTTCTATCACTGTGTCATTCTAAGGGGCCAATGGGTTAAGTGGGAATGGAAGGAATGGGTTGTACAAGAAATGAGAATGCTGTGGGAATTGGCAAGCAGAGGAGATGGGGCCATGGGAAAGAGGGAAGAACTGGAAGGGCAGGTGGAAGGAATGGAGATAAAGGGAGAGCAGGTAGGGAAGAGGGAAAAAGGAAAGAGGAAGAAGGAAAAGAATGGAAGGAAAGGAAGTAGATGGCCTGGGTATGATACTCATCTTCTTTTTTTGCTGATTGAAGTTGTCAATGATGACTCCAATGAAGAGATTGAGGGTGAAGAATGCGCCAAAGATGATGAAGAGTACAAAGTAGATGTACATATAAAGATTCACCTCGTACTGGGGTTGTTGTTCAACCTTTTGAGTCAGAATGAGAGTGAATGAGCAACAGCTATCCAAGGAGAGAGACAGAGCCACTAACTCCTCTCCCCACTGCCCAAACCCCATCATGGAATGGATCCTACTGTGGAAAAGAAGCTCTCTCTCTCCTCCAGAGGAAGAGAGCAGAGAAGACAGAGGGTCTGGAGGAGACAGGGCTGTATCTCTGGCAATGCTGGGGATGGAACAGTACAGGAAAATGATATCACATTACAGGTCAGAGTTCCATGAGAGGCTGGGAGATCAAGGGGAGCCTCTCATCTTCCTTTCCTTTCACCCAACCTGTCAAGTCAAGGTTTTGGGAGGTGTGTCTGTGTGTTCCAGTTTCACTGACCTCTCGGGAATCTACAGCTGCATACATGATATCCATCCAGCCCTTGAAAGTAGCCTGGAGGAAGTTAAAGGGGGAAAGTTAGAAACATTTCAGTAGAAGGAGGAGAGTCCATCTCCTGGAAGACCCATCCTTCCAGCTTTAATAAATCAATTCTCCCCTACTACAAAGTACAAAACTGGTTTTCATATTCTGACTTCCTCAAAAACAGGGACATCAAGTGGGCCAGATGACTGCCTTGAGCCCCAGGGTGAAGGTGTGTGGTGTAACAGAATTTTAGATTTGGAGTGAGGAAGATCTGGGTTCAAATCCTGACTCAGACTCTTGGTACCTGTGTAACTCCAGGACAAGTCATTCCCAACTATGGGCCTCAGTTTCCTTATCTACAAAATAAAGGAATTAGATTCAATAACCTACAAATGCATCCTAGCTCCAAATCTATGGTGGAATGGGATAGTGAAAAGGTTGAAGGTCAGGAGCCTTCCCAACATGTAGGAAGTCACCAAGTTTTGAAAGTAGGACTTGGCTGACCTCAGGCATAACTAACATTATTACAGATACCTTTCAGTGACACTTAGCTGCCCCTGCATTTTTTTTTTTTGGTTGTTGTAAGGCAGTGAGGTTAAGTGACTTGCCTAAGGTCACACAGTTAAGTAATTATTAGTGTCTGAGACCAGATTTGAACTCAAGTCCTCCTGACTCCAGGGCTGGTGCTCTATCTACTGCACCACCTAGCTGCCCTCCCCCCCAGTGGCATCCTCTTAATGCACCAACATCCAGGACCCTCAGGAGAGTCCCAGCTCTACCATTAACTACTGAGAAGCCTTTACCAAGTTAAATAACTTTTCAACCCCCAATTCTTCACCTGAAAAATTAGAATTAAAAATAATAACAACTCACAGGTTATTATGAGGCAAATACTTTGCAGACATCAAAGTGCTATGGAAATCTGAGTCTATTATTTATCTTCTGGAGTTGTTGGGAAGATAAAAGCTTGTGAAAATGTTCTATAAATTAATCATCTTAGAGTCTAGATACATTGGAGTTATTATATAGATGCAAATTATTATTATTATTATTATTATTATTATCATCATCATCATCATCATCATCATTGCTGCTGATCCCATGTTACAGTAAGTTCAGGAAGCAACTGTGGCTGCAGAAACAAAGACAAGACCAAGAAGGAGAAGAGAAAAAAATGCTAGCTTGAGGAAGGTGACTTCCTGCCTCTCTCTCCAAATCAGATAATGCAAAAGTAAAGGTTGGAAAGATTGAACTGAGATCTTGAACAAAATCTGACATTTCCATCACTCTTTAAAATTATGTAAAGTATTTTGAATATAATGTTTCACTTGAACCTCCCAGCAATCTTGTGAGGCAGGTGCTACATATCCATTTCTCATGTAGCTGAGATTCAGAGGTGAAATAATAATAATAATAATAATAATAATAATAATAATAATAATAATGACAATAACTAATAACAGCTAACTTTTATTTATTTATGTAAAACCTTTGGAGATTTGAAAAACACTTATATGTATTATCTAGTTTGATTTTCACAGCCCTCTTAGGTTTTATCCACATTTTACAGATAGGGCAACTGAGGGTAAGCAGGGGTTAAGTTATCTAAGATCCCTCAGTTACTCAACAAGTACTTATTAAGGTTTGGAGCAAAGAAAAAACAGGGGGAAGATTAGAACCCAGATATTCCTGGTTTCAAGTCCAAAAGTCAGTTCACTAAGCCCCAATACTCAAAACTTCCCACAGAGTAGATAGGTTTTCAATAAATATGAATGAAGAAGTCATGAAAAAGTGGGGCAAACCTAGCTGAGATGAGTAGGGCAGAGATGAAAGATCTTGAGCTAACACCCCATGGGTTCCACTTACCACCTGCAGGAGTGAGAGGTAACCAAGGCCCACATTGTCGAAGTTGACCTTGACATTGACCCATCGGACCTCCCCAGTGTCCATCAGTTTGAAGCAGTCTGACATGTTGTTGACAACAGAGATGTCAAAAATTTCTGAGGTGGTGGTATTGATGCACCGGTAATACTTTCCCGCAAACAGATTGACACCCATGATGCTGAAGATAAGCCAGAAGATAAGACAGACGAGCAACACATTCATGATGGAGGGGATGGCGCCCAGGAGGGCGTTCACCACCACCTAGAAGCAGGGGGGAAAGGCAAGTTGGGAGGAGGAGGAGTCATAGACTGAGACCCAGACTTTTCCCCCCTCTCCACTCTACCTAGAGTGTCAGAACCCTGAGCTCTAACCCAGTGCAGAAAAGTCCTGACTCTGCCTTTAGGAGTAGCCCTAAGCCATTGGGCAGGAGTAAAGTAGGGGAAACAGCTATCCTCATCTGGGAATTTATAATCTGATAGCAGGTTTAGGACATATGTATACACAAAAAGAGGTAAAGAAATGAATGGAAACGCATGGAGTTAAGAAGACTTCTTGGAATATTCAATAGAACCAACAAAGAAGCCGGGAAACCACCCTAAGTTTGTGGCATAACCACCAGCAAACCATGATCAGAGGCAGGGATTGGTAGAGCATGGAGAAGGGGACAATGGAAAATATTTTGCCTGGAAAGAGCCATATGACTGGGAGTAGAGGGTTCTGTTGAGGAGTAAAAGCAAGAAATTATAAGGTGGAGAGCTACTGGGAATAGGTCCAGGTACCTATTTTTGGTCAGGTGAAGGGCTGTATCTATGAGATCAGTATAGGGTTCTCTGCTTGGTTAACGATGTGCCTGCCTGGGTTGAGGGGAAGAGGAAGGTGGCTTTCACTGGAAGTATCTCTGCCACAAGTCACTGGGCAAGGGACAAACACTCTAGGCTGGCTCCCCACCCCCTTGAAGTCTCAGCCACACATGATTACTTTTTTTCCCCTTTCCTCCCACCCCTCTACTGACTGGGCAACTATGAAAACACAGTTTTAGATATAGAAAGAAAGCCACCAGGCCCTGCTCAGTCTGAAGCAACTGGCCTGCAAGGTAGGGAGCCTTCTTTCTCTTCTCATGAAAGAGTTGCAGTTAATTTTGCTTGGTTAGCATACTGGAATACAAGAGCAGAGGTCAGTCTGAATTTGTGAATTCTGGAAGAAATTTTTAAACAGAGATTGTGACTGCTGTTCAGTAATTTCAGTTGTGTCTGATTCTTTGTGATCCCATTTGGGATTTTCTTGACAAAAATCCTAGAATGGTTTGCCATTTCCTTCTCCAACTCATTTTACAGATGAGAAAACTGAGATAAACAGGATAAAATGATCTGCCCAGGATCACTCAGCTAGTAAATATCTGAGGCCACATTTGAACTCAGGTCTTTCTCACTTCAGGACCAGCACATCTGTAAAATGAGCTGGAGGCGGAAATGGCAAACCACTCCAGGATCTTTGTCAAGAAAACCCCAAATGGAGTCACGGAGAGTCGAACATGATTGAACAACAACAGCAAGCATTGTTTACTCTATTAATTTGCTTAGAAGTCTTTTTTCAGACTTGTGGTTCTTCACAGAGGTTGCATAAGATGGTGAAAAGAGTGTTGGAGAGAGAGTCAGAAGACCTGGGTTCTGATTCTGGGACCATCTGACTAACTGTGTGTTTGCCAAAAGATGAAACATTTTACATCTCTGGGACTCGGTTTGCTCAGTTATGAAATATGGATATCAATATTTGTCTTTCTATTTTTATGTGTGAAGAGCAAATGAAATACTATATATTATTAATAGTGCTCTGTAACTAAGGAGGAAATATAAGGGTGAGCTATTATTAGCTTCTTCAAACTTTATTTCCATCAGTCACTTCCCCATACATGGAGACTTGAGGTGGCCACCTATTGCCTATGGGCTTAATGGAAACTCAGTCTGTTACCCAAAGCTGTTTGCACATCAGAACCTCAAAGAGGAAAGGAAAACAAAGTTTCAGGTTGGAGGCCAACTGGCCCTTCTCTCCCAGCTCAGGACCCCAAATCCCTAAAACCCTGGAGAAACTCCTCATCTGCTAGAGGAAAACAAGTGAGGTGGTATTGGATAGGGGAATGACACTGTATTTGAAATTACAAGTCCTCCATTTGAACCCTAACTCTGACTGTTCTGGGTTTTAGTTCCTTCGTATGTAAAATGGGGATAATAATAGAATATGATTTTTTTTTTTTTTGGTGAGGATCAAATGAGACATTTAAAGCTTTGCAAACCTTAAAAGGCTATGATGCCAATAATAGGTTTTAAAGCTTTTGAAGGCACTGTATAGACATTACCTCATTTGATCCTGGCAAACAAATCTTAGGAAGAAGGTGCTGTTATCATCTTATTTTACACTTAAGGAAGCTGTGACCCAGACAAGTTCTACTGAGTATATTTACTCAGCTAGTAAGTATTTGAGGTAGGATATTCAAATTCAGACCACTCCAGGATCACCTAGCTAGTATATAGATCATAATGTTTTAGAGCTAAGAAAATAGCATCTCTGATTAAAGCATCATCAGAATTCACAAATTTGGACTGGTCTTGCCTCAAGCATTCTAGGTAAGTAAAGTTAGACTATACTAAGCAGGCAGAATTAGAGGAGGGGCATAAACATTTATGGGGAGGGCAAGGAGGGAGGAGGTACAGTGGATTGAATGTCAGACCTGGAGTCAGGAAAATTCATCTTCCTGAATTCAAATCCAGTCTCAGACATTTCCTAGCTATGTATGACCCTGGACAAGTCACCTAACCTTATTTGCTTTAGTTTCCTTATCTATAAAATGAGCCAGAGAAGAAAATGGCAAGCCTCTCTAGCATCTTTGCCAAGATAACTCCAAAAGTGGGTTATTTGTCTTCTTACAGTTGAGCAAACTGAGGCAAACAGAGGTCAAGTAACTTGCCCAGGATCACACAGCTAATTAATGTCTGAGACTAGAACTCAAGCCTTTCTGACTCCAAGCCCAGAACTCTATACACTTTGCTACCAACTGCCTTTAATAAGGGAAGAGAAAGAAGGTTTCCTACCTCACATGCCAGGTTCAAACTGAGCAGAGCCTGGTGGCTTCCTTTCTAGGCTTGAGTTTGCATATTCAATGGATGCGGCAGCCTTCCCTAAAGAATCCCATTAAGTTATCTCTTTCTTTTCCTCAGAGATGCTCCTCCACACTCGGACAAAGTATATACTTTGACAGAATCACAGAATCAACCTCAGAATTCACCTACTCTGATTCCTGGTAGAACAGGTCTCTCTCAGCAAAATTCTTGACTCAGAGTGATTTGGGTTTATTGATTGGCCAACAATAGATCCCAGGTCCACCCCCACTTGGCCACTGTTTGGGTCCTGATTGACTCAGAGTGAATGTAAATAGCAATTTGTATCTGTTTTGGCCGGAAACCCTGAGGATCTTCCAATCCCAGATTGTTGTTTTTTGGGGGACTAGATTAGAGGCCATTCTTTGTCTCATTTCTTCCTTACCTAGTCTTAATCATTGAATGGGTCTTGTCTCAGTCAAACTGAGACCAGTTAAAGACCTTAGCTTAAAAAAGGCCAATGTCTCTCACTTTACATCTGGGACTAACTCCAGTTGTCCTGATCTCTATCTGGCCACTGGACCCAGATGGCTTCGGAGGAGAGAGTCAGCCCTCCTTCCCTTAAATCCAGTTCACTTGAATGTCATGGTATCACCTCCCTGATCTCATGGTCTTTCATTCTCAAAGGACAAACAACAACCTCCCTGTCCTGAAGGCCTACAGCCTCTCTCCTTGAAGATCTTTAATTTCTTTTTTAATTAAAGGTTAATGTTCTCTTATGTATTGTGTAATTTTGCTATCTCTTATATTTTATTTTTTCCTTAAGGATATGATTTTTCTCTCAACACATTCAATTTTGATTAGTGTATAGCCTGGAAACAATAAAAGACTCTGGTCCTTGCTTAAACTCCACAATTCTTTTTTTTGAATACAGATGGTATTCTCCACCACAGATACCCTAAAATTGTCCCTGATTGTTGCACTGATGGAATGAGCAAGTCCATTAAGGTTGATCTTCAACCCCATGTTGCTGTTATGGTATACAATGTTCTTCTGGTTCTGCTCAGAAGATCTCTAATTCTTGGCAATCATTAAGTAGCAAGTACCCAGTCCTGGAGTAGGCAGCTTTAATTGTTAGGAATTTTTTCCTCACACAGAATCAGACTCTCTCTAAGACTTCCAGCCAGTTGCTCCCAGTTCTATCCTCTGGAGCTAAATAGAGTTAGTCTAACCTTTCTTCTGTATGACATTCCTTTATATACTCAGCTATATTCTCATATCTACCTAATTGTCCATGTCTCCATCCCCACCACTCACCCCCTATTTTCAGCTCCTTCAATCATGTGGTGAGTTTTCTCATGCCTCTCTACAGGTTACTTCTGGTTGGCCACTTCTGGACATATTCCTGGTTTTGTCAATGACTTTCCTAAAATATGGTCTCCAGAATTGAACACAATTTTCCAGATGTTATCTGACCAGTAAGAATGTATGGAGAACCATCTCCTTCCTTTGTTCTGGATACTATACATTTCTCAGTACAGCCCAGGATTACATTAACATTTTTTTTGGTGGTCATGCCAACCTGTTGATTTACACTGAGTTTATAGTCTACTAAAACTTCCAGGTAGTTTTTTTTTAATACAAAATGTTATCTAATTATACCTCCCCCAGTTCTAAATATTTTGTCATTCATGCAGTGGTCTTAATGTCCTTCCATTGCATCATGTTTTGTGGAGGTAGAGGCCCATAAGAAAACCAGTCTCATTTCCTTATAATTACACCTCCTACATTTCATTTGGTTGTTGTTCAGTCTTATATGACTCTTCATGACCCCATTTGGGGTTTTCTTGGCAAAGATATTACATTGATTTGCCATTTCCTTCTCTAGCTCATTTTGTAGATGAGGAACTGAGGCAAATAGGTTGAAATGGATTGCTCAGGGTCACACAGTTAGTAAGTATGTAAGGTCAAATTTGAACTCGGGTCTTCCTAACCCCAGTCCTGCACTTTATAGATCTGTTCCTTTCAATTTTCAAATGATGTCATAGAGTGCCGATCTTGTAGTTAGGAAGAGTTAGGTTCAAATCCTACCACTTATTACTAGCTGTGCAGGCAAACATTTCATGCCTACCCAACTTTTTTCCCTTTACTTTTCCTCTCCTCCCCACAATTGTAACTTAATCTGGGCCACTCAGCAAACCCTAGTCTGAGGTTGCCTTAGTGTGAAAAGTTTCTAGGTCAATATTTGGCTCTGAGTGAGGCTAGGTCATGTTGTCTCATGCTGAGTCAGAAGGACCCTTGGAGAAGAGAAGAACAAATAGTGACTATTGACCAGTTCCAAGTTCTTAGAGCACCCACCCTCATGCCTTCAAATCTGGACAAGGCCCGGAGTGGCCTGAGTGCCCGAAGCGTCCGCAGTGACTTGATGGGCCCAAGTTCAGAGTAACCCAACCAATTGGCCACCAGACTGATAATGGAGACCTGATGAGAAAAACCAAGAGGAATATTTAGCAAAAGGAGACACCCAGTAGTAAAGGATACATGGGTCAGGGGTCAGGGTAAGGATTATGACCCCATGACCATTCAAGAGATATTATCTGCTGCATTCATCACTCCTAGAACAAGAAAGGACTGATCCTTAATGGATACATTCCTTCTGGTGCCACATTTCAATGTGTTGTTCCTCTCTCTACCTCATGGATCATCAGTCAGGAAATGTCTTGGCTACCCCCTGAATCCTGCCTCTTGGATAAGAGAAGAGAGCAGGTGCTTGTTGTATAACCTTGGACAGGTCACTTGGTTTTTTTTTCAGGTCTTAATTTCTTAATCTGCAAAATGGGGGGGGGTGTTAAAATAATCACTCTACCTATTTGATAGAAATCTTGTGAGGATCAGAGGAGATAAAACAGATTAAAATCCTTTGAAAAGGATTAAGGACTATACAAATATGAGCTATGCCCACATTCCTTCTTCCTTTTCCATTTCTTCCACCCAAAAATCCAATCTCTTCTTTGTCTAGCTTGTGTCTCTTTGGGATCTTTCTGTCTAACCCTTGGGCAAATAAACAGGCTCTGACATCCCCTTCCTTTGAAGGTGAGGCTACATCGTCCACTAGAATGCAAGTTCTTTGAGGGCCAGGAACATGTTCATTTTTATATTGTCTGGTATATGGCAGACATTTAAGAAAAACTTATCGTATCCATAAACTGAAAGTCCTGGCTAGGATCCTGGGCCCTCAGGCATTCCTACATCCCTCCCATACCACCTTTGAAGAAAGCCCAGTAACACTGGCCCCGAGCATGGCAACTCACATCTACAATGAGGAAGTCAAGCCAGCACCAGGCATTGGTGAAATACACCTTGAAGCCATAAGCCACCCACTTGAGCAGCATCTCCAAGACGAATACATAGGAGAAGACCTTGTCCGCATATTCCAGGATTGCCCGGATCACCTTCCTTTGCTCAATGTAGATGTCTTCGAATGCCTAGATGAAGGATAGAGAGCCATGAACACACCTTGGGGGATGGGAGGATGGAGGGTTGTACAATTAGCAGCATCCTTGGAAAGAATGAAGGAGGGAGTTGGTCTCAATTCTTGTGGTTGTTTAGTTGTTTTTCTGTCATGACTAACTATTCGTGATCCCATTTCGGGTTTTCTTGGCAAAGATACTGGAGAGGTTTGCTATTTCCTTTTGTGGTTCCTTTTATAGATTAGGAAACTGAGGCAAACAGAGTTAAGTGACTTGCCTGGGATTACATAGAGAGCAGGTATCTTGAAGTTAGATTTGAACTTAGGAAGATGAGTCTCTTGATTCCAGGTCCAGAATTTTATTCACTGCTAGTTCTACCCCTAAATGATACCAATCCCTAGCTAGAATCTGACCAGTTTACTGCAGAATGGAATGGGTAGAATTATTCAGCACTCATTGGAGACGTCATTGATAGGATTATGGACCAACAGAGATAGAGTTACTAAGGTGTTTTACCTTGGCAATATTTCTTACTCCATAAGAGGTAAGAAAGCTCCCCTAAAGGACTTTAAAAACCCCCTACTATTCATTTATGTTCAATATAATCAAATCTCAATAATTATTTTCTTTGTGGGTTATGATCAGCAATGCTTAAAACTATTTTTATTGATATCTTTTCTTTTGTCACTTTTTTTCCCATATCTTCTTCTCCCTCTCCCAGAGAGTATCCCTTATGACAAGTCTTTTTTGAAATAGAAGAAAATTCAGCAAAAAAAAAAGCTGATGTTAAATTTTAATTCAATTCATCAAACATTTACTAAGAACCCACACTAGATAATGTCCAGTTCTACTCCATGGAGATGTAAAAAAGCAAGAATGAAATGATATCTATCCTTGAAGCTAATATTTTCTGTAGAGGGGTGGGGAGAATAGAAGAGAGGAACATTTATAATATACATTTAGATCAGTCAATCAATCAATCAATAAATAAATAAACCATGTCCAAATAATTCAAGAAGTAGAAATCATTCTTAACTAGGAAGATTAGAAATGTCCTGGTTTTGCACTAAATGATGCATTGAATCTTAATCTGGCTTCCTCAAGTGGCCTAGGATAATTTCTCTTCCCACCCCCCCCCACATCTTCCCACCCCATTCCCACCCATCTCATCCCCAATAGTCAGAAATTGCAGATAAAGTATCACCAATTTATATCAGTATAATAAAGGAGATCAATCTATTGCTTTTAAAATAATAAACCCTATAAAGCATGGATTCTTATCTTTGGGGTCCCAAAAAGGTCAGTGGATAGATTTCAGAGGGGCCTATGAATTTGGTGGAGAAAACTATTTTTTTGTAGCTGTATTTTAATATAATTGATTTTCTTTGGAATTTTATGTATTTTACTTAATGTATTTAAAAACACTCTAAGAAGGGGTCCATAGGCTTCATTAGATGGCCAAAGGGGTTTGTACCATGCAAAAAAGTTGAATACCTCTTCTCTATTCCAGAGTCAAAAATGATGTAGTTAGGTAGCATAGTGGAGAGTCAGATAGGCCTGAGTTCAAATCCTATCTTGAAGATTTACTATGGCCATGGACAAATCATGATATCTCTGGTATTTGACTTTTCTCATCTAGAAAATGGGGAATAATAATAATATCTATCTCCTAGGACTGTTGTGAGGTTCACATGTGACAGCAAGTACTTTGTACACTTTAAAGTGATGTATAAATGCTAGCTTTTATTATATTATTAAGTAATGTAGTTATAGAATTTATATATTAATAATACATCAAAGAGAAATTGCATTTGAATTATTTAGGATACTTCTTTCTTTTTCTGTGAGTAGCCAAGAGGCACTTTGGTCTTCCCTTTTGGCTGGGCCCTAGAAAAGAACCCCAGAAACATGGTGGAGGAAGGACTGGGACAGTAGCTGGCACTTACCAAGGCCCCACTGCTGAGAAGGATCATGAATACAATAAATGTCTCAAACCAATTGTGTTCCACCATCTTGAAGCAGGCCTTTCGAAGGTTCCACCATATTTTCCCTCGATCCGAGGTGATGTCAACATAGAGGAAAGGGAATCTCTTTACACAGTCTGTGAAGAAAGATGGGTTACTAGGAGAAGAGAGAGGATCACTACACCTTGGGGGCCTTTCACGAGTGCTAAGCAAGGCACAGATCCCTTCCTTTAATCATATGCCCCAATCATATGCCCCACTGCCATGCATACCCATGGAAATTCAAAGGGAGGCTCTTCTCATATCACTTAATTGGTACACAGCTTCTATATTTCCCGCTTACCCCTAATATCCCCTCTGAGTTTCCTAAACCACTTGCTCTACCCCTACTCTGACTTGCTCCATCTTGGATGAGTCAAGATTCAGGAAAAAAGGAAGAAGCCTCCTTTTCCATTGGGAACTCTGGCTTCTTTCCACTGACATGTCCTTTAACACCCACCAAACTGGGCAGGAGTAGAATTCACTTTTGGCAGGCTGTATTTAAATAAATTCTAAGAAAGGACTTGGAGGAAGGCCCATGGTGAGTCAGGATTCAGGCAGGGTGACTTGGAGAGAAGGCAAAATGCTTTCCTTTGGATTCTTGGGTCCCTCATGGGGAAGTGGCATGGGCAGTGGGCCCTCTCCTTCTTCACAACCCTCAACACAAAACCTCCAATGTCAGCCTCGGCAAGGTGCTGTGTTTTGTTAAAGAGGGGGGTAGGAGTGACCTTGGTCCCCAGGGCCCAAAGTTTCTCACTCTCAGTGAAACACTCCTCAGGTTGCTCTCCTTCAGGGTTCTCCTCTTCCTGGGGCTCTTCTTCTTCTTCAGGTGGTTTGTAGTCAGCTGTGCTGCATACTGAGGAGTTCCCATCACACTTTGGGGGGAGTGGCTTCTGCAGGGGGAGGGACCCAGTGACCCAGGGACCCCATGAGGGACCTGGACCCAGGCATGGATAGGGGAAGGCTAGGGTTGGGGAGAGTGGAATGGGAGGGAGAGGATGAAAGAAAGAGGCCTGAAGTAGTGGATGGAGTGCTAGATTTGCAATTGGGAAGACCTGGGTTCAAATTCCACCTTCGGACATTTCCTGTGTGACCCTGGGTAAGTCATCTAATCTCTCTGGCCACAGTTTACTCATTTGTAAAATGAAGGGGTTGGACTAATAACAGCTTTATTAGAGCATTAATATAGCACTTTCACATTTGATCCTCTCAGCAACCCAGTGAGAAATGAGTTATTATTATCCTTATTTTACAGATGAAGAAACTTTGGTTGACAGAGAGAGGTTAAGTAGGTTGCTTGGGAGTCATACAGAATAGAAAGGAAATCAGTATTTTTCAAGTTATGGGGTAGACACTGTGCTAAGCACTTTATAAATAGCTCACTTTATTCTCACAACAACCCTAGGAGGGAGGCACTTTTATGGTACTCATTTTTACAGTTGAGGAAACTGAGACTAAGGTTAAGTGATTTGCCCAGAATCATTTAGCTGGTAAGTAAGGCTAGATTTGAACTCAGTGCTTCCAGACTGCAGACTAACACTCTAGCCACTGTTGAACTTCCAAGGTCACTTTCCAACCCCCAGTCTATAATGGTATGAGGAAGGAACCTGAAGTGGGAGGAAGTTAAGGAGGCAAGCCAATGAAACAGTGGTGGTGGTGGTGGGGAGGGTTGCTATTCTAAGGATTGGGGAAGAACAGAGATGGGGAGAGGAAATTATTGAGGAGGCTAAGAGAGTAATTCATTGAGAAGTTAAGGAAATTTTGGATATAAGCCAATGAGTAGGAAGAGCAGGGAATAGCCAATGGGGGATAGTTTAATTAGCAGATAGGGACCTGTCAAAAGGGTCTTAAATTTAGGGGAAGATGGGAGACCAGAAGGAGGAGTCTGAGCTCCATAGACAAGACTGAACCATTCTCTCCAGTTGGAGGTCTAAACCTCAGTTTCTGTTTGGCAAAAGGTATCCAGGCAGGATGGAAAATATCTCTGAGCCAATGGCCTCAAGTTTAAACCCAATAGGAACTTGATCCCTGCTGCAAGAGGTGGGGGTTTGGGGGGGGGGGGAGACTCTGAAGCAGTTTATATTTCTTTCCCGGACTAGGACAGACTGATGTTTTTCAGAGTCAGATTCCCAAAGCTTCCCTGCCCCCAGCTCTTCATCCTCAGAGCTCCCAGGGCCCCCTACTTTTGAGTGTCCAGAGGTTATCCTTGAAAAAAAATTAAGAACTTTGAGGGAAAGGAAAAGTCTTTAGGGAGAATTCTGAGGGTCAATGATTTTGAATTTTGGGCAGAGATGCCAGGGACTTAGCATAGTGCCTGGATACAGTAGGTGCTCAATAAATTGTTGACCAATTGTCATGCAGAGTGCTTTGAATTTCGTCTTTGACACTTAGTTGACCATAAGGAAGTCATTTCTCTAAATCTCAATTTCCTCACCTCTAAAATGGGGGCAATAATGCCGGGAAGGACTTTTCTTCCAGAGTCATAGTCAGGGGGCGGTTAGGTGGGGGGGAAGGGGGTGGCGGCTAGGTGATGTAGTGAATAGAGCACTGGCCCTGGAGTCAGGAGTACCTGAGTTCAAATCCGACCTCAGACACTTAATGATTACCTAGCCGTGTGGCCTTGGGCAAGACACTTAACCCCACTGCCTTGCAAAAGCAAAACAACAACAACAAAAAAAGTAGAAAGGGAAACAGAGCCATGGTGAAGATCAAATGAAATGATATATGCAAAGCAATCTGCAAATTTTTGACATGCCATATGATGCTTAGTTCTCAAAGAAGACCATGGACATCAGGGAGGTGAGGCCATGACAAGGAAGTGAATAGGATTTGAGTGACAGGGTATTATGCAGTCGCCTTACTTTCTTCTCTGGGTCCAGTGGCTAGATATGAATCAGGATGGCTGGAGAAGACAATGCTAGGCAATCAGGGTTAAGTAACTTGTCTAAGACCAAACAATTCAGTTAGTAATTGTCTAAGGTGACACTTGAACTTAGATCTTCCTGACTTCAGGGTCAGTGCTCTACTCACTGTGCCATATAAATACCAGATACAATGAGCATCATCATCACCTAACCCAACAGGAATATGGCTTTTGTAGGTTTTGTATCACATTTTCTGGAACTTTCAGGGCAAAGGGCTTATAGATTCAACCCCCCCCTCAAATTTTCAGGATAGTTTCTCCAATTTTGTCTTTCTTTGTATCCTCCAGAATTTGGCACAGTGATAGTGCTTATTTATTTATTTGTTAATTTATTTGTTTGTTCTTTCGTTCGTTTTTTTTTTATTATTCTTTTTAGATTTTTCAAGGCAATGGGGTTAAGTGGCTTGCCCAAGGCCACACGGCTAGGTAATTACTAAGTGTCTGAGACCAGATTTGAACCCAGGTACTCCTGACTCCAGGACTGGTGCTCTATCCACTGCACCATCTAGCTGCCTGATGGTGCTAATTTAGCACATAGTAGTGTTCAATAAATATTTTTTTACTTGACTTGAACAGTAACTGAGACTGAATAGAGATTTTCCAACTCCTTAGGAAGGTCAACCTTAACTTGAACTGGCTTCCCTTCATCCCAATCTACAGATAAGGTCAGTGAAGAAAATAAGAATAATAACATTTTTCTAGAATTTAACAAAATTGTCTTATTTGATCCTCACCAAGAGGTAGCTAGGAGATATTGGACTTGGAGTCTGGAAGATCTGAGTTCAGATTTAACTTCTGACACTGTGTAACCCTGGGCAAGTCACTTAAAACCTTAGTGTGCCTCAATTTCCTCAATTGTAAAATGGGGATAATAATAATAAAAAGAGCTGTTGTGGAAATAAAAAAAAAGATCATGTTTGTAAACGGCTTTGCTTAGCATTGGCATGCTAATTTCCTTCCTTCACAATTGTCTTGTCAGGTACTATAGGCATTTATTTTAAAGGTGAGGAACCTGGTGCTCACTCAGAAGGGTAAGTGACTTAGTACTTTTGTTTACACAACTAGTTTGTATCAGTGCTAGGCTTTGACGCTAGCCCCTTCCTTATTCCACTCCAATGCTTCTTACCCAAAGCTCAGTACTAAATGATTTACCAAGGGGATAGGTCCTATTGAACCTCTCCTGGAGCCAGAGATAGGGTGTAGGATGGAGAGATCAATCGGAAAAGGTATTTCAACAGCTCCCCCCCTTGTCCAGAATTCTCACCTTATTTCTATCTCATGGCTTTCCTAGCTTCCTTCTAGTCTCAGCTAAAATCCCACCTGCAAGAAGCCTTTTCTGATCCCCTTTCTATTTTATAACCAAATATTCCTGGTTTGTATGTTGTCATTTGCATGTTGTTTCTCCCATTAGACTGTGAGATCCTTGTTATTGCCTTTCTTTGCTTTGAGTTCAGTACAGTGCTTAGCAGTTCAGTAGGCTCCCCTGGCTAAAGGATGTCAGAAGAAAGGAAGTATATAGAGATCCCAATCAAAGTCATTGCTACTTTTCTCGAATAAGTTTTATCCAGAAACATATTTCTATTTCTGTGTCCATTTCTAAGACTTTTCCCCCAGTTTCTTGAACTCCCTGCTCTTAATCTTAGAGAATTAGGGAGGTCCTTTCTTCTGGTACAAGAGTTCATTTCTAGCTATTAGTGAACGTGAATGGAGAAAAAAATGTATCTTTTCACTAATCCCTAACTGAAATTTGGTATTTTATCCAATTATTTAAAAAATGTTATTCTGAGAAAAGATCTACCAGACTGACAAATTAATATGATGTTTATGATAAATTTATGATAAAATAAATGGAAAATGATATTATGATAAACTACTATGATAAAAATAAAATATTATGGTAAAAATAAAAATAACAAGTGAAAAGTCCCTGGCTTAGTGGTCCAGAGAGTTAGTTGCTGTTGTTGAGTTGTGTCCAATTCTTCATGACCCCATTTGGAGTTTTCTTGTCAAAGATGGTTTGACATACTCTACAGAAACATTGCCTAGTTAGGTACCGTGATGTGGCTCAACAGCACCATCTGCTGGGGAGCTGTTTCAAGCTAGCAAAACCTATACTTGAGAGAGAAGATATTGAATAAGTGACACTCAGTTCTTGTCTGTATATGTATGGTAGGAGGGTGGGGGGTAAGGAGGTGAACACATCATGAAGAAAAAGTATGGAGGGAATCAGAGCTAGATGCACAGAAAGTTAGTGAGAAAAAGGACTTAGCACTCTCAGAGCATCCAGTTCCCTTTACAAAAACAAATGCTTTGACAGATCCAGAAAGTCATAATAATGACTGGGGATTGGAGTGAAGAGGGACAGACTTAAAGGAAGAAAAGTTAGAGTAGAGAAAGTCTTTTGAATCGGTGGGGGGGTCATGAAATGAATTTGGACTCAGACACTGGGAAAAAAAGAGAGAATTAGGTAATTTCAAGATTGTTAGGAAAATTTAAGTAAATATTAAAAACTTTTTTGTGGGGATGGGAGAGGCAGTTGGAGTAAAATGACTTTTCAGGGTCATCCAATTAGAACATATCTGAGGTTGGATGTTAATTTAAGTTGATCTGACTTCAGAGCAGTTCTCTATCCTCTGTGCCATCTAATTGCCCCAGAAACCTTAAAAAGTCATATAAATTTGTCTTGATTTTCATTTGTTTACTCCCTGTGGATCTACAGAGTTTCATCTATGTGGGAAGCTCTTGATTTGGAAATTCCCTTTACTAATATAGATTTAAGAATCCAGCATGCCTATAATCCTTGCTACTGGGAAGGGCTGAAGGAACACTGGTGTTCTGAACTTCTGGGTACTAGCCTGGCACCAATATAGTAAGTCCCTAAAGGCATAGGTGGGGAATAGACTGCCTAAGAAGGGTCAAAGCACCCATGTCAATCAGGATGGGATTGGGCTGTAAGTGGTGACTGGATTCCTAGCTTGAGAGAAACAGTCTTGAAAATGGATGAACCAAAAAATTTTGTAGAATAGAGATTTGGTTGAGAGGCTGAGAAAGTTTCAGAGGTAGAATTTGAACCTGTTTTCCTGACTACAAAATCAACCCTTTATCCACTATACTAGGCTGCCTTTCTGAGTAGCTATTCACATTTTGATTATCTAATCAAAAAGGTTGTAAACTAGGGATGAAGAAGACTGTCTATTTATATCTCCCAAGCCCAATACCATGGAGAATAGGTATAAGGTAGATAGAAGGGAATAAGGGAATGGGAGAAACACTTATTATAGAGAACCTAGAATTGCCAGGCACTAGATTAAGCAATTTTTTTTAACAAATGTTATCTCATTTCATCTTCAGAACAACTTTGAGAGGTAGGCACTACTATTATCTCCATCTGAGGGAATTGAAACAGAGATTCAATGTCTTGCCCACAATCTCACAGCTAGTAAATGTCTGAAACTGGTTTTGAACTCAGTTCTCCCTGGCTCCAGACCCAGCATTCTTTTCATGTTATTTAGCTATCCCAAATGAGAATAGTAATTCAGATACCCAGGAGGTCACAAGATGAAATCCAAGCAAAGAACTAGGGGTAAAATCCACGGCCTCAATTGTCTATGCAGAAATGAGAAAAGATTGGACAATAAACAAGATGAGTGACACACAAAACTAACACACAAAAAAAAGTTAATTTGGTCTCTTGGGTATCACCCAATTATGGTGGGACACAACCCATGGTATATGACTCTGGATGGGTTCACTATATTCAAAACAGATAAAAGTGGAACTGGATGAGGTGGGACATTATTGTATATTAATGAGGCTAACTTGTCAGAAAATTTGGGAATCAGACGAAAAAAACATGTTGGATAATGTTTAAGTGAAAGTTAATGGTGGATCCAACCATTCTGGAGAGCAGTATGGAACTGTGCCCAAAGAGAATTAAAACCAATTTGAACCCTTTGAACTAACAAAACTAATAATAGGCCTATATTCAAAAGATATCATAAAGAATGGGAAAAATCCCATTCAAAGTTTTTATTTCAAAAATATTTTTAGGAGTTCTTGTGACTTTCTATTAGGGAATACCTGAAGAAGTTATGGCATATAAATGTTATCGAGTACTATTGTTCTATAAGAAATCATGACTGGTTAAAATTTAGAGAAGCATGGAAAGAATTACACAAACTGATGCTGAATGAAGGCAACAGAACCAAGATCATTGTATATATTAACAACAATGTTTGGGGCAGCTAGGTGGCAGTGGATAGAACACTGGTCCTAGAATCAGGAGGACCTGAGTTCAAATCCAGCCTTAGACACTTAATAATTACCTAGCTGTGCGACCTTCAGCAAGTCACTTAACCCCATTGCCTTGCAAAAAACTAAAAAAACAAAACAAAACAAAACAAAAACCAACAAAGTGAGTGGAAGCAACTCCTTTCAACAGTTCAGAGAACTAGGACAGCACTGGGAGACCTATCATGAACACTATCATCCATATCCGGAGGGGGAAAAAACTCCCCCAAAACAAAAAAAACCCACAGAAACTGAATGGATACTATGATCATTTTTTTTAAAAAAAATTGCTCTTATGTTTTCCCTTCCTATTCTATCATTTGGGAAAAACAAGATTTCAAAGCATTCAGAGGAAGGCTAAGTAAGATCATATGGGTTAATATTCTTCTGGGGAAAAATACTCAAGAATGAAATCCTGACAACATTATGTCTGGGTTTTCTTTCTTTTCCTTTAGACCTAATTACTCATATACAAAATGACTAATAATAAACATGTTAAACACAAATGTACATGCATAACTTTTGCCAGACTGAGGGGATGGGGGTGGGAAGGAGGGTTGTAGAAAAATGAATAAATTGTAAATATGCAAGTGGATGAATGTTGAAAAACTTTCCTAATATGTAATTGGAAAAATAAAATAAAATAAAAGTTAATGGTGGAGAAATGGAAATTATTTTTTGTGACTGTATTATAATACAGACTACTCATACAGAATGAGGACATAGATGAGGAGTTTGGGAAACAGATCAGAAACCCAAAACAATCCTAGTTGGGAGGAAAAATGGGATTTAACTGAAGATCATCATGAGGATGGGGAAGTTAGGTGGCACAGTAGATCACTGGACCTAGAGTCAAAAAGATTCATCTTTAGGGGTTCAAACCCAGCCTCAGAAATTTAACTTAGCTGTGTGATCCCAAACAAGTTACTTAACCTTGTTTGCCTCAGTTCCTGCCTCTGTAAAATGAGCTGGAGAAAGAAATGGTAAGCCACTTGAGGATCTTTGCCAAGAAAATCCCAGGAGTCAAAAAGAGTTGAAGACAACTGAACAACAACAAATTATGAGACACAAAAAGGACTCATCATCCAATTTAGATTTTTAAAAAAATTTTACAGAAGATGGACAAAAGGCCAGACAATGAAGGATTAATTCAAGAATGTATCAAAGTCCTATAACAAGAGTGTCAGGAGAGTAAAGGTTTAGAATGACCTGAGGTTGATTAGGAAAGCTATGGACAGCAGCAATTTTTTTTAAATTAAAGCTGAGTTGGGAGAAAAAAGATCAAAGAACATATAAAACCTTGGGAGCCAAATTGTTTAATTATTTTGTTTCTGTTTTCTCTGCCAAAGGGAATGACCTTTGCACTGGAAATTCAAATGGAACAAAAATGGATAGGAATAAATAGAAGTAAATGAAAAAAGTCTTTACACTTGGCCAAAAAAAGTCAACTTCATAGTGCAAGTTTGGGAGGCATGGTTACACATAGCTTACTGCCTTGAAAAAATTCTGGGTGTCTTAGTTGACTGCAAGTTCAATATAAGTCAGCAGTGTGATGTGACAAGCTTAAAAACTAATGTGCAAAGAAAAAAGAAAGTATATAGATTGTAATTGTAATGTCATTGAATGATTTCAGTTCATAAGATCAGTGGACTAGTAGGTAGAAGAAAATATTAATAAATATGATAGTTTTAAAAATATTATTATTTCAAAGGTATTAAAAAGCAAAACCAAAAAACCCCAACAAACACTAATGAACTTGGTTACTGTGAAAGGAATAACTTCCAGGAAAAAGGAGGAGATAGTTCCACAGTACTCTGTCCCTATCAGACCTCATCTTCAGTATTGCATTCATGTCTGAGTATTATAGTTTAAGAATTACACTTAATAATATGGAGAGTATTCAAAGGAGGGCAACTAGCATGGTAAGGGTTTTGAGTCCATGTCATTTTAAGGAAATAGGCATATTAGGAGAAACAAAAGAGCTGTCTTCAAGTATTTGAAGGGTAATAATGTGTTAGAGGGATTCTATTTGTTTTCTTTGGCCCTAAATATTAGAACCAGTATCTATAACTGGAAGCTGCCAAGAGATAAATTTAGGCTTGAGTGTCAGAGAACACTTCCTGCTTTGAAAAGTGGGCAATGGGCACCTGAACCTCCAAAGAGGTCTTCAAGAAAAGTCTGTAAGAGCCCTTGATATGTACATTATAAAGGGGATTCCTTTGTGTCTGATTTGAACTAAATGCTTACCAAAGTCTCTTTCAACTTTAAATTCCATGATTTTGTGATTGTTAGAACACAGGAAAGGGACACAGTGTGCTCACCTTGATCTCTTCAGCCTCAGAAAATGTGTCTGTTTCCTCTTCTGTGGGCATCTCTAGGTCAGACTCCTCAGAAGCAATGGGCACCTGAACTGTCAAGTATGGGTTGTTGATAAAGTTCATATGATCAAGTTCAATACTAGTTGGTGGACAATCCACCACATCAATGTGGTTTAGGATGTGGTTGTCTTTCTTTAAATCTTCCTCGTCTTCTTGCTGCTGCTCCTTCTTTTCTTCTCCATTTTCCCCATTCTCAGCATTCTGGGGTTCCTTCTTCATGTCCCCAGGAGCCAGGATCTTACCGTGTAAGAGGGCCAGGATGAAGGCTTTTGTATAATCAATGGCCCAGGTGATACGACCAATGGCAATCTGAAGGTTGTTCATCTCCCCATCATCGTCAGAGGCTGCCAGGCTGTCAGCACTGAAGGAGCTCAGGAGCAGGGCAAGGAATAGATTCAAGACCTGGAAAGAAAATTATGTCTGAGTTACCCTGGGCCAGTTTGCACCCTCTAACCAGGACCCTCCCACCCCTTGGAAACTCTGTGTCCCTTCTATGTCTGTCTGAGACAGAAGAAAACTGGTCAGCCTAAGCCCACCTCCCAAATCAGGGAACAGGGACTGAGGATTTCTTTCCTTCATCAAGGTGGGAGGAAGAGATACAGGACAACAGATCACCACCTATTGAAGAAAAGACCAATCAGGCATTTTTTTTAGCTTGGGTTTGGATAGAGGAACTTGACAGTCAAGGTGTTATTTTAGTGAAGGTGGAACATATCATGGAAACATGATGATGGGGAGGGATATTCCATCTCTCCCTTGTTTAGAGGATTCTGGATCCATCTACCCCCTCAGTATCTCTAGCAGGTCCACCTCCAGTTAGTCCTCCTTTAAACATGCCTAGATATACCTGAGAGAGGCAGGGTCATGATAAATAGAAAACTAGAGTTGGCCTATTTAAAAGTTGTATTACCATGGCAACTCTCTAAGACCTTATGTTAAAAAAAAAAAGTTTGAGAATTACCACTGGCATTGGAAGAGGAATATTTCATATGAAAACCATCAGAAATCCTTGATGTATCTACATATATATTTTCCTTATATTACTGTAACAAGTAGTAAGTAGGGCTTTGTTCAATCCTTTCAGAAATGTCTAATTCTTTGTGACTCCATTTTTGGGGGTTTTCTTGGCAAAATTTTGATGTGGTTTTTCCATTTCCTTTTCCTTCTCCAACTCATTTTCCAGATGAGGAAACTGAGGATGACAAAGCTACTAAGCGTCTGAGGCCAGATTTGAATTTAAGAAGATGACTCTTTCTGACTCTAAGGTTAACACTATCCATGGCACTACTTAATTGCTCTAGTAAATAATGCTACTCATCACAAATCACTAAGTTTTGCAAAGCATTCTCCTCATCATTATCCTGTGAAAAAAGGGAGTAATAATAATAAAAATGATAACAAATAATAATAATAAACTAGCTTTTACATAGAACTTTAAGATTTATAAATTTATAATTTTTTTCTCATTTTGTCTTTATAATGACTCTGGGAGATAAGGTCTCTTCTAATCTTATTTTATAAATGAGGAAACTGAGTCAACAGAGAGAGATTTAGAAACTTTCTTGGGATCACACAGCTAGTGAGTATCTGAGGTGATCTTTGAATTCTGGTCTTTCTTTCATTCCCAGTGTTCCATCTACTGAGCCACCTACTTGCCTCTTTACTTGTAGTATTAGTATTATTAGGGATTGGGGTAGGTTTCATTAGTAAGGAGAATTCCTGAATAAGAAAACTCCACAGAACACTTTTTTAAAACTTTGAAAGTTTCTTAGCACACAGGGAGGTTACATGATTTGTCCAGGGTCCTCTAGCGAGTTGGTATCTCAAGTAGTGAACCCAGTTCTTCCTGACTTTAAAAGTCAGTTCTCTATCCATTATTTCATCTTGTCTATTAAAGAAATATAAATATATCCATTATAACAAGATGGGATAGAACTTAATCTCAATGATTTGAAAGCAACTTGTCCAAAGTCACATAGCTAGTAAATGTCACAGCTAAGATTCAAACTCAGGTTTCCTGATTACAAGCCCAACACTCTTCCCACTAGACTGTGCTGCTTTCTAAAAGAAAACATTCCCAACAGCACCTGTCTCATTTGTATCTTGTCTTTCCTGGCTCCACTTCTGGGAAGGGTGGTCTCCATTTCCTCATTCCTAATAAAAGAGAATAAACCCTGAAGCTCCGGCTGTTTGCCAAAATTCTGTTCCAACTGAACTGTTAAAAAGACTGCCAACTACTGCTCCATGGCTAAATCTAATGCTTACTCTCTCTAACCCTTGGTACTTTGATACTACTGGCCATTCTCTATTCCTTCTTAAATCTCTTTTTGTCTCCCTGTCACCTCGTGTTCTAGGATACCATACTCTCTTTATATTCCTCCAGCTTCCCTAACCATCTGTTCTTTGTCTCATCCACTGACTCCTCTACAGATGTGGCTTTAATCTTATAACTTCAAGAGTGCCCATCAATTGGGGAAAGGTTGAAAAAGTTGTGGTATCTAGTTGTAAAGGAATACTATTGTGCTAAAAGAAATGATGGGTAGAATACTCTCAGAAAAACCTGGAAAGACTTACACGGACAGATGCAAAGTGAGATGAGAACCAGGAGAACACTGAATACAATAACAGCATATTATAAGATGATCAGCTATGAGTGACCTAGCTCTTCTCAGGGATACAAAGAACCAAGACAACTATGAAAGACTTAAGATGACAAATACTATCTATCTCCAGGGAAAGAACTAATGGAGTCTGAATACAAATTGTAGCATCCTTTTTTCATGAGGGGGTTTTTGAATCTATGGTTTCTTTTATAGCATGACTAATATGGAAATATGTTTTGCATGACTACACATGGATAACCTATATCAAATTATTTACCTTCTCAATATGGGAGGGTGGGAAAGGAAGGAGAGAATTTGGAACTCAGAACTTTAAAAATGAATGAAAAATTGTTTTTACATATTATTGGAGAAAATAAAGTGCTAAATTAATCAAAAAATAAGAAAAGAATGGACCTCAGAAATGAATATTTCAAATATCTCATGACAAATTATAGTTGAAGACATTTCCATTATTCTGACCACTATCACTTCTGGAAGTTTCCTTGGGATAAATTCCTTCTTGAATTAAGGACCAGAATCCTCCAATTGATAAATGTCAAAGGATATGAAGAAGTAGTTCTCTCAAATGAAAACATTTAAGCTATCAACAGTCACATGAAAATATTCTCTAAATCACTAGGAATTAGAGAAATGAAAATGAAAGCAACTCTAAGATTCTACTTCATAGCTCTCAGATTGGCAAAGATGACCAAAAAAGACAATAAGTGCTGGAGGAGCTGCAGGAAAACAAGCATATTAATACACTGTGGGAGAAGCTGTGAATTGGACTAGATAATCTGTAAAACAATTTGGAACTATGTATCTAAAGTCAGTAAATAATATATATCCTTTAACCCAGCTATGCCAATCCTGGAGCAACTAGGTGGCAAAGTTCAAATCTGAATTCAGACATTTACTAGTTGTGTGACCCTGAGCAAGTCACTTAACTCTACCTCAGTTTTCTCAATAAAACAACAAAATACCACTCTTAGGATAATACCATAAAGAGGGGCAGCTAGGTGGCACAACGGATAGAGCACTGGATAGAGCACCGGCCCTGGAGTCAGGAATACCTGAGTTCAAATCCGGCCTCAGACATTTAATAATTACCTAGCTGTGTGGGTTTGGGCAAGTCACTTAACCCCATTGCCTTGCAAAAAAATCTAAAAAAAAAGAGAATGATACCATAAAGAGATTAAAGAAAGAAAAAAAGTAACTCACATGTACCAAAAAATATTTATAGTAGTACTTTTTTGTTAGTAGTAGAAGATTGGAAACTAAAGCAGTACCTGTCAAACTCAGGAATGATTGAACAAATAATGGTATATGAATTTAAATGAAATACTTATGTTCCATACGAAATAATGAAAGGGGGCAGCTGAGTGTTGTAGTGGATAGAGCACCTGCCCTTGGAGTCAAGAGGACTTGAGTTCAAATCCAATCTCAGACACTCAGTAATTACCTAGCTGTTGTGACCTTGGGTAAGTCATTTAACTCAAATAGCCTTGAAAAAACAAAAACAACAAAAAAAGAAATAATGAAAGGCAGCAAAATTTGGGAAGTAGGAACTGATGCAGAATGCAGTGAGGAGAGCAGTTTATACAATAATATGTAACATTGTAAAGACAAAGAATTGTGATAGATTCGAGAACTCTTACCAGTTACAGTCACAATCCATGATTTTGAGGAACAATGAAGGTTACTTAACTTCTGACAGAGGGATGCTATACTCATGGTATAGAATAGGATGTAGATTACTGGAAATGGCCAATGTAAGAATTTGCCTTACATGATTATGCATATTTATTGTATTTGAATATGTGAATTCATTCATGTTTACTTATGGTCCCATCAAGTCAGGACATTTGGTTTCTAATCCTGGCTTTGCTACCAGTTAGTCACAACCCTAAAGAAGTCACCTTCTCTGTCTAGTTGTCAGATTTCACTTCCAAAAAATTAACTATATGGTCTTTCCTTTCTAGCTCTGTCTGTGACCCTATAACCAGAAAATGAGAAATAAATAAATAAATAAATAAACCCAAATTTATCCCTTTTTGTCTTGGCTGCTTGGAAGCTCAGAGCTAACATTCCATATCCAGCTGCGACAACAAAGAGTTATTATTTCATGTCCAGCTGTGGCAATGAATTCATCCCACGTGTCTGGTAATGTCTATTTCCCCATATCCCCCTTTTCTGTTCTGTTTTTTTATTTTAGGATTCAGTATGATATAGTGTAAAAAAAGATGTTTAAATTAAAGGAGATGTTTGATTTAGAATTCAAAGGAGACCTTTTAGGTTATTGAGTCCAGTACCTTCATTTTATAGATATGGAAACTGAGGCAAACAGGTTAAGAGACTTGTTCAAAATCACAAAGCTATTAAATGTCTAAGGCAAAATCTGAGCCTTAGTCTTCCTAACTCTAAATCTGGTACTCTATCCATTATGCTATGCAGCCTCTCCCATTTCAAGTTACTTCCTCCACCTCCTTCTAAGGATCCTGACATCTGTAGCCAATCCCCTCTGCTGGAAGCCTTCTGAAGATACCTCATTCACATCTCCCTCTTTTCTCATCCCCTCTTCCACTTCTTGGGAGTATGTAGGAGGACTACCACAGATTCCCACTGAAGCTAGAGCTTCAGGGAGGCAGTGAGTGAGATTGGTGCTAAAGGTTAAGGTTTAGGTGAAAGGCCCTATATTGCAGTGGATGAAGAGTTGTCCTCAAAACCAGGAAGACCTGGGTTCAAGTTTTACCTCTGGTTGTGTGACCCTGAGCAAGTTATCTCTTAATATTCTAAACCAATAGAAGCAGTTAAATGGTGCAATGGATAGAGTGCTGGTCCTGGAATCAGAAGGACCTGAGTTTGCTAGCTGTGTGACTCTGGGCAAATCACTTAACCCTGATTGCCTCAGTTTCTTGATTTGTAAAATGATCTGGAGAAGGAAATGACAAACCCTTCCAGTATCTTTACCCCAAAACAGGTCACGAATATTCTCACATGACTGAACAACAACAAAAGCATATAAAGAGAAGGGGAAGAGAACTCTAGTGGTCTGAACCATTACCACACACCCTTTAGAGTTTACTCCAGACTACCCTTGAAATTTACTAAATATGTTTTCATCTGAGAACACTGATTATGTTGGTTATGTTTTGTCCTCAATCCCATACCCTCTGGTTATAATCCTGATTTCCCATGTCCCAGGATGACCCTCCAATTATGCTCTGACTCAGTCTCTCTGCTTTAGCTAAGTCAGCTAAGTAACTACCTGAATTCATCTGTACCTTTGTTTACTTCATTCCTGTACTTGGAAAGCTTTACTCCCTTACTTTTTCTCCTTGCCAATTCCTAAGGAATAGCATTTTCTCTGCAAAAGAGTTGGGGTTGTTTTTGTTTGTGTTTGGAGGACTGAAATCTTATCAAATGTCACTAGTGTGATATATAAAAATAAAAAATCTAAGTCAGTTTTAGGCTGCATTAAGAATAGTAGCAAGGCTAAGGAGGTGATGGACCTGCTATACTCTTCTAGAATGTTGTGTTTAGTTGTGGGAAGCCATGTTTTAAGAAAGTCATTGATAAGCTTGAGGTCATGAGCAGAGGGAATAACTAGTTAGCAAATATAATGAACCTGGGTCATATGGGGATCAATTGAAGGAAGCAGAGATGATTAGCCTACAGAAGAGGAATAGGAAGGGCATGGGAAGCCAATTTCAAGTATTTAAGAGGCTGTCACAGGGAACATGATTTTAGATGTAATTTGCTTTTCCTTGTAGGGTAGAGCTAGGAGCAAAGGGCTACAGGGAAGCAGAGTTAGCTGGACTCAGTTTCTGGGAGGACTCTCCTTCTGAATCCCTTGGCATCTGGTCAGTTGACTCTGTTCTCCCTCCTTGTCTCTGTTCTTCTTTGCCCCTGGCTTTTTCTCTACACTGTCCTTTTTGACTCTGCTCTGTCCTTCCCTATGCCCTGTCCCTTGTCTTCTCCCCTTTTCTCTCTACTCCTTGTCTCTATCCCTATCCTCTTCTGAATCCAGTTCCTTGTCTGTGCCCCTTTTCCTCCCTGTCCTTGCCTCTTGTCTCTGCCTCTCTTTCCCTACCCCTATCTCTTGTCTGTATCCCTCTCCCTTATCTCTGTTCCATCTTCCACTTGTTCTTGCCCCCTCTCTTTGCCCCAATCTTCCCTTCCCCTCCTCTTTGCTCCCATTCCCCCTTGACCCTGCCTATGATCTCTACTCCCATTCACCTCCACCTCTGTCCCATGTCTCTACCCCATACCTCAGTGTCCCTTCCCCTGCCTCATCTTTCCCTGGATCTAATTCCTGTCTCTCCCTTCCTCTGCCCTTGCTCTCTGCCCCTATCTTTCCCTGCCCCTCTCCCTTGCTTGTCTTTGATCCTGTAGAGCAGGCAAAATCAAGGCTCCCAGCTGTCAAGGAGGGGAGAGAAGGGGGCTGGGGTAGGGGGAGGAGTGGCCACCAGTTGCCAGAAACACATATGAGATGGGAATTAGCTGCTCTCTGGGTCAGCAGGGTTTGCACACGGTTCTTGCTTTGGTACATAAATAGCTGCTTCAGTCAGAGTAGGGCGTGTGTGCGTGCGTGCACATGTGTGTGTGTGTGTGTGTGTATGTGTATGTGAGAGAGAGAGTGGGGTGGGTGAGTGGAGTGTGACTGAAGAGAGCTACTCACACACTAGGTACTGCTGTAGGGCCAGGGACTGGGCTGGGTTACTGTGTCATTCTGAGTTACTTCCTCTCCTTCTCCCATAATAACCCAAAGGAAATGACAGTAGACACAGGGGGGGCAGTGGGGGGGCAGCACCAGGTCCCTACAGCTGCTGGTATATTTTCCTCCAGACACACACCTGTTGCCCACCTCCTTCTGGTGAGATGACCTAGCCCGGAGAAGGGGTGAGGGAGGGGGGAACTATAGCTCCATCATCACAATGCCCCTGGCCTCTCCTTCAGTCTTTGAGACTCTTGAACCAAAGGGCTAAACCAGAATGGACCTGGGAGAGTCTTGGCATGGGAGGTGTGTTCTTGTGAGATTCCTGAACACTGCAGCCAGACAGCATCACCACTCCTGCCAATGTATCTCCTTCTTTCCCTGGTACATATAAAATATATACAGATATACACTTCCAAGGCATGTTGTATCCTCCAAAGCTATTCCTTTTGGCCAGGGATTGTTTTTCATTTTGCTTAGTCCCCACCACACCTAGAATGGCACTTCAATGTTTGTTGCATTATAAGCATCATGGTCTCCTTCCTTCCTTGCTTCCTTCCTTCCTTCCTTCCTTCCTTCCTTCCTTCCTTCCTTCCCCCCAAACAACTCACAATGATATACCCCAAATACCAGTAAAGTAGGGATAATAATGATATAAACTTTCAATGTATTATGATGATGATGAAGATGACATACACCAACACACAAGCATTCACAGATCTAGAATACACAGTGAACCACTGGTTGACAAACACTGTGCCCACATAATATACTTATTCTACAGCACTATATTGCCTTATCATGATTAATTGACATGATAATACATAAAAATACCACAGGATTTGAAATTCTTTTGATGTGACTTTAGATAAGTCTCTAGTTTCTCATCTATAAAATGATGGGTATTGAACTATATCACAGAACTTGAAAGTTGAAAGGAACCTCAGCAGGAACCTAATTTAAGGCATTTTTGTTTTATTGTCTTCAGTCATATCTCATTCTTCATGACTCCATTTAGGGTTTTAATGACAAAGAATCTGGAGTGGTTTGCCATTTTCTTCTTTAACTCACTTTACAGATGAGGAAACTGAGACAGACAGGGTTAAGTGATTTGGTCACGATCACACAGCTGTGTGATATGTGTGATATGTCTGAGGCTAGATTTGAACTCATAAAAAGGATTGCTGATTTTGGGCTCTGAGTTCTTTCACTGCACCACCTAGCTGCCCTAATTCAGTCCATACAAGAATGAAATCTCTGCCATGATAGACCCAACAAGTAGCCATTTAGTCTCTGTTTGAAAACCTCCAAGATGGGAGGACCCACCACCTCCCGAAGCAGCCCATTCTACGTATGGTTAGCAAAAATTGTGTTAAAAATTTCCTTGCCTTCTAGTCTAAAATTTCCTTTTTGCAGTTTCCAAACCCCTTTGGTTCTGCCCCTGGGGCCAAACTAAAAAAAATTTACCCATTTCTTCACTACGTGACAGCTCTTCCAAAACCTGAAGGAACATTCTCCTTGAATCTTGTTCTGGTGAGAACAGACTATCTCTGCCATCTCTCTCTTTCAACTCTACATCCCATGATTCTAGGAAGACCAACACATACACTCAGGCTTGTATTCTGACAAATAGTGGCACAAATATACATTCTCCCTGGAATGGTATAGTGGAAAGAAGACTGATTCCAGAATCAGAAGACATGAGTTTACTTTGGAAGTTTACTGTCTACAAGATCCTGGGCAGATCACAACCTCCTTGGGGTTCTGTTTTCGCATCCATAAAACAAGGAGGTTGCCCTAGATGGCCTTTGAGTCCCCTTCCTGCTCTCTAGATCTGTGACTCCATCCTCATTCATACTGTTACCTTCTTGCTACAGCAGGATTAGAGTCTGGGAAAATCTGTCTTCAAGGACTGCTTCAGATACATTGGGTAAGTCACTGGTAAGTGCCCCCAAGGAATTCTGTGATTCTATAAATTGCAGAACAGTTGCTGATTTGCATTGACAGAAGTTATTTTCTTATTGGAAAGGAATCCCTGAATCCAAGAAATTACAGGTCCAGATAACATATCACTACTCATCCCCCAAAGCCTTCGCTTCAAAAATCCTTCTTTCTGGGAGGGGGATAAAGTCATAGTAAGGGGTTACAGAGAACAGGGTTCCTAAGGTCTTGGGGGGGTAAAGTCAAAGTCTACACCTGCTCCCAGAGTCTCTCTAACAATAATAATGATAAGGGGCAGCTAGGTGGTGCAGTGGATAGAACACCGGCCCTGGAGTCAGGAGTACCTGGGTTCAAATCCAGTCTCAGACACTCAATAATTACCTAGCTGTGTGGCCTTAGGCAAGCCACTTAACCCCATTGCCTTGCAAAACCCCCAATAATAATGATAATAATAGTATTAATAATGATAACAATATTTATATAGTGCTTAATATATACCAGGCACTGGTCAACACACTACAGTTATCTCTACTCTTGATCTTCATAATAACCCCAAGAAGTAAATATTGGGAAATTTAGGCAAACAGGAGTAGAGTGACTTGTCCAGGGTCAAATATTTAGTAAGTATCTGAGGCTAAATTCAAACTCAGGTCTCCCTGAGTGCAAGATTCAGTCCACTGATAGAGAATGTTAGAATTGGAGATGGGGCATAAATAATGTTGAACTGAGAACCAGGATGACCTGAGTTCAAATCCAGTCTCAATTATTTACTCAGCCTTATTTTGGCCTTCATTTCCTCATCTTTAAAATGGGAGATAATAATTATATCTGCTTCACAGGTTATTGTGAAGATTAAGCAAAATAATCCATAAAAACAAGCTCTATGTAAGTTCTAGCTTAGGTTGTTGCTGAAAACCCTTTTTTTCTTGCTTTTCTCCTTCCTCCCCTTTATAACACAAACTTCTTTCTTTATACTCCTTTAAAGACAGTGACTGCCTTCTAGAACCAGTCTAAAGTTTCTTCTTTCCTACTACCTGTGGGGACCTTGGGAATCTCCCCTTTCCTCTTCCCACAGTGGTACCTTCTCCCTCTCCCCACCCAGAGATCAGCATTTGAAAAGCATTTGAAAGATGCTGACCAGCAACCCAAGAATTTCACACATGTGGAATGAGCCCCTCCACCACCACCATCACAGAAGGTCAGCTGGGTATACAGCACGTGGCAAGGCTCAGCAGACAGCAAGAGTTGGGTGCCCCTTTTTTCACATGGGGCTAGTACCCAAGTGTGTCTGTCTGCTGTGCTAGGTTACAAAGAATTCCTAGTGATGTAATTTGAATGAGAGCTGTGCTATTACTTTGGGCAAGAGATGCCTCTGGGGTTGGGAGGTGACAAGTCTCCTCTTTACAAACACCAATTAAATATTGTTCAACTGGACAATGTGCCCCAACCTTTGCTGTATTCCCTTCCCTCTTCCAACCATCTCCTGCCCCTCTTCCCAAACAAATCCCACATACCAAACCCTGACTCATAGGGAACAGATGGAGCTTGGTATTGGGGGAGGGAAGAGAAAATTCCATTTTGACCCATTTCCAGGTTCTCACTGGAATAAGGGAGTAAGAGAAACTGGAAGGATGAGGATATATCTGACAACAGGCAATACAATATTGCAAAAGGGAATCAGGAGATCTGTATTTCAGCCATGTAACAGGTCATATTTTCCTCAAATTCTCATTCTCTTCCATTAAAAGAGCCAGGCTGAACTAGATAGATGATCTCAAAAGTTCTTTCTACCTCTAGTAATCTATGATTTTATGGAAACATAGAAGTTCCCTTTCTCCATTACTCACCACAAGATTCCCAATGACCATGACCATGAGAAAGACAGTGAGGCACATGGGCTGCCCGGCTACCTCCATACAATCCCACATGGTCTCGATCCACTCGCCACATAGGATTCGGAAGACAATGAGGAAGGAGTGGAAGAAGTCATGCATGTGCCAGCGGGGTAGACTGCAGTTAGAATCAATCTTGCACACGCACTCCTTATAGCTCTTCCCAAAGAGTTGCATTCCCACCACGGCGAAGATGAAGACGATGATGGCCAACACCAGTGTCAGGTTCCCCAAGGCCCCCACAGAATTGCCAATGATCTTGATGAGCATATTCAATGTGGGCCAGGACTTGGCCAGTTTGAAGACTCTCATCTGGGGATAGGGAGAAATATATAAGTATGTAGAGGAGAAATATGGTCTCCATCTTTGATGAAATCCTAGTCTGATGGAGTACACATCCCTCTTGCCTGTGAAAAATCATTTGTCCCCATCCTCTAGGAGTTCCTATCTTGATAGAAATAGGAAAGAGTATCAATATGGGATGGAGGTGGGGCCAAAAGGCAAAGATTTTAGTTCAAGTACTGCTGTTAACCAATTATCATAGGGTTTAAAGCTGGGACATTAAAGATCATTTAATCCAGTCCCCTCGTTTTACAGAAAAGGAAACTGAGCTCCAGATAGAGAATGAATGAGTTGTCAAGTTGATTGTTATTTAGTCATTTCAACTGTGTTCTCTTTGTGACCCTATTTGGGATTTTCTTGGCAAAGATGCTAGAGTGGTTTTCCAACTCCTCCAACTCATTTTACAGATGCTTGTCTTTGAGGAGTTCACAATTTGTGTCCAGTTACCAAGTCCAGTTGCTTCTATCTCTGTAATGTCACTTCTTTTTTATTCTCATTGCCACTACCCTAGAAGATGATTTTCTAAACCCAACCCTCCAGGCTCTTTCTTCTCCAATCTTCCATAATGACAGTTCTGATCATGTTAGCCCCATGCTCAAAACCCTTTCATATCTCCCTAGAGCCTACTAAATAAAGTTCAAACTCCTCAGGCAAGCATCAAAACCTTTTGTCTAGTCACTTTTTCAGTCTTATTTCACATTTCTCTCCTCCATGCTCTATCCATACTGCATTAGTTACTATTACCTGAGAGTCTTATGTAGACATAAAGATGGGACAATCCATCTCCCGTGTCTATTGTTTTTGGTTATACTCCTCAATTTCTTGTCTATTCTAAGAATATTCTATTTCTAACTTTTGAAATCTTACCCATCCTTCAAGCTCCATTTCAAATGACACTTCCAGAAAGCCTTCCTTGCCCTGACCACAATTAGAAATAATCAAGCCTCCAATAAGATTTTGTACTTCTTAGTAGTGTTATTATAATTTATTCATCATCATAGTTATTATATACTTATTGCATAATATTGAATATTTGCATCATATGCCCCATGCTAAATTTTAAGTTCTACATGGGCAGGCAATGTGTTCTAATTATCATTATATCTTCCCTTGAACTTAGTACAGCACATTAGACAACTAAGTGGACATTGGATAGAACAGTGAACCTCAGGTCAGGAAGTTATTGTTCAGTCATTTATCAGTTGTATGAATCTTGATGAACCCATGTGGATTTGTTTTTCTGTTTGTTTTTTGATAAAGATATTGAAGTAGTTTGCCATTTTCTTCTCTAGTTCACTTTACAGATGAGAAACTGAGGCAAACAGGGTAAAGTGACTTGCCCAGGGTCCCACAGTTAGTAAGTATCTGAGGCTAGATTTGAACTCAGAAATAAGAGTCTTCCTGTCTCCAAACTTGGAGCTCTTTACATTGCAACACCCAGTTGCCCAATTTTAAAAATTAAGGTGGTTCTATGAAATGATGGGGACAGGGGAGACATTGTACCAGCTCTTGTAGAGTTCACAATCCTACTGGGTAAAGTGTAGGCCCTGTCTTCAGGGTGCTCCCAGTTCAATAAGGGAGACATTATTCCTAACATTAGGAGACCCCGGTACTATGAAGAAACACTGTCCAAAATCTCTCAGTCTGAAGTAGAAGGCAAAGTTCCTGCCCTCAGAGAGCTCCCAGTTGAAAAAGGAGACATGTTTCTCACCATCAGAAGTCCCCAGCATAATGGTGGAGGGGACTCCTGGGCACTCTCTGGATAGGCACGTACCAAGCGGAAGGATCGAAGCACAGATAGCCCTTGCACATTGGCCAGTCCCAGCTCCACCAGGCTCAGGGTGACAATAAAACTGTCGAAGATGTTCCATCCCTGCTGGAAGTATTCGTAGGGATCCATTGCAATCAGCTTCAGCACCATCTCTGCAGTGAAGATGCCTGTGAAAACCTGGAAGAACAATCAGAATCACAACAATCACAACCTAATCTCTTCCCCTCCATTCACAGAAAGACCCCTTCTTGCTCATGCATACAATGACTGCCAGAAATCCCCTTTCCTAGTTTACTCCTTTAGAATTCTCTCCTTTTGGATTATGAATCACTTTAAGACATCAAGAAAGGAAACCCAGAGATGTGTACACCAGAGCTGTACACTTCAATAACTGATGGTGTACTGGATTTAGAATCAGAAAAACCCGAGTTCAAATCCTGCTTCAGACATTTATGAGCTGTGTGACTCTAGGCAAGTCACTTAACCTTGCTTTAGTTTCCTCAACTATAAAATGAAAATAGCAATAGCACTTCCCTCCCAGGATCAAATAGGACAATATTGTACAGTATACAGCATATAATAGGGCAGTATAAAGATATATTCCCTTCCTTTCCCTTTCCACTTCCTTACAGTTTCCAGAGAACCACAAGACATCAGAGAAGGGGTCCCAGGGCTGTGAGCCTTAGCAGCAATTTATTTCCTAGGCTTAGAAGGAAACAGTGGCAAGAGAGCAGAGATGGGCATGGTCCCAGAGGCTTCTGCACCCTGGCTCAGCACCTGAATTCAACAAGCATTATGTACAAAGAACACAGAGAAAATTTGGTGTGGACCCAAAGAATTCTTTTCTTGATTAAACTTCAGGTGCTGTTGACTTTATACGCCTGAGATGAGATTTGGGCGGGGAGGTACCCTCTAGGGTAGAGTGGGGAATAGATGAGGGAACTGGAACCCCCCTTTTCAAAAGCCCTAGCCCCTGTGAGTATCAGTTAGGTTTCTGATCCTTATTTCATCCTGGGATTTGAGCTGCTTAGCCTCAAAGCTGTCAGAGGAGAGAGCTCAAACCATAACCTAGGGACTCAGGCCTTCAGAAGGGCCTCTTTCCCCACCTGCCTCAAGCCCTCTCTGGGGAGTCTTCTTTAGGCAGAGCAGATGCCCAGATCATAGAAAACTGCAAAGGTTCAGGGACCAACCAGAGGAACACACCCTAAAGCAGCTGTGTGGCTTAATCAAAGGGAAAACCCATTTCCAGACCTGATCCTGTATCTCTGGAGGGAAATTCCTCGGGGCCTCTTTGACCATCCCAGTTCTTTTGCTTGTCACTCCATTTATACCCTAGTTCTCACCCTGTAGACATACAGGGCTTTATGAGCTTTTCTCTAGACCCAGACCTGATTCCCATTCTTCCTTGGTATCTCTTGTCTCCCCACAGAGGAGGTTTTTCAGGACCCATCCCTCCCCAAATCCATTGTAGTAGGAGCTAAGGCAAGGACCAGAGTAGGCTCAGCTTCCCTTTGTCTGGGCCTGGCTCCCAGCAAGGGCTGGGAATGAGGTGCTAATGCTTCTAATGGTGAGGGGATAAGCACAGAGATCAGTGCATGTCAACAATAGAGAGGGAGGGTGGGGAAGGGAAATTGGGGCAGACTGGCAGGCAAGCCTGGAAACTTTAGGACTAGAGAGTGGAAAAAGAGGAGACTCTGGAGCCCAATAATTCCTAGGCACTCTTATCTCTCCTTCTGGGAACCTGCATGTGTCATAATCACTCTGTGCATCATTTGTACAGAATTGTATCTCCTGTTCTAGGAAAGGGCCAGGACCCTGAGACATGGATCCCCTTCTCCAAGACAGTCTAATTCTAAAGACCCATCATGCTTTCAATGACCTAGGTTGCCCAGTTATCATCAAGAACCATCACACATAACTATACATAACTCTTGATACTTCCTCAGGACCTTCCCACAGACATCCACATATCCATACCATCATCTACACTATTACAGACATCTTCCAGACACTTTCAGATGCAGCTTAGAAGTTTAGAGCTAGAAGGAACCTCAGAAATCATCTGAATAATCCAACCCCCTCATTTTAAAGATGAAGAAACTGAAGTCCTAAAAGAAGTAACTTGCCCAAGTTCCACATGACCATCCATAGTGAAGATAAGAAGCAGAGTCATGCTTTGTTATCTCTATGATAAAAACCCAAGAACCCAGGAATAGAAAGTCTCTCTTACCCTGACTCCCAACTCTGCTTCCAGTCAAGTTCCCTATAACCTTCCTCCAGAGAAGAAAATTGGACCTGATAACTTCATGAAGATTGGACCTGATAACTCTCTCTTCAGGTATTTCAGGGTCTACCACCTGAGTGAGTATTTGTTGTTGTTCAGTCATATTCAATCATGTCCAACTCTTCAGGACCCTATTTGGGATTTTCTTTGCAGAAATACTGGGGTGATTTGCCATTTCTTCTCCAACTCATTTTACAGATGAGGAAACTAAGGCAAACAGGGTGAAGTGATTGACCCAAGATCATCTAGTTATGAAATGTCTGAGGTCAAATTTGGACTCAAAAAAGATGAGTCTTCCTGACTCCAGACCTGGTAGTCTATCCACTGTGCTAATTAACTATACCTCTTAAGAGAATGCACTTATTGAAAATTCAGTTAAAAAAAGTTCTCACCTCTAAAATACTCAGCACTGTCAAATATCAGAAGCAGATACAGATTTCTCTATGGAAATGACTAAATAAAAGGTCTTGCCACCTGCACTCTAAGGACCACTAGACCTTTCCACCTGACTTGCAGCCAAAACTTTTTACATATGTGATTTCCCCCATCCATTATAGATTATAGATTCAGAATTAGAAGTTTAACCTCCACTCATTTAGAATGGACATGCCTTGAGAACAGGGAATGGCCTACTTTTTTAATTTGTATCCCAACACTCAACATAGTGCTTTGCTCATAGTGAACGCTTATTGAATGTTTCACAATTCATTCATTCTTTGTGTCACCTACAGACTGTCCCCCCTCACCATCCCCTATATTGAGTGAAATTCACCACATCTGCCCATTCCTCTGCTTCCCCGTCTCCATAGATATCCCTCCAACCCTTCATCCCCTGCTGTACCAGGTTGCCCACAGAGAGCACATGTTCAAACTCAGGAGTCATGGGGTAGTGCTCCATGGCCATAAAGAGTGTGTTGAGTACAATGCAGATGGTGATGCCCAGGTCCACAAAGGGGTCCATGACAATCAGGTATACAATCTTCTTTAGCTTCACCCACGGAGTACAGCAATTCCACACCAACAATGTATGGGCACACTTGTACCACCATGGTGGACACTTCTGATGGGCCCCCTCCAACTCTGGGGATAGGGAAAAGGAAAAAAAAAAGAAAAAGAAAGCTCAAGGTGTTTCAGGTCCATTATCCCTCCATCTAAATTTGGAATCATCTGGGGGCATGGTGAAACTCTACCCATGAGGAGGAACCAGGAGTAAGAATTACTAGGTTCTTCTAGAGGACATTTAGAGAGACTTCTGTACTCCTTGTGAATGGACATGACAATAGGAAAGGATTCTCCTTCTACCTCCCCTTCACCCTAACCGCATATCAAAAGGGCAGCAAAACTTGTCTTCAGGAAGTTCTTTGATTTGAAAGAAGTGTCACCTAGGCCTGGGAGTTAGGGAAGGGAAATTGGGGAGAAGTGTGACTTGGATTAGGAGTAGATGAGATTAGCAGCACCTAGGACAGAGATCCTTAACTTTTTTGCTCCCAATATATCTTGGCTTTCAGTAAATCTTCCCATGCTCCTTATTCAACATGAATAGGAAATAAATTACAGAATTTATCATGCATATGAATACAACAATAATATCGATAAGATAATATAATCATTTTGCAAAAATTCCCCATGCCCCTTTCTTGTGTGGCCCATGGCAGAGCATAATGAGGAATACATATTAAAACTTTTTGTGTTGGGGGCGACTAGGTGGCGCAGTGGATAGAGCACCGGCCTTGGAGTCAGGAGTACCTGAGTTCAAATTTGACCTCAGACACTTAATAATTGCCTAGCTGTGTGGCCTTGAGTAAGCCACTTAACACCACTGCCTTGCAAAAACTAAAAAACAAACAAACAAAAAAAAAACTTTTTGTGAATGTCCACACATCTTTTTAAATTTTTTTTGGCAGGGCAATGGGGTTAAGTAACTTATCCAAGGTCACACAGCTAGGTAATTATTAAGTGTCTGAGGTTATTTGAACTTAGGTCCTCCTGACTCCAGGGCCAGTGCTCTATCCACTGTGCCACCTAACTGTCCTTACCCACACATTTTTAATGTCAAAAAATCTCACTTTCCATGGGATGGAGGTATCTATTTTGTGATGAATCAAATTCCTATTATGAAAATTTAAAGCCTCAAATAGACAGTGGGAAAGGGTAAAAGAAAGTTCTTTAAAACCTTGCCTAGGACATACGAATACCTTCTCCCAGCTTTGGGGTACATATGATATCTCAACTGACATTTCAGCTATCTCTTGACATCCCCTGGATGTTGTCTCAGACTCAACATATTCTAATGGATCTTCTTCCTGACTTCCCTGACATGCTTCTCCTCCTAACTTCCCAAATTTTGCTAATGTCTTCATCATTCTTCCAGGCACAAGTTGAGTCCTTCTATTCCTTGCCATTCCTTTTTTATATTTAGGATTTTTGCAAGGCAAATGGGTTTAAGTGGCTTGCCCAAGGCCACACAGCTAGGTAATTATTAAGTATGTCTGAGGCCAGATTTAAACTCAGGTCCTCCTGACTCCAGGGCCGGTGCTCTATCCACTGCGCCACCTAGCCGCCCCTTTGCCATTACTTTTGTTAATTATTAGTTCACACCTGTAGTACTACTATGATAATTCCCCAGTAGATCTTTTTGTTTCATTTTTCCCCTTTCAATCTATCTTAGGTACCATTGCTAGATTAATCTTCCTAAAAGTATAACTCTATTTTCCCTCCCTTTCTTTTTCTTTCTTCCTCCTTCCTTTCCTCCTTTACCCCCTTTTTTCTTTTCCTTTCCTTTTCTTCATTCTTTTCTTTCTTTCTTTCCTTCCTTCCCTCTTCCCTCTTCCCTCTTCTTTCCTTCCTTCCTTCTTCCCTTTGTTCTTTCCCCTTCCTTTCTTCCCTTTTCCTCCCTTTCCTTCTTTTCTTCTTTCCTCTCTCCTCTCTCTTTTCTTCCTTCCTTCCTCTTTCCTACCTCCCTTACTTCTTTCTTCCCTTGCTTCTTCTTCCTTCCCTCTTTTCCTTCCTTCCCTCCCTCTTTCTTTCTCTTCCTTCTCTCCTTCCTCTTTTCTCTTTCCTTCCTTCCTTCTTTCCTCCCTTCCTCCCTTCTCTCCCTCCCTTCCCTCCCTCCTTTTTCTCTTTCTTTCTTTCTTTCTTTCTTTCTTTCTTTCTTTCTTTCTTCTTCTTCTTCTTCCTTTCCTTCCTTCCTTCCTTCCTTCCTTCCTTCCTTCCTTCCTTCCTTCCTCTCTCTCTCTTTCTTTCTTTCTTTCTTTCTTTCTTTCTTTCTTTCTTATTCTTTCCTTTTTTCTTCATTTTTCTTTCTTTCTCTTTTTTCCTTCCTTTCCTCCTCTCTCTTTTCTTCCTTCCTTCCAAACTTGCATGCTTTTCCAAACCTATGTATTTTGGAAAAGGAGCTGGGACAATCAGGCATAGAGAGTAAAGGAAGAGCCCAATTGCTACACTCATTGGTAACCATGATGACCTATGGGAAGTCTTCCAGTAAATTTGCATAGTGAATCTATAGAGGATCTAAGATGAAACATAGACACTAATCACATCAGACTACAAGATGTGGATGAGTTGAGATCTATATCATTGAAAAGAGTTTCCACATGAGTAAGATCCTAAATTCTCTGAAGAACTATTGGAGAAGTATATGTGATTATTGTCAAAATCTTTGTATGGTGAATTTTGATGGATGCAAATCTCACCATTCTGAAGCAGAGGGATGAGGTTAAAGCAGTAGCAGCAATCACCACCAAAAACCCCACAAGCATTCTCCTGAAGTGAGAATAATGCATACTTCCTGAGGGAAAATATTATTCTCTGATTTTTGACTGCCTAACACAATAACTGATGCCACAGCAGGTACTTAATAAAACTGTTTGTTAAATTGGATTAGAAAATAATCTTGATTTGTTCCCTATGACTTCTCAGCACAACCTAGCCTAGATGGAAGGGGTCAGTTCTCTGACTAGTCTACCTATCTATCCACCTGTGTCATTATCTGGTCCCTTTTCTTTCTCTGAGCCCTGACTGGAAAAGGTAATGATTTCTCCATCTAACTTCCTGTTTGGGCTTGTGGTTAGAGAAGTATGGCACTTGGAGGGCTCTACTTTTGCCCCTTGCCCTAGAATTCTTGGGGATAGAGATTTCCGGTTTCCGGAAATGTGGTCCTTCCTGCTTAGTATTATTAGACTGTCCTTCCCCATCCCCTTGTCACCTCCCTTCCCCCATTCCTGCCCGGAAGCCAATGGCCGGCAGAGCCCCCAGTGGCCAGTGCTGGGTCCAACTAAGCTGTGACTATATTTATCACAGCCATTTCTTTAGCTCCAATATTAGGTTACGGTTGTCCTAAAAGTCCAACTTGGCCTGGCCCTTCCTTGCTGACTTGCCCTGAAGCCAAAACTACTCAGACCAGTTATGTGGCAAGGGGCAAGATGAGGAAGGGACCAGTGGCTAACAAATATGTCCTAAAATATTGACCCTTCACCTTCCATGGCATCAGACACGGCACTTTCCATGCTGCAGCTTTGTCTATTGGGGTTCTGGGATGGTCTCCTTCGGGGCTGCAGAAGGAGAAGAGTTGAATTAGAAGGGTCAGAAGGCACAGATGTGGTAAAGCCAGAGATTTACCACAGATGTGGTAAAGCCAGCATTTCCTCATCTCCTAGAATAGCCACCTACTTCTATGCAGAACCCAACCAGGGATTTTAATAGACTGAATACCAGGTCTGGGAATAAGACTAAGATAATAGAAGTGTTGTGTGAGAAAGGAATTATTCAGACCCTCTTTGAACTAAATGTATAACTATGCACCAAACAGAATAATTGTATGCCAGCATGAGATGAGCAGAGTATGAATTAATAGCTCTGTCACTTTTGAATAATAGGGAGTACCCCACTCCCACCCACATATATACTTTGAGATAAGGAGGTAATTCCTTGGGTCAGCCCCAACATTAACTGTCTTCACTCCCCTCTGCCTTTATATCTCCCATCCAAAGCTGGACATCTTCCCACCTGACTCCAGCCTGAAGGGACAGGTTACATCACAGGACAGATTGTACCTCTTCTTTATCTAGTCCACCATTGCAATCCTTCCCCTGGATCTGGTCCCCATCTCCTTCACCACTCTCCAGGGCTGCTTGAGCCTATAGACCACCAAGGATGAATTAGATGAGGTTTTCTCTTAAACTTTCCTGAAACTCACTCTCCTCTTAGCTTAGCAGTAACAGAAATATGAAAAAAGATGAGGGTCTCAACTTTGGGTTACTCTGAACCATGTAGGATAGTCTGACCCTGCATCTTAAAAATCAGCATGATTTTGGATGAATGGAAGGAGTATGACATTGGCTCAAGTCTATGAATCTGAGCAGATCCCTTTCTACTTTTTTTTCCTGTTTCTTCTCTTTGTGGGTTGTTGTTGGTTCTTCATTCTCAAAGAGAACGAATAACATCACAAGGGTGATGTCTTTATGAGTTGAAATGAAAAGGGAGAAGTAACTCCTGTAGTAACTCCTGTATTCTCTGAAGATAGGTCATCCCTCCTCTTACTTTTCCTGACAATTAGTCTAATACGATCAGGCACAATCACATTCTCCAATGAGATGTATCTCATTTTGTTCCACACTGACCTAGAGGTAAATACATACATTGTCAGACTATCAGAGTTGGAAGAGATCTCAGATCATTTAACTTAGGGGTTCTTAATCTTTAACAAATCATCATATCAAACTTTTATTAGTTTGGTAAAGCCAATGAATCTCTTCTCAGAAGAAGATTTTAGACATAAAATAAAATCTATAAAATAACAAAGGAAACCAATAATATTGAAAAGGAAATAAAAGAAATTTTTGAAAAAAAACAAGATTAGGGATCCCAAGTTGATAACCCTTAATCTGACTTAACAACTTTATTTAAAGGAGATCCAGAGAAGGGAACAGATTTGCCTGGGATCAGAGTCAATTAACTAGTGCAAAGTCAAATCTAAAACTTCAGGATTCCTGACTTCCAGTCCAGGACTCTTCATCCTCTCACCAATACCATCCCATTTCCCCTGAATTGTTCTCAGGTAAGGCCCCTCTGTGCTCTCTTTGTCTCTCTCTCTTTCTCTCCTACTCATCCCTCTTTCTCTGATATCCTTTCCCCCTTACCCTCACCCCAAACTCTTTCATCACCATTCCACCCAAGAGGAAGTGTCAGTCCAGTTCCAGGTCTGTGTCCTAGCCCCAAGTCTGTGCCCCAACCCAAATACTAACCAATTTTTCCTGTTCCTCCTGGTGCTTCTTGAGTTTCTCTAGCATCTGCTGGAACTCTTCCTCCTTCTCTTGCTCTTCTGCCAGGGTGGCATCATTCTGTTCTGCATAGGCCATTGCTACTACTGCCAGGATGAGATTGATGAGATAGAAGGAACCCAGAAAGATGATGACTACAAAGAAGACCATGTAAGTCTTGCCAGCTGCCCGAAGGGTCTGTGGGAATTGGAAAGGAAGGGGATGTTCTGTGACTCCCCCTCTGAGCATGACCTTGTCCACCCTATAACAATAGCCAGGGTAATGTGGACAACAAGAAGGCTTAACCTGCAAATACCACAGTGAGTTTGGACCCTCATCAATGTGGGGAATACCCTCTGGTTTGTCTGCCCAATTTGTTGTTCAACAAATTCCCTTTTTTAAAATAGATTTTAATTTTAATTTTTTTCCATCAACTATATTTCCCTTTATAACCTTCCTTCTCCCAACCCCCCCAACAAAGAGTTTTCTTATGACAAAGAAGAAAAGAAAAAAAATTCAGCAGAACAGATTATTATGTTGTAGAAACAAAACAAAACAACACAACAATAATAAACCCCAGACATTATTTATGTGACATTCTAGCCATGAAATCCCTCCTCTATCCAACCTCTGTAAAGTGGGGGGGGGGGGACTCTTTTTATACCCTCTCCTAAGTTTTCAAAAGGGGAATTTACCCTGGGCTGGAGACTTTCCTCAAGTCATTTTGATGTAATAATAAAAATAATAGCAATAATCAATATAGTAATAGCAATAATTTTATATAGTTTATATAGCTTTAAACTTTGCAAAGTGCAGCTATTGTCACAACAATCCTGGAAGGTAAATGCTGTTATTATTCCTGTTTTACAGATGAGGAAATGGAGGCAGGCAATGATTAAATGACTTGCCCATAGTTATGCTGCTAGTCCGTGTCTGAAGCTGGATTAGAACTCAGATCTTCCTAAGCTTCTGAAAATTCTTTCCAAAATACTTTACGCATTTTGAAGCTCTATCTTAGCATCCATTCTTCTGACTATATTCCACAGTTAGCTTGGTGGCACAGGGAAGGGGTAGATGGCAAGGGTTGTACCCCTTCCCTGTTCCAAGTAGTTAATCAGAAGAATGGATGTTTAGATGATGCTTTAAAATTTTCAAAGTACTCTAAAGCATTATCTCATTTGAGTTCCACAGCTCTGTGAAGTGAATACAATAATTTCTATCCCTGTTTTGCAGAAAAGAAAATTTCAGTTATCCCTTCCAAATTGCAAGGGGCAATACATTGCCTGCATGAAAAAATACCTTCAGTGCTCAAGAAAAAAATCTGAATTATTAGGATATTAAAAGATAAAATATGTTGACATTATAGAAAACCATACACATGTTTTAGGTATTTCTGAGTTTCTAAATTTTTTTCTGTCATCTGATGGCCTTCACATGTTGCCTGTGGCTTCTGCAAAACTCCCCCCATTTAATTTCTTAATGTCAACCTGCAATATATAATAACTTGACTTGCTCCTTGTCAATCAATCCTACCTTTCGCCTGCCTACTGTTCCCATCATCTCCAATAAATAATAAAAGTATTAAAATTATTTCAAACTATTAAAATTATATTTAATTAAATTATATTTAATTAAAATTTTAAACTATAGTAATAAAATGATTAAATAAATATTAAAAACTGAGAGTCTATATATATATAACCAGAGACTCTGAGGAAAAGAGATCTTTCCTAATTTAGGAAGCCTGTATGTAGCACAATCCTGGAGGAGAGGTGGAGAAAGAAAAAAGCAGCAGAGTGTCTAGACAACTTGCCTCAGAGGCGAGAAGACCTGGGTTGAAGTACTGCCTTTGATACATCCTGGCTGTGTGTCACTAGGAAACTCACTTAGCTCTAAGCCTCCATCCCTCATCTGAAATTGAGAGATTTGTATCAAACAGCTTCTGTGGTCCCTTCCAGATCAATTTGTACCCTTGACCCCTCAGAGAGAGCCTGGTCAGACTCAACAGAACTATTTACACTCTTCCTTCTGAAAGGTATACTAACCCTGCCTCATTTTCAAAGAGCATTGACAAACCACCTCATCCCCACTCCACTCCACAAGCATGGGCAGACTTTCAGTGAATATGGGTAAATAGTTAAATAGTATATATATATATATATATATATATATATATATATATATATATATATATATATATACACACACACACACACACACACACACACATGTATACACACATATATGTATATATACACAGAGATATACACATGTGTATGTACACATGCATACATCATATATGCATGTATGTATTGTACACACACACACACACATACACACTATGGTCCTCTCTTGCTCTCTTGTTTCCTCCTTCCATTGACATTATTCTAGAGTCCATTTCATGCACCACCCCTCCAAATTCCCTGAGATGAGGAAAGGGGAAGAGGAGTGAAAGGCAATTGTATAGGTTCCAGGATCAATAGAGATAGCGAAGAAAGCTATGAATGTGGGTCCTGAGAGAGCTAAGTAGAAGTGGTAGAAAGTTCCCAGGGAGGGAGGAGGGGTTGGAAGAAACCAACTGGGAAACAGATTGTACTTGGTTTCAGAGGTCACAGTTAGGGACAAGCTGCAAGAAGGAAGATTTTTGCTAGATACAAGGAGAAAACTTCTTTAGATTTAGAGTTGAAAGTGAAATGGAACTAATTATAAGGGAGTGTGGTCTTCATCTCTGAAGATATTCAAGTGGAAGTTGGGGATGCTATAAATAGGCTTGATATTTAGGTATAGGTTAGGCTAGATGACCTCTGAGGGCCCTTCTTACTTTGAGGTTCTAAAAAATCTGGGTCCTAAGAGAATAGGGTCTTGAGGGCTTTGGGACAGAGCCTACCAGCTGGAAGAGGTTCTCCCAGTAATCTTGCGTCATGAGTCGGAAGAGAGCAAGGAAGGCCCAACTGAAGGTGTCGTAACTGGTGTAGCCATAGTTGGGATTCCTGCCTGCTTTCATGCACTGGTAGCCCTCAGGACAGTGCCTAGAAGGAAAGGAAGGAGGTTAACAGGATGAGAATGAGTCTGGACATAATTTCCTCCAACCTTTTATGCCTGAATAACCTTTACTAACTACTGAGGGACTTCAAGACTTGGAATCCTTGAGTTGAGGCATGTGGAAGGAGGAAGATGGATGAGGATTCTTTGAGTGTCTTTATACATGGTCAATGCCTTGGGAGGGGTGGAAGAGCTTGAGCTAATGACTGGTAAAGAGCTACAGAGAGGGAGGTGGAAAGGAGCTACCTAGGTTCTTGAGCAACACAGAACTGAGTTCCACTATGAAGGGAAGCTTGGGGGTGCCCTGTGAGAGGTTCTTCCTCCACCTTCAGGCATCTATGTACCAGCTGAATTATTTCTCTTTTCTTTGCATATCTTGGTTTCAATAGTCCCATCCCAAGTCCTTACTCCAAAAAAGTCCATTTCTTCCTCCCCTAGTCATCCCCAATCCCTCTAGTTCAGCATCTCCTGTCCCTGGTGGTGACCTCTTCCCTCCCCTGATATCACTCACCCTGCATCACTGCTGTTTCCACAGAGCAGAGCATCATTGGCACCATCCAGGAAATAAAAGTTCCCTTTTTTGGGAGGAAGGGATATCATAGGTCATGGAGGTGGCATATTATGAATACAAACATGTTTTGGGGATATGTATATATACAAACATACATATATACATTACATCTATTCATCCTCACATTCCTGAATTCCCACCCAAGTAGGAGAAAGGGATCAAAGCTCCTCTGACTGGTCTTTGAACTTCTGATGCCCCATCCTCCCCACCCCCTGTCCATCCCCTGTTGGGGATGTCTAAGTGTCTCCAAAGAATGTGACTTCAGGGGACAGAAGTTCAGAGTACATTATGGTTAAAGAAACACAAAAAAGTTGAGATACTAATTCTATAATGCTGGAGAGATATATGGATAGTCCGTTTTCATCATTTGTGGTAGTTATGTTCTATAAAGTCAACTCAAAACTTTGAATTGGAAAATACTAAATTATTGATCTTGGGGAAATCAGAGTTAAATTCAAATGAGTTTCTGTTCACAACATTTACTTTTAGCACTTTCTAAATTGGCTCCATATATAAACTGACAAATTTGCCCTTCCTTTTTTCTGGAATACCATATTGTTGATTCATTAACATGGAACCCATGGCCAAACAGCACTATGACTCATGCCCAAAGAAAATTTATCTGATGCATGTGTTCTCTCCATCATACACATCACAGTCTTTTTAAGCTTAGGCCCTCTAGACAACATTTCAGTACTATGCCAGAGGGACATTTTTAAACAGTGAAATCACCAAAAAAAAAAACTTCAACAAAAAAACCATGGCTATTAAATAGACTTGAAAAGAGCCTCAACTCAGATTTGTTGCTGTTCTTTGTATGTACAATTTTGGGGTTAAAAATAAATTTTATTGAGTAGGCAAATTTGCAAGTATGGAATTTGTGAATAATGAGGATCAACCGCTTCTATATACATATCCATATCATATTACTCATGTAAATAGACATAATTATATTACATTTAAACATATATCATATATAGATATCTTTCTCTCTGTTTAAAAATTTTAAGCTGCTATTGAGTAGATATGCTGCCTATGAGTAGATATCTGTGCAGATTCCGAATAAACAGAATTAGGAGCTCAGAAGTTCTTCCCCGAAGATGGGAGGCCAATTCTTCTATTAGAAATATAATGAGAGTAGGCCAATGTTTGGAGCATTGACATGAGTTCCTTTCTCCCTCTTCCCCCCATCCTGTGTCATTTCTACTTCTCTATCCTGCCCCAATTTCCATAGCATAAAGTCTATGCTTCTGTCTCTGCTTCCTCTTCTCCCAGTCAGTCTCCTTCTTTATACCTCAGTTGAGGGTTCCTTCCAGAGCACATGGCCAAAAAAAATCCATAATTACACTTCTGTAGAGCTTGTCCTTCTCTAAAGTCCTTCTCACCTTCATCATTGATGTAGGCATCCCAATCAAAGGTGAAGTTGCTGTATCCTGTATCATTACCAAAACCTGTCTCATTGCTGAATAAGGCCGTTCCGTTGTCATACCAAGTCTCATTGATATCACTGATGGGGGGTGGCCATTTCACACACTTTTGCCTCAGATTCCCCATGAAGAGCTGTAGCCCAACCAAGGCAAAGACACTCAGGCAAAAGACTGTAAGAATCATCACATCTGAGAGCTTCTTCACCGACTGGATCAATGCCCCTACAATTGTCTTCAGTCCTAGACAAGAAGATGGTAGTGATGGTGGATATGTATGGGGATGCACCACTAGTCAGCTTCCTTTTCCCTTCTGCCCTTTCCTGTTATTGAAATAATCATGCTCTGGCTCCTGCTTTCTGTATCAATCATCTCGTTCAAAGACCCAGCTTAAGACTTCTTCTCTTCATGAAGCCTTTCTAGATGAACTAACCCATTCCAATTATTTCCTTGTTTTATGTGTCCTTGGTCTTGTTTCTCATAGATTCTTAGTCTTTAGGGGATCTAAACTAATAGTTCATATTTATATTATACTTTAAAATACTTTATAAATATAATCTCATTTTATCTTTATAATAGCATTGTAAGATCAGAGCTATAATTATATCCATTTTACAGATGAGAAAAGTGAAGCTCAGAGAGATTTAAGTGACTGGTCAAGGGTCACATAGGGAGTAAACATCTGAGGTGGTATTTAAATATCTCTACCCTATATATCTTATTTGTACATAATTATTTGCATATTATTCTCCGTTATTAGAATGTGAACTGTTTTAGTTTTTCTTAGCACAATTACTTAGCAAATGCTAAGGAGATATTTATTGACTGACTTGGGTCTAGCCTCCTAGACAGTCACATTCTTTATACTTGATTAAATGCTACCTTAAGTTATTCTCTATTTAATCAACACATGGACAGGCATCCAGTGGGTCCTCATCTATAAAATAGTTAATAGCAACTCCCATCCAGGACTGTTGAGAAATCAAATGAGCTAATATTGTAAAGTACTTACACAATGTCTGACACATAGAAACTGCTTAAGAAATCCTTCCTTTCTGTCTTTCCCTATTTCTCTTTCTTCCCTTCCTTCCTTCCTTCCTTCCTTCCTTCCTTCCTTCCTTCCTTCCTTCTTTCCTTCCTTCAGTATGAAATCATAGATTTATATCTTTAGAGCTAGAGAGGGTTTTTATTCCTCAGTAAAATGTGAAGTCCTTCAGGATAGCCTGGTTTTTTAATTCATGTCCAAGTATCTTGATCTCCTACATTACATTGCACCAAATGGCTACTTCATAAATTTTGAGGGGTTGAAATAAATTAAAAAACCATCAAGTCCAACTTCAACATTTTACAGATGAGGAAAATGAAACCCAGGAAGATGAAGTGGCTTACACTTCATAAATGGCAGAATGGAGACTAGAACTTGAGTCATCATCCTCCAAAACAGTGCTCTTTCCACTCTACTTCCCAGACTTCTTGGATTATTTTTTTTTTAGATTTTTCAAGGCAATGGGGTTAAGTGGCTTGCCCAAGGCCACACAGCTAGGTAATTATTAAGTGTCTGAGACCAGATTTGAACCCAGGTACTCCTGACTCCAAGGCCAGTGCTCTATTCACTGCGCCACCTAGCCACCCCACTTCTTGGATTAATTAACTAATTGATTGATCTTGAGAAATAATTAGATGCTGCCTTCTTGTACTGTACCTTCAAATGACTGGCTATTTTTGAAAATTTCTAGAGACAAAGAGAACACAGTTTCCCTTGGGTAACCATTCAAACAATCCATCACTTTAGTCTTCCTTCTATCAGACCAGAATCATGCTTCTTTTATCATAAGCCCATTTCTTCTTATTCAATCCTACAAATGCAGCATGCCTCAACAGTCTCCTCACCAAAATCTAACATGAACTTACAGACAGGAATTTCTGTAGTATAGAAAAGAACACTTAACTGTTAACTGTTAATGCAATAGAACTGAGGTGTATTCCTGACTCTGATGCTGACTAGCTGTGTGCCTTTCTTAGGCCTTTCTTAGGTCTCCATTTCCTCATTTGTAAAATGAGATGGTTGGACTTGATATTTCACATTTATAAATTATTTTCCTTACTATATCCTTCGAGGGACATAATATAACTACCATTTTTACCCATTTTGGGGGTAGCTAGATGACTTGGTGGGTAGAGCTCTGGCCCTGATGTTAGGAGAACCTGGATTCAAATCCAACCTCAGACACTTACTAGCTGTGAGATCTTGGGTAAGTCATTTAATCCTAATAGCCTAGCATCATAGGCTATCTCCAGTTTCCTGATTCATATCTAGCCACTGGATCTAGATAGTTCTGGAGGAGAAGGGAGGCTGGTGAGTCAGGTACTGTATAAGTGCTTTACAAATATTCATCCTCAGATCTTCACAACAGTCCTGGATGGGAAGTGCTAGTATCTCTATTTTATAATTAAGGACTCACTAGATACCTTTCCATATGCTGACTGAGCAGCACTATCCCAAAACCCCCACTCAAATTCAATTTACTTGCATGTCATAGCATCACTGATGTCATGGTCTTTTTTGAAAACAAAGGATAAATATCATCAAAATTATCATCATCATTTTAAAGTCAAGGAAACTGAGGCTCAGAGAGGTCAAAAGATTTGTCCATGATGATACAATATCAGAAGGCAGAATTTAAACCTTGAACCCAGAGACCTGCCTCCAAGTCTGGTCAGCATTTTGCCCCTATACTACCTGGAATTGATCACTAAGATCCTTTCTGTTGTTGTTCAGTCGTTTTAGTTGCACCTGATTCGTAGTGAACCCATTTGGAGTTTTCTGGGAAAAGAGTGGTTTGTTATATCCCTCTATGGCTCTTTTTACAAATGAAGAAACTGAAACAAACAGAGTTAAACAACTTGCCCAAGGTCACCCAGCTAACAAATGTCTGAGACTAGTTTTTAACTCAAGTTTTCTGACTCCAAGCCTGGTATTATATCTACTTTGCCACCTTTCTGTCCCCTTTCTAGAGAGTGTTTTTTCCTTTCTAACTTTGATATTAGAAGTGTTTCTTCTTTCTAAATTTGCTATTAGGATGTTTCTTTGATTTTTCCTCTAACAACTTCTCCATCTCTTTGATCAACATGATCTCTACTCTTCTAGGTCCTTGGTCTCATATTTTGCAAAGTGACAGATTTCTCTATTCTGTCTTTACTTTGCACTTATCAGCTGCATTATTTTGGAATCATATTATCTGTGTGAGTTTGGTCTCTCTGATGAAACTAGAATAACCCCTATCTCAAAACCCTTTGGGATGGAGCCCTCTCCTTACTTGAAGGAGATGAAAGCCATCAAGTCCCATTTTAATGGACTTTAGGGACAGAGGTTATAAGGGAAAAGTAAGAAATTCTTCCAAGTACCTTGTGCTATGTTTTAATATAGTAAGCATACAACAATTCTTATGTTGCTTACTTTCTTTTCTAGTCTGGTCATAGATGACTTTTTCTACCCTGTGTTTTGGTCTGTTTCATGATGAATAGGAACCTATGCTCCTATGACCTTAAGCTTCTTAGTCATTCTGGGAAAATTTTTTGGTCTACAGTGACCTGTTAAAGGACAAAGGCCTAGGGGTGGGAGGAAAAAGCAGAGGAGCAAATGCTTCTAAGGCATGGAAAATGGGATGAAAGCCAGTACAGGCTTAGGGATGTGTTTATGTCAGGAATACAAAATATAGGCAATTAAGTGGCACAATGGATAGAGCATTGGATTTAGAGGCAGGAGGTCCTGAGTTCAAAACCTGTCTGTGTGGCTCTGAGTAAGACACTTCACTCTGATTCCCTCAGTTTCCTCAAACATAAATAGTGGTGATAGAAAGCACCTACCTCCCAGGATTGTTGTGTGAATAAAATGAGATATGATTTTTTTATTAAGTTATTTTATTTTTTAGAAAGATTTTATTTATTTTGAATTTTTACAGTCCCCCCCTTCTTACTCCCCTCCCCCACCCCCCACAGAAGACATTCTGTTAGTCTTTACATTGTTTCCATGGTATACATTGATCTCAGTTGAATGTGATGAGAGAGAAATCATGAGATAGGATTTTTAACAATTTTGGATAAACTACTGAATCTGGAATCATGAAGTTCTGAATTCAAATCTGGCCTTAAATATTTTCTAAATGGGTGACTCTGAACAAGTCACTTAACCTCTGTTTGCCCCAATTTCTTCATCCATAAAATAAGGACAATAGCACCTATTTCCCGGGGTTATGAGGATAAAATGTGATAATATTTATAAAGTACATTGCAAAATTTAAAGAATAATACAAATGCTAGCTATTAGCATCATCATCTTATCATTATTATTCAGAAATTTCCCCCCCGCCCCCAAACACCCCTCAATACCTGGAATAACTGTTATAGTCTTCAGGGCTCGAAGCACACGAAAGGTTCTCAGGGCTGAAATGTTTCCCATGTCCACAAACTCTGTCAGGTACCTGAAGGAGAGGGGAAGGGAGAGGTATTCATGCTAAAGTCTTAGGAGGTGAGAAAGGATCAACTATGTATCTGGAGGGGTGGGGTTGGGGGACAGGAATCTACCAAATTAGAAGGATTCCTAAAGTGACAAGGATGGAGTTGGGGGCCCTTTCTGGGTCTTGGAGGAGCTCAAACCTTCATTGTGAACCCTTAGAAATTCTACAGTAGGGCAGGGGAGGGAGAAGCTGGAGAGGATGCTGTTTTGTTTTCTCAAAAAGATTTTGGGGTTTTGTATTAAGACATTTGTAAAGCACTTTATAAAGTACTTTTTTATAGCCTTGTGAGGTGGGTCAGGCCTGTTCTACAGATGAGAAAACTGAGTCTCAAAAGAGTTAAAGGTGGGGCGGCTAGGTGGTTCAATGGATAGAGCGCAGCCCTGGAATCAGGAGTATCTGAGTTCAAGTTGGGTCTCAGACACTTAATAATTACCTAGCTGTGTGGCCTTGGGCAAGCCACTTAACCCCATTGCCTTGCAAAAAAACTTTAAAAAATTTAAAGGCCTGAGGTGCTCAAGGCCACCTAGCTAGTAACTACTAGAGTTAGAGCTTGAACTCAGGTCTTCTGACTTCAAGTCCAAGGCTCTCTGCATTGCACCATACTTATGATCTGAAAGGGTAAGGTTATCTCCTCCTCACTATAAGACTATCTACTAACAACACACTAAAAGATCACCTAATCATGCTATTCAGGACTCCTAATTCCCATTTTCTCACTTTAAGATAACACTTTCCAGAAGTGAGTTTTCCCACACTCTTGAGACCCTGTTCCTGCCCCTTCAGGCCCCCCCTCACGCCATCATGATGACACTGAAGTCTAGCCAGTTCCAGGGATCCCGGAGGAATGTGAAGTCATCAATGCAGAAGCCTCGGGCGAGCATCTTGATGAGCGACTCAAAGGTATAGATTCCGGTAAAGGTATACCTGGGAGCAAGGATGTAATTGAGAGTGAGGGAAGTGCCATAACTAGCACAGAACCCTAAGGTAGAAAGTTTTTCTTTTTGCCCCAACAATGTCCTAGGATCCATTTCCATCCCTATTCGATTCTATATCCTAGGCGGTGACAGCCTCAATCTGGAGTCCCCTGCCTTCTTTCTCTGACAGATTTACTTAGATAGATGAGCCTGCCCTCCCTCCGTTCCTACCTCACACTCCTTCCTAACCAAGCTTCTTGTATTGCTGTGAAAATTTTTAGTTATAATTTTGGGTGAGGTTATATGTATATAGAGGGTGAAGGGGTTTATGGGTATAGGTGTGAGTGTAGAAGTAGGGGATGGGGAATGACAAAGACAGTGGTAGCAGATATGTGTCTCTGGAAGGATGAAGGTAACAGAAATTGTGGAAGTTCAGGAAATTTAAGGATGTCTTCCCATGAAGGATGATGGTAATAATACCAGAATGGATTTTTCCCAGGAATCAAAAAAGGTGTTAAGTACAAGGAGAGGAAATACGCTATATCTCAGGGAAGAGAGTGACAGTGATGAAATATGCCACCATCTCTCTTCAAGTAAAGAAAATTTGAACCTATTTTATTGTAATGAGGAATTCCCTTAAAAAACAAAACAAAACAAAAAACTCCTCCCTCTACCAATGATCTTTCTCTTCAATTTCTAGTCTTAAAATTATCTAGAGCACTTAAAGGCTAATTGACTACCCAGCCAAGTTGCATCAGAGGTGGGACGTGAACCCTGGTCTTCTTTTCTCTGATTCAGTTCTATATTCATTGCATCACACTATTCTTATCCCACCCCTGGTGATAAGAATGTTAGTAGTTGTGTCCCAAGAGAGAAGTGAATTTGGATCATGTATGAGAAATATAGAGGAATTACATATGTGAAACTTACTCCACATTTTTGGACCAAGGAGGGGGGTCACTCATGGTCATGAACACACAGTTTGCCAGGATGGTGATCATGATGAATAAGCTGAACAACGTTGGGAGGGAGAAAGGTTAAGGAAAGTTTGAGAGTAACAGGAATAGGGAGGAAAGACAAGGAGCTTCCTTAGTCAATACTTTAGATTCCTTCTCCATATAGCTCTCAATAAATGTACCTACCCACAGCTTCCTCCCTTCCCTCTCTATCTCTCCAGTTCCACCCCCGGTACCCCCATGCCCATTCTGGGAAGGATATGAGTGGATGAGAACTTTGATGGCCCCACGCCTTATCACACTGAAGGGACTCAGCATATACAGGGCTGGGGTGGCTGAGAATCGGAAAATGGCCTTCCCCTTGTTCAACACGATGAAGGTCTGAGGGGCAAAGACCATGAGAGACGACAGAGATATAGAAATAGACTTTGAAAGAGAAAAGTGAGAATACAGTCAGAGCTATCAATAGATAGAGGTTTTGAGAGACATGGAGTAATACAGAATCAGGACAAGAGATGGAGACAGATTGTGGCAAATGTAGACAAAGACAGAGAGTTGCAGAAAGAAACTATGAGAGATGCAGAGATAAACACAGAGACACACAGAGAGGGAAAGAGATAAAGAGAGATACACAGTCAGAGGTTGTAAAATATATAGAGAAGCAGAAAGAATTAGAGAAATCCATTGGACAAAAGATATGGAGATTAAAGACCACAGAGACAAAGAAATGGAAACACACCAAGAGACAGAGATAGAGAGAGATACAGGAGACGAGACCTTCTTGTCACTGTAGTAGGGATCCAGATCCTCCAAGGGGATGCCAATGATCTCAGGTGGGGGGTCTCCATAAATGAAGGGTAGATTCTTCCCTGCTTCCAGGTCACTTCGTGGCTTTCTCTCAGGCTCTTCAATCTCAAGTTGCTTGTTCCGAAGGAGTCTTGCCTCCTCCTCTATTGCCCGCTTCTCTATGGCCTGTAGGGACTCAGGAGTGAAGGGACGCAGGCAGTCGGGTCCAGGGGGAACAAGTATAGGCGCAGGTGGGTTTGCCATCCTCTCATTCTGTGATCAGGGACCAGGGAGGGTGGACAGGATCAGAGCAGCTGCAACACATGGTCCCCCCCAGAACCAGGGATCACTGTGGCCATCTCCAGGCCAGTGCCAACTCCGTTGCCCACTTACTTCAACCAGCATCTTTCTAAAGTTTACTCCATGACCAATATTGTCTGTCCCCAAGTTTTCTCCCTGCTTTAGGACAGAGAGCTTTCAATAAAACCTTCTTCCTTATGAGACCTTAACTGACCATGGGATGTCCCTAAGCAGAAACTGGAAATAAAAGAGTAATTCCCAATTTACAAGATCTAATAGGAATGTATGCATTTATGTATATATGTACGTGTATATATTTGTGGATGTGTGGATGTTGTGTGTGTTGCCAATAGGAACTCACAGCAAATCCTCTGATGGGTTTAATGCTCCAAAGCCATAATTCTCTTCAAAGGCCTCTTGGATCCCCCACTTGGAGAATTGTTGGGGAAAAGTCTGCTGAGGAAAAAAAGCATCACATAAAATCCTTTTCAGTTTTCTCCAAGGAGAACCCCACCCTATCCCATCAATAGGGTCAAAGGATTAGGAAGATGATAGAATCAGGGTGGGGGAGCAAGGAAAGGGGGTCAAGCCGAGCTATAGTCTTGGGGGGAGAGGTCTGGGAACTTGGGCAAGGATTAAGTACTCAGAGTAAAAAGAGAGGGATTGTAGGGCTATTGATTTAGGAGTAGAAGGAACCTGAAAGATCCTCATTTTGGGGGAAGTTAGGTGGTGCAGTGGATAGAACACCGGCCCTGGAGTCAGGAGTACCTGAGTTCAAATCTGGCCTCAGACACTTAATAATTACCTAGCTGTGTGGCCTTGGGCAAGCCACTTAACCCTATTTGCCTTGCCAAAAAAAAAAAACCTAAAAAAAGAAAAAGATCCTCATTTTGGAGGAAAGAGGGGAGGGGCTAATGGGCTAAGAATAAGTGATATGGAAGCTTCCTAGCCTCCACTGAGGTTGGAGCTATTGTATTCAGTTCTCACTTCAGACCATCTGACAGGAAAAACTCAGTGTCCTGTTTAGACCTTGGTACAAGATGGTTCAATGGTCTACCCTCCTTTTTTTTTTGGCAAGGCAGTGGGTTAAGTGACTTGCCCAAGGTCACACAACAAGGTAATTAAGTATCTGAGGTCACATTTGAACTCAGGTCCTCCTGACTCCAGAGTTGATGCTCTATCCACTGAGACACCTAAATAAATACCTCCCTTCCTTTCTTCTTTCCAAGTATCCTCCGGTTGTTGAAATCCTACCCAGGAAGGATATCTGGTTCCCTTACATCTAGTCACTCTTTCCCAGACTCCTCCACACTTTCATATTCAATTCCTTGTTAGAGGGGGAAGAGTGATTGATACCTCCATGCACATACACTGAAAGGAGACATAATTGGTAGCCTTGAACAAAAAAGGACCTCTAGATATAGCCAGGGTGAGGTACCCACAGATACCATCTGCCTCATACATAGGTTCACTCAAAATGCTGTAATCAATTATGATTGAGTTGGGAAGAGGGGGAGATACCCAAGTGGATGCCAAAATCTAACCACTCCTCAGGAATCATCAGAAGATCATAGTTTTTAAGCTAGAAGATTTTAGAGGTCAAATAAGGGTCATAGAGTTCCCAAACTGATGAGGAAGCACCCAAATCAATCAATCAAAAAGCATCTTCAATGTGTCTAGCAATGTGTTAGGCCCTGGGTGCTGGGGAGGGAGTGTTCAAGGGTTTGGGTACAGGGCAGTGACGAGTCCCTTTACTAATCTAGTAACCTAAGTCTTGTGGTATCTGGAAAGGGCACCAATTGAGTGTGCATATGTGTGTGTATGTGTGAACTACATGGACACAAATGAAAAACAGAATGAGACACATGTAGACCCAGTCAGATATGGACCCTGGCAAACACAGAGTAAGACACTCAGAAACAATCACATAGTGAAACATGGATAGAAACACAGAAATAGAATGGGGGAGACACTGTTACAGTCATACACAGAGACCCATAAAGGTAGACCTAATATACCAGGGAATCCCAACCTGGTGTTCAGTACTCCTAGGGGATCTGAGAAATTTATCAAAGTGGTTCAGAGAATATCTGGTAGTTATTGATATGATATACACCACAACATGACATAACATGGCATGACAAGTGACCTAGTACATTATTTGTTGTTCAGACCTGTCTGACTCTTCATGATCCCATTTTGGGGTTTCTTGGCAAAGATACTAAGTGGTTTGCCATTTCCTTCTCTTTCTTGTTTTACAGATGAGGAAATTGAGACAAAGAGGATGAAGTCACTTGCCCAGGGTCACACAGCTAGAGGCTAGATTTGAACAAAGGAAGATAAATCTTCCTGATTCCAACCCAGGATCTGTGGCATCACTTAGCTGCCCACATGACCTAATATAGCATAACATAATATAACATAGTATATTATAATGATAGAGTAGAGTAGACCCCAATATAGCATAACATGATGTAACATAAGATGCTATGCTATGCTATAATATATGAAACATAACCTAGTATAGTATAGTTTAGTAGAATATTCCAGAAACTCTGAATTGATATCCAATCAAGTTACATTTTTAGTATATTCTTATAGAAGAGAAATTAATCACTTTATTTTATTTCTCCTGTGCAAATCCATGACAAGCTCTAGAACTGATTGTTTTTCGTATTAAATAATGGGTTTAATAAGGTTTACTGAAGAATTAAAGAATATAGAGATCAAAGAAGGCAAACATACACAGAGAGAAAACAGCTTGATCCAAAGAGAAACACAAACACAGGCTCACTAGATGACTGGCTCTCTGGAAGCATGGACACTCCCTTCCTAGTTGTGATCAACAGGCTGGGAGGGACAGTCCCTGGGGTCATTGGGCTGGGCTGGCCACAAACCCTCCCAACAGCCCTGGCTCCTCCAGCTCTCTCCCCCAGATCACACAAGGAATCATGTTTCCATGGCATGATGACTCAACTCATTCTTCCAGAGGAGAGAGAAGGATGAGAAGGGAAGAAGATGAGCAGGAGAGTAGAGAATCCCTTGGTCAAACAGGCACCTCTGTCAAATATAGCCTAAAATTTCTCAAAGCTACAGACTCTACCTTATCAAAATTCTCTTCATATCCTCATATCCACCACCTGCCTACCTTGTAACACACCAGCAAAACAATCCTCCCAATATATACCCATTACCACCTTATCATACAAATCATACACATTCATTTTGCCCTCCAAAAGGGTTCCATCACCAGCTCATCTTACTCCTAAACTGAATTATAAGCAAGGAAATCATTTTGAACAGCACAATTTTCCCAGAGAGACTTTTGTGATTGCATCATGATATGCAAGGAACTAAAAAATTAGAACTGTGAGAGCAGCTCCCATCTCATAAATCAGAGATCACTTCAATTTCTCATTCATTTTGCTTTTCCAAGTATGAATGCTCTCTCAAATTCAGAAAAGCTCAATCAGGATAACTGAAGCCCACTTTGACAGTCAGAGACTCAAGGAGCAGAGACAGCAAGTGATATAAATGTATGCTGTACCCTGGGAGACCGATTTTGGACAATACCATCCATATCCAAAGGAAAACAAGGCCAAACAAAACATCCCCCCCCCAATCTGAATGGATACTAGGTTCACCTTTTAAAAGCTTCTCTTATGTTTTTTCTTCTCATCTCATGGTTTTCTTTCTTTTCTCTTAGTCCTAACTCCTCATACACAAATGACTAATATGTAAACATGTTAAATACAAATGAGTATGTACAACTTTTATTAGACTGTTCACCACTGTAGGGAGGGGGGTGGGAAGGGAGGGTGGTAGAAAAATGTGTAACTTATAAATAAGCAAGTGGATGGATGTTGAAAAACTTTCATAACGTAATCAGAAAAACAAAGTAAAATATAAAAATAAAATAAAAATGGGTATATGGTTAATTCAGTGGTTCTCAAACATTTTTGTTCCATGGACAGTCCTGCTGAGCTCTTGTCCCTAGTCCTGCTCCTGTGCTTACTGTTTGCCCAGAATAGGAGAGAGGAATCGTACTGCTTCTGAAGAGACAGTAGGCATGAATGAAAAGATGCCTAAGTTTTATTATTGATTAGTTCATACCAAAGATGGATCCAAGATAGAGAATACTCCTCACACAACCCACTAAAAGCAGATGAGGAAAATGGCTTTAATTCACCACTCAAGAAAATAAAACCAACTAAAAGTTTATTAGAGATCAGCTGATGTACCAGAAAGAGAGGTAGTTGGCGCAATGAATAACGTTTAAACTAAGTTCATCTTCCTGAGTTCAAATCTGGCCTCAGATACTTACTAGCTGGGTGATTTCTGGGCAAGTCACTTAACCCTGTTTGCCTCAGTTCCCTCGTGTGAGTAGGAGAAGAAAATGGTAAACCACTCCAGTGTCTCTGCCAAGAAAACCCCAAATGGGGTTACAGAGTCAGACATGACTGCAAAATGACTAAACAACAACAAACAAAATGTTCAAGAAGAATAGAAATTGAAAGAGAAAACAGGCATGATATCCTGAGACATATTGTTAGGAAGGATAACAAGCCAAATAATTAGGTAAGAATTGGCAATCCCAAGAAAATCATGAGGCCAAATAAAAGACAAGCTTGAAGAAAGTTTTTTTTTAATTGCAAAAGCAGACAAGAAATGAAAAGATTTTTTTTTAAAAGAACAAGAGGTGGGGCGGCTAGGTGGCACAGTGGATAGAGCACTGGCCTTGGAGTCAGGAGTATCTGAGTTGAAATCCAGCCTCAGACACTTAATAATTACCTAGTGGTGTGGCCTTGGGCAAGCCACTTAACCCCACTGCCTTACCAAAAAAAAACCCAAATTAAAAAAAGATCAAGAGGAAAAAGGATCAAGGAAAAAAAACAATAAAATTGACCAGTGTGTAGAATACAAGGGGGGAACCTCAGAAATCCCATAAAAGCAGCTAACAATAGATGTTGAATCAATTAAAAATGCTCTTTCATGAGTTATTAAGAGTCTTAACTTCTTTTCCATGTCCTTGTCCTTCTTGACTTCTTTGCTTCACCATCCAGATGCTTCCCTTCTCTGAGTTTCTATAGCATGGACTCTACTCCTAAATTTCTGAGCAATCCTTCTCAGCCTCTTTTGTTGCTTCATATCATACCCTAGATAATGAATAGGTGATTAGTAGATGGAGTACTGGGCTTCAAGTCAGAAAGATCTGAATTCAAATCCAGCCTCAGATTCATTGTGTGACCTTGGACAAATCACTTAACCTTGTTTGCCTCAGTTTCCTCAACTATAAAATGAACTGGAGAAGGAAATGACAAACCATTCTAGTATCTGTCAAGAATACCCCAAATGGGATTACAAAGAGTAGTACAGAACTGAAAAGTGCACAACAACAAATCATATTCCTAACTATAAATTAGTGGGGATTGGTGTTTAGGTCTTCTCTTCTTTCTCTTCACTTTCTTTCTGGGGACTTCACTAGCTCTCATGGGTATGATTACCATTTATCTATCTATCTATCTATCTATCCATCTGTCATCTATCTACCTACCTATATATATATATATAATATATATATATATAATATATCATATAGGATCTATATTATATCTCTATATAAGTCATATTGATATAAATTCATAGATCTATCTGCCTACCTATCCCTAGTGTCTCCCCTTCATCACCAGCTGCCTATTGGATGTTTCAGAATGTATATCCATGAGGCAACTCGACTAAATTCAACATGTACAAAATGAAACTCATTAGCCTTCCCTCTTAAGAATTTTCCTAATCATGTCAATGGTATCACCAACATTCCAGTCATGGAGTCCTTGACTCCCAGACCATTTCACTCTCCCTACATATCCAATCCATTGTTGTTATTTTGGCTTTTCTATCTTCACAACATTTCTCACATATATCCTCTTTTGCTCCACTCACAGTTCTACTCCTGGTTCAGGCCCTCATTATCTCTCATATGAAATATTGCAATAACTGCCTCAGGTCTCTCTCCATTCTAATCCAGCTTTCTTTTAGTTGCCAAGGTGATTGTTTTTTGAACCATGGATCTGAACTTGACACTCTCCCTCTTTACACACATTGAGCGCTAATGATTTCCTATTTCCTCAAGGATCAAGTTTTTGGCATTTAGAGCTCCCCATAACCTAGCCTCTTCGTATCTTTCCAATTTTCGTACATATTACTCTTCAACACACATGCCAGAGTTCAAAGTGACTTTCATGCTGTTCAACACACATAACCCTCTAACTTGTCTTGTGCCTTGGCTCTGGCTGTCTCCCATGCCTGGAATACCCTGCCCCCTCACCTCCGCTGCTTAGTTTTCCTGTCTTCTTTTAAGAGTCAGCTCAAATCTCACCTTCTGCAGGAGGCCTTTCCTGACTCCCCCCCCCCCCCCCCCAGTCACTGATCTCTTTCCCTCTCAGGTTACCTTCCATCTATTCTGAATATATCTTGTGATTACTTAGGTATTTACATGTTGTTTCCCCCTTTAGAATGTAAGATCCTTGAAAGTAGGAACATTTTGGGAGGGTGGGGAAGATCTTTCTTTGTGTCCTTCATGTTTGGCATGTACTAAGCATTTATTAAATGCTCGTTGCCTGACTGACGCGGCTTCAACTCTCTACCACCTTATTGTTATCCTCACTCCTCCTCTAGACTACTATTAATCTAGGTACAATTAGGTGGCACGGGCAGTTAGGTGATATACAATGGATAGAGCACTGGTCTTAGTATCAAGAAGACTCTTCTTCAGGAGTTCAAATCTGACCTCAGACATTTATTACCTATTTGACCCTGGGCAAGTCACTAAACCTTTATTGTCTCAGTTTCCTCATCTGTAAAATGGGTTGGAGAAGGAAATGGTAAACCACTCCAGTATCTCTGACAAGAAAATTCATCAAGAGTTAGACATGACTGAAAAACAAAAAACGTGTTTAAATATATATGTATATATAAATATAAAGATAATATCATTATATACATGTCAGTATATACATATATATATTTACTTATAAATACTATATGTACATGTAGGCTACCTGATCATAGTTCTAGTTTAATTTTGAACTTTCCAACCACTAGAATAGCATGTGACATATATAGCGAGTGCCTCATAACTACTTGTTGGTGGATAGATTGTTACAGGAAAAAAGACAAATGGAAATATAGATTCACAATGCTTGCTAATTTATCTAAACCATTAGAAAATATGCAGACCCAAAATGAAGGACCTGGAGGATAGATCACAGAATAATCAACATCTAAGGAATTAAAAAACCCCAAATATTATTTTCAGGAAATCACCAAAGAAAAATTTTCAAGACTTATCTAAATTATCTCACAAAATAGAAGTAGAAAAATCCTCAGGCACTGGCCCTGGAGTCAAGAGGACCTGAATTAAAATCTGGTCTCTGATCCTTAATATTAGTTGTGTAATTCTGGACAATTCACTTAATCCCATTGCCTTTTCCAGAAGTCTATCCCCTTTTTCCAAAGGAGGAATCTTCAGAACTTCAGCAAGAAAGAACCCAAGATTTAGCATGCCTAAAATATGTTTTAAACTTCAACACTTCAATGATTTAAAAAATTATGAGATGCAAGAAGAATTTCAGAAATAATTAACCAAGGTACAATGATCACAAAAGACAGAGGACTTTTAAAGGAAAGACAAGGTGGGGGGGGGGGGATAATCAGAAAAATTAAAACACAATATTTACAAAAGAAGTAAAGGGGAAGGATTTGGCTCTCTCACTCCACCCCAGCTCAGTTAATACAATCTACAAATTACTTTCATTTTTCAGTCATTTTTGACTCTTCATGTCCCCATTTAGAGTTTTCTTGGCAAAAGTAATGGAGGTTGTTTGCCATTTTTTCTCTAGCTTCCTTCATTGATGAGAAAATTGGGACAATTGAGATTAGGTGATTTGCTCAGCTAGTATCTGAGACCAGATTTGAACTCAGAAAGGTAAGTCTTCCTAACTCCAGATTCAGGGCTCTAATCTACTTTACCACCTAGCTTCCTCTAAGGGTTGCTAGTGCTACTACTACTACTACTACCATCAGCACCACCACCACCAGCACTTACTTCTACACCACTACTTCTATCGGTGCTGCTGCTACTGTTCCTACAACTGTTGTTGCTATTGTTGTTATTACTACTACTCTCTTGCCTCTGCAATTAGCAAATCCTCCCTACTGGGCAGGTAGGTGTCCCAATGGATATAGTACTCTTCTTAAGTTCAAATCTAGCTTCAGATATTTGCTAGCTGTGTAACCTTAGGCAAGTCACTTAATCCTATTTGTCTGTTTTCTCATCTATAAAAGAAGGACAAGGGAATGACAAACCACTACATTATCTTTGCCAAGAAAACCGTAAATGAGGTCACAAAGAGTCAGACATGACTGAAAGAAACTCAACGACAACAATCTTCTCTACTGACTGTTGACAGGAAGAACGTAATAATGGTTGTACTTCATTCTTGAAGATCATGACATCAAGTGATGCCATGATAAGTACATGAATTAGATGTGAGTGAGGGGCTGCTGTGCCAAGACACCAGTCTTACTTTCTCCTACAGAGCCATATGAGTTCAGTGATCAGATGGAAATCAGGACGACTGGAGATGGCTCTGGATGTGAGGCAAGCAGAGGTAAGTGACTTGCCCAAGGTCACACAGCTAGAAAATGTCTGAGGCTCGATTCCAATTCCCCTCCTCCTGACTCCAAGGTCAGTGCTCTATCCATTGCTCCATCTAGCTACCCAGGAAGCCCATCCAGGAGACCTCATGAACTATAGTGTTAGAAATAGTCACCTAGAACTATCTCTAGAATTTGGAAGTAACGGTTGAATTCTAGGGAACTATTTAATCAACAAGCATTTATTAAATGGTTACTGTATGTTAGAAACTGTGCTAAGTGTGTGAAAACTAGGAATACAAAGAAGAAAAAAAAGTCCAACAGTCCCTGCCCTCAGCAGCTTACATTTTGGAAGGCAGTCCAGAGCAGAGAGCTATAGAAGTCTAGACCATGAAGCCAGAACCACCTACTCAGCAAAGCTCAGCAAGCTCTATGATGACAGGAAAACAGGAGACAGATATTTGAGAAGCAGACTTTGAAAGTTACAGAGAGACTTAACCATTTCAAGGAGCAACAATACAACAAAACCTTCCTAGGCAAGAAGAGAATTTTTTTTTTTAGGTTTTTGCAAGGCAAATTGGGTTAAATGGCTTGCCCAAGGCCACGCGGCTAGGTAATTATTAACTGTCTAAGACTGGATTTGAACCCAGGTACTCCTGACTCCAGGGCCCCTGCTTTATCCACTGCACCACCTAGTGCCCCTAGAAGAAAAGTTTTAAAGAGAATCACAATCTCATTTTTCAGCTCATGATTAACCATTCCCTAACAAAATGTGAGGCATCTCAGTGAATTTTATGTTTAATTCACTGAAGTCTTCAAATTGTTGTTTGACAGAGAGTTTGAGGGGAAAGGAGGAAGCCCAAAAGGGTGAAGGAAAGGGGCCAAGATAATTTTAAGGTAAAACTCCTATCAGTGATGGGGAAAGTCCAAGTTCAAGAAATTTATATGGTAACTAATAAAAGAATGAGAAATTTTATTTAGCGTGATTGTGTGATATTAAGATTCCTAGGGGGGCGGCTAGGTGGTGCAGTGGATAAAGCAGGGGCCCTGGAGTCAGGAGTCCCTGGGTTCAAATCCAGTCTCAGACACTTAATAATTACCTAGCCGTGTGGCCTTGGGCAAGCCACTTAACCCCATTTGCCTTGCAAAAACCTAAAAAAAAAAAAAAGATTCCTAATAAAAATTGTAAGAATAATTCTGTTGAAATGTCTAAAGACAAATCTATTGATTAAGAAAGATTAGTTTACTCAGAAATTACAGTATCAAAAGTTTCCTATTGTGATGAGAGATCTGCCTCCAGATGATCTGGAGTGTCCTTAGAACTACAGTTTAAGAACCGCTTGTTTAGAACTCAGGGCTAATCAGATTTTAAAAGGGGGTGTTGCTTTTTCTCGCAGTTGTCTCAATGTCTTTGTTCTCAGATTTAGCCACCAATTTCATCAATATATTCCTATGAATTCTATTGGACTAGCCAAGAGGGTGTGGAGCATTCAATACAATGCGTCCCCATTCCTGGACAATCAGCATAAAGCAAAGGTCTACTTGCCATGGAGAGTAGCTAGGTGACATAGTGAATAGAGTATTAAACTTGGAGACCTGAAGACCTAAATTTAAATCTAGCCCCAGATACTCATTAGTCATGTGACTGTGAGCGAGTAACTTAATCCCTGCTTGCCTCAATTTCTTCATCTGTAAAATAAGCTGGAAAAAGAAATAGCAAATCACTCCAGAATCTTTGCCCAGAAAACCCCAAATAAAGCCATTAAGAACTGAAAACTATTGAATAACAACAAAATCATCTGTGGATGAGCAACTATGTTTTCCTTTATAAATGGCAGCATGTTTGGACAAAAATGAAGTTAGAAAAAAGTTTGTTGTTGTTGTTTTTCTTCGTAGGAGTTAGTTCATTTGATTTCCCAAACATGTATTGAACAGTTACTTTGTACAAAGCACCACTGTGCTTGATAGTAAGGATATAAAGACAGTTGTGACACAAATTCTGATCTCAAGAAGTTTACATTGAAGTACAAGAGAAGGACCAGTACCAAAAAAAAAAATATGCTATAAGAAAGAGAGGAGTTCAAATTCATTCATTCAGTAAGTAAACCTAATGGCCTTTTCTCACACCTCATCCTCCTGGAGCCCTCGGCAGCCTGTGACACTATCACTCACCATCTTCCCCTTGGCACACTCTACTTACTAGGTGTTCACAACACTATTCTCTTCTGGCTCTTTTCCTATCGGTCTGATCACTCTTTCTCAGTTCCCTTTGCTAGATCATCACCCAGATCATGCCAACCAACCACAGGTTTCTCCCCAAGGTCCATTCTCCCTTTATAGGATTTGGCTTGAGGATGTCATCAATTCCCATGGACTGAATTATCACTTCTATGCTCAGATTCATTTGTCCAGTCCTAACTTTTCTCCTGACTTCCAGTCTCACATTTCCAACTGCTTATTGAACATTTCAAATTGAATGTCCCATAGACACCCTAAACTCAATATATACAAAACTGAACTAATTATCATTCATCCTCAAACCTTCCACTCTTCCTAACTTCCCTATTACTATTAAAGGTAACACCATCCTCCTAGTCACCCAGGCTCATAAGGAATGGTCACATTCCCCCATAACCAATCTGTAGTTAAGACCCTTTGATTTGCCTGAGTATCTCTTTATATCTTCCTCCCTTCTCTGACAATACCACCATCCCAGTTGTAGGACCATAACATCTCAAGCCTGAATTACTGTCATAGCCTGTTGGTCAGTCTCCCAGCCTCAAATCACTTCTTAATCCAATCTATTTTCCACTCATTTATCAAAGTGATCTTCCAACAGTAAAGATATGACTGTGTCTCACTTTCTATTCAATCAATTTTAATGGCTCCTGATTACCTCTGGCATCAAATATAAAATTCTGGGTTTAGTTCTTATGTTGCTCAGTTATTTTGGTTATGTCCGACTCTTCATAACCCATTTGGGGTTTTCTTGGCAAAGATATTGGGTGGCTTAATATTTCCTTCTCTGGCTCATTTTACGAATGAGGAGATTGAGACAAACAGAGATAAGGGATTCTCCCAGGGTCACCCAGCTAGTGAATGTCTGAAGTCAGATTTGAGTTCAAGAAGATGAATCTTCCTGATTTCAGGATAGCATGCTATCCACTGTGCCATCTCATTGCTCTTTGATTCTTATAAAGTCCTTTGGAACCTGACCCCTCCTTCCTTTACAGTCTTTTTAGACCTACATCCCTCCACATACTCTATAATCTGATTATTACCTTGCTGAACAACATATCCTGACACTGGGCATTTTTGATTATCTCCATACCTGGAATTCCCCTCTCCACATCTCTGCCTCCTGGCTTCCTTCAGGAATCTTATCTCCTGCAAGAAGCATTTCTCATTTCCCCTTAATGCTAATGATTTCCCTTTGAGATTAGCTTTAAATTATCTATTTTCTTTGTATATTACTTTTGAAAATTTTCTCCCTAATCAGACTAGGTTTCCTGAAAACCAAGATCTTTTTTTCCCTTTTCATTTGTGATGATAATGAATAGCTAACATTTATATATCACATAATATGCTAGGCACTCTACTAAGCATTTTACAATTATTATCGATCTGGGAGGTAGATGCTATTATTATTCCCATTTTACCTATGAAGAAATTGAAGCTACAGAGGTAAAGATTCATATAATCAGTGTTGAAAATCAGATTTGAAATCCAGGCCCAGGGTTCTATCTTCAGTCACCTAGCTGTCCCTGGCACATTTGTTGTTGTTCAGTTATTTGGTATGTCCAATGCTTTAAAACTCCATGCACTATTTTCTTCCATGGGTGTTCCTGGCAAAGGTACTGAAGCAGTTTGCCATTTCCTTTTCCAGTTGATCACTTTTTTTTGGTCTGAACTCACCACTAAGACTTGACTGCCTTGGGTAACTCCACACATGTGGAGCATAGCTCATTGTTTTATTAAATCATGCAAGCCCCTCTGCTATAGCAAGAAAGTGAGCCTTTTTAGGTAAAGAGGGTTTGAGTGACTTGCTAAGGTCACAAAACTAGTAAGTATTTGAGGTTGGATTTGAATTCAGGTCTTCCTGACTTCAGGTTCAGAGCTTTATCCACTATTTCCTGTGGCACAGGATATAGATGCTTAATAAATGCCTGTTGACTTAACAAGCATTTATTAATTGTTTATTAGGTGCAAAACTCTGGACTAGGTGCTGAAGATACAAAAATAAGAATAGTCCCTAAGCACATTCTATTTGGGAAAAATACTAGATAAACCAAAACAAAATAAATACAAAGTAATTTCTACAAGGATATTGTGGGGGAAGGGTGGCACTAAGAGCCAAGGAAATCAGGAAAGACTTGACATAGGAGACTACATTTGAGTTGTGAAGGAAAGTGGGCATGCCACGGGCTAAGGTGAGGAAGAAACTCATTCTAGGTTTGGGAGGAGCCCACAAGTTCTATGAGAAATCTGAGAAGAGGAAGAGCACTTTGGGGTGGGGGGGGTGTTGAGAGGGTGAAAGAATGGTGGAAAGATCATAGAAGGTGGATCTTGAAGAAATGAAGGGATTAATAATAACATTGATGGTATAATGAATGATTATTAATTGATAGTATTAGTGAGATAATTAATAAGTGGTGATAATATTAATGATATAATTTATAATCATATCACCTCTGTGTTGCTGATTCTCAGATCTCTTTGTCCAGTTCTAACTTTTCTTTTGACCTCCAATAATTTAATGAACATCAAACAAAATGTTCCATAGATATCTTAAACTCAATATGTGTAAAACTGAACTAATTATAATTCTCCCCCAAACCCTCCACTCTTCCTTACCTACATATCTGATCTGTTGCCAAAACCTGTCAATTTGACTTTCTGAGCATCCCTTTATATCTCCCTCCCTCCTCTGTCATAGCCACCCCTGGTGCAGAACTATAATACCTCATGCCTGAACTATTGCCATAATCTATTGGTTGTTCTTCCTGACTCCACTCACTCCTAATTCCAATCCATCCTCAACTCAGTTATCAAAGTGTTCTTCCTAAAGTGAAAATCTGGCTGTCTCACATTCTACTCAATCAGTTCTAATTGTTCCTGATTATAAATCCATGATTTGACTCTTATGTTATTCAGTTATTTTGATCATAAGTAACTCTTCATGACCCATTAGGGTTTTCTTGGCAAAGGTACTGGAGTGGTTTACTATTTCCTTCTCCTCATTTTCCAGATGAGGAAACTGAGGCTATAATTAATATTACAACATTCTAAAGTTTGCCAAGTACTTTTTTAATGCCTTATCATTGTTTCATCCTTTAAGGTTTATGAATGTATTTTCATATATATAACCTAATTGGATATAATCAGTAATCCTGTGGGATGGGGAGGGAAGGAATTTACTATTTCCATTTTACAGTTAAGAAAACTGATTGCCATGTATTTTACATTTATCACTTGACACTTACAACAGTCCTATTAATTAAGTGCTATTATTTTACAGTTGAGGAAATTGAATCCAATAAAATGACTTGCCCAGGATCACATGGTTAATAAGTGTGTCTGAAGCAGAATTTAAAATTCAGATTTTCCTTGCTGCAAATCCATTTCTCTATCCATTAGGGCACATAGTTGCCTCATAGAACAAAGAAGGGGAATACATTTCAGGAAAAGTCTCTGAGGATCACTTTGAACAAGAAAAGGCAAAAAAAAAAAGAGTAGCATCAGAACCAGAAATGGAGACTAGTTCAGTTTGGTTGTGAGTAGGGAATAGTATGTGAATTAAGAATGGAAATGAAGACATTGTTAAAAATCTTAAATGCCAGAATTAGTGATTTAACCCATGAGCTCTGGGGATCAGCAAGAAGATTTAGAGTCCTGAATGGAATCTTGAAAGCCAGTGTAAGGAAAGAAAAGAAAAAAATCAAAGAGAAGAGAGAATTGGTACACTGTTGGTTAGAAGGACTAAGGAATGGGACAAAAGTATAGGGGTCCTTAGAGTTTCAGATGCTTGGCATTGAGATGGCCCTCATGCTTCTTAGCTCAGAATTTTCCTAGGATAAAGATCAAAACTTTTTTGTGGAAGCTACAAAGAATAATTCTGTCCCTAGCATCTCTCACTTTGGTTCATCACTTTTAAGATGCATTTTAGTCAATAAGAGAAATCAAGTGAGAGTTTCTATCCTCAGTATTATCTCACCCCTTGACCAGAAAAGCAATTCAAACACAGGATTTTTCTAATGATGGGTCAATGATGCTACCTTGATATAAAGGCAGAACTTCTTTAAAGTTTGTTTTATTTTTGGCTTTTGGTTTTTTTTTGGGGGGGGGAGTTGGCAGCATTGTTTCTATGATTAATGGGTCCTAGCTGAGAAGCATAGGGAAATAGTTTTAGCAGAGAGATCCCTAGGGGAATGAGAAGCTCAAGGCAAATCATATAATTGAGAGATTCCCCCTGCTATACATTGAAATTTAATTCAAATTTAATTCACTAAAAGTAGCCTTATGTAGTACCCCATCATGGTAGGTTTGGCAGCCTCCAAAATACGTATTATATCCTAAGCGATTTCTGAAAGAGATCTTGAGGAGAGAGAAGGCCCAGTCTTTCATTGATGAATAGGATGATGAAATTGTTTTCTCCATGATTGAGCTGAAATTTTATCTCATTCTCAGGTTGACTGCACTTCCCCCCCCCTCCCATTTTTCTAATCTGAACAACTTTTCCAGTTTCCCTTGTACTGTTTGCTTTGAAAGATATGTTTGTACCCACAACTGTGACTTCTTTGAGTAATAAACATAATAAACATTTGAAGGAAGGAAGTTAAACTTGTGTAAATTAAGATGATTTGCCCTCCAGATATGGGCTGAAATTACTTCCAATTTCATTAGAGTGAAAATGGAAACCCTCTGCTCTCCAAAGAATTATATCTCAAGACTACAAATATATAGTGTGAGATATCTATCAATCCAAGCCTCATATACTACTGGAAGATAGGAAAATGGATGTGTGATTGCCTTTCCCAACAAAGGTGGAACTCTAGTCTCTGTAAAATGTACACTGGAGCATTCCAGAAAGATCTATAAATTCTTGTCACTTAAGGACTTATTGTCTATATCTATAAATACTTATTTCACAGTTCATTTGGGTTATACTTAAAACAAAATTGAGAGTATTAATATCAGGATGAAAAGAAAATAGATAGAAATTTTGTTGGAAACAATGTTACCAATGAAGAATTAAAAAAGCTGAGATACCTAAAGGGGTTTATGATCTGCCCCCTTCCCTAAAAAATCTGAATCCTTTTCATTTCACGATCCCTAGACATTGTTTTGTACATTGGAGACATAGATTATTGGCACATTCTCCTGCCTGTCTCCAGTGCCTCAACCTCCTACTCTTCAGGCCCTAGTCTCTAAAATCTTCCCATAAATATTTTTTTTAATTTTCTCATTTTTAATTTTTTAATTAATCTCTCCTTCCCACTACTCCTTATATCACTACTTTTGAGCAAGTTTTAAAGCAACAAACCTAAAAAACAAAATAAATTCATTAATATAGATCTATATAATGCAGCAAAACAAATTTCCACATTAATAATATCTGGAGATATAGCCTCTTCATTTTATGTTCATTATGTCTCCCTTAGGAGGTGTTTCATCTTCGTTCTTTTGAATTTGTGGGTTATCATTTCATTGATCAGTTCTAAGATCCTTCACCCATCATTACTCATTTTTCCCTACCTTGTTTCTTTTATAACTTCTTCTCTAATTGGATGCCATCATGAGAACAAAACATTGAGTCAAATAGGCTTGAAATATCATGGTCAGGGCCGGCTAGGTGGCATAGTGGATAAAGCACCTGCCTTGGATTCAGGAGTACCTGGGTTCAAATCCATTCTCAGACACTTAATAATTACCTAGCTGTGTGGCCTTGGGCAAGCCACTTAACCCCATTTACTTTGCAAAAACCTAAAAAAATATATCATGGTCAACTGGATAAGTGTTGTAGTATGAAAGAGCAATCATTATTTCAATTGTCCAGAAAAAAAAAGAAAAGAAAAAAGGATGGATTCACAAACTAAAGACCAGTGAGTTTGACATTGATTCCAAATAAAAGTATAGAACAAAGTATTAAAGGGATGACTTATGGGAATTTGTCATGCCAGACTAACTCACTTTGTTTCTGGACCAAGTAACTGGGGAAATGTGGTGGATAATGTGCTTAGATTTGAGCAAAACATTTAACTTTTATGTTATCATAGTGGACAGAAAGATATGAACTGATTATGATACATGATTATATAAAGGCAGAGTGAAGACAGTGGAAAAAGTATTAGATTGACCTACATAACTCTTCACTAAATCCCCATACCTAGACACTCTACATATCTTCATATCCCCTTCTTAAAACAGCAAGCTCCCCCGCTACACACACACACACACACACACACACACACACACACACACACACACACACACACACAACCCAGTTCACTGATTTGCCTTCTCCAGCCTCTCTCCAGTTTCTTTCTCATAGAATCATAAATTTAGAATGGGGAGGATGCTTTAGAGGTACCTGGATTCGGGCCTCTTATTCTACTGATGAGAAAACTGAGGTCCAGAGCTATTAAGTGACTTGTCCAAGATTATACAGTTAGTAAGTGTCTAGAGCAGAATTTGAATTCAAGTCTTTCTGATTCCCAAGTGCAATGCTCTATCCACTATGCCACCTAAGAAATCAACTATATAAGTATGGGATAGAAAAAGACTGACTAGAGAAAAATTACTTTGAGAAATATTAGGGTATTTTAATGTCTTTAAGCTCAATATAAGGCAACAATATGACATAGGCCTCAAAAAATGAGTTTTATCTGAAGTAGAATTCAAGGGGTTGACTATAAATTGGGGAGTGGTTGAACAAATTATGATATTTAAATGTAAAAGAATACCATTTCACTTGAGAAATGAAGAATGATGGTTTCAGAGAAATCAGGGAAGATATATTGAAGCAAATTGAGATAAGTAGAAACAGCAGAACAATTTATACTACTATCAAACAATGAACATTTATTAAACACCTGCTGGTGGGACTACAAAGAAAGGCAAAAAACAGTCCCTGCCTTCAGCAAGTTCACAATTTAATGAAGGAGACAGCATACAAGCAAGTATATACAAACATTCTGTTTATTGTTGCTGTTTCATCATTTTTTAGTTGTATCCAAATCTTTGTCTTTTTGGATTTTCTTGGCATATTGTAGTGGTTTGCCATTTCCTTTTCCAGTTCATTTTATAGATGAGAAAACTGAGGAATACATAGGGAAAAGTGAATGAGTCTTCCTGAATCAAGCTGAGTGCTCTGTTCACTGCACCATATTGCTACACTACAAGTAAGCTATATAGAGGATAAATTACAGATAATCAATGGAGGGATGCCATTAGAAATAAAGGAGACCAACAAAAGCTTCCTGTAGAAGAAGGAATTTTAGGGTCTTGAAGGAAACAAGAAGATAGAAGTCAGGAGGGAGAACATTCTAAGCATGAGGGACAGTCAATGAAAATACCTGAGTTGGGAGATGGATATCTTATTCGAGGAATAGTAAGGGTATCAGTGTCATTGGATCAAATAATACATATGTGTAGGGAGTAAGAAGACAAATTACATCAAACTGTAAATATGAACAATTTCAAAAGGCTTAAGAAAGCTGTTCAATGCAATGATCTATCATGATTTCAAAGGACTTAAGATGAAGGATGATACTTCATGATAGAGGGATGATGGTTTAATATGGAGAATGACAAACTTTTTTATATGGTCAATATAGGAATTTGTTTTGCATAGGAAAAATAATTCAGCTGAAAGGTAATATATTCTGAAGAATGAGTAGGAAAAGGAGAAAGAGGAGGAGTAAGAAGAAAAGAAAGAAAGAAAAAAGAAAGAGAAAGAAAAAGAAAGAAAGAGAGAAAGAAAGAAAGAGGGAGGAAGGAAGGAAGGAAGAAAGAAAGGAAAGAAGGAAAGAAGGAAGAGCATGGAAGGAAGTCTAGTTCTGCTGCACTGTTTCAGCTTGGGGTTACCACATTGACAACTTATTCTACCCAGAGAGCAATCATAAGGGGACATGCTATAGGAAAAATAAATCTGTAAAAGGAACTAAGGCTGTTTAGCCTAGGGAAGCGAAGATTGAGGAAGGATCTGAGAGATGCCTTTATGAATCTGTAAAGTTATCATGGTGAAGAAAGCTGAGATTTGTTTTGGTAAGTCACAAGGGCAGAAGTAAGAGCAATGGATGGAAACTGCAGATTAGTTTCCCTCAAAGTAAGGGAAAACTTTCTAATCATTAGAATTAGAACTGTAAGGAACATGGGATCTAACTTTCTCACTTTACAGATGAGGAAATGGAGGTCCAGAGAGATTGTGATTTGCTTAATACACAGGTATTAAGTGGCAAAACCAGTCAGTATTCAAATCTGGGTTCTTTGACTTCAAATCCAATGTTCTTTCCACTGTATTACATCTTCACCATTAATTCAATCGAATCCAACCATAAATCCCCAATGCAATAGAAGCGAGCACTTATGTGACCTTGGGCAAGTCATTTAATCCTTGTTTCCCTCTGTTTCCTCATCTGTAAAAATGAACTGGAGAAGGAAATGGTAAACCACTCTGTTACCTCTTCCAAGAAAACCCTAAATGGGGTCATGGAGAGTTAAATACGACTGAAAAACGACTGAACAACAACAAAAGAATCTCTCTCCATCCCTCTTTCCCATTTATGGACTGGCAGCCCTCTCTTAGTCACTGGGATCCTGAAAAAGGAGAAATGTGCTTTGGAAAAATCCAATCATCTTTCTCCTTGACTCCTCTTACAACTAGGGGCCGAAGCTGGACTGGGTCAAGGTCACAAAATAATCTGGGCTTTGGAAAAAGGCAGAGGTGGGATAATAGACCCCTTCTGCTCCTAGGGAATTCAAAGTTGACCTACATTTTGCATTTCAATATCCAATGGGACAGGCTGGAGAGATGGAATGAATTAGGGGAGAGGCATAAGTATAGGACAAACACTCTCTCCCCATAACCTTTGGGCCCCTCAGTAGACACTTCCAACCCAATGAAACTGGGGGGGTGGGGACCTTGCAGAGTGGGAAGCACTCAGTGAACCTACAGCACCTATGCTAGGTGCTGAGGCACTATGGGAAAAAAAGGTCAGCTAACTTAGAATAAGAGAGGGTTGGTAACACAAGCTCTTTAAAAAATTCCTTAAAAAAAGGTAAGTCCTATTAGACAGAAACAAATAGATACCACAAACATAATCATTCAGAATCTGCCCATGCAAAAAAAAAATGTTGAAGTAACTTTTTGTTTTTAGGTTTTTGCAAGGCAATGGGGTTAAGTGGCTTGCCCAAGGCCACACAGCTAGGTAATTATTAAGTGTCTGAGATAGGATTTGAACCCAGGTACTCCTGACTCCAGGGCTGGTGCTTTATCCACTGTGCCACCTAGCCGCCCCCTGAAGTAACTTTTCCTTAAAGTAGAAGATTTGATCCTCTGAAAAACTATTGGATTTGGAGCCAGGGACATGGGTTTAAATTCTTTCTCTTTGTCAGTAAATTATAATCTCTTTGGGCCTTTTCCTCATCTGTAAAATTAGAGTGACTGAACTAAGTGACCTATGAGATTCCTCACAACTCTAAATCTAAGATACTATGATCTATCTGCTCCACCTCAGTGGTCCAACACATCACTCACCATAGTACAGTACAAAGTTACTGTTCAATAACTCTGGAATCAAAGGACTCAGGTTCAAATCCTCTCCACTGGCCCTTGTTACTTGTGTGTCAATGGGCAAATCACTTAACCTTCTGCCCAGAACCTTAGTTTCCTGATCATAAATTGAAGGGGTTGGATTAGATGGCCTCTAAGACCCCTTCCTGTTCTGGCTCTGTAATTTGCAACTGATAAATAATTCTGAATAATAGATCATAATACAACAAGCATTAGTTATGGGTCTATTGTAGGCTCTTATGAAAAAAAAAGTCAGAATAGACTTGATCTTTTTCCCCTGAGGGTTTTAGGAGTGTAACAGTAACACAGACAACTATAAAACACAGTGTTACAAAAGGGCATGAGATGCAAAGATAAACTAAGAGTCCAAAAGACTGAAGATAAAATATGCCATTCCCTTCCTGCCTCAGAAGTGATTAACTTAAAATGTTGAGTAAGACATATATTTTCAGACATGACCAATGAGGGAATTTGTTGTGTTTATGTGATAATTTTATAATGAGAATTCTTTCTTTGTTCCTTCCTTCCTCCCTTCCTTCCTTCTTTCCTCCCTCCTTCTCTCCCTTCCTTTTTCCTCCCTTCCTCCTTCTTCCTTCCTCCCTTTCTCTCTTTATGAGGGGCAGTGGGAAGACATTATAAATGCTTATAAAAATAAATAAATTTATTATAAAATAAGGTCCCATGAGAAGTCTGAGAGAGGTGGTAAGGGATGGAATAGGAAATACTTCCCTTCTTGTCTGAGCAAAACAAAGAAATAGGAGAGTGTGATGGGCAAGAAGAGGCAGTGTTGGAGTCATTCAATTTGGCCAGAAGATAGTGTATGTGGAAGAGAGTAATATGAGATGAAACTTGGAAGTGAAGGGTGGCGCCTTTGAAGGGAGGGCCTTGAATGCCAGGCCAAAGATTTTGACCTTTTCTTAGCAGGCAGTTCAATGAAACATGACCCATACTTGGCAGTCTTCACTTCAACATGTTTGCCAATAACCTTGCAAGATGCTGCCTTGAAATAAATGTTTTATGTCTTTATATCTTTAATTTTGTATAGTGCCTCATATGTAGTAGGCACTTATTAAATGCTTGTTTTATTGGATTGGGTCTATAAAAGGGAAGAAGAGTTTATATTGAAAAAATATGGAGACAGCTAAATAGAGCATTGGTTCTAAAATCAAGAGGACATGAATTCAAACTACTAGGTGTGTGTTCCTGGGCAAATCATTTAACCTTGATTGCCTCCAGAAAAAAAAGAAAGAAAAATATGGAAAATATAAAAGGGATAAAAAATGTACCTATAGCCCCCAAAATAGAAACAAACAGCCCTTTGTACCATTTCATTTAATGCACTATATAGAGGAAGAAGTTCTGGAATTTAGAGTCAGGAGGCCTGAATTCAGTCATCACCAAAGCCTGATTCCTCAACAGTAACATGAGGGAGGGCATTGGATTAAAGAGTCCCTGAATTCTGACATTGTATGATTCTAGGAATTCATGGATAGAATATCAATATTTCTCAGGTAAAAGTTTGGTGATTATGAATAGGTTATGAAACACTTATTTGTTGAATTTTTCTTTGCTCTATGTATACTGCTTTCTCACTATCAAGGTGGAATGACCCAACCATAGATAAGGAGTAATACCTCATATTTCTATAAGTATTAGAGTTGGAAAAATGCTTCATATATATTGTCTCATTTGATCCAGCTAGATGGTTCAGTGATTGGCACACAGGATTTAGAATCTGGGATTCTGCCTCAGACACTTATTCCCAGAACCCTGGGAAGTCATTTTATCTCTTCTAGCCTCATCTACAAAATGAGAATGATAATAATAGCATTTACCTCCCAGGATTATCATGAGAATCAAATTTAGAAAACATATCTAAAACAGATATTTACAAAATTTACAAAAAAATCTACAAAAATATCTTTAAGATTTTGTAAATCTTAGAGAGTAAATTATTCATGTTACTGTACACCCTAACAACAACATGGAAGTGATGATCAACCCTGATGGACTTGCTCATCCCTTTAGTGCAACAACCAGGGACAATTTTGGGCTATCTGCAATGGAGAATACCATCTGTATCCAGAGAAAGAATTATGGACTTTGAACAAAGACCAAAGACTATTACCATCAAATTAGAAAAAAAAAGCATTATATTTTTATTTAATTTTACTATCTCATACTTTATTTTTCTTCCATAAGGATATGATTTCTGTGTCATCACATTCAACTGAGATCAATGTATAATATGGAACCAATGTAAACAATAACAGAATACCTTCTGTGGGGGTGGGGGGAGGGAAGCAAGAATGGGGGAAAAATTGTAAAACTCAAAATAAATAAACTTTAAAAATTATTCATATTAGCTATTATTATCCTGGCAACAACCTTATGAAGAAGGGGCTCTTATAATCAGCATTTTATAGAATAGGAGACTGGGACTTAGGGAAAATGACTTGCCCAGGCTCACCCAAATAGTATGCATCTGAGATGGGATTTGACTCCAAGCTGTCTGGATTCCAAACCTAGCGATTCTCTACTGTGCCACACTAGCTCTATCTAGAATTAGCAACAGAAAAGTATTTAGCAAATGACTCCAACCCTTGGAGGTCTGGGAAACCTGTTCCCTCTCCCAATATCTTCACAAACATACTTCTATGCTTCTGAGAGAGACCCAGAAATGGCGCCTAGGGTGTGTGTGTGGGTCTCTTCTAGAGAATGACCAGCATCTTGCCCTGAGCAGACCTGTCTTCACTGCTCAACCCTAATTGATTCATCTCTTGACCTTGGTTCCTTTGGGCATTCCCATTCCTTCCCTGCCCTGGGTGCCAGAATGAAAATGCTTTGGGAATAAAAATAGCAGCTGCTGACTTGGCAGGACAGGGGCCAGAGCATGTTATAGTCTCTTGGGCCAGCTTGGGGTGATGGGGGCTTAAAGTTTCTTGGTAGAGCCTCTGCTCTTTCCCCCCACCCCCACCCCATGGGCAGGGAAGGAAGTTTCCCTTTAGCCCTCTCTTTAGCCAGTCCATCTTCTAGAACCCCTTCCTGGCAGTTCTATTGCCCACAGCCTAGAAGCATGACAAGACTTTCTCCCTTTCCACCAGTACCCCTCCTTTTAGGTCTCATGGGCAAGCCTCTATTCTAGAGCTTAGTCTTTTTTTGCCAACTTTATTCTAGTAACTCCTTGTCACTTACATAATCAACAAGCATTCATTAAATCCCTACTTTATTCTGGCCACTATACTGCAGGTAGATACAAAGAAGGAAATAATCCCTACTCTTGAATAATCCCTACTCTTACATTCTATCAGGGAGACAATATGTGGCAGCTATATGTCACAATGGATAAAGGATTGGACCTGGAGTCAAAAAGACCTGAATTCAAAGCCAGCTTCAGAGTCTTACTAGCTATGTGATCTTAGACAAATCACTTAACCGCTAGCTGTCATTATTATGTATTATAAACATACACAAAATAGATGCAAAATACAAGGTGGGTTAAATGTATGGTAGTTTGGAAGGAAGGGTGTTAGAAGTTGAGGGGGTCATGAAAGACTTCATGAAGAAAATACTAATTGAGTTGCATCTTGAAAGAAGAGAGGTACTGATGATACAGAGGTGAAAAAGTAGTGTATTTCAGGCATGGGGCAGTTAGATTCTAGGCTTGGAGGCAGGAAGATCTGAGTTCAAATCCAGATTCAGATACTTATTAGCTGGGTGTCCCTAAGCAAGGTACTTAATCCTGTCTACCTGTTTTTTCATCTATAAAATGGACTGGAGAAGGAAATGACAAATCATTCAGGGATCTTTGTCAAGAAAATCCCAGTAGGGGGTCACAAAGAGTTAGACATGACTGAAAACAGCAACAAAATGCAAAGACATAAAGTGCTGTGTGACAGGAACAAGTATGGTAGATTATAGTTTATAGGAGGGGGAATAATGAATCTATAATGAAGTTGAAGAGGTAGATTTAGGGCAGCTTGTGAAGCATTTTAAAAGTCAAATGGAGGAGTTTATATTTAATCCTGGAGGTAATAGGGAGCTGCTGGAGTTTATTGAGTAGGGAAGTGACGTGGTTAGATCTGTGCTTAAGCAAAGCAGCTAGGTGGGACATTGGATAAAGTGCTGGGCCTGGAGTTAGGAAGACCTGAGTTTGAATCTGAACTCAGACACTTACATGTGACTCCAGACAAATTGCTTTACTCTGCTTGCCTTATTTCCCCAAATATGAAAATGAGTTGGAGAAGTATGTTTGCCAAGAAAACCCCATAAGGGGGGTCACAAAGAGTCAGACACAATTGAACAACCAAACATGCTTAAGGAAAATCACTTGAACATCTATCTAGAAGATGGATTGGAGTTGAGACAGACTTGAGGTAGAGAGACCAGTCAAAAGACTAGTGTAATTATCTAGGTGAGAGACAATAAAGACCTGAAGTATGGTAATGTCTGTGTAGGTGTATGAAAGAGCCAGACCATAAAACTACCTTGGAGAGTTAATTTTTCATTTTTCAGTATGAGTATTTAAGCCTCAGAAACTGGGGAAGGGTTTTATTTATTGTTTTATCGATTGTCTTGATTTTTGAAAGTGATAGAAAAATATTAGTAATTTCAATTAAACTCAAAGTGTATCATGCAAACATTTCCCCTCAGAAAGCCAGATGTTAAATATTTACCTCAGCACACCTCTGAATGTGTGTGGGTAGAGAGAAAAGGTAAGATCTAAGAGATACCGTGAAGGTAGAAATGATATATCAAATACTACTGAGGTTCCCACAGGGGATACCCAGAGAAAATAGGATGCCTTTAACAGAAATCAGGAAGTTTGAAAAAAGGGCAAGGGAGGGAATAATAAGTTCTGTTTTGGACATGTGGAGTTTGAGATATCTTTGGCACATCTAACCTTCAGCATCAGCTTTCTCTGGAGGGCATCTTGGTACACAGAATGAACATTGGCTGAACCTCATAGTGTAAATGGAAAGGAACATTGGACTGAATATCAGAAAGCCTGGGTTCCAGTTCAAGCTACGCTGCTTATTAATTGTACGACCTTGGACAAGTCAGCTAACTTCTCTGAATCTGTTTCCTTATTTGGAAAATGGTTATAATACTACATTCTCTTCCTCACAGACTTGTCTTGAAAATCACATGAATCATTGTATATTGTCTTATATAAACATTTAAGACTATTATTATTATTAAAAATCTGCTCTTCAATGTAGAATTAGAGACCCCCTCTCCTAATTCTCCCATCTCACTCTTCATCTTCTGTAATTCCTATACTCAAATTCTCTCAGAAAACTAGGAAAACTTGCTCCTTTGTTTCCTACCCAAACATACTTTTTCAGACTCAGTGTTTTCGCACTGACCATTTTCCATATCTAGGGATGTCCTTTTCCCTATTCTCTGCTGAGTTGTGTTCTCCTACCCCTTCTTTCATAACCATTTTCAAGTGAACTCCTCCAGGAAACTTTCCCTGATTAAATCTCCCTAAGCTCATTGACTTCATTTCCTCCCCATGCATACAGCGATGACGTCCAGAACATGCCTGATTATGTGCTTTATATCTGTTCCCCTGTCTGCATGGTGTGACCTTAGCTTGTTCCCCCTTTAAAAACTGAGTTTCTGGGGAGCAGAAGATGTATCTCATCAGACCAAGAATCTCTCTAGTCCCTAGACTGTTTCCCTAATTAGGGAGAAACCCAGGCCAAAAGGAAATTGCTCTCTGGGAGCCGTAGTTCCAAAAAGATGTGAATTTGAACCTGACTGGAACTACTGGCTAATCCATTGATCCTAGGGAAAGTGTTAGAATTTTTACAGGAGTTGTCCTGGGCTTTGGTGGGAGTGGAACGGGGACACCTGGGAAAGGTGACAGAGAGGAAAAGAGAGACAGAGATGTCTATTTCCCTTCCCCATTGAGTAAATTCAAATCCCTAAATCTAATATTCTCTTCCTGAGACCCATACCCTCCTACTAAACATCTACCTCTCCTACTACCCAAAGCAGCCTTGAATTCCTGGAGTGGGATCAGATATAGCAGATACCTAGCTTAGTCCTTTAGCCACTATGAGGCAGGGTGTTGAGAAGTCTGAGTATGCATATATGCATTTAAACATTTTACTTAATTTTATATAGGAGGAAACTGAGGACCAGAGAGGCAATAAGTCTATGACCTTTTTACTTGTAAACATTTACCTGCCTCTGTATAATTCCAAATATGAGCATCAATCCATTATCAATGACCCACAGGGTCCATTTAATCAGCATTGTCTATCTTTCCTATAAGGGAGAGATTTTCCCAAAAAGTCCCTATGGGAAGAAGCTGTGACTTCTCAGAATTACAGGGCACCCTCAAAGTACTCCACTGTACCCCCATGACACATGTCATCACAGTACACACCAATGACCCCATATGGCATAGCGCTATAACAATAAATAATATGATAGCCTAAAAGCTTCCAGTCCATCATCTTTTAACATGAGCTTGTATCTAAAAATAAACTTAGTCGAATGGATGTGAACCCTTTTAAAATGAAAGAATCTATTTGGTTTGGTCAGCTCATAAATTATGCCCAGTTGCCCTAAGTAAGTTCCTTAAATGATCATCACCCTTTACATTTAGCATTTAGATATGGGGGAGTGGGAAAGGAGGCAAGGGAATAGTATTGGGTACTGTAAATTAGCCTTTTGGTCTCTTGGAGTTTCTTTGTTCATGTCAAGGGTCAGGATTTTCTTGGAAGAGAGGGCAGAGTAGAAATGAAAGGGCTTATTCTGGAATGAGGCTATAGCTTTGTGTTTTGTATAAGAGAAATGATACTTGAGGGATTAGTGGGGAGCTGGAGTTGATATAGACTTGAAACATTTCCCTTTATTTATCTTGCATACCTTCCATCAATTTGTCCTTTCTTCTCGTGATTAAACTGCTGCAGAGAAGCTTCTCAAAACCCCTCATATTTCAAAACTTAGCTTTCCTCCATCTCTCTCCTCCCTCCTCCTCTCCTCTTTCAATCCTCCTTTCCTTCCTTCTTCCTTTCCTGTCTCCTTCTCTCTTCTTTCTCCCTTTCTCATTCCCCCCTCTATCTCCACCTCCCTCTTCTCCTTCCTAACCTCTCTCCTTTTTATCTCCCCTTGTTCCTTCTGTCCCTTTCCTTCCCTCTTCCCCCTTTCTGTGTCTCTCTCCTCTTTTTTCCTCCTCCTCTCTCTTGCTCCCTCTCTCCTCCTCTCCATCTCAGTGTCTGTCTGTCCCTCTCTGTCTCTTTCTCATTCCCTTCTCCCTTCCTCTCCCTCTTCCTTCTCCCTTCCTCCCTCCTCTCTGGTTTCCTCAGAAACATTTACTCATGTCAGGGATCCCTCCCCACCTCCATCCCAATTTGATTCTTTGAAATGATTTAACCACTGAAGAACGTAACACTTTATTTTTTTCTGAGTAGGAAAGTTCACTCATATCCTACATTCTTCAAGAAGCTCTTACTAAACCTCTTCCTCTCCTCACAACATGTCTTCTCTCTGAGATTGCCTTTCATTTACCTTGTTTATAGTTGACTCCCTGATTAGAGTGTAAACTCCTTTAGGGATAGTTGTTTTTTGTCTTTCTTTGTACCTTCACTGCTTTGCAATGTGCCTCATAAACATTTAATAAAAACTGCTTGACTTATGACAGAGACCACCATTACCATTACTAATTTGTGGGTCATTTTTTTAACATGGCAGTAATGGCACTTGACCACAGATTGTTTGGATACCACATAGATGATACTCATGATCCAGGATCTGAGGGATTTGGGAAAGGGAGCTGTATCTTGTGGATCCCAATCCCATTTCCCTCTATCCTCTTGTGAATTCCTGGCATCTTTCCATGGCTTGACAAAACCAGATAACTGAGCTAGCAAAAAATCTTTTCTACCATCACTTCACCAGGCTTATACATTCCCCTCACTCTTGAACACTTCAGTCTTAAGCTACTTCTTCATCTGACTTTGGATTCTTTTCAGTTCATTTCTAGGAAGTAGTCACAATTCTGGGACCAGTGGCTCAGACACACATCTTCCTCTTTTACATTTTAATAGGGACTCATTTTGGGACCTTCCTATTTCATCCTCTCTCTCCTTCCTCAGTCCCTCCACCTCTTGGTTCAGCATAGTCAAGCGGTCCCATGTTCTGACTTGGATCTGAGGCTCACACAAGTCACAAAATCTCTGAATTGGACTGACTTCAGAGACCACTTGATACAAATCTTCCATGAGAGGCCCTTACAATATACTCAACAGGTGGACATCTAGCATGTGTTTGAAGACCTCTAGTGAGAAGGAACTCACTACTTCCCACAACAGCCCGTTTTGCTTTTTATTGTTTAGTCATTTAAGCAGCCTTAATTGTTATAGACTGTTTCTTTACATCAAACCTATATTGGAGGAGGAGGAGGAGGAGGAGGACTATTTCATTCTTTGTTCTAAGCTTCAGGATTTCTTAACCTGCCCCAGACACTTAATATCCATGTGATCCTGGGCAAGTCACTCAATCATGTTTCCCTTAGTTTCCTCATTTGAAAAATGAGTTGAAGAAGGAAATGGCAAACCACTCAGTATCTTTATCAAGCAAACCTTTAAAGGGGGTCAGAGAGTCCAAATACAACTAAAAATGACTTTTAACAACAAGAAAAAATAAACTGTATTCCATTATAATTCATTTCCTTTGTAGGCCTTCCTATTTTATTTTATGCATTTAAAAATATGATTCTTAGAAGGGATCCATAGGCTTCATCAGACTGTCCAATGGGTCCATGACATATACAAGGTTCTTCTAAGACCTAGGGTTCAGCAAAACAAGGCTCTCCCTATGGACCTTCAAATACTTTAAGAGAGCTATCATCCCCAACTCAACCACCCACCAGCTCAATTTGTCACTACTTCATGCTAAATATCCTTCAATCCATTCTTATATTGCAAGAACCTTCACCCTCCTGGCTGTCTTCCCTCCAGTTTATCAGCCTTTAAACACAGTGTTTGCCAAATAGTAGGTGCTTGATAGGTGTTTATTGATTATTATCAACATACTTCCTAAAATCTTGAGGCAAAGACTGAATATTCCAGATGTGGCCTAATTAGGGCAGGAACCTAACCAATACCTAATCTAAGACTTTCTTACCCTCAGGCAGAAGGCCATTTTGTGGTGCTTACCCCCGGGCAAACATTATGCATTAGAACTCTGCCTCCAAGACTCACAAAAATCCTAGCTATGTAGCTAAGGGGTCCAGTAGTGACCTATTGGAGCATAGGAATGATAGACATAGACTTTCAATGCCAATATTTTTCAAGCTCTATTCAAACTGTCCCAGATGTCAATGTTAGTCACATTTTCTCTTCAAAAATATTAACTATGAAACTCAATTTGATAAAAAAAATACTCATTATGTGGAATAATTTTTCAGTATGGAAATAGACTTAATGTATTAAATTTGCTTTACAGCTTTCCCAACCAATCACCTTCTATCCTAGGGATATTTCACACTCCCTAAAATGGTACTTTTAGATTCTCTCGATTATTTCAACTGCCAAAACATTCTGTGTCCTTTTTATTTTGGAATATTCTCCCCCACCCTCCCCATACACACACTCTCAAACATTTTGTATACTTTGAGGAGATATTCAATCACTGATTAACTGATTGACATCACCTCTCCTCCACCCCAACACTCCCAGTCCTATAACACACTGTTTGAAATGAGAGTTGGAATAGGGTTTGGAGTGGGGTGGGAAAAACAAGTACTTTCTTACTTCTCAGGAGGAGTAGAAACCATTTTTAGAAATTACTTAGTTAACAAACCTTCCTGCTTCCTTTCATTTTCTTTTGCCTGAATTGAATCATGAGTCAACTCTCCTTTTTTCTCATTTAAAATGCTGTGTGTACACACACTCACACTAATACACACACTCATACACACCTCTAGGACATATATAGTTTTAGCTTTACATATGTACATATACACCTCATATACATGTTTTTACATACACATCCCCTTACTGCTTTGTGGTTCCATAACATTCTACCACCACCTTCCTCCTCTAAACAAGATAAGTTCACTTCTGGTACTGTGGTCTGTCTGAGCTACCATTCTCACTCCCTCTTATCATTCTGTCCCCTTTCCCTGCAGTCATATAGCCATTTGCTCTATTCCTATCAGACTGCTTGTTAACCCTAGCACTACCCTTTTTCTTATAATGTCATCCCCCCCCCAACCTTCCTGAGTTCCTTCTAGTTACTTCTAGCATATGTTCTTTGCCCCTTTCCTTCTCCTTCTCCTGTCCCCTTTAGGTTCCCAATCCCAATTTCTCCTTCTTCCTCCAATTGCTCAGTTCTTCACAGACCTCCCCCCTCTTTCCTTAACTTTCATTCTTTTACTGACCCAATACCCCTATACCTTCTGCCTTCATTGTTCCCATTCCTGACCAAATTCTGTCGGCCCCTGGCCAACTGCTGTCAGCCCCTGGCCTTCCTTGTGCCTCCTATCTTATTCCTTCCTTAGATAAACTAAAACCTGTTGTCAGATATATACAGGAAAAGAAAGGAAGGAATGAGTGGGTGACATGGTGGGCAGTGCTCTGGGCAGGGGGATCTGCCACGGTATCCTCTCTGGGCATCTCATGAATTTCTATTTCATAGAAGCAAAGAAATAAGCTACCCTTCACCTCAGCTGTTCTTCCTATTCTTTTTTCTCATTTTCTCTCTCCCTAACAAATACTACCTCCTTCCCTTTTCTCTCTTCCCCCCCCCAGAAATTGACTACAGCATTACAAGCTAGCTGAGAGAAGTTTCCACTTTGGGTTGCCTTTAATATGCCCTCCCTGAGAATCAGCATCATCCAGGTTTCTGCCCCTACGTTCCTTCCATCAAAAGAATTAATTTTTTTTCACCCCTGGAATGGAGGGGATCAGTGGTCACTGATGTGCAAGGCCCCACAATAAGGGATAAGGAAAGACAAGGACAGTGTAAGAAACATGGGCAAGGATAGTGTGAACCAGAAGTAAAGAAACAGCAGCAGAAATAGTAACCAAAAAAAAGATAAAAGATGGGAACAGGAGCATCTAGAAGACACTGACGGAGGCAAGAGATAGACAGGGTCAGGAAAAGGATTCAGACAGGGTCAAGGCTAAAAGCAGAAACAAAAGCAGGAGGAGGGGGCAGTGTTTCAGTCAACAGCTCTTAGATTTGGGGGTTGGGACAACGAAGTAAGATTGTTCAAGGCAAAACAGTGCCTCCCTCTAAGCCTTGCTGGAATAGACAAACTACCCTTGGGTTCAGGCTCCCTGTATACTGGGGAAAAGATAGAGGTAACAATAAATGGGGGATATTACTCACAGTTGGACTGGCACAATGAGGTCCCCAATAGTTCTCCGGTTTCTTGCCCTAAGCTTCCACGATTTCTCCCTCTTCAGGCTAAGACTGGGGCTAGGGCTTGAGCTGGGGCTGGGGCTGGGACTCCAGGGGACTTGGCTGGGGGGCCGGCCGGCCAGGGACAGCTGCTACTGCTGATGTCAGAGGGTCATGAGTGAAACCTGAGGACTGAGCCAATCTTCAGGTAGGAAGATTGTCCTTTGCTTAGGTTTCAGACATGGCTCCCAATTCAGCCAGGGGAGGCTGGGACCCTGGGGGCTCCTCACTGATCAGGGGGCCAAATTGATACTGGCAGCTGTTACTTATAAACCCCCTCCCTCTCACACACACCTAACAAAACTCACAAACAACATAGCCCTACAAGCAGTCCCAGACTTATCTTCATATACTTTCACAAACAGATAAATTTACTCAGAAGAAATGCTTGTCCCCATATATGTTAACAGTAAAGCTCACACTCATTCCTACTCACTCCTATCCAGATGTGTGCATTTGTATGCAAGTGTCCAAAAGCTAACATTTATATAAGCTCTCTAAGGTTTACAAAGCACTTTACGTATATTAACTTATTTGATCCTTACAACCCTGGGAAGTAGGTATTATTGTCCCCATTTTAGAAAGGAAGAAACTGAGGCAGAGAGAAATTAGCCGCCTTAGAGTCACAGGCTAGTAAGATTGGAGGTAGGATTCAAATTCAGGTCTTTCTGTTTCGTTCAACACTCTATCCACTCTGCCACCTAGTGGCTCTTTGTAGTAGTACATGCCCAAAGAAGCAACCAAACATCCTTACCAACAAACTTTTATCCAGTAGGTCTAATCAATAAGCATTTATTAATCATTTACTGGGTGCTAGGCACTTTGTGTGTCCTTCTACACATCCCACTCCCCTATTATCTCACATTTGTCAAGATAATACCACTGTATAGGGGGCACCTAGGTGGCACAGAGGTGGGAGTTCTGGGCTTGGAATCAGAAAAACTCATCTTCCTGAGTTCAGATCCTGCCTCAGATGCTACCTCTGTGAACCTAGGTAAGTCACCCAACCCTGTTTGCCTCAGTTTCCCCATCTATAAAATGAACTAGAAAAGGAAATGGCAAACCACTCTGGTACCTTTGCCAAGAAAACCTCCAATGGGGGCATGAAGGGTTAGGCTGAAAAACGACTACACACACACACACACACACACACACACACACAGATACACAATGGCTCCCTGGACTATTTAGGGCTGGTCAGAAAACTGACCTTAGGAATTAGGATTTAGATGTTATCAACCCTAGGTGAGAGAATGTAGAAGGAAACATTTAGGTTTTTCTGCTACTTCTAAAACTCAAATACTCCACCATCTCAACCCCAACTAAAATTTTGCTTTTTACTCCCCACCCAGCATGTAAGGAATTTATAGACTTTGATGACTCCTAGTGGCCCTCAGGTGACTGCTCTATGTGTTGCCTTCTAATATACAAACACATGGTTCTTGAGGAAAAAGTAAGACTGGTGACTTTGCATAGCACCGCCCCCCCCCTTACTTAAATCCAATTCACTTGCATGTCATGGCATTACTTCCATATCATGGTCTTCAAGAATGAAGGACAAGACTTCCAGTCAAGATGGCAGAGAGAAGACAAGCACAGTTCTAAAATCTCCTGATCTTTCCCCATCTTTCCCCATTTCTTAACAGAAATCCAATCCGCAAAACCTAGAAAGGAAAGGCAGGAGAAAGAACACCTACCTCAGGATTTGTCTTTTGCAGTCAGGTTAGTCTAGGCAAAGAGGGCGGATCAGCCTGATTAGCAACAGGGTTGGTGCCCAGGAGCATGAGGGCCCTGAGAACTGGACCTGCTTGATCAGCAGTGGGGCTGGAGCCTGGTCGACCACAGGGACTTGGTCAACTAGGGAGTAGAGGCATTGGTGTTGGCGCTGACCCACGGGAGCTTGCCGACAGGGCTCGGGGGAGAGTTCTGGTGCAGGAAAGCTGCGGGCATCATCCCTGGGCTCCTCTGGTCAGGAAGAAATCAGTCCACACCTCCATTTCAGCTGAAGCCTCTTCCCAGAACAAACACAATTACAGACCTTCTGCCCCAGGCACAGGTGTGTGAGCAGGAGAACCATCCCAGCTGACAATAGAGAGCTTGATGTCCTCACCCCAGTGCTCTAGCCCACCATTGATCAAAGATAAAATTATTCAACAGCTTCAACCACTCCCCCCCCAGGTCAAGGGAGAGGGCCTCAATCAAAGTCACAGACACTCCAGAGGAAGTAACCACCACCCCCTACTGGCCAGCTGGAGATATTACATCAGTGAGTAAAGCCTCTAGGGATCCCAACACCAAACCCAACTCAAGATCTTAGCAAAATGAAGAAAGGTCAGTGGAAAGGTGGATCCATAGAAAAATTCTTGGAAGGAAAAGGCCCTAACTCAGCGAGACCTAGAACCTCTGAGGAGAATATGATCTGGTCTCCAGCACAGAAAGACTTCCTTGAATAAATAAGGAAGGAGTTTAAAAATCAATAGGAAAATTTGGGAAAAGAAACCTAAGAGAAGATTAACACCTTGCAACAAGAAAACAAATCATTGGAAAATACAATTGGACAAATACAAAATGAAAATAATTCTCTCAGATCCTCAATTGGTCAAATGGAAAGCTCTTTCAAGAATAGAATTGACCAGTTGGAAGAGGAGTTGTAAAAGGTAAATGAAGAAAACTCTTCTCTAAAAAAAAGAATGGAGTCTGTGAAAACTAATGACTTCATGAGACAGCAAGAGCCTGTTAAACAAAACCAAAAAAAAAAAAGAAAAAATAGAAGAAAATGTAAAAAAACCTCATCAGCAAAACCACTGCTTGAGAATATATCAAGGAAGGACAACCTGAGAATTATTGGTCTTCCTGAAAACATTGAAGAGAAAAAAAAAACCTGGACTTAAATATCACAGGATCTAGTGATGGAAAATTGCCCTGATATCATGAAACTAGAGGACAAAATAGTTATTGAAAGAATACATCAATCCCCACTGGAAAGAGATCCTAAAATGAAAAAACCAAAGAATGTTGTGGCCAAATTCAAGAACTATCAGATAAAAGAGAAAATCCTGCAAGCAGACAAAAAGAAACAATTTAAGTACCAAGGAGCCACAGTAAGGATTACGCAGGACCTGGCTGCATCAACATTAAGGGATCGAAGGGCCTGGAATGAGATATTCTGAAGAGCAAGGGAGCTTGGAATGCACTATCTGGCAAAGCTGAGCCTTCTTTTTCAGGGGAAAAGATGGACATTTAATGAAATAGAAAAATTTCAAAAATTCCTGATGAAAAGACCAGAGCTAAATAGAAAATTTGGAATGAAACGGGAGGTTCAAGAGACACATGAAAAGGTTAAAAAAAGGGAGGGTAAAGAAAAAAAAACTGCTATCCAATAAGATGAAACTGGCTATATCCCAGCATGGGAAAAGGATTCTCATAACTCTCCAGAACTGTAGCTCTAACAGAGAATATAGCTAACCAGAAGTGATGAACACTCATGACTTATCCATGAGACTGCTATCCAATAGGATGAAACTGGCTATAACCCTACTTGGGAGAAACACTTTAATAATTCTCAAGAATTTTAACTCTATTAGATAGAATATACTTAGCTAGATATTCTCTGATATTCTAGATACTCAGAATTTTCTATGACTCAGATAGAATGATTTAAAAACACAGCCTCCTTAAAAAGAGGGACAGAAAGGATATGGGAGGAGGGAGGAGATGAAATGGGGTACATATCATTACATTAAGAGGTACAAAAGACCTATGGTAATAGAGGAGAAGAAGGGAGGAGGTGAGAAACACCTGAATCTTCCTATCATCAGATCTGGCTTAAAGTTAATTACACACACACCCAGTTAACTTAAAAAACATCTTACCTTTCAAGTATTAAAAGGGGAAGGGGGGGGGAGATGGAGACAGGGGGAGAAAAGGGGGAACTAACAGAAGGAAGGTAAGGGGAAAGGGGAAAGGGGAAAGGGGAAAGAAAGGGGAAGGGTGGATATAGGAGGACAAACACACTGAAGGGTGTGGTATTCAGAAACAAAGTCCTGGCAATATGGATAAAGGGGGAAAAAAGGGGAAAAATGCAAACCGAGGGAAGATAGCATGGAGGGCAATAAAGAGTTAGTAATTATAATTTTGAATGTGAATGGGATGAACTCTCGCTTAACATGTAAGCAAATAGCAGAGTGGATTAAAAACCAGAATTCTACAATATGCTGCTTACAAGAAACTCATTTGAAGCAGAGAGATACATATAGAGTAAAGGTAAAAGGTTGAAGCAAAATATATTTTGCTTCAGCTGAAGTGAAAAAAGCAGAAAAAAAGCAAAAATCCTTATCTCAGACAAAGCAGCTGAAAAAATAGAAAGCATTAAAAGAGATAAGGAAGGAAACTATATCCTCATAAAAGGTACCACAGACAATAAAGTGATTTCAATACTGGACATGTATACACCCAATGGGATAGCATCCAAATTCTTAGAGGAGAAGCTGAAAGAACTATAGGAAGACATAGACAGCAAAATTCTACTAGTGGGAGACCTCAACCTCCTGCTTTCAGATTTAGATAAATAGAATCATAAAATAAACAAGAAAGACATTAAGGAAGTAAATAGATTGTTAGAAAGCCTAGATATGATAGACTTATGGAGGAAATTGAATGGGGATAGAAAAGAATATACATTTTCTCTGCAGTACATGGCATTTATACAAAAATTGACCATGTACTAGGGCATAAAAACCTAATGATCAACTGCAGAAAGGCAGAAATAGTGAATACATCTTTCTCAGATCACAATGCAATAAAAATCATATGCAATATTACGCCAGGGAGATTTAGATCCAAAACTAATTGGAAACTGAATAATCTCATTTTATTTTTATTTTATTTTTTATTTTAGGTTTTTTTTTTTTTTTTTTGCAAGGCAGTGGGGTTAAGTGGCTTGCCCAAGACCATACAGCTAGGTATTTATTAAGTGTCTGAGGCCAGATTTGAACTCAGGAACCCTGACTTCAGGGCTGGTGCTCTATCCACTGCACCACCTAGCTGCCTCCAGAATAAACTCATTTTAAAGAATGAATGGATCAAACAAGAAATTATAGAAAGAATTAATTATTTTATCCTAGATAATGACAATAATGAAATAACATACTAATGTCTATGGGATTCACTCAAAGTCGCTATCAGGGGATATATTATATCTTTAAATGCTTACATGACTAAATTAGAGAAAGAGGAAATCAATGAACTAAATATACAACTAAAAAAATTAGAGAAAGAACAAATTAAAAATACCCAATTAAATACCAAATTAGAAATTCTAAAAATTAAAGGAGAAATTACTTAAATTGAAAGCCAAAAAACTATTGAATTAATAAATAAAACTAAGAGTTGGTTTTCTGAAGAAAACAATAAAATTGATAAACCTCTAGTCAATTTGATTAAAAAAAAAGAAGAAAACCAAATTGCTAGTATCATAAATGAAAAAGGTGAACTCACCATCAATGAGGAGGAAATTAAAGTAATAATTAGGAATTATTTTGCCCAATTCTATGCCAATAAATTTGGCAATCTAAGTGAAATGGACAAATATTTACAAAAATATAAGTTGCCTAGGTTAAATGAAGAGGAGATTAAATACCTTAACAACCCTATCTCAGAAAAATAAATTCAACAAACCATCATTGAACACCCTAAGAAAAAATTTCCAGGGCCTGATGGATTCACAAGTGAATTCTACCAAACATTTAAGGAACAGTTGGTTCCAATACCATACAAACTTTTTTGAAAAATAGGGGTAGACGGAACTCTACCTAACTCTTTCTATGAAACCAATATGGTGCTGATACGTAAACCAGAAAATTATAGACCTACCTCCCTGATGAATATAGATGCAAAAATCTTAAATAAAATCTTAGCAAAATGATTACAACATATTATCACTAGGATAATACATTCTGACCAAGTAGGATTCATCCTAGGAATGCAGGGTTGGTCCAATATTAGGAAAACTGTTAGCATAATTAATTATATTAACAACAAACCTATCAGAAATTATACGATTATATCAATAGATGCTGAAAAAACTTTTGACAAAATATAGCACCCATTCCTACTAAAAACACTAGAGAGTGTAGGAATAAATGGACTGTTCCTTAAAATAATAAGCAGTATCTATTTGAAACCATCAACAAGCATTATATTCAATGGGAAAAGTCTAGATGCATTCCCAATAAGATCAGGGGTGAAACAAGGATGCCCATTATCACCACTATTATTCAATATTGTATTAGAAGTGTTAGCTTCAGCAATTAGAGAAGAAAAAGAAATTGAAGGAATTAGAATTGCGAAGGAAGGAACAAAACTCTCACTCTTTGCAGATGATATGATGGTCTACCTAGAGAATCCCAAGAAATCATCCAAAAAACTACTGGAAACAATTAGCAATTTTAGCTAAGTTGCAGAATATAAAAATAAACCCTCATAAATCCTCAATTTTTCTATATATGACTACCAAGATACATCAGGAAGAGCTAGAAAGAGAAATCCCATTCAAAGAAACCTCAGACAATATAAAGTACCTGGGAGTCTATTTGCCAAGGCAGACTCAGAAACTTTTTGAAAACAATTATAGAACACTTCTCACACAAATAAAATCAGATTTAAATAACTGGGAAAACATCTTCTGCTCATGGATAGGTCAAGCTAATATAATAAAAATGACAATTCTACCAAAACTAAACTATCTGTTTAGTGCCCTCCCAATCAAAATTCCAAAAAATTGCTTTAATGATTTAGAAAAAGTTGTAAGTAAATTCATATGGAGAAATAAAAAGTCAAGAATTTCCAGGGATTTAATGAAAAAAGTGCAAAAGAAGGTGGCTTAGCCCTACCTGATCTAAAATTATAAAGCATCAGTCATTGAAACTGTCTGGTATTGGCTAATAGAGTTGTGGACCAGTGGAATAGACTAGGTGCAATAGCAGGAAACGATTATAATAATCTGCTGCTTGTTAAACCCAAAGAATCCAGCTATTGGGATAAAAACTCTCTCTTGGATAAAAACTGCTGGGGAAAATTGGAAGTTAGTATGGAAGAAACTTAGATTAGACCAACGCCTCACACCCTATACCAAGATAAGATCCAAATGAATACAGGATTTAGACATTAAAAAACAATACTATAAGCAAACTAGAAGATCAAGGACTAGTTTACTTATTAGATCTATGGAATGGGAAGCAGTTTATGACTACGGAAGAGATGGAGAACATAACTAAAAACAAAGTAGATGATTTCTATTACATGAATTTAAAAAACTTTTGCACAGACAAAACCACTGTAACCAAGAACAAAAGAAATGTAGTAAATTGGGAAACAATCTTTACAACTAATATTTCTGACAAAGGACTTATTTCTAAAATATACAGAGAACTGAGTCAAATTTTAAAAAAGCCATTCCCCAATTAAATGCTCAAAGGATATGCAAAGGCAATTTACAGATGAGGAGATCAAAGCAATCCATAGTCATAATGAAAAATTGCTCTAAATCATTACTTATTAGAGAACTGCAAAATAAAGCTTCTCTGAGGTACCACCTCACACCTCTCAGAATGGCCAATGTGACCAGAAAGGATAGTGATCATTGTTGGAAGGGTTGTAGGAAATCTGAGATACTATTACATTGTTGGTGGAGCTATGAACTCATCCAACCTTTCTGGAGAGCAATTTGGAACTACGCCCAAAGGGTAACAAAAATGTGTGTACTCTTTGATCCAGCAATAACACTACTGGGGTCTATACCCTGAAGAGATGACGAAAAAGGGTAAAAACATCATTTGTGCAAAAATATTCATAGCAGTCCTGTTTGTGGTGGCAAAGAATTGGAAATCAAGTAAATGTCCTTCAATTGGGGAATGGCTTAGCAAACTGTGGTATATGTATGTCATGGAACACTATTGTTCTATTAGAAACCAGGAGGGATGGGAATTCAGGGAAGCATGAAGAGATTTGCATGAACTAATGCTGAGTGAGATGAGCAGAACCAGGAAAAACATTGTACACCCTAACAGCAACATGGGGACGATGATCAACCTTGATGGACTCACTCATTCCATCAGTGCAACAATCAGGGACAATTTGGGGCTGTCTGCAATGAAGAATACCATCTGTATCCAGATAAAAAACTGTGGAGTTTGAACAAAGACCAAGGACTATTACCTTTAATTTAGGGAAAAAACTGATATCTTATTGTCTGATCTTGCTATCTCTTATACTTTATATTTCTTTCTTGCGGATATGATTTCTCTCTCATCACATTCAATTTGGATCAATACATATCATGGAAATAATTTAAAGACTGGCAAATTGCCTTCTGTGGGGGAAGTAAGATTAGGGGAAAAATTGTAAAACTCAAAATAAGCAAAATCTTTATAATTTAAAAAAATGCTTTATAATTGTGTTCATATAATTTCTGGGTTTGTCTTGGAAGATAGATTCCTAAGTATTTAATGTTGTCTACTAGTTACTTTAAATGGAATTTCTCTTTCTATCTCTTGCTCTTGGGCTTTGGTTTTTTTTTTTAGGTCAATGATTTTCTTGTTTTTAGTTTATTAATCTCTCCCTTGATTTTCAGATTTTCTAATTTGGTATTCAATTGGAATCTTTAATTTTTTCTTTTTCTAGTTGTTTTATTTGAATGCCTAATTCATTGATCTCCTCTTTCTCTATTTTATTAATATAAGCATTTGACTGCATCCCATATATTTTGTTATGATGTCTCATCATTATCATTTATATATTATCAGTTATATATCATATATATCTAAGAAGATATAATTATTGATTATTTCTATGATTTATTGTTTGATCCACTCCTCTTTAAAATTAAGTTATTTAGTTTCCAATTAGTTTTCTTTCTGTGACCCTTTATTACATGTAATTTTTATTGCATCATAGTCTGAGAAGTATGCAGTGATTATTTCTGCCTTTCTGCATTAAGAGGTTTTATGCCCTATTACAAGGCCAATTTTGATATAGATGCCATGTACTGCAGAGAAAAAGGTATTTTCTTTTCTATCCCCATTAAGTTTTCTCCAGAGGTCTATAATATCTAAGCTTTCTAAGATTTCATTCTCCTTCTTAACCTCCTTCTTGTTTATTTTTATTTATCTAGTTCTGAGAGAGGAAGGTTTAGGTTCCCCATTATTAAAATTTTGCTGTCCATGTCCTTATAATTCACTCAGTTTTTCCTCTAGGAATTCGGATGCTATACCACTAGGTGTATACATATTTAATAATGAAATAGCTTCATTACCTATGGTGCCTTTTAAGAAGATATATTTTTCTTTCTTATCCTTTTTAATGAGATCTATTTTTTAATTTATTTTTTATTCTCATTTTGTACAAATTTTTTTTACATTAATAAAATATTCTTGTTTACAAGTAAACAAAATACCCCTCCTCCCCCATGAATATAGATAGACTTGCTTGGGCGAAAAAAGTAAAGGGGAGAGAAAAAAATTAAAATTAAAAAAAGTAATAGTAATAATTGTAGGTATGGCCAGGTGGTGCAATGGACGAAGCACCAGCCCTGGAGCCATGAGCACCCGAGCCCATATACAGCCTCGTAAACCCAACAATCACCCAGCCATGTGACATGCAAGCCACCTGATCCCCACTGCCCTGCAAAAACCAAAAAAAAAAAAAGACCCAAAATAAAATAAAATAGTAATAATAGTAGGGGTGGCTGGGTGGCAGACAGAGCATTGACCCTTGAGCCAGGAGCACCTGGGTCCAAATCTGGCCCCAGACACCCAAAGTTCACCCTGCTATGTGGCCCCAGGCAGGCCATCCAGCCCTACTTGCCCTGCACCCTCCCCCAAATAATAACAAGAAATGTGCTTGAGTCTTTGTTCCAACACCAACAATTCTTTCATGGGTGGATCTCATTCTTTATGATAAGTCCATCACAAAAGTTACTTCCATATTTTTCCACCCTTGCCATTGCTGATTGCAACTTCCTCCTTTCTTATTTCTCCACTACCATGTACTCTATTTTCTCTCTCCTTTCACTCTGACTCTGCTGTAGGGTTGTTGACTGGCTTAGCAGACAGATCCCTGGTCCTGGGGCCAAGAAGCCCTGAGCCCCCATACCACCCCTTAGGCCCAGAATCTACCTGGCCCTATGGTCCTGGGCAGGTCTTCCAATCCCAGCCCCCTGCAAGAAGTAAGAAAGAAAATGTGTTATATCTGACCACTCTCCCCCCATGGTCCATCCTCTCCTCCTTTATTCACATCCCCACCCCTACCCCCTGCTCCCCCCTCCTTACTCCAGATGTCTATACCCCATTGAGTGTATTTGCTGTTTCCTCTCCTAGCCATCTCTGATGAGAGCAAAGGTTCCCTCATTCCCCCTTGCCTCCCCCTTCCATGTCATTGCAATAGCTCATTGTAATAAAAAAAAATCTTATTATGTGAAATATCTTGGACTATTCCCCCCTCTCCTTTTTCTTTCTCCCATTCCATTTCTCTTTTTTTCTATTGACTCCATTTTTACACCATATTTTATCTTCGAATTCAGCTTTCTCCTGTGCTTCATCAATAAAAGCTCTCTCTACCTGCTCTATTAACTGAGAAGGTTCATATGAGTATTATCAGAGTCATTTTTCTATGCAGGAATGCATGCAGTTCATCCTCATTAAGTCCCTCATATTTACCCCTCTCCTCCAATCTCCATGCTTCACCTGAGTCCTGTATCTGAAGATCAAACCTTCTGTTCAGCTCTGGCCATTCCAATGAAATTCCCCTGGTTCATTGAAAGTCCATCTTTTTCCCTGTAAGAGGGCATTCAGCCTTGCCGGGTAGTTCATTCTTGGCTGCATTCTAAGCTCTTTTGCCTTCTGGTATATTGTATTCCAAGCCCTACAAGCTTCCAATGTAGTTGCTGCTAAGTCCTGTGTGATCCTGACTGCAGCTCCATGATATTTGAACTGTGTCCTTCTGGCTGCTTGTAATATTTTCTCTTTGACTTGGGAGTTCTGGAACTTGGCTATAACATTCCTAGGGGTTGGTTTTTTGGGATCTCTTTCTCTGGGGGATCAGTGGATTCTCTCCATTTCTATTTTGCCCTCTGCTTCTAGAATATCAGGGCAATTTTCCTGTAGTAATTCTTTGAAAATGATGTCAAGGCTCTTTTCCTGATCATGACTTTCAGGTATTCCAATAATTTTTAAATTATCTTTCCTAAGTCTGTTTTCCATATCCATTGTTTTTTCAATGAGATATTTCACATTTTCTTCTCATTTTTCATTTTTTTTTGTTTTGAAGTATTGATTTCTGATTTCTGGTAAATTCATTAATCTCCCTGAATTCTATTCTTTGTCTGAAGGATTTGTTCTCCTCAGAGAGTTTTCTTATCTCTTTTTCCATCTGGCCAATTTTGCTTTTTAAAGCATTCTTCTCCTCAATAACTTTTTTGAACTGTTTTATCCATTTGACCTAAGCTGGTTTTTAGCATGCTATTTTCTTCAGCATTTTTTTGCATTTCCTTGACTAAGCTGCTGACTTCATTTTCATGTTTTTCCTACATCTCTCTCCTTTCTTTTCCCAGTTTTTCTTCCAAATCCCTCATTTGATTTTCCAAGTATTTTTTGAGCTCTGTCATAGCCTGAGCCCAATTTCTGTTTTTCTTGGAGTCTTTAGATGCAGGAGCTTGTGCTTCCTCATCTTCAGACTGAGTATTTTGATCCTTCTTGGGCTCATTTGCAAAATATTTCTCAATAGTATTCTTTTTGTTTCTCTGCTTGCTCATTTCCCCAGCCTGGGCCTGGTTTGGGGGTGCTTCCTGAGCTTTTGGGACACTCCCATGAGGGTCTCAGTGTGTGAGGCTCTGTCCTCCCTCCCGGTCTGTGAATGACCATAAGCACCTCCCTCTGCCACGGGGCTGAGGTGGAGGGGACCCTGCTGTTCTATTGGGAGGGTCTAGACTGCGATCAGGATCTGAATGTGGTCAGAGCCCCAGAGTCCTGTTCCAGGGGCAGAGGACTGACTTTGCAGTTTCTCTTCACTCGCCTCCCTCAGCTCAATGGGCTCATGCCCTGGAGGCTCCTGCTTACTGGCTCCGCCTGCTTCTGTTTCTGGCTCTGGGCTGCAGAAAGACCAAGTTGCTCCCTGTGTGCCCCGAGGGCTGGGCTCCATGTGCTCGCTCTGGCAGAGGTCCCCCCGCTGTTCCCCAGCTTTGTGCCCGGTGCTCCTCGGGGTGCAGCTCTGAAGACTCCCCCGCTGCTGTGAGCTGAGGCTCCCAGCGCCCTGGGGCTGCCTCCAGGAGGCTGAAGTTCTTTGGCTCTGGCGGGCCACCCCTCTGGCAGGCCTCAGAGCCTTTCTGCTCTTTCCCAGGTTACCTTGAGTAGGACAACTGCCTCACTGGGTCCCTTTGTGGGTTCTGTCTCTAGAATGTTTAGTTAGAGTCCTTAGCTGCTGAGTTTTATCAGAGAGCTCCTAAGACTCAATCCCTTCTTGTCGCCATCTTGGCTCCGTCCCCCAAGATCTATTTTTGATTTTGCTTTATCTGAGATCAGGATGGTTACCCCTGATTTTTTTTTTACTTCAGCTGATGTATAGTATATTTTGCTCCATCCTTTTACCTTTACCCTGTGTGTATCTCTCTGCTTTAAATGTGTTTCTTGTAAACAACATATTGTAGGATTCTGGTTTTTAATCTATTCAACTAACTGCTTCCATTTTATGGAACAATTCATCCCATCCACATTTATAGTTAAGATTACTAATTCTATATTCCCTTCCATACTATCATTCCCCTTTAAATTTTTCCTCTTTCCTTTCCTTTTATTCCTCCTCACCAATGTTTTACTCCCTTTCCCCTTTAACTTTTCTTTTAAAATTTAACTTTCAGGGGCCAACTAGGTGGCACAGTGACTAGAGCACTGGCCCTGGAGTGAGGAAGACCTGAGTTCAAATGTGGCCTCAGACACTTAATAATTGCCTAGCTGTGGACAAGTCACTTAACCACATCACCATAAATAAATAAATAAACAAACAAACAAACAAACAAACAAATGAATAAATTTACCTTTCAGTTTATTTTCACTTATACCTTTGCCTTCCCTTTTATCAGCCCCCTTTCCCCTTATCTTTCCCTTCCCCTGCCTCCCACCTCTTCCCTGTAGAGTAGGACATATTTTTAAACCTAAGTGGTTATGTATCTTATTGCCTTTCTGGGCCAAATCTATGAATAGAATTTGCTCAGTATTCACACTCTCCCTTCTTCCCCCTCTAAAATTATAAATCTTTGTGTCTCTTTACCTGGTGTTATTTGTCACTCAGGTGCTATTCATCAGGTATCATCAGTCACAGCTTGATTATTTGATTGTTTGATAATCTCAAATTATTATCAAAGTACCATCACAGACTGATTGCTTGATTGTTTGACAAGCAGTATTGCCTCAGAGTCACTAAGTACCTTTCCCTCTTCCATCTCATTAGAAGTGTACTTTTGGGGAGGCTAGATGGTGAAGTGGATAGAGCACCAGCCCTGGAGTCAAGAGTACATGAGTTCAAATCTGGCCTGAGACACTTAATAATTACCTAGCTGTGTGGCCTTGGGCAACAATTCATCAAATCATAATCATATTTTCCTTACCCCCTTTTTAAGTACCTTCCAAAGACACACAATCCTCATGAGTCAAAGTATCATCCAAAGTCAAATAATTTTATGAATTATTTGTACCCCTCCCCCCAAATCTATTTGCTCTCGTACTTTATCTCCGCCCCCCTCCCATCCAGGGTACTTAACTTCTTGTTAAGTGAAGTAAAGTCAAGCCCTGATTTAATTAATTATAAGAATCTTAAAGGGCTCTAAGTACTGGGAGGCTCTAAAAGTTTCACTTGAGAGTTTTACAAATGATTGTAAATCATGGAAGACACTGACTCAGGACACCCAGCTTATGATGCCTTCATCAGAGAAAGTGCTAAATTTTGCCAGGACAGAGAATTGACGTGGGTCAAAGGATACTAAGACACTTAAGTTTAGAGTTAACACCCCTGCTTTTCATTAAGGCTTTGGACCTCTACAATGGAGAGAGACAAGACCCAGCTATACCTATATCCTCTAAATCCGATCTCTTCAATTACAGTCAACCCTTTAATTATTCTAATATAAGTAAAATTCTCAAGCATTAGAAGTGTTATATCTCCCCTTTTAGAGTTCTACACAATTTGATGGTCTTGACCAATGTTTTTGTTCTGTTTTTTCCTTCCCCTTTTCATTTATCTTTATTCATCTCTGAATTCTCTGTTCAGTTCTGGTCTTTGTGTTAGGAAATTCTGGAAGTCCTCTATTTTGTTGAACATCCATCTTTCCCCCTGACAGTATATGCTGACTTTTTCAGGGTAGTAAATTCTTGGTTGTAGTCCCAGGTCTGATACAATATATATATATAGTTTTAATTCTGGGGGTCTCTTTCTGGAGGAGTTCTATGTACTCTTTCAATGGTTATATTTTCTTCTTGTTCTAGCATATTTGGACAGTTTTTCCTGATAATTTCCAGCATGATGTTTTCCAGGTTCCATTTTTGATCTAAGCTTTCTAGTAGTCTGATAATTCATAGATTATGTCTCCTGGTTCTATTTTCCAGGTTGTTTTTCCTAAAAGGTATTTTACATTTTCTTCAATTTTTTCAATCTATTTATTTTGTTTCATGGATTCTTGTCATCTCATAGATTCATTGGTTTCTATTTGTTCAATTCTAATTTTTAGCATTTTATTCTATTCAATTACCTTTTCTGTTTCCTTTTTAAAAGTGTTTAATTCTCTGGTCAATTTCTCATAATTTTCCTGCATGCAATCCATTTCTTTTTTCCATTATTCTTCTTCCTCTTTCATTTTGGTTTTTAAATTCTTTTTTTTAGGATCTTCTATGAGTTTTTGGATTTGAGTCTAATTCATAGACTGTTTTGAGACTTCCCCTATGAGTGATTTTTCATTGATTTCTTCTACTGACATGGCATTGTAATACTCATTGTCTGCAAAGTAGTTTTCCATAGTGAGTGCTCTTTTAGCTTTTTTGCTCATCTTTGTTGTTTTAGCTCTGCTCCTAGGATATAGGGAGTATAGAGCTAAGCTTTTTTTTTTTTTGCTGGAGCTAGGTTCTGATCCCTGCCTTGTCATTGGCCAAGATGTTGCCTATACAGTACAGCCCTTGCCTTTGCAGAGGCTTATTTCCTCCTCTGTTTCCAGATTCTGACTTAGCAATAGCTTGTTTCCAAGCAAGTCCTGTCTTTTGTCCCTCAGGGTTCAGACTTTGTTTGAGTTGGGATCCTCCCTGCTGGCTTGCTATCTAGCTGCTGGGATCCCTGCATTGTCAAGCTGTCAGAACTTGGACTGCACTGTGGCTAAAAGCCTCCCACTGGCTTTCCCACTGTTCTTCCTCCTGGGCTTTACTTCCCCTTTCCACCCCTCCAAAGAGACAGACCTTCATTGAAGATCCTCCATGATGTCTACTGTTGAAAATTTCTTTGGATCTTCTCTTTTTCTTGGTGAGATCTGTAGCTTGAATGCCAGTTCAAAGGCTTCATTTATTTTTGGTAGGGAAATGCTCCAGGAGCATATTAGCTCCACCCTGACATCTTGGCTCCACCCCAGAAGTCCTCTATAATGCTGATGTTAATGTGTACAATTTTCCCTTGGTTCTGCCTCCTTTGATCAGTAATTCTTTCCATCATTCTGTAGAGTCTGACCATTCATGGTTTCTTATAGAACAATAGTACTCTATAACATTTCATATACCAATAGCATTCTATAACATTCATATACCATACCTTGTTCAATCATTCCCCAATTGATGGACATCTCCTCAATTTCCAATTCTTTGGGCATTAACATGTAGAGTCCCCAAGGAGTCAGAATTCCCCATGTGAACCAGCCCAGGTTTGAAATAGCAGTTTGAATGTTCCATGCTCATTAGAAGTGCTATCTAGTCTGTCGGTATCTTCTGCACTTCTAGCCCAATATAGATAGGAAGACATAATATTAAAAAATAAAAACAAAAATGATGCATTGGTTGGTATCTGGTTGTTCCAGATCACTGACCTTAGAGCAGACCTCAGACTGTTGCAAGACATCATAGATTTTTCCCAGACCCAGGACCAGAGAAATATATCAGTTAAGGAAGGAGGGGAGGAGGGAGATATGTGCAGCAGAGTTAGAAGGAACAGGTTGGGGCATAAATCAGTGGGTGGGGATGGTAATCAGTATGGGGAAATTCCAGAAGCCCAATTAGGAGAATTAATCCAAGCTTGCCTGAATTTCCCCATCATTCCCCTTCTTTCTGGTGTCATTCTAGGAGACTTGCTATTCCTGCAATGACATAAAAATTCTTGATTGGTCTGAGGAATAGAGGTGGAGGTGGGGATAAGAGTGGGAAGGTCAGAGGTAAGGTTGGGGGCAGAGACAATAATACTGTTTGTCCTTTATTTTTCAAGAAGACCAAGACATCAGGGAGTCATGATGCCATGACAAGCACATGAATTGGATTTGAGTGAGGGTGATGCTGGCTAAGTCACCAGCCTCACTTTCTTCTCCAGAGTCAGCTGGGCCCAGTGGCCAGATATGAATCAGGACAACTGGAGATGGCCCTGGATGCGGGGCAACCAGAATTAAATGATTTGCCCAAGGTCACACAGCTAGGTACTAGAGGTATGGTGGAATGGGGGAATGGAGTTATGATGATTGACTTAATGGATTCAAAAATGAAACTGATTCCAACAAAGCCCATTGACCATTCCTCACCAGAGGTCAGATAATAAAGTAAGCATTTATTTTCTGTCAAATTTGAAGGTTTTCTCTTCCCCTGAGGCAAGATAATATTGCAGAGTTTGAAGACAGGGGTAGGACTAGGAAACCAAAAATCAAAAACCAAAAACCAAAAAAAAAAAAAAAAAAACCCAAACTGGGAAAGAAGAAAAAAGAACACACTGAGAAGAAAGATGGCATGGTGGGACTGGGATGGTCCCTAGAGCAGATATCTGGGGTGGCAGTTTGAACCACAGCTGTAGTTGTGGGTTTTTTCCTATCCAGGTCTCTGAAAAAGGAAGGCAAGACAAGAAGGAATAGTCAGAAAGTACTCCAAACAATGGTAGATTGCAAAATGAACCTATTTCCTCATACTTTCAGTTAGGGGTGATCTATTCCTAAACTCTTCCTTTATTCTCTTGTCAATGGTGCATTTACTCTTTAGAAGAGGCAGTCAGGTGGTGAAGTGTATATAGATTGCAGTCAGGAAGATCTGAGCTCAAATTCAGCTTCAGACACTACTTACTAACAATATGATCCTGGGAAAGTCATTTAACCTTTGTCCACCTCAGTTTCCTTAGCTGTAAAAGGAAGACCACAATTGTACCTATCTCCTAGGGTTATTAAATGAGATAACATTTGTAAAATTTAATACTTAATAAACCTTGTTTTTTCCTCTTCCTTCATAAACAGTGGTTCACACAAACATTTCCTTGTGTCCATTGGTTCTTGGAATACACCAAAGGCTCAGGGATTGCTTTGAGAACAGCAGAGGAGACAGTGCCTTTTCGTAGTGTAGGATTGAGATCCCATCACTTGCTCATTGCTGGAGAGTCTCCCCCCCTCCCCTCCACCTCCTTTGTCTCTGTCTTTCAACTAAAGTCAAAATCATGAGCCATTCATATGCTTTATAACTAAACTTCTTAGGACAGAATTAAAATGAACTTGAGTCTTTCATTCAGCCCCATCGAACTAAAAATTTAATGTCTTTGTTTTGCCATAAAACTCAGTATCCTGGAGTTCCACAGTGACACCTAGTGTCACAATGCTTACATTAATAAACACATACAAGGGGTGGCTAGGTGGTGCAGTGGATAAAGCACGGGCCCTGGAGTCGGGAGTACCTGGATTCAAATCCGGTCTCAGACACTTGATAATTACCTAGCTGTGTGGCCTTGGGCAAGCCACTTAACCCCATTGCCTTGCAAAAAAAAAAAAAACAAACCTAAAAATACATACAAAATAAACACAAAGTTGTATGGGAAAGGTGTACACAAGCAGTTGGGGGGTAGGGCTCAGATCAGGAAAGGCATCTTGAAGAGGGTCACCTTGAGCTGAATATTGAAGGGTAAGACAGGGATTCTGAGGAAGATAAGGAAGGAGTACATTCTAGATAAATGGAGCAGCAAAGGCACAAAGGTGGCAGATGAGTCTTGTATATGTGGAACATATATACACACATAAGTTGCTATGGTTGAATTGTGGAGTGCATGGAAGGAAGTAATACATAAGAATGAAAAAATAGGAGGGAACCAGGTGGTGAAGAGAATTAAAGACTTGCTAGAGGAGTTTATAAACTTGTTAAATGTTATCTCAGTGGTGCAATGTGGATAGAGCACTGGACCTGAAGTCAGGAAGACCTGAGGTCAAATCTGATTTCAGACACTTTCTAGTTGTATGACCCTGGACAAATCATTTAACCTCTGTCTAACTCAATTTCCTTAGCTGTCAAATGGGCATAGGGCTGTTTAGGTTGCAAAGAGGATAGGGTGCTGGAGTCAGGAAGATGATTCTTCTTGAATTCAAAATCTGTCCTCAGACACATATTAGCTATGTGACTCCAGACAAATCACCCTGTTTGCCATAGTTTCCTCATCTGTAAAATAAACTGGAGAAGGAAAGTGCAAACCACTCCAGTATCTTTGGCAAGAAAAACCCAAATGGTATCACAGAGACAGACACAATTGAAAAACAACTGAACAACAACAACAAAACTAAGATAATAATATAACCTCTCTCCTAGACTTGTTATGAGAGTGAAATGAGCTAATATTTTAGTGCTTTACAAATCTTAAATTGGTATATAAATGTTAATTATTATTATTAAGCATTACATTTGATCCTTGAGAAGCACTAGAGTTTAATGAATAGGAAAGTGATAGGATCAAACCTGACTTTTATGAAAATCAGTTTGGTGGCTGTTTGGAGGGTACACTGCAATGGAGAAAAGTTGGAGAGAGAAATTTAGTTATAAAAAAAGTAATATTGTAATAATAGAGATAAGAGTTAAGCAAAGTCTGAACCAGGGTAGTAGTTAATTTAGTGGGAGGGAGGAAATGTAGGAGGAAGATATTATGGATGGATATACACATAACAATATCTAATGAATTGATTGAATAAATGGGATGAAAAAGAGGGCAGAGCTGAAGATGGCAATGAGATTGTGCACAAGATCTGTTCCAGGAGTCATCCCTGATGCATTGGTGCTCATAAAGTACTAGTCGATGGTTTGGACAATTAATTAATAATGCAAGACAATTAATTAACAATGGGGGCAAGGTGGGATTCATTCACCCAATTCCAGGACCCTGCCCTATCCTTTGTAGTATGTTGTCATGGTGAGGGGGAGGTCTGGTTCTTCCCTCTCACTGGCTCCCATCTTCATGTGGATTGGGTTCCTTACAGCCCAGCTCTTCCCCTTAGGCAAGACTTTCCCTTGAATTACTTCCCTTGACCCTACCCCAAGAGTTAGGTTTGGTTTTTCTTTCAAGGCTGTCTGGAGAAAGGAAAAAAAAACTACCATGGGAAGGAGATGGTTGAGGGCACCATCTCTCTTATCGTTGTTGGCTGCCAACTATCTTTTCACCTCAAAATTGGAAGAAAAAACCCAAATCTTCATTTTTTCTACTTGATTTAGGAAATTATAACAAATTAATCCATAATTTTCTTTCACTTTCAAGTCCCAGTCAGAAAAATGACCCTGGTGAATATAAATTGCACTTAGGAAATCTGTTTCTCTCTCTCTCTCTCTCTCTCTCTCTCTCTCTCTCTCTCTCTCTCTCTCTCTCTCTCTCTCCCCCTCTAGGTGTTTCCCTCCCTCCCTCCCCCCCATTTCCTTTTTTTCTATCCTATATTTGAGAAATGAAATATGTTCATTGTGTAATGATTAACCACATTTATCTTGGGAAACAAGTTTTAAAAAAACTAAAGGGAGATAAAAAAGCAATAAACTCAAGAAATGATGATTGGGGAAATAGTTATACCTCTCCCAGGAAGGGGAAAAAGTAGGAAAAAGAAATAAGGAGCAGCAGGAATTACCAGCCTTTATTTCAGGAATATGGATATCTCCAGCACATCTAGTGTTTGCTTCATGACTGGTGCAAAGCTAGATCGGATAGCCCCCTATCCTGTAGCCCAATGTGGCTAGTGTTCTCCCCCTACAGTTCCTGGCTACCTAGCACAGCTCTTGGAGGCAGAAGCAGTATCTGAGAATTCCTTGACTCTTCCCATTCATGGTCATGATCCTCTTGATCTCTTGCTCTCTTACCCCTAGGTTGAGGCTTCTGTCCCTCCCTTCCCTTAGGGTTGAAAGCAGCTAACTTGTCAATCAGTCTGCTCTCATAGGGTCAAGACATCTTCAAAGGGGATGGAGGAAAGGAGTGCTAGGGTTGTTCTACACATCAGTGAACATGAGCCCTCTGTTCCTTGCTATTTCCAGAAATCTAGGCTTTTGGGTAACTCAGAGGCAGCAAACCTCTTCTCTAGATCCAAATCCCAGGATAGAACTGCAAAGAAAGCTATATGCTCAGAAGAGTCTGGGGGGTGAGAGGTGGGGAGATGGATTAGGGAGAGGTTTAGGGTATGCTAATCCCAGTTTCCTATCCCAGAGCTATTCTGACTTTAAAATGTTTCAACTTGGGGGCCCATTTTAGGGCTTGCTAACAGCTGTTGAAATAGATCTCTTCCCAGTCCACCCCAAGACTTGCACTCTTTGGTCTGGATGGCCTTTTCCTTGACTAGGGTGACTACTGGAATTTATCTCAGGATATGGAGAACTATCACCCACTTCAGAATTCAAGATGCTATGAGGTTTTTGAATGTCTGCCTAAGGCTAAATGACAAGCCAAAAAACCTCAATACTTTTTGTACTGCATACTGAAACTCCAAGTGTTTTTCCCAATTTGGGTAGGTGACTTTCCTATGTGGTATTAGGTATGATTTAGTGCTATTGTTATTGTTATTATCATTATTATAATTATTTGCTACTTGCTGAATGTTAATAGTTTTCTTAGAAGCAAGGTTGCTTTTAATGTCATTGTTTATATGCTAAAAGTTCAGTTTACTTTCTTGTAACTTTGCAAAAACTTCCTTCCAGATTCCACTTCCTTCTCCCCCTCCCAACTTCCTAAAATAGATTTCTAATTTCAAGATTGTGTTCAGGACAATCAGGGAGACTGCTCACCTTGAGATAAGAATAATAGCTAGAATTTAAATAGTGTTTTAAGATTTGCAAAGCTCTTTATAAATATTATCTTCTTTTATTTTTATAATACCTCTTGGAGGTTAGTACTGTTATAATCATTCTTTTTAGCCATTCCCCAATTAGTGGACACACTCTCAGTATCCAGTTTTTTGCCACAACAGCAACAAAAAAGAAGATATAGCTCCCACAATATAAAAAATATATATAATAGAACCTCTCTCTCTCTCTCTTTCTCTTAAATCTCTTTAGAATAAATGCCTAATAGTGATAAAGCTAAGTCAAAAGGGTATGCAAAGAAAGAACTATAGAGTCTAAATATCACTTTTTAAAATTTTGTCTGTCTCAAGTGGTTTTTTCATTTTGCTCTGATTCTTTTACAACATTACTAATATGGAAGTTTGTTTAACATGATTGTATATGTATAACCTTTTTCAGATCACTTGCTGCCTTGAGAAAAATGTGGAACTCAAAATCTTACAAAAATGAATGTTGAAAATTATCTTTATGAAATTGGGAAAAAAATTTAAATTACTGTTAAAAACAAGGAAAAAAGAGTATGTGCAGTTTAGAGGCTTTCTGGATGTTACTTTCTATTTTGAAATTGTTGGATCAGTTCATAGCCCCAACAATAAAACAATAATATGTCTGTCCTTTCATATCCTCTCCAAAAATTCTTTTCCTATTTTGTCATCTCTGCTACTCTAATAGATGTGAGGGAGAATCTCAGAGTTGTTTTAATTTGCATTTTTCTAATTATTAGTGATTTGTATTTTTATGTGATTATTGATAGCTTAGATTGCTTAATTTAAGAGCGATTACTTATTCATATCCCTCCACCACTCTTCTGTTGAGGATAAGTTTTTGTTCTTGTATATTTAAATCAGCTCTTCATGTATCTTGGATATCATATCATTACTAGAGATATTTACATCAAAGGTTTTTTCTTCCTGTTTCCTTTTACTCTTCCAAATTTAACTGCATTCATAGTGTTTGTGAAAAGAACTTTAATTTTATGTGAACAAAATTGTCCATTTTTATCTAATTTTATCTTCTCTATTCCTTGTTTGTTCAAGAACTCTTCCCCATCCACAGTCTGAAATTTATCTCCTTCCCTGTTCCTCTAATATGTTTATGCTTTTAATGTGTTTCATGATCTTTTAAATTTAGGTCATGAAAATATCTGAAACTTATTATGTAATATGTATTATGTTGATCTAATTGTAATTTCTATTAATACTACATTTCATTTTGAGTTTTCCCAGAAATTTTTATCAAATAATGAGTTCTAATTCCAGTAATAATGGTCCCTTGGTTTGCTGAACTCTATGGTGCTATGTTCATTTGTTTCTGGATTTTGTGTACCTAATCTTTTCCATCAATTGTATTTTCTAATTTTTAACCAATAACAAATCGTTTTGATGGTTACTTATTTGTAGTATACTTTGAGATCTGATACTGTGAGTCCTTCTTCCTACCATTTCCCCTCCCCCATTTCCCTTGAGATTCTTGACCTTTTATTTCTCTAGATGAATTTTGTTATTATTTTTTCTATATTCTTAAACTGAATTTTTTACGCTGAATGAGTAAATTGATATAAGTAGTGTTATCATTTTCTTATGTTGCCCTGACCCAACATGATCAATACATCTATTTCTTCAATTATTTTGGCTTATCATTTCTTCTGATTAAAAAACATCAACAAAATTTTGGAGTTATAATTTATACAATTCCTGAATATGCCTTAATTATTGGACTCCCAAATATTGTATACATTTTGTAGTTATTTTGAATAGAATTCCTTTTTCTGGTGCTTCCTACTGGATTCTCTTGGTATTACAAAGAAAGGTTGATTATTTATTTGGGTTAGGGTTATATCTTGCTACTTTGCAAATCTCCAAGGATCTCCAATTACCATATCATATTGTCTAAAAATTAATTTTGCCTTATTTATAATTATTTCTCAATTTCTTTTTTCTTGTTTTCTTGTTTAAGTCATTTCCTTTTCCCTAGCACTATAACTAGTATTTCTAGAACTATGTGAAACACTAGTGATGATAATAGAACAGACTTTACTTTTTTTTAATGGAAAGATCTCCAATATTTATTCTTCACAGATAATAATAATTATTGGTTTTATATAGATTCTACTTATCATATTAAAGAAAGATTGATTTATTTTTAATGTTTTAGCAGAATTTGATGTGTTTTATCAAGTTTTTTCTATATCCATTGATATATTAATGTGATTTTAAATATTATTGTTATTATCAATTATGCCTATCATTTTCCAGGTAGTAAGTCAATCCAGAATTCATGATATATATTCAACCTGGTCCTACAACATATTTTTATTATGTTGCTCTAGCCTCTTTGTAATATTTTATACAGTATTTTTGCGTCTCTAAATTATTAGGAATATTTGTTTTTCTTTCTCAATTTTCTTTCTTTTTTTAATTTAGATATCAATACCATATTTGTTTCAAAGAAAGAATTTAATTAGATTCCTTCTTTTCCTATTTTTTTTGCAAACAGTTTATATAACATTGGAATAGAATTTTTAAAAAAATGTTTGATAGAATTTACTTGTGAATCTATCTGATCCTGGGATGTTTTTTCTCCAGGAGATCCTTTATAAATTATTCAATTTTCTTTTCTAAGGTTGTATTATTTGAATTCTCTATTTCTTTTTATGCTATATAAATTTGTAAATATTCACTTATTTCATGAATGTCATCATTTTGTTCACAAAAAATTGGGGAAATAGACTAATACTTCTTTATTTCTTCTTCATTTGTCATGAATTCTTTTTTTTTAATTGGCTTTATTATGGTAGGATTTTTTTTTAATTTCATTCTTCCAGTCTATTTCTGACTTGAGGCTTTTTGTTATGACCAAGCTTTATGTATTTCTGGAATGTATTTCTGGGTTGATCCTATAGCTGTTTTCTTAAGATATTGAGTGTTTTATTATTCCAACCTTGAAATTGAAAGCTTAGTCTTTCAATGTTCACAAAATAGTCTGAGTCAGGGAAGAATCTGATCTAGGTTTGGGTCTGAGAAACATATCTACTTTGGAGAGTCACTTTTTAGATTTTTAAGTCACTTTTTATATTTTTTCAGAAATCAGCAAACACTACAAATTTCAACTTGATTTAATGTTTTATTGATTATAAGAGAGTGATGGAGAAAATATTAATAATGCAGATTGAATTTAAAATTATATTGTGCAAACACCACCATCCTCCTCCCTCCCACCACTTCAATTCTGAACCCCCTAGCTACTAATTGCTTCCAATAATAATTAGTTATAAGCTGGTTGGAGGAAAGGAATGATAGGGAACATTCTTTTTTTAAATTTTTTTTAAAAATTTACCTAAGGCAATGGGGTTAAGTGACTTGCCCAAGGTCACATAGCTAGGTCATTATTAAGTGTTTGAGGTCAAATTTGAACTCAGGTCCTTCTAACTCCAGAGCTGGTGCTCTATCCAGTGTGCTACCTAGCTGCCCCATTGCACCACCTAGCTGCCCCAGAACATTCTCTTTAAACTCCATATCTGTGATCTGGAACAAGATGGTGATTAATTGACAGATATGGCAATTGACAACTGTTTCTACAACCTACACTAGTTTAGGCCCCTCAATGCTGAATTTAGAATCTCTTCTCACTCAGGTACACAACCTATTCCTAGGCTAGTCCCATGTGCACCAGTCCCCAAGTGTTTCAGATCTCTCTGCCTGATTTTTTTTATACCAACTTGGGTCAGAAAAATGATTGTGATTTTTTTCCAGATTTTCCAAAAATTATTCGATCTAATAAGTTTTCTAGATCTGTGTGGAAGAGTGACAAGTTCACTGTTCTTCCTGATTTTCTGCCATCTTATTCCCATTATCACAGATAAGCAAGATAGCTTTGAAAGTCACTTGTTGAATTGTGTGAAAGTCAACTATGCTAGATTTAGCTCTTCTTAGCAATACAGCGATCAAAGAAAATTCTAAAAGTAAATTCTAAAAGCATACTATTTTCACTTTTTGTTGTTTTTTCTTTTTCCATGGATTTTCCCTTTTGTTCTGAATCTTCTTCCTTATTTATCAACTACTTGCAAAGATGGTTTCAAAAATCATTTTTGTAAAGTTCTGAGTTTGATACTTTTCTTCCTCCCTCTCTTCCTTCCCCACTCCCCCGACAGAGAGCAATCTAATATGTTGCACATGTAATAACCATGCTAAATATATTTCCATATTAATCATGTTGTGAAAAAGAATCAGAACAAAAAGGGGGAAAAAAGACCATGAGAGGGGAAAAAAACAAATTTTAAAAATTGAAAGTAAGTAAGCTTTGGTCTGCTTTCAGACTCCATACTTCCTTCTCTGGATGTGAATGGTATTTTCTAACACAAGTCTGATTCTTCTTTCACAACATGAATAATATGGAAATATGTTTGTATAAGCACAATAAGTGTTAGGAAGGGGTGAGGGAATGAAGGGAGAGAGAAAATTTTACAAAAATGAATGTTCAAAATTAATTCTACATATTGGAAAAAATACTATTAAAATAAAAAAGGAAACACATTGAATTTATTTTATACTTAAAAGAAAAGCAGTAATGAAGATCTCATAACAGAGATTCAGTTTCACATTCAAACCTCTCCTGTTCTACAAAAAATATAATAATACTCATTTTTTAAAAGTTTAGAATTTAAAAAATCCAATTGTTTATTTGGAAATTCTAGAATGTATCAGTTTCAGGATGTGTGGATAAAACACTGTGACTGTTTATTCAACTCTGTAACCCATGGCAGCAAAGTTAAAAGGTAATCTTGCTACTAGTAGTTCTTGGTGTGGATCAATTGTCATAGGAGTATGCCATACTTCAAACATTTGTGAAGTCATGGTAGTTACTAAACCCAGCACTCAATCACAGTGTAACATCATAGTCCAGCAATGTTGATAAACACTTCAAAGCATTTGAATGACTATTTTACAGGAGCTGGTCTGACCTGAACACACACACACACACACACACACACACACACACAGACACAACACAAAAGAAAATCCTACAAAACTTAGTAAGAAAAAAAGAGGGTGGAGTTGAGTTAATGGATCACTGCACTATTAATAAACCATCTTGAACTTTTAGGTTCAGGATGACCTTTGGAACCATAGTCCCTCAATGTGATCTTTCATAGGTTTGCACTAAAGTGTTTGCTTTTTCTCTAGTAAACTAGAGCATACAATTAGTTCAAAGTAAATATAAAAGGCTAGCTTATTAAGATTTAAAGGGATAGCATACTGAAATTTAAAACGAAACACTTTCTTCATAAATCTAGGGAACTCTTTCCAATATTTGAGGAAAATGCATGATGCATATCCCAGAGAGTCTTATGTGTGAAAGGACAAAAATATAGCTCATCTTCTGCTGCTCATGTCATTCTCAGTGAGAGTCCCTGTTGGACTCCATTGATTCTTGTTGATTTCAACTGAGTGGTACTCTATGAATTGCTGGATATGTTGTCTCTGCTAAGCATTGCTTTCTGGGATTATTTTCTTGGTTTATGTCTTGAGGCCATCTAAGCCATCTGAACTTTAATCAGCTGGAGTATAGTAGCTAGAATCTCTGATAAAGGGAATTTTAGTTATAAGCACCACACTGAGAAGTTCGGTGATGCAGTGGATAGAATCCTGACCTTGGAGTCAGGAGATCTGAATTCAAATCAGGCCTTATAGACAATATCACTTAGCTGTGTGACCCTGGGCAAGTCACTTAATTCTTGATTGTCTTAACCTCTCTCCAGTCATCCTGATTCATATTGGAGGCAAAGTTGTTGTTCTGTACCCAAGAAGGTCACATTCCTGTCTTTCCTATGCATATCTGTCAGCAGAGAAGCCTGAATACTTTGATGCAATATTTTGACCTGAAAAAAGCCTCAAGTCTCTCTACCACCTCTGCCCAACTCTTCCACAAATTTACCTTCAGGCTGGACTTCATTTTTCTTACAATCCTTCCAGTATGCAGCAAATGTCTTACCAAACTCTAAGCACTTCACAACACTTGTTTCAAATGCCTTAGTAGTTCTTGGTATAAATTGTTTATATCTGTCCGTGGAGATATGGAAGAATTGGGAAATCTACACATGCTTGGGATAGACCTACTTCTAATTCACAATAAGTTTGAGGCCTGGAGAATGAATACTGTGAATACTGTGAATACCCTATTTTATTCTATAGTCTCCTTTAATCACTTTAGTCAAAATTCCTGTGTCTAACTTTCAAAGTTCTTCCCAACCTATCCTTAAAGTATCTTTTCTGACTCATCATATGTTACACCCCTTCCCATATGCTGTCATGTAGTCAAATTGCTCTCCTGTCTGTAAATCACATACAAAACTCCATCTTCAGTCTCTGAATCTTTGCATTGGCCAATCTCCTATTCCAAAAATGTACTCTCTCTCCCTTCATAGAATCCCTTTCTTCCTTTAAAGCTCAAGTATTATCTGCCACATGAGACCTTTTTTTTGATCTCTCCAACAGTAGTTGTGCCCTCCCTACCAAGCTAACTTATAATTATTTAACTATTTTGTATGTATAGCATTTGTTCTCTTTATACTTATTTTGTATATAGGGACCTGATTGTTTCCATTACAATTTAAGCCCATTTCAAGTAGGAATTGTTCCATTCTTTGTCTCTACAGATTCATAGAAGATACTTAATAAATGTTTATTGCAAGTTGGTTAATTGACAGAGATTGGACACAGACCTGAGCATAGAAAAATCAGTAAAATGAATTGCCATTGGGAAATTTTAAGGTGCTTTTAAATAGTCCCAAGTTTCTCTATGAAACAAAGGTCAATATTTTAAATAATAGCTTTTTTCCAAGCAATTCTGTAGCAATTAAATTCATGCTGAGTTTGGGATACAGATGATGAGACATCTGGATGAAGATGTTCAATTAATGGATGGGTGGAAATACAGACCTGATGCCCTGTGGAGGAGGCAGAATTGATGAAAATACATTTTTTGAACACTTAATTCTTGTCCTTATCCATTGACGAGAAACTGGAGCTTGCCCTAACCAGGACAGGAGCTCCCCAGAACAGAGGATAAAAGTGTAGACTGAGTCATGGATAAAAGGGCTCAAGCTCAAGAAGGCAGAACCTTGTAAAGACTAACAGACTGCCTGCTGTGGGGGGTGGGAGGAGGGAAGCAAAATTGGGGGGGGGATTGTAAAACACAAAATAAATAATTTTTTTTATTTTATTTAAATTTTATTTAAATAAATAAACTTATTTTATTTATTTATTTTTTAATTTATTTTTTTATTTAAATAAATAAACTTATTTTATTTAAATTTTATTTAAATAAATAAACTAAAAAAATTTTAAAAATTACATAAACAAACAAATAAATAATTAAATAAAAATAAAAGAAGGCAGAACCATAGTCCATATCCCCTAGAGTTTCTCTGAGGTAGTCTGCCTTTTTTTTTTTCATCCTCAGCACTTTGCAAAATATCCCGCAGTCACTGGGCGCTTAACAAATGTTGATTGATTGATTGATTGATTGACTGATTAAAATTTCCGAATCTTCTGTCCGGACAAATGAGCGGGTTCGGTTATCTTTCTCCTCCTTCCCTCGTTCTCTCATTGGTCCTCTTCACTTCATGCTTTTCCTTCATTGGTCTGGTTCCCTTTCCTAGAGCCCCGCCTTTTCTTCTCATTGGCCTCCCTACCGCGTCATGCCCGTCGGTGAGAGATCTTACTTCGCTCTCTTCACCCCTCCTTGGAGCCTCATCTTGTCCCTCACTGTTCCGCTTCTCTTTCTTTCACCCCGTCTCTCCCCGTCTTATCCCAGTTCCTCATTGGCCCCTCTCCTCCCTCTTTCCCTCATTCATTGGTCCACTCCTCTTCCTGAAGTCCCGCCCCTCTCCGTCATTGGCTGGCCTCCCTTGGGCTCCTGGCCAGCGCCACTCAGCAGCACTCCCTTGTCCTTAGGTCCCGCCTTTTCGGTCCTGTGTAAGACTGCGTCGTCATGGTAACCTCCGGCCTCGGAGAGAGCTCTCGCCATGGCCTGGAGAGATGGCTGGAGCCCGGCGGGCCCCGGCGCTCAGGTCCCAGCGGTGAGAAAGCGTTTGGGGATGTGGGAATCAGGGGCTCAGCTGAGGGAGGCAGAAGTTGGGGTGAAGGGGAGAACATGCTCCCCCTCAAAGGAGGGCGGAGAAGAGAACGTGGACCAAACGGAGGGGAGGGGGATAGGGACTGGCCCTGTGATTTCTTTGTATAGGGGACCCTCTGCCCAGGAAACTCCATAGAAACCATAGGCCCAGAGAGCTGCCCAAGTGACTTGCCCCGGTCACATAGATAGCCACTATGTCTTAGACTTCAGGGCTCCCAGTCCTTTATTTAATGCTGTTAATTGGAGTGTTAGAGACGGCGGAGAATGTGGCTTTGACCAAGAAGGGAAGAATGATCCATCACACACCCAGCCCCAAGGAGACTAAGTGTTTAATCTTGTTCTCACAACAGGGAAGAGGGTGACACAGGGGAACAGGTATTAGGGTCTCTTATCCCCCCTGTCTTGGCCTAACCTGTTCTGAACTTGTGTCCCAACCCTTCAGCCCCCAGTAACTATTCTGCAGTCTCTCCCACAGACTTGGGAGAGTCCTCATCAACCAGGACATATGAAGGAAGGTGAGATTTCCAGTCTTCCCCATCTCTCCCATTTTTCAGCTGCCCTTTCTGCCATCCTAATCAGCTCCCTGTCCCTGGCTCTTGCTCCTATTTTTGAATCCGTCATATCCTCACTAGGTTAGGATTAATGGTCACTTCCTTCTATTCATTTATTTAATCAGACCTACTGTCACTGATGATGCTGCAGAACATTCAAATGCACCAGTTGCTCATGAGTCGCCTGACACTCGGTGCCCTTGACTCCAAGGCCCTGCCTTCATTTGTTGACCCTGGAAAGGTATTGTGCTCCACCTGTGTTTTTGCTTTGGGAAGCAGGGATCCTTGTCATAGAACTGTGTGAAGTACGATAGGGTATCACCCCCAAATTAGACTGGCATACTCGCAGAATACCTGATCACTCAGCAATGTCTAGGGCAGTGATCTCCAAAGTGAATGCTGGGTCTCCACAATAGTATCTCCAAGGTCATTATGGCAGGAGCCCAAGGACTATTTAGGATCCCCAACTAATCAGAGGGTAGGAATATGAATAATTGGTTTTCAACCTACTTGTCTCAAACATAGCCACACCTACCCTTATCTTCCAATGCTTTCATACTCTACCTCTCTAATAGCTATTCCTAGTCTGTCTCTTCTGAACCATGTACTGTTTTCTCAGGACGATTGTGCCACTGAGCACAGCGACACCTATCTCTCCCTGCCTGAAACAATGCATCCCTCCCACTCAGATCACCTCAGAAGCTGAGGCAGGTACCTTGGAGGTAGATTCTATTCCCCAAGTCAGTGGATGAGATAGAATGAGTTGCCTTGGGTAGGCAAACATAGATGTGTTGGGACAGGTCAAAGATCTCATTACTTTTTCCTTTAACCTCAAACTCCACTCTCTTCCACACTAACTTTATTGCTCCTGAAGACACTACCGTTCTTCAAGTCACTCAGGTTCACAATCATGATGTCATCCTTGACTCCTCACTTCCCTCCACATATCTAAGCAATTCTTATCTTCTCAACATCTCTTAAATTCATACCTTTCTCTCCACTCACATAACCATGATCTTAGTTGATCAGCTGTTAATCAGTTTCTCATCACTTCTCACCTGTGTGATTACAACAGCTTCCTAGTGTCTCAAGTTTCTCCTCTCCATCCTGTCCTCTATACCAGCTGCCAAAGTGACTTTCTTAAAGATCTGATTTTGTCACCCTCTGACTCAAATTCTAGTGATTCTCTAATAACTACCCTATCAAATATGGTTTTGTCTTTATTTCATCTTTTTTGATAAAAGTTTTATTATGTACATAATTATTAACACAATAGTATATATATATATAATTTATATGTAAGTAAATACATAACCTATTAGGGAGATCAACATATTGGGGAGATCATTCCTTGCTCCCTGAAAAAGGCAGGGAGAGGAGAAAAAGGGATAAATAGTGCTAGTTTTTCCTCTAACCAGTAGGATGGGTTGAATTGTTTTAGATAGAATTTCACTTGAGAATATGATGTGGGTAGAAGTAGAGTCTAAACACAGTACTGAATGCTAATGGTTAGAACTTTAGGGTCTTGGAGAGGAAAAGATGGATTGGAGAGAAAAGGGAATAGGAAATGGACCTTTACTTGATAGAAGTTGATTGAACATCCCTTCTATCCTCACTCCTCAGGTCAGCATGCTGAGCCTGCAGGATGAAGAAGAAGAGGAAGAAGAGGAGGAGATACTAGTGTTTCACTACCATTACCTGCCTTGGTCAGCCCCAGCCCCAGTCCCCCTGCTTCCCTGTCCAGTATCAGACTCACATCAATCATGGCTCCCGGAGGTCTCAGAGATTAGGAATCTCCCTCAAGACTCACAGATCACCCCATCTGCCAGGTTGTAGGGTATATTATTGATGTTTGAAGGGAAAGGGGATGGATGATGCTCTAATGGAAAAGTGATGGTTCTATGCTAGAGAATAGGGTTTGGAAAGGTCACCTGGGGGGTAGGGATTATGAGGTTGAACATGAGAAATATCCACTATTCCTTGACCATTCTTTCTTTTCTTTCCCTTAATTCAGGAGAGGAGTACCTCCACCCCCACCTCCCAGTGCCACAGGAACTGTGGGTGCTGATATACCACCTGCCTCAGGTAGGGCTCCATCTCTACTCACTTTTCAATGTGGCAAGGTTGGAAAGAGTCAGGAGTGGGACTGAGTAAAAGAATGTGTAAAAGAAAAACCTGACTTTAAGCTTCAAAGGAAGTATTTGTGGTTTACCAAACACATTCTTTTCATCCTCAACTTGATAAGATGGACTACCTGCTGAAAGGTAGTCAACTCATTCAACTCATCTGTTCCCTTCCATTCTTACTAGTTGGTTGCCCAGGAAGGTCCCCTTCCCCACTCACAATCCAGCTATAGACTTTTCTAACCTTTCTCTTTTTTCCCCATAACAAGAGGTCTATTTTCTCCTTAGACTACTATGATGTGGCAGAAGAACAATTGTGACAGTATCCTGAGTGGATTGGATTCTCTGGCTACATGGTAGGAGAGTTACATATTCAACAACCTCCCATCTTGGGCAGCTACAGACAAGGCAACTTGTGGGGCCAAGAGCCTCACTGTCCATTTCTCCTTTTCTCCTACCATCATGCCCCTTGCAGTTCTTAGACTTCCCAGTTCCAAGATACCCCACTAACTTCCATAACATACCCACTGGATGAGAACCAGTGCTAAGAGTAATCCTGACTACTAAGTCCAGTGTTTTAGGGGGTTACAGTTTTAAAAAAAAGAGCCAGGGAGCAGACATCATCTTCCCCTTTAGTTCTTTCTCTCTGCCATGTTATAGTTCCTATCTTCTCTCCACCCTCTCCAACCCTACTTATTTCTTGTGCAGTATTAGCTTCCACTTCTCATCCTGGGTAGACTGATTGGTTTTACCAGTGCCCTTCCCCGTGCAGTTCTCCTTTTCCACTTTAGTATTTAGAGGTGAGGGGAATTTAAAGATTATCTTGTACTTTTCAGAAGAAGAAACTGAAGTCTAGAAGGGAGACCCAACTTATTCAAAGTTTCATAGGAAATAAACAGGTCACCCAAATCACTAACTATAAATTTATTACTTTTTGCCTCATTTCATGTTGTTTCCAACTTTAGAAGAATATTGTGGAAGAGACTGAGTTTGATTTACATAAAATGTGGGAGGGGAACAGAGACTTAAAATCAAATAAATACTGATGTTGACCAGGTGTCAAGGGCAACTTTAGAAAAGAGCAATGTGGGTTACAGAGGGCCAGGGAAGAGGATGTTAGAATTCCTGGAATGCTGCTCTCTCTCTCTTCCCCTCCCTTCATCCTAATTTTCAAGGCCAGTCTCAGGAAATCAGAGGGTAAGATCACATCACAGAGGAAATTGCTGCAATCAGACCTTGCTGTGACAGAATTTTTGCCTGGGATGTCTCTCTGACCCCTGATGAAGGGAAATGGGGCAGGGAAGATGATGAAGGACAATGAGGTAGGGATTATCCTCAAATACAGTTGTACTCTTCCTGACTTGCTGATACAATCAGAATCAAGACGTTGGGGTGGGAGGGATGATAGGAAAGTCTGGTTTAGGGAGCAAGGGAGAGGAGAGTTAAGTCCAACAAGTGTATTTCTGTGTTCTGTGAATAGATTTCGATCTCTAAAGAAAATAATTAAGACATTATCAAGACAAGGAGTTAGGATTAAGGCCAACAGAGTATCATTTCCCAAGGCCTTTCTGGGAAAGATGAAGCATTCCCATTAAGCACTTGCATTCCACACACAAACACTCCCACTCACATATCCTTTTGTTTCTCACCACTAACCAAGCCATTTAGATGTTATAGATGTCCCATGACAGCAAAGGCATCCCCTGCCTTTCTGGTCCTTGTAGTCATTCTGGATCATGAGCATCTGATTCTGTAATTCCTCCAGGCAGCAAGTACCCCATATCCCCCTGTTCGATGTTGACGCCAATGTTGCCCATAAGCAAAACACAGGAAGACTGAGATCACAAACACCAAGAGCAGCAGAATCGTGATGATGATGACGATGGTCATCTGGTTGTTCCAGGGGGGTTCTGGAAAGGGAAATGGGCAGTGTGAGAGCATCATCATCTCCTAGTTGAGACCGGGTTGAGCACAGCCATGGGTCCTGGAAGGGGCTGATTTTTATAGGACACCAAAGGCTGGCTCACAGAGTACTTGACTTTTACCCAACTGGTGAAGCTTCAGTACTTTAATACAAAGTACTAAGTACCAGCAATCATCTACAGACCTGTTAGGTATGAGGTGTTTTGATAACAAAGGACCTGTGCTAATGGAAGTTATAGTCTGAAAGCCATTCTAGCCCTGAATATCATGCCAAAGGGTTGTTTGGCAGGTTCTCACCACAGGATACATACATATATTTTGGGGAGATCATTAGGGAGCCTGCAACCTGGATGGTGAAGCTGGCTTAGACTGCATTTGCCCCTTCTAGGGAAGGGAGAACTTGGTTCTTGGTTTTCCTAAGGCCAGAACTCTGAATGGAGATCTAAGGTTTTCACCACTAGTTGCTTGGTCTCTAAGCTTCAAGGACAAGGTGGGCACAGAGATCATAGGACTTGTATGGGGGAAGGGGGTGTAGGAAGGATGTTGATTGAAAAAGAGACCATGGTGAGTAGAACTGAGATTAGCTGCCACTGGCAAGGAACAGCCCCCTGCCAAAAGCCGAGAGTAGGCTTAGGATGCTTCTCTTAAGGCTCCAAAGGAAGAAACAGGAAAAAGAGACTTAGAACCAGTTTCCCCCTGGGGTTCTGCCTTACGCACCAAATATCTTGAGCATCTTGGGCTCTGAGCTGGCAGAGAAGAGCAGCTCACTATGTGGCTTGAGATCCAGCTCGGCATGGCAAGAGAAGTTACTCTTACTATCTTCCCTTCGAGCAGTGATGTTGACAGTTAACCAGGCATCCTCCAGACCCTTAGACACAGTCAGAAAGTTCTGGTGGTGTAGTCTTTTGGTGCCCTGGAGCAGAGTGAGCGTGAGGTTCTCCAGCGGGATCACATTAGGCACGTGGCATGTCAAGGTGAAATTCTCACCCACGCTCACCCAAGCAGGTTGCAGGCTCAATGTCACTTGCTCTGGTGGTCCTTATGGGACAAAAACAATAACATTGTGAGTGGAAGACCTAGAGAAGGGACTGCCAGCCTCTTTCCAAGGGGCACAAGGACAATAGAGGGAGCCCTGCTCTATACTACTATCTCTTCTCCAGCTTGTTTGAAGCCAGTAGCTCTTGGCTTCACTTGTATGAAAGGGGTTGGTTCATTTTATGGGATATACAAGGAGGAAACTGCTCAGGTAAAGACTTAATTGTTTAATTTCAATGTCATAGAGATAGATGGTTTGGACCTTGAAGTCTCATGTAGATTGCATTGATTTGGACAAACATGATTTAGACAATATTTAGAAATATGACAAATTGAAAAGATCCAGTGTTGGTTCTCCATCCCATCATCTTACCCCCCCCCCCAAATTAAACTACCTGCATGTCACATTTACTTGTTGTGCAAGTTGTATTTGTCATCAAGAATGGGTTGGAGAGGGATCCTGGACAGGGGATATGAAGGGGGAAGCCAATGGGAGAGGGCTGAGACTAGGGAAGGGGCTAAATCTTGTCCACTCACGGTATACGATGACACTGACAGATTTCTTCTTTTGAATGTCAGAGCACTTGAAGTAACAAAAGATGTTGGTATTCTGGGAGATATTTGATAAGTTATACACCTTCCAATGAGCCTCCTCTTTCAGCAAGGTCGGTTTTATGCCACGGGTCTCAATGCCTCCTTTTCCAGGGTATGTACAGTTGGTGCTACAGTTGATCCACAGGGCCTGGCCAACCTTAACCACAGGCCACTCTGGCCACATTCTCACCTCAAATAGCTCCTCTCCTGCTACTGAAAGAAGCAATAGCAAATACTGAATTTCAGGGATATGTACGCATTTGTACTTGAAATGTATATGAAGTTGGATGCATTCTTGTACTCTGCCAACTTGAGGATATTGGCAGAGGTGAGTTAGGGAGACCTATCATAGATTTCCCAGATTTGGGTTCAGGGAAACATATTAAAGATAGCTAACATTTAGCACTTTAATGTTTGCAAAGCACTTGATATAATATCATTTGAATCTCATAAAAATCTTGTATTACAAATATTATTCATGCCATTTTGAAGATAGGTAAATTGATGATAGAGAAGAGTGATTTGCACATGATTTCATAACTAGTAAGGGATTAAGAAGTTAAATCTAGACCTCTCCTAACTCCAAGCCCAGTATTTTCCCTAAAATGTCATACATTGACCTCTGATCAATATCCTTTACACCCGACTCCTTTTACTCCCATCACTCAGGCCCTCATTACCTTTCTTATTGGTCAGTCAACCATTCTGTTTACAGATGAGGATACCAAGACCCAAAAAGGTGATATCTCATTCAAAGTCACATAAGGAGTAAGTAACAAAACCCAAGATTTGAACCCAGATTCTCTTGACTTCCCAGTGACTTACTTTTTAGAAAAATTATACTACCCTTTCCCTTTATTTTCTTAATTGGTCTCTTCTCTAACCTTCCTTTTAAAATTTATCCTCCATATTTCTTCCAGATTAATCTTAAAGCCCAACTAGAGTTATGTTGTCCTCAATTATATAGAGTCTAAACTGTCAAACTAGAGGGTTCAGAAGACTACAATATTGCTCTAAACTAACTTTGCTGTGTTATCTCCAATTACTCCCCTGAATGTCTCCTATGTTGTAGCCAGAGCTAGTCTTGGTGCTGCCTCCTTCCTGATCTTTCTATAGACTATAATCATTAATAGTATATATAACTTCTCCCAGGGCTTAAATTATACCCTCACCCATTCTGTGTTCACCAGTTCACCAGTCAAAACCTCCCTTTCTTTAATAGTATAATCAAATATTAGTGCCTTTAGAAGCTTCTACTGACCAGAGGCTCACTCCTCCCTTCTGTGGGGGCAGAATGAAGTTAGTTTAATCTTCATATTTAAAAAACATCTCTTAGTTATACAAACTCTTTCTTGGAAGTTGTCTGAACCATCAGGGGGATGATGATGGTGGTGGTGGTGGTGGTGGTAGAAGAGATCTTAATTATTACCTGGAGTAATGCAGATTTTTGAAGGGGGTTGTAGCAGTGGGGGTGGGAGGTACATTGTGAAGAGAAACTGAGATTTAGAAATCTTTCCCATGATACAGAAAAGGATTGGAGAATGGATTGAAAAGCAAAATCCAGTAATATATTATTTTCAAGAAATTTACTTAAAACTTAGAATCAGACAGTTAAAATGATGGGTTCTTGTGGAATTTATCATGCTTCAGGTGAACCAAAAAACCAGGGATAGCATTCATGATCTCAGACAAAGTCACAGTAAAACAGATATAGTTATGATAGGGAATTTACATTATACTTGAAATCACATGGACAATTAAATATCCATATTTTATAAATATATCAAATAGCATAGCAGTTAAGTGCTTAAAGGAAAAGTTAATTGACGTAGAGAAATAGATATCAAGACTATGATAGTTGAGCTTAATATAACCCATTTAGGATTAGGCAATTCTAACTAGATAAATATAAAAGAAGGAAAAAGTTTTTAAAGGTAAAGATCTTTTCAAAATTTATAACTGATTTCTGGCAACTATTGAATAAGCCACTCTGTCCACATTCTCTCCTTAAATAGCTCCTCTCTTGCACTGAAATATGTGACATCTTTTCAAAAATTTACTGTACCTAGAATATACAAACTACATAAATACAGAAAAGCAGAAATATTAGCTATATCTTTTTGGACTATAATGCAATAAAGTTATAATTAGTAAAGACCCCTTGAAGAAAACAGTCAAACCTAAATGGAAATTAATTTTATCCTAAAGAATTGTTGGGAACAAATTATAGAAATAATTTCATCAAGGAAAATACCAGAGAGGGAAAGATATATCTTCTAAGCTTTCCTTAGTAAAAGAGAACAAATCAAAGATGATATCCACAACTAAAAGAAAAAACAGAAAACTTTAAAGAACAAATGAAAATAGAAACTGAAAATTAGGCATTAACAAAATAACAAAGAACTATTGAATTAATAAAATAACTGGTTTCTTAGGGGGAAAACCTAAAAAATTGATAAGATCTTAACTAATCTAAAATTTTAAAGGGAGGATGAAAACTAATTTCTCAACATAAAAAAGTAAAAATTTACAACAAATGGAGAGGAAATATATTTTTTTTAGGTTTTTGCAAGGCAATGGGGTTAAGTGACTTGCCCAAGGTCACACACATCTAGGTAATTATAAGTGTCTGAGGTCAGATTTGAACTCAGGTACTCCTGATTCCAGGGCTGGTGCTATATCTACTGCACCACCTAGCCACCCTGAAAGGAAATATTTTTGTCAAAGTATTTGCCAACAAAGTGATTAATGAAATGGATGCCTATTTCTAAAAATATAAAATATCTAGATTAAAAGTATGGCAAATAATTTAAGTTCTTCAATTTAAAAAATTGAATGAGCCATAGATGAACTCTTTATGAAAAAAAAACCTCAGAATTCAATGGATTTACAAGTATGTTCTTTCAAACATTCAAAGAATAATTCTTTCCAATACCATATAGCATATTTGCAAAAATAGAAAAAATAAATAACTCTTTCAACTTCTTTTTATGATACAAACATAGTTTTGATAAACTGAGTAGAGGCAAATCAGAATGAGGATGGGAACTACAGATCAATGTTCCTAATGAATATTGGTGAAAAAATTAAAGTACTATTAAAGAGACTACAACAATATAGTAAAAAGATCATATACTATGACTAGTTTGGATTTATGCCAGGAATACAAAATTAGTTTAATATTAGAGAAAACTATAAGAGAATATAATAAAACAATAAAAAATCATGGTTATATCAATGAAGAAAGTTTGGCAAACCAGTCGTATTTTAAAAATCAGTACAAAGAATAAAAATAAATTAACTTTCCTTAATACAATTAATATTGATCTAAAACTATATTGTATGTAATGGGAAAATGTTAGAGACTTTTCTAATAAAAATCAAGCATAAAACAAGGATATTTATATCATCATTACTATTTGATACAGTTCTAGAAATCTCTGCCATGACAGTAAGATGGGGTGGGGGTGGGGGGAGGAAACAACCCTGAAGGAATAGGTAAAGGCGAAGAGGAACCAAAATTATTGCTTTTTGGTTTTGGTAGATGAAAAGTTGGGCTACTTAGCATAGCCTAGGGATTCAACTAAAATTTAATCAAAACAACTTAAGTAAAGTAGCAATATAAAAAATAAAACCATAAAAAAGAACCATCTTTTCTGTATATTATCAACAAAATTCAATAGGAAGAGCAAGACAGAGAAATTCCATTCAAAATAACTATAGAATATGTGTGTGTCTGTGTGTGTAAATGATAGATGGTAGATAGATAGATAGATAGATAGATAGATAATTTACATATTTGGGAGCTACATACCAAGACTCAAGAATTACCTAAATGAGTCCTTAGAATTTTCTTTACAGAAATAATCAGACCTAAATAATTGGAGATCTATTAATTGCTCGCAGTTATGTCAACATACAATGATAATTATAATTAAACATAATTACCTAAATTAATTCACTTATTCAATGCCATGTCAAACTACTAAAAGGTTACTTTAAAGAAATTTTTTAAATTTAGTTCCTTATGCCCAAAAGGCTATAAAAATGTGTCCCTTTGATCTAGCAACACCACCACTAGGTCTGTATCCTAGAGATCATATAAAAGGGGAAAAGACATGTACAAAAATATTTAAAGAAGCTCTTTCTGTGGTGGCAAAAAAAGGAAATTGAGGAGCTGCCCATCAATTAGGGAATAACTGAAGAAACTGTGTTATATGAAAGTGATGGAACAATATTGTACTGAAAGAAATCATGAACAGGTGGATTTCAGAATAACCTGGAAAGATATGAACTGATGATGAATGAAGTGAGCAGAACCAAGAGAACATTGTACATATTCACAGCAACACTGTGTGATGATCAACTATAATACTTAGCTCTTCTCAGCAGTACAATGACCAAAGACAATTCTAAAAGATTCATGATGGAAAATACCTTCCATATCCAGAGAAAGAACTATGGAGTCTAAATGCAGACCAAAGCATACTATTTTCACTTTTTTAAATTTGTTTTATATATTTTTTCCTTTTCATGTTTTTTTTTTTGTCCCTTTTGGTCTGATTCTTTTTTCTCAACATAACTAATAGGGAACTATGTTTCACATAGTATACATCTATAACCCATATCAGATTACTTGCTATCAAGGGGAAGGGGGGATAAAAAAATGTGGAATTTAAAATCTTACAAAAAATTAATGTTGAAAACTATCTTTACATGTAATTGGAAAAATAAAATAAAAAATGCATAGACAAAAAATTTAGTTCATGGAGAGGAAAGACTTATTATTTGACAAAAACTATTGAGAAAACTGGAAAGCAATCTGGCAGCAATTAAGTTCAGACTATCATTTCAAACCATATAACATATTCATGACTTAAAAATAAAGGTCATATCAGAAGCAAGTTTGAGGAGCAAAGAAAAAGATAGTTTTTTGTATATAAAAGTTCTCAATTGAAAAGATCATAAATGTTAAAATCAATTTTCACTGACAGCAAAAAAATTTGTATTAACAAAATCAATTCAGTAAGAATAAGGAAACTGAAATTAGAAAAAAATCTTTTGAATGAGTTTCTTTGATAAAAGTCTGATCTTTTAAAAGTAAGCAAGAACAACAATTTGAGTAGCATTAGCTATATTATTTTAAGTTAGAGATCACAGGTCCTGCACAACCAACTACATAGTATTATTAAGGATATACTCCCTTATCGTTTCTTTTTCTCATGATAGCCTCATTCTATTTATACTACATGCTCTATAGGCAGCCAGGTGGTAGAGTGGACAGAGTACTCTGAACTTAGTATAATCCTAGAACCTAATATGCACTTTTTGAGTTCTTGTCAATCTGTGATTCAAAATCAAACTTGAAATCCCTTATAGGAAATAGTATCACTACTTTCTACCCATCTAACATGGTAATGAACACCAGGTCTCCTCCCATGATCCCCAGCACATCTATTTGTGTAGCTGGCTCTATTTACTCACATAGCTGGTGATCAGATTTCACCTATTGATTTGTCCTGGCCTATATGGTGGTCTGGTAGGGAAAATTTATAGCTAAATGATCCCATTCATGAGAGGGCTTCATCCAAAAGACTGGCTGAAGCAGGCTGGTCATCTAGAATCAAGGAATAGAGAGAGGGGACATACCAAACCTTTATCTTAAAAAAAAATCACCCCTCATTAGAGAACTATTTGTAAAGGACATCCAACTTTGAAAAGCTCCCCATTTCAATTATGAAAAACTTCCCATTTTATACCCCTGAGAAAAGGGACACAAGATAATTCCCATTAGGGATTTATAATTTATTTAGCTAACATCACCACGAGCAAGCTGTAGAGTGCTGCGGATAGAATCCTAGGCCTGAAATCAGTAAAATTCATTTTCCTAAGTTCCAACCTGGCCTCAAACACTTACTATTTATGTGACCCTAGGCAAGTCACTTAACTTTTTTTGCCTCAGATTTCTCATCTGTAAAATGAACAGAAGGAAAGTATAGAATACTCCAATATCTTTGCCAAGAAAAACTCAAATTGGAGTCACTAAGAATTGGACACGACAGAACAAAATGTTACAATAACTCAGCTTCTTTTAATTTCTCCCAGTCAATTGAACTTTAAAACCAACAAAAGCCCTTGAATTGTCCTCATTACAGTATAACATTGTTCTAATGTTCTAATCCTGCTATTTAAATTTTTTCCTGCAATTTCCTACCTCCTCAGTCAATCAGAGAGAAAGTTATTCCTAAAAAGATAATATCCCAAGAGATAGTATTGTTATAGACCTGGAGATTTTTTATTGCATGTTCCTGTTTCCAGTCCTCATTGTCATTTGTACTCCTATCCCTTTTCCTTATAGACCTTATCTCCAGAGAGACCTCTGGGTCACAGATCATATTTCTAATCTGTAGCCTATCAGTCTCCTTAAAGCATTGCCTTTTTTTTTGCAAAGCAATGGGGTGAAGTGGCTGGCCCAAGGCCACACAGCTAGGTAATTATTAAGGGTCTGAGACCAGATTTGAACTCAGGTACTCCTGACTCCAGGGCCAGTGCTTTATCCACTGCACCACCTAGCTGCCCCAAGCATTGCCTTTTCAACCTAGATTATTATTACATCCCTAAGTCATTCCTCTGCCTTCTAGGTATAGTTTTTAAAGATCAAAAACTCATTCATCTCTGACTCTAATAGACTACTATGCAAAAAAAAAATTTATCTTCATATTCTTTATGTCAACAGCCTGCTTTTTCCAAAGCAGCCAATAAGAACCAAGGAATATGTGATTTTGCTACATTTTTACTTTCCTTTTCAAACTCATGGATGCAAGTCATTGAATCTACAAGATAAAAGGGAGCTTTCTCCTTATCTCACTGAAATGGGTTTCCTACATATCCTACATACAAAACAGAGTTTTGGCCACAAGCCTATATTTGGCAAGCCAGTCACCCAAGACTCCCTTTCTTCTACAACATCCTTCTCCCTTTTCAACAGTTTAACCACAAACTCTTTACAAAATAATCCCTGTTGACTATAGCAAACATTCTGGACCAGACCTAACTCAGGTCATTCCAGTAATTCAGACTCAGGCTTAGAATACATTGAGGTATTCATGGACCTAAAATACAATAGAAACATCTTTAATGGTGATTATAATAAGGTTAAAAAGATACTAATTCAAAAAAAATCTAGTCCCCTCAGTCTTCCGCATCCACCTCTACAAGCCATGCTAGGGAAGGAAGGTAGAGTCACACCGGGCAATAGAAGCTTCAGTAAAACCTCCAACCTATCTCTTCATACCATGGAAAGGAATCCCAAAGGCTTCCCTCCCCTTTAAAAGTCCAACCCAGCTTCCATAAAACAGGTGGCTGCTCTTAGCACAGTGAGTGAGGAGCCTAAGATGACTCTGATGTTATGAACCTTCATGAATGAGGAAATTACTTACTTTGTGTGAGCTGTATCTTGGCCCATGCTTTTAGCATGCCCTCTTAATCCCTCCCAGGGCCAGGATTTCCTCACAGCTGCTGAGATCCCCAGTCCCATTTGGAATACAGCAGCTATTTTTCCTTACTAGGAACATCTCACCCACTCCCCATTGTTCTTCCCAATTTCTTTTCCTAAGAGGGAATAGGTTTTAGTACTATTTTGATTGCAGTACAAGAAAGGAAATTTATTTCTGTCAGTAGGGAGTTGTCCACATCATATAAATTCATGAGAGTATAGATATAGAGACAGCAGCTATTCTTTGGTTGAAATCTAGCAGATTTTGGATGCCTGGGAAAGAGACCCCAGAGCCAACAAAAAGACCATTTTTGAATGGTACGTTTCATTATGGTATCTCCTGGAGCTTTCTCAGACTCCCAGCCTCTTGTGGTTTATTCATTGACCCTCCCCTCCTTCCCAGTGTGGATGCTTCCCCCATAACAGCAATGGAAGGAAGAATGGAACAACATTTACTAAATGCTAGGTGCCAGACACTGCACAGACACTGTCCAAATATCTCATTCTGCCCTATCCAGATATTGAATTATTGAAAATCAGTCCTCCTGTTCCCACCAAAAAAAGTCCAAGAGCTCCTCAAGGACCAGACAAGGATGGACATTAGCTCAAAGAGAAGAGAGTTAAATAGGACACACTTAATCCAGCGGCATCATTCCAGCCTTCTCAATACATTTCCATTCTGAAAGACTCTGGAGTCCATTAATCCTAAGGACTTGATCTAGGTATCTCCCCCTAGAAGAGATAAGCAAAGTATCTCTAACCCACCTTACTAGCCCCTCCCTCAGACTGCAGTTTTCTCTTTTCCAACTGTTACTTAACAGCTATGACCAAGAGAAATTTTCCATAATTTTCCTCACCTGGAGAGGAGAGCAGGGTCAAAAAAGCCATCAGGACCCAGGTACTGAAAAGTAGGATTTCCATACAGACTACTGGGGGTATAGCTGAGAGCCTGGCAGGAGAGAGAAAGAGAAACAACTTTGGGAAGTTCTTGTTTGAAAGTGGCTCAGAAGTTTCTCTTGTATTCAGAAATACCCAGCATGCTCAGTTCCTATGACAGAATTTCCTCCAATTGTCTAGCATTTTAGGGAAACTATATCATTCTCCTAGCCTACTTTGGTAGAAAGAATGTTATAAAGCCTACTTCCTGATCCTGAATTAGGGAGGTGATTCATTGGGGGGGGGGGGGAGCTGCATCTAAAGGAGTTTCCACTAATTGCTATTAGGGAGTTTGAGGCTGATGTAGCCCTTGAATTCAGGAGTTTCAACTGCACTAAAGTTTGCTAAAACCAATTGATCTCTGACCAGCATCAATTAAAGAGTTCTACTATTGGGGAGTCAACAGGATGTCTAAGAAGTAATGACCTGACCCAGGTCAAAGCTCCCATGATATGATCAGTGGTGGGGAGCAACCTGTGAATAGTAGCCACTGCACTTCCAGCCTGGATAAGGAAGGGAGAACCAGTTTACACACACACACACACACACACACACACACTCACACAAACAGAACAGACCCAAAATAAATTATCAAAAGATTTCAGAGAAATACAGATTTGATGCAGAGGAAAATGAAGAGAACCAGAACTCTTCATCTATACCTGTAATAATGTCAGCAATACTATAAAGAAAAATGGTTCTGAACTCTGATCAATCATGTCTGCTGAGAACCTATGATGAAACACGTTACACATCTGAGGAAGAAGTGATGGTCCCAGGGTCCAGAAAGAAGCATATGTTTTGGGGCATGGTTATTGTGTGAGTATGTTCTGCTGGACTATGCCTACTTATTACAAGGCTATTTCCCCCCTTTTCTTTAATATTGATTGTATACTCCATTAGGGATAGGTGGGTGTGAAAGTGGATAGAGAATCCTGAGAATCCTGAGGATCAGCAGATTCATCCTCCTGAGTTCAAATTTGGCTACAGACACAAGGCAACTCATTTAACCCTGTTTGTCTCAATTTTCTCATCTGTAAAATCAGTTGGAGAAGGAAATGATAAATCACTCACAGTATTTGCAAATATATTGGTAGTTTTGCCAAGAAAACCTCAAATGTTCTACTCTACAAAGAGTAGAACATGACTGAAAATGAGTGAACAGCAAATATCCCCTTACATATGTTTTTAGTTTTGGGCGAAGGGAAAATGGGGTTAACTATAGTGATGTCAAAAGAGACAAAGAGAGAGGTGGCTAGGTGGTGTAGTGGATAGAGCACCAGCCCTGGAGTCAGGAGGATCTGAGTTCAAATATGACCTCAGACACTTAATAATTTACCCAGCTGTGTGGCCTTGGGCAAGCAATTTAATCCCATTGCTTTACAAAAACTTTATAAAAAACAAAAAGAGAGATCCTTTGACACATTTTTTTAAATCCACAGAACAGAACAGAATGAAATTCAGAAGGAGCATAAATAAGTTGAACAATTTTGAAAATTTTGCATGGAATTTATTATATACTTTTAAAAAATGAAGTAATGTGAAATGAAGATTTAAGATTTCACATACAATCAATCCTCTGTATTTTGTACATTTGGAAATGCATGGTTTTTTTACATTTAACTTTAGAATAAATAAATGGATGAGTGAGTGAATGAATGAATAAATAAATATATACAACAGAAAAAAAAGTATTGAACTAGGAAGTTGAAACACTAGAAATCAGGTTTTGGCTTAGTTCTGCTACTTATTCCTCATACCATCAAGGGCAAATCACTTTCACTCTCTGGGTCCCAGAGAAGCTGAGGCTGACCTGTTTTCTTTCTCCTCCCAGCTCTGTGTCTGTCTTCCACTGGATTTCATATATACTTCCCACAAAGTCCACTCACTATGAAATATTCCTCTGCAAGACCCTCCACCCTTTTTTCCATTGATGAGCTCCTCCTGTAACCTTCATTTGCTGGATAGTTTTCATTTTCTTTCCAGCCTGGTTCTGGACTTCCTCTGAGCTTCAGAACTAGATCTCTTCCCTAATCCTCCACCTTTTTAAGCTACTTTTTTGCATTGTCTTCTCTGTTTAGAATGTAAGCCTTTTAAAGGCAGGTGCTATCTTTTTGCTTCTTCTGTCTTTATACGAGTAACAAATAGACAGTGCTGGACATGTAGAAAGCCCTTAATCAATTTTTCCCTATTTATTCCCTCCTGCTTCCCTTTTTTCCTACAGTGAGGGAGTTGACTAGATGGTTTCTAAGATCTTTCCTTCACATTCCCGAAAGTAATTTTTTAATTTAAAAAATTTTTTAATTTAAAATTTTACATTTTAAATTTCCTAAAAAATAAAACTCTTTAAACTTCAGGAAATGGTGGAGATAGCATGGGTATGTGTATATTGGGTAGGGGGGGTCTATGATAAAAATAATTGCTCATTTGGTCCTCACAAAATGGATATATGTGCTATTATTATTATTATTATTATTATTCCCATTTTATAGATGGGGAAATCAAGGGTGACAGAGGTTAAGTGACTTGCCCAGGGTCACATAGTTAATAAGTATCTGAGTCTGGATTTGAATTCAGGTCCTCCTGACTCTATACCTGACACTAACTGCCCTATGAAAGGAAAGCAGTTTGTGTATCACAAAGCTCTAAATAAAGATGAGTTATTACTGTTATCTTTGTTATATTTTTTAATAAATAAGAAACTAGTAGTTATGAAATGACTGGTATGCACAGACTATTAGGAAACTTAGAAGAAAGTCTCTGCACTTGGGCATTAAGGAACACTGATAGAAAGACATGAAGAAGGATACAGCTAGATCCTAATTTGTTTTAGTGGAAGTACTTTCATGCATGAAAACATGAATGCTGTGAAGTTTTTAAAAAGAAACTAGAGGAAGAACTAGAGGCTTCCTACTCTTTAAATAAATAATCAGGAAAAACAAATAAACATAGAGTGGATGATTTCTCCTATGTTGGGTGGAGAGAGGACACAGATAAAGACCATACAGGAAGAAAGAGAGGAGGGTGGACCACCTACCCTGATAACATCATGAACTGATTGATGTAACATGGATTGGGAACGTTCTCTACCTGGGTCCCTAAAAGCAATGTCCAATTTTGTGGCATTCTTCAGGTCTCAAATCCACAGATCATTAGGCCCAATCTGATGTTCATTTTTAGCAAAGCAAGTCAAATGATTCAGGAATTCAAAGCTAAGTGCATTTAATGAGACAATTAACATGGTTTTACCTAAGAATTAAATCAAGCCCCAAATGCTCCTAACAACCACATCTGAGTCCTCTTAGAATCCTAAGGGAGGTTTCATGTCAACTTCCTATTCTATCCCTTCCACCAAACTCACTAACAAGTCCCTGCCATCCTCCTCCCCCAACATAATGGACAAAGGACACTGCCAGTTTAACCCACAAAACTGGTGTCACCTAATCAATTCTCCTTTACTCTCATCCTGGCAATGGAACCTGCTCTTCTTGGATACTGATGCTTCTGGCTATGGTCTTCAGACACCCTCAGAATCCAGGCAGAATACTGGAGTTAGGAAGTGTCACCACCTAAGGTTGCTATGTTAGGCTTATGATCTGATGAGTCCTTTAAAAGACTCAAACTCATTAATTTAGTCTTTAGACATGTAGTTATGAAATAGATGATGAATGGTTCATGATCATACCAGTTAGATCTATAGAGGGAAACAGAAAGACAGACAGATAGACTGGGGGGGGGGGAGGGGGGAGAGATGATAGATAGATAGATAGATAGATAGATAGATAGATAGATAGATAGATGATAGAGAGAGAGAGAGACAGACAGACAGACAGACAGACAGACAGATAGTACACTCTCTAATAGTGAGCTGGAGTTGGGATCCCAACCCTAAGCTAGTAAAGGTCATTTTATCCTTGACTGGGTCCCAGAGTCATCCTGTGACCTAAACCTCAAACAAAGGGACATAAGAAAATGTAAAGGACAGGGTCAACCACAAATGTTATGAGAAAGAAGATTAAATCAGTTGCCAGCATTCTTTAAAAAAAAACAAAACATGGCGGGGCGGCTAGGTGGCACAGTGGATAGAGCACCAGTCCTGGGGTCAGGAGTACCTGAGTTCAAATCTGGCCTCAGACACTTAATAATTACCTAGCTGTGTGGCCTTGGGCAAGCCACTTAACCCCATTCCCACACTTCTCTGTGCTGTAGGAAGAGGTGCAGGTCTGAGAAGGGGGGTACTGCCAATGTCATCAGTGCTGCTTCCGAAGCCAAGCTCCCACTCTATGTTGGGGAGAGGTGTGGTAACCTACCAATCTCCCTCCTCTTTGTATGCTCTTTCCCATTCTCTTTCCTAGATTTTTCCATCTAATGTAATCCCAAACAAAGAAATATTTACTTGCTTCAAGAGATGAGCAAGTCCCAGAAGTTATGCCAATTTAAGAATTCTTATTCCCTTTTGAGGAGGACATCTGGATGGTATAGTGGATAAATCTAGCCTCTAGATTCAGAAAGACCTGACTTCAGCTGTGTGACCCCGGGTAAGTCACTTAACCCTGCTCCTCTGTAAAATGAGCTGGAGAAAGAAATGCCTGGCCATTCTAGTATCTTCACCAAGAAAACCTCAAATGGGATCACAAAGAATTGAATATGACTGAACAACAAAAACAATACCCTAGGTTCAGGTCCTGCCTTGCTTTCCACATGGGTATGGCTCCAGTCTCTTCCCACTCTCATCATCTGTCTATCCTAGTTTTTATCATCTGCTCTCACTTCCCCAAGCAAACTCTCCTCAAAGCTATCATTCTGTTCATTTTTTTTCCTCCTCTGTTTATCCCAGGGACTTGACCCTGATGACTCATCTAAGCAGCCCTGGAGAAGGAACTTAGAGCAGGTTGAAGAAAAGGGAAATCAGAAAAAAGGGGTGGGGGGAGTAAGGGACATGACAGTGTCTTTAAAAAATTCAGTACCCAGGTAACTGAATATGGGGAGAACAAAAACCAAAAATCCTAGGCTTTGCCTTTCTTCCATTAGAGAGACTGAATGCTTCCATATAAGGAAGTTCATAATGAATCTCCTAATATAGAGAAATGATATAAAAGTATAAGGAGCACAAGATAGCCCAGAGTTACAGCACAGGTGATAATGACTCCTCTGTCACTGACACTGATCCTCACCATGGGTCAGGGTTCATTGGAATAAAGTAATTAAGACATATGTTCTTCATTTTTTGTGTCATGGACTTCTTTGGAGGCTGTTTGGTGAAGCATATGGATGCTTTTCAGAATAATGTTTTTAAATGCAGAAAATAAAATACATAGAGGAAACCAATTATATTGAAACACTACCAAATATTTTTCCTTTTTTGTTTTTTGTTTTGTTTTGTTTTTTGCAAGGCAATGGGGTTAAGTGGCTTGCCCAACGCCACATGGCTAGGTAATTATTAAGTGTCTGAGGTCGGATTTGAACTCAGGTACTCCTGACTCCAGGGCCAGAGCTCTATCCACTTCGCCACCTAGCTGCCCCCTACCAAATATTTTTTAAAAACAAATTTGTGATATAGTAATATATCTAACTATAAATCTTAATAAAATTAACAATTTCCCCCCCACTGGTCATAGCTTTTTCTTTTTTTTTTTTTGATGTCCTATGATTTTATTTTTATTTTTCTCAATTTCTCTTTTATTTGTTTGTTTTTCCAGTTACATGCAAGAGTAGTTTTTAACCAAGAAGGATTTTTTGGCAAAGTTTTGAGTTTCACATTTTTTTCCCTCTCTCCCTTCTTCCCCCCCCTCAACCCCCCAAAAGAAAACAATCTGATACAGGATAAACATAGATCCATATAGCTCATATTGTGAGAAGAGAAATACAAATAGAAGAAAGAAACAGGGGAAAATGACATAATACATAAGACAACTTTTAAAAATTGAAGATAATAAACTTTGGTCTTCATTTAAACTCCACAGTTCCTTCTCTGGATATGGATGGTATTCTCCATCACCAATCTTTTAAAATTGTCTTTGATTATTATACTGCTGAAATGAATAATTCCATCATAGTTGATCATGACACCATGTTGTTGATAGCGTGTATAATGTTCTTTTGGTCCTGCTTATTTCAGCATCAGTTCATGCAAGTCTTTCCAGACTTTTCTGAAATCCTGTCTTTCTTATAGAACAATAGCGTACCATCACACACATATACACAATTTGTTCGGTCATTCTGTCAGTTTTAATTTCTTGCCACTACAAAAAAAAACTTCTATGAATATTTTTGTACCCATTTTCATGATCTCTTCAAGATATAGACCCAGTAATAGTATTGCTGAATCATAAAGCATGCATATTTTTATTGCCCTTTGGGCATAATTCCAAAATGCTTTTCAGAAAGGTGAAATTAGTTCACAACTCCATCAAGAATGTATTAGTGTCACAGGTAAATAGAAATATTTAACATTTGGGTTTTTTTTAATTTTAAGTTCTAAATTCTATCCTTCCCTCTCTCCCTTCTCTTTTCCCTAAAATGACAAGCAATCTAATATAGGTTATCCATGTACAATCATGTAAAACATTTCCATATTAATCATTTTGAATCACCATGGTTTTTCAGACATTTTCCCTTTCCATTCCCAGCTAAAGCACTTTTCAACCACTCCACCCCTTGAACCCCCAAGCCCTTTCTAGGAACGTATTGCCTGAAATATCCCAAAGAAAAAGAAATCTGACATTTGAGGAAGAGCTGATCAAGGTGTCTGGAGACCACTGAGGGTGCAGGGGCCTTAAACTAGTCATTCTAGGGGATGGAATAAACAAAGACCAGTAGGAATATATATTTTTTCTTTTTTAAAAATAAATTTATTTATTTATTTATTTTCCCAATTATATGTAAAGATAGTTTTCAACAATCATTTTTGTAAGGTTTTTAGTTTTACATCTCTCCCTCCATTCCCTCCCCTTACAGAGAGCAATCTAGAGATTATACATGCATAACTATGTTAAACATATTTCCATATTAATCACATTGTGAAAGAAGAATCAGAACAAAAAGGAAAAAAACATAAAACCTAAAACAAATTTTAAAAATTGAGAAAAGTTAAGTTTTGGTATGCAACCAGACTCCATACTCCTTTTTCTGGATATAGATGATATTTTTTCATCACAAGTCCTTTAGAAGTATCTTTGATTATTGTCCTGCTGAAAAGAGCAAGTCCATCATAGTTATCCACCACACAATGTTGCTATTAACGTATACAGTGTTCCTCTGATTCTGTTCACTTCATACAGCATCAGTTCATGCAAGCCTTTCCAGGCTTTTCTGGCCACTCTTGTTTTCTTATAGAGCAATAATACTCCATCATATTCATATACAGCAATTTATTCAGCCATTCCCCAATTGATGGGTATCCCTTCAATTTCCATTTCTTTGCTCCTACAAAAAGAGCTGCTATAAATATTTTTGTACATGTAGCAGGAATATATTTAAAAGTAGTCTACCTTTACCAGATAGGCCTTCCTGTATTATGGATCTCAGAAACAGTTAGAATGGAGAGCCCTCTCCTTTCCTAGGATAAGGTTGATTTGTAGATGACACAGCTTCTAGAGATGGGACACCTAACCACAATATTGAGAAGGCATGATAATGAAGCTGTTATTTCAAAAACCAATTCTAGGGGGCCGCTAGGTGGCATAGTGGATAAAGCACCAGCCTTGGAGTCAAGAGTACCTGGGTTCAAATCCGGTCTTAGACACTTAGTAATTACCTAGCTGTGTGGCCTTGGGCAAGCCACTTGACCCCATTTGCCTTGCAAAAACCTTAAAAAAAAACCCAAAAACCAATTCTAGACTTCAGAAAGGCTAACTGTTTGAAGATGATATAGAAGGTGGAAATTATAGCAGATATGATAGTGACTTCCTTCATAAGGAAGTGGATGCCATGCCTCCTTCCAATATCCCCACTGGGTTTATTTTCACTGCGTGTCCAATTTTACCCATTGGTCTATCCATGCTAGTAGGGTGGTGTGGCAGAAAAGATCCATATAGGAAGCCTTGTACCTCTCAAGTGGAGTTCCACCTGGAAGGCAGCATGTAATTATTCCCAACTGCCAGGAAGTAGCAGTTCACAAGGCAACCAGTCACAATAGTAATTCACCTTTTTTTGGCAAGGCAATGGGGTTAAGTGATTTGCCCAAGGTCATACAGCTAAGTATTAAGTGTCTGAGGCTGAATTTGAACTCAGGTTACCTCCAGGGCTGGTGACCTATCCACTGTACCACTTAGCTACCCCAATAGCAATTCATCTTTGTGGAAACAGGTATAAACAAATCTCCATGTTAACCATTTAAGAAGGGATATTGGACAGTTCTCATTCAGATCCTTTAGCTTATTGAACTAACTTTATAACAATCATTCTTCTTTAAACTCTCAGCGCAGAGAGGATTCCTGAATTGGTTTCCTTTGTCTGAAGCCCTCAACAATCATTGTACCAATGAGTCATCTAATTGCTGTTTAAACTTCTACAACCTCCCAAGTTCCTTTGTGGTGAAAGCCTGCCCATCCTCCATTTCTCCTATGGAGTAAATCATGCTCTAATCAAGAGTCTCGGGGGTAGTAATAGGACAAACCCAGGACTCTTACCTTTCATGACTGTTCTCAATTCTTATCCTAATTCCTATTCACATCCTCTTTCTTTTATCTCTGCAGAATTAAACACATTTTCCTGCAAAACTTAGGGCAGAGCCAAGATGGCAGCATGAGAACAGCCTTTCCTAGGAGCTCTCTCCAAAATATTTCAAAAATCTTAAAATTATGACTCTAACTAAATTTTTGAGAGATGGAACCCACAGATCGATCTAGTAAGGCAATTCTCCAGCCCAAGGCAACCTGGAAGATCATGAGAAGGCTCTATACCACTGGATTGAAGGGAGTGGCAGCCCGGCCAGGATCATTGCACCAGAGCAAAGGAACTCTAACCTTCTGGGAACAACCCACAGGGCGTCTGGGTCCCTGGGAGTACCAGCTCTTGACAACAGAAGCTGTTTCCTGACCTGCCAACCCAGGGAGCACCAAACACAACTTAGAAGATGGGGGGGCAGGGGGGAACTTCTGCCAGAGTAAGTGGGGGCCAGCATGGCCCTCAGCGCAGCCCAGATCCCCGGAAACAGAATTAGGCCCACAGAGCTGCCCAGCAGGGAGCTGCCCAGCAGCTGCTACCAAAGCACTCAGGTAATGGGGTGGGGAGAGACTATCAAGATCTCTCCTTTGTCGCTGGGACAGAACTCTGGTGTTTTGTCCACATTCAGACCCTGATCACAGTCTGGGGCCCCCAGTTGCCATAGAGCAGGGACCTTCCTCACAGCTCCAGGGCAGAGGGTGTGCTTGTGGTCATCCACAGACCAAAACATAGGCCAGGAGAGCAGTCAGAGCCTCTCACAAGATCTTGAAGGAACTGAGGTTCTTGTGAGGGTGTACCAATAATAATCAAAAGTTAAGGAAGCACCCCAAAACCAGGGCACAGACTAAGGAAATGAATAAACAGAAAAAAAAGAAACCTAACCATAGACAATTACTTTGGTCCCATGGATGATCAAATCACACATTCAGAACATGAAAAAGTCCAACCTTCTCTATCCATAGCCTCCAAGAAATATAAGAGTTGGGATCAGGCTATGACAGAACTCAGAAAAGCTTTTGAAAATCAAGTAAGGGAGGTAGAGGAAAAATTGGGAAGAGAAAAGATAGAGAAGCAGGAAAAACATGAAAACCAAAATGTGTTATATCTGACTACCCTCTCCCATGATCTACCCTCTCCTCTAGAAGGAGATCCTAAAAAAATGCTGAAGAAAATAACATGTTAAAGATGAGTTTAGGTCAAATGGGAAAAGTTAATGAGAAAAAGAATATCTTAAAAAGTGAAATTGGCCAGATGGAAAAGGAGATAAGAAAGCTCTCTGAAGAAAATAGCTCCTTCAAATGTAGAATGGAACTAAAGAACGCTGATGACTTTGTGAGGAATCAAGCAATACTAACATAATACCAAAAAAAAAAAAAATGAAAAGCTAGAAGAAAACGTGAAATATCTTATTGAAAAAACAACTGATCTGGAAAACAGATCTAAAGAGACAATTAAACAAATTATTGGGCTACCTGAAAGTCATAATCAGGAAGAGTCTTGACTGTATTTTAAAAAATTTCTACAGGAAAATTGCCCTGATATTCTAGAAGCAGAGGACAAAATAGAAATACACCAGAGAATACACCAATCTCCTGAAAGAGATTAAAAAAACCAATCCCCAGGAATATTATAACCATAACTCCCAAGTCAAAGAGAAAATATTACACTCAGCCAGAAGGAAACAATTCGAATATCATGGCACTATAGCCAAGATTATATAGGACTTAGCAGCATCTATATTAAAGGCTCATATGGCTTGGGATATAATATTCCGAAAGGCAAAAGAGCTTGGAATGCAACCAAGAATTAACTATTCAAGAAAACTGAACATCCTCTTCCAGGGGAAAAGATGGACTTTCAATGAAACAGGGGAATGTTCCTGTTAAAACAGCCAGAACTGAACAGAAAGTTTGATCTTCATGTATAGGACTCAGATGAAGCATAAACAGGGTGAACCAGAAGGGTAAATTATGAGGGCTTTAATGATGATGAACTATGTGTATTCCTGCATGGGAAGATTCTGATAATACTCATATGAACCTTCTCATTTATTAGATAGTTAGAAGGAGGTTTTATAGATGAGGCACAGGAGGGAGCTGAATTTGAAGGTATAATATATTTTTTAAATGGAGTTAATGGGTAAAAAGGAAATGTACTAGGAAAAAGGAAAAGGAAAGGTAGAATAGACTAAGATATTTATGTAAAAGAGTCAAGAAATAGTTTTGCAATGGTATACAAGGGGGAGGGAAGGTGAGGGGGAATGAGGGAACCTACATTTTCATCAGAAATGGCTCAGAAAGGAAACAACAAAAATACTTAATAGGGCATAGAAATCTAGAAGAAAAAGGAGAGAAAGGGGATGGGAGAAAGGGATGCAGGTGATAGAGGAGAGGGTAGATCGTGGGAGAGGTTAGTCAGATATAACACATTTTCTTTTTTACTTTTTGCAGGGTGGTGGGATTGGGTGTCATGTCCAGGACCAAGGGATTTGGTGGTTGCTGGGTCTCTGGGGTGGGATGTAGGCTTGGAGCCTCTTGGCCCCAGGACCAGTGCTCTGTCTGCTGCACCACTTGGCTGCCCCACAGCACACTTTTGAAGAGGGACAGAGTGGAAGGAGAGAGAAAACTGGCCCTGCAGTCAGGAGGACCTGATTCAAAGCCAGTCTCAGAGAGTTAATTGCCTAGCTGCATGACCTTGGGCAAGTCACTTAACCCCATTGCCATAAATAAATAAATAAATAAATTTATAAAGAAGATATAATAAATGGTAGTGGGGAAGAATGGATGGAAGGAATTATGCTCAGCAACAGCAACTGTGGAAAAATATGAAAGTAACTTTCTCTGATGGATTTATGATAAAAAATGTGGAGCTGATGGTATCTAAACACAGGCTGAAGCACATTTTTTTCTCTTTCATTTTTTTTGTTGTGAGATTTTTTATTTTTGTGGGGGGGAGGAGGGATTAGGTTTACTCTTCCAACAAGACTATTTCAGTAATATGTAAATAAATAAAAATGTAAATTTATAAAAAACCTAGGGTAAAGACCATATTTCCCACAAGCAGTCTATTAGTTTTACCCCTTTTTACTTGTACTTGTTGCTAAAGTCTCTCAGTTTTTCTCTTCCTGCTTTTAGGACATGATCCTTAAAAACCAAGAGATTAGTCTTTAATTGCTGAGTTTGCCTGGGTTTTTTTTTTCCTTTTTAGGAATTCATTTTTGGCTTGTTCAATTTATATTTCTGAAATTGGGTTATTTAACAGATTTTCCTGTTTCTTACAAACATAGCTCTAGAGCTGAAAGTGATCCCAAGAGACCATCTAGTTCAAACCCTTTATTTTACAGATGAGAAGACAGTGGCCTAGGGAGGTTAATGACAATGTCACCAAGTGTCAAAGATACCACTTGAAACCACATCCTTTGACTCCAAAGTCAGCACTCTTTCCACTGTACCAACCACTTCTCACTTGTTCAACTTTATATTTTTGTAAATGTTAATCAATTTGTTGACATCTAATTGAATAAAATATAACATTTCTAGTATTCAATTTTTTTTGTTTTTTGTAAGGCAACAGGGTAGAGTGATTTGCCCAAGTTCACACAACTGGTAAATATCAAATATCCTAGGACAGATTTGACTGCACCACCCAGCTGACCCTGGTTATAACACTTTTTTCCTATTCCTCTTCAGTTATCTCATTTCTCACCTAGTTACTTTCATTTTGAATTTCTTTCCCTTCTCCTCCATGTCCCTAGACCTCTCCTCTCCCTCCTCATCTACTTCAGTTTACAAATGTATTGTCTTCTCCTATTAAATTATAAGCTCTCTGGGGATAGGGGCTGTCATTCTTTTTTCCAGATTTGTATCCTCAATGCTTAATACGTAATTTTATAGGCTATTGACTATTTCCTCTCATCTATTGTGAATTTCTTTTTTTAACTTCATATTTTGATCATTTAATTTTCCTCTTTTCCCCTATATATGTCATCTCTATATATGTCATCAGATTTGTCTTTGGATTTGTCAAACATTATGCTACTTGATTTTTCCCTACATATTATATAACTAATCTGTTCTGCTGATCAGCATCTTTTTCTATTTAATTTTTTCCATTTACATGTAAAATTAGTTTTCAACATTCATTTTTTGTAAGATTTTGAATTCCAGTTTCCTCCCTCCCTCCTTCCATCCCCTCTCCCCATGACAGTGAGTAATCTGATATGAATTACAAATGTACAATCTAATATCTCTTTTTTAACCAATTCCAATGATTACTGCTTTGTAATGCAATTTGAGATCTAGCACTATTAAACTTCCCTTCCCTCCTACTTTTTTAATTTGCTATTTCCCTGGAGATACATGCTCTTCCATGTGAGTTTTGTTATTAATCTTTCTAGTTCTATAAAACAATATTTTTGGTAGTTTGGTATAGCGCTGAATAAGGTACTTTATCATTATTATTTTGTTGGCTCAACCTACCCACAAGCAGTAAATATTTCTCTAATTTTTTAGTCTATCTTTATTTCTTGGAAGTGTTTTATAATTATATTAATATGATTCTTAGGTCTATTTAGGGGGGTCTTATAAAAATGTCTGGGGGCACTGAGAGAATAATCGACTTATGATCCCATAGCCAGTATGTTTAAAAGGCTGGGCTTGAACCCAGGTCTTCTTGATTCCAAGTCCAGCTCTTTATCCACTCCAATATTTCCTCTCACACCAGAAGAAGAGAAAAATACGAAGAAATATTGACGTGAAGAGAAGGTAAGCTGAGGTAGCTGAGATCAGAGGACCTCTGTGTTAAGAAATTCAATAAACTCACATTAAACACTTTGCATTGTACAATTTACCAAGATAAAAAAAAAAGCAACCATATCCTCTGCCCTTAGAGACTCCATGAAATAGATGAGGCTATCTAAGAATAAAGAAGATTCCCGTCTTGAGAAAAATAGAAAAAATTAGGAAGAGTTGTGAGAATGCCTGGGGGAGCCCAACTTTTGCTATTGTGTTGGTTCAGTCTAGTTGGACTCTTCCCGACCCTAAGGGTCTGAGGTTAGAATTGACCGAAGGAAGATAAGACTTCCTGACTCTAGGCCTGGCTGTTCACTAAGCACCTGGCTGCCCTTTGGAAGACCCTACTAGAGAGAAGAATTAAAGAATTACTAAGTACCATTAAGCTCTCAGTGAAGGTGAAGTTTGACCTCTTCCATCTGGCTCCCTCCACCATATCCATTTTCCTTTCTTGCTCTAGCTTCTGCTGCTATTATGTAATTTCTATCCCTAACCAACCCTTAGCCTAGTGTAATGTTTCAGATCTCATACCTGACCAGAATCCAGCTAAATATGTTTTCCTCACTGAGCTGTCAGGGAAGAAATCTAGAAATGACTGGTAAGCACTTTAACATTTATAAATTTATAGATATCATTTCCTTTAAGCCTCACAACATCCTTATGGGGTAGGTGCCATCAAGTGATCTAGATGTATAGGTGACTACTATGTGCTAAGTGGTAGGAATCAAAGGACAAAGGGACAAAGTCTGTCCATCAGATAATAAATGTGTTTTATATAATTAAGAGTTCACTGTAGTGGCTTTCATTTAATATAACTGTCTGGGAGAACAAGGTTTTGTGACCTTGTACAATGCATATTAATGTATGGAGTTTTTATTGTATATTATATAGTGTTCTATATTATATAGTGTTGCCTCAGATTGCTATGGTTCTTATTATCAAAAACAAGTTTACTTGCATAATAAGCAACCAGAAAAAAATAAACCCTACAAAAAAACCCTTTAGTTGTGATTTGGTAGAATATATATGTGTGTGTATACATATATGTATGTGTATGTATGTATATACATATATGTATGTATGTATGTATATGCATATATGTATATATATATAAATTCTATTTTAAAAAGCACCATATACGTATATACTTATCTGTGTATATGGTGCTTTATTTAACAGAATACCTGTAAAGGAAATGAAGTATACTTGATATAAAAATAATTGTTTTATTTTATTGACATGACCAATGCTATTCTGTGTACTTCATTAAACTGATTGTGATGACTTTTTAAAAAACTTATTTATTTCAGGCAATAGGCTAAATGGCTTGCCCAAGGCAAGCTGGATTTAAACTCAGATCCTCCTGACTCCAGGGCAGGTGCTTTATCCACTGTGTTACCTAACTGCCTCTGTGATGACTTTTAATAATAATAATAATAATAAAAGTTCTTGCTCTCAGGGAACTTATCTTCTAAATAAATGGGGTAAAGAGGAGAAAACATGTACGGATATGAGTAGATTGATCTATTTATGATCTATTTATCATCTCTCTTTATCTCTCTATCCTCTCATATATCTCTATCTGGCAGGCAAAATCTAGCCATATAACCATTTATTGGAGTCCTAAAGTCTTAGTGAAGTTTTAAACATTAATACACAAGCACTTTAATTACCCTAAGACTTTTGAAACTCACTGGGACAAATATAGCATATATAGATCCTGAAAATGAACATATTAAACTCTGCTATAATGTTGCAAAAATGCAAGTTTATTCCATTGTGATTAATATAATAGGGCACATTTTAAGCATAAGATGAATTCCAAGTTTGCTTCTGCTCAATTTCTATATGAAAGTATGTGTATCTATGACAGTGATAAAATTTGGGGGCACTGTGCCATTTACCCTATTTGTCCCATAAGCCCTGTAGTTTTTTGTTGTGATTTTGTACATCTTGGTGCTTTTGGGGGAACACATTTGTCATGTTATATCACTGACTTACAAGGCAGTTTGGGGAGGGAGGGTACTAGAAGATTTAGGGATCGGCTTTATCTAGACCAGTGGTATCTAACTGAAATTCAAATGAGATCAATAAACTGTATATAAAGATAGACCAAATTGATTTAGAAAAACACCTATTTTGTTGTATTTTTCTTATTTTGTTAAATATTTTCCAATTGCATTTTTTGCTTTTGCAAGACAATGAGATTAAATGACTTGCTTAATGTCATAGTTAAGTATTAAGTTTCTGAGGCCAGATTTGAACTCTGCCAGTGCTCTATCAACAGCACCATCTAGCTGCCACCCCCAAATTACATTTTTTTAATTATTTCTGATGATTTCCTTTCTTTTCTTTTCTTCTTTTTTTTAGTTTTTACAAGGTAGTGGAGTTAAGTGACTTGCCCAAGGTCACACAGCTAGCTAATTATCATGTGACTGAGCCAGGATTTGAACTAAGGATCTCCTGACTCCAGGTCCGGTGCTCTATCCACTGTGCCACCTAACTGCCTCTCCCCCCCATTACATTTTACTTTTATTTGACCACACTTGGGATTGTTGTAGAATGTTTGAAATCTCTGATCTAGAAGATGTATTCGAACTGAATCTTGAAGGAAACCAGGGATTCTGAGAGGTAGAGATGAGAAAGGAGCGCCTTTCAGGGATGGGGGCCAGCCAATGGGCAGGCACAGAGATGGAAGCTAGGTAACACAGTGGATAGAGTTCTAGGCCTGGAATCAGGAAGACCTAAGTTCAAATCTGCCCTTGGACACTTACACTTACAGCTGCTAAGCTGTGTGACCCTAGTCATTTAACTGTTTACCTCAGTTTCTTCATCTGTACAATGGTTAGGAGGAGGAAAATGGAAATCACTTCAGTATTGTTGTCAAGAAGATCCCAAATGGAGTCATGAAGTATCAGAGAGGAAAGAAAAACACTAAACAACAGATTTAGAAACTGAGACTTAGAAATATTATGTGATTGATCCAATCTCATCAAGCAAGTAAATAGCAGAGAGGTGCAAATTCAGAGAATCCAAATGTGCACATGGCCTAGTTGTACCCAATCTGTGGTAGAACATTCTGAGATCAAATTGGTTCAATCAATAACAGCTGAACTCATTGTAACTTGACTCTAACATAGCAAAGTCAATTTGGTCCTCTTCAGGAATAAAAGCCAATAACTAGCAGAGCTGGGACTTCTGACTCCAAGTCCAGCAATCTTTTCATTATACTAATCTGCCTCTCTGGGAGAAAAAACCCCCATGACAGAGAAGAAAGTTCATAAGACACTGGTCTCCAAAGAGAAGAAACCAACCTCCAAATCTAAATCTATTTTTATTTGAAGTTTGCTTGAGTATAAGTCATCATCATTATCATCATCTCATCATCACCAATATACAGAATTATAAAAGAACTGTACCAGAGAGGTATAAAAATATGCAGTTTGCTTTAGGTAATAATCCTTGAATCACCAACCTTTAAAAATACACAAAAGATTTGCACAATATTGGCCTTTGACATTGATAATGGTTCTTATAAAAATATAAAGCTAAAATAGGAATTTACACTCCAGAGAAAAGACTGTAATAAACAATAAACATACAACATTCCATCAACTAACCATCCATTTAGTAAATAAGACAGAGTGGCACAGAATTTTATTTTTTAAAACAAAAAAATCACATAAGACTTGAAAATTTTACCCGATCAAGTAATCTGCCCTCCTAAAAAACAACGATGACTCATCCACTCCACTGTTAGACACAATAGCATTTCATCCTTTTCCAGTTTAAAAACAGTTAGCAGTGTAACAGCACAAATTTGCCTATGGCCCTCACACTTTAACCAGTTACAGTTTCAGGGTAAAAATTAAATAAATACACATAAAATAAATAGATAATTGCAAAAGAATACCACACAAGTTCTATGTCAGAACATGTTAATGCTTCTCAGGTAAGAAGAGATTTTTTTTTTCAGTCACAGCTTTGAGGACATTGAAAAGGAATACTGCAGAGAAATCCATTACAGAGCAGGCACCAAGCAAGAGCTGTCCCCAGGTTCCCTGCTACATACAGCATCAATTTTATTGCTTATGTCAGAAAAAAATAAACCAATGAAAATGTTTTGCCATTAATTCCATAGTCAGGTTTAAGAAGATCAAATAGGATTGCAGTTAACATGAGAATTTGCCCTATTCTAACTGAGGTCCCCAAGATGTACTTACTCCCTTCCTTCTTTCTGGTTTGACTCAGAATATTGGAGGATTTTTAGGGGTCATTTGGCTAAATTCCCTAATTTGACTGACTCAAGTATTCCTTTGGACTCTACTCTGGTTGGGGGAAATTATTTCTTCTAAATAGTTTCCTTATGCGTTGATGAAATATTTTTAAGTTTGAAACCAAGGTAGAAACCCTTATGTATTTAGAACCAGATATCATTTTTTTTTTTTTAGTTTTTGAAACCAGTAGAGATTTCTGATTCCATCACCTCCTTTTAGTGACTTACTTCCCTCAATATAAGTCGATCAGTCCCTGACTGGGGTCCCAAAACATATACTCACTGCCTCTCAGAAGACATTTAAAAAATTTCTAAAATAGGCACTTCATAATAAGTTGTATAGGACAAGCTCAATAGATAAATGATTTATTTGATGCCTTCTGTCTTCAAGGGCACTATAAAACCTCCATCTTGATAACACCTGAATACTGGAGTCTTCCTCAATCCTCAAAGAATCTCAAAGGTTGAAGGAACCTCACAGGTCATCTAATTGGATCAGTACATGACCAGGAATTCCCTATCTCCCTGTTCTACTTTAGGAAAGTTCAAATTATTGGGAAATTTTTTCCTTCAAGGATGAAGAAATATGCTTTACTCTACCTTCTACTCATTGGTCCTAGTTCTGCCCTTGTCCCTCTTCAGCCCCACAGTTTTGTAGGGGAGTCAGCCTAGTGGTACAAAACCAAACCTGGCTGGTAAAAGGAAGGAGATGCTGCTAACTCCTGTTAGATGGATAGACCTTTGGATTCTTTACTCCCTCAACCTCTTTTTTCCCTTCTTGGGACCTACCAAAGTCCTATATATCAACCACAAATAGTAGATGAACAAGAACCCCAAAGTCCAGAGAAGTTTCTCCAGCAGAAAAATGAAGGCATTTGCAGCCTCTTTCAAGGCCTCATGATGCTTGTCCATTTTAAACAGGGAGCCTTGATAGACAAAGGACCCCAGAAGCCTTGATCCTCTCAAATTCCCCTTGGCTATAAAAAGTCACTCCATCCTCTTCCAAGGGTTCATCATCCCTTTGCTCTGGTGGCAGAGCAGGGAAGGCAGTTCCAAGGCACTTAAAATCAGAAGCCCATCTTCTTTCTCATGGCTCTCTGGGCCATTTGGATTCCAAATGATGGATAACAAAGGCCAATCCCTTAGTCTTCACATTGGCCTCTCTATTGGCAATGGAGAGGACTTCCCTTTCTCAGAGGCCATCATTTGTCACTGGGGGGTCCAGTTCTGTGGCCTCTTGGAAATAATAAGGTTGGAAGAGCCTTTCGTGGCTACACAGTTCCATGGCTCGGTAAGTGTGCGAGAGGAGGTGGGGGAACCGTGATGTGAAATAACGGACAAAATCTTCAGGGATAGATCCCAGTGTTTCTTGCACAGCCTCAGGAAGCTCCCGATAGTGGTGCTTCTGTGGAAAGAACACAGAAAGAAGCATTTGGTTTTCATAATAGGGAATTCCACCAAGCCTGGCTAGGAATGCCTAGTAGAAGTTCAAGTTCCTGCCAGATCAGAATCTTTTCTCCACAAAACTGAAATTATTTTAGAGGTTGTTAAAAGTTTTAACCATTAAATTCTTTACCAGCTGCAAGTGAGACTAGCATTAAGTGCCTTTTATGTACAAAGCACTGGGGATTAAAAAAAACAACAACAACCAAAAAACAGGCCATATTCTAAAGAAGCTTTCATTTTACAGTAGAGAAATGACAGGTAAGGCAATTAAAAATATATCTCTACATATAATATATAGATATATGAAGTAGTACTTTATAAGTAAATGTGTGTGAGTATATATGTGTGTGTAAGAGAGAGAGAGAGAGACAGACAGACAGACAGACAGACAGAGACTGAGACAGAAACAGAGAGACAGGGGTCAGAGGTGGGGTGAAATCAGAAAAGAGTATACAGGAAGTGGAGCTTGAGCTGATACTTGAGACTTGAAAAGAACAAGGAACTCCACAAAGTGAAAAATGAGAAGTTAAGTAGTCCTCAGGCAAAGGGAAAAATTTGAGCAAAGGCTTGGAAGTGGAAGACAGGTTCTCACATATGAGGAAATATTAGCTAGGTCATTTGGCAGGAACACAAAGTGAATGAAGGGAAGTAATATGGAATCAATGACAAGTTTCATTTGCCCTAGAGGACATTTGGAAAGGCCCATTTTAACATAGAGAAAGAAAATGTTAATGAGGTGTTTTTTTTTAAGTCTACCCCTTTTCTTAGATTCCTAAGCAGAAGACAAAGAAATAATAAACAACCCATCTCCTGGCCTTGTTTGACTTTTCTACAGCATTCTAGGAGGCCAACTTATATTGGACAAGCCAACCTTAATAAAAAATTGTACTATTAAGGTCTAACAGCGTATCAGTCTATTTGAGAATGGGGCAGCTGTCTACAATAATCAAGACCCAACAGTGTTCTAACTGATCCCAAGGTTCACGAAGGGATGTGGGGATTACTGAGCCTCAGGAGAATTTATACATACATACACACATACATACATATCTATCTATACATATATAGATATACATATATATGAATTTAATGGTTAAAACTTAAAAGACCTAAGAAGCTTGTCTTCCACCTCTAAGCCTTCAACATTAGCATTGCTCTCTAACTGTACAATCTGAGAAAATGCTAAGAACCCTCAAGGGGAGATTTGCAATGAATGACCAGCTGGGCAACTTGACTCTCCTGTGCTTTCCTAGGGACCCAAGCACCCTAAAATCTTATTAAGTACCCTATCATAATGGGCATTTACCCAACCAACTTTGTGGGGGTACTTGACCTTGGATTCAAATTTACATCTATCAGGTGAATGAAAGGTGAAGAAAGCCATTTTAAAAGGTGGCAACTGATAGTGATTCCTAAGTACACAAGCATCGAAAAAGTCAGTCCTAAAATGCCTAAGTTGTAGGTTTCAATTCAAATAATCACTTTCCTTAGTCAAGGAAAGCAAGGATTTGGCAGGTCCAAAGGTACCAACAATGTGCAATCTGGGTGAAGGATTATCTAGCTACTTTCTTCAAGGTGGACATCCCCTGCCCTTGCAAACTCTTTACCTTATTTCTCATAGCACGGAGAAGATCTCTTACAGAACCCCCCTTATAGGTTCTGAATTTTCGAAGATCTGGAAAAGGAAAAACCATATAATGGTGAAAACAGACTTAATATATGAAATTGGAGGAATATTCAGTGAACATGTTTGGGCTGTACCAATATAATAAAAATTATAATTCTACCTAATGTATTTACCTGAATTCAGTCTAACTACCAAGGGAGAGTTTTATTTACAGTCAGACAAGATAGTAATAAATTGGTAAGAATCTCAAAGGAAATAGTTTTTTTTTTGCAGTAGGAATGAGGGAGATCAAATATAACCAGATATGAGACTATAATATATAGCAATAATCATTAAAATTATTTGCTACTGGTTAAAAAGAGAAAAGTTAATCAATGGAACAGACCAAGTAAGCAAGATCCAGAGGCAATCAAATCCAATAGCCTAGTGTTCAATAAACCTAAGGACATTGAAAACTGTAGTTCAGACTTCCTATCAATTTGACAGAAATTAGTTTAAACCAACTTCTTATAATATAATATATATATATATATATAATATATGTAAAACATAAGCTCTAAAATTGATTCATAGCCTAAATATCACCTCATGAAAAACTAGAGGAGAATGGGAAGTGACAGTTTGCACAACTACAATAAGGTATAAAATTCTTAATTAAATAAGGTAACAGAAGTGATTAGAGAAGATAAAATGGCAGTTTTGATTATGTAATATGAAAAGTTTTATAGGAACAAAATGAATGCAGCTATAATTAAAAGCAAAGCAGTTAATTGGGAAAAGTCTTTATAGCAAATATTTCTTAAGATCCAAGACACATGAGGAGCTGTTAGAACTTTATAAGAATTAAAAGAATTCCCCAATGGATCAAAGGATAGAACAGTCAGTTTTTGAAGGGAGAAATTAAACTTATCAAAACTTTATGAAGAATGTTTCATCAATAATAGGAGAAATTAGATAGCAATATAATCCTAAATGGTGTTTTTGCTCATTCCAGATAACTAGCTGTCTTTTTATAGTTCTCCAGGTATAACAACTGGATAAACCAAGTAATAAAGTTGAGTTGATACATTTGAAGAGGAGGAATCAGATCTTTTTCCTTTTTTCTACTTATCTTGGATTCATACAGGTATTCATCCAAAACTATTCAAGTGCTGCCACCTCCTGGACACCTTTCAGAGCTATATTAGGTCATCACATCTGAAGTTTTTTATTTTAATTAATGAGGAACAATAGATTAATTGATAAGTTCCACAGATAAGTAAAAAAATTTAGCAATATTTTTGTAGTGTCAAAGAACTAGAGTAACTGCTTATCCTTTGGACAATGGTTGAAAAAACTGTGGTTTCTAAATATAATAGCTGTTGTTTAATCATTTTCAGTTACATCCAACTTGGTGACCCAATATGACTAAGATTCTTCATTTTGCCATTTCTTTCTCCAATGTATTTTACAAATGAGGAAAAGGAAGGTTAAGTGATTGCCCAGGTCACACATCTATTAATTGTCTGAGGATAGATTTGAACTCAGATCTTCCTGACTCCAGGCCCAACCGTCTATCCACTGTGCCACCTAGCTGCCCCCAGTGCAATGGACCTAAGTTCAAACCTGGTCTCAGGGGCAACTAAGTGGCGTAGTGGATAAAGCACCAGCCCTGGAGTCAGGAGTACCTGGGTTCAAATCCGGTCTCGGACACTTAATAATTATCTAGCTGTGTGGCCTTGGGAAAGCCACTTAACCCCATTTGCCTTGCAAAAAAAAAAAAGAAAGAAAAGAAACCTAAAAAAAAAAAACCTGGTCTCAAATACTCTAGCTGCATGACCCTGAGCAAGTCACTTAACCACAAGGATTATAATAAAACCTACCTCCTAGGATTATTGTGAAAACCAAATGAGAAGATAATTGTAAGGCATTACCTGTTTGGAGTGGAACAGTTATGTTTTCCCTCCAGTCCATTTTGACCACGGTTCTCCCTCCTCTTTCTAGTTGCTTCACTATGGGACCATCCAGGGCCTCCTTCTCTATGCGGTCACTCACATCCTGTAAGAGAATCACAGAGACAATACAATGAAGGACAGATTTTCCACTATGTGGCGTCTGAAGATGGATGTATCAAGTCCCAGAGCACCAAGGACACCCTGAATTGGTTCTGTCTCACAACGGTCCAGTACAGTTCAGAAGAAGCAACTTGAGTCAGAGGGTGAAGATTCATCTCTCAGCTCTATCAATTACTACCTGTGTGACCTTGGGTAAGTCACATGAACTTTTGGGGCCTCCACTGCAAAATGAGTTAAACTTGATGATCTCAAAGGTTCTAGCTTTTAATCTATGATTTTAAGTGGAATCTATACATTGTGTACTTTCCATTTTCTGATTCTGGTTTTATTCCTGCCAAGAGGTGGCAACAATACTACACTTGGAAGTCAAAGGTATGGTTTAACATCTTGGCTTGATTGTTGGTGGAGCTGTGAACTCATATACCTTTCTGAAGAGCAATTTGGAATTACACCCAAAGGGCAACAAAAATGTGCACACCCTTTGATCCAGCAGTACCGCTACTGGGTCTAAACCCTGAAGAGATCATGAAAAAGGGTAAAAATATCATTTGTACAAAAATATTCATAGCAGCCCTGTTTGTGGTGGCAAAGAATTGGAAATTAAGTGAATGTCTTTCAACTGAGGAATGGCTTAACAAACTGAGTATGTGTATGTCATGAAACACTATTGTTCTATTAGAAACCAGGAGGGATGGGAATTCAGGGAAGCCTGGAAGGATGTGCTTGAACTGATGCTCAGCAAGATGAGCAGAACCAGAAGAACATTATACACCCTAACAGCAACATGGGGGTGATGATCAACCTTGATGGATTTGCTCATTCCATCAGTGCAACAACCAGGGACAATTTTGAGCTATCTGTGATGGAGAATAGCATCTGTATCCAAAGAAAGAATTGTGGAATTTGAACAAAGACAAAAGACTATTACCTTCAATTTAGGGGAAAAAAACCTGTTATCTTATTATGTAATTTTTCTATCTCTCATACTTTACTTTTCTTCCTTAAGGATATGATTTCTCTCTTATCACATTCAACTTAGATCAATGTATACCATGGAAACAATGTAAAGACTAACAGACTGCCTTCTGTGGGGGGTGGGGGTGGGGGAAGGGAAGCAAGAATAGGGGAAAATTGTAAAACTCAAAATAAATAAAATCTTTCTTTAAAAAAAATCTTGAGGGGCAGCTAGGAGGTGCAGTGGATAGAGCACCAGCCTTGGAGTCAAGAGTACCTGGGTTCAAATCCAACCTCAGACACTTAATAATTACCTAGCCATGTGGCCTTGGGCAAGCCACTTAACCCCATTGCCTTGCAAAATCTAAAAAAAAAATTTGGCTTGGCTATTTAATAGTTTGATTAATTGCTTCATCTCTCTAGGTCTGTTTCCTTATAGGTAAAAGAAGGTTTGCAACGGGAAGACATAGGAAGAGGAATTCCAATCCAAATAATTACAGAATGTATTAAATATTTGAGTCTATTTACCAAGACACAAAGCAACTATATGATTTCATCAAAACTATTTGGTACTAGTTAAAAAAACAAGAGAGGTTAATCAAATGAAGTAAATGAACATTATAGAATAGTATCTGATATCATCAGAGGCTTCCAATTCTGGGTAAGATTTCATTATTCAACAAAAACTGCTGGGAAAACTAGAAAGCAATTTGCAGAAGTTAGGTAAAAGTCAACATCTTACACCACATACCAAGAAAATCTCCAAATGGATATGTGCTTTAGCTATGAAAGATCAAATTATAAACACATTAGAGGAACAAGAAGAAAAATACCTTTCAGATCTATAGATGGTTTAAAGTACCTGATCAAGTAAGGAAGAAAAAGGATTTCAGAAGATAAAATGGACACTTTTAATTATATAAGATTTAAAAGTTTTTGCACAAACAAAACTAATGTAACTAAAATTAGAAGGGAATGAGAGAATGGATGAGAGAAAAAAATCTTTGTGGGTAGTTTCTTTGATAAAGGTCTCATATATAGGTTATATAAGGAACTGATTCAAGTTTTTAAAACTTATGAATCATTGTCCAGTTTAGTCAAAGGATATGAAGAGGTAGTTTTAAAAGGAAAGACTTGATTAATAAGAAGATGAAAAATACTTCAAATCATTAATAATTAGAAAAATTCAAATTAAGACAACTCTGGTGCTGAATTTATTATTCACTTGAAAAGAAAAGGAAGGAACATATATAACAGAAATTCACATTAAAAACCCACTCCTATTCTATTGTGTCTATGGAAGTGTTTATTTTAGGTGATATTTGTAATATTCAACATAAAGAAAAAAGGAAAGAAGGAAAAATAAATCTTAAAAATCCTTTAAAAGATAAAATCAAAATAAAATGAGATGGTTGGGCTAGGCAATTTATAAGGTCTTTCTTCCAGCTTGAAAGACTACTATATTAAGAATTTTTTAATGTATGTCTACACCTCCAAAGAAATTCATTCATATAGACATACATATAGCATGTAATTAATAATATAGCATTAATATGGTACATTTAAACTCTGCATATACAAATATATACACATTCACACTATAATTATAAATTTACATGTATACATACACACACATACATACATACGAACAAAATGATTTCACTCCTTGTACTCAATAAACTCTAGGGTCACCAGTTCTCCTGGAAAAGTATTCTCTATGTTCTGGGGCTACACCATCATCCCCTTACCTCTGTTCTCACTGCAGAGATTCCAAAGTTTCAGTGGCTCCCTGTTGCAGGAAAAAATATAAACTCCCGCACAAAACACAACCTACTACTTCATACTCCCTACCACAATCCATTCTTTTTCTAACCTCTCCTGTTTCTGCTGAGAGTACCACCATCCTTCCAGGCTTAAATGTCTGCAAACTCTCAGCACTATCCTGGTCTCCTTACTTCCTTCTCTCCATCAAGTCACCAACTTACTGCCTCTACCCTTACAATGTCTCTCACATCCACCCTCAATCCCATCATCCTTATAGTCATTGCCTTGATTTGGACCTTCACCATCTATATGGACCCTAAATTGGTCCCCCGTCTTTAACTTTTTCCTACTCTAAATTCTCCTCCACATAGTTGCTAGAGATTTTCCTAAATATGCCTAAGGGTATCAGTTCTCCTCCTCAATAAGCTCCAGTGCCTTTTTTGCTAAAATATTGTAAAAATAACAATATATTAACATAGTGCTTTAAGATTTGAAAAACACTCTTCATATTTTATTTCACTTAATCCCTACCTGGTGAGGTAGGTTCCATTATTAGCCCCATTTTACAGATAAGCAACCTGAGGTATAGAGAGGTTCAGGGATTTGCCTAGGATCACAAAACTAGAAGAAGACTTACTTGATGTTCTTGTACATGACATGCCATCTCCAATCTGCGAACCTTTGCCTAGAATACCCTTATTCCTCACTTCTGTCTCTTGGAAGCTTTAAGACTCAGTTCAAGTGTCTGAGGCTTTTCTTAGTCTCCCTCCCTCCCATAAAATTACTTTTTATTTATCTTATACATACATACATAATATATATATATATATATATATATATATATATATATATATATATATATATATATACCTTTAGTAAAATATAAGCTTGAGGATAGGTTTCTTTGTAGACTTCAGAAACAGAAGATGTGCCTATCATAGAAAATACTTAATGAACATTGAATTGAATTGAATTGGACTAAACTGCCAAATTAATGGTTTTCACCCAAATACAGAAAATTGATATTCTGAGGGAAAGCTTTAAACCTTGCAGTCAAAAGCTGTATTCCAGTGTTCCAATGTTTTTAAGTGTTTTTATTTTCCTCTGGAAAATTGGAATGCATTAAAAACATGGGCTCACACAAATGCGTGCACACACACACACACACACACACACACACACACACGTATAGGCACATAAAATAATACCTGAAAAAAATGTAGCTGCTTTTCTAAGCCCCAGAAGAATGGGTGCTTCAGTACATGTTTGGCGGAGGGCCTCTTCTGAGGATCCATAGCAATCATTTTTTCTATTAGTTCATGAGCAACGATGTCTTCTACATGGGAGGAAAAGAAACCCATGTATCACTACTAGTCACTAGAGTCTAAGTGTACTCTGGTGACCCTGGATGCCACCTGCCAAGTCAGGCAAATACCTGACTTCAAGGAATCTCAGGGATCAGCCATCAAAGGGGTTACATAGATCACCAAGATAGGACAATCTCATCTGCCATTTGAGCTAAATTGAGGCTCTCTTTCCTATAATTGCACTAAACAACACTTAGCCCATTACAAGAAGAGTTTTGCTAACTTGACAAGCACTGAGTTGAGATAAGATTGTTGGTTTACTTTTGCTAAGGGTTTCTGAACTTTTTTTTAATGCTTTGATGACTATATTTCAATCTAATTGTGTCATCCCATATAGTTTGTTTTATGCATGAAAAAACATTATTTTGAGAAGGGGACCATGGGCTTCACCAGACTCCCAGAGGGGTCTAAGAAACAAAAAATGATTAAGAATCTTTGACTTAGTATGTCAAACATGATTGTACATGTACAACTTTTACCAAATTGCTGGCATGGGAAGGGGAAAGGAAGGGAGGGTGGTAGGAAAAAAGTAAATGAATGAATGTTAAAAATTGCCTTTGTATGTAATTAAAAAAAATAAATAAAATGAAACCTTGACTTAGGCCAACATGATCAAGGGCATGCTGGGACAGACTGACTATTGTCCTTTGTTTTCAAAGAGGAACAAAAATGACAGCTCTATGTTAGGGTCAAGGTAGAGTATGTCTGTCTGACTATGACTGATTAGCTCAATCTGAGCTTAGAAGGCTCTAAGGTTGGGTATAAATAATCCATGTGAATATTTGGAGTAGAGATGGCTCTAAATTTGTACATCTCACAACAGATGAGTATATGATGGCCTCAAGATGGCAGCAGTGTACCCATGCATGATGTGGTGGGTGGAGAGGGTACCCAGCCCCTGAAATACCTCACTGAATATGCCTCAGCTATTCTTGTAACTTACCATGCTTCTCTGGGTGCAAACAATCAAGGCTGTAGGCACCAAGAAGGATGTTGGCTTGCCGCTGCAGGGACTTGCCAAATGGGTGGTTGCCATCAGATATCACATAGTAAAAGACACAGCCCGCAGAGAAAATGTCCACTGTGTAAGTCTGAAAAAGTATAAAGCTTATGAATTCATCAGGTTGGGGTCCTCATTTACCCTCATTGTTTGATGAATTCACTTATTCACTTAACAAGAATTTTTAAAGTACCTTCTTTTAGGAACTCAAGTGCAATCTCTACCAGAAATTTCTCCCTAGGGCTCTTAATTTGGTAAAGCTATCATCCCTTCCTCAACCAAATGAGATCATATCTGCAAAATACTTTGGAACTTTAAAGCATTTTATATATATAAATATGTATGTAGTTATAAACATATCTATTTACCATAATCCTGTGCAGCATTTTATCTTGTAACTTTCTGTTACATTTGTTATATAATATTGCTATTATGTATATTACAGTTCTCCATACTGATATCTGACCTCTTTGAGAGTTTAAGTTCCATGAGGGCAGAAATGCCATCTCATCTCAATCTTGTCTATCTCTTGAATTAGGATTCTGTATACATACCATTAGATACTTAATAAAGGTTTATATTATCACAAATCATTTAGAGGGAAAAGGAAGGGAATAATCATTTATACAGCACCTACTCTATATAAAGCTTGTGCTAAGTGTTTTAGAGACACCATTTCATTTGATCCTCATAAAACCTCTGAGCGATAGTTGCTATTATTTAATCTTCATTTTATAGATGAGGAATCTGAGACAGAGAGTAAGTGACTTGCCTAGGGTCACACTGCTAGTAAGTCTCAGGCAAGATCTGAACTCAGGTCTTCCTGACTGCAAGTCCTCTGCTCTAACCATTCTACTATCTCTCAGTCACAACATTGAACCATTAACAATATACTCTTGGAATTGGGATGTTCAAGGGGTGGAGCCAAGATGGCAGTAGGCGAAGAGCCTCTCCTAGGTTATCTCTCCAAAATATTTCAAAAATCTTAAAATTATGGCTCTAACTAAAATTTTAAGAGACAGAACCCACAGAAAGATCCAGTGAGGCAATTCTCTGGTCCAAGGTAACCTGGAAAATAGCAGAAAAACTCTATTCCATGGGATCAGACAGGCAACCCACCAGAGTGAAGAAACTTCAGCCTCCCAGGAATAGCCCCAGGGCACCTGGGAGCCAGGACTTGGCAGTAGAAGCAGTTTCCTGACCTGCAACCTGGGAAGCACCAGGTACAACTTGCAGGATCAGAGGGGAGACCTTTGCCAGAGCAAGCCTAAAGCCCAGGCCCTCAGGGGAGTTGCTGCACTCAGCATGGTCACCAAGGCAGCTCAGATCCAGGAAACAGAAGCAGGAACCAGCAAGCAGGAGCCTCCAGGCAACTGGACCCTGAGTGCTCAGCTCACCGAAGGGAGGGGAATGGAGAGAGACTTCCGAGGTCTGTCCTCTGTCCCTGGAACAGGACTCTGGGGCTCTGACCACATTAAGATCCTGATTGCAATCTAGGTCTCCCATAGAAGAGACCCCCTCTCCACCCCATGGCCGAGGGCTGCACTTGTGGTCATTCACAGACCAGAAGAGCAGTCAGAGCCTCATACACTGAGGTCCTTGTGGGGGAGGGGTGTCCCCATAATACTGAAAAGCTCAGGAAATACTCCAAAACCAGGTATAGGCTGGGGAAAGGAGTAAACAGAGAAAAAAGAGAACTGGACCATTGACAAATACTTTGCCTATGATCCCAAGGAGGATAAAAATACTCAATATGAAAATGAGGAGGTACAAGCTTCTACATCTAAAGACTCCAAGAAAAATGGAAGTTGGGCTCAGGCTATGACAGAATTCAAAAAAGACTTTGAAAATCAAGTAAGGAAGATAGAAGAAAAATTGAGAAAAGAAATGAGAGAGATGCAGGAAAAACATGAAAACAAAGTCAGCAGCTTATCAAGGAGGTCCAAAAAAATGCTGAAGAAAATAACATGTTAAAAACCAGCTTAAGTCAAATGGATAAAACAGTTCAAAAAGTTATTGAGGAGAAGATGCTTTAAAAAACAGAATTGGCCAGATGGAAAAGGAGATAAGAAAGCTCTGAGGAAAACAAATCCTTCAAATGTAGAATGGAGCTAAAGGAAGCTGCTGACTTTACGAGAAGTCAAGACACAATACTTCAACACCAAAAGAATGAAAAATCAGAAGAAAATGTGAAACATCTCATTGAAAAAACAACTGATCTGGAAAACGGATTCAGGAAAGATAATTTAAAAATTATTGGGATACCTGAAAGTCATGATCAGGAAAAGAGCCTTGACCTCATTTTTAAAGAATTCCTACAGGAAAATTGCCCTGATATCTTAGAAGCAGAGGGCAAAATAGAAATTGAGAGAATCTACCTGATCTCCCCCAGAAAGAGATCCAAAAAAATAAAAAACCCAACCCCCCAAAATTGGGATGTTCAGTAGTAAATACAAATTCCCAAGTCATACAATGAGTGACAGAGCCAGCACTAGAACCCAAGTCTTCTGATACCTAGTTCAGTGCTCCTTAATTGGAGCCATAGTGAACAGAGCTCTGAGCCTGGAGGTAGGAGGAGCAAGAGAAAGTAGAGGTCTACCTCAGTTTCCTCAACTGTAATAACAACAATAATAATAATAATAACACCTATCCCCCAGGGATGTTGTGAAGATTGAGTGAGATAATGATAGTAAAATGCCTAGCACCAGGCTATATCAAAGTTAGCTATCATTATTATATTCAAGAAATTTGCTACATATTTAAGATACTTTAATCTACTTAAGTGACTCAAAGGATGACAATACTCCTGCTGCTTACAGAATTTGGATGTTGTAAAATTCAAGGTCAATTTAGTTCATCAGAAACTCAAATGTAAGTATAAACATCTATTTATTTGTTCTTTTGTTGTTCCGTCATTTTTCAGTCATATCTGACTCTTCGTGACCCCATTTGGGGTTTTCTTGGCAAAGAAAATAGAATTTCCTTCTCCAACTGATTTGACAGATGAGGAAACCGAAGCAAGCAGTAAATGTCCAGATTTGAAATCAGGAGGGCCCGATGTTCTATCTACTGTGTCACCTTGCTGTCCTATTTGTTCTTTAGGAGATCACAGAACTATAGAATGTCAGAGGGGTTAGAGATAATCTAATCCAATCTCTTCATTTTTAAAGATGAGGAAACTGAAGTCCAGAAAAGAGAAATGATTTGTTCAGGGTCATAGCTTTTTGGGGATTTGAACTTGGGTCTCCTGAAGTCAAATCTAATACTTTTTTTCATTAGTGATCCCAGCTGACTTTGATGGGGTGATTAAGAAAAGGAGAAATCCTAATCCTTATTCCCCTCTGTGATAGATGATTAACTGGACCCCTATTTTATTCTAATCAGTATTAATCAGATTGATATGATTACATAGGAGCAGTGACTATAAATTCTGTATATTAGACTTCAGAGCTGTGAACTACAGATTGTAAATTCACTTGCTTAACCATAGTAAGCTAACTTGATGACCTTCATTCTTGTTTTTGCCTTGATTTATGGTGACCAAGTCCAGCATGGCAGAGATGACTCAATGACATGAAAATTTCCCAGCTATTTTTGTTGCCCCTCCATCCCTGGTTACATCTCTTTTGCTCAATATAGGGAAATAACAACGAGCACTTGGCCAACATGTGACTCTATTTGTCAGTCTGTGGTCCATCTTTCGGCCCAATGGTCCATGTAGATATTTTAACATCTATTTATCAGTCTAGCCTCTAGACCTTTAACTCAGTAGGACCTCCTAAAAGGTCAAGATAAGTCTGTCAAGGTCTGCTCATCCACTCCTTTGTTAACCAGTGAGATTCTGTATTTTGTATAGATCCTCCTGGAGAATTAAGGCCAAGATATATCAACTAATAAGACTATAATTTTACTGTGCCTCTTCTCTCATCTGAGCATCAAATGCTATAAGACTAAGACCCTGGAAAAAATTTTAAATTTTAAATTTAAATTTTTTTAATTTTATTTAATTTTTAATTAAATTTGATTTAATCAAATTTTAAAACCTTCTCCCCTTAATTTTAAAGTATAGTGAAGCAATATGTGTAAGGGGTAAGAAATCAGTAAATCAAACTTTTCTTAGAAGTTCCATGATATGAAAAAAATTGGACTTTTCCAAATCTGCCACAGATTCCAGGTCAGAGCAAAATGAAAGATAGTACCCTCATCTCTTTACCCAGTCATTGATAACATTGATCAATGCAGAGGACCAAGTACAGATCCCTGGTATACTCCACTATGCCTATGCATTAAAGTTTCTATAATATTTACTCATATGCTGTGACAAAAACAGTGCATATCTGAAGAAATAATCAGCACATTGGGTTAGTTGTTCTCATGTTAATTATAAGAACTAAATATTTTAATTATATTGATAGTCAAGAGATATATTACTTCCTTTGAAGCCTTAAATTTACTCAGTGAATTAAATGTAGCTCTTGTAAATCATCCTATAATTGTATTAAAACACTTCTTAAATAAAGTACTAGGATTGTCATTGCTCAAAAAAAAACAACTTCCTTCTCCCCAAAAAAATCCATCAAAAATTTATGTGTGCCCTATTGAAATTGACTTATTAACATCTACTCTGTCAACTAGTTATGAATCCAGCTAAATGTCTATTTCCTACTTTTCCAGCTTCTCCACAAAAATGGCATGAGATTTTTTATCAAATTGTTGTTAATATGTAGGTAAAGTAACACTAGAAATAATAGTTAATATTATTATTATTAAGCAATTAAGCAATAAACATTTATTTAGTACCTACTATGTGCTGGTCACTGTTCTAAGTACTGGATTATTATTTATTTAAAATAGAATAATTATTATTATTATAACAATCAGCATTTTCATAGAATATTTAGGTTTGCAAAATGCTTTACAAATATCCCATTTGGTCCTCACAACAGTCTGCTTTGATCATCCCCATTTTACAGAGAGGACAAGGAGACAACCAAACTTAAATGACTTGCCCAGAGTCACACTAAGTATCTGAGGTTGGATTTGAATTCAGGTCTTCCTGACTTCAGATCCAGTGCCTATCCACTGTACCACCTAGCTGCAGAAAAAAAGAGTATGGCTGGGCTGGAGCAGAGTAGAGCCAAAATCAATGTCATTTTCACTAAAAGTTTTAGAGTCTCTATGGATACTTGGAAGGCCCCAACTTCAGTAACCTCATAGAATCCAAGCTTCCTCCAAAGTCCAGCTCAAGTATCAGCAGAAAACTGGGCAGAAACCTGAGTTTCCAATATTTGGAAATTTGGAACCTTGTAATTGAGAAATCTTTACTCTGAAGCTGGGTGTGGTTCATCTAATATAGGTCTTGGGTATTAAGAGGAAGTTCTACTACTCACTGGATTTTCCTTGCAATCTTCACTCAGCATCTCTGGAGCAATCCATCCCTCAGTGCCTGGCACTCCAGAGCGGCGGCTGAAACTGTGCCTACCTACGGCCAGTTTCTTGCAGAGGCCAAAGTCAGAGATCATAGCCTTGATTTTGCCATGGGCATTGGGCATGGAGAGGAGGATGTTGTGGGGTTTCAGGTCTCTGTGAACTAATGCAAAGTTCTAGGTCAGCCCAAATGTTTGTCAGTCACAGATTCTGTCACTAACCCTTGGAAATATACTGCATTGGATTCCCCTCACCTGCTTTCTTGGAGGAGTTATTTTAAAGTTGTTGGAGGGAAATATTGGAAGAGTTCAGTTGGATTGCTGCTCAGACTGCTTCATCATCCTGACCCCATACCTCCTCCCCACCTTCCCCTGCCACCGACTTTCTAATGTACTGTCAACTACTTCTAGGTGTCCTGGCTTCCAATATCATATGATTTATTTTTAGGAAGTGATTCGGGCTTAGACCAATGAAGTTAGGAGCACAAATTCTCTCCTCCTTCTGTTCTTTCCACTGTACTATTAAATCACAGGATATCCAGAATAGCATATACCTTTCTGGAGTAGACATTAACTGACTTTGTGACAAAGAGATCAATCTGAGTCAAATACCAGGGAAACTCAGAGTGTCTACCTTGAAAAATATGCATAAGAAAAGGCCCCCAATAACATGGTATTGAGTCTAATCAAGAGGGATCTCACCAATGCTGAGGGAGTGAAGGTAAGCAAGTCCCGATGTTGTCTGCTGCAACAAGGTGATAGGTTCTAAACCAAGGTGAGCAAAGTCTTTCTGTTCCACATACTGTAGTAAAGATGATAATAATAATAGTTATTGTTATAATGTTTTCTGTTGGAATGATATGTTATAGCTTTCCAATTCAGATTCTGATAAATCCCATTGAGATTCAAATGGAGCAGCTAGACTATGCCTTTAAATCCAAATCACTCTGGCTCTCACCACTGGCCTGGCCTGAGCCTCACTTTCTCATTGTTTGGGTTTTGATGGCTCAAAGTAAGTATAAATAGCAATTGTTTCTGTTCTAGCCAGAAACTCTCGAGGGTCCTTACCCCCCTAGAATAATTCCTTTTTGAAGGCAAACTAGGCCTTCTTTTGCCTCAAAGCTTATACAACCTTCAATTACCAAATGGGCTTTGCCTCAGACAAACTGAGACCTGGGAAAACATTGGCATAAAAAGACTAAGGTCTCCCACTCTCTTCCAGGCCAATACCAGCCGTCTTGACCTACATCTTGCCACTGGATTTCAGTGACTTTAGAAGAGAGAATATGGTCTATGACATTACATAGCTCTGTCTCACTTAAATCCAATTCACTTGCAAGTCAATACATCATTCACCTTTCTAATGTCATGTCATGCCAACAAAGGACAAACAGCAATCTCCTGAACAATATCCCCTTTGATCCTCATGACAACCTTGTGAGAGTAGATATAATTGCCATATCATATGTGAGGAGAGTGAAACTAAGGATTCTTAAGGAACTTGTGTCAGGTCTCTCGGGAAGAATTAGTGATTTGTCCAAGCTAAATGACAGAGCTGGGGGTCCAAATTAGGTCTTCTAACTCATACTTCTATTTCTATATACCTCTACTATACCAAACTTTCTCTTACACACCAGGCTACCTCTGAGGGAGACACTGAGGTGGCATCAGTACACAAGGGCCATTTTTCTTCTTGCTAACCTACTCAGGTTTCATTTGTCATTTTGTGTATATCAACAGCCCTTAGGACAGAAAGAAGAGAGTCCTAAGTTGTTTAAAAAATAGTCAATGGTTGCTATCTTGTTCCCTAAGTCTCCCTCAGAAGCTTTGCCACCATTAGGCCACATGGCACGTCATGTTGCACTCTCCATTTATAAAACCAGGAAGAATGGATCTTGCTCCAAGATCTGCTTCTGTGGGCAGTTAAGAGAGAAATAAGAAAATGGCTTTTGAGGAATGGGCCAATCAAAACAAGACTTACCATATCAACTGATGCAACACTGTAGTTATAACAGGATTGTCTAAAGTAGGAGAGTTTTGGGAATATGTCAGGAGAATGGTTTTTATTTGTTGTTTTGTTTTTAACCTCACTACTAAATGCTACATAGTAGCATTACTTATAATGGTCCAAAAAAAGACTAGTTGAATAAATTGTAACATAGTGATGAAATACAATTAAGACTGGCAAATATGAGGAATTTAGAGATATAATAAAATTTTGATTAAATAACTGATGTTGTTGTTCATTTATTTCAATTGTGTGGTGAGCCCATTTGAGATTTTCTTGGCAAAGATACTGGAGTGGTTTGTCATTTCCTTTTCCGATTTGTTTTACAGATGAGAAAACTGAGGCAGAGTGAAGTGACATACCCAGGGTTACACAGCTAATAATTGTCTGAGTCTGAGTAGAACATTGTCTTCTTGACTCCAGGCCTGGTGCTCTATCCACAATGCCACCTAGCTGCCTCATTAAATAATAGAAAGTGAACAAAAAAGCAGCACCAGATAATTTTCTAGGACCATTTTGTAAAGCCCAGATGAATAGTTGACTAAGTGACAATCTTTGGGAGTTGCCTGTGGCTCTGAATGTCACAGGATCACAGAGTCAATGTGTGTCAGAGATAGGGACTTCAACCTAGGTCTTCCTCTCAGTGATAATTGTATAAAAAATAGACATGAAGGGAAAGAAATACAAATAAAAATCTTTATGGGGTCTTAGAGTGATTGAAAAGTTATAAAGATATGTTGGAAACAGAATGTCATTGATTGATTTTAAAAGGGATTGATAGGAAAACTATATTGTATTGTATTGTATTATTGTTCAGTTGGACAGCTAGGTAGTACACAGTACATAGAGTGGCAAGCCTGGAGTCAGAAAGACATCTGTAAAACAAGCAACTCCAATATTCTGCCAAGAAAACCACAAATAGGGTCACAAAGAGTAAGACACAATTGAAAAAAATCAACAAATTACTATTCAATGTCATCAATAATAAATCAATAAAAATGAAATTTTTAAAAAATGAAAAAGATGGGGGCGGCTAGGTGGCACAGTAGATAAAGCACTGGCCCTGGAGTCAGGAGTACCTGAGTTCAAATCCAGCCTCAGACACTTAATAATTACCTAGCTGTGTGGCCTTGGGCAAGCCACTTAACCCCATCTGCCTTTCAAAAACCTAAAAAAAAAAAATGAAAAAGATGGGAATAGTCTTTTGTTTTTTTCCAGTGTGATAGGAGGGAGAGAAAATAAATATCTATTCAACAAAAAAAATTTAAGACATGGAGAGGGTGCTATGGATATGGAATGTTGTGTACATTTTCAAATGAGCCCCCCATATTATTGGTTTAAATTAATTGCTTTACTTCATTGATACAAGAGACGTCTCATAGAATTAGTGGGGAGTTAATCTGTATAATGTAAAAATAAAACTTACAACAACAATACAATTTTAAAAAACAGTATCTGGATGGATGATAAAGTACCCTGTTACCTCTTGCAAAGTGGCTGCACACAGTTCTATTGCAATATATTGAAACTGGCGGTCTCGCTCTGTGCAAAAATAACGAATCACATTGGGGTGCTCGTCTGATTCCCGAAGCAGTTGCACCTCACGGTCTGCAAAACTGAAGCACTCTGGGAGTATCCTCTTCACTGCCACAGCCCGATTATCAAACATCCCTCTGGAGAGAGGAAAAAAAAAGTACAAATTTTGCCCCTTGGAAAAGTGGGTGGGTCAGCTAGATGGTATAGTGGATAAAGTGCCGGGTCTAAGTTCAAATCTGACCTTAGATACTATAGATGTGCAACCCTGTGCAAGTCACTTCACACTATTGCCTCAGTTTCCTCATTTGTAAAATAAGCTAGAAAAGGAAATGACAAACCACTGCAGTATCTCTGCCAAGAAAATCCTAAAGGGGATCATGAAGAGCTGGGCAAGACTGAAATGAATGAACAACAAACAAATGTGTCACTATCTGGGGAAAATTCCAGAACTGAGAGATGGAGTTGTCTTGTTTGATAAATAGCCAGGAGGCCAGTGTCACTGGCCATGTGGCCTAATGGTGGCAAAGCTTCTGAGGGAGACTTATGGAACAAGATAGCAACAATTGACTATTTTTTAAACAACTTAGGACTCTCTTCTTTCTGTCCTAAGGGCTGTTGATATACACAAAATGACAAATGAAACCTGAGTAGGTTAGCAAGAAGAAAAGGATGTTGGGGAGTAAGGAGTAAGAAAATTGGAAAGGTGAGGAAGTAGACAGATTTTGAAGGACATTCAAAGTCAAGTAGAAAATGTTATATTTGATCTTGGAGGTAAAAGGAAGCTACTGGAGTTTACTGAATAGAAGAGTGACATGGTCAGACAATTTGACAGCTGAGTGGAAGAATGAAATGGAGTAGCAAGAGACTCGAAGCAGGGAGAACAAGCAGAAGTCTATTATTCAGATATGAATGACAAGGGTATGCATAAGGGGTGTAGTGGTGTCAAGGAAGAAAAGGAGGAATATGCAAGAGATGCTACAAAGGTAAAATTGACAAACTTTTGGACATGATGAATTATTCTAGATGTCCAATGGAAGTTGGAGATGTGAGACTGAAAGTAAGGCAAGAGAATGGATAAATAAATATGAGAATCATCTATGAAGAGAGAATTGAATACGTGGGATTAATATAATCACCAAATGAAATAGGATAGCATCCTTTTCACTCTACCCTAGGTCACAACTGAAGTATTATGTTCACTTCAGCATATCACAGTTTAAAAAGGATGGGATAAGATAAGAAAGTAAAATAGAGAGGAAGGCAAGCAGGATCAGGACTGGATGAAGAAACTGGGGATGCTTGGCCTAGAGAAGACTCAAGTTGGTGATGATGGTGATGATGGTTGTGGTGGTGGTGGTAGGGATACAAGACAGCTGTAAAAACTCTGCAGCACTTTCATCTGTAAGAGGGATTAGACTTACTCTGTTTGGCACCAGAGGGCAAAACCAAACACAACAGATGGGAATTATAAAGAGGCCAATTTTAGCTCAAAATCAGGAAAACTTTCCCAACAATTAGAATTGGCCAAAAATGGAATGGGCTGCTTCAGGAGGCGTCCTGTAAAGGTCTTTTAACAGAGGCTAGAAGGCCACTTGTCATGTACATTCTAGTGGGGATGCCTTTTGGGTATGGATTGGATGAGGTGACTACTGAGGTTCCTTGAAATTCTTAGCTTCTGTGATTCTATGGTGTTTGTTTCTCTGGGCAGTGATGTTTCTCTCTATATTACTTACCGGTATACGATTGTGCCTTCAGCTCCATGTCCCAAGACATCCTTTGGACAAAAGGAAATTTTCCCAACAACCACCATGTTGGTTTCTTCATCTAAGCCAAAATCAATGCAAGAAAATATTAAATAAACCTAAAGAAATCCCTGAGGCTAAAACAATATTTATTCTTTAAAGGTCAAGTAAATTCTCCTAGGGCCTGGAATGAAGTACTTGCTTTATAAAGGACTTTTGATTTGTTGCCTTGCCTTCCCCAAGAGGAGCCACACCTTGAGCTATTAGCTCAGAAAATATTAAATGGGAAAAGGGAGACAAAAGCAACTGGGTTTTCTAACTTGAGAGTTAAAGTCCTCTAAGTTGCTAGCACTTGGCATTGTGTTAACTCAATGCAATTCAATAAACACACATTAACTTCTTTATTTTATGAAGTTAACCCTGCATGATAACAATAATCAGTATCATTCAACATGGGATAACATTGGTTCTCTGTCTCATACCAGTAAAATGATTCTGGATAAGTCTGGATAAAATTCCTCTATTAGTCTCTTTTCTCTCAAGTATAAAATACAAGGATTAGCCTAGATTGGAATTTTTTGACTGAGGATCAAAGGATCCATAGATATATTTTAAGGGAGGGGATGGTCTGTAAACTTGGATAAGAAAACATTCTATCTTTATTTAAATATAACTGGTTTTCATTGTAACATTCTATATTTTATTTTAAGTATTTAAAAACAGTAGTTTGAAAGGAGATCCATAAGCTTCACCAGACAGCCTCCAGTTCATGATACAATAAAAGTTAAGGACTCATGGACTATGATTTCCAAGGTCTACCATGGATCTAAATTTCTGTGACTTATGCCTCTAGTACTTTCTCCACTAGAAAATTCCCAAGATAGTCCAAGATAGCCAACTTCTAACTCCTATCCTGCAATGACTTCCAGTCCTTGGAGAGCAAGGAAACAGAAGACTGCTGAGATGATTCCAAGAAAAATCATGGAAAGAAAATGGAGGTAGTGGAGGAATGAGTTCCCAATTTATAAAAGTAAGGCCATCCTGAACAACCACTGGGAAAATTACATTTTCTAGTTCCATGAGCACCCATAGACAAGAGGAACACAGTTCCCTCCCCCCCCCAGTTGGCCTTGATTACAAAAGATGTCACTTAGAAAATGAAATATGGTTTTACCGTCCTCGTCTTGCTCGGTGGTGATGCTACTGCTGACCTTGGAAGCTGAGGTGCTAGAATGCTGAGAATGGTTGGAGCCCTTGGGGGACATGTTGGGACTGCTAGGGGCTGAGCTCTCTGAGTGCAGACCAGCAGAGGCATCCAGGAAATCAGGGTCCTGGGCCAGATCACCAGGAGGTTGGAAAGGAAGCTGCTGTTGTTGCAGCAGCTGGATCCTCTCTTCCAGTTGCCTCTGAAATTGTTGATGTTGGAGCTGCTGTTGTTGGTGCATGCTCTGGGGAGAAACATATGCACAGGGCTTAGTAGGACAGTGTTAAATATTTACTCTACCCCACACCAGAGAAACTGAGAAGGGCTTCTATGTGGAAGAAGGAATAGATATTCTCTGGGGTTACAGAAGGCGCAGCTAAGACCCAAGGGAAAGAGTCAGAGAGGCAAATTCAATATAAAGGCACACTCAATATAAAGGATAGTAACTGGCTAAAGGGCCAACCCTGAAAGCCAAAGCTTGGGTTTATGCGCTGATACGTATTTGCTAAAGACACTGGGTAAGTCACTTGAACTCTCAGTCTCTAGGAAACTCAGATTCTGGGAATTCCCTAGGCCAGGGAAATCCCAGATCTGATTTCTATTCCTACCCTATAAAGAAAAAAAAATAATTTGAACAGCCTCAAAATAAAATAAGTGAACCCAGAGAGAAATGAACCTGTCCCTGGAGCCATTCAGATGGAGACAAGGTGACCATCTCCATCAGGGATGCTGTGAAACAATAACAGCAAAATTATACATTAATCAACTGTGAAGGACTTAACTATTCTCAGCAATGCAATGACCCAAGACAGTTCTGAAGGGCTTAGGATGAAAAATGCCATCCATCCATGGAGGAAAAAACTAATAGAGAGCAAATGCAGTTTGAAGCCTATTTTTTTATTTTGTTTTTCTTGGGTTTCTTTTTTTTTTTGCTCTATGTTTTGTTTCACAACATGATTAATATGGAAATTCATTGAATGACTACATCAGAAGCAAACTATATCAAATTGTTTGTCTTCACAATAAGGGGGAATGGAAAGGAGGGAGAGAAATTTGAACTCAAAATTTTAAAAAACAAATGTAAAAAATTGTTTTTATAAGTAATTGAGGGAAAAAATAAAATATTAGATAAATAAAAACTAATTCTTTTTCATTCATTCATACATGAAGCAACCAACAGTCCATTATTGCTCTGATGCTAAGGGGAAAATCAACTACTCATTAGAAAATCAGAGCAAACAGAAAGAAATTAGCCCAAAGAGACCAGATCTTACCAATGGGTAGGTGATGACAAAGGCAACCCATCCAATAAGAAGGAAGGTACACAAGATGATTGTAGCCATGTCCTTCAATATGGAGTCCACTGCTGCCTCTGTTTTAACTGGGGTTCGAGTGAATTCAATATCTTGATGAGCAGGAGGAGTTGGTTCTTCTGTGTCCCGCTCAACTATTTTGATAACCTTTAATAGGAAAGAGGGTCTATTTCACTGCAAAAAATCCTTTCCTGGCACCAAAGCTTTGAGAGCTAACAAGACACCTTTAGCTTCTGGACTTCGCTTTGACAACCTATGGGCCTCTGCAACTTGATTATTTACTATCTGCCTAGTTTATAGAAACTTGAAACTTCCACAGCTCTGGAATCTCACCAGCACTCAGGGTTTTTAAAGGAATTAAACCTCACCCCCCCCCATTCCTTACTATCACCCTTTTTTTTTAATTAAAAGAATTAGATTTTCTAGCCAAAGATCAACTCAAATATTAGACTTCAATATTAGTCACAACAATGCTCACCTTCTAAAGGTGAGCCCATAGCAAAGTGCCAGCTTCTAAGTTTAATTGACTCTATTTGCAGATAAAAATGGGCAGGACATATGGAAATGACAAATCTTCTAGACGGAAGTCAAATTAACTTTGGGTTCAATTCTTACCATTAATGATTTTTTTTAGGGTTTTTTTTTCCTTTTGCAAGGCAAATGGGTTAAGTGGCTTGCCCAAGGCCACACAGCTAGGTAATTATTAAGTGTCTGAGACCGGATTTGAACCCAGGTACTCCTGACTCCAAGGCTGGTGCTGTATCCACTACGCCACCTAGCTGCCCCACCATTAATGATTACTAGCTATGTGTTTCAAAGGCATATCTGGACCTCAGTTTCTTCATATGTAAAATGGAGATAATAATACTTATGCTACTTATCTCCAATATGGTAAGGAGTAAATGGGATAATCTGTGGAAAGCGCTTTCTAAGTCTTAAAGTGCCATCTAATTGTCAGCTATTTAACACTGTTTTTCTGAGATGTTATTCTTTCCCAGTGACAAGGAAGAATAATATTGACTTTTTAACTCAAGATTCCCATGGTGGTTCAAATCTCCTTTTCAATGTATCTTATATACAACTATCAGGATAAAATCCCCCAAATACTATTTTTATCATATCAGTTCAAAAATCTTTCTCAATTCCCTATTTCTTCCTATATCTTATCTAGTTTTGGGCAGTGAGTAATCCTTTATTTATCCAACTTTATTTCCTACTATTCTATAATAAGCATCCTCTGCTTTAGCCAGGGCTATCTTCTACTTGTCTTGGGAACATGACATGCTCACTCTCACTTGCTTTTATTAATGTCACTTCCCCTACTTTGAATGTCTCCTCTATCTCTTCTAAGTAGTTGTATCCAAGGAACCATTCAAGTCTCACCTTTTCCATGAAGCAACCTTCAGCAATCACCCCCATTCCTTTGATTTCCTGCAGTGCTTAAAGTCTTTGTCATAAATCTGTCATAAACCTTGAGCTGATAACCATCTAGTGTTCTTTGTTATGTTTTCATGGGATCAAGTCTTATCTCCCTCCCCAAACAGCCCAGGAGCTCCAAGATCAGAGGTCACATCTTGGTTTTCGTTTTGTCTGTTTCAATATTTTACTACCTCTAAAACAGTATTGTGTTCATAATAGATATGTGGAAAACATGTGCTAACTGAGTTTTCCATTGACCAACCTCCTCAAAACTCTTCTCTGAATCAGCATGGATCACATTTTCACGATGTCTGGGTAGTTTGTTGGGGAATTTCTCCAAGACTGTGGTAGAAGCAGATAGGGGGATCTCATGATGTCCTGGGACAAAAAAACAAGAATATTTTATAAGTAAATAATGTCTTACTTTTATTATAGCTTTACTACAGTATTGAAGTTTTGAATCCCACTAGACTAAGGAGTAGAGAATGCAGGACAAATCCTGTTTGTTCATTACAAACAATCTAGTAAATGAAGGAAAAATGAATGAACTAATGATAGATAAATAAAACATTTAACTTAGTAACTCAATTAAAGGTACTCTCAACAAAAAGTCTCCCTTGCAATACTGTAATGTTAGATTAGTTATTTGACAACCATAATGACAAAGATGGGGCATTTAGGTGGTACAGTGGATAGAGGGGCTGTATTTGGAATCAGAAAGACTCTTTTTTTTTTTTTGTTTAGAATTTTGCAAGGCAAATGGGGTTAAGTGGCTTGCCCAAGGCCACATGGCTAGGTAATTATTAAGTGTCTGAGGCCGGATTTGAACTCAGGTACTCCTGACTCCAGGCCCAATGCTCTATCCACTGTGCCACCTAGCTGCCCCAGAAAGACTCATCTTTAAGAGCTCAAAGCTGACTTCAGGTACTTCCTAGCTATGTGACCCTAGGCAAGTCACTTAACCTTGTTTGCCTCAGTTCTTTATCTGTAAAATGAGCTAAAGAATCAGCTGGCAAACCACTCCAGCATCGCTGCCAAGAAAATCCCACATGGGATCATAAAGAGCTTGACACAACTGAAAAATAATTAAACAGCAACAATGACAAAAATAACTTTGTTCAGTAATTCTGTATTTATACATACATATCAAAAGAGGCACAAATAAGAACTCTATGTAGCCCCCTATCCCACTCCCTCTCTGAAGGTTCTTTATATTACCACCACCCCACATACAGCCCTACCCTCTTCTAATTACCAGTTGGGGAAGACTATATGTATTAGATCTAAAAGTAACTGAAAGGTCTTTCTTTGAATTGGCTAAAGTTCACCTTCTGATTAATCCTTTAATTTGTAGTGTTTGTAGAAAGAAACTAGACTAGTAAAAGGATGGTTTATTGTTCCAAAAGTCACTGATGGGGAGTATTCTCCCCCAAAAGTAAAAGGAGGAGTTAGACAATAAAAGGTTAAGCCTAGAGGGGCAGTTAGATGGTAAAGTGGATTAGAGTCAGGAAGACTCATCTTAATGAGTTCAAATGTGATCTCAGATATTTACTAAATGTGTGTCCCTGTGCAAGTCACTTCACCCTGCTTGCCTCAGTTTCCTCACCTATCAAAAGAGCTGGTAAAGGAAATGGCAAATTACTTCAGTATCTTTGCCAAGAAAATCCCAATGGGATATCAAAGAGTTAGATACAACTGAAACTGAATGAACAACAAAATTTTGAAAATGATACAAAAGCTTCACCAAACTGCCAAAGAGATCCATGACACAAAAATGGTTAAGACCTACCTTAAAAGCTTCCTGACTGATTCTGTAATTTTCCATAGCTGAAATTTGAATTACTAGTACCTTTCTACAGTGGGTAAATCAGCCTTTGTCCTCCAGAGGTCAGTATGTTGCTACCTAACTAAAAAGAGCTATCCAAAGAGGAAGGAAAGGAGAAGGATGTAGGACTCCGAGTCAGAAAATAGGAAAATGGGTTTCATCTCACTCTGCTTTCCATAGGAAGTCAAGAGGCTTTTCACCCATGCAACCATGTCTATTCTTCACTTTTGTTTGTTTACTCAGTACTTACCACTTGCCTTGTAAACTCCCAATCTCAAGGTAACCTACATTGACTGTACCAAGTGCCAGATATTCCTCTCCCTTCCTTTTCCATTATGCCCAATCCCTCACCCATCACCCTGTGACAGACACATCCCAGGCAGGTTAGGGCAATGACCAATGAATCAAAGTCCCCTCCTCCCTTTACATTTTTGGGTTGAGTCATACAGGATGGATAGGCAAGGATGTGTTACAATCTTTTTGGCAGATCTCATTACATCATCTTTCCTCCCCAAACCCACCCTTCTTTCAAACATCTCCATTTCTGTTGAGGGCACCATCACCTTTGTAGATAAGAATTCTGATGCCATTCTTTCCCTCACCCCACATATCCAAATGGTTGCCCAGTCTTCCATTTTCTAATACCCTCACATCTGGCCCCTTCTGTCTACTTACACAACTATAATCTTGATTGCCAGGGTGATTGCAATGCCTGGAATGCTCAGCCCTCCTCCATCTGCCTCTTGGATACCCTAAATTCCTTCAGATCCCAGTTTAGATCCCACCTTTGGCAGGAGAATTTTTCCCATGTGGCCCCTTTCTCAGGGCCTTTCCTCCAAGAGTTCCTTCCCTCTACATTGTATATCTTGTATATAGTTATTTCCACGTTGCCTCTTTCAGTTAAATTTATGTTCCATAAAGTAAAGGGTCGTGTTTCTACCTATCTTTCTTTCTATCCCTGTGCTTGTTATTATTGTTCAATTGTGAAAATAGTGAAGTGTGTTCAAGAACAAAAAGTTTTTTTGTACTATTAATAAATACCACATTAAATAATTAAAAATACTATTTCTAGATGAGTAAAAATTCTTAAAGTAAAAAGGTACTGTATAATGTACACAATAGATGAATAAAACAATTTATGTAAATATTTGTAAATGTGTGTCTAGAGATAGATGGATAGCAATGCATAGATATGATAAAGATAGATATAGATATGAATAGCGAGATATAGATAACAGATGGACAGAGGAAAGGCAGACAGAAAAAGGACATGGATAAATTTGAACAGCTACATGGAGAGAAATAAGTATAGATGACAGACAGACTAATATAAATGTTAGACAATAGATAAAAAGGTAGCTATGGATAGAGATGGGTATGGATGATAGACAAAAGACATAGGTATTGGTGACAGACAATAGATAAAAAGAAAGTTGGATAAATAGATGAGTAGATGGTTATAAATGATAGAGAAATAATGAATAGACAGATATAGATAGGTATACAGACAGATATGAATAGAGAGAGATTATAGATGATAGACAATAGAAAGATAGATTGAAAATAGATGTAGATGAAAGACAATATATAAATAAAGAAAAATTAAGAAAGTTGAATAGATGGATAGATAGTCAATACATAGAAGAGACAGATAAGTTAAATATGGATAGAAATGTCTATAGAAGATAGATATGATAGATATCTATATAAACAATAGAAAAAAGACAGATGGATAGATAGATAGTCAGACAGACAGATGACTATAGATAAGAGACAGATAGAAGGATGGGAAAGTATTCCAATGTTTTTGACTAAGGAAATTCACAAGCTAAACAAGACCACCAAAATAAGGTATGGCCTCTTTCTTACCTATGAGAAGCCAATAGTTGGTCCAGTAGTTGAATTTGTTCTTTCCTTTGATGCCAAAATCAATGTTCAGGTCAACACTGGGGGTGATCACACATTCTTCATTACTTTTGATTGTGACGCCATCTGTTTGGGGGCCTTCCAGTTGGGGAAAGGCACTGCCTCGAGGCTGTGAAGATAAAAGAGAGACAAGAGGTGAGGCTTAGGGAACAGCTACACAGAACACAGAAAGAACCCAGTAAGCATGATAGGTACATTCCGAACTACAACCCCTCTAAATCCTGAGGGACCTGAAAAGAGATACAGCGGAGGATGAAGGATCCTGACCTCAGAATCAGAAGAGTCCTAGAGTTCTTAATTAGGATCCTAGTTCTGACACTATGACAAATGGCAAATCATTTACCTCTCCAAGCCTCTGTTTACTCATCTGTACAGCATTTTCACTTCTCACCTTCAAAGTACTGTTTGAGTCAAATGCTATTATCACCTTTTTCAACATCTGATATATCTGGCATATAAAGAGTACAGAGGATAACAGATTAGAATTGGAACAAACCTTAGAGGCCATCCATCCAACTCTCTCATTTTACAAATGAAGAAACTGAGGCCCAAGGAACAAAAGTAACTTCTTTAAGGTCATAAAGGTAATAAGCATCAGACATGAAATTTGAATCCATCTCTTTTGATTCTACAGTCAGTAATCTTTCCCCAGTAAAACATCTAATAGAGCTCTTTTTAATTTGATCTTCACAACAACCATAGGAGGTACTGTCTACAGGTATTATTGTACCCATTTTATAGCTGGGGAACTAAGTCTCAGAGAGATAAAGACATTTTTGGTTTTTGATCACATAGTGTAGAGTGTGTGTGTGTGTGTGTGTGTGTGAGAGAGAGAGAGAGAGAGAGAGAGAGAGAAGTGGGATTGAAACCCAGGCTCACAGACAGGAAGATCTGAATTCAACTCTTGCCTCAGCAATATACCAACAGCATGAATCTGAGCAAGTCACTTAACTTGTCTTGGTTTTTAGTTTCCACATCATAAAATGAGGTGGGGGAGGAAGGGGTTTTGATTTGATGGCCATTACAATCCCTTCTGGTTCTAAATCTACAATCCTATACCTGTAGAAATGGTGGGAGCAATGGCACTCTTTATATAAAACAATTTATTTTGCATACATCATCTCACTAGTTTTAGGTCTGCATCCCTATGTAAAATACACTGAACTTTCCCAGTTTCCCACATCTTGCTAATGAAAGTAATAACTCTTTTATTTAAATTTTTTTACTTAAGGCAATGGGTTTAAGTGACTTGCCCAAGGTCACATAGCTAGGCAATTAAGTGTCTGCAGCTAAATTTGAACTCAGGTCCTCCTGACTCCAGGACCATTACTCTATCTACTGCGCCACCTAGCTGTTCCAAAAGTAATAACTCTTAAGGCATAGTTAGGCAGGCAGTGGATAGACCATTGTTCCTAGGACCAGGAGGACCTGAATTCCAATCTAACCTCAGGTACCTGTTAGCTGTATGACCTTGGGCAAGTCACTTAACCCTGATTGCCTCAAAAAGAAAAAAAAAGAAAGTAATAACTCTTTTGACAAGCTGATATCATTGAACTAAATGCACTGAATTCCAGCCTAGTCAGGGACATGAATGTTCTGGTTAACTAAAAGTTGTCAGAATTGGTTATTCATCTTCAAAGAATTACAGTCCAATCAAACAGGCAACACTAAATTAACAGTGGACATATTTAATGTTTCACTGGAGAAAATACAAAATTTCTATGTCCTTGATGCTCCTGCCTTGGAATAGGTTCTTGGGCAAATCACTATATCTCTGGGTCTCAATTTCTTCATTTTTAAAAAAAAGATAAGTTCTAAAGAGGACTCATACTTCCTGTTGAAGTTGAGTCAGAGACTTCCTAAGATCAATAGATCTCTCCCCAATCCTTCTTCAAGCTTAGACTTGATTCTCTACCATTTATCTTATTTTGATCCAGGGTGGTACTGTAAGAAAATGATATATGTTGTGCAATAATGATGATTAAACTATAGGTGGTTGGGTTGAACATATGACTTTTCCTGAGTTCAAATCCAGCCTCATTCACATATTAGCTGTGTGACCCTGGAGAAGTCACTTAACCTTGTTTGTCTCAGTTTCCTCATCTGTAAAATGAGTTGGAGAAGGAAATGGCAGACTACTCCAGAATCTCTTCCAAGAAAATCCCAAATGGTATCATGAAGAGAACATGACTGAAAACAACTGAACAACAAACTTCCCAGTGTTGTTCTGAGATTCAAATGAGATTTTAGTTTAGTAGAATGCCAGGCACATTGTACACACTATATAAATGTTGGCTTATAATTATGATATCTTTGAGTAACTGCTGTACTTGAACCTTGGTGAGATAGGAAGACCAGTCTCAAAGAAAAAAAAAGTCAGCTATGAGTAAGATGTTGGACTCACCACAATAGCGACTCCTTCGTGGACCATTGATGGGGAGGCATACAGGCTAGTAGAGTATCTCCCAACATAGAGGGTGGGCCTAGGAGAAAAGAAGGCACAGAGGATAGAAGGTAGAAATATAAGTCATCTCTAAATCATACATGTCAAGCTCATGGCCTCCAGGTTATGTGAGAACCACAACTCATGACCCACATTATTGTAATTCCTATCTTATTTTAATGTGATGATGGGCTAATAAAAAGGCAGTGAGATAGTGCAGTAGATAATATCAGACCTTTAGTCAAGAACATCCATCTTCTTGACTTCAATGGACTCAAATAATTGTTAGCTGTGTGACACTTGGCAGTCACTTTACCCTATTAGACTCAGTTTCCTTGTCTGCAAAATGAGCTGGAGAAGGAAATGGGAAATCATTTCAGTATCTTTGCCAATAAAAGCCTAAAAGTGGAGTCACAAAGAATCAGACAATACTGAAAAATGACTAAACAACAATACTAATAAAAAATAAATAAATATGTGGGATTTTTTTAAGTCAATATGTGGTCCCCAGGGATCCTTAAGTATTTTGTTTGTCCTTTTTCCTATTTGAGTTTGATACCACCACTATAAATGATTCATTTGCCAGATAAACCATGAATGAATTTATTTGTTTGGAGAAAAGGAATGCTCCTAGTCCTCCAAACACAGTTTGATATTCATTCTACTTTCTTTTTGAGGCAACTAAACTTGTCCAGGGCCACACAGCTGGTAAATATCTAAGACAGGATTTGAACTCTGATATTCCTTGACTCCAAGAATGGTGCTTTATCTGTTAAGTCACCCAGTTGCCAAATATTCTACTTTCAACAAGTATTCACTAAATGCATATTGCCTGACAGCAATAAGTATTTAATAAATATTTGTTAAATCAAATGTGTGCCAGACACTAGAAACAAAATAAAGATTTCCTACCCTTAGGAAGCTTATACGCTCCTAGGATTAAAACCCACATAAAGGGACGGCTAGGTGGCGCAGTGGATAAAGCAACCGGCCCTGGAGTCAGGAGTACCTGGGTTCAAATCCAGTCTCAGACACTTAATAATTACCTAGCTGTGTGGCCTTGGGCAAGCCACTTAACCCCATTGCCTAGCAAGAACCTAAAAAAAACAAAAACAAAAAAAAAACCCACCTAGAGAAAGGATCAATACAATATGTAGGGAAACAAGCTGGCCCTGTGGTTTCATTAAGATGGAGTGAGGACTACTGGGTCTATACCCTGAAGAGATGAGGAAAAAGGGTAAAAACATTACTTGTACAAAAATATTTATAGCAGCCCTGTTTGTGGTGGCAAAGAATTGGAAATCCAGTAAATGTCCTTCAATTGGGGAATGGTTTAGCAAACTGTGGTATATGTATGTCATGGAACACTATTGTTCTCTTAGAAACCAGGAGGGACGGGATTTCAGGGAAACCTGGAGGGATTTGCATGAACTGATGCTGAGTGAGATGAACAGAACCAGAAAAACACTGTACACCCTAACAGCAACATGGGAGTGATGATCAACCTTGAAGGACTTGCTCATTCCATCAGTGCAACAGTTGGGAACAATTTTGGGCTGTCTGCAAAGGAGAGTGCCATCTGTATCCAGATAAGGAGCCATGGAGTTTGAACAAAGTGCAAGGACTATTCCCTTTAATTCGGAAAAAAAAAAACCCAGATGTCTTATTGTCTGATCTGGTTACCTCTGAGAATTCTGTTCTCTTTAAGGATATGATTTCTCTCTCATCACACCCAATTTGGATCAAGGTACAACATGGAAACAAAGTAAAGACTGATGGAGTGCTATCTGTGGGGTGGGGGTGGGGGGAGGGAAGCAAGGAAAATTGTAAAACTCAAATAATATCTTTAATAAAAATTAAAAAAAAAAGATGGAGTGAGGAGTTTCTCTCTACTAAGGCAGTCAACATTAGAAGTCTGGGAGGCTTGCCTAGGGTTCTGAGAAGCTGAAGTGATTTTTACTCAGGATCCCATAACTAGTACGTGTCTGAAGCAGTCAAATCTTTGTGGTCAAGTCTCTGACAACTACACTGCAACAGCTCTCAAAGCAATATGTATACAAAGTAAATTCAGTTTTTGGGAAAGAGTGTAGGGAAGGAAAGGGGAGGCACCAAGAAATAGGCCAATTTAACTCGAATATAGAAAAAGGAATAATTTTATTATGCTATAAGAAATGATGAACAGGCAGACTTCAGAACAACCCAGAAAGACTTACAAGAACTTTTGTTGAGTGAAGTGATCAGAACCAGAAGAACATTGCACATAGAAATAGCAACACTGTATGATGATCAAGTATGGTAGACTTAGCTCTTCTCAGCAATATAGTGATCAAAGATAATTCCAAAAGACTCATGATGGAAAATGCCACCCACATCCAGAGAAAGAACTATGGAATCTGAACAAAGATCAAAGTATACCATTTTCACTTTTTTTAGGCTTGATTGGGTTTTTTTGGGTGGCTTTTCCCTTTTGTTTTGTTTTTTTTTCTTTCATAATATGATTAATGTGGGAATATGTTTATGTGTTCCAAATGTATAACCTATATCAGATCTCTTATTGTCTTGGGGACAGGGAATGGGAAAGAGGAAGAAAAAATTTGAAATTCAAAATCTTACAAAAATTGAATCTTGAAAGCTATCTTTATATATAATTGAAAAAAATAAAATAGTATTTACCAAAAAAAGGGAAAAAAGAAAAAGAAAGGAAAAGCAAAAGGAGTAATTGTGAGATCAGTCTGGATAGATAGTTTGAAGTCAAATAAGGGCTTGTAAATCGCAGCTCTACCCCTCCTTTACTGTTTGATCTTAGACAAGTCATCTTATTTTTCTGGGCCTCAATTTCCTCATCTCTAAGACAGAGGTAATAATATATGGCTAACTAAACCACAGGGTCATTTCTGGGGAGTGTTCAGGTGATGGGGAATTACAGGGAACAGAAGGGAGAGAATGAACACTTGCAGAGTTTCAGGGAAGGGAGTCATCAGTGTGGGCTTGAGCTGAGCCCTCACAAGATGGAATTTGAAAAGTAGGAGAGACAAAAGCCAGGCGATAGAGTGGTGAGGAGGGGTCTGGCAATCATGGCAGTGTTGAGTTATTCAGCTTCCAGAAGGAGCAAAATGGCCTCATGGATTCAGAGTCAGGTTATATAGTGGGGTGGCTAGATGGCACAGTGATTAGAGCACTGGCCCTGGAGTCAGGAAGACCTGAATTCAAATCCAGCCTCAGATACTTTCTAATTATCTAGCTTGTGTGACCTTGGGCAAGTCACTTAACTTTTTGCAAAAACAAAGTCTAACTACCTGAGCTTGAGTCTTTTTTCTGCTCTCATGGATCTGGGAGATATTCTCTCTAGCCCATAAAACATTTTGCAACCTCCTTATTTGGGTGGGGTTATTCCCCTTCCCACCTCTTCCCTACTGGTAGTTGCCAAGCTAGGGAAAGTAGTAGAAATTTTTTTAAAATGTATGAATTTAATTTTAGAAAAGAAGAAAATAACAGAAAGAACAGAGGATTTCACAGTCAAAAGATCTGGAGTCAAGTTCCAGTTTTGCTACTTGATAAGTGACCCTGAACATCTCACTTAACCTGACTTGGGGCCTCTGATAAAACAGAGAGAAGATGGATACTGATCTCTTTCTCATAAGAAGCTGCTGTGAGGAAATTTGACCTGGAAATAGCAGGGAAATAAAGGTCACAAGAGTTGTCTTGTTCCAAAGTTTCCTCAGGTAAGTGACAGTGAACAGAGAGAATCCTGGAGCTGTATGTAGTTGCAATCAAGAATATCTGAATTCAAATGTGGCCTCAGTACCTGGCTATGTGACCCTGAGCAAATCACTTAACATCCACTACTTCAATTTCCACCTTTGAAAAATGAGGATAATAATAGCACCAACCTCCCAAAGCTGTGAAGATGAAATGAGATCATTAGAGTGCTTAATCACAGTGTCTGCACATAGTAAGCACTATATAAATGTTTGCTGTACAGTTTTCTTGACAACAATCCTGGAGTGGTTTGTCATCTTCTTCTCCAGCTCATTTTACAGATAAGGAAACTGAGATAGGGTTAAATGACTTACCCAGGGTCACACAGCAAGTAAGTGTCTGTGATCAGATTTGTATGTAGTTCTTTCTGACTCCAGGCCTGATGTTTTATCCACTGAGTCATCCATAAATGTTAGTTATTATTTTTATCAATAAATGAAATAAATCTAATGTAAGGTAAGGTAATAAAACATTTTATATAACACTTCAATAAGTGTTAATATAAAGGCTAGCTGACATTATCATCATCAACATCATCAACATCATCATCTCCTAAACCCCAATCCTCCCGAGCTGCCGACTTCCTACCCTGACTCACGTCAGTTTGCTCTTGGTCTCAGTCTCCTTTGGGAAGGGATATTTCCACTTGGTGATACGCCCCACTTCTCCAGACATGAAGGTCAGATAGCGCAGGGTCTCCACCCCGACATTGGTGTGCATCACCTTCTGTAGGCCCTCCCGATGCCAGATGTAGAAGGCCACTACTGGCGAGGCGTAATTCTGAATCCACAAGACATCTCCGGATTCACTGTCCACAGTCACCACCAGCCCATCCCCATTGGACACAAAATGAGACATCTCTGAAATAGATAGAAACACAAAAGGTCACACAGACTCTCAAGCCACCTCTGAACCCACAACCTGTCCTGCTATTGGACATGTAGCCCAATCAGGAAAAACAAAAGATATGGGGCAGTAGTGAAAAGTGTACTGGGTTTGGAGATAGTAGATCTAGAGTCAAAGTTCACTTGTCTATTCACTGTTGAATAAGGATGCTAGCTGGAGCAGTGGAGAAAGTTCTAGACCTAGGGTTAGGAATGTCTGAGTTTAAATCCTGTCTCAGACACTTAGTAGTCATGAAACCTTGGACAAGTCATTTAATGTCTCTCAGCCTCAGTTTCCCCAACTACAAAATAAAGATAATACTAGCACTAGTCCCACAGGGTTCTTATAAAGATCAAATGAGATAACACTTGCAAAACACTTAGCAGAGGACCTGATTTAGCATAGGAGCTTAAAATGCTTATTTTCTTCCTTCCTTTCCTACTGTCTGGGTGACATTGGGCAAATTACTAAATTTCTCTGATCTTCAGTTTTTATCTTTGCAAAATGGCAAAATTGGACTACCTGGTCAATAAAACCATTTCTATTTCTAATCTATATTATGATGCACTGAATTATAAAGTTAAGATTTTTTTTAAATACAATCTGATGTGGACATTTCCCCATCTTTCCAGAAAATCCTTGGTTGACATGGAAAGCTCCCTGGTTTTTAGGGGGGGGGGGGGGACTTGAGAAATGCCTGCAAACATGAAGGAGGTTCCCTCCCAAAGTCAACTTTCCAGGCAAAGTTCTTAATCGTTTTATTCAACAAATAAAGATAGATGTCGAGGAAACAGGCAACAGGAATGGGGATTGGTCTTGATTTTTACAGGCAATCTTTTAAAATTTAGCAATCAAACTGAAAGGAAAATGGGACCTATGGCAAAATATTCTGTCTACAAATAGTCCAGAGGGTTGGGACTGGACATCTCAGGAAGGGAGAAGGTTGCCAAGCCTTTCTTAGACCAAAAAATGCAAAGAAACCTTAGGCCCTGTCTGGGATATTAGCTAAGGAGACAATGATTCTCATTTCTGATGAGAATTTAGTCAATAAGGAGAAATATAAGTATTCTCTTCATAATATAGTCCTACAAAATTGCAGGGCCCTTTTTTATTTTTTTTATTTTTTTTGAGATTTTTGCAAGGCAAACGAGGTTAAGTGGCTTGCCCAAGGCCACACAGCTAGGTAATTATTAAGTGTCTGAGGCCAGATTTGAACTCAGGTACTCCTGACTCCAGGGCCAGTGCTCTATCCACTGCACCACCTAGCTGCCCCCCCCTTTTTTAGAGTAATTTTTCCAAATTTAATTTTCTTAAACAAAATATTTTTTTCTATTCCCCCTCCCCCTTACTATTGGGGAAGAAAAATCCAAAACAAAAAATGTTACAAACAAGTATAGTCAAACAAAACAAATTTCCATATTGACCTTGTTCAAAAATATATATCTCAATCTGTACCTGGATCCTATCACTTTTCTGATAGGAGGTAGATAGCATGTTTCATCAAGGTCCTTTGGCCCTGTAGTTGGTGATAGCATTGATCAGCATTCTTAAATCAAGGCTGTTTTGTAATAAAAAAAATAGTAGACAAACTCCACTGAAACAGTGTGGTTCCCTGCTGCAATGTCATTTAGCCAATTGTTTATGGGTAATGTTGCATTTTCATAATGCCGGTTAATGGCGTTAGTTTAGAGATGTTGGAAGGAGTATATATTTAAATATCTATTATTAGGAATGGCAAAATCTTTGCTCCTTCTTTCAGTATCACATTTTTAATCATTTTCAGCTCTAGTCAGCTAAGTCTCCTCGCTGACAGAGAGCTCCTTCCCTATCTAAAATTCTCAGTCTTCTCCATTTGGCTCCAAGGTTCCTCCTCATAAAGAGTTGTTCAATAGTTCTCCTTATTAGAAACAGTTATAGGATCATAAACTCAGAGCTGGAAGAGACAACAGAGACCACCAACTGTAACCCCATCATTTTACAAATGAGGAAAATGAGGATCAGTGACTTGCCCAGAGTCACACAACTAGCATGTGACTGAGACAGAACTTGAATTTAGGTCTTCTCTAATACCAGAAATGTCAAATATAAACTGCAAAGACCCTCCTGGGACCCTACAACTCTCAGGTTTAGTCTGAACCAGATTAAATGCAACTAGAAAATATTTAACAAAATAAAGAAGATGACAATAAAATATAGATAGCATCATGGCGGGGGGGGGGCAGGGAAGGAGGAAAGGAGGTGGTAATTAGAGTTAAATGACTCGCCCAGGATCACATAGCTATTATGTTTCTGAAGCTGGATTTGAATTCAGGTCCTCCTCATTCCAGGGTCAATGCTCTATCCAATGCTCTATCTGGCCCCCTGATGGGATCATATTTTAAAATTGTCACAATGCAGCCCCAGGGATCCTTAAGTAAGGTTTAGTGGCCACCATTTCTATTTGGCACAAGATTTGGGACTCTGGGCAAGAAAGGAGTTTTGAAAGAAATTCCATTTTTCTTTATTTTGGAGTCTCTTCCTGAATCAAAAAAGAAAAATCAGTACCCCAATTTCTACTTATGGGATAGATCTCTACCCCATGCTGTTTGATCTCCAGCTGTCATCCTCAATTCTCCCTCCCCAATCTCAACACAAATAGTATTGGAAAGCGAGGCTCTGAGAAGCAAGCTTTCCTCTAATCCCACCTGCAACCAGCCCTCCTGATCCCTCTCGCAGCCAACTCCACATGGCCCTTTTAGCTGAACTCTGGTCTTCATTCTTTAATCTCCTCTCTAAACACACCCAATGAAATCTTAATCACCCAGAAAAACTAAGCTTGCTCACAACTAAGGCTCCATGTCTCTTCCCAGTCATCTTCAAACCATGAATAGCCCCACAGTCTCAGTTTCCAGCTTCCAGCTTCCCTTTATAGGCTGTCTTTCCTTCCCCTCTCTATCTCCCAACTAGAATGTAAACCCCTAAAGGGCAGGGATTGTCTTGCTTGTATTTTTGTGTATAATACCTGTTATCTATTTATCTATCTATCCATCCATCTATCTTTCAATCAAAGAACCCCTCCAACCCTTACTGTACTCCAAATCTTCTTCTGGTACAGAGGCTGCATAGTCAAAATAGGTGGCATTCCATCGAAGCTCTCGACTCTTCGTATCATACATGGTGATGGTGTATTCTGGGGAAAAAATATTTATCAGAACCAGAAGAATGATAAGCAAAATGCTACAATAATGCAAATGAAAACAGCACTAAAAGGCATAAGGATCCAATAACCAATCTTGGTTCTAGAACACCAAGCCTCCTCCAGTTTACTATCAGGAACAACTATGTCACAACTATTGGCTTTGCTTAACTATTCTTCCTTGTTAGAAGAGTTTGGAAAATGGGAAAGGGAAGGAATGATACCAAGAATCACTGCCATGTTTAAAATAAAAGATATTAATTACACTTTACTAATAAATAAAAAGAGACAGCCATAAGTCTTATCCTGTATTAGAAAGTTCTTCACAAGAACTATGATTTTTTTTATGTGAATATTCTTTCAATCACTACAAATCAAAATCCCTCCCTCAACACACCTTGGTAGGTAGGTATCCTGAAGTGGAGCCAACTTTCTAGTGATGGATGAACCTATCTGAACTTGGCTAGGTTAGGCCTCATATTACAATTGCATAATTCTCCAGTGAGCTTAGGGCTTACATTCCACCAGCATAAACTTTGAGAACTCAGAGTCACTTCCATACCACAAAAAAGCATTTGAGAAAAATTTAGTTACTATCCACAATGTTTTTTTAAAATCCTATGTAATTTATACTTTCTGACAGAAGCAAGTCAGTTAGACAGTGCAATTGTAATAGCTATGATAATTAATTCATATTATACCCAAGGGAAATATGATGAGCCTCTAAGGTCCATGTGGTGTTCATCTCACTGGTTTTAAGGAATGTTAATTTAAATAAAAAGTTCTAAGTGCATTCACAATTGCTCTGAGCCCCCAGTTAGGAAAATGCCTAATATTTAGGCAGAAATTTGACTCTTTAATTTATATTTCTATCCATCTCCAACTAATCCCTGACCTATTTGTGGTTGAGGCAATATTCAGATTTCCAGAAATGTTTGGGTAATGAAGAAGTAGGCTATTATACGGTGTCTTTGAGCACTGGGAAGGGAAGTTGGATAAAGAGTAGACCTTATTTTCATTGGAACTTTACATAGCTATTAAATAAGCAGACACAACTGCTGAGTCTTTGGCTCTCAAATCTCTGCTCTAGATCAGTCCTATCATTTCTTCTCCAACCTGGGCTGTTGGTTCTTTTTTCATTTTTCTTAATATTGTCTTATTTGGAAAAGGGTCACTGGTTCTTAAAGTTTTATTTGACCTCATTCCTTCCTCTCATTTTCCCAACCCTCCAAATTTCTATTAAGAAATGGTACCTTTTTTTTAATACAATGTGACCAAATCTCTAGAACAATGGCTTTGATTGTTTCAGAATGAGGTACACAAGCTGTGTTCATACTCAATTCTAATAGACTGATTCAATCAAGAAGTATTCTTACATACTCAAGGTAGTTATTTTTAAGGGGTGTAAGATAATCGATGGAATCCCACTCTTACATTTTACTTTACAGTTCTGTCTATAGACATAGATGTATGTCTAAATTCCTAATCCAACAAGGGATCATTTCTAGGAAGTTTGTTTACTCCTGCGCAAGGAATCCACCAAAAATCATTATGGGCCAGGAAAGATTTAACTGAGTTCAGAGTTATCACTAGGAGTTTACTAAGAGCTCAATGATATACAGCTCTCTTTCTGGAACATCTAGAGTATAGGTAATTCTACTTCCAAGGGTCAAGGCACTGCTCTAGCAGGTTTAGTTAAAAGAATGTGGAAGAAGGATGGAGAATGGGAATAAAAACATAAATAGCTCTCCTCAGTGAAAATACCCCAAAGCCACAGGTTAAGATAACTCTTTTTGGGGATAGGATGAAGTGATGGGTATGATTTTTATCAGTATAGGATATCACCAGGGGTCAAAACTTTATATATGAATTCAGATTATCAACTTCTTTGTGATTTATAGCCACTAAGCATGGCCTAGAGGACTGAGAAGTTAAGTGACCTGTCTAGGTTCACACAACTCATGTGTCAGATACAGGACTCAAACTCAGGTCTTTCTGATTTCAAGGCTGATTATCTCTACACTACACAACTCTTAACTCTCAGAGTCAATCATGGGTGGGATGGCTAAGTAGAAAAGTGGATAGAGCACTGTCCATGGAGTTAGGAGAACCTGAGTTCAAATCCAGCCTCAAGAAACTTACTAGTTGTATGGTCCAAGGCAAGTCATTTAACCCCATTGCCTTCTTTGGAAAAAAAAAAAAGATCAATCATTGGTCCATAGTTAGAGATGGAAGCACCCTTAGGTGACTTTTGACCTAACTTCCTTATTTTGCATATGAGGAAACTGAGGCCCCAAAACGTAGAGTAATTCATCCAATGTCAAAGCCAGTTAGTATCAGAACCAGAATTTTGAACTATGACTTCCAAATTCATTGTTCTTTCCACTAACATCTCTTAGCCAAGGCTCTCACAAATCCCCTAATCTCCCTCAAATTTATCTCATCTGCCAGATCGATGCTTCTGTAGCCATGAAAATTGTCTTCACAAGAAGCTATAAACTTTGGGAAGTTGTTATGTTACAAGAGCCTACCCCTCTAGTCAAAAACAACTGGGAATATGTAAGTAATTACATGAGGTCACATCAATTCTCTTCCCCTCAGATATGATCAATGTGCTCAAGGGAAGACCTCCCTCCCAAAATATACTCCAGAGAATATAGTCATCTTCTATATATCACAAAGTTAGCCCATGCCTTCTTATAAAAAAGCAAGAAAAACTCTACTCTGTTCCTAAAACCCCTAAAATTCTCTTACTTGGCTGCCAAGTAACCAGTAGGACCTGGAATTAGGAATACCTGAATCCAATTCCAGCCTCAAACACATAGTGATTTTATTTCACTGGGGAAGTCACTTAACCTGTTTGTCTCAGTTTCTTTAATTGCAAAATGAGGATAATAAGATCACCTTTCTACTAAAGGGTTGTTGTGAGACTCAAAGGAAATAATATTTGCAAAGTGCTTAGCACAGTATCTGGTGCATAGTAGGAGCATATAAATAGCTGCTATTGTTATTGTTATTGTCATTATTATCAATTATTTCTTATTATTACCTGTCCGTCCAAGATACAGAAGAGAGGTGGATGGACAGAGGCTTTCTGCAAATGCTGAGGACAAAGTTTGCTGCTTCTCTCCAGTCATAAGGTCAACGACGTACCAAATGTCCTGCTTTTTACCTAAAAAGACATTAAAAACCTCCTTTAAAAAGTGATCAAAGGTGGAAACCTATAGCTAAAAGAAACCACCACCCTGCAGCCTGGGAGCACATCCTAAGTCAGAGGGCCCAGATTTCCATGATGCCCAGAAGCCTTCATCCACTCTACTGAGACAAGGGTTTTGTGGGGGTCTCTTGGCTTATTACTGAGGAGTCATCACCACTCCATAGTAGGGGGAACTGGTCAATGCTCACAGGAGTAGGGAAATATTTGAAGATAGCTATCACTGTTTCTCACCTATCTCCTCTCCTCTGAGCCTCTGCATCTTGTTCCAGGAATCTCTTCATCCTTGAAGATTCCTTTACTCCTGTGTCCTCACTACCCTCTACCCCTGGGGACCCTTCCCTCTGAATGGAAGATTCCCTCAAAAGCTCTTCATTTCCAACCTGGCTGCAATTCTCCTCTACCTGTTTGACTGTGGGCCAGTCCACAATCTCTCAGTGGCTTCATATTATAAACTGTAGATGAGATGCCAGTTTATATTAGTACAGGGAGCTTCTACACTAGAAACTGTTGTATTGTAGGTCTTCCTCCACCCCTCCCTCCCCAATAGACAATATACCCTCTCCAACTAGAATTGGTATTTATCTATAATGACTACTATAGATGTATATGTGTCTGTATGTATGTGTGTATAAGGGTGTATAAATACCTACCTAGCCCCCCATCTCCCCATCCACTCATATAGCTATGTACATACATATACAATTGAAATTGCTATCTGTGATGACAACTATATAAGACCGTATATCTCTGTGTATGTGTCTTCCTGACTCCAGAACCGATGCTCTATCCACTGCACTCCCTACCTGCCCATAATAAATGACTTTCCCAGAGTCACACAGCTGATAAGTGTCAAATGTCAGATTTGATCTCAGGTCTTCCTGACTCCAGGGTCAGAACTCTCTAGTCACTATATCACTTAGTCATACCAGTCTCAGATGCTTGACATTTACTAGCTTGGACAATTCATATAACCTGGATTGCATATAAATACATACAGATATATATATATATATATACACAAGCATATACATATGTATAGAAAAAGTCATCACAGACCAGTTTCAGTTGTGTATGTATGTATGTGTATATGTGTGCATGCATTTTTCTGTTGATGAATTCATAAAGAGAAGTATATAGGTGTGTGTATATTAATCATCACAACCAATTCCAGTTTGTGCATATTTATATATGATTTTATGTGTATTTATATATGTTTGTAGATACCAGTTCTAGTTATGTTTGTATGCATGTGGATATATCTGTACTTATATATGTCATCATATATATGTCATCACAGAGCATCATAGAGTCATCACAGAGTCATCACAGAGCAGAGAGTCATCTATCTCAACCATCTATTTTACCAGTGTGAACACTATCTCCTAAGGCCATTGTTACATGGGCTGTGCTAGCTTTTCCCATGGTCCTTCCCCATGTACACTGAGCTAGTATTTTCTTAAAAGATACTGTCATCCTGGAGATTTAATTGTCCCAGAGTTCTCAGACTTGAACCACTGATATAGTTTCCTGGTGACCTATACACAGAAGCTAATGAACAAGGAGTGAGGAACTTTTCCATTGACACCATCAAGCCATGTAAGGAAGTTGTCACCATCTGAATCACACTAATAGCTGTAATAATAGGCAACAATTATGAAGCACCTTAAAATTTGCAAAGAGTTTTGCAAATAATATCTCATTTTATCCTTACAACAAGTGGGAGGCAGGTGTTATTATCCTATTTCCCAGATGAGGACACTGATGCAGGCAGGGGTTAAGTGATGCTTTAGTTCACATATCTGTGACTGGATCTGAAGTCAGATTTTTCTGATTCTGGGTCCAGTACTTTCCCACCTGTCCCACCTAGCTTCCTTAATCAATGCTGCAGCCTTACTGAATTTTCTTCCCCACTGAAGACTGTTAGCTTCCTTTTGTTAACTGGAGGGTGGTCTATAGAATATCTCTTTTCAGTCAGTGTTTAACTCTTTTATACCTTATTTGGGATTTTCTTGCCATTTCCTTCTCCAGATCATTTTACAGTTGAAGAAACTGAGACAAACAGGATAAAGTGACTTGTCCAAGGACATTCAGCTAGTAAATGTTTGAAGTTGTTTTGAATTCAGGAAAAGGAATCTTTCTGATTCCAAGCCCAGTGCTCCATCCACTGTAATTCTGACCCCAGACCACTGGGCTAGCCTGGGTCTACTTGACCTACACAGCTGCATTGTGTGAGACTGGATAAGCATGGCTCATCACTATATCTAGTAAAAACATCTTAGCATATTGAATAAGATTATTCTGTGGAAAGGATTGTAGAATGTCCAATCCTTAATTAATTAAATATAACATACTTTCTTTCATTAGAAAGGAATGGGCTATATGTTGTTAATCACTGATCAATGTTTTAGCTTGTTTTCCTTATGCTATAAGGAAGGGCTCTGTGGACAGTGAAGGAAAAGTTTGGCAACTTTAACAAACACATCAGGGCTCAGCTAGGTGGTGCAGTGGATAAAGCACTGGCCCTGGAGTCAGGAGTACCTGGGTTCAAATCCGGTCTCAGACACTTAGTAATTACCTAGTTGTGTGGCCTTGGGCAAGCCACTTAACCCTGTTTGCCTTGCAAAAAAAACAAAAACAAAAAAACAAACACATCAATAAAAAACTTTTGAAAGTAAAATTCAAAACAGAAAAAACTCTTTGGATACTTGTTACGTTTTAATCTTTTTGTTTATTTGCCTGTCTTCCTTATTACTGGACAAAGTAGAGCCTCTATCATTTGCTCTCTTTGTGATTTAGTCAGTGTTGCTATTTCATGAGGTTCCTTGAATGAGAGCAGTCAGATATACAATGGAAATTTATAAGTGTCTGAATCATGGGACCTAAAGATGGAACTGACTTCACAAGCATCCTGCACTTCTTGATCTGTCATTTCAGTCTTGTTTGACTCTCTGAGACCCCATTTGGGATTTTCTTGGCAAAGATATTGGAATGTTTTGCCATTCCTTTTACAGATGAGGAAAATGAGACAAATAGGTTAAGTGACTTACCCAATGTCACACAAATTTTAACTCAGGTTAAACCAATGATCTAATATACACTGTGTCACCTAGGTAGCCCATTCTGGGTTTATGTTAACAATAACATCTATTCATGGATCACATTTCCTTTTGTTGACATTAAAATTCATGAGGGAAATAATTTCTAAAGAGAGGCAAAGAAGATGAACAAGAATTAAAAAAGAAGGAAGAAGAAAAGGAAGAAGAATCTTCTAAATAGCAGTACAGTGGACCCTTTATGCCTTATATTATTGTGATAGATTTAAAACATTTCTGGTGTCTTGGTCCTAGCTTTTTCCTGACATGTAGTTTCTTCTCTAGAGATATCCCATTTTATGACTAGTATACCTGATGGCACAACTGGGTAGTTGAGTAGATAGAATGCTGGGCCTGGAGTCAGGAAGACTCATCTTCCTGAGTTCAAATCTGGTCTCAGACACTTAATAGCTGTGGGACTCTGGGTAAGTCACTTCACCCTGTTTGCCTCAGTTTCCTCATCTGTAAAAGGAGCTGGAGAAATGGGAAACCACTCCAGTATCTTTGCCAAGAAAACCCCAGGTCACAAAGAGTCAGACATTAATGAAAAATAACTGATTAACAACAAAATGCCCCATTTCCATCCTCTTCTCAGGAACTTCACTCTCATCTAGAATCTTCTATTTCTCAAATAGCCACAAGAATTGGTACCTGCCTGCCTGCAAATTCAGGAGCAGAAAAACAATCAGATGGTCCCAAGGACACCCCTCTCTATAAAATGCCTCACTTTCTTTCACATTCATGTACGGTCCTCTTGAAAGTCCTGGTGTCCCATACCAAAGAACTGAAAAAATGAAGAAAATCTGACATAGCCTAAGAGAGCCAAGGAAAATGGAACCTCTCCCTTGGATCATATCAGTCACCTTCCTTCTCTTGTTAGGTCTGAAGGTCTTTATATCCAAGCTGAGACCCTATGTATCAACTTCCTCCAAGTCTTCTCACTGGATATCCCCCTGGGTCTCAGATGTTCTCAGTCCTTACCTCTTCCTCTTAGTTTCTTAGTTTTTCTGGCTTCTTTCAAATCTCATCTCAAATCTCAAATCTTATCCCCTTGTTCTCCACTCTCATCTCCAGCTAATATGCCCTCCTCTCTGAGTTTACCTTCCATCTAATGTTTATATCTGATTATTTACATATTGCCTCTCCCAATAGAGTTTCTTAAAGGCAGGAAATGTTTTGAACTTTCTTTGTATCCTCCACTTAGGAAGATACCTTGCACATAATAAATGTTAAATTAATGCTTATTTACCCACAGACTATTCTATCCCTTCAGAGATATAGCTGCATCTCTGTCTTTGGAGCAATGCTGATCCTGATGCATCTTGACTTCTCTCCTCATCCATCCCACCTGCAGGGGCCTGGAGTTCAGCTTCTTGCCAAGTTAAATTCACAGATGTGAATTGTGAATTTGTGACAATCCTCAAGCTTTCCTCAAAGCTTTGGCAATGGACTGGGACAAAGTCATAGTAATTTGTACTTCTTTAATAGTTGAAACAGACAACCATCAAGTTTTCAAATAACCCCTGCATGATCTATTTTAAGGAAGCAGTTACATAGAGACAATGAAGTGTTCTAAGAATCACATGAGAGAAGAATTACTAAGGAATCATTTGAAGACTCTGTAGATAATGTTCTCAAGGGAAAGAGTAGACAGAACACTGACCCTAGAGTCAGGAAGATCTGAGTTCAAATCTAGCATGATATTTTTCTGACTGTGTGACCCTGGGCAAGTCACTTGACTCCAATTACCTCAAAAAAACCCCAAAACAATTCTGACTCAGTCAGATTCTGCCTAAATCATTGAATTCTGAGCATCATTGAGCTAGAAGGGCTAGTGACATGGAATCATTATCTCTATCATATTCTGAAACTGGGTATTCTTCCGATCATGAAAATCTGATTGTAATTTCATCATAAAACTGCTTCATCTCCAAGTTCACAGTTAACATCAGCAAACTCTTTTTGGCAAACACCTGTTTCTGTTTTGTTTTTGGAAACCTTTGTTTTCTTGAAACATAAACAAAACAGACTCTTTCTGTTGTAAAAGAGACACACCAGTCTAGCAGGGCATTCCAAGAGGTATGAAAGAATGGGATGCAATGTTCCCACTAAAAAACATTGAACAAATCCTGAATTCCAGTCACAGTAAGGGAATGATTAGTTATCAAAAATAAAAGTGCTTTATTTTCCTACTAATAAAGCTCTTTGGAACAGCCTCTCATCTTGAATTATGAGAGAAGATGCTGTACTAGTCATTGGCTCAGCTGAGGTAGCTAGGTAGCCACTCCAAAAAAAAAAAAGTGAATGATGTAAGTAACAGGAATCACTTAATAATATTTAACCACCATTTCCAGCTAAATGCAACTTTCTTCTAGGTGGTACAGTAAAGAGAGTATTAAACTTGGAGTCAGTAAGACCTGAATTCAAATTCTGTTTCAGACACTTAATAGTTGTATGACCTTGGACTTAAGAGATTGTATGTATATTTATGTATGTGAGTGTGCGTTTGTTTCCCCCCCACTCAAAATGGGAAATACTAAGATAATCCTTTAATGAACATTGATTGTTTTCCATTTCTTGGTTTTTGATTGCACCCACTTTAAATTTCTGCCAGTTTCTACCTAGAACACAATAATCTTTAAATCATTCAGGGCAGTCTAACAGAACAGCTAAAAGCTTTCTTTCACTGGAGAAATGGAGGGCCAGTGCTGTGAAAAAACCCATAATCATTGCAGTTAAATGGTTTTGTTGAATTGTATTTTCTCTTTTAACCTTTGTTACAAGAAAAGACTTGCTAGATAGGAAAAGGAGACACACACATATATATGACGTATATGTATATTAATTAGACAAAATATGCATATTTATGGGGAATTAAATAGTAATAAATATATGTGGATTATGCATATATAATTATCTATAGCATTTATATATTAATTTTCTAAATGAATGAATACATTTATTTTAATTATATACTAATTAGTTATGTAAATATAGTCATAGATTTATTAATTCCTAAGTGACTATATTCATTCAGGAATTAATATATACTATATATTCATTTAGAAATTATTATACATGCATATAAATGTCTGTGTATTAATTCAGAAATTAATGTGACCTAACAAAAGATTTCAATAAAACAAAATGTAAACATGAAAAATTAAAGTTTGTTTTATGTGATTATGTTGATGTACAATGTCTCTCATTTCCCTCTCTACCCCCTTCATATAAGAAACTTAGATTTCTCAATCTCATAAATTTAGAACTGGAAAGAATATTAGCATACTGTCTTCTCATTTTACTGATGAGGAAACTGAGTTTCAGAAAGGTTAAATGATTTGACTAGGATCACACAGCCAGCAAATATATCAGGCAAGAGTTGAACTCTGGCTCCCCTCATTTTGAATTCGCTGGTGTCATCTGGTTACCTCAGCTGAGCCAATCGCTTGAACAGTATCATCTCACACAATTAAGGCAAGAGAGCCTGTTCCAAAGAGGGTTAATTAGTAGGAAAATGAAACACTTTTATTTTTGATAACTAATCATTCCCTTACTAGAGCTAATTTTCAAAAGACTATAGAAAAGGTGCTGAAAAGAGAAATTCCTTACCCATGTAGAGAATCCCATCTGAACTTCGGCATGGAGATGCCTGCACAAGTTCTGGGATGGTAAAGGGAAGTTTCTAGAAAGATGAACACATACATAAAGGAAAACAAGTTAGCTCTAAAAGCTTGAATAATTTTCCCAATCTTAATAGGCAATCTGTTACAGTTATGCAATTTTGCTAAAAAGAGAAAAGTTTTGTTGACTACTTCCTCAATTCAAATGTGAAATCTTGAAATGAAGAATAGTTAGAAGCTGGAGGCAAACAGGAGGGGGAGGCTGAGGGGAGACTGAGGGGTGGGAGTAGACTGGGGAGTAAGGTGGGGGAGGTATTAACATGTCCAGGTTTCTCCATTCTCACTTCTTCTACACACATAAAACAATAACCAGGTGCCTGTCTCCTGTAAGAACCAACTTCCTTTACCTAGAGCCAGGATTCTTTTTATTTTAAAATTTTTAATTTCAGTTCCAAATTTGCTCCCTCTCTCTCTTTCCTCACTTATTGAGAAGGCAAAACTAAGACAGAGATTCTTAACCTGATGTCCATGAATCTGTATTTTAAAAAATATTTCAATAACTATCTCAATGTAATTGGTGTCTGTTGTTTTATGTATGCATTTAACATTATTCAGAGGCAGGGAAGGATGTCTGAGAATTCCCCACACTACCTAAGGGGTGATAGAAAAGGTTAAAATCCCTGACATAGGGGCAACACAGTAATGGAGACACAAAAGAACTAGAATTTGGTTCCCCTTGCTGAAAGATACAATGGCCTTTGGGAAATAGAATTTCTTCTGGCTATAAAGATTTACACAATTTCCAAATCCAGGGGAAGAAGAAAGAACCCTTTTCTTCTGGCTTGTGAAAGTAACACTGGAATTGCTAGTTAGAATAGAATTATGTGATATTTCTCAAGGGAAGAGGAATGGGACAATAAATCTGCATAGACAGAACTTCCCCTTGAATTTAGGTGTGTGGGAGGAAAGTCAGTCAGCATTTTCTGCAGTAAATAATTCTCTACACATTAAAAAAAAAGGTGGGAAGTTTTTAAGTTGAGTTATGGTGGGTACTAAAAAAAGAAGCTCATAAAAAGTCAAAAGTTTTAAAACAGTTTCATTATACAACTTCTTCTCCAGGTTCACAGCTAACATCTGCAAACTTTTTTGGCAAGCACCTGTTTCTATTTTATTTTTGGAATCCCCAGTATTTTTGAAACAGAAACAAAACAAGCTCTTTCTGTTGTGGCTTGAAAAGTTCCCCCTCAATTTCAAATTTCAATGTATGTTTTCAACTCTGAAAAGGTTTTTCTTTTAATGTTTTACTCATATTCTTCTCTTTAAAAAATCCCTAATTTATCACTCACCTCTCCACCCCCACCCATTCCTAATGGAGTAACCCATTGTGATAAATATGTCCAGATGTTTTTCAGGCTTCATGACCCCATTTGTGGTTCTCTTGACAAAGCTACTAAAATGATTTGCCATTTCTATTCCAGCTTATTTTATAGATGTGGAACTGCAGCATAATAAATTAAATGACTTGTCTAGGATCACAAAGGTTCTAAGTGTCTGAGGCCAGATTTCAACTCAGGAAGATGAATCTTCCTAATTCCAGGCCTAGAAACTCTATCCACAATGGCACCACCTAGTTGCTTTATTGTGATAAATATAGTCAAATAAAGCAAATCAATCCATGGACCAAGTATGAAAATGTATGACTTGGTGTTCTTACTGTAGACCAATAGCTCTGTATAGATAGGACTTTTTTGTTAGTTTTAAAATTTTCTTTTTTTAAAATTGTGAACTTAATCTTAATTAACACAAAGAGCTCAAGATATAAAGAATAGGAAAGAGGATTTTTATAAGAAACCATGAACTCCTGACAATTATGTTTTTTAAAGAAATAGATATTATTTAACAAGATAGGAATGAAATTTCTATCCCCTGAATTTTTTCTCAGCATATTAAAAATGTTTTATTAATGATGTTTTTATCATGTCTGTTACTGATCACTAATCCATCTTCCCTCTGTAACCCAAGTAGATCTTTTTTGCAGCAAATAGATACAATTAAGCAAATTCTGCCAATATATTGGTCAAGTCTGAGAACGAAAGTATCAGTTTGTATCTCTAATTCTCTACAGGCACCACTCTGCCTAGAGATAGAAGATGGGAGGTATGTTTCATCACTAGTCTTTTGACAGTTACTGTTACGGGCAGACTTCTGAGGTTTTTCAGAATTGTTTCTGATGGAATTATTATTGTGGTCACTGTATATTGTTCTCCTGCTTCTGCTTATTTCATTCTGTAATAGTTTATCTGAGTCTGTATTTTTATGAAAACATCATATCCATGATTTCTTAAGGCATAATTAAATTCCATTATATTCAAACACAACAATTTGTTCAGTATTTCCCTATTGATAGGTGCCTATTTTGCTTCCAGTTGTTTTTTAAAAAAATTACTGCTATAAATTTTTTTTATACAAATGGGTCCTTTCCCTCTTTCCTTGACCTCCTTGGGATGTATGTCTATTAACAATTACTACCAAGTCAATGGATATATATATATATAAAACCAAATGACAACTTCATTAACAGTACATTAATATTCTTGTCCTCTCACAATTTCTCCCTACAATTACTGTTTTTCTCTTGTCATTTTTCAATAATTTGACAAGATATTAAATATGCAATTTTAGAATGGCAATCAAAGAACTAATATTCCTAGAACTAGAATTAATAATAAATAACATTTATGTAGTTCTTATGTTATTTCATTTGAACCTCAAAATTCTAGCCTCCCAGATACTATTATTATTCCCATTTTACTGATAAGGAAACTGAGGCATTCAGAGGTTAAGTGCCCTGGATCACACAGCTAGTAAGTGTTTGATGCAGGTCATTTTGACTCCAAGTTCAAAATTCTTTGCACTGAACTACCTAGTATATTATGTATCAGTCATGATAGTATGCATCTTTAACCCCAATCTTACAGTAAAGATTTCTAATGTTTCTATATGGCAGATAATACAACCTCTTGTGTTTTAATAGAGGTCATCTGTTATATTAATGAAAGATTAACTTATTTCTATGCTTCTAATTTATTTTAACAAATGAGCATTAAAATCTTTTACTTGAACATAAATGAGTGATGTCAAGTTTTCTCTGAATCTATGACTTCATTTGCTTTTGTTATGAAAGTGGTTTATTATGTTTATAGTTTTCTGAATATTGAATGCAGTCCTATATTCCTGGCATAAATCCAATATGATCATAAAGACTAATCTTTTGCAAAGATTGCTGTTAAGATGAGATAATTTTATTTGTAAAACATTTTGCAAATCTTAAATTAGTATATAAATGCTATTATTATTATTATTTACATAGCCTTATTGTTATTTTTTATCCAATATTTTTGTATCAATATTCATTAGTGATATTTTTCTATAATATTCTTTATCTAATTTATGTCTCCCTTATTTAAGTATCTGATCACATATTTGTTTTACATAATGAATTTGATACAAGTCTTTTTTTTCTATTTTACAAATATTTATTAGAGTTCATTGCTCTTTGGATGCTTTGTACAAATCACTTGTAAATACATCTGGGCTTATGTTTTTTCTTCCTTAAAAGTTCCTTTCTTTTTCTGAGATTGCGTTATTTAAATTCTCTATAGCTTATTCCATTTATCTGGATGTGTTTTTGTAGTTATTTATATATTTCTTTTAAGTGTCAGTTTTATTATATGTAATTAAGTTAAATTTTTTTTGCAAGACAATGGGGTTAAGTGGCTTGTCCAAGGCCACACAGCTATGTAATTATTAAGTGTCTGAAGCCGGATTTGAACTTAGGTACTCCTGACTCCAGTACTGGTGCTCCATCCACTGCACCACCTAGCTGCCCTGAATAAAACAATTTTTAACCCTTCCGCCATTGGGATTTATCCTTTTTTATTCTTGATGTTGGTAATTTGGTTTTTTTATATTACAAAAAACAAATTAGCTAAAAATTGTTACTGGTCTTCTCTTTAAAAAAATTTTTTTTCAATTCACAAAATTATTTTATCCCCACAATTAAAAAGTAAACAAAACTGTTTATAACAACTAAGTCTAGTCGAGCAAAACAAATTGCCAGTGGCCCTATCCAAAAATGTAATTGGCCTTTAAGTTAAAAAAATTTTAAACCAGAGGAACAATGTGCACCCTAGCAGCAACATGGGGTTGATAACCAAGCTTGATGGACTTGCTCATTCCATTAGTGCAACAATCAGGCACAATACTTTATTTTATTTTTCATCCTTAAGGATATGATTTCTCTCTCATCACATTCAACTTAGATCAATATATACCATGGAAACAATGTAAAGACTAACAGAGTACCTTCTGTGGGGGTGGGGGTGGGAAGCAAGATAGGGAAAAAATTGTAAAATATTCAAAATAAAAAAAAATTTAAATTTCTCTTCTATTTTCAGAATTTCTATTTTTGACTTAACTTGGGACTGTTTTGTTATGTCACTTTTCTAGCTTTTTAAGTTGCATATCTCTTGCTTCTTTCTATTGTTGTTGAATATTCTTAAGGAGAAAAAAATTTTCTCTTAGGACTATATTGGTTATATTCCACAAGTTTTGGAATGCTCTGACATTGTTATAATTTTCTTTGATAAAATTATCTGTTTCTAAGATTCATTCTTTGACCCAAATATTCCTTAGGATATTGTTTGGTTTCCATTTAAATATATATTCTTTCTTTCATTACCCTTACTGATCATAATTTGTATTGCATTTGGTTAGCAATATATGTTATCAGTCTGTTTTCTTTATTTCTTTAAGCCTTAGAACATGGTCAGTTTTTATAATGGTATCATTCAAAGCTACAAAATATATGTCTCTATGCCTCTCATTCAATAGTCACCAGAGGTTAATCACATCTAATTTTTCAAAAACTCTATTCGGATCTTTAACTTTTCTTCTAGGTTTCCAACAATTATTATTTTGCTATCTGTTGCTACCTGTAGTTCAATTATTTTTGCCTGCACACACACACATATACACCATTCAATGTGTGTATATGTATTATTTATTTCATTTCATTATTTATAGTGCCATTAAATAAAATGGAACTTCCTTGTTTATCTCTTTTAAGTCATGTATATTTTTACTCTAGAATTTTTTACAATATGATTGCTACCCCTGCCAGTTTAAATTTATCTGAGGCATAAACAATTATACTCTAGTTCTTTATTGTGTGAATCTTCATGCCTCATGTATTGTTGAACCCTCCTTTCTTATCCATTCTTGCATCCTCCTCATTTTATACGTAGTTCATCCTGTTCACAATCATGGTTTTGATTGTTAATTATATATTCCCCTTCATCTGTGAGGTTACCTACCTTTGCTCTCACCCCATTAATTTTACAAAAGGTAGGAGGTGGCAAAAATGGATTTATTACTAATAATTTATAATTAGAATATTCTCATCTTATTCCCCTGCCCTTCCTCTCTTCATGCAATCTAGATTCAACTGCTAAGTCTTTTTACTTTCCTTTTACTCCTGCTTTTATAAGCTGTCTGTCATCATTGAAATGTTTTCTTTTTACTTCCCTACCCACATCTACTGTGCCTACCTATTTCCCTATTGATTTTCATGTATTTCTACAATAATAATATGTATGTATGTATGTGTATGTATTATATTTATGTTCACCCTTCTTTCTTCCCATTCAGATGCCACTTTCTCCCAGTTCTACTTTGTGAAAGACACTGAACTAGTCATTGGGACATAAAGGCAAAATGAAACAACTCCTGGCCCTAAGGGACTTGTGTTCATTTCTATATCACAGGGATGTTCTTTACAATTAAGAGTTCTGTGCCTTTTTAGGCTTCCCCACTCCCACACCCTCTGATGAGCATGCTATTCTAAGGACTAATGATATATTTAAAATTTCAAAAGTAATCATTTCTTCAGATCAAATTTCTACAGGTTAAATCACGTGCAGAGAAATGTAAGAAGTGAACAATACCAAAAGGGATGTCAGCTCCACAGGCATGGCATGGCTTTATTTCCCTCTTCAATTTCTGTCACTAGCATCCTGCTAGCAAAAATGCTACCCAGAGATCTCTGGCCAATTTGAAGGTCTAGGGCTTCCATAATTATGAGTGAAGCCAAGGACACTTACCGTCAGACCTTCGTTGTTCTTACCACCAAGCGTGTACAGGCTTCCATCATTGGGGTCAGGGAGGAATGCAGGCCTGGGGGAAAGGGGGAACAAAAAAAAAACACTGATAGTTCAGTTCACACAAACTGACAGTGATTCAAAAGTATGGTATGGGTACATGCATGACCACAGATGTAAATCTCAAGGAACTCACAATTTATTTGAGAAAAAAGAAAGCAAATAATTACATACAAACAAAATATATAAATGACAAACTGGAGATAATCAAAGAAGGAATGTACTAGATGAAGAGGGACTGGGGAAGGTATTACAAATACGATTTTTTTTTTGTTTTAAAGATAAGAAAACAAGCTCAGAATAGTTAAGAGACCTGGCCAATCACATCGTTATTAAGTTTGGGAGCCAGGATTTGAACACAGACTCCTGATCTCAGAACCCCTTCCCACTATTCAGTCAATAAATATTTATTAAGTACTTATTGTGTTAGGTACTGTGCTAAGCATGGGAATATAAAGGAGGTCCCAGCAACTGTACTGGGTGGGAGGCTGAGTTAGATGGGCCTTCTAGAGTCCTTCAAACCCAATGAATAAGGACAAGGAAAATCCATTAAAAATTTTTTCAACTTGACTTTCATGTCTGACTTCAATATTATTTCTTTAAAAATCCTATTAATTTAGGAATGGTACATAAGTTCAGCTAGATCACATTAGTCTGATTTCTCTTAGTGTTTGTTTTTTCTTTCCTTTTCTTTTCTTTTCTTTTCAACTGGTAGCAGGATTCTGAAAGTGTAATAAAATTCAGACACTGAACTACAAAGGAAAATATGTGTCTGAGAGATACACAAATATAAAAGGGGATGGCCAAAGTAGGCATCATGAGAAATCCTATGAGCTAATCAGTAGTCCTAATAGCTTTATGGATATGCTGAAGTCATAAAGCACATCCTTAAGTAATAATTTCTTTCAGTTTTTGAATTGTTTTTTCATATGAAGTGATAGATGGCATCCACCTAGATGGGGATGAGGTAGGATGGTACAATGGATAGAGAGCTGGCCTTGAATCTAAGAAGACATGGCTTCTGAAAGGAATTTAGGAAGCGCTGCCTCTAATACAAACTGGCTGTGTGACTGTGTAAGTCACTGAAGGCAACTTCTGAATTCAGGTCTTTCTTGAGTCCAAGCCCTGAATTCTAGCTACTATAACACTTAGCTACCACATTTAACTTTTCACTACTTTAGGCACTGTAGTGACAATAAAATGCTGAAGAGGTAACAATGGGACTTTCCTCATATGATAGTATTCATTGCTAAAGAAATCCAGGTTCACATCCTATCCTTAATTCTTTGCTCAGGAAGGGTCATTTTCATTTTGGATCATAGTAGCATACCCAATGTTGACTTGGGAGTCTTCTTGATGGCTTCAGAGTTTTTCAATTCAAAATCTATTTCCCTTTGTTGGTAGAAGGGAAAGGAGATAAGTGGAGGGGGGGGGGTAGGAGGCAATAAATTCAGACAAACCACACAGGAAAAAAAGCTGAAGTGAATCAGGAAACTTACTCTTCAACATGGGTGGGAACCTGCAGGACTGGATCTACACAAAGAGAATAAGGAAAGCATTAGGAGAGAGTGAGTGAAATGCATCAGCTTTGAGAAAAGGAAGATTAAGCAGCTCACATTTCTATGACACTTTAAAGTTTACAAAATGAATTACATTACTTAAAATCCCATCCCCCATGTAAAGATTCAAAGAGGGAGCATCAAAGGGAGGATTCAAATTAGGAACTCCTGTGCTTTCTATTAAACCACACTTCTCTTCATCACTGCTTGAAATCACAAATATAAAAGTACTTTTGGCAGAAAAAAAGGTAACTATGCTATCAAAACGAAAGTTATAATTAAGAGTTGGAAAAAATTCAGAAGCATTGTGCTGAGGTCAAACAACTGTCAGCCATTTGATGGGTGCCCCTCCCCATTTCCAAATTCTTTGCCACCACATAAAGGTTATAAATATTTTTGTACATGGGGTCCCCTTCCCTCTTTCTTTTGATATAAAATTTTGATTAGAGAACTAGTACTTGTATCAAAGGGTCAGAGGGTACGTACAGTTTGATAATTTTCTGGACATAAGTCCTAATTAATTTCCAGAAAGGTTAGAACAATTCTAAGCTCCACTAACATTGCATTAATGTACCTGTTTTCCCATCAAATGGAGGATGGCTGAATAAATTATGGAATAGGAATGTGATGAAATACTATTGTGCTATAAGAAACAATGGAATAGGGGTGGCTAGGTGGCACAGTGGATAGAATACAGGCCCTGGAGTCAGGAGTACCTGAGTTCAAATTTGGCCTTAGATACTTAATAATTACTTAGCTGTATGGCCTTGGGCAGGCCACTTAACCCCATCTGCCTTGCAAAAAAAAAACCTAAAAAAGAAACAATGGAATAATAATTTCCAAGAAAATTAGGAAGACTCATATGGTACAGAATGAAGTAAGCAGAACTAGAACATTCACTACAGTAGCAATAGTATAAAAACAACTTTGAAAGACTTAGGAACTCTGATCTATACAATGATCAACTAAAACTTCGGAGGACTTATGATGAAACAAGCTACCCAACTCCAAATGGAGGGGTAATGGACTCAAAATACTGATCAAGGTATATTTTTTCTTGCATATGGCCAACATGAAAATTTTGTTTTCCTCAGTTATAGGTTTGGTATGGGAATTTTGTTTTTCTTTCTTTTTCAACCAGAAAAGGTTGGAAGAGAGGTGGAAGGTAAAGAAGACAGATTTTTGCTGACTGAAAAAAAGATTTAATTTAAAATTATGACTATTAGGAGATTAGGGACCGAACAAAGGTAGCCAGATGGTACAGTGGAGAGAGTTCTGGGTCTGGAGTCAGGGGGACGTAAGTTCAAACGTAGCCTTCGACATTTCCTAGTTGTATGACTGGGCAAGTCTTAAACAATCCTGTTTTCCTCAGTTTCCTCATCTATTAAATGAGCTAGAGAAGGAAATGGTAAACTATTTCATTATCTTTGCCAAGAAAATTCCAAAAGGGGGTCACAGACACAGCTGAAATAACTGAAAAACAACAGAGACTGAACATGTGATTTCATTGGTAAAGGGAATTTCAAGGTGGGAACTCTCTTTACTAATATAGGCTGGCACTTTCTCTATAATTTATAGTCTTAGAAAATTGCCAAGAGTGCCTAGAAGTTAAGAGATTTGCCCAGGACAACAAAGCCACTATATATCGGGGCAGGACTGGAACTCAGGTCTTCCTAGTTTCTAGGCCAGATCTCTATCCTCAACACCATGCTCCCTCTCTCATCGATAAATATTAAAAACCAGAAATTCCACATGGAAAAGCAAAACACTATGAATTAAAAATCAGTGTTACATTTGTGGCCACCAAACAGTCTGGATTTCTCCTTTTTTGAATCCTTCTGGTAGCTATTTATCAGTAGGGAAGCATTTGATAGAAAGGACTTGGTCATGACTACTTTGGGTAGAGTCCAAGACAGAATCATGTTATAATCTCTAAATTTCTTTCTAGCTCCAATTTCTCAACCTCCAGCTCCAAACCATGCCATCTCCAATCTAAGTCTCATCCCTCAACTCCTCTCCAAAGGAAATTTGGATTCCTCCATGGGAACTGTGAGGTAGAGGGAGGGGTGAGGAGGCTCAAGTCCCCCAGGATGCCCCCAGGTGACCTTTCACTTTTTCTTGCCTAGAATCAAGCCTCCATTTCATCTCCTGATCACTATCTCCAAACCAGGCTGCTTACACATACCTCCTCTAAACCTTGCTTTCTGGCTCTCCTTTATGTGATGTTATTTTCCCATCAGAATATAAGCCTCTTAAGTGCAAAGACTATCTTGTTTGCCTGTATTTGCATCACCAGAATTCAGTACAGCATCTGGCACATAGTTATTTAGTCATGGTTGACTCTTTGTGACCCCATTTGGGGGTTTCTTTTTGGGAGGTGTTTGCTTGTCCAAGGTCACACAGCTGAGTATTAGGTGTCTGAGGCTGGATTTGAACTCAGATCCTCCTGAATCCAAGGCCAGTGCTCTATACACTGTGCCACCTAACTACCCCAATTTGGGGGTTTCTTAGTAAAGATATTGAAGTGATTTGCCATTTCCCAGCTCTTTTTACAGATGAGGAAACTGAGGCAAAGAGGGTTAAGTGATTTCCCAGAATTATATAGCTAGCAAGGGTCTGTGGATGGATTTGGACACTTCCTGACTCCAAGCCTGGAACTTTATCCACTGCTCCACCCAGTGCCCATAGTAAGCCAGCTAACTGACTATCTAAAGGTCTAAGTCTTCATCTATGTGTGTGCTCCAGGGAAGAATGACAGCAGAAAGCACATGGTGCTGTCACCCAGTCACTTTTCACCTAGGATTCTCCTTCAGTGAAATCTCCCAAGTCTTCTCACATAAAGACATTGCTTCCACAAGCTCAGCTCCCCTGGTACATAAACCTCACAACAACAGATGCCCACCACACCATGTGTTCTTCCAACCATGCCTCAGGCAGCAAAACAATTCACTAAATGATGAAAGACACGTTTTAAAAAAAACAGGCAATTATTAGCTTGTGGTCTAAGTAATCTGTTTATCTTTTCCATCAATAACCTCTTGTATACTCACCAAGACTGACTGATGCAAGAGGAAGGAAACCCAGGCAGACATAGTCACCCTAGTGAAACAGGCCAGAGGAAAACAGAAGCTTTCAGGGCAGCAACAAGACCATAAGGTAATTGGCTTCTCTTTCAAAGTCACATGGCAATCAAAAAGGCAATTTAGGTGCATTACTAATAAATAGACTGAGAGGATACAAGGCAGCCCAGGAAGACAGGGAGACGGAGTCACTGACATTCTGGATGATGAACCACAAATCTGCTCTGTCAGACTTGGATTCACAAGAAAAGTCTCCTACTTTTCTACAGCTTATATACTGGGCTTCTGAGACAGAGGACTGAGATCTAAAACTATACACTATAGAAAGGCCCTAACTGGGATATAAAATGTGATGGTTACAACAACAACAACAACAACATCAACAACCAAAGTAAGCACCACAACCACAAAACATTTAAATAGCACTTTAAGCAGAGGGTACTTTGATTAATTATAAAATTAAGAGCTGGAGGGCATTTCAGTTTATCTATCTTAAAGCTTATCTATCTTAAAGATAAGGAAGTGGGGCGGCTGGGTGGGGTGGTAGATAGAGCACTGGCCCTGGAGTCAGGAGTTCAAATCCAGCCTCAGACACTTAATAATTACCTAGCTGTGTGGCCTTGGGCAAGACACTTAATCCCATTTGCCTTGCAAAAAAACTAAAAAAAAACAAGCAGTGGTAATGCTGGTTTCATTACCAATCCAAAACTAGAAGGTAAGGAGGAAGAGAAAGAAAAGTCATGTTCAGAGACAAGTACATGGTAAGGTCTTGTGGTCCAGAAGGACAAAACACTGAATGGAAAGAAAATGACAACAGTAGGTTGTGAAACATGGCTGAAATATGAAACATATACATGAAGCATAATAATGTAGGGCCCAGACTAGGAGTTCCTGGTTAAGAGTTAAGCTCCGAGTAAAGGGTTAATCTCCCCAGGAGAGCAGAACAGCAAATGGCCAGGATGGAATGTACTGAAGGAACTAACCATTCTAAAGATCCCTGTTCCAGTGTTCAAGAGCTGGCTTAAAAACTAGTCTATCCAGTCATATCAGAACCTCTTTAGCATAAGAAATGCGTGATCTAAATAAAAGAATGGTAAATTTGGAGCCACAGGATCTAGGTTGAAATCCTGGCTCTGTCCTATGATTCTGTGTCAATCTCAACCTAGTCTCATTTTCCTAATCTAGATCATGCTTCCTAAATAGAAGTCCCTTGGAAAGGCATAGTGGATAGGGCACTGATCGTGGAGCCAGGAAGATCTAGGTTCAAATTCTACCTCACACATTTACTAGCTGTATGATCCTGGGTAAGTTACTTATTCTCTAGATGACTCAATTTCCTCAAATGTAAAATGATAAGGTTGAATTCTATGGTCAACCAAAGATCCCCTCTAGCTCCAAACCTATCATTCATCCACCTTGTGACTCTGCTGCTTCTCCCCATCTTAGGACAGTACCTCTGGACTACATCACCAGGAAAAAAAATATTTAGTCTTCCTTAGGGGAGGATTCATCTTTGAATTTTCTGCCTTGGGCTGAGTTGTTTGGATGGCAAAATTAACTAACTCACTTATCTAGCTAGACCCAGAGTAGACTGTTCTTTACATTCTACTAAGCAGCCTACCTTCATCATCTTGCCACATTTCTTGTGTTTCTTTCTCCCCAATTTCCAACTCTTGCCTTTAGGCTTAATAATAAAATCAACTTGGGGTGGGTAGGTGGTGCAGTGGATAGAGTACCTGCCCTAGAGTCAGGAGTACCAGAGTTCAAATCCAGCCCCAGACACTTAATAATTACCTAGCCGTGTGGCCTTGGGCAAGTCACTTAACCCCATTGCCTTGCAAAAAAAACAATAATAATAATAATAATAATAATATCAACTATCACAAGTATTCATACATGTATACACATGGATATATGTAGGTTAGTTGACTATATATGCCATACCTAATGTGTTTATATGTGTGAATGTAAGGTCTTACATTTATTTAATTCTTTATTTCTAATTCTAGTGCCTGGCACATGCTAAACACTAGGTGATTGTCTGGTTAATATGACCATTGTTCTTGAAGAGGAAATGTCAATCAATTACATAATGGATCAACTTAATGTCTCTGTGACTCCCCAGACAATCCCTTCCTGACCACTAGTCCTAATCTATGTTGTCTCTCCCTACTAAGGACATATACTCCCTGAAGTCAGGTCAACAGTCTCACTTTTGTAATTTTAAAAAATTGATATTATTTTAGTTTCAGATCCAAATTTTTTCTATTCCCCTGCCCTGCTCTATCCATTGAGAAGGCAAGAAAAATAAAATCTATTACAAATATGTATAGTTTTATTAAAAAAAAAGTTCTCACAGAAGCCATGTCAAGAAAGGAAGGAAGGAAGGAAGAAAGGTAGGGAGAGAAAGAGGGAAAGAGAGGGTGGTAAAGAGAGAAAGAGGGAAGGAGGGAATAAGAGAAGAAAGGAAGAGAAAAGATTATGATTTAATGGGCAGAATGAGTCCAACAGCTCTCTATCTATGTGGAAATGGATAGTAAATTTCACCATGAGTTCTTTGGAATTGTGGTTAGTCATTGTTTCATTTTTCTAATTGTATCATCAGCACTGAGAGTCTAGCACAAAATAAATGCTTAATTCTGGTAGCTATTGTCTACATAGACTTCCAGGCTCCTCTTCTTTCTTTTTTTTTTTAAATGAGTCAACTAGAATTTATTAAGCACTTAACTATGTGCCAAACCTGCTCCAAAGACTAGGAGTACAAAGAAGTAAAAACAATCCCTCTTCTCAAGGGGCTTACATTCTGTTTCTCCCCTTCTTTCCTCCCTAACTTCTGCAATATACATATTGATATTCCTTATCATCCCAATTCCTTAATACATTCATTTTCCATGTCTTAATCTTCTCCTTTTTTTTTTTTTTGCAAGGCAAATGGGGTTAAGTGGCTTGCCCAAGGCCACACAGCTAGGTAATTAATTACTAAGTGTCTGAGACCGGATTTGAACCCAGGTACTCTTGACTCCAGGGCCAGTGCTTTATCCACTAAGCCACCGCCACCTAGCCGCCCCCATGATTTAATCTTCTACTCCATCAAAGCAACACATAGAAATGAACATACATTTGATCTTGCCTTCGCTCATGTTCATGTTCTCTGAAATTCCTTTATCTGATTATGATGTATTGGCAATCCACACCTTTCTCTCTGCCTTGAAACCCCAAACTTCATTCTTTGTTTTCACTGGGACCTCCAATCCCTCAGTTCTTTCCCAGGTCATCAACCCTGCACTAGCTATACTCTCTTCCCTTCCTTATCTTGACCCCTTGCTGAACTAGTTATATACTATACACTGCATTTGTTTCTCTAGTTCTCTACATCTTTATTTTATAGAAGATTTTGCCCTTCCAAAACCCCAGCCTTGGATTACCCAGAGACTGTACAGTTGCCTAACCACTTCACTGCCCTCCTCCCCAGAACAATTCTGCCAAATCTTTTCATTCTTTCTCAAGCTTCATCTTGATTCATAAATGAAACCATGGGAGCCCATAAGAGAACTTTGCCTCATGTTACTAAAAATTAAGATTAGTTAAAAAGACCTCCTTCTTCTCTCTTACTTCATATTATTCAGATACATTCTGCCACTATCATTTCACATGAAGACATCTCCTTGCCAAAGCAAATTCAAGTGATCCCATTCTATTGTCTTCTCCAGTTGAATGCTCCCTTTTATCATTCCTACCTCATCATTATTCAATCCTCAAAAAACCCTCACTTTATCTAACCATCCAAACTATAACAGGACAGCTAGGTGACACAATGGATAGAACACTTGCACTGGGGTCAGAAAAATAGGAGTTCAAATTCAGCCTCAGACACTTAATAATTCCCTAGCTGTGTGACCTTGGGCAAGTCATTGCAAACCCCATTGCCTTGCAAAAAAGCAAACAAAAAATAAAAATAAAAATATAAAAAAGTACATAGGACACACTTTTGAACTGCATTATTAACATTTTCTCCATCACTTTCTCAAGGCTAGACAATTAATAAAACAATAACAATAGCGTTTGCCAATTTCCAAGATATGAATTCTCATACTGAAAACTTGACAATTAAGTCTCAAGATCTGGTACAGATTGATTCTAGCCCATTCCTGGACAGGAAGACAGGAACACTCATTAAACTGTTGGTAGAGCTGTGAATTAAAACAACCATAATAGAAAATAATGTTTGATATTATTTAAGAAAATTCAATAAATTGTTCACAGCCTCTGATCCCTCTAATGGGCTAAATTGATCTCTAAGAGGCAGGTAAAAACCATAATGAAGGGTACCATCTATAGCAAAATATACATAAAAGGGTGCCCATCAAATACGGAATGGCAGAACAAATTGCACAATATGCATATAATGAAATTTTAAAATGTCTGAGGCAAGCAGAGGTTAAATGACTTGCCCAGGATAACATTGCTAGTAAATATCTAAAGCCAGATTAGAGTAGGTGGTTCAGTGAATAGAATCCAAAAGACCTGAACTCAAATCTGACCTAAGATACTTAACTAAGTTTGAGACCCTGGGTAAGTCATTTCATTCTGTTTGCCTCAGTTTTCTCATCTGTAAAATGAGTTGGAGAATGAAATGGCAAACTACTCCCAGTACCTTTGCCAAGAGAACTCCAAAAAAGTATCACAAAGAATCAGAAATGACTGGAAAAATTACTAAATAAAAAAGATACATTTGAACTCAGGTCTTCCTTACTACATGTCCCATGCTCTATTGCCTCAAAGGAATCTAAAGGTAAAATATACTCTAGCGTGAATATTATTGCTTTTTATTACCATCATCTACCTTCTTTAAGACAGGTTTATCAAGAGAAAGGAAAAGAACAATACTAAGAAGTTGTCAAACTCTGATAACATGAAATGACCAGTTGTTCAAGAAGACAAATTAAACACACTTCCTTCCCCTCTCCAGGGTTTGGAATATGGTATATACCAATAACCTGCATCCTCATCTCTTGTTCCAATCTGGGTTTACTGGATTTTTCCTTTAGGAAAGTTCAGTGAGAGAAGAGAATTGGGGAAGAGAATGGGGAAAAATATGCCAAGAAATGACTTGTATAAAAACAAACAAATCAATAACACTTAAAAAAAAAACTTGTGTAGTTAGGAGAGTATGATTGGTAATAAATCAGCTAAGAACAGGAAAAGGTCTGTGGCAAAATCAACTAAAATTTCCATCTATCCATGCTTGAGGCTTCTCCTTTTGAGTCAACTTTGGGCAGATTCTATCATATAGAAAGAATGAAAATGCCTTTGATTATAGAAGCTGCAAGGACAATGTGCTCATTGGTATGGTCAAGGAACCTTATAAAATCATTGCCAGTCACAGATGCCCAAGAGCATTTCCAGGACACATTGCTCCTGAAATGATTTCTCAATGAGCACTATTTAAATAAAACTCGATGGGTTTTTATTGCCTCATTTAAAAAAAAAGCACAACCACATTCCAGAACACCCTGACAGTCACTGAGAGATCAACTGATGAATAAGTTTCATCTCAACTTGAGGTAGCAAGTAATGAGTTTCATAGAAAGAACATCTGACTTGGAATCAAAACATCTGTTATTGCTGTTCCTCTTTTTTTAAGCTTAGCTCTCTGTAATTTAGTAGGTACTTTATTTGTAGAAGTCTTTTCTTAGTCTTAGTTTCTTCATGTGTAAAATGGGTACACTGTCAATCTCATAATGTTATTGTACCAAATGAGATAGCTGTAAACCTTTGAAAACTGCCATTATAAACAAAAAGGTTGTTAGATTTTTAAAACAGCCAATGATTGTGTAGTTATTATTACAAATCTGCTCCTTCAAGTCTACCTGTAAATTCAGAGAATACTTCAAACAGAGGTCAAGGATCTATACAACCCCAAGTTTGCCCCACTAAATGTCACCAACATTTTCAACTGACTGATTGATACAGTCTGGTTTCTAGGCTTTTCCTTGTCTTGTCACTCTCCTCTGGTTGTTCTGCTAATAATATATCTTCCTTCATATTCAGCATACAAAATTGAATGTGATATTCCAGATTTGTTCTGACTAGGAAAGAAGGCAATGAGACCATGGCCTGGTTCATTATTGTTCAGTTGCATCTGACTTTCTATGACTCCATTTGGGGTCTTCCTAGCAAAGATACTGGAATAGTTTGATATTCCCTTCTCCAGCTCATTTTATAGATGAGGAAACTGAGGCAAACAGAGTTAATTGACTTATCCAGCCTCACACAACTAGTGAGTGTTTGAGGCTGGATTTGAACTCAGAAAGATGAGTCTTCTTGACTCCAGCCCATTGCTCTATTCATTGAGCCACCTAGTTGTACCTAACTATAACCTTCTTCTTTCTAGATTAATCTGCATGTGACAAGGAATATATTACTTCTTGTCCAAAATACAAAAAATAGTCTTGGAAAAGTTTTATTTTTATCTTTTTTCTGAATTAGGGTTCCATGTGACTTTCTGATAAAACTTTATAGCCTACTACCTTCTTCTCTTCCACTTCGCTCCTTCTTACTGCCCATATACACAGTATTTACCCATTAGAATGAACTCAATAAGATCAAGAATTCAATAAGGTCAATTCCAGAACATAGTAACTACTTACAAAATATTCCATCCATTCATCTGTTTATCAGTCTATCCTTATCATTATTAACATTAATATTAAATTTGATTATATACATTTATTTAGGGAGAAATAAAGTTTAGTGAAAAGTGCTAAAATTAAGAAAAATATGTAATTAAATCTCAGGTATAAATCTCATTAAATATATAACATTGGGAAATGACTCAACCTAAGACTCAGTTTACCTCCTCTATAAAATGGTACTAATATTTATGCTACTTACTCCTCAAGATTGTTTCAAGGAAAGTGCTATATATAAACTTTTAATGAATATGTTGTATGGTAAAGACATAAATATATTTGGGATTTGAAGAAGACATCAATAAAGGTTAGGAAGGATTTCATAAAGAAAGTGGGTCTTATTCAAAGTAACCTCAAACAATATAAAATACCTGGGAGTCTATATGCCAAGGCAGACTCAAAAACTTTTTGAAAACAATTACAAAACACTTCTCACCCAAATAAAATCAGATTTAAATAACTGGGTAAACATCAACTGCTCATGGATAGGCTGAGCTAATATGATAAAACTGACAATTCTACCAAAACTAAATTAACCTGTTTAGTGCCCTATCAATCAAAATTCCAAAAAATTACTTTAATGGGTTAGAAAAAGTGGTAAGTAAATTCATATGGAGAAATAAAAAGTCAAGAATTTCTAGGGATTCAATGAAAAAAGTGCAAAAGAAGGGGGCTTAGCCTTACCAGATCTAGAATTATATTATAAAGCATCAATCATCAAAAACTATCTGGTATTGGCTAAGAAATAGAGTGGTGGATCAATGGAATAGATTAGATGCCATAAGCAGGAAATGAATATAGTAATCTGCTGCTTGATAAACCCAGAGTCCAGCTATTGGGATAAAAACTCTTTCTTTGATAAAAACTATTGGGAAAATTGGAAGTTAGTATGGAAGAAACTTAGATTAGACCAACACCTCATGCCCTATACCAAGATAAGACCAAAATGGATACAGGATTTAGACATAAAAAACAATATTATAATCACACTTGAAGATCATGGAGTAGTTTACCTGTCAGATCTATGGAAAGGGAAGCAGTTTATGACCAAGGAAGAGATGGAGAACATCATTAAAAGCAAACTAGATGATTTTGATTACATTAAATTAAAAAGCTTTTGCACAGATAAAACCAATGTAACCAAGATCAAAAGAAATGTAGTAAATTGGGAAACAATTTTTACAACTAGTATCTCTGACAAAGGCCTCATTTCTAAAATATACAGAGAATTGAGTCAATTTTTTTTAAAAAAAGCCAATCCCCAATTGACAAATGGTCAAAGGATATGTAAAGACAATTTACAGATGAAGAAATCAAAATAATCCATAGTCATATGAAAAATTGCTCTAAATCATTACTTATTAGAGAAATGTAAATTAAAGCACCTCTGAGATACCACCTCACACCTCTCAGACTGGCCAATATGAGCAGAAAGGACAATGATCAATGTTGGAAGGGATGTAGGAAATCTGGGACACTAATACATTGTTGGTGGAGCTGTGAACTCATCTAACCTTTCTGGAGAGAAACTTGGAATTATGCCCAAATGGCAACAAAAATGTATGTACCCTTTGATACAGCAATACCTCCACTGGGTCTATACACTGAAGAGATGATGGAAAAGGGTAAAAACACCACTTAAACAAAAATATTCATAGCAACCCTGTTTGTGGTGGCAAAGAATTGGAAATTAAGTAAATGTTCTTCAATAGGGGGAATAGCTTAATAAACCGTGATATATGTATGTCATGGGACACTATTGTTCTATTAGAAACCAGCAGGGGGGCGGCTAGGTGACACAGTGGATAGAACACTGGCCTTGGAGTCAGGAGCACCTGAGTTCAAATCTGACCTCAGATACTTAATAATTGCCTAGCTGTGTGGCCTTGGGCAAGCCACTTAATCCTATTGTCTTGCAAAAACTAAAAACAAACAAACAAACAAACAAAACCCAGCAGGGATGGGAATTCAAGGCAGCCTGGAAAGATTTGCATGAACTGATGCTGAGAGAGATGAGCAGAACCAGAAAAACACTGTACACCCTAACAGCAACATAGCAGTGATTACCAACCTTGATGGACTTGCTCATTCCATCAGTGCAACAATCAGGGACAATTTTAGGGGTATCTGTGATGGAGAATACTATCTGTATCCAGAGAAAGAACCATGGAGTTTGAACAAAGACCAAAGACTATTGCCTTCAATTTAGGGAAAAAACCCATTATCTTACTATGTAATCCTGCTATCTCTTATACTTTATTTTTCTTGCTTAAGGGTATGATTTCTCCCTCATCACATTCAATTTAGATGAATGTATACCATGGAAACATTGTAAAGACCAGCAGATGACCTTCTGGGTGGGTGGATGGGTGGGTGAGGAGGAAGATTAGGCAAAAAATTGTAAAACTCAAATAAATAAAATCTTAAAAAAAAAAAGAATGTGGGTCTTGTGTATTCTTATTAGATAGGATTTGCTTAGGGAGAGGAAAGAGAAAAGGCACTTACAAGGTCATTAATATTCAATCTTTCCCTTCCCCAGTGAGTGTCTCATTCCAAATCTAGCCTTAAAACACTGAGTAAGTGTTGCTCAGTCAAACAGAGGCAGAAGAAAGACCCTAGTTTAAAAAGGCCAAAGTCTCCCACTGCAACCAGGATGCAGATCTGCCTATCCTTTCCACTGTGCCCTATGGACCTCTTCCTTTTAAGCCTCTTCTAACTCCTGACTCACATTGAGACCTGGTTTTTCCCAAGTTAAAAAATGCATCCCGGCCTTTCTTTGTACATGCCCCTTGACTCACTGGTCCCAGGAGAACTGGAATATTCTTTACCCCAACTTTTATTTTCAGATGCTTCTTCTGATGCTATCTATCAACAGTTTCTCATCTATTGAGGCCCACTCCCCAGCCTAGCCAACTGGATCCAGAAACAATGCCCTGGAGGATTTAACCCTTTTAACTCTGAAATGCCCAGTCTGAGTCCTGCTCTCCTGTTTGGGGAATGCCTCACATGGCCTTCAATATCTAGCCTGCCTCCAGTTATACTTCATTTCTTTCTCTGACTACCTTCAGATGAAGAGATTTATCCTCAAAAAGACCAGCCCTTCCATGCTACCCTTAATTCCACTCCCATCTCCTTCAGCCAACTTCCCCTATTATTATCAAGTTTCTCTAATCTTCAATCTCTCTTTATCTACTAGTTTCTTAGAAACAAGCCCCAAATTCTCCAGAACTTAAAACACACACACACACACACACACACACGCACACGCGTGCGCGCACACACACACACACACACACACACACACACACACACACACACAGCCCTGCTAAGTCTTGTCCTATAATTGTCTTTCCTTCTTAACGAAATTCTTTTTAAAAGCTCTTCTATTTCATTTTGTCTGAACTCCCAGTAAATTTAATTCAGATCTCAAGTTGAGTTACCCATGATCCCTCTTTTTTTTCCTTTTGGAGATAATGGCCCTGGCTCTGATTGATTCAAAAGTTAATGTAAATAGCAAGTGTTCAGGTTTTGGCAGAAAGGCTGAGGGTTTTCCTCTCTCAGATAGATTTTTTTTTTGACTATGCAAAAAAGATTACTCTTGGCTTCATTTCTTTCTAATTGGCCTTGATCACTAAGAAACCTTGAAGGTCTTCCCCTCCCAGTTTGATAGGGGGGTTTTTTGGACTAGGTAAAAGAGATCCTTCTTTTCTTTATCTCTTTCTTACCAAGCCCTATTCACTGAATGGTTGTTGCCTCAGTCATACAATAATCTCTCAATTAGAGACTTTAACTCAAAAAGTCCTAGGTCTCTCACTGCATTCAGACTCATCTCCAGTTGTAGTGATCCAAATTTGACCACTGGACCAGATGACTCCAGAGGAGAAAGCAGGCTGGTGATTTTGTGCTCAAATTCAATTCACTTGCAGGTCATGACATCACTTCCTGAAGTCCTCTTCAAAAAAGGACAAACAATAACACTCTGTTATATGATAGGCACTGTACTACTGGAGATACAAAGAAAGAAAAAAAAACCAACTACAAAAAAACCACTCCTCCTGCTTTCAAGGAGCTTACAATCTAATGGACACAAGAGATAAACAATTATGTATGAGCAAGATATACACTGGAGATAGTCAAGAAATAGAAGGCACTAGAATTAAGAGGATCAGAAAGACTTCCTATAAGAGGTGGGTTTTTAACTAGAAGGAAGCAAAAAGGAAGGCAGGAAGCTGAGATTGGAGGGAGAACTAGCATATTGTTTGCATAGGACACGCCCTATACAAATCTCACTCAGATTATCCTGAAGCTTAGAAGAGATTCACTCACCTCCTGTGATTTCATCAAATTCATTAGATTTCACCAAATCTCATCTCATTTCCTATATGGAGACTTTTGCAGATACCTCCAGTTGCAAAATCATGTTTTTCATTTAGTTAAATGTCTATGTTGTCCCACTCCTCACAAATCCCCCACTGGGGCAGGTAGGTGGCACAATAGATAAGAGTGTTGAACCTGGAGTCAGAAAGGTTCATCTTCCTGAGTTTAAACCTAGCCTCAGAGGGTTATTGTCTATGTGACCCTGGACAAGTCAACTTCACCCTGTGTGTCTCTGTTTGCTCATCTGTCAAATGAGCTGGAGAGGAACATGACAAATCACTCCAGAGAATCTTTGCCAAGAAAGTCCCAAATGAGAACACAAAGAGTCAGACACAACTGAAATGACTCAACAACAAAATATTTTTTCTACCCCTCATAGAATATAGGCACCTTGAAGACAGGACCAGGATTACTTTTTTAAAAAATCTCTATATCCCTAAATATTCTTCTAAATCTCTAATTAGGGGCGGCTAGGTGGCGAAGTGGATAAAGCACTGGCCTTGGAGTCAGGAGTACCTGGGTTCAAATCTGGTCTCAGACACTTAATAATTACCTAGCTGTGTGGCCTTGGGCAAGCCACTTAACCCCATTTGCCTTGCAAAAACCTAAGAAAAAAACACAAATCATGTAATGGGGGGGGGATAAAATGTTAAATCATAAAAAAAAATACCAGTATAGCAAGAATTGCTGGGACCCAAAAGATAACACCTTGTAGCCAATCAAGTAAGGAACCTTTTTGAAATTCACTGGACTGGTCCTTGGGTGAGATGATACAGTCCATCTTCAAGTCATACTCTAAACCAGACCAACTCCACAGCAGGTGCCAGGGCTTGTGTTTCCTTAGTTTTTCAATATGAGGAACTAAGCATACCTTCATAAGGCATCAGATTTGTGGGGAGATCAACAATCACAACTCTCTCCAATCTAATAAGAACTCCTTATATGCAGGGATTAAATTCCCCAGACCTTAGTAAAGTGTTAAATGTTTAAGAAATATTTGCTGTATTGAATTCAATTAAACAAATTCAACTGTTACCATGGAACAATGTCAGGCCTAGATGATCCCTAGTGTTTCTTCTTACTCTAACATTCTAGAACTATAAATATCTATAATGTATTAAACCCAAAGCTGTACATAAAAAAAAAAAAGAGAGAGAAGTAGGAGCTACCACTTCTGCCTTCCAAAAGAACACAATCCTATTTAGGAGTCAACAATTACATGAACTACTACTAATGGCACTGAAACTGACTTTTTCTGTTTCAGACTTAATGATTCCAAGACCAGTTGCTCTATTCATCTTTCTTTCTTTCTCTTTTATCCTTCTTTCTCTCTCTCTTTCTGTTTCATTCATTTTTTACTTTCTTTCCTTCTGTTTCTCTGTCTCTATCTCTCTCTCTCTATTTCTATCTCAGTGTAGTTTCCTTTGAGTGTAGTTTCCTTTGTAATATCATGTTTTATTTTGTTCATTCCAAATCCTTACTCTGAGGAGGGGTCTAACATGCTAGATTATATAAACTCTTATAAACTCTTAAAGAGTTAATTTTATTTGTATCCAAATACAGTGCTTGACCCTTGCAGTATGCTTTATAAATTCTCATTAATAAGCCAGACTGCCACAGGGGTCCAAGACACAATTCTCTTCTTTAAGAGAATCCTTCTCAGCAAAGCAAAGAATAGGCTTCTCTTTTTTTATTTTTTAGATTTTTAGAAGGCAATGGGGTTAAGTGGCTTGCCCAAGGCCACACAGCTAGGTAATTATTAAGTGTCTGAGGCCGGATTTGAACTCAGGTACTCCTGACTCAAGGGCCGGTGCTCTAGCCACTGCACCATCTAGCCACTCCAGAACAGGCTTCTCTTACAACACTACTTCTCTGTTCTTCAACAGCAATAAAGAGGAAACAAGTTACTTACTTCTCTGGTGCATGGGCCAGGAATTAGGAGGTTAACGTGAGAAAGGGAAAGTTAAGAAAATTCCTTCAAGGAGAAAATAAGCAAGAAACTATTTTAATAATAATAAAAAATTCTATTTCTATGGCCCTTTAAGGTTTGTAAAAACACTATAGATGTTATCTCATGTGATTTTCATAATAACCCTAGAAGGTAGGGGGGCTATAGTTATGCCCATTTTATAGATGAGGAGCCAAGGGCAAACAGGATAAATGACTTGCCCAGGTACACTCAGTTAGTAGATGTCTGAGATGGGATTTGAAGTCAGTTTGGTTTTTCTGCTCCAAATCTAGTATTCTTTACCTACAGCATCACCTTTCTCACTGTCCCTCCTTCCCTTCAGCCAAAATCATGCAGCTGGGCCAGGAAAGATTCCTCTTCCCCAAAGCATCCAGCCATTAGTAAATAGGGAAGTAAATCAAATGCAAGAAAGGCACCCAAGACACAAATTAGGAACTGGAACCACATCTACCATGACAAAGCAGAAGAAATGAAAACAGCAACAAGTTGGAATGTGTTCAGAGAACGGCAATGAAAACATTGGGGAAGAGGGGGAAGCTTGAAGTCCTAAGAGGTATAGTTGAAGAAATGTTAGATTTTTGTCCCAGCTCAAGGACTAGGAGCAGTGAGCAAGGGCTGCTAAGAAGCAGAGCTCCACTCAGTATAAGAAAAAAGCATCCTCAGATAAGGCTGTTCAGAAGGACTTTCTCAGGAAGTAGTATGTCATCCAAGAGTGGAGGGCCTTCAAAAGGAAGCTAGATGCATGTTGGAGGGGAGATTCACACTTCTGATATTTGTAGCACAAGATGACATCTCTGAGGGTCCTTCTAACACTGTGATTTGAGAACCATATAATTTTATGAGAATTCATCCTGAGAAGATGGGTCAAAATTCATCTCTTCTTTAAAGCACCTTCTCCCTTAAGGTGGCAAGGTTCACACAATTTCCTATGTTTCCAATTCAATCCAAGAAGCATGAAAAGTTGTCTACTCTGAGGCATTTTGATACTTAGAACAAAAAGGAAGAAAAAATAAAAACTAGTCCCTACTCTACAAAGACATTATATTTACTTCAATATTTTCCTATAGGATTCAGTCTTTGACCTATTTTTTCTAACACTGTGAGCAGCCTTTGCCTTTTTTGTTGCTCCACCAATTAGCACAGAGCATGATCCACAGTAGATGTTTAATAAATGCTTGGTGACCAACTGCCTAGATAACTGTTTAAGACATTCAAGCAGATCAAAACCCCAAAATCTATTACCAAATATTATTCCTTTTCATAGGAATATGAACATTAACACCACAACAATGGATTTGTTAAGGAGATTTGAAAAGAGAAAATAATGTTTAGGCCATAAGAACTTAATGCTGATGACTCACTGATCTAAAATAAATCTGATAAGGATACTGTCTTCTACTAATCATCTGGAGGCCCTTTTACAGTAACCATTTGGATCTTGGAAAACAGCTTTCTTTTACAGAAAAAGAAAAAGAAGATTAATTCAATTTTGAATCTCCTTCTAAATCACCAAATTTATCTACATATTAATCAAAAGACAGCAAAGATATTTCAGAGTGACTAGGTAGAGTGATGACATAAATGTAATAATAAAATAATTGTTATTTCTAATAAAGGAAGTCATATCAATCAGCCCCAAAAGTAATCAAAATATTTTAACTTCTTAAGCAAAAACAAAGTATTCAGATACATTCATAAGATATAATTTCCTCAGTTAAGTTATAACACCACTTATAGGGCAGCTAGGTAGCCTAGATGATAGAGCTGGATCTGGAGTCAGGAAAACCTGAGTTCAAATCTAGCATCAGATACTTACTAGCTTTGTGATCCTGGGTAAGTCACTTAACTCTGTTTGCCTCTGTTTCCTCATCTGTAAAATGAGCTAGAAAACGAAGCTATACCAGTATTTCTGCCAGGAAAACCCCAAATAGGGTCATTAAAAGTTACACATGCTTGAAATTACAGATGGAAAAAAGAGAGATTTCCCTAGTTATAGAGTAACAACAGCTGCCAAAATGCATTTAGCACTTTAAGGTTTGCAAAATTACACACACACACACACACACACACACACACACACACACACACACACACACAAACATTCATATATAGATATATAGATATAGATATTTATAGATATATAGATAGATATAGCTATTTAGAGAGATAGATATAGATATAGATATGAATCTAATTTGATCTTCATTACAAACCAGTGAAGTAAGTGCTATTATTATCCTTACTTTATAAATGAGGAAACCGAGGCTCAGAAAGTTACAATATAAACTGCTGACAATCATACCAGTATTAAGTATCAAAAACAGGATTTGAACCTAAGTTCTCCTGACTCCAGGTCCAGTACTTTTTCCTGCATATTCAGTTACTGCTCAGAAAGAGGGCAGTGATATTGAAAAATTTCCTTTTAGTTTCCAAAAAACAATTAAACCAATGTTCCTTGGTGACCTCCAACTGTGAGAAAGGAAACACACCTGATAGACAGATAAAAGTATGTGCTAAAGAAACTTTTCTGTGGCTTTCTTTGTATACCCAGTGCTTAGCACAGTATCGGCTACCATAATAGCATAATAAATGTGTGCTGACTAACTAGAGGGAAAAGTTGTCAATTTAGAGACTTAAGAATAAGACTTATAGCCTCAGTTTTATGGATCTTGAGAACCCTGGAGCTGGAGCAAGTTTTGTTGTTGATCAGTTGTGTCTATCTTTCTGTGACCTATTTGGGTTTTTTTAGCAGAGATAATAGAATAGATTGCCATTTTCTTTTCCAGCTCATTTTTTGCAGATGAGGAAACTGAGGCAAACAGGGTAAAATGATTTACTCAGAGTCATGTTGTTAATAAGTGTCTGAGACTTGTCCATTACGCTATCTGCCCTTAGTTGAAAGAATGTCACTCCCTTTAGTCTTCAGTCTCAGAGCTCCCACATCAATTTTTAAGACAAAGACTTCCTGAAGAGATATTTTTGCAACAACAGTTTAAACACCTTCAAATGTAATTCTGATGCATTTAACATCATTAAAATTTGAGTTCAACTTCTGTTATTATCCCAGAAACTCTCAAGAAAGTAGAAGCATCTGGAAATGTAGCTTTTTAGAAAGGTCCTCTTAGGCCCAGAGAGCAGATCTAGGAGAAACAGGTGGAAGGCGTAGAGACATGTTTCAGTTCACTATCACAACAAATTCCTCAGAGCTAAGTGAGAAAGGCTACCTCTTCTGTAATATATATTTTATACCTAATTCATTCTACTTGACATGGGAACCTCCAAGCAGACATCTCAGTTCAAAAATACTCCCTGCTTTTAAAAGCAAATTTTATAAGATTTAAGGTTTTCATTGCTAGGAAAAGCCACACCAAGTAGGTTTAAAACAGTAAGATAACCACATCCGGGGTGAAACCTGGTTAAGTGACAAAACAATCTGCTGCTACACAATCTGGCTACTCAGCTTTTTTTCCCTAGAAATAATGAGATCTGGAATAAGTGTTATCTTTCACACACATCACTGGGTCTTAATTAGACTTCTCAAATCCTTCCTTTAAAAGGCAGGCTCTGGAATCTCAAAAAAAAATGACTATATTGAGCTGAGTATAGTAAACAAGGGAAGATAGGGCTATGCTCAAAGTATGTGGGTGAATATTAATATGCATTATATTGGGGAAGATCAGTTCAAAGCAGTTTCTTAAACTTCAATTTCTTGCTGCATGAAAAGAGGGTGCTCGGATTAAATGTCAACATTAGAAATATTTTCTCAGAGGTGGAGCCAAGATAGCAACAAGAGCAGATCCTCTCTTAGGAGCTCTCTCATAAAACTTCTAAACTAAGGACTCTAACTAAATTTTCGAGAGACAGAACCCACAGAGGGACCCAGTGAGGCAGTTCTCCTACTCAAGGTATCCTGGAAAAGAGCAGAAAGGCTCTGCTCCCCGGGGTTGGAGGGGCAGCCCATCAGAGCGAAAGAACTTCAGCCTCCCAGAGGCAGCCCCAGGGCGCTGGGAGCCAGGGCTCACAGTAGAGGGGGAGACTTTCTGGAGCTATGCCCCCGGGGAGCACCGGGCACAAATTGGGGGAATGGGGTGGGGGGGGAGACCTCTGCTAGAGAGAGCATGGGAAACCCAGCCCTCAGGGCACACAAGGAGCAGCATGGCCAAGGCAGTCCAGATCCAGGAAACAGAAGCAGGCAGAGTAGTAAGCAGGAGCCCCCAGGGCATAAGTGTGCTGAGCCTAGGGAGGGGAGTGAAGAGAGAGAGACTGCAGAGCTCTGTCCTCTGCCCCTGGAACAGGACTCTGGGGCTCTGACCACATTCAGATCCTGATCACAGTCTAGGCCTCCCCCATAGGACAGCAGGGCCCCCCCCACCTCAGCCCCGTGGCAGAGGGGGGCACATATGGTCATTCACAGACCAGGAGGGAGGACAGAGCCTCACACACTGAGACCCTTGTGGGAGTGTCCCAAAACCTCAGGAAGCACCCCCAAAACAGGCTCAGGCTGGGAAAATGAGCAGGTAGAGAAACAAGAGTAACACCATTGAGAAATATTTTGCCTATGAGCCCAAGAAGGATCAAAACACTCAGTCTGAAGATGAGGAAGCACAAGCTCCTGCATCTAAAGACTTCAAGAAAAACAGAAATTGGGCTCAGGCTATGATAGAGTTCAAAAAAGACTATAAAAATCAAATGAGGGAGTTAGAAGAAAAACTGGGAAAAGAAATGAGAGAGATGCAGGAAAAACCATGAAAATAAAGTCAGCAGCTTAGTCAAGGAAATACAAAAAAATGCTGAAGAAAATAGCATGCTAAAAACCAGCTTAGGTCAAATGGATAAAACATTTCAAAAAGTTATTGAGGAGAAGAATGCTATAAAAAGCAAAATTGGCCAGATGGAAAAAGAGATAAGAAAGCTCTCTGAGGAAAACAAATCCTTCAGACAAAGAATAGAACTCAGGGAGATTGATGAATTTACAAGAAATCAGGACTCAATACTTCAAAACCAAAAGAATGAAAAATTAGAAGAAAATGTGAAACATCTCAATAAAAAAACTGATATGGAAAACAGATTTAGGAAAGATAATTAAAAATTATTGGAATACCTGAAAGTCATGATCAGGAAAAGAGCCTTGACATCATTTTCAAAGAATTACTACAGGAAAATTGCCCTGATATCCTAGAAGCAGAGGGCAAAATAGAAATGGAGAGAATCCACCGATCCTCCTGAAAAAGAGATCCCAAAAAAACCAACCCCCAGGAATATTATAGCCAAGTTCCAGAACTCCCAATTCAAAGAGAAAATATTACAAGCAGCCAGAAGGACACAATTCAAATATCATGAAGCTGCAGTCAGGATCACACAGGACTTAGCAGCAACTACATTGGAAGCTCATAGGGCTTGGAATACAATATACCAGAAGGCAAAAGAGCTTAGAATGCAACTGAGAATCAACTACCCAGCAAAACTGAATGTTCTCTTCCAGGGAAAAAGATGGACTTTCAATAAACCAGGGGAATTTCAAATGTTCCTGTTGGAATGGCCAGAGCTGAACAAAAGGTTTGATCTTCAAATACAGGACTCAGGTGAAGCATAGAGATTGGAGGAGAAGGGGAAAATATGAGGGACTTAATGATGATGAACTGCATATATTCCTGTATAGAAAAATGACACTGATAATACTCATATGAACCTTCTCAATTAACAGCGAAGGTAGAAGGAGCTTTTATTGATGAAGCACAGGAGAAAGCTGAATATGAAGATAAAATATGGTGTAAAAATGGAGTCAATAGAAAAAAAGGGAAATGTAATGGGAGAAAGAAAAAGGAGAGGGGGGAATAGGCCAAGATATGTCATATAATAAAAAATTTTCTTTATTACAATGATATGGAAGGGGGGAAGGCAAGGGGGAATGAGGGAATCTTCGCTCTCATCAGAGGTGGCTAGGAGAGGAAACAGCATATATACTCAAGGGGGTATAGACATCTGGAGTAAGAGGGAGGGAGGGACGGGGGAAGGGTGGGATGTGAATGAAGGAGAGGATGGACCATGGGGGGAGAATGGTCAGATATAATACATTTTCTTTTTTACTTCTTGCAAGGGGCTGGGATTGGATGGCCTGTCCAGGACCATAGGGCCAGGTGGATGCTGGACCTAAGGGGTGGTATGGGGACTTGGGGCCTTTTAGCCCCAGAGCCAAGGATCTATCTGATGCATCACTCAGCTACCGTACAGCAGAGTCAGTGAAAGGAGAGAGAAAATATAGTACATGGTATTGGAGAAATATGAAAGGAGGGAGTTGTGATCAGCGATGGCAATGGTGGAAAAACATGGAAGCAACTTTTCCGAAGGACTTAGCATAAAGAATGCGATCCACCCACAACAGAGTTGGTGGTGTTGGAACACAGACTGAAGCACATTTTTTATTATTATTTTCGGGGAGAGGGTGCAGGGCAAATGGGGCTGGGTGGCCTGACTGGGGCCGCATAGCAGGGTGATCATTGGGTGTCTGAGGCCGGATTTGGACCCACCCAGGTGCTCCTGGCTCAAGGGCCAGTGCTCTGTCCACCACCCAGTCACCCCTACTATTATTACTATTTTATTTTATTTTAGGTCTTTTTTTTTCCTTTTTTTGGTTTATGCAGGGCAGTGGGGTTGGGGTGGCTTGCATGTCTCACAGCTGGGTGATTGTTGGGTGTACGGGGCTGGATGTGGGTTTGGGTGCTCCTGGCTCCAGGGATGGTATTCCATCTACTGCGCCACCTGGCCATACCTACAATTATTCCTATTTTTTTAATTTTAATTTTAATTTTTTTCTTTCCCCTTTACTTTATTGTTCAAGTGAGTCTATATTGGAGGGAGGGGGTATTTTGTTTACTCTTAAACAAGAATATTTTATTAATGTATAAAAAAATTGTACAAAATGAGAATAAATAAATATTAAATAAAAAAAGAAATATTTTCTCAGGGCAGCTAGGTGGCACAGTGGATAGAGCACCGGTCCTGGAGTCAGGAGTACCTGAGTTCAAATTCAGCCTCAGACACTTAATAATTACCTAGTTGTGTGGCCTTGGGCAAGCCACTTAAACCCCATTGCCTTGAAAATAAAAAGAAATATTTTCTCTCCCCAAAATATTAATATGGAATTGTGGCTATTTTTTTTAAAAAACCACAAAAACTGATAATTTTTTGGTCTGAAAATGGGTTTATTCTCCCTTTGGTGGGCTCCCAAGTTCCCCCCAGTTTCTGGAGGAACCAGCATATTCCATCAGCTTATTTCAAAGTATTATCTGAACAAATTAATTTCGGGAACACAAACACAATGGGAAAACACCAAAGGAAAGAAAAAACAAGAGCCACAAAGAGGTGATTCCTTAGTGGTTATTCTTGAGGCCTAATCAAGGGTTTTTTTTTAATCTATAAAGGATGAAAATAGTTGGAAAAATGAGAACCCTAAAAGGAAAAGGACTGTATAGAAGCAGTGTAGCATAATAGACAGAAAGATGGTTGAGGAATCAAGACTTGGCTTCATGACTTCCTTCTGACCCAAACCAGTTGCATGATCTAAGTAAATCACTGAACCTTTTGGTCCTTCAATTTGCTAAAGCCTTCAATTTCAAAGAATGTTTCAGGAAGCATTGGTAGAGGGAAGTTCTTCTCTCCAAAAATCACAAATCACAAAAGATGCTTACATGTTACTCTTCTGAGCATAATGATTTTTCAAACTTTTGCAGGGAAAGAAATTCAAAAACTTAAGAAAATCAAGCTGAGTTGAACTAGTCTAAAGGCTTTGTATGTCAAAGACAGAGTACATATTAACACAATTCAGAGCTCTGTGGTTACTCAGATCATTGTGGTAGAGTTGGTACACAGCCTTCCCCTAGGCACTCATCCTTTGATTCCTAGGACCACCAGGGTCATGAAGAAAGAAGTCAGGCAAGTCTCTCCTTCTTCAGACACATGGATGGCAATAGGGCTAGTCCACTGATGTGACCACTAATCTTTAGTTATAGAAATAGTTATAGAATATAGAAATAGTTATAGAAATCTATAAATGTTTGTGTTCTGAGAATGCTAATAAGGATATTTTATTGGGAAAAAAAACCACACTCAGTGGTCAATAAGGTAATTAATCAGAGACCAGGGCTGTGGAGGAAAAAAACAAAAGAACAAGCTGGATGGGTCATCTCCTGGGGCCAACTAAACGTTTACACTGAACAGAGAGTATTCTGAAAGCCCCTAATCTAGACATGGCATGAAACAATTCCTCGAATAAGGTACAATTCTACCATTTCTCAGAAACATCTCTGAATGTCACCACAGTTTAACAGTTTAAACCTATAAATAAGTTTAAAAGATGGAAGATTACAGGAAAAAAGGTTAGACACAACAGGCTAAGTATTTTACTTTTGATTCTTCAGTGAACTGCTTTTTCCCCATTTCTTTTTCTTTTTCATTAAAATGAATGGCTCCTTACACTAGGGGATGGGGAGACATATTTGAAAATGAAGGTCATGTTAAAAAAAAAAGAAATGTTTCAAAAGGAAACAAAATGATTTGGAATAATCAAGAAATGTCATTAAATTGTTCCTATCCTTTTGGACCCAGGTATCCTACTATAAAAAGTATATGCCTAAGAAGGTCCAAGAGAGAAGAGTCCTATATGTAGCAAAACATTTATAGCAGCATTCTTTGGGCAGCAAAAATCATTGGAAACAAAAGTGGGAGCCTAGTGATTGGGGAATAGTTGAACAAATGGTATACATTAACATGAAATATTGTTGTACTTACACTTTCAAAAACCTGTTGAAGGAAGTGATAGAGAACAACAGTAGAACTAAAAGCACAACATATACAATGAAAGCAAGAGTGTAAAAGAAAACAACACTTAAATAATAATTCAAGTAATCATAATAGCCAATCTTGCCTCCTGAGGACTGATGGAACATACTCCTACTATGCTGCAAAGTAGTGGACTGCAGGTATAAAATGAGGCATGCAATGTCAAATATAGTCATTGTGTTTGTTTTGTTTAACTATGCAAGAGGACAAGAAAGAAAGAAAAAGAAAGAAAGAAAGAAAGAAAGAAAGAAAAGTAGGTAGGAAAAGAAAAAGGAAAGAAACAAGAAAGGAAGGTAGGGATAGCAGGAAGAAGAATGAATGGAAGAAGGGAGAAAGGGAGGAAGGATGGAAGGAAAAGAGGGAAGGAAGGATACAAATATTTATTAAGTGCCAGCTATGTGTGTCAAATGGACATCTAGGTGTTGTAATAGATAAAGAACCTGGAGTCAAGAACAAATCCTGTCTCAGACATTTACTATCTGTGAGATCATGGGCAAGTCACTTGACCCTATTAGCCTCAGTTTCCCCATCTGTAAAATGAGCTATAGAAGAAAATGTCAAACAATTCCAATAACTTTGTCAAGAAAACCTTCAAATTAGGTCAGATATGAGTGAAATGACTGAAAAAATAGTAACAAAAATGTTTCAGGTACTGTGCTAAGTGCTTTTATAAAATTATCTCCTTCTGACTTCACACTACTTTAAGAAACAGATACTATAATGATTCCCAATTTTACAGTTAAGAAAATGAAACAAATGTGTTAAAAGATTTTCTGAGGGTCACACAGCTAGTAAGTTTCTGTGAAATGGTAATACCATAAGGGGAAAAACAAAAACCAAAAAAAGCAGGAATAAAATACATTTTTTTTTAGTTTTTGCAAGGCAAATGGGGTTAAGTGACTTGCCCAAGGCTACACAACTAGGTAATTATTAAGTGTCTGAGGCTGGATTTGAACTCAGGTACTCCTGACTTCAGGGCCAGTGTTCTATCCACTGTGCCACCTAGCCGCCCAACAAAATACATTTTTAAAAAATGAAAAGCCCTTTCATAAAATCTAACCAGACAATTCTATCATTTTAAAAAGTCATAGTAGTTGTTACACAAACACAAAGATTAGACAGATGCAAACAGAACCAATTATATTCTAAATCTGTGAGTAATCTTTCCAGCACCAGACAAACTAATTAAAACCATGCTGGCCACTGTTCAATCATCTTCAAAAGATCTATCTCCTCACTACCATTCCCTTTCTCCTTAATGAAGTATCTTTATTAAATGGCTCACCACTGTTCACTTGTTCCCAACAGTCAATTAAATGCCCAGTCACATCCCTAGGCTAAATTCAAATTACCTTCTTTTAAAGTCCATTTGGTTAAGCCTGTCCTCTTGCTCACAGCATGTAGACTTCCATCCAAAGTTGAAACAAACAATAGGGTCTCAGGAAGGGTCACAGTGCTGGTGCTTCCAAAACTCTGAAAGGGCAGGGAGAAAACATATCATTAAGTCCCCTTCTTCATTTTGACTCATCAAAGACATAGATTCCCCCTGGCATACAGTAGGTGTTTAATAAATGTTTAGTGACTGAAAGTGGGGGGACCCTGTCCAAAACTCCATAAAAACATGAAATCGGTTTCACAAAGTGACCTCAATGGAGGGGATAAACTGAGATAGCTGCTGGTTAACAACCACTGGAGCAGAAGGGAGGAAAAGGTTCTCAGCTTCTCTAAATTTTCCCTGCCTAGATAAATGAGAATCATTTTGAAAAGGTCACAAATTTCAAGACTCTAATTCATTTATTAAGTGTTTGCTAGAACCTTACTCTTTTTTTTAGGTTTTTGCAAGGCAATGGGGTTAAGTGGCTTGCCCAAGGCCACACAGCTAGGTAATTATTAAGTGTCTGAGGCCGGATTTAAACTCAGATACTCCTGACTCCAGGGCCGGGTGCTCTATCCACTGGCCACCTAGCTGCCCCTAAAACCTTACTCTTACCAAGTACTTTGCTAAGCTCTGAACCACAGCCATAAAACCAGGAAGGAAGGTGAGAGAGAAGGGAATAAGCATTTATTTAGCCCCTACTATGCTTTTCCAAATATTATCTCATTTAATCCTCATAAAAGCCCTTCGAGGAAGGTGCTATCTTCTCCACTCCAGGCCCAGTACAGTTTCGTTGCCTCATGAAACCCTTCTCAGAAATATGGTTTTAGGGCAGCTAGGTGGCTCAGTGGATAGAGCACCCGGCCTTGGAGTCAGGGGTACCTGGGTTCAAATCCGGCCTCAGACACTTAATACTTACCTAGCTGTGTGGCCTTGGGCAAGCCATTTAACCCCATTTGCCTTACAAAAACCTTAAAAAAAAAAGCAAGTGAGAGGAAAAGACATGGAGGCATTGGCCTTCTCAAGAAATATGGTTTTAAATTCATGACATCAAATGTATAAGATTACAAAGGAATAAGAATATGATTTCCTCTCTCATCACATTCAACTTAGATCAATGTATACCAAGGAAACAATGTAAAGACTAACAGACTGCCTTCGGGGGGGGGGGGGGAGTAAGAATAGGGGGAAAATTATAAAACTCAAAATAAATAAAATCTTTCCAAAAAAAAAAGATTACAAAAGAAACCAGTAAATAACAATCAATTGCTACAGTCTATCTGTACAAATTAGAGATAGTAAGAGGAAATTTTTATTTCAAAGTAAAATTATAAGACATATTTCTAATTATTTGTTTTTGAGATATATAAAAGACCTATAAAGGAAAATGCTATCCGCTGCCAGAGAACAAATAAAATAGAAGTATGCATAGAGAGGTTTTTACACACACACATACCCTGGGTCAAATAGTAGTGCAGGGTAAGAAAAAAGGATGACAATTTTGTAACTTAAAATTTAACGAAAAATAGATAAAATTCAATTTTAAAATAGATGAAATTATAGCAAAATTATTAAAAATTATTTTTAAAATTCTTATGAAAATTGAGATAATTGATATGACTGGTCCTTCTTAAAACCATCTCTTAAGTGCAAGTTAAGCATTTTGTACATAGCATTTGCTACTCTGGGGGGATGTTACATAAAGGTGTCCCCTCCTTCAATAGCCAGGCCCAGGTTTCCCTTCTCCATGGAGCCTAAACTGATCCTCTCTCCTCCCCTATCCCCAGATCTTGATAGTTTTAAATGATCTTTCTAGTCTCAAAAATCTCATAACTTCGTTTTACAGTTAGCAGTTCCTAAATGTCTTATATCCCCATTAGCCTGCAAGATCTGTGCCTGATTTCATTTTTGTATCTCCCCCCAAGGCCTGACACAATGCCCAGCACAGAAAGGGAATTTAATATACATTTCATTTGAATCTGGACTCAAGAATAAATGAACCTTCAACATCCACCTATAACATTTTAATTAATTAGAATCACTAAGCACAAGTGTAATCTCATCATAAGGTGAAGTCTAAAAATGGTCTGTTGTATAAAAATGGCACCAGCATCATGCTACTGGTGGTAAGGAAACAAGAAATTCCTGCTTAGACTGAGGGGTTCTGAAACCACAGGTTGATCAATTATCCATGATTGGCTGATGAGATGAAATGAAACACATGGTTTTCTCAACTGTCAAAAAAAGGAAAAATGCTGTTTTGACAGATAAATAGAGATTAAGCAACTCAGAGCAAGCTGAGATGATTCAACATGATGTCCTCGGTGATATTAGAAACCACATCCCAACTGGCAGCTTCTGTTATTCTTTTAACCTTTTCCAGTTTTCCAGAACCTGGGAAAGTACAAAGAATTATGGGGCAGCACCAGATGTTCAGTAAGAAGTTTTTGGTCTTCATCATTTAAAGGAAAAAAAAACAACAAGCTTAAATAACCATTAGGAGGGTTAGCACAGTTATGAAGGACAGAATATAAACTCTTAGAGAAAGGAATATATCTGCTTGGCCTTTCAGGTATGGATCAATGTACTTGGAGTGATGTAGAGAAATGAACACTGGATCTGAAGTTCAAGGTTCAAATCCTAATAGCTACTGCTACCCTGATCTGGAACTTCTTTGGGTGCCAGTTCTCTCCTCTATAAAATAAAGGGTTTGGACTGATGTCTAAGTTTCTTGTTAAGTCTTGGTTCTGTGATTACCTATGCCTCATTTTTCATGTAATGGATTATATCACTTTAACTATAAAATAAGACTTTAGTCATTGTCATTGATAAACAGATTGCTCTCCCACTGACACTGACATAGCAACCAATCAATAAACATTTATGAAACAACTACTATGTGCCAGATACTGTATTGGCTTGATAATTATGTAAATGTAAGGAACATAATTAGAAAGAACATTCTGACTAAATCTTTTGATAGCTGTAAGTCTGTTCTGATTCATACTCTTCAATGAGCAGAGCATGTGGAGGATTGCCAGTCCTGCCTGGATGGGTAGTTTCCAGGAGAGAGCTATAGTATCACCAGGACAGATGTAGGAGGGAAAGTAGGGGAAAGGTAGTCAGAAAATCAGGCTTAGACTAACATTTCCCTAAGAGAAAAATCTTAGTCGTCATAGAAGTAAGAGCACCACATTCAGCATTCTCTCCTACCAAATAAATGTAGTATAATGGGAAAAGGGCATTGGGAGACTGGTTCACTTACTATCAGACTTTAATTTCTCAATGTCCCCATCAATTGATTCAAATGGCCTTCAAGGAAATTTTAATGCTAAATTAAATGGGTTCCAGAGCAAAAGTCCTAAGGCAAAATGCATTATTTGGGCTTCAAACAAAGGAAAGATGGTCCCTAGGGTCAGAGTCAGAGATGAGAGGGATGGATCATAAGACACAAGTGCTACAGAGAAGGCAAATGACCTTCACAGTATCCGAAATGAAGAAAGGTCTATTTATTTTACTGAAAAGCTACCAGAAAATTGTACCAGGTGTAATACAAAGAATCCCAAATTGGGAATCAAGGGATTCAGATTCAAATATATGATTGATTGCTTACTACTATTTGATCCTGGGGCAATTATTTTAGCCTTTCTGAAACTCAATTTTCCTCATACATCAAATGGGCATACTACTACTCACCCTGAGATGCTATGAAGAAAGCTCTTCATAATCTTTAAAAGAGCTCCTTGAAAGAAAGTCATTAATGATCACCACCATTTTTGTGCAAAGATCCTTCATATCCTATTAACTTCGAATCCAGGGTTGGTTTCTAGAGGGTATAGAATAGTGCTTAGTACAATACCTAGTAGGTGCTTAATGTTTATTGACTAACTTGCAAGGGTTTTACAATTTCATTTCATTTACCTTTTTAATTAGATTTCATTAAACAGTCTTTGGGGTGGTTACAAACTACTCCCCTCTACCATTATACAGCTATCACCCTCAATAGAATGAATTTTGCTTGAAGACAGGGACTATTTAATTTTACATTTCTATCCCTAACACCTAATATAGTAAGATACATAATAGGATCATAATAAATGCTGGCTGGATTATATTCAATTATATTGATAACTAAATGGCAAGGCATGGTTAAGTTTACCTATATTCTCTGATAGTCGTGGTTGATCTCATCATCTGCTAGTTTAGACTTGTAGTTTACTGAATTCTAGTAAAGGGAGGGGGAAAAAATCATAATCCAATTGTCCTATGAATGTTTCCTAAAAGAAGATCAAAGATGATTCACTGAGAAGAGTCCTGAATTCAAAATGTGACCTTTGACACTTATTAACTGTCAAATCAGTTGACCTTTATTAGACTCAGTTCTCTTATCTGTAAAATGGAGATAATATTATGGCTGTTGTAAAATAAAATGAAATACTATTTGTAAAGCAAACTTTAAAGTGCCATATAAATAACAGCTACTGTTATTGTTATTTCATATTCTCTATAAAATATTCTAACATAAAACAAAGTTGGCATCTTAAAACAGTAAAAGGGAAACTAATGAATCAAGATGAGCAGGAGGTGGTCCAATGAATAGAATGCTGAACCTAGAGTCAGAAAAGACTCCTCTTCTTTAGTTCAAATCTGACCTCAGACATTTTGCCAGCTGCATGACCTTGGACAAGAAATTTCACTATTTGCCTCAATTTCCTCATGTGTCAAATGAGCTGTAGAAAGAAATGGCAAACCACTCCAGTACCTTTGCCAAGAAAACCTCAAATGGAGTCACAAAAAGTGAGACATGACTATCACAAAAAACAAGACATGACTACCACAAAAACAAAATTAATTAGGACCTAATAAAAAGTAAAGAAACACATAAAGCTCCAATCTAGCAAATGTGGTATATAGTTTAAAAAACAATTTTCTCCCTATGTCATTAGAGAGGTCTCAAGGTCTCAAGACTGCAGGCACAGAATATTTCACACTTTGAACAACACAATTGTTGGATGGATTGATTTTGCTTATTTGTTACAGTAGAGAGTTCTGTAGGGTGGTAGGAGACAGAATAATTGAAAAATGGTTGTTATGATCAAAAAAGAATAGAAGAAAGAAGCAGACAAGGGAAGCCCTACTTATTCTATTTCCTCTCTCTGGATCTGAGTCTCATTCTTTTCTTTTCTTTTTTCTTTTTCTTTCTTCCTTCCTATTTTTTTTAAATGCAAAGGGTGTCTTAGATGGCTTAAATCCCTTTCTAGCTCTAAAAGTTCCTGATTCTGGCACTTCCCAATGCTCTCAGCACAGTGCCACTAGTTTATTTATGACATGTGTGGCTTACACATTATAAGCCCGGCTAAAGCACATTCACGTGATTAAAAGATAGAGGAAAGACCAAATAGATAGGCTTACACTGACTGAGCTGTTGTTTCATTTCTGACCATCCTCAAATCCTTGTATAAATAAATATGGCAATCAATTAATCAATAAATAAATATGGCAAAGGTTTTCTCTAGGATTCAATTTCATTCTTCAGGACTTTCACAGAAGCCCTGCCTCTTCCGTAGAAATAAAAGTCTAATTTTAGCCCCAAATTCTGGGAAACAACTGCCATGGTGATTGCTTAATACAAACAAGTCTTCAGTCGGCAAACAGAATTGGCCCGGATGTCTAAGGCTTTGACCAGTGTTAGGTTCACCAGTGAGATTGATCTTTCTTTACAATTCTTATGATATCCAAGAGAGTTTGGTCAACAGTAAAATGCGGGGTAGAAAAGTCAAAGGAACAGAACTGAGTCAAAGCTTTGAATTTGCCAAGTTAAGAGACTGCTGAGAGATTTGTAGAGAGCAGTTTTATGTGAGTAAAGAGGTTGAAAACCAGGCACCAAGGGATTGAAAACTAAGAGGGAGGAGAGAAAGTGGAAGCAGTTTTTTTTTCCCCAAGAGTTTGGCTATTGAAAGGGAGGAGAGAATTCAGACAACAGCCCGAGGGAATAGTGCTAAAGGTCGGTTGTTTGTTTACTTTTTGAGGGTAAACTTGGGAAAATTGGGAGGCAGTTAGGAGGGAGGGGCAGTTAGAGAGAAAATGTAGATTAGGAAAAGAAAAAGGTAATAATAAGCTGGATAAATGAGGAGGGAATGCTATCAAGGTAACAAGTAAAAGGGTTGAGGGAAGCTAGGTGGCTCAGTGAAGAGAGTACTGGCCCTGGAGTCAGGGGGACCTGAGTTCAAATCCAAACACTTGATACTTACATAGACTTTGGACAAGTCACTTAACCCTGTTGCCTTGAAAAAAACAAAAAAAAAACAAGTAGAAGTGTTGGTCTTGAAAAAGAGAAGAGATAATGGGTCACCACATGTGTTGATGGTAGTGGAGGAGGATTTTTAAGACTAAAAAGGGGGAGAAGAGGGTTGTCATGGTCTTTTATTTTCTCAGTAAATCTAAGATTCAATCCTCTCTTAAAGTAATACAAGGAAGAGAGCTATAAGAGATTTGGGAAGAGATTTAAAATGTCCCCTGTGAGGAATAGAATATAGAATTTAATTATTTATTAAGAATTTATTAATTTTTTATTAATTAATTATTAAGTGTTAAAGGACTATCTATCCTATAGCTGAAAAGACCAAGTTGAGATGAAATAACTTAAATTCCGTAGTGGGCCCATGAAGCAAGATTATGTGATTTTCTTTTGTGCAATTCAGCAACTTGTGAGAAGGAACAGCTGTCTATGTGACCTTGGGAAAGCCACTCCTAACCATTATTTAATTTGTAAAATGGTGAGGGAGGGATGGAAAGGGGGAAGGGATGGGGCACTAAAGTTGTGGTGGTGGTTGGAATTTACAGTTCTAACAGCAATTTATCAAGGTTCCTTCTAAAATTCTTTCAAATTTATGTAATTGTTGATCCATTGGCTTCAGTGCACAGACATGAACACAATATTCTGGAAGGTTGTTCAACCTCTCTTGTTTAGAATATCACCTTAAAGGTAGCCTTAAACTCCATTAGTACTTGTGGTTGACAAAAACATGACAGAGTGAGGATTATATATATTCCAATTTTTAAAATTAAAATTAAAAGTTGTTTTAAAAATATCTATCTCTTAATCCCTCAATCTGCTTCACTTACTTCCAACTGGCCTACCTATCCAAAGTTTTAGTCCTCCTATCATGGAGCACCTAGGTGGTGCAATGGATATAGGATTAGGCCTGAAGTCAGAAAGACCTGAGTTCAAATTCAACATCAGATGCTCACAAGCTGTGTGACCCCAGGCAAGTTACTTAAACTATTTGCCTCAGTTTCCTCATCTGTAAAATGAGGTTATTAATAGCACCCACCTTGATTAGAGAAATGCAAATTAAAACACTCTGAAGTACCATTTCTTTCCTATCAGATTGGCTAATAGGACAGAAAACAAAATAATAAATGTTGGAAGGGATGTGGGAAAACTGGGACACTAATGCATTTTTGATGGAATTGTGAACTGATCCAATCCTTCTGGAACAATTTGGACCTATGCCCAAAAGGTTAAAAAACTATGCATATCTTGGATCCAGCTATACTAGGTCTGCATCCTAAAAAGGACATAAAAAAGGGAAATGGACATACATATACAAAAAATACCACTCTTTTTGTGGTACAAAGAATTGGGAATTGAGGGAATGCCCATCAATTGGGGAATGACTGAAACATTTGTGATATATGAATGTACTGAATTGAAGAGCAGGCAGATTTCAGAAAAAACTGGAAAGAGCTACATGAATTGATGCTGAGTGAGGTGAGCAGAACTAGCAGAACATTATACAGTAACAACAACATTGTATGAAGATCAGCTAGGATAGACTTAGCTCTTTTCAGCAATACAGTGATCAAAGAATTCCAAAAGGGCCATCCACATCTGAAGAAAGAACAGTGGAATCTGAATGTAGATCAAACACACTATTTAAATTTTGTTTTATGCTTTTTCTTTCTCATGGTTTTTTCCTTTTGTTCTGATTCTACTTTTACAACACAACTAATATGGAAATATGTTTAACATGATTGTGTATGTATAACCTATTTCAGATTGCTTGCTGTGGGAAGGGGGGGGGAAGAGAGAGAGGAAGAAAATTTTACAAAAATGAACGTTGAAAATTATCTCTACATGTAATTGGGAACAAATGTACTATTAAATTTAAAATTTTTTTTAAATTAAAAAAGAGTACTCACCTCCCAGGATTTTTGTGGAGATCAATTATAATAAAAATTTTAAGGTGTTAAGCACATATGGAAAGTGCCATATATATATATGGTTGTTGTTGTCTTTTTTTTTTTAAGAACACACAGCAAAACACCAAGTCATCAGGAAACCACCATATGTTTCCTTCTCATTAACAGAACTACTAGTCCTCTTAACAGGAAAGTCAACAAATTTGTCAACTGACTGCAAAGTTTGCTCTGGACCTAAGCCACAATTGCAAAGTGGGAAAGGGCAAGCTTTAACTGGTTTCCAAAACAGGGAAAGTGTAACTTGCATCTTTGTTGATTTTGGTCTGGGATAATTAACTACTTCCCAAGACAGGTGCAAGACTAGAGTTCCAGAGTGGTTCATTTTTCATTTGTTAATGAAGTTGATAACAATTTCAACCGAACATTTTCTATACTGAGTTGTATTTAATTTATTTTTTTAAACACTCTCCAATTATATTTTTAATTAGGTTCTAGGATTTCAGCTAAAAGCTTGTGGCCAGTTGGGTTGAGAGTTTGCAACCTCTGGGAAACAGCTATTTTCAAAATGTTTTATCTCTTAACATTCTTAAAAATTGTTGAGGACCTAAAAGAACTTTTGTTTATATGGGTTATATCTATCAATATTTACTATATTATAAATTAAAACAAAAATTTAATATTAATTCATTTAAAATATCAAATAAAGGGGCAGCTGGGGGGTGCTCTGGAGTCAGAAGGACCTGATTTCAAATTTGACTTCAGACACTTAATACTTAGTTATGTGTCCTTGGGCAAGTCACTTAACCCCATTGCCTTGCAAAAAATAAATAAAAATAAAGTTATTATATGTTAGCACAATAATATTTTAAGAAAATAATTATTTTCAAAAAATTTAGTGAGAAGTCTTGTATTGTTTTGCATATTGTTGCAGATCTCTGTTTTGTCTGATTTAATATCATATATCTCAGTTCTGCTTCTGCAATCAATTCTTTTCAATGTTTTCTTAGCTGAAAAAAATTTAGGCTCACAAAAATATGTAATTGGAAAAGGGAGTATTTGATTAAGGCAAATAATCTTAATCTCACCATGAAAAAATTAAGAAGTGGGGAAAAGGGCACCTTATCTGTATCAGACCTGAAATATAAGTCATCAAAACTATGTTATTGGTTTAAAAATAGAAAAGTTTTATGCAATAAGAAATGAGGTGGCTAGGTGGCGTAGTGGATAAAGCACGGGCCCTGGAGTGAGGAGTACCTGAGTTCAAATCAGATCTCAGACACTTAATAACCTAGCTGTGTGGCCCTGGGCAAGCCACTTAACCTCATTTGCCTTGCAAAAACCTAAAAAAAAAAAAATTTGGAACAGGCATATTTCAGAAGAATCTGGAAAGACTTGTTCAAACTGATACAAAGTGAAGTGAGCAGAACCAGAAAAACAATATACACAATATTAGTGGCTTTGATGATCAACCCAGCTCTTCTAAGCAACACAGTGATCTAAGACGAGTATAAACAACTCAAAAGGAAATGCTATTTATACACAAGTAAAGAACTGATAGACTATGAATGCAGATTGAAGTATATTTTCTTCAATTATTCTTTTTCATACCAATTTTTCCCTTTTATCTTTTTCTTCTTCCACAACTTAGACTAATATAGAAATATATTATATGTGATAGCACATGTGTAAACTATTATTAAACTACCTAACATTTTCAGAACAGGGGAGGGGACAAAGGGAGGAAGAAAAATTTGGAACTCAAAAGCTTGTAAAAATGAATGGAAAATTTTTTATATTATTTAACTGAGAAAAAATACAATTAAAAATAGAAAAGTTGATCAATGTAACAGATTATGTACATAATGCTTATAAGCAACCAAACATAGCAGCATAATAGTATTAGATGTTATACCCAAGGACTCTAAGGATTCACTATTTGACAAAAACTAGTGGGAAAAATAAAAGCAATATGACATTAATTAGATTTATCTCAAAAGCTAACACTATATATATATATATATATATCCTAATAAACTATAAGTGATTTTGTGATCTAGATTTAAATTCAAGGATTAAAAAAGGAGATAACTTTCACAGCTATGAAAAAGAGATTTCTTGCCTAAATAATGAATAGAAAGGGGGCGGCTAGGTGGCATAGTGGATAAAGCACCAGCCTTGGAGTCAGGAGTACCTGGGTTCAAATCCGGTCTCAGATGCTTAATAATTACCTAGCTGTGTGGCCTTGGGCAAGCCACTTAACGCCCTTTGCCTTACCAAAAAACAAACCTAAAAAAAATAATGAATAGAAAGGAACAGAGGAGATAAAGTAGGCAACTTTGAATACATAAATCAAAATGATTTGGCACAAGCAAGATCCAAAGCAGGTTTAGAAGAGAAGCAGTGAAATAAGGGGGGCTTGAAATATTTGAGGTAAATTTCTCTGATAAACAGGAAGAAGTTGATAGAAATACATGAGTAATAGTTATCCCCAATAGATAAGTGGTCAAAGAATGTGGACAAGAAGAAATGCAAGCTGTCAGCAATCCTAAGGAAGAATATACCAAATCATTAGTAATAAAATAAAATGCAAACTAAAAATAACAGAGTTTCTACCTCATACCCATCATTTTGGCAAAGATGACCAAAAGAAGGGACAGCAAGGTAGCACAGTGGATAAAGCACCAGCCCTGGAATCAGGAGGATCTGGATTCAAATGTGACCTCAGACACTTAATAATTACCTAGCTGTGTGTCCTTGGGTAAGTCACTTAACCCCATTGCCTTGCAAAATGCAAAACAAACAAGCAAACAAAAAAAAGAAACAGATAAGATGACCAAAAGAAAAAAGTGGAAATTGTTGGCAGAGCTAAGGGAGGAAAGGCACACTAATATACCACTGGTGGAGCTGTGAGTTTATCTAACCATTCTAAAAAGTAATTTGGAACCAAACTGATTTTGACTCAACAATTCCACTACTATGTATACTCTAATATGATCAAAGGCAGGGGAAAAGAATCTAGATACACAAAATTTTGACACACAAAGTAGATGACCATCAATTGGGGAACAACTAACAAATTATGACATAAGAATCTAATAGAATATTGCTGTGGTCTAGGAAAAATACTAATAGCAAATATTTACAAAGTATCTTAATATGTGAAGAGCTTTACATATATCATATCACATAATCCTCATTTAAATTAAAAAAAAAGGACCTTTTCAAACCTAAAAGAACATTGGGTGAACTACTGCAGAGTGAAGAGCAGAATCAGGAGACCAGTTTAAAAAAATGACTATAGCATTATAGAAAACAGCTGTGAAAGACAAGAATTGGAAAAATGAAAAAACTAATCAGGATTATAGAAGACTAATGAAACATACTTTTCAACTCATCGTAAAGAGGTGATGAACCTAAGGGACAAAATGAGGCATATATATATATATATATTGAGAATGTGTGTATTTGATTTTTTTTTTTGCTTGTTGGTTGGGGGAGAGGGTTATGGGAGAAAATGGATAATGACAGCAAAACCACCACTACCTCAAAAAAAAAGGGGAAAAAGAGGATTCAAATGGAATCAAAGGGAGCAAGAGGTTCAGAAGGAACAAAAGCAGGGCAATGTGGGAACTAACAGGTCAAAGCTAAACTAGAACTTTTTAAAAAGCAAGCTTACTTAATAGAGAGTCATGGTTTCATATGCAATCCCCTTTTGCTATTTTTTTTAGTTTTTTTTGCAAGGCAAATGGGGGTTAAGTGGCTTGCCCAAGGTCACATAGCTAGGTAATTATTAAGTATCTGAGGTGGAATTTGAACTCAAGGTACTCCTGACTCCAAGGCCCCAGGGCCGGTGCTCTATCCACTGCACCACCCAGCTGCCCCTCCCTTTTGCTATTTTTTTAAAATAGGGAATATAAGTGTTGTTGATATCTGACAAATTCATAATAAAAAGGAAAAGAATGAAAATGAAAATCCTTCCCTTTTGTGCAGAAAGACATATGACACAGGAAATTTTGAGAATTAAGTAGCAAGATCTTATACTGGTCAACTTTCCCTATTTCAGCCAAACTGCCCCCCCCCCCCCAATTAAAGATCTCTCAACAAAAAGGAAGGGCTTAGGAGGTTTCAAGTTTGGGCAAGTTGACGAGTTATTTCCCCTTTCTGGGCTTGTTTCTTGATTTGTAAAATGAGGTTAGAAAGGATGTTCTCCAAAGTACCTCCAGCTTTGAATTCTATGATCCTAAGGAAAAATAGGACTTGATAACTTCTGTAAAAGTGGCAGAGGACCATGAGTGTGGATGGCATGGGTTACATACTTTGTCAAAGAGTCATCAAATCTTTTGTTTAGCTGGTTTTTGTTTCTTGCTTTTTGTTACAAGGGAATGTTCAGTGGGGGTGAAGGCAGTGGTAAGTTGATGTGTCCATAAATGACTATGATATTTTTTAAAAAATCATTGGTATCCATCCAACTTCTTTTTATAGAAAAGTGGTACTGGTTAAGCGAGAATCAATTTTTTCCTGTTTAAATTCTCAGAGCAACAGTGCCTTGTTAAGTTAGACATAAAACATCTGATCCAACCATCTCTCTACAATATATTACAGTCTATGAAATACTATCTTGGAATTAAAAAAAATACCAAATGCTCCAGTTTACAATGAAGTATCTACAGCCAGGTGCACATTAATCACTGTCTTCATCTGCAATATGTCCCCAGTCTTATTCTATAGATTAAACACTATGAGATAAACCTTAGACTGAGACACTTGTACAGACTTGCTTGCCAGAGTCTACCTGTTTAAAGTAAAATAATTTAGATAAATTCCCCAACAAGAGGGAAGGGAAAGGGAAATATTTATAAAGTGCCTATTGTGCACTAATCACAATTCTACATGCATATATAGTAAGTTGTAGATCTTTTCTCCCCCATAGCCACAACTTCCCCTTCACCCAAAGTCACACCCATTCCATCTCTTTTCATCACTATACACCCATCTTCCCCTCCCCCCTTTCTGCTCTGGAGTAGGTCTCTCAGGAGGGTTATGACCTAAACTAAACATAGATATAGCATTGACATCTGGGCAGAGGACTCCTCCATCTATCTGTATCATACCCAAACCCTACCATCCCCACCCCCATCATCACCTCATGGCTACAACCTCAGCTGGTTCTATTCCTAATGAATCTTCCAGTACCATCCCAGTGGATGATGAGACCCACCTCCACCCTTTTCATTTTCAGTGGAACAAAGTGAGCATAGAATGAGTGGACATGAATCTGCATCACAGTTCTCATTCCATTATCCTTCCCCCAATATACACCCCTCTTTTAAAGTTCCCTATACTATCCATGCCACCACCATCCTCCTAGTCATCTAGTTTCACAACCTTAGCACCATCTTCAACTCCTTACTCTCTCTCTCACCCAAATAATTGAAGCCATTGCTAATCTTGTTTCTACCTCTGACAATATCTTTTGCACCTATCTGTTCCCATCTCTCTACTCAGAAGTTCAGACCTTCAGTACTTCTGCCTTATGTCTCTCCTCACTCCCAGTTGCCAAATCCTAATGGCCAAAGTGATTTTCTTTCAGCTCTAGTCTAACCATGTTACTTTCCTCTTTAATAAAATTCTACTGTGTCCCTATTGACTCTAAAGTGAAATATTTAATCTTTATCTGATTCATTTAAATTTTTTAATTTTTCAGGGGGGGAGGGGAGGGGAGAATAGGTAATAGAAGAGAGGGAAGATTGTGGGAGAGGGTACTCAGATACAGTACACTTCTGAGCAGGGACTGGGTGAAAGGAGAGAGACAATAGAATAAATGGGAGTGGGAAGGAATAGGGTAGAGGGAGATACAGCTAGTAATAGCAACTGTGAAAAAATACTGAAGCAACTTCTTTCGTGGACTTCTGATAAAGAAGGCAACTCTGACAACAGACTGAAGGACATTTTTTTCTCTCTCACTCTTCTTGAGGTTTCTCATCCTTTTGGGGAGGAGGGGGGTTTATGATTACTCTCACAGATTATTGTAATAATATAAAATAAATAAAATTAATTACTTTAAAATTTTAATTTTATACTTTCTAATATATTTTGATCTAAAATTAATGCATTTAAATAATTATGAAAAAATGTTCTGATAGTGGAGTCAATTAAAGTGGTTTGGAAACCACTGCCTAAGGTAATTACTAGCCCAATCTGATTATTTTACAGATGTGCAAACCAAGGCTCATAGAGTCTTTTCTAAGATCACCTAAGTAGTTGATAGCAGTCAGGTCTTAAAAAGATCTCCCCACTAATAATCTATTGCATCTTTCATTAATAAGACACTGCTTTTCTACTGTGTTGGTAAGGGAGCTCTTAGAATAGGAAATATCAATACAGAACCAACTCATCTATGCATAGCAGGTATTTTAAATATATCTAATGAATTGAGTTGAAGTCCTAGGGAATGGACTGGGATCCCATGAAGTTAAGTGATTTACCTAGTTTCACATCTAATAAGTGTCAGAGTCTGGATTTGAACCTAGGTATTGGTTCCAAGTACAGTACTCTATCTACACTTTGCCATGTTGCCTCCCTATTATACTGAATAATGACTCTGGAATGACAGGGTCAAAATACAACAGGACTAGAATCTTCATCACTACCAAGGAGATTCATAGATTTTTGACTGAGGGCTCTCTCTCAAGACTGACCTTGTGTGGGTTGGACTAGATGGTCCCTAAGATTATTTCCAAGTCTCTCTGCAATTCTGTGATTCTATGATTCTTTCAGATGATACTAAAATTCAAAATTTTATGAATTCTCCAAAGACCTTGAAGATTCCAATGGTCATTTCTGTAGATTAGGGGCATTTTTAAAAAATTGTTTTGGGCACAGTGGATAGAGTGTCAGCAGTGGAGTCAGGAGGACCTGAGTTCAAACATGGACTCAGACACTGTGTGATCTTAGGCAAGTCACTTAACCCCAATAAGAGATACTACTTGAGACTTCAGAAAAGTGAAAAAACTTAGTATAATAGATTTAAATAGAGCTAGAAGGGATTTCAAAGGTCATCTAGTCCATACCCTCACTTTACAAAGGTGGGAACTGAGACACGCAGCTTAATTAACTTGTGCAATATTACAGAAGGGAGCATCAGAGGTAATATATGAATATAGGTCTTTTGATTCTGGAAGCAGTGTTCTTTCTACTTTAATCAAAATTTTAAAATAAAAAACAAACAAAAAAACTCTCTCCCACAATGCTTCCTGAACTCCCCAAGTCATGACAATAAAAATGTTTGATGGTGAAGATGGCTGCACCAGTTGCCAATCTTGTTGATGGAAGCAGGTCAGTTTTTTTGAAGATGGTGCCAGGCTGACGCACATTACTGAATAGTACAGAACAATTGCCCATGAACTGCAAGGGCCATTTCAATGACAAACTGTAACCTGACTTAAATTTATTGTAGCAGTATAACACACTGCTTCCTGAAGGAACACCAGGCTAATTGCAAAAAGAATAGAAAGATGATCAAGTCTGAACATTGACTCATTTCCAATGACTGCAGCCTCCTCCTAAAACTTTAACTGAAAATCTTACAAAGAACCCTTTTAAAATTTTTATGAAAATTCACAGAAGAGAACAGATGGAAGTTCAAATAAGGAAGGCAGTTTTATAATTTCTGTAAAAAATTAATAAAATACTTTAAAAAACAAACTATTTAACAGAAGTTTAAATCCTCTCTTCTGTCCTCTGTATATTGAAATGTTCACATTTATTATTTAAGTTACTAACAAAAAAGTATGTGTGTATATGTATATATTTTCATATATATATATATATATATATATATGTATATATATATATATATATATATATATATATATATATATATACACACATTTATATATAGAGAGAGACAATACTGGAATAGAGTACTGGATCTGAGTTTAAATCTGGCCTCAGTCACTTACTAGCTGCATGATCCTAGGCAAGTCACAATCCTACTTGCGTCAGTTTCTTCATCTGTAAAATGAACTAGCAAAAGAAAAGGAAAATCACTCCAGCATCTTTGCCAAGAAAACTCCAAATGAGGTCACAAAGAGTTGCACATAACTGAAATCACTGAACATTAACAAAAAATATAATTCTACACAATCAGGTTATTGCAGTTTAGCAAGAAAGCATTTTGATTTCCCAACTTTCTTCTGAGAGGCAAAATTTAAAAAACTCTACTTCAGTTGTTACCTAGCTAAGCAGACATGTGAACGAGCCAGTTTCTCAGAAGGGTAGAGTAAGGAAACAAAGTCTATAAGGTTGATAGAGCTTGGACTCTGACAGAGAAGACTGGAGAAAGAGGAAGTAGACAAAAAAGTACTGGGCAGCAATGTGGACTGCCCAGTTTTATCAAGTTTAGAAGAGGAAACAGAAATAGGAAAGAATGACCAATATGGAGGAGGCAAAACCCTGAATTCTAGGAAGGGGCCCCCATATCCCAGTCACCAAAAACAGTAGAATGCCTTCTGGGGGAGAGGGAGGAAGAATGGGGCTGATTATAGGCAGCAGGTTACCATTAGAGTTGGAGTGCTGCCCCAGGTTACCAAGGACAACCAAGCTGATGATCAGTTTGAATTTATGACATGAGTTGAGCCTAAAGAAGGGAGGGGAGGGAGAGATTCAAAAGGAGAGAAGTAAGAAGGGCAAAATGAAGGAAAAAACTGTTCTCATAAGCTGAAGTCTTCAAGGAACTGTCCCTGGGAAGAGGGACTAAAAATAGCACCTACCTCCCAGTTGATGTATAGATTAGATAATATTTGTAAAGCTCTTTGTAAACCTTAACGTATTATATAAATGCTAGCTATAATAAATGTTAATTTATTATTAACAATAATATATTCTGAAAGTAAATGCTAAGAAGCATATTTTGAAAGCTTGATGTAGATATGTGATTTTCTTAATGTTAACACTCCCTCCCACAGAAAAGATGGAATCCCATTCAAATCTTACTCTATGCAGTTTGTTCATGTCTTTCTGTAAAGAAGCCCAGTTCCACCTGGGCTCCACTCAACAACCTGAAGTCTTTCTGTAGATCTCATGATCTCAGCTAAGAATATGATATTGTGTAGATAACCAAGATTACACAGGATGTCCATCCGGCACATCTCACTCTTACTAACCCATTTTTTCTGGCACAAATCTTTCTTATGGTATCTTCCATGCCATTTCTCCTAAATCTATGCTAAAGATGGTGTACTAGAAGCCACTGAGTATATAAGACAGAGTCTCTGCACTCATATAATTTTGAGAGGCAGCTCAGTGGACAGGGTACTGGGCTTGGAGGCAGGAAGACCTGGGTTCAAATCTCACTTCAGTCATTTATTAGTTACATGACCTAGAAAAGGGAAAGGGAAAAGAATAAACATTTATAAAGTTACTAATATGTACCACATTATGCAATACAAATATTTTAATCATTTAATATTATATCATATTTATTTAATATTATACCATTTGATACTCACAACATGCAAGGTAGATGCTATTAATACCCTCATGTTACAGTTGAGGAAATTGTGGCCAAGAGATTGATTGACTTGTTGGTCAATTAAGTGCTAGTCAATAAACTGATCATAGCTAGTAAATATCTATGGCCAGGTTAGAATTCAGGTCTTCCAGCCTCCAAACCCAGAACTCTAAACACTGTGTCACTCACTTCTCAGGCAAGTCATTTAACTTCTGTCCCTCATTTTCCATATCTGTAAAATTCACACTTGCCAGGCTATAGGTTCCCTTCTAGTTATTCTAGTATTCTATGATTCTAAGAGATAAAAAGATATTCCCACAATAATAGTACAGGGTGAAACTTGTAAGATAGGGCCAAGAAGAAGGTGTTTTTTTTTTTAAGTAGTCTGGAGGGGTGGCTAGGTGGCGCAGTGGATAAAGCACTGGCCCTGGAGTCAGGAGTACCTGGGTTTAAATCTGGTCTCAGACACTTAATAATTACCTAGCTGTGTGGCCTTGGGCAAGCCACTTAACCCCACTGCCTTGTAAAAACCTTAAAAAAATCATTTAAAGTATTCTGGGAATTCAGAGGAAAAATTGTTTGTGGATACTGTGGAAATGGATATTATAAGAGGCTTCCCAAATGATATAACAATATAAGGACATATTGAGCTTTAAGGAATGCATTAGCTTTCAAACCATGGAGATTCAGAGAATTAAAACCTTCTAGGTAAAGGGAACAACATGGCCAAAAAATGCAGAGAGAGGAAAGAACAGGATATATGAGAAATTAGCCTGGGAGTTCCTACAATAGTAATGCCTCACTAGCCTAGCCCACAGACAGAACTAGGAAGGAAGCATAATTAGAGGAACACAGAGTTGGGAAGGACCTTTGAAGTCACTTAATCCAATCCATTTCTGAAAAAAAAGCTCTCTTTATAGCACACCTGATACATGACCAGCCTAATTGGGTTTCCAATTAGGAGGTAGAACCCAATTCTCCCAAGGATTCTCATTCTACTTTTGAATAACTATTTGGCCTAAATCTGTTTTTGTCAATGATGATGTTCAGTCATATCCAACTTTTCATGATCCCATTTGAGATTTTCTTGGGAAAGATACTGGGTTAATTTGCCATTTTCTTCTCCAGCTTATTTTATAGATGAGAAAACTGAGGTAAAGAGAGCCAGGTGCCAAGTGACTTGCCAAGCTTTTGTCTGCAGCCAGATTTGAATTCAAGAATATGAATCTTCCTGACTTCAGACCAGATTTTCTATCCACTGCTGCACGTAACTACCCAATTTGCCAGTGTCAACCCTGTGCCCAATACTCTTAGTTCTGCCCCTTTAATCTCTGGGCATTTGACTTCTTGGTATTTCTTAAGGCCTCCTGAGCCTGGCCATCTGCCCTACAGTTGAACTTAAATATGGACAATCTCCCCCAGTTAGAGTATGAGATCCTTGAGTGAGAACTATCTGGTTTGGTTTGGTTTTTTTTCTATTTGAACCCCAAGCACTTAGCATCCTAATAAATGCCTTTCCCTTCATTCATCCATTGAATGAGTGTGACATATAGATTGTCTATCTGTTATCCCTGTAAAATAACTGGTTCGCTTCTTAATATGTTCAATATATCTTTTTTTTAAATAAATTTTGGCTACATATCTTGCCTTTAAATCAACCACACTTCTTCATAGCTTTCAAAATCAAAGTGAGGGAAAGGGAAGATAGAGTTTGTCAATGCCACAAAACATTAAGAAAGGTCTGACATTGTCCATATATTCCCACCTCCATATTTCTCCACTATAAAAAAGAAGCAGAAATTCCCTCCCCTATTTTTCTGGAGTAAGTTTGGCATTCTAAGTTCATAGCATTCAGTTTCAGTTGTTTTGTTATTGGAACATTGTGGATAGGGCACTGGAGTCAGAAAGACCTGAATTCAAATCCTGTCTCAAACACTTAAACCATTTGAGAGGCTCTAGTCGTTGTTGTTGTTGTTGTTGTTGAGATGTATAAGTCATATCCAACTCTTCATGACCCTGTTTGGAGTTTTCCTTGACAAAGAAACTGGAGTGGTTTGCCATTTCCTTCTCTAGCTCTTTTTATAGATGTGGAAACTAAGGCAGACAAGGTAAAGTGTCACACAGCTAATAAGTGTCTGAGGCGAGATTTGAACTCAGGAAGATAAACTCAGGACTCTATCCACTGTACCATCAAGTAACCGTCATTGAGTGAAACTCTAGGCAAGTCACTTAACATTTCTCAGTCTCAGGTTCCTTATCTATAAAATGAGGACAATAATAGCATCTACCTCACAGGGTTATGAGGATAAAATGAGATAACGTAAGGGGTAGCTAGGTGGCACCAGACCAGGAGTCAGAAGGACCTGAGTTCAAAGCCAGCCTCAGACACTTAATAATTGCCTGGCTGTGTGACTTTGGGTAAGTCACTTAACCCCATGGTCTTACATTTTTAAAAATGAGGTTTGATATATATATATATATATATATATATATATATATATATATATATATATATATATGTATTACACAGAAATACACATACACTCAAACATACAGCATTGAAGTCAAATAATATGGATATAGCTTTCCAGAATGCTCTGATAAATTTACAATTCTCTCCTTTCCACCATATCTTTTATGTCATATTTTTTCATAAAATTCATTGTACATAATATGATATAATCTATTCACACCTACTCTGCATTGCCCTTTGCATAACCCAAATTGTTGATTACTCAAAGAGTTTGGTATTCCATGATTCATAGCCATATAGCTTCCTCAGAAAAAAATATTAATATTAAAAAGGTTGTTTTCATTTTAGGGAAAAGTATGGGATGATTAAAGTGCTGCACAATTTTCTGAATGCAATCTGGCCTGTTCCTCCTATTAAACCCATTCAAACTATCCAAAGGTTTCTTTCCAAACCAAGACAAAATAATGAAATTTATCTAGAAGTACAAATAATAAAGAATCTCAAAGGAAAAATGAAAAAAAGTGAGAAGGAAGGGGACCCTTAGTATGACCTAACAGTCATACTACCCTACAAAGTAAAAATTATGAATACTATTTGGATTGGTTTTTTTAAAATAATAGAAAAATTTGATCAATGGAATAGGTTAGTACCCAGGGCCCAGAAGCAATTGGATGTTTGATAAATTCAGCACCATGTTTGGTAAATTCAAGAGTACTAACTATTAGAGTAAAGAAATATTATCCAACAAAAACTATTAGGAAATTTGAAAGCAGCAAAGGGAAAAACTTAGCTCTAGAGCAAGATCTCACGTCACTTACTGCAATAAGCTACAAATGGAAAGTAGAGGGGAAAGGAAGGAGAAGGGAAAGTTTCACAATCATGGATAAGGAGAGAGTTATTAGCTAAATGAGGAACAGAGATGACCATAGTAGAAAAATACCACAATTTTGATTCACTAAAATTAAAAAGTTAACAACTGGGTGATACAGTAGATAAAAATGCCAGACCTGGAGTCAGGAAGACTCTTCTTTGTGATTTCAAATCTGGCTTCATACACTTACTAGAACTGTGACCCTAGGCAAGTCACTTCACCCGGTTTGCCTCATTTCTTCATTTGCAAAATGAGCTGGAGAAGGAAATGGCAAACCACTCCAGCATTCTGACAAAGGATCAGACATGAGTGAAACGACTGAAGAACAACAACAAAATGGAAAAGCCTTTGTACAAACAAGATTAATTCAATTAAAATTTGAAAGGAAATAGTTAATGAAGAAAAAACTTTCATTGATGAAAAGTTTGAAGTGATGAATATTCAGGGAACTGATATAAATATATAATAAGAAAAGTCATTCCCCAAAAGATAAATGGTCAAGGGATATGAAGTCAGTTCTCTAAAGAAGAAATTAAAATTATCAATGAGTATATGAAAAAAATGCTCCAAAACAATAATTAGAAATGCAAATTAAAATAACTCTGAGATTGACAAACTTTTCTTTTAAAAAGGAAAATGACAATTATTACAGGAGTTAGAGTAGGACCAGCTCTTAATGCACTTTTGGTGGAGCTGGAAGTGGCCCAACCATTTGGGAAAACAATTTGGAACTCTATCAAAAAGTCATTAAATTTACATACCATTTAAGCATGTAACAATATCACTAGGAGGCATACATCTCCCACAGAGATCAAAGACAGAAGAGAAAGGATTTATATTATAAAAATGTTTATAGCATTACATTTTGTTGTAGCAAAGATCTGGAAACAAATTGGGTGCTCATAAATTTGGAAATAGTAGAACAAATGGTAAATGAATATAATGGAACATCACTGTGCTGTAAAAAGTAACAAGGACTAACACTGGGCAGCTAGGTGGGTTTGGTAGAGAGAATGCCAGGCTTGAGTCAGAAAGACTCACCTTCCTAAATTCAGACACTTAATATCTATGGGACCCTTGGCAAGTCACCTCATCCTGTTTGCCTCTACTTCCTCATCTGTAAAATGAGTTGGAGAAGGAAATGACAACCCACTTCAATCTTTTCCAAGAAAGCCCCAAATGGGTTCACAGAGAATTGGATATGACTGAAATTACTCACTAATAACAAGAAATTACAATAAAGATAGACTTGAAGAAATTTGGGAAAACTTGTATAAATTAACAGAGTGAAGTGAGAAGAGCCAAAAGAAAAATTTTTGCAATGACATTATAAATGAAAACATCTCTTAAAAAAACTAAACATTTCTGAACAAGGCAGTGACCAATAACAATTCCCGAAAACCAAGTATGAACCCTTGTCTTGGTAGAGAGGTGATTGAAAAACATTTTCATATAAGATCAACCAATTTGTGAATTGGCTATACTTGTTACAATGAGAACTTTGGGGGGGAGAGTGTTATGAAGAACATACATGATAATGATGCAAAAAAAAAAAAAAGAAAAGAAAAGACTATCAATGAAGCATTTTCAAAAGACAGAGAAGAAAGTCAGAAGGGGACCCAAGCAAAGTAGTGTTAGTACTACCATGTTAAATGTAATATATACTCTTAAAAAACCAGCTGAGATAGAAAAGATTCACCATTTCCTCCATAAGCTTCTTTTTCAGTTTTTTATGGTTGTATTCATACATGTTTTTGTCAAGCTAACTACAGAAAAAGAAAATTTCATGGGGACTTTTATTTCACCTGTTTTGTTAGGCAAGGAGCAATTAAAGGCAATGCATTCCATGAAGCATTTCATGGGAGCAGCGAGGTGGTGCAGTGAACAGAGTACCAGGTCTTGGAGTCAGAAGATGTAATTTCCTGAGTTTTCAGATTAAGTCACTTACAGTTATATGACCCTGGGCAAGTCACATAACCCTGTTTGTCTGAGTTTCCTCATCTGTAAAATGAATTGGAGAAGGAAATGGTAAAGCACTCCAGTAGCTGCCAAAAAAACTCTAAATGAGGTCACTAAGAGTTGGACATGACTAAAAAAATGACTAAACAACATTTCATGATGCTGAAGTGTTATTAGACTCATTCCTTTTAAAAATATTTTTCTTGTGGAATAGATTGGGTACAAAAGAAATAGTAGTAAATGACTAAAGTAATCTATTGTTTGATAAATCCAGACTCCAGCTTTTAGGATAATAACTCACTATTTGACAAAAACTGCTGGGAAAAATGGAAAACAGTAGGGCAAAAATTAGGCATAGACCAACATCTCACATCGTATATCAAAGTAAAGTCAAAATAGATAAATAATTTATACATAAATTCATATACATAAAGAATTTATACAAGAAATAGTCTAGGGGGCAGTTAGGTGGTGCAGTGGATAGGCATGTCACTTAACCCCATTGCCTTAAAGAAATAAAAAATTTAAAAAAAAATCATGAGGGATGGGATGTAAGAAAAGCCTGGAAAGACTTGTATGAACTGATGCTGAGTGAAATGAGCAGAACCAGAACATTATATGCACTAACAGAACATTGGGCGATGATCATCTATGATGGACTTGTATTATATCTTTTTTCTCTCTAAATGTTGTTTTTTTTCACCAAGAATTTGATTCTTCTTTCACAACATGATTAATTTGGGTGTATATTTAGCATGGTTATACAGGTATAGCCTATATTAGATTGCTTTCTATCAGGGGGAGGGGGAGGGAAAGGAAGAAAGGAAAGGAGAAAAATGTAAAACTCAAAACCTTGCAAAAAAAAAAACTGCCAATACATGTCATTGGAAAAATAAATAAAATACTTAAATATAAAAAAAGCAGAGAGAGAAAATAAGCTCTTGGTGGATGACAAACATTCTATTCTTTTCTACTCTTTCTGCCACAACTCTCTTCCCACTCCAGTCCTTCCCCTACTCAGATACCAAAATGGTTTTCCTAAGTACAGGTTAGACTTGTCAGGTCACTCTCCAACTCTGTATACTTCAGTGATTCCCTATCACTACTAGAATCAAATATAAAAGCCTCTGGCATTCAGACCCTCTGTAATCTGCCACTGCCCACTTCTGCCTGTTCTGCCCCTTTCTCCTAGGCCCAGATGCTCTACCTCCTCATCTCCACTTCCCAGTTCTCATGGCTCAAATTTTAGCTTCTACAATGAGTCTTTCCCCAATCTCCCTTAATTCAAATACTTTTCCCTCTATTGATGAACTTTAATTCACCCAATGTACAACATGTATAAATTGCACATTTTATAAATAATCATTTTCATATTTTCTTCTCCATTAGATCGTGGGCTCCTTGAAGGCTAGGACTGGATTGTCTTTTGCCTTTTTTCATATCGCCAGTGCTAAGCATAGTGTCTGGCACATAGCAGGCTTTGAATAAAGGTTTATTGGTTTGACTGATTGATTTTACTTTCTATAAAGTGGCATTTTGCCCAGAAAGGATATTTAAATGTTAATCATAATTTGTTGATGAGGCAACAGCTCTGGAGGAAGATAGGAAAAAATGAGGGGGAAAAATCAACTTCTGGGAAAGGTGATTTGTTGCCAACAAATTAATCATTCATGGTCTATGATTCACTGGCTCTGTTTCTTAAGCAAGCACCATACTTTAATTATATTGCTAGGTTACAGGCCTAGAGAGTCATTTGTGCATAATAAAAAGCTGAGGCCATTTAATAGAAGTCAGGCAATAGAATCTCCCTTTTAAACCCTCTCCCATATTATTTTTCTCAATCTAAAATCTTTGATTATAATAATCAACACAACATATGAATGTAAAAACATTTCAGATCTTAAAACCAAAAACACACACATAGGTTCTCCCCCCCTCCCCAGGTAAATATACAATAATGAAAACATGACTCTCCATCCTGGAAAATGGACCTGAAAATATTCAAGATCATGTAGGAGTCCTAGATGCAGAGCTGAAGAGACTTTAGAAATCATCAAGTCCAACCCCCATCATTTTACAGATGAGGACACTAAAGCAGCTAGTCAATAAAGAATTATCATTGTGCCAGGCGATGTACTAAGTGTGGGGATGTAAAGAAAGGCAAAAGACAGTCCCTGCTCTCAAAGAGCTCACAATATAACAAGGGGGGGGGACCATAAAAATAACTATATATGGAGAGTAAAATAGAGAGAAAACATTAGAATTAAGGGGGGGAAGGGGAAAGCTTATTGTGGAAGGTAGGATTTGAGCTGGGAAGTCAGGGGAGCCAGGAGGTGGGCATAAGGTGGGAGAGCATTCCAAAGCTATGGGGAAGGGGGAAAGAGGTTATGAAAGGCTTTCAGCATCAAACATAGTATTTCATATTTGATCTTGGAGGCAACTAGGAACCACAGGGGTGGATGGAATTGAGGGGATGACATGGCTAGACCTGAACTAAAGAAAAATCATTTTGGCAGCTAGATGAAGGATGGAGAGAAGTAGGGAGAGATTTGTGGCCAAGGAGTCCGATCAGAAGGTTACAGCAGTAGCCCATAGGAAGCAGGTATTTGAATTACATTTCCTGGCTCTTAAAGATGCACTTTCCATACTGCTTCCATTTCTTTAAGTACAGACAATTTAAATTCTCAGAAATAATCTGTGAGGTATCCTTCCTTTTCTTTATATGTGTGGAGAATATCTGTTGCCTCAGTGGCTTGTGTAGACAGATCAAGTAGAGGATCAATGTTGATTAAACAGGTTAGGCAACCCACTGTCTAGGACTAAGTTTCTGCAGTCACAGTAAATGTCATGCCCACAAGCCTTGACATTATCACATTAATGACGTACTCTTATTCCGGATTTCAGAAAATGCCATGAAATCTCATCTTGGAATAATAGACACAGATGATTAGAATCTGAATAAATCAAAAGCAAGGCTAGGAGATGCATTCTTTGTGACCTCATAAACATTTGGTAGACCACAAATGTGGTACTAAATCAGTACATACCCTAACAACATTATAAAGAATAACAACTTAAAAGATTTAGGAACTTTGACCAATGAAGTAACAATCACTGTTCCAGAGGACTTAAGAGAAAGCACACTATCCACCTTCTGACCAAGAAGTAAGGAACACAAATATAGGAGACACATGTTTGAACATGGCCAATGAAGAAATTTATTTTGCCTAATTTTGCGTATTTGTTACAAGAGTTTTTTATTTTTGTTGTTTTTCATGGGGACAGGGGCACAGAGGGAGGGAAAACAAATGTTTATTAATTGAAAAAATATAAAATTTTTCTAAAAGGACTATCTGAGAACCCCTTATTTCAACATTCTGACTTACTTTTTTACTCCAATTATTTTGGGATACATTCAATTATCTCATTCAATTCCATGAATCAAATGAGTTAAGTATGTAAAGGAGTGTGCAAATCTTGAAACAGGATATCAATGTCAGCTATTATTTTTTTAGTTTTTTGGGGTTTTTTTTGCAAGGCAGTGGGGTTAAGTGGCTTGTCCAAGGCCACACAGCTAGGTAATTATTAAGTGTCTGAGGCTGGATTTGAACTCAGGTATTCCTGACTCCAAGGCCAGTGCTCTTTCTACTGTGCCACCTAGCCACCCCCAATGTCAGCTATTATTAATCTTAATACTTTGCATATTCTATAGTCATGTTATATTCTGTTATATTCCATAGGAGATACACCCAACATTCTGGAGGTATTTTTCTAGGGCAAGGATATTTTTGATATTAAGAATGATGAAGTATATGGACCCCTTCTCTTTGGTTGTTTCTTCTCCCTATCTTATCTAGGTCAATCCCAACAAAAATGATAAAATGGCTTCTTTCTCAGAAAAAAAATGTTTTAAAATTCATTAAAAATCACTAGGATTACAAAGGAAACCAATTGTATTGTGATACAGTTTTCAAATTATGAATAAAATAAGTTCATTAGCTGAACCCAGGTTAAAAATCCCTGATCTAGATCTTTGGACATTGTTTCTAAACTATTCAATCAGAAGAAATTTACTAATACTGGAAAAATGAATCAATATACTTAACCAATTCAAGATATTGATATCCAGCCCTGAATTTTGAAATTACTTAAAATCTAATTTCACAGTCCAATTTTTTTCTTAACTCATGTCCATTTTTTTGTTTTTGCTCTAGAACAGTGGTCTCATTGGTATAAGGAAAATCATTCTATCAATACAGATCATCTACTGTTCTGCAACTCTTGGCCTTAGAGAGTTTCCAGAGGCCTAAAGAGACTATGAGACTTTCTCAGATTCACAGAGCCAGTGTCTATCTGACATAGAACCAGAACTCAGAAAATTCAGACTGTTCATCTGATGTACCTCAAACAGACGCAACCAGCTCATCTTTTCCAAGTGAACATTTCCTTAAAGATATCCCTTATCTTTCCTGAGCACAGAACATCATTAGAATTATGTGACAAGAGTCCTTTCATATACCATACATCTCTCCTTTGTCCTTTGGATCACCCCCTCATTTATTTCTCAGGGATTATGATTTTCTAAGATTTGTAACCTTTCAGCATCATGACAAGATGGGTCTGCTTGTGGTCATTAAAAGTAATATAATTTTTTTTTAGACTTTTGCAAGGCAATGGGGTTAAATGGCTTGCCCAAGGCCACACGGCTAGGTAATTATTAAGTGTCTAAGGCCGGATTTGAACCCAGGTACTCCTGACTCCAGGGCCAGTGCTTTATCCACTGCTCCACCCAGCCACCCCAATATAATTCTCTAACTGTACAGTTATATATATATATATATATATATATATATATATATATATATATATATGTATATATATATATACATATATATATATATATATATATATATATATATATATATATATATATATATATAGTTCAGTTGTGATCATTTCTTCATGACCTCATTTGGGATTTTCTTGGCAAAGATATGGAGTATTTTATCATTTCCTTCTCCAGCTCATTTTACAGATGAGGAAACTGAGCAAGCAGGGTTAAGTGAATCTCCCAAGATCACTAGTAAATGACTGAAGCAGGATTTGAACTTAGATAAATCTTCTTGATTCCAGATCCAACATTTTATCCACTAAGTCACCTAGTTGTTCATCCCAATATAGTAACTTAGTGTCCCGATCAGTTAACTTCATGTTATTATTAGAACAATGGACATTGTTAATCAATTTAGTTTTTTTTTTCCTGTATGGATTGCTAAACTGTTCTCTTGAATAATCCTGAATTCCTTTCAGGGACCTTATCATGCTCTGAGTTTTGATGTAATAACAGATTATCAATTTCAAACAAGATCTTCTGGAAGGAGTCTACTTCTATAGTAGGAGTTCTAAACCTAGGGGCCCTGAACTTATCTATTTTTCTTTAATATATGTATTTTAATAGCTGTTATTTCTAAATAGTTGGTATCTTTTGCAATCATATGCATTTTACTTTATGCAATTAAAAATATTCTTCCAAGAAAGCTATCCCTAGGCTTCTCTAGACTATCAAAGGGGTCTAGGACATCAAAAAAGGATTGATGAGGAATTCTTAATACTTGGACTTAGCTCAAATACACCTCTCCTTGTCTCAGACCTCCCTTGACATTAATCACCATAGAGATGTGGAACAGAGTTGAAGAATTCATGTACCACACATGTCAATGCCCCCATTACAGACAGGCACCTGGCAGACACTCTACCTTTTGAATTGTGGAGCTCACTTAATAGGACCTAGGCATTCAGCTCTGGCTGAATTTACCAAGGAATTTTATGTGATTTTAATATATACAAGAAAGATTTTTCTTTAATTAGAAAACAGTCTGTGGTTGCTTGCCAACCATACATAATTTTTATTTTTTGTAATAAACAACAACCCACAGCAGGTTCTTATTTTCTTTTCATTGTTTAATCGACTGGGAAGCCCCCCAAAAAAGAAATATATCTTCAAGGTAAAAAAAAAAATGCTTGTAAAGACAGTCTCTGTAACAATGGCTTTCCAATATGACTGGGTGATTTTCTGAATCATAATGTACAAGAAGAAACATACATCTCTTATGACTGGACTGCAAGTTTCAACTTGAGGAAAATATACATATTTTTGCATATTTATTCCCCAAAACAACCAATAAGCATTTATTAAGCTCCTGTTCTGTACTGAGCAGTGAGACAGAGTCAAAACAAATATAATTTTTTACAGACCTCTTAAACACTCAGTTTTTTTTTTCACTTTGAATATCCACAATTCTGCAGCTCTTAGCCTTATAGAGTTGCCTGAAGCTCAGAGAGGTTAAGAGACTTGCTCAGAAATTCAGAGAAGCCTGGAAGGATTTTCACGAACTGATGCCGAGCAAGATAAGCAGAACCAGAACAACATTGAACACCATAACAACAACATGGGGTTGATGATCAATATTAATGGACTTGCTCATTCCATCAGTGTAACAAACAAGGACAATTTAGGGGTATCTGTGATGGAGAATACCATCTGTATCCAGACAAAGAATTGTGGAGTTTGAACAAAGACCAACTATCACCTGTAATTAAAAAAAATTATCTTATTATGTAATTTTGCTATCTCTTATATTTTTTTTCCTTAAGGATATGATTCCTCTCTCAACACATTCAATTTAGATCAATGCATAGCATGGAAACAATGTAAAGACCAATAGATTGCCTTTGTGGGGAGACAGGGGGAAGGGAAGCGAGATTAAAGGGAAAACTGTAAAATTCAAAAATAAATTAATTAATTAAAAAAAAAGAGAAACTTGCTCAGAGTCACATAACCAATGTCTGATTGAATCAGAAGTAGAAGTGAGTTCTTCCTTTCTGTGGTTCAAATCTCTAGCCACTATCAAAGGTTCTTACCTCTGGGTCTGTGTTGTTTTTTAAAATACTTTCCATAAGGGACAGTTAAGTGACATAGTGGAAAAAGCCCCAACCTTGGAGTCAGGAGGACCTGAGTTCAAATCCAGCCTCAGATACTTAATACTTACTTAGCTGTGGGACCTTGGACAAGTCATTAACCCCATTGCCATGCAAAAATAAAAAAAAAACTTCTGATAATTATATTTCAATATGCTTAGCTTCCTCTGACTTTCTATATATTTTATGTACTTAAAATCATTTCTCTGAGGAGAGTTCCATAGACTTTCACCAGGTGCCAGAGGAATTGATGGCACTGAAAAGGTTAAGAACCCCTACTTGTCTCTTCTTGTGTTCTGTTTTTGGGAACAAGTGATCTAATAATTGCCCAACTTTTTTGAACACTAGTTATTTTTTCTTTTTTTTTCCTCTTTTCTAGAGTCAAAATTATTTATATTAATATATAAAGATAAGCTTTGTTTTATTGAAAGGCTAATTTTTTTTTCTATTTTTTAAACTTTATTGAAACACTAGCTATTTTTCAAAATTCATCACCAAATTCATCATTAGTTCAGTTTCCAGAATCTTTTTTTTTTCCCAGGAGCATAAACTATATTTTTGTTTGCTTTTATAGCATTGCTTCAAAGTTCATGCTGCAGTTACCACACATGTCAATGTCTAGCAGACACCTAGCAGACACCCTGTCTTTTGAACTGTAGAGATTCTTTAACAGAGGCTAGGCATTTGTTCTAATGGCTATAATCTGGAATAGAATATTTACAACTTGAACAACATCATTTAAAGTAATTAAAAAACCCAGGTTCTTCCAACCAGAAGGTAAACAGTTACTACAATTACCCTGCAATGTGTAGCTAACCACCTAGACTTAGAATGGCTCCATAATCAGAGGTTAGAGCCCTAAACCAGGCAAGGATAAGTACTCACTGGGGCCTTTATTCATAGCATTTGTGATAACTCAGTGAACCTGAAGTAGGGAAGACCTGAATTCAAATCCAGATCCAGTCATTTCCTTAAGTGGCAGGTCACTTAACTTCCATCTGCTTCAGTTTCTTCTGTAACATGAAGATAATAATAGTACCTACCTAATATGAGTATTGTGAGGATTAAATGAGATAATACTTGGAAAGTGATTTGCGTGTCTTAAATCACCACCTATATATTACCCCCCATACCCAAAGCCTAGTACCTAAAAACCTAGTACCTGAACTGTAAGATGCAAATAGCTTCCAAATAGCCATAGAAAAGTTTTTAAAAGGAAAAAAAAAAACAGACCAATAAGATACCTAAAATTCTAAAGTGGTTTCAAGTAGACCCCTTGAAGTCTTACAACCCCTACATCGAACTATTTGATGTCTTAACTGCTAGAGGTACAAAAACCACATGATACCAAGAAGACGACCAGCAAAAAAACAAAGAGTTCATTAGGTCTAGTATGACACTAGGGAATATTTCAATATTACTGAAACTGGAAACCATTTGCCAATGAAAACGTGTCCCTACCTACTGTATATGTTGACTCACCAAACTTTGGGAAGGGTTGGGGTTTTAAGGGATTTTGCTTTGTTTTGTTTTGTTTTGTTTTTTTAAAGGATGATGACAATTTGGGGCATTTTCACAACACTACAGTAGTTTGCCATTTCCTTGTCCAGCTCATTGTGTAGAAGAGGAAACTGAGGTAAAGAGGTTTAAGTGATTTAAAAGCTAGTAAGTGTCAGAGATTAGATTTGAACTCAGGAAGAGGAGTCTTCCTGACTCTAAGTACAGTGCTCTACCTAGGGAGCCACATTTTCTTAGGTCTCACTTCTCCTAAACCTATTTAATTTTCCTCCCTGTCTCCCTAACACCTTAATATTCTCCTAGGCCATCACTTCCTTTCTATTGTTGACACCTAAAGTTAACCAGTGTTGTTCACTATCTTGTACTCTGGAAACCTTCCCCCCACCCCCATCCCAATCTAGCCCTATCACTACTCATGCCTGGCCAAACCCCAACCTGGATTGTCCTCCCCACCTCCTTCTCCCTTTCCTACTCATATACTACTGAACAGTGAAGAAAATCATGCAACCAGGCTCATAGAGTACACTACAAATTGATGTCATCTAATCTCAACTGGGTTCTCATTGACACAAAGCAGTCCTTTCACCCCTTCCTAAACTAATTCTCTAACAGAGGTTGTTCCAGATCTTCTTTTCTCAAGCTCCCACATTTCTATCTCTGCTCTCCCATGCTTTTATTGAGAAATTGGAGATGATTTATTTTGAGTTTCTTCTCCCCAATTGTACATCTCAAAACCCCTTGACAACAAACCTTCATTCTCTCTTTCCCCCTCTTACTGTCCCTCCTCCTTCCCAAGGTCAATCCCTCTATTTAGGATCACAGATTTAAAGCTGAAAAGGAATTCTGAGGTAGCTTTGTGCACTGTCTTGCTTTGACAGATAAAGAATTTAGGCACAGGAATTTGGTTACTTGTCCTGGATCACAGAGAGACAAAGCTAGGATTAGAACCCAGTCCTTCAACTCCAAATTGGTGTTCTTTTCCCCAACATACTAAGCTGAATTCTTATCCTTTCTTACATCTCCCACCATCTCCTCTAAGAACTTGCCCCCATGATCATAACCTCATTCTCCTACTGACCCCTGACCTGCTGCCTATACTGAAGTCTCCAATGTTAAAAATCATTACTGAGCCAGTCTTCCAGTAATTAACCTATATTTGAATCTCTTCCCTTTTACAAACACCTAGGGAAAAAACAAACTATCTGTATTTCCTCTCCTCTTACTCCCTTCTCAAACCACATCATCAACTGAAAATATTCTCCCTAAAGTTACTAATGATCTCAAATGATAAATTCAATAATTTTTTTCTCAATCCAATACAAATTCCTGTTTTACTGACCTCTCTGAGGCATTAGTTGGTGAAGATCACCCTCTCCTCCTGGGTCTCTTGGGTATGTTCTCTCTCTGTTGTCATGACAATGCTCTCTGAGTCCCCTCCTACCAGCTTGATGCTCTTCTCCATTTTGCTAAATCACTTTCTATATCCCACACCCCAAAGCCCTATTTCTTTTTCCATGATCAATTAGAATTTCCATACAGATAATTCCCAAATCTCTTTATCTAATATTTTGGTCTCTCTCTTTGTCTGTCTGTCTCTCTCTCCAGAGCTCCAATCCCAGAAAATCTATAGGTTGCTAGTGGATATTTGCATCTGGATATCCAAAGGCAGCTTAAATTGAATGTTTACAATCCAGAACCCTTTATCTTTCATTCAAACCTACTTCAGCTAATTGTTAAGTAAATAGAGCAGGGGCCTATAGACAGATACAACCTCGGACCCTTAAAAAAAAACCTTTTATTGCCTCAGTTTCTTCAAATGTAAAATGGGGGAAACAACAGTACCAACCTCCCAGGTTGGTCGTGAAAATCAAAAGAAAGCTTCTGGCTATATACATGATGATTCTTTTCCTTCCTTTTCCCATTTCCTTATTTGTAGAGAATAATCATTCCAGCCAGTAGGTTCTAACCTTGGAAAAATCTATTAAAAAATTCCTTTTCCCCCAACCCACATATCCAATCAGCTGATAAATCTTGTGGATTCCCTCTCCTTTCTCTCCCATCACAAAGCTACCACCCTCATTTAGACCCTTATCACTTCTCCCCTGGGGCCTCCCACTAGGATTTCCAATCTCCAGTCTCTTCCCTCTCTAATCCAACTAAACTGACCTTCTTACAGTTCCTCATACATGATTTAACACAGATCTCCTAAGTTTCTACAGGCTGTGCTAAAAAGAGGTCACAAAGGATTGGATATGACTGAAAAAACAAACAACTATTACAACTGACCTCCAGTTTCTTCAAAGCCTGATACAAACTTGACTCCCCCAATTTTTCTTTCCTTAACTTTTGTAACTTCTTTTATACACATCCCCTTCTCTCTTCTGACATCACCCCGGTGCAAGCCATCATCATCTCACACCTGCACTGTTGCCATAACTTGTGGTTTGGTCTTCCTGCCTCAAATCTCTCCCTACTAGAGTATACTGGAAATGATCTTCCTAAAGTGCAAGTCTGACCATGTCAATCTTCCTATTTCCCTCTCAGTTTACTCTAATAGCTCCCTATCACCTCAGGACTAAATAAAAAGTCCTCAGCTAGGCATCAGAGCCCCTTACAGCCTGGTCCCATCCTACCTTTCCAGTTTGCTTATACTTTGCTTAACTCCATATAATCTAATCCAGTAGCACTAACCTCCTAGCTATTTCTTACACAAGTCCCTCTATCTTATGATTTTAGTCATTTTTATATGCTTGAACCTCCCTCCCCCTCCTCATCTTTGGCTCCTGGTTCCCCTGGCTTCCTTTTAAGTCATTGAAAGTCCCACTTTTTACAAAAAGTCATTCTGGTTCTCTTTAATCTTAGTGCCTTCCCTCTGCTGATTATTCCCAACATCCAAACAATAATTTAGCTGTACATGGTTGTTTGTTGTCTGTCCCATTAGACTGTGCGCTCTTTGCCAGGAGGGACCAGTCTTTTCTTTCTTCGTCAGTCAGCACAGTGCATCACACATAGTAGGTGCTTGCTCAATCAAGCCCAACTCTTCATGACCTCATTTGAGGTTTTCTTTGCAAAGATATTAGCTGGTCTGCTATTTCCTTTTCCTTAGGTTTTTGCAAGGCAAATAGGGTTAAGTGGCTTACCCAAGGCCACACAGCTAGGTAATTATTAAGTGTCTGAGATCAGATTTGAACCCATCTACACCTGACTCCAGGGCCGGTGCTTTATCCACTGCCACCTAGCTGCCCTATTTCTTTTTCCAATGGATCCATTTTGTCAGGCAATCAGAGGTTAGGTGACTTACCCAGGATCATACAGGTAGGAAGTATCTGAGCCTACATTTGAACTCAGATCTTCCCTACTCTCTACTTCCACTTATCTACTGAGACATTGACTGCTTCTAATAGGTACTAAATAAATGTGTTGAGTTTTTAAACTTAAAGATAACTGGCAGTGCTACTCCTCTCCCACATTCCTGTAAGCTTATATATGTACGCAGTCTCCTCATAGACTTTAAGTTCCTTGAGGTCAGGGAATGATTCATTGTCTACACAGCGTCCGGCAGTAAGATCAGAGGTGCTGGGATGGGCTTTGGAAGCTAGCTAGTCCAGCTTACTCTTCTTAAAGCTAAGTGACTTACCCAACGGCCCCGTAAAACAGCACCTGTCAAAGGGAAGAGTTAAATCCAGGTCTTCCGACGCCAGAGACCGCATTTCACCCTGCCACACTGCCCTAGAAAGCACTTAGTAGGTACCTAATAACAGCTTGTTGACTGATACAGACTCAGAAAAAAGACTAGTTGAATTGCACTCATTACTTAGGGGCTGGTGTCAGTCACCTGTTTAAACAAATCAACCACTTCATTTTGTCTCCCACCACCACCACCACCCACCCCCCAAAATAGAGGGCAAAGCGACCTTCTGGAAAACTAGGTGAGCAGCACATGGAAACGACAACAGTGGCGTTCAGGCTTCCTTCCAGGAGTAAAGTTCCTCCCGGAGCTCCCTTCCTACAAAACCGAGCACGACTTTTCCCAGCCCATTTCCCAACTGCCAACGGCCCAGCAAAGTGGAGCTCCCGGCTCCGCAACTTCCTCCTTCTCCCTCCTAGAAGCCCGACCAGACGGGCGTTTCCTTGGAGCAGAGGGACCCCAAAAGGGAGTGGGTGGCGAGCACCTGGGCTTGGACTCTGGCCCCGGGAGGGGAACCCAGAACGGGCAGCGACCTGGCTGGACGACCTCCCCGAACCTGCCCGAGTCTTTCCTCTCTCGAGCCTTCCGGACCGTGCCTGGTCTCTATGCAAGGGCCCCCGCTCTCCGGTCTCCCCAGTTCACAGCCCCCCACTCGCAAGACTCCCCAGCTCAAAGGCCCCCGCTCCCCGGTCTCCCCAGTTCACAGCCCCCCGCTCTCGTCTCCCCAGCTCAGTCCCGCTCTCCGGTCTCCCCAGCTCACAGCCCCCCACTCTCAAGTCTCCCCAGTTCACAGCCCCCCGCTCCCCGGTCTCCCCAACTCAGCCCCCCGCTCTCGTCTCCCCAGCTCACAGCCCCCCGCTCCCCGGTCTCCCCAACTCAGCCCCCCGTCTCCGCAGCTCACAGCCCCCCGCTCTCGGGTCTCCCCAGCTCTCCAGTCCCGGGGCTTGCCACCTCCCGCTCTGGGCTCTCCCCGGGGCGCCCCGCTCCTGCGCTCTCCAGGGCGCACGGCCCGCGCTCTCAGGGCGCCGGGAGAGCTCCGGGCCTGGGCCCCGGCCGAGCTCGGCGGCGGGGTGGGGGGCCCTGCTGTCAGTCCGGGGGCGCGCGGCTCACTCACCCCGGGACCCGGCCGGGGCAGGAGCAGCAGCGCCAGCAGCTGCAGGAGCCGGCGCGGCGGCGGCGGCATGGCTGGGCCGGCCCGCGGCCGGGACGGCGGCCCGCGGCTTCTCCGCTTCAGAGGACTCGGGGCCGGCTCGGCGGCGGCTCCTCCATTCCCGGCCCAGTGTGCGCGGTGTCCGCGGCGCTCCTTCCTGTCTGGGCGGAGCCGAGCGGCCGGCCGGCTCGGCCCCTCCTCCCGCTCCCTTCCCTGGCCCGCAGCCTGGCCCCGGGGCCGAGCATCGCGGCCCGGGCCCCGGAGCGCACCGCGCGGTCCGGGCTGCGGCTGCGAGGCGCCGCCCGCTCAGGCCTCGGCCACTTCCACGGAGAAGGGTCGGGGTCAAGGCCCCCCTTTCCTCACTGCCACGTAGGCAGAGCCAAGCCTCGGGGTGGCCGGATCTTCCTTCAGCCTGCGCACCTAGGGGTGCCTCCAGGGACTGAGTCAATTCTCCATCTAACCTGGTTCTGGGATAGATTCCATCCCGCCCCCCAGCACTGGTAAGAGCACAGCCAGAAAGACTTGCGTTCAAATGCTGGCCCTATCACGAGCTAGCTTTTGTCAGGAGCCCCCCCTCAGCCTCAGTTTTTTGAAAAGCAAAATGAAGGAATTTGGACTGGAAGACTTCTACACTCCCATTTCTTTTATTCTAGCTTTGCTTCCCTTCTCCCATCTTCCTTTCTTTTTCTTTTTCCTATTTCTTCCCCCCTTTCTTTCCCTTCTATTTTCTCTTTTCTTCTCTTTCCCCTGTGCTCTAAATTCCAAGTCCTATTGATGCTCCTTGCACTAATTCTGTACTATTCTACCCCATCCACCGTTATCAGCTACATGTTCTGTCCCCACATAATCCTTTCCCCCTTAGTCTGATTTCACTATGACTTGGCTTAAGCAATGGGTGGTACCCAGACTCCTACACAGCAGGCTTCCCTACCCAGTTTCCTCTTTCCTGGACTTGGTTCCACATGTAAACTGATGAAGGATATAAGAGAGAGTAAGGTATTTATAGGAAAAGGGTAAAATTTAAACCTAAACTGAAATTGCACTCCTCTCTGAACCCTCAGTAACTCCCCCTAAAACTAGGATCAGAGGATTAGAGGTATAAAAGATGGGTCAGACAGAGGTCTAGAGACCATCTAGTCTAAAGTCATTTCATAGATGAGGAAACTAAGAACTAGGAAGATTAAGAGCCTCAATCAGAGCCACATAGTCAGCAAGTGTCTGAGGTTGGATTTGAACCCATAGCTGCCTGATTCTAAGCCTAGCACTATGCTCCATTGCCTGAGTACTTGAATAAATAAAATGAATGAATGAAAAATCTCATTTAAGTGCCTTCCTTTTTTTTTTTTTTAGCACTATGTAAGGCACTAAGGACACAAATTCAAAAGACAGTCCTTGTCTTTAAGGTGCTTACATTTCTAAAAAGGGAAACAACACATTTAGGAAAATTATGGCCACTGAAGAGGGTTTTGTTCTGGGGAGCTACAGAATATTGTATGGAACTATAGAACAATCTATCGTGCCTCCCTTATCGTGCCTTGTCATGCCTTAGAATAATGATAGAATCAAATTATTTACTATTCCCAGAGTAAAGAGTATACAGAGGGAAAGAAGGGATATGCTTATGATAGTAGCACAGATGTCAAAAAAGGACAGAGATAGATAGATGTGAAGCATGATCTGGAGCTGGCTAAATATAGAGGGTTAGGTGAGTAGAATGACTGATTTAACTAAGGGTAGGGAGAAAGGGGGAAGGGAGGAGAGTTGGGTATCATGGATTGTGAAGTTCTAGTCCAAGGATCCTGCTACAGGTAAGGAGAGCAAGGCAACAGCAAGGCAGACTGTGAGATGTCATTTCTCAGCAATCACTTGGGTCTCTGTTCTAATTCCAAATCTATGATTCTGTGACACTTTCCTTTTGAGATCAACTACATAATAATATAATATCTACTCTCTCTCTCTCTCTCTCTCTCTCTCTCTCTCTCTCTCTCTCTCTCTCCCCCCCCCTCCCCTTCTAGTGTTATATTCATTCTATTCATCCAGTTGCCCACATCTAATAGGTGGATAACTATAGAACAAGTTACAATGTAAACCATGAAATATTTTAAACCAAAAGGTTTCTGATGCTAGTTCTCCTCTATGGAGGACTTATGGATGAGAATCAGAAAGGACAGCAGTCAAGGATGGGTTGTATTCTGCCCTTCTGGAGGAAGTACATACACAAAATTTACTAGCAAAAGAGATTTCCCCAATGGGAGACAGATCTTTTTTCTTTCATGGTTCTTTTGGGTTCTCATTTTCTCTATCAATCATTTTTCTACCTCCTCTCCTCAGATCAACCAACTTAATTCAACAAAAATGAAATATTGACATGGAAGTTCAATGTCACCAGCATGGAATATAAAGGCAGTCAAATTTTTGATCAGCTACTGAACTACCTCTGTGACCTTGAGCTTATCACATAGTTTCCTTAGCTACATAATATAGGGAGTAGAATGATATCAAAGGTCTCTTTTGCCTCCAAATTCATCAGTCCTTCATAAGAGATTATAAATGCGTGAGAAATAATAATACAAAATTAATCATATATATTGTGTGATATTTGTTTATGTGACATTTGTACAGGTAGTCATTCTGAATCTGTCATGTGTAGTCACACTACTGTCTGAGATTACTGCAAAGTTTATTGAAGGATTGGCTGTCACAAAATTATTATAGACAAGAGAATAAAGATTTGTATCTCTAGGAAAAAATTCTGCATTTGTAGTCAGGGAATCTGAGTTTAAATCCTGACTCTTCTACTCAATATCTATGTCTCTTTGGGCTAATCACTTTTCCTCTTTGGATCATAGTATCCTCATCTATAAAATTAAAGGGCTGAACTAAAGGTAATCTCTGATATCCCTTCCAGCTCTAAATCTATGATCCTATCATCTTTTTTGTATGTCTTGAGGAAATTGGAAGGTAAGGGAACAGAGATACATTGTAAACCGTAAGTGTGCAGTTTAAGGGAATAGTAAATACTAGAGGAAAGAGAAACTAATCCATTGTTGATGGATCTGTGGATTGATCCAACCATTCTGGAAAGCAACTTGGAATGATGCTAAGAAAATGACTAGGGGCAGCCAGGTGGCACAGTGGATAGAACACCAGACTTGGAGTCAGGAGGACCTGAGTTCGAATTCAAATTCATATACTTAATACTTACTTAACTGTGTGACCATGGGCAAGTCACTTAACCCTCTTACCTTGCAAAAATCCCCCCAAAAAGTGACTAGAATGTTCATACCCTTTAACATATAGCTCACACTGCTGGGCATATACTTTCAGAGATCAGAGACCGAAAGAAAGTCACATGTACACTAAAATATCACAGAAATACTTCTTGTGATAGTAAAGAATTGGAAACAAAGTGGGGACTAAACAAATTATGGAATATGAATACAATAGAATATTACCGAGCCATAAGAAATGATGAATATGAAGAATTCAGAAAAACATGAGAAGATATGCACTAATGCACAGAACTAGGAAAAAATATAAACAATGACAACAATAAATGGAAAAAACAGAAACAAAAAAGAAATTAAATGATGTATAAGTAGAAGGACTAAGTTTGGAGAGAGGAAAAAATGCAACTCCTTCCCTTTATAGAATGAAAGGGGTCTTTGGGGGATGGAACATTGCATATATTGGTTGATATAATTTGTTGTTTAGTTTAACTAAACTGTATTTTTTTTTTTTTAGGCAAGGCAAATGGGGTTAAGTGGCTTCCTCAAGGCCTCAAAGCTAGGTAATTATTAAGTGTCTGAGGCAGTATTTGAATTCAAGGTACTCCTGACTCCAGGGCCAGTGCTCTATCCACTTTGACACCTAACCTCCCCGAAACTGTATTTTTTTCTTTTCCCTTTTTATTCTTTATTTCATAGGATGGTTTCTGAGAGGGAAGAGCAGGGAGGAGTGGTTTATCATTTCCTTCTCCAGTTCATTTTACAGATGAGGAAACTGAGGCAAGCAGGATTAGGTGATTTACCCAGTAACTGAGACCAGATGTGAATTCAGAAAGATAAGCCTTCCTGACTCCAGTGCTCCATTCCCTATATCACCTAGCTGAGATTTGGAAATGAAGGCTGATATAAAAACAAAAGAAAGCAGTACAATTTTTTTTAGATCAGTAAAAAAAGAAAAAAAATTTTCTTTCTGTAAATCAATTGGAAAAAATAGAAAGTGGTACTTAGACTCTTTTTATCTTGTTCCTGTATATATACATTGTGCATGAGATTCCCAGGGTACTGGGCAGTAAGGAGGTAGTGGAGACTTGATCAAATGACCAATATGTCCACATCATGGATCAATTTAGATGCATCTATAAAGAACAGCCATGTCCAAATTAAATTATAATCTATATAGAACTTCTTATTACTACCCTAACTTCTTCTGGGGCACATAGTAATGCTGATAAACCCAAAACACCAATTAAGAGTAAAATACATCTAAACAAACATGAGATCTGTGGTTACATTCATTTTAATAAGAGTTTGAAATGGAGACCCTGGCACAGGGTAGCCCTGCTTTTGGATGATTTTAAGTGAATAGGTTCCATGTGCTAACAGGGAATCCCATCATTCCTGAGCAATCCAGTCATATAATATATATACATACCTAGAGAAGCCTGAAGCAAACAAGCTGGGAGTTAATTTTTTAATTATTACCTTGCCTGGCTTGCAAGCTGAGAACAAGACCCCATGAGATCAGAGAATGGTATTCAAAGAGAAATTTCAATGATGTAGGCTCCTTAAGATACCTTTCTCTCCCTCCTTGCTACTATTCTACCACATTCCACATTTGTTGATGTTGTTTTTCTCCCTCCTTAAAAGGATGTTTGAGGACTTCCTTGTTAGGAACTCTAGAAGCCCTTTCCAGATTAAAATGTCACTGTGACCTGACCATTAAGTGCCACAGATGGAACATAAAAGGGAGTGTTGCCTCAGCTAAAGAGTCATAAATCAGATTTAAATATCCTGGAAAGAAAATACTGAATAATGGAGCCTTCATCAGGTGAATTAAAGTTGAACTATGCTATTTGTTCAGATCAGAAGGATTTCTATGATAGACATTCTTAGTAAATCAGCGCTAGGATGGACTGGGAAAATGAACAGAACTGTTCAACCACTCAGTTTCCATGTCCCATCCCCTAACCCCCACTACTGACTGATTCATAGCCTATAAGGGAGAAAAGGTTCCAGAATTCTCAATGGAGTTACTCAATGCTTCATATCCTTTAGAAGGTAAGAATGAGCCTACTCAAAATTTTAAATGATTTACTAAATATGAAATGATCTACTAAAATATGAGAGGCTACTCTTTTTAAGGCAAAACTGCAGTCTGAATGGGATGAGATATGCCAGAATTTCTCATCTAACCAACAGAACAGTTCTTAAACCTAAGCTTCATTCTCCTAGGTAAATAATAGGTTTTTGCAGGCAGTGGTTTAGTTGTTGTTGTTCAGTCCTTTCACACCTATCTGGCTCTTTTTTATCCATTTGGGATTTTCTTGGCAGAGCTATTAGAGTGGTTTTCCATTTCTTTCTCCAACTCATTGTACAGATGGAGAAACTGAGGCAAAGAGGGTTAAATAATTTGCCTAGAGTCACACAGTTAGTGTCTGAGGCCAAATTTGAGGCACATATTCCTGATTTCAAGCCCAGCACTCTATCCACTGCACCACCTGCCTGCCCTTGGTAGGTACTGTATTTCAACAAAGAGGATCAGACTCATAATGCTATTCCAAAGTCACAACATTGCTTCCTAGTAGTACTCAGACAAAATTATAACCTGATGTATAGTCATTGAGTAATACAGATTCTGCTTAACTCTGGAATCACTTGATATGAACAGGCAACTGTACCTATAGTAAATATAGTGGAGCAGAAAATGTAGGAGTGGTAAAGGATTATAATCACATAAAAGACATTCCTCCAATAAGTATAGGCACATTAGAAGGAGTTAGCCCAACCCCTTGAGAATGTCATGAGAGATTTTTACACTCCCATGTATTGAAATTTCTGAAAGGGAATCATCAAAGCAAAGATATAGATTTATTTGGCATATGAGAAAGGTGACATTTTATGTTATTTATGATTTTCATTCCAAGTTTAATGTCAGATATTTGAGTTATAAGGAGATATGTTGATATTTGTCCTTTGTTTTTGAAAAGGATTAATCACAAGGAGATGTCTTGACTTGCAAGGGAATTGGATTTAATTGAGGCAGAGTTGGTGATGGTTCAGGATGGAGTGGATGACCTTGGTATCTTTGATGTCTGGCCAAGTTCTAAGCTCTTCACAATGCCTGCTTTAGCCACCTTCATGATCGTCGGAACAAATTGTTCTCATCCACCCATGCCACTGGGGGAAGCCTTCGCATGCTTGGGGTAGATATCCCCCTACTTCACCAACTGATTTAAGGCCTTTCAATTACCTTTAACCTGGTTTTAGCCTGTCTGCCAAGGCACCAGCAATCAAGTCTGACTATTGTAGGCAATGCCAGTCTGAGTTCATATTGGAATCAGAAAGAAAGAATATGCTTATAAATTACCTAATATCTAACAAAAAGAGGCTTACCCAGCCATAGCTAGTATAGCAAGGCTACAACCTGCTTCAGGAAGAAGTAGTTCCTCTCATCTCCATATATAAATACTTCTGGTCAATAAAGCATACTTAACCTCAAATAGAATCAATGGCATCACAATATTGGGGGAAGAGTAAGTATGTTTGACTGTGGCAGATCAGATCAGTACGAGATAAAAGGCTCTACCTCAGGTCAGACACAAATAGTCCTTATACATTTAAATAAAAATGTCTCTAAATTTGTACATCTCATGTTTCTTTTGAGCTAGAGCACAGTGCCTTCTTTGATGTACACCATGCTGGTCAGTCCTGCACCAGTGTCTCTCATGTCTCACAAGTGATTCAAAAGTTCTTCTTTAAAAAATTATTTATTTTACACTGACCTAAAAAATAAAATAAGCATTTCCTTATTATAGTAGAATTTTTAAAAAGATGATTGCCCATGAAACTGCAAATCTATGAACAACTTGCTAGTCCTTTTAAATATACAAGAAAGTGTCCATGTGATTTTTTTTTACATATACATAAAAATGCAAAATCATTCTATATATACTTTATTTGTCAGTTCTCTCTGGATGCAGATGTTGTCTTCTTTCATAGGTCCTTTGTATTTTTTAATAGATATTTTATTTTATTTTTACAATTACATGTTATAAAAAATTTTCAACATTCAATCACATACATATGCATATTCTTAAGTTACATAGCTTCCTTCCACACTCCCTTCCCACTCCCTTCCCCTCATTGGTGAAAAGTCAGGTGAATATTATACATACACTTTTGTGTTTAACATATTTACAGATTAGTCATTTTCTGTATGAGGAATTAGGATTAAAGGAAAAGAAAGACATTCTGAAGGTTTTGTTTTTGCTTTGTTTTGTTTTTCTTCCTCTGGTGGGGATAGCATTGTCCTTAGCTGGTCTCCTAGGGTTGTCCTAGTTCTCTGAACTGCTGAGAAGAGCTGCATCCGTCAATGTTTGTAGTTAATATGTATAATATTCTCTTTGTTCTGCTCCCTTCACTCAGCATCAGTTACTGTAATTCATTCCATGCTTCTCTAGAGTCCAACCACTTATGATTTCTTATAGAACAATAGTATTCCATAACATTCATATACCTTAACTTGCTCACCATTCCCCAATTGATGGGCATCCCCTCAATTTCCAATTTTTTGCCACAAGAAAGAGCTGTTATGAATATTTTGGAACATGTGAAACTTTTACCATTTTGATGATAGGCATAGGTCCTTTGTATTGAATATTTATAATAATTTATAAAAGATATTGGAGTAGTTTACTATTTCTTTCTCCAGCTCATTTTACAGATTAGGAAACTAAGGTTAAGTGACTTGCCAAAGGTCACACAGCTAGCCAAGTGTCTGAGAGCAAATTCAAACTAGAAAAGATGAGTCTTCCTACCTCCAGGCCCAGTGCTTGATCCACTATACCATCTAGTTCCAAAGGATTGAATCCCAAATCTTAAGAATCTTATTCATGTGGTAGGCAATGTCAAATTTTCACAGTGCATCTTAATTCTCAATGCAAAATCATATCACTGAGCAGGAGCACACTTCAAGGTGATAGCACAGATGAAAATGCTTAAAGGACAGTCACCAGTTCTAAATATGGGTCAGGGTCATCTATAGAAAGGCAGTCAAGACATCAGGACCCTCATGCCTGCAGCTTGTCCTGATGCTGATGCCACTATTCAGGCTTTTCTGGTACCATCACCCTGTATGTAAGGAGTTCACCACCCAGGACATCCCCTTCTCTTGGAGCCCCATGATAAGTAATAAAAAATTTCTGCCTCTTTAGAAACCTCTGCTGATGGACTGCAGGAACTTCTTCTTTTGCGGGAACTAGAAGAAGACTCATATCTTCATTTAGGAACTTGGGATGGTGACCATATCTGCTAAATACACATTTATCATAACTCATACAAAGCCATTTTCATTTACTCTATATCATTAGAAAGCAGGGTCTCCCAACAATAGCATACCTTAATCCTCTATGTCTTTTCTAGGAAGGAGTTAGCTGAATCATCTCAGGGTGAAAAGTAAGTCCACAAAGGAATATGAAACACTTTGAAGGGGGCAGTTCACTTTGAGCCAGGGGAGGAACATAGAAGAGCCTGGAGAAATGTAAACAGAAATACAACCAAAAGCAGTCTGTCCTTATATATCTTCCTGGATGCTGGATCTGAGAAGGGGTTGGACCAGAGAACCCTTTCTTTCCTTATGTGGCATTGATTCATTGTAGACCTGACTTTTGGGAGATGGTACACCCAATCTTGGCTATCAAGGGCGTAATGACAAAGTTGTTATACTTTTTTCATATTTTATTTGATTTTTTCCAATTACATGTAAAGATAGTTTTCAACATTCATTTTTTGTAAGATTTTGTATTCCACATTTTTTTCCCTTCCTTCCCTCTACCCACCATAGGATAGCAAGTAATCTGATATAGGTTATACACATATAGTAGTGTTAATTGTATTTCCTTTTTCATCATGTTGTGAAAAAGAATTAGAACATAAACAAAAAAAAAACAAATGAAAAAAGTGAAAACAATATACTCTGGTCTGCATTCAGAGTCCATGGTTCTTTCTCTGGATGTGGATGGCATATTATTCTATCACAAATCTTTTGGAATTGTCCTTGGTAGATATATTGTTGAGAAGAGCTAAATCTATCATTGAGCAACACACAAAGTTGTTGTACAATGTGTACAATGTTCTCCTGGTTCTCTTCATTTCACCTAGCATTAATTCATATAAGTCTTTCCAGGTTTTTCTGAAATTTGCCTGCTCATGATTTTTTTTAGAATAGTGTTCCATCACATTCATATACCACAACTTGTTCAGTCATTCCCCAATTAATGGGCATCCCCTCAGTTTCCAATTCTTTGCCACCACAAAAAGAACTGCTATGAATGTTCTTATACATGTAGGTCTTTTCCCATTTTAGGGGGATCTCTTTGGGATATAGACCTAGTAGTGGTATTTCTGGATGAAAGGGTAAGCACAGTTTTATAACCTTTTGGTTATAGTTTCAAATTGTTCTTTAGAATGGTTGGATCAATTTATGATTCCACTAACAGTGCATCAGTGTCCCGGTTTTCTCACATTCCCTCCAACATGTATCATTTTCTTTTTCTGTTATATTAGCCAATCTGATAGGTGTGAAGTGGTACCTCAGAGTTGTTTTAATTTATATTTCTCCAATCAATTCTGATTTATTTTCATATAACTATAGCTTTTATTTCTTCCTCAGTAAACTACCTGTTCATATCTTTGATCATTTATCAACTGGGAATGACTTTTATTCTTATAAATTTGACTCAGTTTTCTATATATTTTAGAAAAGAGGCCTTTATCAGAAACACAGGTTGCAAAAATTTTCTATCCTTCTGCTTTCCATCTAGTCTTGGTTGCATTGGTTTTGTTGGTGCAAAACTTTTTTAATTTAATGTAATCAGAATTATACATTTTGCATTTTATAATATTCTCTGTCTCTTATTTGGTCATATATTCCTACCCTTTCCATTCTTTGTTCTCCTAATTGGCTTATGGTATCACTCTTTGTGTCTAAATTATGTACCCGTTTCCACCTTAACTTGATATAAAGTGTGGGATGTCGTGATGGTCTATGCCTAGTTTCTGCTATACTATTTTCCAGTTTTTCCAACAGGTTTTGTTGAATAACTTCTTATCCCAGAAGCTGGATTCTTCCAGTTCATCAGCAATAGTTAATGATAGTCATTTACTACTGTTTCTTTTGTTCCTAATCCATTCAATTGATCCACTGCTCTATTCTTAACCAGCACTCAACAGTTTTGATTCCTGCTTTATAATACAGTTTTAGATTAGTATAGCTAAACCACCTTCCTTTGCATTTTTCCAATAATTTTCTTGATATTCTTGATCTTTTGTTCCTGCAGATGAATTGTGTTACTATTTTTTCTAACTCTATAAAATAAATTTTTGATAGTTTGATATGGCACTGAAAAAGTAATTTAATTTAGTTAGAATTGTCATTTTATTATATTCACTCCACTTAACCATAAGTCCAATTAGATCTGACTTTATTTGTGGGTAAAGTGTTTTAGAATTGTATTCATTTAGTTTCTGGGTTTGTCTTGGCAGGTAGATTCCCAAGTATTTTATGTTGCCTACAGTTACTTTAAATGTAATTTCTTTTTCTATTTTTTTACTGCTGTGCTTTGCTAGTAATAAAAATGCTAATGATTTATGTGAATTTATTTTATATCCTGCAACCAATGCTATCATATTTAGCAGGAAGGCAAATCACCTTCCCTAAAATGGAGGAAAAGGGTCATTTTTTCCCCCTGTTGTGATTAAATGTTGTTCAAATTGGTACAAGGGGCCCTGTCTGGTAGAAATAACTGAGATTTATTGAGGTAGGAGGATCATATGGTTCCCCTTTCAGTACTCCATGATATTACAGTCCCCATCCAGATTAGCAACAGACTCCAGGTTTCACTCTGGTTGTTTTGTTCAGTAGAAGTTATCTGATGTTCTAATATTCAATAGCACACCCAACAAACAACTACATGTGGTGGGAGGCAGCCTCCAGTATCTTCCCCAAAGAAAAGTCTATCTAATTGTTTAGACTGTTCTCTCCAGGCCTCAGACCACTTGGCCATAAATTTGGCTACCATCAGGTAAGAGACCAGATAAAGAGTTTTATTTCTCAAGGCTCTCTTCCAGACAAGCCATGTGGCTTACAACTCAACCCAATGGGAGGACTTGCCAAGACTTTCACTCTTGGGGCATCTCGGATTCCCTGATTAAAAAACCACTAAAGTCCAGTTGTTTGCCTTTCTTGTAGCAGACATAGTAATGTCACCTCCCTCACAGTGTTAGGGTAAGGATCATACGAGCTAATATTTGTAAAAAGTACTTAGTATTACATCAGAAATATAGTAGGTACTATATAAATAATTATTTTCTTCCTTCCTTTCCCCTGTAGGCAGTGAATAAGAGTGTAGGACCATACCTAAGGAAGATCTGAATTCAAATCAGACTTCGGACATTTATTATCTGTCTGATCCTTGAGAAGTCATTTAACTTTTTGTTTGCCTCAATCCACTAGAGAAGGAAATGGCAGACCACTCCGGTGGTTTATAATACAGTATCTTTGCTAGTAAAACTCCCTTAGACAGTAAGGGTCACAGGGTCACAAAGAGTCAGACACAGCTGAACAGCAATAACCCTTCCTCTACTATCTGAAATTCCCTCAGAGTTTAGAGAACCCAGTCCTACCCTGATCTCTGCTTACTCCATTCCAAACCTTTTGAAAGAACTCCAGGAGTGATGGGGCAAATACAATTATTCAAATGTATTTTGAGCTACCAAATAGTGCAATCTCTACCAAAAAACTGGGCATGAGCCTTGAGTCAAATAGCAAAGAATTAGGACTGAATAGCAAAGTAAATAACAGTAGATTAAGTAATAGATTCATTTTCAAGCCTTCCCTCACCCTATATACAAAGAAACAGCATTTAATCCAGTAGACAATGGAGTTTTCTCTCATACTCCTATGTGAGCAAATATTGTGACTGTGGTAATTTTCATGTTGCTATCTCTAGGAAAAGTTTTTTGCAAACCTCAAACCACTAAACATTAGTGGCTACTGTTTGTTACTGTTCCCTTTCCTACTTCTTCTCCTGTTCCCACCAGCATCACTACCACCACCCTTGACATGGTGCCTGGTCATTGCTCAACCATGTCACCTCCTTCATCTCACTTCAGCTTACCTTCTGTACTCTGTTTCTAAGCCATTGTCTATTAAAGATTTTCAGTCTTCCTATATAGAGGGCACTTTTCTGTGCTTCTGAAGTTCCAAGTTGGCATGTCCTATAAGGAGCTTTTGCTGCTATAACTTCTTGGGAGGTTAGATACCTTTATTGTGAGACTCCCTAGGTCAAGAAGCTTTGGTATCATACATACAAAAATCCCTGGGCAACACTAAATATCTTTTTAGATGGATGAAAAGTCCTCCAGTCCTTACTCCTGATTGTGTTTGGCTTTGCATGTCCCTGAAAGTTAAAATCTGAGGCATGCTAATGGCCTTGAGTTTCCATCTGCCCCAAGGGAGCACTCAGCCATATAGGATGGGGAGAGGAAGAGGATAGAAAGAGCAGATTTTTGCTTTCCATTCCTGCCAATATAACATACATTGGATACCTACCTACTTTGTAATTCTATTACATGTGTAGCAAAATATTATCATTTGTGTTGCCTTTTCCTCCTGATAGACAGTAAGCTCCTTGAGGGCAAGAACTATACCTTAATAATCTTTGCATCTCTCACAGCCTCCAACATAGTGTTTTCATACCAGTCTTTCATAATAAATGATTGCTTCCCATTATCATTCTTATTCTTCCCATAATTAATCAAATCAGTACAGGTAAACAAAAATATCAATCAAGATATGATTATGATAAAGTAGGAGACTAGCATCAATTGTAAACTAATATAAATGGAAATGCTTTGTGTGATAGTTTTGAAACTTTTTCTTACTACTGAAGAGCAGCTAGATGCCTGTTTGCCTCAGTTTCCTTATCTGTAAAAACAAACTGGACAGGGAAATGGCAAATCACTTCAGGATTTCTACCAAGAAAATACCAAATGGGGTCAAGAAGAAGTCGACACAACTGAAAACGACTAAAGGGCCTTGTCTTGGATCTTGAGGGCAGGAATGACATCTTATTTACCTTAAATTTTTTCCATTCTCTATTACAGTTCATTATATAGAGTAGATGCTTATTAAAGGTGTGTTGAATGAATGACCACTACAAAACAAAAGAAAAGTTATATTTTTAAATAACATTCACTAAAGGCAGAGTATTTTATTTCTAATGGAATGGAGGCTTCCCTCTTCCTGACAACACAAATTCTATGCCAACTGGGACATCAGTGCATTGTTGGTGGAGTTGTGAGCTGATCCACCCATTCTGGAGAACAATTTGGAACTATGGCCAAAGGGCTATAAAATTGTGCATGCCATTTGATCCAGCAATATCACTACTAGGTCTGTATTCCAGAGAGATTACAAAAAAAAAAAAAAAGGAGAAAGGACTCACATGAACAAGACTATTGAAAATAGTTCTTTTTGTGGTGGCAAAGAATTGGAAATTGAGAAGACGCCCATCAATTGGGGAATGGTTAAATAAATTGTGGTATGTGAATATAATGGAATATTATTGCTCTATAAGAAACAATAGGCAGATAGTTTAGAGAAAAACCTGGGAAAACTTACATGAGCTGATTCTGAGTGAAGTGAGCAGAACCAGGAGAACATTGTATACCTTAATAGTAAAACTGTGTGATGATTTACTATGCTGGACTTAGCTCTTCTCAACAATACAGCAAAGACAACTCTAAAAGACCAGCAATGGAAAATGAAAATGCTATCCTCATCCAGAGGAATCTGAATGCAGATCAACACATACTGTTTTCACCTTTTAAAATATTTTTTCCTTGAGGCTTTTTTCTTTTGGGTCTGATTCTTTTTTTGCAGTATGACTAATATATGATTGTACATGTATAACCTATATCAGATTATTTGCTATCCTAGGGTTGGGGGAGGGAAGGGTGGGAGGGAGAAAACTTTGCAAAAATGAATGATGGGGGGGCAGCTAGGTGGCACTGGGGTGGCTAGGTGGCACAGTGGATAAAGCACTGGTCCTGGAGTCAGGAGTACCTGGGTTCAAATCTGGTCTCAGACACTTAGTAATTACCTAGCTGTGTGTCCTTGGGCAAGCCACTTAACCCCGTTTGCCTTGCAAAAACCTAAAAAAAAAAGAAATGAATGATGGGGGGGGGTAGCTAGGTGGCGCAGTGGATAGAGCAGCCACCCTGGAGTCAGGAGTACCTGAGTTCAAATTCAGTCTCAGATACTTAATTACCCAGCTGTGTGGCCTTGGGCAAGCCACTTAACCCCATTGCTTTGCAAACAAACAAACAAACAAAACTTCCTAAAAAAGAATGATGAAAATTATCTTTACTTATAATTGGAAAAATAAAAATAAATTAGTTAATTCTATGTTTGTTCAGCAAACTTGTATAGTTTGGAGAGAGGAAAGATTCTAATAAAGTTCTTCACTGCATGGACCTCATTTTATCTTAGCAAATCTCACCCTCTAGTGGGAGCTATCATGCCACTTGATTTGAAAAACAAAATAAAACAAAAAGACAACCTCTGAATTTGTAGCTAACCTTAAAAATCTAAGAGGTTAAAAGGACTTTGAGATCGTGAAGATTAATCTGTAATTTGTTTCTAGGGACACATTTTCAATGAAGCATAGTTAGAGATTGCTGTTCTCTAAAGAGGAAGACTTCAAAGACCATTAAAGCCAAATTAGAAAGGGAAGTGATGAATAAGAACTTCAGAAGAGGCAGTAAGAAATGCATAGGGACATAGCTGCATCACAATAAAATAGATTCCACTTTTTTCAGTAATGTTACCATTGATCTTTCTGGAAGTGCTTCATTGACAACCAGGGCAGGGTCAGTATGTAGATTTCAAAGAAACAGGAGCTTGTCTGATTCTTCTCACAGATCTCTGTGTAATTATAAAGACCAATCTTGTCCTGAAGAAGAAATGAAAAAATGTATCTCTTTCCTTCCAGTGGAGAAATTGGAAACAAAGAATGTGATGTACACTGCTAACTGTGGTCATTGAGTCAGTTGGGTTTTTCTTTTTTATAATGGGAAAAGGAAGAGAAAGAGGAATGGTATGTTGTTTTCCTTTGTGCTCTAAGAAGACCAAAATGACATTGCTATATCGGAGTCAAGGTATAGTGTGTCTAGATGTGGCTGATCAGACCAATATGAGCTTGGAAGGCTCTACCACAGGCTGGGTACAAATAATTCATATGAACATTTGGAGTAGAGATGGTCCCAAATTTGTTCGTCTCATATTTTTTTTTTTTTTTTAGCTACTGCAATTCTGCTTTGCTCATAGAGCACAGCCCCTTTTTTGATATGGACACACATCCTGTGTCATTGTCTCCCATGTCTCACAATCAGTTCCAAAGTTCTTCAGAGAGATCTTTAGTGTCCCTGTATTGCTGCTTCTTGGAGGATTTACTTGTCCCAGGAGAGTTCTCTGTAAAATAGCCTTTTAGACAAATGTACTAAATTTGCATTCAAATAATGTGGTTAGTCCTTTGGAGTTGTGCTCTCTGAAGGAGAGTCTCAATGCTTGGCAGTTGAGTTGGAGAAAGAACCTCAGTGTCCAGTACTTCATCTTGCCAGGTGATCTTCAGAATCTTCCCAAGACAATTCAAATGGAAGCAATTCAGTTTCCTGGCAATTGTAGGCCATGCAGCTTTCATAGGCATATAACAGTAAGGTCAGCACAACAATTCTGTAGACCTTCAGTAAAGAATGATCTACACCTTTTCCTCCCACACTTTCCTTCAGAATCTTCCAAACACTGAGTCAGCTCTGACAATGGGTAGGTCAACTTCATCACACTGCCAAGGTAAGTGATCTTATCCATAGCATTAAAAATTTCTCCATTTGCTATAACAGATGATTCTACACATGGATAGAATGGTGTTGGCAGGTGTAGAACCTCTGTCTACTTGGTGTTAATTATTAGGCTAAAATTGGCACAAGCAGCAGAGAATTCATCCCTGCTTTGTTGTATCTAAGCCTCAGAGACTTCGAGTGCACAATCAGCTGCAAACAGAAAATCGTGTATTACCCCTCTCTCCTTTCCATTTTTACAATGGGAAAAAGAAAGAAATAAGTATTTATAAAAAATGCTTATTATGTGCCAGACATATTCTACAAATATCATCTGCTTTGAACCTTACTGTAATTCCAAGAGACAGATGTCATTTTTTATAATTGGGGGGAAAGGAGGCAAATGGCAAATAGAGGGTAAATGACTTGTCCAGGGTCATACAGCTAAGTGTCTGGGTCCACATTTTAACTTAGTATTTCCTGACTCTAGTCCTTATTCTCTTTCTAATATATCAGTAGTTCCTATAAAGGGAGGCTTACTAGGGATGTAGGAGGCTAAAGAGAGAGAGAGTTAAATCTGGAAATTACTGTTACATAAAAACAAAAGACATCAATATAACTTCGTACATTTTTTAAAAAGCACAATTCTTTTCCTTCTAGTGTTTAAGGGAAATAAAACTGTAAAAACATTTAAGCCATTTTTATTTATACATGAACTGACATTTCTGTTCTAAAATGACTGGATTTGAAAATTCAATAGAATTCAATTATAAATATACTCTATTGTTCCCCTTTTATTTTTATAGTAGATTTTTCTCATTTTTCATTTTTCTCAAAGTCTACACTCTCTAAATAAGTAGGTGTTCATCTTGTTCTCTGAAGTAGCACTAAAATGAGGTTCTACCATAAGCTAACTTGATTTTGTACTGAACAAAAGCCCATTAATTTTTTTAGCCCATTTTATCCAAGTAAAATGTATGCCTATTTCATTTCATCTTGCAGTATACAAAACCCCTGGGGGAAAAAACTGTGAATAAAAGTAGAAAAGCAGATATAACAAATCTTTCATGTCTACAACTCCTTAAATGTTATAATTTAAAGGGAGCATTTGAGGAAAAGATTCAAACAAGTGTAAATTAAATAATATAATCCTAAAAGACATATGGAAACAATAGACAATAACACCAAAGAAAATGTCAGCAATAAAATAATGTATCTCAACTTTTGGGATTCAGCCAAAGCAGTCTATGGAGGGAAATTTATATCTCTAAATGTTTTGATCAACAAAACAGGGGAAGGTTTCCTGCTTAATATGGATGCCTGAATGGAGTAGTTCCCACATACCCACTCCAACAAAAACCTGAAATTCATAACAAACTGAATAATGATCAAGAAGTTAAAAGAAAAACTTTAGTTCCCCAAGCTCTTACATTGGAGAGAAGCATCAGAGGTATTCAGCTCATGCATGAGCCTACAATAAGTAGACCCCCAAAATTATTGCAAAACCAAAGGGAGGAAAACATTGGAAAAGGAATTGTAAGCAAAATAAATTTCCTGATGCTAAAGAAGAGATTGAAGGGAGAGGTAAAAAAAAAAAGAATATACCTCTAAGGAGATACCTTTCAGTTGAATGACTGAGCAATTTGAATATATGGAATATTATTGCTCTCTAAGAAATGACAAAAAATACAATTTCAAGGGATTTTGGGTAGCATTTTGGGTAGCACAATGAAGTAAACAGAATAGAATGAGGAAAGAGGAGGACAGAAAAGAAAGGTCTAAGGGTCTAAGGACTTCATTACTTCATTTGCTCTCATCACAATCTTGTCAGGAGGAATCTATTATTATTCCTATTTTATTTTTGAGGAAATGGAGGCAGAGATTGTGGCATGTCTAGGGTCTTTTGCTAGTAAGTAACTCTGAGTCTGGATTTGAATTTGGATATTCCAGATTCCAAGTCCAGTGCACTATACATTCTTTAATATACTCTAATGTACAATATTGCTGTTTTTTTCCCCAAAAAAAGCTTTTAATTTTTTTCAGTTATATACACAGATGATTTTTAGCATTCATCCTTTTGCAAACTTTTGAGTTCCACATTTTTCAACCACTCTCCCTAAGGCAACGAACAATATGATAGAGGTTAGAATGTACAATATTGTTAGAAACAATAACAAAAACCCAACTTTGAAAGACTTAAGAATTCTAGTCAATTCAGTCTCCAAAGGAACTATAACAAAACATGTTACCTGCCATCTGACAGAGATATGATTAACTCAAGGTAGAGAGATAGACATTTTGGGACAGGATCAATGTAAACATTTATTTTGATTGACTATGCTTATTCAGATATTTATCTTTATCTTTGATTTTCTAATGGAGTAAAGCAGTAAAGAGGGGTTAGCAATCTTGATAAAAACAAGAGGACCATTTAAAAAAAAATTTAATGCCTAAATGAGAACAGAAGGAATTTCAGAAGGAAGCAGAGATAAAAAGTATAGTTTTTGATGGTTTTGTATGAAGTTTTCTATCTGGATGTATAAAAAATTCCATAGAGATATTTTTATATATAATGCATATACAAACACACACATACATAAACTAGCAAGATGATGTGTATATTCTTTTTTTTTTTTGCAAGGCAATGGGGTTAAGTGGCTTGCCTAAGGCCACAGGGCTAGGTAATTATTAAGTGTCTGTGGCCATATTTGAACTCAGGTACTCCTGACTCCAAGGCCAGTACTCTATCGACTGCGCCACCTAGCCACCCCTGATGTGTATATTCTTTACAGACAATTCTTTTGTGTTCTGCTGTATAATATAAATGTTTGTGGTTTGCTTGGGGATTTTTTGAGGATAAAATGTATTCAGAATAAAAAACAGTATGAAAATAAATAATAAAAAGAGAAAAAAGATGAGTGATTTGAGTATATAACAAAAACAAAAAAAGAAAAATAGCATGGGTAAACCACTTGGCTTTGTTCCCATTCATTATTTCTGCTCCTCTTTCTCCTCAAGGTCAAGCAAAGGATAGTTTTAGCTTGGTTTATCTCATGTTCTCTACCTTTTTAGTCTTTATTTAGTCTCTTTATTTGAAAAATTTCTAAGTATAGATGTCCTGGGAATTGGTTCAATCAATAAAATATTATCTTCAAATAAAATCATCTGGAGTACCTCACCATCTTAATGGTTCTTAATGTAGGATCACTTGACCAGGGAGTCCATGTATAGACCAAGGAGTCTAAAAATTTTTTAAAATATATTTGACAACTAAATGTTAGTATAATTGATTTCTTTGTAATCTTACATATTCATTTTATGAATTTTAAAATATTGTTCTGAAAAAGGATACTTAGGATTCACCAGTTTGTCAATGGGGGGGGCAGCTAGGTGGCGTAGTGGATAAAGCACCTGCCTTGGAGTCAGGAGTACCTGGGTTCAAATCTGGTCTCAGACACTTAATAATTACCTAGCTGTGTGGCCTTGGGCAAGCCACTTAACCCCATTAGCCTTGCAAAAACCTAAAAACAAAACAAAACAAACAGTTTGTCAATGGGGTCCAAAAGAGAGAAGGATAAGAGAAGGAATTATCCTGTGTGATAGTTAACAAATAAGCCAGTTTGAATAGACCAAAGAATCCAATGGAATTTTACACACACATATTTATAATACATAATATATATATATATGCACATATATATTTATAAATATACACATGTATATTATAGTCAGTAATTTGTAATTACAATGTTAAGGTCTTTAAAAGACAAAGGAATTCATATTTGATCCCAGAGGTAACAGAGAATTTCTGAGTTTTACTGAGTAGGGGAGTAGCATTTTAGGCCTGTGCCTTAGAATTATCACACTGCTGTGATCACTGGCATATGGATTAGTGGAGGCAGGTAGACATAAGCTCTGAGATGATCTAGTTAAGAAGTGATGAGGGGCTGAGATAATGTGATGGGGGGTAATGATAAGGGAAGAAGTAGAGATAAGGGGATGGATATGAGAAATGTGCCTGAAGAATCCATTCTTGGCAACTAATTAGAGATTTGGAGAGTTGGAAAGTAAAGAATTCAGAATTACTCTAAGTCTGGAAATCCAGGTGATTGAAGGGAAAAAAAAACAACACAGGCTGATTGGTTCGTTGGTTCTTGTCCTTCGTTATAGAAGAAGAACAAAATAACATCACTATGTTTGAGACAAATTGCAATGTATCCTACTGTGGCTCATCAGACCAACATGAGCTTTACCACAGACAAGCACAAATAGTCCGTGTGAACACCTGGGATGGGCACTCTAACCTTACAAATATCACGAGCTGCTTCAATTCTGCCTTTTTCATAGAGTGCAGTCCCCTCACTGATGAGGGCATGCATGCTGGGTGGTCCTGGGACTGTGTCTCCCGTGTTGTACAATCAACTCCAAAGTTCTTCAGGATGTCTTGGTACTGTTTCTTCTGATTCCCTTGTGAGAGCTTGCCCTTTGTGAGTTCTCCATTAATGTGTAAAATGACAAATGTCTGTCTGGCATTCTAACAGTGTGTCCAGCCCATCATCATTGCACTCTCTGTAGTAATATTGGAATGCTAGGCAGTTTACCTAGAGAAACAATCTCAGTGTCTGGTATCTTCTCCTGCCTTGTGATCTTCAGAATCTTCCTAAGACAATTTTAATGGCAGTGGTTCAGTTTCCTGACATTACACTTGGTAGACTGGCATATAATATTGAGGTCAGCACAATGGTTCTGTAGACCTTCAGTCTAATATCTCTTCTCTCCCATACTTTCTTTTGGAGTCTCCCAAATACTGAGCTAGCATTGGAAATGTGTGTGTCAACCTCTTTGTCAATGTATTCTTAACAGATCATCATCAACCAATGCAGAAGTCATTGACCATTTACCTCAAGTTGAAGTCAATCATTCCCTAGCTGAAGTTCCAACTGAAGAAGAGGTTTTGCATGCCATTAGGGTCCCTTCAAGTGGCAAAGTACCTGGTGCTGATTCTAGTCCAGCTGAGATCTACAAGCTGGGAGGTCTGTTGCTCATCTAAAAACTTACTGAAATTTTCCAGGTTATATGGCATGAAGAGGTTGTTATCCCACAAGAATTCAAGGATGCCTCCATCATCCATCTCTATAAAGGTAAAGTAGATTGTCCTGTGACAATCACAGGAGTATTTCTCTTTTAGTCATTGTTGGTAAAATTTTTGCCAGAGTCCTTCTCAATAGACTGATCCTTCAACTAGAAGATGGTCATCTCCCTGAGAGCCAGTGTGGCTTCAGAAAGGGTCAAGGAACAGTTAATATGGTGTTTGTTGCCTGACAACTCCAGGAAAAATGTCAGGAATAGAACAGAGGTCTGTATACAACATTTATAGATTTGGTCCAGGCCTTTGATACCATCAGTTATGAAGGCTTATGGAAAATTATGTCAAAATGTGGTTTCCCAGAGAAGTTCATCATTATTGTACATCAGTTTCATGATGGCATGCATGCTTGGGTTCTGGATAGTGGACAATGTTCTCAAGATTTCACAATAGCAATGGAGTAAAACAAGGATGTGACCTTGCTCTCATACTTTTTAGCATGATGTTTTCAGTCATTTTATCAAACACCTTCACTGAGGATGAACATGGCCTCAAGGTCAGTTGATGGCAAATTCTTTAACTTGGAAAGGCTACAAGCCAAGACCAAAGTGGAGGGGGTGTTGGTGCATGATCTGTTTGCAGATGATTGTGTATTCTGAAGCTGAGATGCAACAAAGTGTGGAGTGATTCTCTACCACTTGTGCTAATTTTGGGCTAACAATTAATACCAAGAAAATACAGGTGCTCCATCAGCCAGCACCACACAAACCATATGTGTAAGCATCAATTATAGCAAATGGAGAAATTAATACAAGTAGGGAAGTTAGGAAGAGCTTTGGAAAGGAAATGAGTTCTGTTTTTGACATGCAGAGTTTGAGATGCTTGACATCCAGTTAGAAATATTTAATAACCAGGTGGAGTTCAGAAGAGAAAATAGGGTTGGTTATAAAGATATAGGAAACAGCTGCATGGAAATGAAAATTGGAAACTGATGAGATCACCAAATGGGAGAATGTAGACAGAGAAGATAGCCCAGGACAGAACTTTGAGGTGCACACCTACAGGTAATGGATGTAATATGGATACAGATGTGGCAAAGAAGCCTGAGGAGCAGTCATGAAAAATGGAAAGTCATGAAAAATCTAGAGAAGAAAGACTGTGTTGGGGAGGAGAAGGCAGTTGACAGGATGAAAGGCTGTAGAGGCAAAGAAGGATGAAAACTGAGTAAAGGTCAAAAAGATAGTGCCTCTGGGCCTCTCTGAAACCCATAAAGCTTACTTACTGGCATCCTTCTTCTTGACCAACATGTTAACCTTACCATTTTCTATAAACTTCCAAATTTCTTGCAAAGCAGTTGGTATATGGGCAAATGCTTGTGCTTCTGGGTTGAGAATGAGTTGTGGGGGGTGGGTGGATGGAGGTGATTACTTTCTCTTTCTGTTCCCCCATTTCCAGGTACCATTCTTTCCCAACTCCTACTCCAGGAATGACTCTCTTCAGTCACCTCCAGACCATGGGAAAGAAGTGTCCAGGGTGACCACCACAGCAATACTAGCCCCTAGATCACTTATTGCTTTCCCTTCCTATATAGACTGCTTTTTTCCCCATGTGCAGAAATCAATTCATGTTTTTCTTTTCTGCTCTGAGAAGTTAAAAAATATGAGTTACATTGAGTAAGGTTCCAAAGTTCTTTAGTATTGTTCAGTCATTTCCAACTCTTCATGACCCTTTTGGGGACATTTGTGGCAAAGACACTGGAGTGGTCTGCCATTTCCTCCTCCAGTTCATCTTATAGATGGCTTCTAGGCAAACAGGGTTAAGTGACTTGGCCAGGGTCACAGAGACAGTAAGTGTCTAAGGCCAGATTTGTTAGGTCTGGCACTCTAACCACTGTGCTACCTAGCTGCCCAAAAGTTCTACCACTTGTAAAATTCTCTGTCTTTCTTTCTCTGTCTCTTTCTTTTCCCCTTCCACTTCCCCCTGTACTCAACTAGTAAAGTCCTCTCTCTCTCTCTGCTACCCTTGCACATTAACACACAGATCAGAAACAAAATAGCTAACTATTTTATTATAAAGAGAAACTGATTTAGAAAAAGGAAAGAAAAAATTCTTCAGAAACAAAGATGGGGACTAGAAGCTCCTCTCTCTTAAGGAGAGGAAGCAAGAAAACAGTGAAACAAAAGCTGGGAAGTGAAGGGCCCCTACCTCCTCTTCCCAGTAGATGGCAAGGTTTTGACTGCCCTGTTATCTGTCACATGTGTACCACCTGGCCACAATCTTTGTCTTCTGTTCCCTTGCTCTCCTGTCAGGTTACTAAAGAGGTCTATTTGGTGTCTCTATCTTCACTTCCTCTAGTTCCAATGGATCATTTATTAAGTGTTTACTGTACCAATTTTATCTCATTTGATCCTCACAACTACCCTGAGAGGTAGGTTCTATTATGATTCTCATTTTACAGCTGTAGAAAAGAAGACAGAGGCTAAGTGACTTGCCCAGGGTCACAAAGCTAGGAAGTATCAGGGACTGGATTTGAGCTACTGAGTGGCTCTGGTTCTTCCTAGATCCACAGCATGCCTACAGGTTGCCCATGCTTGTTTCAGCACCATGCCCTCAGGTCTTGCTAGTTTTTAAAATTATTTTATCTTTTCCAATTACATGCAAAGACAGTTTTCAGCATCCATCTTTTTTGTAAGCATTTGAGCTCCACATTTTTCTCTTTCTCTCACCCCTTCCCCATGACAGGGGATCTGATATAGGTTATACATGCACAGTCACGCTTAACATATTTCCATATTAGTTATGGTGTGAAAGAACAATCAGACCCAAAGAGAGGTCTTGTTCCCTTTTGAGGTTTCTTCTCCCCTTCCTGAAAGGGTAAGGTCTAGGTTAATGGTCTGGGGGTCCTAAGGAGTCTCCAGGGGCAGTAGGGGGCTACTGGAAGTTTCTTTTCACTTGTGTTATCTCCAGTGGTTTGTGACATTCCTTTGTAAGGTCAGAAATTTTATAATCTCTTACAAAGTCAGTCTTGGTCTAGCTGACATCTGTCATTATACTTTATAGTCCAAAGATAAATATTAGCTTTTAGCAGAATAAGGGCAATTAATCCTGTATCCAAAGGACATGTTCAACTTAAGGGTTGTTTATATACATAAACAATATGTTTAATAGAGATAGCATAGTGTAAAGTAGAGCAGGCAGTAGATGGTGCAGTTGATAGAGCACAGAGTTTGAAATCATGAAGGCTCATGTTCCTGAGTTCAAATTTGACTTACTAGCTGTGTGATCCCAGACACACTTTGCTTCAGTTTCTTCATCCATAAAATGAACTGGAGAAAAAAAAATGGCAAACTCCTTGGGTATTTTTGCCAAGAAAACCCCAAAAGGGGACACAAAGAGTTAAAAATGACTGATGTTTACTAGTTGTATGACCTTGGCAATTCATTTAACCCAGTTTTCTTTAATTCTCTATCTGGAAAATGTCCTGTATAAGCAAATGGCAAACCACTCTGGAATCTTTGCCCCCAAAAAATCCATAAATCAAAATAACTGAATAACAACAACAAAATACAAAGCATTGTTTGATACAAGGCTTCAGATACCAGTCTTAAATTACATTCAGAGCATATCACCTGCATATATCACAGAAATTCATGCATATCCATAGAATAAGCAAATATATTTAACAGCAGCACAGAAGAACATCAATGAACCTATAGAATAGCAAGACATACATAAATGCCAGCACACTCATACAATTATATATTGTTAACTATATTGTTACTAGAACAAAAGCAAATGGCCATGAATAAGAAAAGAATAAAGTAAAAGCAATCTCACAACATGAAATAATAAATATGGACATGAATGAACGCAAGCAATTCCATGCAAGATCCACATTATATGGTAAACATTAACATTCTCCTCTGGCTACATGTCATCATTTTTTCAGTTTCTTCTATATAATATCTTAAATTGGTCTGGTTTGCTCTACAAACTAGACAGTACTTTATAAACATTACTTGTTACAAATTTTATTATTATTTTTATTATTAAGCTCAGCACAGATGAGAGTGAGAAAGGTGTAAAAGTAAAAGGTTGAAATCAGAGACAGGGCTTTTGCCACTGGAAAGTCTGAAGGGAGAACAAACAGTTGTGTGTGATGATGAGGCAGCCAGTCCTTGACTAGATTGGTGTGGGCTTGAAGTGGAATGGGAGAATGAGAACTTACATATAGCTCCTTAAGATCCATAGCAAAGTAATAATAACAATAAAATGTAACAATAAAAAAAACAATAAAAGTAATAACAAGAATAACAGTAGCTAGTATTTATATAATAAGGTTTGCAAGCATTTTATGAATATTTTCTCTTTTGATCATCAGAACCCTGAGAAGTGGGTGCCATTATGATGTTCATTTAACAGAAGACAAAACTGAGGAAGATAGAAATGTCAATTGTTCTACTAGTATCTGATTTTGAACAGAGATCTCAATGATTTCAGATTCAGCGCTCTCTCCACTCCACCATCTAGCTAGCTCTAATTACTTTTCTCACAACAATCCTGTGAGATGGGGTGGGTATCACCCCCATTTTATGGATGTCCAAAATGAAGGAAGGAGCCCTTAATTATTTTCTGATGGTTCTTCAATAGCAATAACAATTATGTAGCACATTTCTCAGTCAATAAAAACAATTTTATCAAGTCTTTACTATGTACTATGAAGAAGATGATAAAATTAACTATTCTTTTCTATCATATTTACAAGGATACAGGTCAGAGAACCCACAGCTGGTAAATGCCAGATTTGGATTAAAAGTACTTTCAAAGGGATTGTGAAATTTAAAAGGCAGATTGATGACTCAGTATAGAAAAAGTGCTGGGTCTGGAATTAGGAAGACCTGAGTTCAAATTCAATCTCAGATATTTATTAGCTGTGTGATCCTGGGCAAGTCACCTAACTTCTTAGCCTTAGTTTACCCTTCTGTAAAATGGGACAAAGAATTGTACCTGCTTCACAGGATTGTTTTAAGGATCAAATAAGATAACTTATAGGAAGCACTTTCCAAACTTTAAAGCTCTATAGAAATGCTATGATTGTTACTACAAGACAAAGGCATTGAACAAAGTGCTCAATCTGAAAACAGAAAGATCTGAATCCAAATCCATTCTGTTATTTGCTAGTTGTATGACACTATGGCAAATCACTTAATTCCTCACAGCCTCAGTTTCCTTATATGTAAATGGGAATAATAGTAACACCTACCTCCCAAACTTGCTCTGAGGATAAAATGAGAGAATATTTGTAAAGAAATTTGTAAATCTTCAAATGTGCTATATAAATGATGTCAGAAAATAAAAGAGAAAGACATCAAGGATTGTGATGGGTGAATGCAAAGATGGAGTGTACACTCTAACTAATGGGGCACAGTCTTTGCAAAGACACAGGGTAAGGACTACTGGGTCTATACCCTGAAGATGATGAAAAAGGATAAAAACATCACTTGTACAAAAATATTCATAGCAGCCCTGTTTGTGGTGGCAAAAAAAAAATTGGAAATTAAGTGAATGTCCTTCAATTGGGGAATGGCTTAGCAAACTGTGGTATATGTATGTCATGGAACACTATTGTTCTATTAAGAAACCAGGAGCCGGGGGCAGCTAGGTGGCATAGTGGATAGAGCACCAGCCCTGGAGTCAGGAGTACCTGGGTTCAAATCCGACCTCAGATACTTAATAATTACCTAACTGTGTGGCCTTGGGCAAGTCACTTAACCCCATTGCCTTGAAAAAAAAATAAAAAAAAAAGAAACCAGGAGGGATGGGAATTCAGGGAAGCCTGGAGGGATTTGCATGAACTGATGCTGAGTGAGATGAGCAGAACCAGAAAAACACTGTACACCCTAACAGCAACATGGGGGTGATGATCAACCTTGATGGACTCGCTCATTCCAAGAGTGCAACAATCAGGGGCAATTTGGGATTGTCTTCGATGGAGAATACCATCTGTATCCAGAGAAAGAACTGTGGAGTTTGAACAAAGACCAAGGACTATTATCTTTAATTTAGGAAAAGAAACTTGATATCTTGTTGTCTGATCTTGCTATCTCTTATACTTTATGTTTCTTCCTTAAGGATATGATTTCTCTCTCATCACACTCAATTTGAATCAATGTATACCATGGAAACAATGTAAAGACTTGACAAACTGCCTTCTGTGGGAGTGGGGGGAGGGAAGGAAGATTAGGGAAAAAATTGTAAAACTCAAAATAAATTAAATCTTAAAAAAAAATTTTTAAAAGACAAATTTTTTTTTAATTTAAAAAAAATTAAAAAAATTAAAGAAACAAAAAAAAGACACAGAGTAAGGAACTAGCCAGAGGTGTACTGGGGCAGGTCACAACCTGCTGGTTGTTAAATTATCGGTGCGACCTTGGAAATCAGGGCTTGATTAGTCGTTTTGTTGATTGTCTGACTGTTAATAATGAATTGATACATAAATATGCCGCGCGCATACATTCCCCCCCCCCCCCCCCCCAAGGCTGTCGTTAAATATTTATTAGCACATCCAAGGGAATGGAGTGGGAATTTAGAGCGCGTGAAGGAAGGTGAAGTACGACTTAATATCCTTCAGAGGGAGCCAAATCTTGTAGAAAGCAGGAGCCCCTCTAGCCCTCCCCTCGGCTCTTTCGCTTCTCTATGGTTAATATAGCGCCGTCCTATGAACTAAGCCGTCTATTCGGAAATGGCCAATCCGAAGATGATACATTAAAAAGAAAATCACATGGTTAGGTTCTGGTCGGCTACTGGCTGGCTTCGGTAAGTCCCGCCCCTTCCGTTACCGCCTCCGGCTTTAATTCGCGGCCCTCGCGAGCGTTGGGCCCTTTCGATTCGGCGCCGGGCCCGGGTAAGTCGTGCCGTCGGACTGGGGTGGCGGGAGAGGACGCTGGCGGCGGTGATGACAACGATGAGAGCGTGTTAGACTACTGACCCCCGTGAAGTGAATCGGAGTCTGAGCCACGGCCCCGGCGTGGTCCGGCGCGGGCACTGCCGCCTCAGGGGACCCTGCGCTGACTTTGCCCTTGTTCCCCGCAGGTCCCGCCGCGTGTTCGGAGGCCGAGACGGAGCCGCCCTGCGCGTGCGCTCTCCGGGTCCCCGCCCCCTCGTGTAAAAACAGCCAATAAAAGAAGCTTCCCGAGTTCCCGCCTCGTGGCTGTCAGTCTGTGTGTGTGTGTCTGTCTGGTCGCCGCCGGCGCACTGGCCTTTGAACCCGTGGAGCGCCTGTGCCGTGGTGTCCCGGGCCAAGCAGCGGTGCAACAGCAGCCCCGGCTTGTTCATAACTGGGTCCGCTCGGCCCCAACTCGAGCGGGTCTTTTAAAAGCAAGCGACAAGGCGGCGCGGTGCCCCCCGAGGGGAGGGGGCGCAAGGGGTTGCTCGAAGGCCTTTTGTTAATAAAGGAACCCATTCCTGCCTTCCAAGAAGATCTAGGGGCACCGGCCCTGGAGTCAGGAGTAGCTGGGTTCAAATGCGGCTTCAGACACTTAATAATTACCCAGCTGTGTGGCCTTGGGCAAGCCACTTAACCCCTTTCTAAAGGGGGAGCATGATTATGTGGGGAAAGGAATAGTCTTTTGCTTTTTGTATTTCTAGAGATTAGCACAAATGTTTATTGAATTGCAAATAGGGGGTTGAGTTGTCTTGGAAAACACAAATAAAACCCATGGAATACTCTGCAATTTGGAAATTTTAGTCAAAATAGCATTGTAAATTTTTTGGCTGGGGGAGCAAGGATGGGCAATTGAAAAGATAATTCTAAGTTACATTTTTTTTTCACTTGGAGACTTCCTCTCATGAGAGTATTAGGAATAGTCTTAGGAAAGGCATTTTGGTAGTTGGCAAAAATGTCCCAGATTTGAGGCTTAATTTGGATGAAGGGTCTTCAGGGTTTTAGTTTGAACTACAGTTTCCAGATTGCAGATATCCCCTTTATTTGATCTTAACCTCCTTTTAAAAACTCCTTGATCTGGTATAGATTTTTCAGCTTTGTTTTTAAAAATCTTTTAATCCAGTTTCAGTAAGTCTTGTGTTTTATATTACTTTTCTTCAACACTGCCCTAGAAATAGTTGCTGTGGTTTATCACTCACCCTCTGCAACATGTTAAACACTTAATTGCTTTTTGTTTTTGCAAAGTAAGTGACTTGCCCTCCTAGCTAAGTATCAAGTGTCTGGTTAGGTTTGAACTTAGGTCCTCCTGACTCCAGGCCCAGGCTCCATTGTGCCACCTAGTTGCCCCTCACTTAATTTTTGAGTCATTTTTAGGCTTAGCTAATTTGGCCCTCCCTTTTTTAGTTTATTATCCTTATATAGGAACTTATTTAACACTGGTTGAATTTAATGGAGATAGAGTAATTTAAGGGATCATAGCTGGAAGTAGAAAGTCAGGGGGTGAAGGTGAGGGTCTTGAAAATACCAGGTATGTTTATATTAACACCAGTAAAAATGCTTGGGGTTTTCAGAATATCTAACAATCTTTCAAGTGTCTCCTACAGCTTAATGCTCCATGACTACAGTTGATTTCCGGCTCCACTATGTACTAAGGACTTTTTACTCACTAACCAAACAGATTCAAGTGGAACCAGCACCCATGGCCACGTGCTCAATCCTTGAGGCCCCCCACAAATCCAGCAGTTAGTTACATTGAAAATACTAGCAATGGTTTGAATTAAGTTCTGAAAAGTGTTTTCCTCTTTAAAGAAGGTGCCTAAAACTGAGGTCTGATATAAACAATAGGGACACTCTCAGAACAGGATATCTAAGGCACATTTCTGCAGGATTGTAGTCTTGACCAGAACCCAGAAAGGCCAACCCCAGGGAGTGACACTATACACCCAGGAATGGGTCCCATGTTGAAATCCCTTACATAATTATACCAGCTAGGAAGCAAAGGAGTGGTAACACCTCCTGGGCGAGGTGTTGGGGAGTCCATTAGTCCTATACTTTGCTTAAAATGCAGTTTGAACTCATTCATGGGTTCAGAGTCCATAGTCCATTCTTTTGGTGGATTCACAGATCTTTTTACTCTGGTATGGCGGGTCCAACCTCTCCTGGGTCCACACAGCAGTGTCTTGAGGTCAGGAGAACCTGAAATGGTTCAACTTTTCCTCCTTCCATGACCAGATCAACACCCAATCGCCTTTGTGGACTGCAAACCCTAAAGGAGGAGTCTGCAATAGTCCTTTTAGTTGAATGTCTTTCAAGTGTATCCCTTGATCTGAATCAATCCTGTCCACCATACCATATTATTTGTTCTAGCAGAATTTTGCTGACTTTGGGGGCAGTTGCCCTTGAAAGAGGGAAGGCCTCTACCATGACCAAGTATTTGAGGCTGCCAACAGGAGGCAGCTCAGTAAAATCCATCTGTGTGCTCTGAAAGGGTTGAATTCCCAGAGGCCGTCCCCCTGCCAGAGTTAGGTGCTCGGCAGCCCTATTTGTCCTTCAACAAATGACACCCATCTACCAATTGTCTGGCTATTGTGTGGAGGCCAGGAGATACATACTTGGCTAATACCACAGATTCTGGACTCCCCAATGACTGCCTTGATGTAAAGTCTGCAAGACTTGCCTCATACTTGCTTTGTTCAGCACTTCCTGTCCATTGGGCAAATGCCAGTGTCCCACATAGGACTCCTTAGCCTCCAAGTCCAACGTTTTTTGCCTTTCTTTATCGGTAAAGGATGGAGAGATGTGTGAAGGGTTCTTTGATATTAGTAATAACATACCTTTTGATCCTCCAAGCTTTCCTTCCCCAGCTCTCTGAGCTGTCTCTTCAGCAAGGTGGTTACCCCTAGCTTCAAATGAGTTCCCTGATTGATGTCCTTTGACATGTACTACTGCAATAACAGGTGGTTTAAGCAAATTATTTAAAACTTCTCTTATTGGGGCACTGTGGGACAAATCTTTCCTCCTGTATTTTCCCAGATATGTGCACCACTCCCCAAGCATATTTGGAATCAGTATAGATAGTCCCTCCTTTGTTCTCCAGTCCTTTTAATGCCTGGTTCCATACATACAGTTCACAAGTCTGAGCAGACCATCCTTTTGGAAGGTCTCCTGCTTGAACAACTATATTTATTCCCATCTATTATAGCATATCCATTCATCCTTTTTCCTTCCACCACCCTCGAGGATCCATCTACAAACCAATCTTCCCCACCTGGAATGGGTCATTCCTGTAAGTCCCCTCTCTCACTTTAGATTGAAAATTCCTAACTTCCAAACAGCTGTCTTCTAATTGCTAAGAATCCTCAGGGGGAAGCAGGCAGAAACTCAGCTGGATTCTGGTTATGATCATGATCCTGATCCTGAGTTAGTATCAAATCATCCCTTTCTAAGAGAATTGTTTCATATTTTAATATGTGAGAGTCTGTTTCTGTTGTTAATCATCCCTTCCAATAAAAACTTAAATAGCTTCCTTCAAGAGGATTCCAAGGGACTCTTCATTCCATAAGTCTGTCTTCTGTAACTTCCTAGCTATGTCCAGCCGGGTATCGGTTACAAAATGAATTTTCAGTGTATTTTCCCCTTCTGGACTATAGGGATCTATCCCTGAATATTTTTGGATCCCTGCCTTTAGTCTCTAAAAATGCTGATGGGGACTCATCTTCAGTTTGCTTAATCTCAAGGGCTTTCTTTTAAATTTGGGGTTTTAGGGACTGCATTCTTAATTTCAATTATTACTAATTCCCTTAAATCCTGCATATGGGCTTGATGCAGCGGGTTCTTGTCCCAGTGGGGATCCCCGATAGGAAATTTGTCTTCCCCAGGGGGTGCCCCTCCCACTCCTAGTCCTTGGGGGGTGGTGAGGGTCCCATTCTAGAATAACATTCATAATATGCATGAGCTCTCCCCAGGTATTCAACCTCTGACACATCCAATCCTCAGTGGAGCCATATTTGGGCCAAATTACTCCACCACCCAAATTTTTATTCCCCCATATAAAGCAGCAATACTTAAACATCTTATCCTTACTTTGATATTTTGGTGATTGGTCCCAATCTTGCAACCAGTTGCCTAAAGGACTGTCCTTTGGTATTTCTTAATCTCCTGCTGCAGCTTTAACTTAAGATTGTTCTATTTCCCCATAATTTAGCATGAGGTCCGTTGCTGGCACCTCTGAGTCCATGACTCAATGAATCCTCTTAGTCTCTACTAGGCTCACAGTGGGGGTCGCCCACCCACCAGCAGTCACCCTAGAGCACTGGGTGCTCCGATGAGCCAACTACCCTTATGACTCACCAGATTGTGTACCTCTGGGTTATACGCATATAAGTTGCCTGACTGCAACTCCACCAGCCAGGTTTCCTTCGAGGAAATTTCTCAGATCTGGGCCTGGTCTTTGCTTCCACTGCTTCAGGTCATTTGTCTTGGGAGGGGGGGGACTCCAGGAGCAGCATCAAGGACTGTTGTAGTAAAACTCAACAGGCACCTGCCCTGCCCTTGAGCTGAGTCAGGGGTTGTCTCTCCCAAAGACCACTATCACCTACAAGCCCCCATAAACTGTACGGGGTATTGAGACCCTAACCCCAAATGACTACTCGGAGTCCTCTCAAAGTGGCAGCAAAGAGTTAGGATTTAATTCGGTTCTTGCAAGGAGTGGGACAGTTCCTAATTCTCTATGAAAGAGCAGGAAAAGCCAAATTACAGAAGCTGAAGCAGAGTTAAAAAACCACAACCCATTCCCGTCCTATTTTTCTGCTGACCCTTACAACAATTGGTCAAATTTGATGATCTGAAGAGAAGGGAGATGTACCTAAGCTTTCCCAGGAGGGTCTGTCTTTGTTTACATCTTTATATGGTATGGGTGACATAATTTTTCTAGCCGGAGATCCAGGTTCTCACGCTCACCTGATTCTTGAGAAATAGAAACTGAGGCCTATGGCTTTGACTAATTTAGCACTGTTTCTGAAGTCAGCACTTTTGCCCTTCACACTAGAATCACAAAGCAAATGTCTGAAGCCAGATTTGAACTCAGGAAGATGAGCCTGATTCCCAACCCATGCTTCCAGCCCACACTGTACCACCTAGCTGCCCTAATTTAGGTATTAATTTAAATAAATAAATTGAAATATTAAATATGCACTGTATAAACAATAAGTATGTTTATATGGCAAAAGGAACAAATGAAGCTAAAACTTAATTTAGCTTAAAAGTTCATTGATGCTCTTTAGCATTGGAGTCACTAACCTCTTCCCCATCTACCCCACCCAGAAAAAACTCAACCCCTCCCTTATAATAAGTAATTAGTCAAGCAAAACAAATCCACAGGTTGAGCTTGTCCGAAAATGCAGGTTACCTTCCACACATCTGGGCCTCCAACAAGAAGTGAAATGCATGACTAATCATGGTTATTGTGCTAATCATAGTCAAGTTTTTCAGTTTTTCCTTCACAAGAGTCTATTCTGGTTCTGCTCACTTAGTTCATACAAGTCTTTCCATATTTTTCAAAGTCCATTCCTTTTGTCATTTCTCCCAGCACCCAAATATTCATATGCCATTCTCTAATTTATAGATATCCACTTGTTTCCAGTACTTTTATTGCATGAATTAATGCTGAGTGAAGTGAGAACTGGAACATTATATACATTGTCAGCAACATTAGGTGACAACTATGACAGACTTGTTCATTTCAGCAGCACAACAATCACAATTCTAAAAGACTTGGTGATGGAAAATAAAATCCATATCCAGAGAAGGAACTGTGGAGTTCAAATGCAGACCAAAGCTTACTATCTTCAATTTTTTTTTTTTTTTAGGTTTTTGCAGTCTTCAACTTTTAAAAGTTGTCTTAGGCATTATTTTTTTCCATTTTGATTTCTTTCACAACATGATTAATATAGATCTATGTTTAGCATGCTTATACATTTATAGCCTTTATTTGCTTTCTTTCAGGAGCAGGGGAAAGAGAAGGGAGTATGGGAGAAGAATGCAAACTCAAAACCTTGCAAAACAAATGATTGAAAACTACTGTTGTGTGTAGTTGGAAAAATAAAATAGTTAAAAAACTGCATGCTCACACCCCTTGACCATTTATCTATGGGAGGAATAGCTCTTGTTCTTATGTTTGTATCAATTTTCTAATATTTAGAGCTTCAGACTATTAATGACAATAGTTAAGGTTTCCTCCCCCTTCCCAACTTTGCTTTCTAATTACATTGATTAGTGATTTTTGTCTTGATCTTTAGTCTTGTTTAGTAATTCTGCCCCTGTCTACACTTGTGAAAAGTACCTGATTCCTTGGGTTTGCAGACATATATTTTATTTTGTGCACTTAAAAATATTCCCTGAGGAGTCATTAGGCTTCCCCAGATTGCTAGATGGATACATGACACACAAAAAGGTCAGGAACCTCTTAGCTAGAGGTTCTAAGGATCAAGAGTTGAGAGGGAGCATCCAGGAATAATCGCCTGTCCTCTATCACCAACTAACAAATTGGACATTTCCAACAGGATGCCATCCCTGTGGATTCTGCCTCCACTATTTTTCTGTCCACTAATGGGTCTACCATCCCAATTCAAGTCTGTATCACCTTTTCCTTAGGCTACTGAAATGACCCCAAAACTGATCTTGCTCCAGATCTTTTCTCAATTTTCTACTATTGCCAATGGTGATGTTCCAGTTCCAGGTTTGACAATGCCAGTGTGGGTCAGAAGGCTCCAGGGGCTCCTCTTTCTAGGATAAAAATGCAAACTCCTCTATTTTTCATTGAAAGTATTTCAATAATTTACAATTATAGACCAATGTCATTATTCCCCTTCTTACACTTTGACTCTTAACTAGCTTACTTCCTGCTGTTCATTCACAATATTCTATCTCTATTCCTTTGGTTTTTTTTTTTTTTTTTAGGTTTTTGCAAGGCAAATGGGGTTAAGTGGCTTGCCCAAGGCCACACAGCTAGGTAATTATTGTCTGAGACCGGATTTGAAACCCAGGTACTCCTGACTCCAAGGCCAGTGCGTTATCCACTACACCACCTAGCTGTCCCTTCTCTATTCCTTTGTACAATCAATCCCGTACAATTCCAGATGCTGGAATTCCAATGCCTGGAATATCTTCCTTCTTCAGGTCTTAAATGTTGTCAATTCCTTCAAAGGCCTGATCAAGCACCACCTTCCACATGGAAGTTGTTCCTAAAACCTGTAGCTTGCTAGTGCCTCCCTTCAAAGATCACCTTGAATTTATTTTGCATATATTTTAAATGTACTTATGTGTACATGTTTTTCCTAAATAGGACAAAAGCTCCTTAATAAGATGGGGAATCTTGTGTTTTGGTCTGTATCTGACCATTTGGCAGAATGCCTAACACAAAAGTTGGCAGTTAATAAATGTAGATTAATCAGATTTCTTTCCATTATTGCAACAGCCTTATAAATCTTCTCAAGTCATCAAAGTATTTTGGAAAGGGGACCTTCAAATAGGCTTAGTACTATTGGCTATTGCTGTGTTTAGAGACAAACCAACAAGAAAGCTTACAAAATGACAGTTCAGATGTACTGTGGGTTTTCACTTAGAGGAGTGAGGGGTCAGGAGTTGTGAAGATTATCAGATGTGAGGGGAAGATGTTGGAGTGACTTCTGTTGAGGGGTACAGAGGCTCATTGTCTAGGGAACTGGACATGATAATTCTCTAGGAAGCTCAGAAGAATGTGTCAAGGATGCTTCTTTCAGTGAAGAGATGACTATGCTTGAAAATTGAGTTATGTTAGCTGCCAGTATATTTACAGATGATTGGGTTGTCTGATCTACTCAGACACTGAAATTCTCAGGGGGTCAGGTCTCCTGTCTCAGTTCAGGGATTTTTCTGTATTTTCTAATTGATCCCTGGGGATCCCAAAGAAGACCACTAAATGTATATTTAGATTGACTCATAATTAAACTAAATTCATTTTGATTTCTATGTCCAAAGTAGAGTGTTCTATGTGACATGAGTGAACCTATCCATAGCTGGTTTCCATACTCATTTTTAAGTGAAAGAACAGTATTCATATTAGCAACCAAATAAGGGCAATTGATTAACTAATGAATTCTTGAGTGTGTTTGCTGCTTAATAAAGTTGTTTTTGAAGTTTCCTTAGGTTAACCTTCAGTAACTACCAATTTTCCCATTATTCTTACTGACCAACTGATGTTTTCTTTGTCCTTTGATCTCAAGACCAGGACATCAGGGATGTAATACCATGATGAGCACATGAACTGGATTTTTTGAGGGGAGCTGTGCGAAGTCACTAGTTTCACTTTCTCCTCCAAAGCCATCAGAATCTAGTGGCTGGACATGATTCAAGATGACTGGAGATGGCCCTGGATGCAAAGCTGTCAGGGTTCAGTGACCTGCTCAAGGTCACGCAGTGTCAATCATCTGAGGTTGGATTCCAACTCCCATCCTCCTGACTCCAAGGCCAGTGCTCCATCCACTGTGCTACTATATTTAAACAAATTCTGGCAAATGTGTACCACACAGTGCAGAGCACTGGCTGGGCACTTGTATAAAGTTTACATGAGACATGATCTCTTCATAAACCTTGGCCATCTGGAAGTGAGAAAATAACAAACATTTCCAAATAACAGGATGCTTTACAAAATGTACAAAGCCCTTTACAGAAATGCTTTCATACAGTTCTCCAAACAATCCTCTGAGGAGGGCAAGGATTAGAAAACTTGAAGAGGTGGTCACCCACCTGAGTAACTTACACATCCAAAAGATAGGTCTATGGGAACAGTGAGGATCAAAAAAAAAAAAAGGCCAGATCCCGTGAAAAGACAGGTTAGGAATACACTTGAAAATGATCCAAGTGTATAGAACTATATGTCAGAAAAATTTTAAGGGGTATTTCAGCAATGCTCTTGGCAATATTACTAGCTGTACAACCCTGGGCAAGTCACTTCTTACTCCGATTCAGTTTCCTCATCAACAAAATGGGGACTATAAAGCACCCATGGTTGTTGTGTAGATTAAATGAGGTAGTATTTATAAAGTTTTTGGAAAACCTTTAAATCCTATGTAAATGCCAGCTATTATGTTATGGCATGAGATTCAATTCAACACTCATTAAGCTCCTACCATGTATGCACAAAAGAGCATCCCAAGGACTGGGGAGACAAGGACAAAAACTAAAGAGTTTTCCACAAACATTCTGTTGTGGCTTAGCAACTCTTAACAAAGTTGAGCACATAATCAAAGTGACAAGAAACAGCAAGTTGGATTTCCAGGTTACAATTTTAGAATCTATACTCTGGTTCTATTAGCTAAGCAGGGTCAAGGAAAAATCAATAAGCTGCTCAGGTATTAGACAGGAGATATTTATTTTGTGAGACAATGCAAGTGATTGTAATCCCCACATACTTCTGATTAAGTGCAATAGGAGATGGTCATGTGTAATCTCTACACAATAATGCACCTCATCCTTTTATTTTTAGTTATTGCACAAAAATCAAATCATAAAGACCAGTGAACAAGACATGCGGACTTTATGAAAGGCAGCTAAGCCTACATAATGAGAAATTAGAACCGGACACAAACTGGAATGGTCAAGGAATAGGAATTTAGTCAGATAGAATGCAATTAAAAATAACCAAAATAAGTGTTCAAATATAATTTTCTTCAATATATTAAATGCTCTCTTTAAATCACATTCAGGCAAGGTGCACATTTTTTTTGTTTTTTTTTTTCTTTTTTCCTTTTCAAACCCTCCACTATTAGCTTAGTTGTTTTAGGTATCCATACAGTAAATTATCCAAAGATATACACAGTAATTTTGATTTGGGTCAAATGCTGTTTTGAACACAATGTAAAAAATAAGATTGACCTTCTGAAACTAAATTAACATTCTGACACAAATACACAAAGCAAAATTTGGCAACATTAAGGAGATGTCACAAATGCTTATTCTCAGCTATTGTAGTGTTCCAATTTGCAAACTTTTGGTTTTAAATCTCACGACAGAATAAGAATTCAGGTGCAGTTCTCTTTCCATTTTGGCCATTATTTAGAAAAAGAAACTGTTCCTAAAATCAGTTTACAATTAACTTTAGTAAGCATTTTAATTCCTATATAAAACTTCCAGGTATAACACAGTAAACACTGGGTGGGAAGCCTGTAAAATACAAAGGTCATCCCACCCCACATGGGATCAAGATTCTCTTTCTACAAGCAGAAAAACTGGATCTTTCTGTCATTGGGTGTAATGTTAGACATTTTCATGTGTGCTCATGTTTCAAAAAACATTCAGAGAAATTACAAAGCACTGTGATTGTACCTCACTGGTAGAAGGCTTGGTATGGTTTGATCTCATGGCTTTGCCTGTTTCACAGAAGCCCAACATCCCTACCCTGGCTGAGAGTGTGTTAGTGTGTATATATATTTTATGGCTACTTGCTTCCAAAGATGCGCAATTTAATGTGAAAAAAAGTTGCTAGGCCTATCTCCTTGCTGCCATTGAAATTAGTTACTGAGCAACCCTCGCCCATGTGGGGCCTCCCCGATTCATCAGAATTGTCTCAAATGGGGTTTGTGACTGCTCCACATGGCCCAAACGGTTCCTTTGTACTGAGGCCGTCTGAAGAACAGCACTGGGAGAGCTGAGGAGAGAAGGGGTCTTCCCTCCCCCTGGGCTCACCCCCCCATTTTTGCTTGCTATTTGTCCCTTTGTTGCCAAGGCATTTTTGGTAGTCCAGGGAGGCAACAGCTCCTACTCTTTTCTTTTGCATGTTTAGAACTTCTGGATGAGCTGGAATGGTTCTTTCATTCTCTGCCCAAGGCAAACCTTCACAGCTGGCCCAGGGAGAGACACCCACAGTGGGATGGGAGCAGGTGGGCAGAGACACGGCAGAAGCAGGCCTGTGGGGGAACTCTCTGGCACGAGTGAAGGGCACAACTACAACACAGCTTGAAGAACCAAAACCCTTGATGATTAACCAGTCTCATAATACTGTAAACTGCAGGTCTTGACACGTCACAGCTGATCAGCAGCAGCTTCTGCAGGTGGATCTGGGAGCAGGCAGGAAGCTGATCGGGTGTCCATGGCTGAGTGCATTATTGGGATATAAACATCATCCATGTTTGGCATGACAAAAATTTTCTATAAAAAGCACAAGAGAAAACATGTTACAGATTTAGAAATTGACAGTCTGCCTTTCCCTAGGAAGTATGTTGACTTATCCCATTCCATCATCTGACTCATGTTACAGACTTTCTCTGTACTTTCTCAACTTCTCATTTCTGAAGTAAAAACCTAGCAACAATTTTCATCTCATAAGCTTAGTAACTGGCCTGAAATGCAGTGGGTGACCCTGCATCTTTAATGTTTCACCAAAGCTTAGGCTATTTACTAATTACTCAACTGAATTCTACAACAAAATAGTATGAAAGCTGAGATTCAATATATTGGGATTTTCTTTTCTGAATACTCTTCTAAAACCCTTTTATAAACAAAATAGGTCAAAATTGTTCTAAAGGGCTACCAAACTACTAAGGAGTTGGTATAATAGAATTTTTAATTCAGTTCTAAAGTTCCAATTCTATTTATATCTATTTTTCTTCTTCCCTTCACAGCCAATCTTCCAGAGAAAAAAATCACAGCCTCCACTTCTTCATCTTCCATTCACTTCTCAACACCCCTTTGCAGTCTGATTTCCAACCTTACCACTGACTGAAACTGCAAGTTACCATGGACGTCTCAATTGCTCTATTTCCCAGACCTTTTCAATCTTTTTATCTAGTTTCTCTGACATTCGTCTTGTCTGGTTCTTTCCTTGCCTACAGCCAATCATTCCAGGATCCTTTGCTGCATCAGCATTTAATTCCCACCCTGTGAGCAGGGTGAACCAGGGCTACATGTTGTACCCTCCTCTCTTCCTCCTTAAATTCTACAAATTATGCTCAGATCTATATATCTAATTCTAGGTTGTCTCCTAACTTCTAATCCCATATCACCTTCCTGTTGCATATCTAGTTCTACTAGGATGGCCTACAGGTATCTCAAACTCAACAGAACCAAAGCAGACCTGTTAGAAGAGCACAGTTGTAGAGCTTAGATCATGTAGTCTAAAACCCTTCATTTTACTGGAGGAAACTGAGGCCTATGGAGAGGTTAAGTAACTTGGCTAACATTATGAAAGGAGTAATGAGTAGCAGATGAAAGATTCCCATTCCTTTGTTTCTAAATCCAATGGCCTTTCCACTTCACTCCACATGGCTCCCCAAACTCACCCTTCCTCCCAACTTTGCTTTTTCTGTTCTAGTCCCTTTAATTCACAACCTTGGAGTTCTTCTTTGCTGCTCTCTCTCATCGTCTTACATCAGAACAGTTGCTAAGTCTTAAACAATCTACCTCATTGCTTTGCTGGAATCTATCCTCATGTCTCTTCTAACAAAGCCACTACTAAGTTCAGGTCCTACCACTTCTTACTTGGACCAATTTTTGTTTTTGGTCTGGATTACCGAAGTAGCCAGCTAACTGGCATTGCCCTTCCCTAATCCACCCTCTACACAGCTGCTAAAATAATTATGTCATTCCTCTCCTGAAAAAAATCTTTAGCAGTTCCCAACTGCTTCTAGGTTCAATTTCAGATTCTTCCTGATATGGCTCTAGTCTGCTTTTCTAGATTTATTTCACACTACAGTACTCCCTATCTTTATATTCCAGACAAACTGGCCTTCTGGTTGTTCCCTGCACTGTTCCATACCTGTGCTTCACACAAGTGATACCTTTGGAGTTGGTATGGGCTCCTGCTTCACCTAGGTCTCAGAATCCTCAGTCCATCTCCTCCCTCAGACTGAAAAACTTTCCCAACCATTCACTTTAAGGTGTGGGCATAATCATCTTCCTCTATGGACATTAATAACTAATCATGACTTATGGATCTCCTTGTGGAAAACACAAAGTTCTTTGTGATCAGGAACTTTTTTGTCCCATAGAATCCCCAAGGTTTTGCTAAATAAAAGTTTATTCAATTGAACTAATGTTGCCTCTACTGCAGAGAAGAATTTGTCACTAAATGAAGGAATTGAAATAGGAAGAAGAAATTCAACAAGTCTCTTAAGTTTTAAATTCCTCAAATTCAAGAAGCCTTGATTCCAACTGCCCCAGTATGTTGCTCTAATTTAATTTGTCATGTGTTATGAGTGGTTTCACACAATGGATAGAAGATTTACTTAGATGATTTCAAAGACCCTTAAGAACTGAACCTCTATCATTTTATGAGACTGAAATGCTTACATTAAGCATCTTTGGGCTATGATACTAGTGGAACTGGAGAAAGGTAATTTAACCTCCATACTTTATCTATCAGAGAGACAATGGAATAGACCTGGGGTAGGATCTGGAACCCAACTTTGGTTCCAATAAGTAATGAGAAAATTTTTTTTTTAGCATTTTGGCACAGATTGGTCAGTAACATTCACTGTTTGTACCACCAAGAATAGAAAATGCCCATAATAACTCAAACATTAGATAATATAACATATATACCTGAAACTCTTGCTCCAGTTTCTTCTCTATCCAATCAGTCACATGAACTATAGTCACTTCTCTCTCACCAAGTTTTGGCCGAGCCTTCAGCTCCACATGTGGTGGCTTTCTGAAGCCATACCTTTAAAGAAAATACAAACACAGAAGTACAATTTCCTCCTAAGTAAAGATCTCCAGTGTGGGCCATCACAAAAATATGAACTATGAATGAAAAATAAGATGATGCTTTTAAAACCATTTAAAATATGACCTTATAGTGGGGGTAGAGGCATGCTAAAATAATACTGATTCATCTGCTGTCAGAGATACAAGAGGAATACAGGAAGCTTTTCCCAATTCCCTTTTGGTTCACTTGAATATCACTGTGCTATCTATGCCAAATGAATGAATGCCTGTTTCAATTTTGTCACTGATTTCCTTGGAATATACCTATAGAGAACAATAACAGCATATGGCAAATTCAAGGCTGTTGTTCCTGTTTTAGAGTTCTGTAGTGGTTATTTAGAAGGCCAGCCATGACTTAACAGCCTTTGCTATCTTTGTCATAAAAAGCTGCATTTGTAACTTTGGAAAGACCCCACTGGATCAGCACTTAACAAAAAAGTCTTGTTTTAAAAATGTCTTTTATCTCTATACTTCAGACATTTGAGTTATTTTCCACCTCTCCTATGATAGAGAAAAACAATTAAGTGAAAATATTTACTAAAGTTATTATATGTCAATGTATACCATATTCTATGGCTCAGTAGGCTACCATTTCTCTACTGAGAGGGAAGAAATAAGTCTTTTGATTTTGTTTCTCAATTTACTCAGTATGATTTCTTCTTTGTAATGTTTTCATTGTATAGTCACTGTTTTATTCTGTTTATTTCGTTCTGTATCAGTTCAAGTAATTCTTTATAGATTTCTCTGAATTCCTTTCATTTCTTATTGCACAGTATTTCATCAGTCATGTACCATACTTTTTTCTGGCCTTCCACCAACTATTGAGGGATACTCATTTTGTTTCCATTTATTTACTACTACCCCAGTGCTGCCAGGAGGATTTTGGTCTTAGGCTCCCTGCCTTAGATTCTGCCCTCCCCCCTCATCTTCTGCACAGCTGCCACACTAGTATTAGTCCTAAGGTGCAGGTTGACTATATCACTCCCCTATGCCAGAAGGTTCAGTGGCTCCTGAAACCTCTTTGGACATATAAAGCCCTTCATCATCTGGCTCCAGATGTAATCTGATTGTACCTTCCACCACACTGGTCCACTTTCAGCACCTCATTTATAACATTCCAGTTTTCATCTCCAGGTCTTTGTACAGGTTGTCCCCCTTCTAAAATGTTCTCCCTCCTCTTAGCCCTTTCAGGCCCAGAACAAGCACTAGCTCCTTTAGGAAGGTCTTCCAGTGGTTACTTCCCCTCTCCTCCACCATGGTACATTTATTTTGGGGACCTAGCACATAGCAGGTGCTTGATAATATTCAATTAACTGAAATATGCTTGACCATTGCCGCCTCCTTTGCCTGCCCTGGAGTATATGGTCATTCCTTGTATTGTGGGGTTAAAGGATAAAGACAATTTAAAAATAGCTTACTATTAAAACCTTTAACAACTTGGCAACTTGCCAAGTAGTCTGTCCATGCTTCACTAGAATGTTTCACTTGCATGATTAAAACAATAACAACAAACTGTTGTCCAGAAGGGTCAGGCAATGTCACAGCTCTACCAGCATTATTTCAATCCATCCCCGTCCTCCTCCCTTCCTCTTTCTCATCTCATTGGGATGACTTTGCCCAAGATCTTCTCCTCAACTTCTTTCACACTGCCTAAGCCAGCCCCCACCTATAATTAATCCTGTCCCTTTCTGTATACACAGTCCTTCCCATTCACTCTCGTCTCTTCAAACTCTCCCTGTCTCCTGACTTCTTTACTGGTGCCTACAAACACCTCTGTTTCCCTATCCTTAAAAACCTACTCATTAGATCTTGTCATTGTACAGTATGACTTTATAGCTTTAATTGAGGAGGGTGTGGTAGGAAAAGATCAGGAGCAAGAATAATATTTCTAAAAGTTAAATACTGTTCTACCTCACACAGCTTACAGGACAACTCTGGTTGAGAATATTAGTATTCAAAAACTCCAATTCAACAAATCTTCCTCTTATACTGGTGAGTTTGGAAATCCTGGCAGTTCCTAATCCAACTTGTTCTAGAAGATGTTGTCTTATTGACAGATGAATCCTAGTGCCAGGGACAATGATGTGACAGATGGCCAGTGTATCCATGGATAAAATTCTCTTCACCCATATTACAGTACAGCTCAAGACTCTGACATGGCCCAAAGTGGGAGATATAATGAAGCAAGACTACCATGTACCTGCCCCCCATTTCATGAAAAAGATTTTTTTTTTTTCTAATGTATGAGGATCAATCCAATGTGATTTTATCCTCTGGAAAAAAATGTGAAACCAACACATAGTTAAATTAAACAATGGTAAATTGTTTGAAAAATCATTTGAAGTTCCTGTGGTCAGGACTGTGCTGCTTTCAGTAATTAACAATTAAGTATATCTAACCTCTAAGGAAAGATACTTAAAAGAAAGAGCAGTCTTGTGCTACCTACCATATTCGGTCAGTTGGAGGGGGTGGAATGTTAACTGCTAAGGTTCCTTTACACTCTTGTATTTCAACAGTCAGAAGTAGTGGAGTATTCGAGACTTCCTCAATCTTCTTTTTAATAAACTCTGTCTCAGTTGCTTTTTGGAAATATTTTGACTTGGTGATTTTGTCCACAAACCTCATAATCTTACTTGTCCGGTATCCTCCAACATACCTTCAAATTTAGAATAGGAAAAATTGGGTTACTATAAGCTCTATTCTTTTAGAAATCATCTAGTTCCAGTGACACATGAATGACTAGGAGGCAGCTATGGCATAATGGAGAGAGCTGGCTGGATTTTTGAAGACCTGTCTGGTTTCCGATACATACTGGCTTTATGATCTTGGGCAAGTCACTTAATAGTTTTAGGCAACTCTCAAGACCTTATGCTACATGGATAGAGTTTCCTTATTCATGAATTTCCTATAACAATACATGAAAAGGTTTAGTCCCTACCCATCTCTTCCATCTTGAGAGACAGTAGGGAATTAGGTTTTTTTGGTCTCATTTTCTAGTGGAAAAATGCTCTAAGAAGAGTATTTTGTTTTAGAAAATCTCTACAGATTTAAGATAGATTGTACAAGCATACCACATCTGGGGGAAACAAGAAATATAAGAACAGAGTTTGTAAGCAGATTTCAAATAAGGGCAGCAAAACGTTAGTTTCAACCTGACCTAATTTTTTTGCTTCTTTCATAAGATTTAATAAATGAATGGTATATAGATTTTCCTTTAAGTAGTGAATCACTTGCTATAATGTGTATGTGTGTGTACATATATATATATATACATATATATATATGTACACACACACACACACACACATATATGATTCCAATATTTCTCTGAATAGCTTAAAGCTTCTCATATTGAAAATCTTACATCAGAGTCCAATGTAACAAGTATATTTACAATGAGCTCCTAAGAAACAAAATACACAGGAAGTGAGAACTTTAAGAGTTACTCCCTGAAAAACTATTGGATCACTCCAATCTTCAACCACCACTGAAGATGACCCTAGGATTTCTGTTGCAAAACTAGAAATCTATAACCCAAACATAGGGAGGAGCAGCTTCCTAGAGAAAGAGGGAAATGTTGCCTACTTTCTTTCCTTTCAGTAAACAATCAACATAACATTCTAATATTTCTTTTTTTGTGTGTGTGTGAAGCAATGGGGTTAAGTGGCTTGCCCAAGGTCACACAGCTAGGCGATTATTAAGTGTCTGAGGCCAGATTTGAACTCAGGTCCTCCTGACTCCAGGGCTGGTGCCTTATCCACTGTACCTAGCTGCCCCACATTCTAGTATTTCAATAGAAGGGCACCTCTACTCTCCATCTATACTGGTGCCTTCTTTTTGTTAAGAGAGCCAGCAAGATGAAGGATTAAGCTTTAGGGCTCAGATTTTAAGCATTGACTGGTTCTTAAATTCAAAAGTTCTCAATTCCACAAAGTCCACCATCAAGGAATTCCCTGAAACATTTAGGATGGGGGGGGGGGGGAAGAAGAAAAAATGTTCTGAAGCACAAACCCTTCAGTCCCTGGAGTGAGCTGCTTGTCTCCAGCAATCACTTCTGAAGCATCATCCTCATCAGAGGAGCCAGCACTGGAGGATTCCTCATCACTGTCTGCAAGGCAATATGCTCTGGGTCTGAAACTGAAAAAGAAAGAGTTACCACCAAACTTCTGTGGATTAGCAAGCTTTTAAAAAAAATTGCCATCACACAAACACAAGAAACTAGGATGGACTAACAAGATTAATATTCTCTTCTACCCACCCCAAATAAATAGGTTAATCCTAGGGTCCTTGAGTAGGTATGATTAATACAGGAGACAAACTGGTCCAAACACAGGCTGTACTTTTCCCCTTAAAATCTGTTTTATATAGAACTTGTGTGTAGTCTATAATGATACTCTTAGACATTACTCTTTAGGCCTCACTACTTTTTCCAGGAGGAAGGAACAGAAACTGTCCCTGCACAAGTAGAAGGAGTAGCATTAGATTTCTTCTGTTGGGGATGCATATGAAGCAAGTCTCTACTGCTATGGCTGAAAATGTAAGGGAGGTAGGTTCTACCCTCTTGCAATTCTTTGAGTAACTGCCTTCATCCAGTCTCTGAATTCTTTGAGAAAGGCAGCTCATTGCAGAGGTATCAACTCTTCCCTTCCACTGTCACATCTGGGCCCAGAAAAGATTACTAGGGATAGGTAATAGGAAAGGATTCTCAGAAAGAGTTTGTACTTTGTCCAGGACAAATTTGCAATTGGACTTCCCTCATTTCACCTATAGGACACCTGTAAGATGACCCCAGGTTTGAGGACTGAAATGAAGCAGAAAAGGGGGCATGGGAGGGAGATAGGACCTGTTGAATCCCAAGGTGCAATGAGGTTGAAAGGAGGCTCCAAAAAATGTGCTACCTAGGGGGCTTTATTAGAAACAGAGCTGGGAGTTGGAGAGTGGGAAAGTGAGTTTATTCTATAAAGGGTACTCAGAGCCCTGAAGGCTTTGTATCCCTGACAAAGAGACTAGCTTCACAAAAGAGAAGGGGGACTGACATAATTATTTTTCAATGTCTTTTTTCCCCCCTTCAAAAATATTTTGTTTTAATGGTGCAGCTTATATTTGGACCAATACAATAAATTTATTAAAGGGATGTTAATTTGAGACCAGAAGACTTCTTTGGCATGCATCAACAAACAGGAGGGTAGTTCAACACATACTATGCATATAAAGTGCTTTGCAAACCTTAAAGCACTTTGTAAATGTCAGTTATTATTCAATGGAATGCAATGATTTTTATCAAAAGTGATGGTCATGTTGAGTTTGTGGATAGATGGAAGGAAGGTAATGATTTCAAGGGTGAGATAACATTTTGTCCTATCAGGAGAATCCCTCACCAATGATAACAGGGGTCTCTTCAGATCTCCAAATCTCTGAAGCTGCCTTGACTAGGTTTTCACAAAAATCAGACTCCAAAGACTTCTTTGTAGCATACTGCCCCTTGTTTTTTTCCTTAAGTCTTCCTCCTCACAGTCTAGGTTCTTCGGGGCCACAGAAAAGTTTACTGGCTACTCATGCTGATCCCAGAATCTTTAACAAGTACCTGATAGCTACTTATGAACTGTTTCAGAGAAGTATAGTTCTTTTTAGTCACTTGGTCAATAAATACTCATTAAGCACCTGTATGCAGGGGGCAGTTAGGGGGCAAAATAGAGCACTGGCCCTGGGTTCAGGAGGCCCTGAGTTCAAATTTGGACTCAGACAATAATTGCTTAGCTGTGTGGCCTTGGTCAAGTCACTCTTAACCCCACTGCCTTAAATAAAAATTAAAAAAAAAAAGGAACCTGTATTTACCACTATGTGCCAAGCTCTAGGGATACTAAAGATAGGCAAAATGAGAATTCCTGCTCTTGAAAAGCTCATAATGTAATGGGGGAGACAAAATGCAAACAACTATACAAACTGTACATGGTTAAATAGGAACTAATCAACAGAGGAAAAATACTTGAATTTTTCTGTAGATAGTGGGATTTGAAAGAAGCCAAGAAGCCAGGTGATGGAGACAAGGAGGGAAAATATTCGAGACAGTGAGGACAGCTAGAGAAGAGGTCCAGAATTGGGAGACCACATGTCTTATTCTTGGGACAACATGGAGATCAGTGCCACAGGATCATACAATAATTGGTGAGCAGGTGGGAGGCGTTAAGCTGCCTGGAAAGATGAGAGGGAGGGAAGGTTGTGAAGGGCTTTCAAGGTTAAATAGAGAATTTTACGTTTGATCTCTGGTAGCTAAGTGGAGAATAGACTGGAATGGGAAGAGATATTGTGGCAGAAAAACATGAGATTATTCTGACATTCTAGGAGGGAGGAGATGAGGGCCTTTACCACAGTGGTTGTAGCATTAGAGGAGAGAAGGGAGCATAGGGGAGAGATGTTATATAGATAAAATCAACAGGCTTTAGAAACACAGTAGATGGAAGTGGAGGGGAGTGAGATGATGACACCTAAGCTGTGAGCCCAGATACTGGGAGGACAGTAGTGAACTCAATAGTATATATGGAAGTGTGGAAGTGGGAAGGAGTTGGTGAAAAGATAATGAATTCCATTTGGGACAAGGTGAATTCAGGTTCTCTACAATACATCCTATTTAGACAGATGGAGAGAAGTCAAGAAATATGAGAACTGAGAAAGGACATTAGATTTGGCAAGTAAGAGATCACTAATAACTTTGTAAAGAGCAGTTTTGGTTGAATGATAAGTTTGGAAACCAATAGAGAGCTGAGAAGAAGTAAAGGAACCTTCTCAAGTTTAGCCATAAAAGACAGGAGGATGATAGGTAGAAGGAATGGATGAATAGAGGCAGGGAGGCTGGGGGAGACACAGGTATGTTTGAAGGCAGCAGAAGCAACCAGCAGATCAGGAAAGATTGAAGATTAAGTAAACTGTTTTGGGGGGAGGTTTTTGCTAAGCAAAAGTCAAATGAATTGCAGTAGAATTATTTTCCTCTTAGGTTTTTCTAGAGTCAGATGTGGGTACTTTGAATTTTTCCCTCTTCCAGACCCTTTGGTCTAAAAGTGAAAACCATAGGGGAAACTCAGGGCCTTGACCACTTTGTTCCTTACCAGCTCCAGTTAGTACATCTTGAACCAATGTTCTATAAATGTATTATACAGAAGGCCAACATGTTCTTGCGTAATGGTCTGTCCTCCAAAGGGTTGGCATATCCTTGTCCTTTTTAGTCAGTTTGAGAAAGGCTGTCTCAATGCTAAGACTGCTGGGCAAATATCAGGCTTCTGAAGCTCATATATTTGGAAAGGGCAAGATGACCCAGCAAGGTCAAGTCAGTTGTGTTTCTCAATTGCTTCTAGGCAGTCACAGTCCTTGGATTGCCTTGGGTTTGCTTCTCTGGCTCTTGGAGCCCTCTGGCGGCTGCCAGGACAGACATCGGAGCAGTGGAGGGCAAAGTGGACACTGCTACATTTTTCAGCCAAGTACAAGCTGAGGGCTGAAATGCATCGATGGCTATGGGCAGCAGTTCAAGTGTGCTATGAAGCCTGGGCTGGCACCTTCCTCCTCTGAAACAGGAGCCCATCTGGAAGGGTACCTTCAAGCTCCCTGTGCAATACGCTATACTGACACTTCTCTGCAGCAGCTGTTGAAATGTGAGAGCCAGTTTGTTTCAGTTTTGTTTAACATTAAAGGAAAACTCCCATGCCTTAGAACAAACACACTTGTACCTAGTCACAGAAAAAAGTAACCAATCTCTATCTATGGGCTAGGTCTTCTAGGAAGTGTTTCTTTATATACAATCCAGGGTTAAAAGTTGTAATTGCTCATCATTGCAGAGAGGCATTTTTGCTGAGTTCAGGAGCTGATACCAAGGAAACTTTTTAAAATTTAAAACATGGACAACAACATTTAATTCCAAAACATCCTAATGAAGTTCTTTAGGCAGAGGATACAACCCTAAGTAATGCATCTTTAAAATTCAGTTAGTGAGAACAACTTTGCCATCTAGTTCTCAGTCTTGGTGGGGGTTGGGGGTTGGCATAGCATAATTTCAGTGATTCCCGAGTCTCCAGGGTTTCTTCTATGAACTGAAGAGTTCTTTTTCATCCACAGATCTCCAAAAGCTTGGCGTATACTGAAATCTGCTGATCTACCAACTTGATTATCTCATCTCCTCCCACACCTATCACCTGGCAGTCTCCAGGCCTCAGGGGGAAAATACTAAATGCTGAGAATTGCAGGAAAGTCTCAGGTTACTGAATTAATCACTCCTGCAGAGCATGGGGCAGGGACTTCTCCTGGAAGAAACTGTAACAATCAGATTAAACCACAGATGATGTAGAAGTGGTTCCTTTTACAATGAGTTGAGGGTAGTGGCACAGCAGGGAAAGAGGGAGTATTCTCATCAGCCAAAAAACTTGGCTGGATAATGGGGTCCCTTGGGAACCACAAAGTAATGACCTTTGGCTTTGTGACTTTATAATGAAAGGAACACCCAACTTATGATCTTGTTCTCTCAACATTCAACTTCAGAGGAACATGATAATGAGTCTTTCCAAGCCTGTTCCCTTAAGACTGGCTTCTCAAAGACACTGGACCCAAACTTAGATGTGGGATCCTTTAAGGCAAAGGTAGGGAACTTTTTTTTTTTTGCCAAGGGCCATTTGGATATTTATAACATCATTCTCAGGCTCTCAGTGGTCAAACATTTAATTAATTCAGCCTTTTATGGTCTTTAAACCTACTAGATTTATTGAATTTTGAACCTGGCCTGCAGTTGTCATGGCAGTGCCAGTCCAATACAAGGTTCCCCACCTGCTCTAAGGCACTGCCTTGGAAGGTTGGGCACTCATTTCAATGATGCTGTCTGTTATTCATCAAAACATTTTGGAAACAATCCTCACACCCTTTTTTGATAGCTTGCTTAATGACATTGTCCAGTCTGATCTCTAGCCTGAGCTCTGAAAGCCATCATCTGGCTGTTGCCAAAAGCCAACCTCCTCTGGTCCCTCCCAGATTTGTTCCTATAGAGGAGAGTTCAAAATAATGTGCTGAAGATTCTAAAAGTGATGATCAAGGGTTGGGGAGTGGGTGAAGAGAGAAAAAGCTGCCTGCTATCTGCCAAAAAGGTAACCTGGAAGGAGTGATTGGATTTGAACATTTATCTTATTAATTTAAAAACAAAAAGGAAAAAAGACCCTACAATTATTACTATTATTGTTTTTAATTTTAATTTTTTTCTCTCCCCTTTACTTTATCGCTCAAGCAAGTCTATATTTATGGGGGGGAGGGGGTATTTTGTTTACTCTTAAACAAGAATATTTTATTAATGTAAAAACATTATTTGTACAAAATGAAAATAAAGATTAAATAAAAAAACAAATAAGAGGAAAAAACAAAAAGAAAACTTGAAAAACCATATAAATGGTATAGTCACACTTCTGAGCTATCTCCTCAAAAAGAGCTTTCTTTATCACAGTGCAACAGTGGACCTCAGGATAATTAACTTTTTTTTTTTAAGGTTTCTGCAAGGCAAACGGGGTTAAGTGGCTTGCCCAAGGCCACACAGCTAGGTAATTAAGTGTCTGAGACCGGATTTGAACTCAGGTACTCCTGACTCCAGAGCCAGTGCTCTATCCATTGTGACACCTAGCTACCCCTGGAAAATTAACTTTTAAATAATCTTTGTAAGGTGAGAAGCCCATAAAAGAAGTCCTACTGCCCTCTTTGCTCAAAGGAATTATAATGCAAGAGTAAACTGGAATGGGGAGTACAGTATATTGAAAAGGGTGCCCCCCCAAATTCTGCTTGAGGGCAAACAATTTAAATGTGCAATCATGTACAAGATTCAGTTGTACACACACATTCTAAGTTCTTAAAAGGAAATATTTTATAACCAATGGAAACAATAATTCATAAACCACTTAATAGACAGATCTTCTACCCCCTGATTCTTTTCTATATCTCTCCCCTTCAGCTTTGAGAAGGGATCACTTTTCTTACTGCAGTAACTGCCAAAGGGCTAAGATAAGCTGAAGCAAATTCAAAGAACATCCTTTTAGGAAAGTATAAGGACAAGTGAAGACAAAAAGAATTGCAAATCTGAAGTGTATACATATTTTAAAAGGAAGAGAGCATGACTAGAATACAATGAAAATAGTCTATTTTTCTTAATTTTCTTAAATACAGACAAGTAAATATAAAAATTAATTCAAAATAAATTTGGAAGACTTTTATCAGTAGTTGACAGAGGCAGAGAACTGACCCTGAGGAAGTCCAGAAGGCTTCTCATAGTGTATGAAGGATATTTTTTTTGATTTACAAGTTTTTTTCAGCATAGGGAGGAGAATCTCTAAGTATAATGAGATAAAGAGTAAAAACCCAACCTAAAGATGGTAATATGTGCAAGAAATCTTTCTGAACATAAAGAGTCCTTCCCATTAAGAAAGAACATTAGTACTTGGCCAGTTTGAAAACAGACTTAAAAAAAAAGAGGGCAGTTAAGAGCCAGTCTGAAAGAGAGAGCCTGGGTGAATCTGGAAAACTGTAAAGCTTCCTAAGAAGTCACTAAAGCCCTGGAAAGTAGGAGCCTGGGGCAAGAGGCAGTCAGTTAATTTTATTCAAACTGCTCTCTAGGTAAGTTAACTAACTACCATTGTCACCACTCATCACTCAATGATGTGTTGGTTTATCCAAACTTTTCATTTAGTCTCCTCTTTCCAGGGGTCCAGGGGAGTTTTAGATCCTTGCCTCTGGCAATTCATGTACTGGGGCCTTCCTCTTCAATAAAAGCATTAGTGGATATTATTTCACTTTGTGGTTCAAATTAAGCAATGGTAATATCTGGACAAAACTTAAGTCTCCCAACTAGAAAAGTCAGAATAGCAAGAAAGGATAGTGCTCTGGGAGTCAGGATGACCTGGGTGAAAATCATACTTCTCTGCTTTTTGCAGGAAACCTTTTCTGAACCTCTTTATCCCCAATTTATGCAGTTGGTTTTTTCTCTCCTGGACAGCAGGGAATGGCTTTAGCCTTTCTTGTAGCCCAAGGGCTTAATACAGAGTCTGGCATTTACTAGGTGATTAATAAATGTTTGTTGCCTTGACCTGTGTTATTGCTGGGTGATTCTATGGAGAGTCACTTTAACTCCTCTCAGTCTCAGCCACAAGGCAGGAATAACAATACCTGTAACATTCAGATCCAAGGGCTACTGTCATAAAATGATGCCAATCACTTGATTCACAAATCTTAAGTGTAAAAATATGTAAAAAAGTCTCCTATTTTTGTTATTAGTGGGTCTGTCCTCAAGAGAAATGCAGCACAGACATATATGTGCGGATGTCCATCCACATCCACACACACACAAGGTGTCCCGACCTCCACATGGGGAGCACTTTATGATTAGTATCATCACCAGGAATATCTTGTGAAGCTGAACTGTACTGGGAGAATGGCCCACAATAAAAGTTACCAAGGAAACATTTCAGCAACCCACATAAGTTCTAGTCACATAACATTTGTGATTGAATTCTTTAGAGATCTTAGTAGCCTTTCAAGAGCAGGAAGCACCATTTAGAGGGTTCTTTAGACACTGATAAATTCTTCTGCCTTCACTAGATTTCTTCTTAACCAGTGGATAGAACACTGGCCTTGGAGTTAGGAGGGGAGGAATTCGAATCCAGCTATATACACTTTTTTTTTTAGGTTTTTGGTAAGGCAAATGGGGTTAAGTGGCTTGCCCAAGGCCACACTGCTAGGTAATTATTAAGTGTCTGAGACCAGATTTGAACCCAGGTACTCCTGACTCCAAGGCCAGTGCTCCATCCTCTACGCCACCTAGGAGCCCCCAGCTATATACACTTAACATTTACTAGCTGTGTGACCCTGGGAAAGTCACATAACCTTGATTGTCTCACATCCAGGGTCATCTCCAGGCATCCTGATTCATATCTGGCTGCTGAACCCAGATGGCTCTGGAGGAGAAAGTGAGGCTGGTAATTTAGCACAGCTCCCCCCTTCATTCAAATCCAATTCATGTGCTTGTCATGGCATCAGCACCATGATGTCATGGTCTTCTTTGAGAATGAAGGACAAATATCATCATCATCATCGTTGTAGTCATCATCATCATCATCATTTTAGGCATCAATTTAGGTCCCAAATGAACCTCATTGCTCAGGGCTTCTGATGATAGATAATAACTCAGCTAGCATGAAGAACTTCATTTAAAAATAATAGCCACAGAAATAGCTTCTTCCAAATTGCTAAAAGTGCAAAATTGCTAAAAACAGAATTAAGGAATTTGTCTTTTCTTTGGCTGAAGAACTTATAATGACAAGATGTTGAGACTGTAAATTAAAATGATTTTTATTTTATAAATGGCATTATAAAATCCTTTTTCTGTTCTTGCTAAATTGATTAGAATAGTTCATTAGGTTTTGTTTTGCTTTGTTTTTTTTAGTTTTTTGCAAGGCAAATGGGATTAAGTGACTTGCCCAAGGCCACACAGCTAGGTAATTATTAAGCATCTGAGACTGGATTTGAACCCAGGTACTCCTGACTCCAGGGCTGGTGCTTTATCCACTACGCCACCTAGCCACCCCCATTAGTTTTTAAAATACTGGATTTTTAACACTTTATTTTAAAATCTGGTCTTATTTTGATACTTGGCTTTGATGGCTATGAAGCTGATTAACAAAAATTTTAATACATTTTAATCATAGGAGTCCAATAAATATCCAATAAAATTTTCTAAAACCAACAGGGTGATTGGGTGGTTAAAAAGGTTGGGTTTTAATTTTATCTCGTTAAACTTGGAGGTGAAAAAACTTATAAATCAAAAAGTTTCCTTCATCCATCATGAGAAGTCTTCTCTGAATGTAATATGTGTACACACACACACACACACACACAATTTCCCCTCTACTAGAATAGGGGCTCCAGGAGGGCAGGCAATTTGATTTTGTTTTTGTCTTTGTATCCAAAGGGCCCAAATTTAGGTACTAAATAAAAGCTTTCTGAAGTGGATTATGGAGCTTTGTACTTCTCCTTCTCTTCCTTATCCAAATTCATACACTGGACTGCAAATAACTGTGAAAACTAAGTAATAATTCATTTCCAATCTGTCTATAAATAACAATCTGGTTCCAAAATGTCAACAAGGTCAGGAAAGCAAAAAAACATATTCCAAACCTAAATTCTAAATACGATTGAAATTTTACATCTTTTAGTCCTTCACTGTTTAAAAGCTTTGGCTTTGGAGTCACAGGACTTGGGTTCAAATCCTCTTTGATGCCTATATGACCTTGAGCAAATCACAATCTCTGTGGAACTCAATTTCTTCATCTGTAAAATGAGGTGGTTTCTCTCAACACTAGATCATAGAGCAGTCCTTGTAGAATTCTCTCTCTCAAGTGAAGCATTCTTACTAGGTGAAGCTCTTAGAAGAGACAGAATGAAGAAAGAAGAAAGAGGGTAGCCAGGATGGGAAGAGAAAGGTGAAGGAAAAGGGAACTTTTAGTGACTAGGGGAGAAGAGGACCAAGAAAAATAAGGGTGTCAGACATTCGAGCTCACATCTGGAAATTTTTAACCCTCTATGAACCTAAGCTCCTAATTCTCTAGACTTTTCAATCTTACCAATGTATAGTTATTCCTCTTATTCCTTCTGCAATATTTTTTCAGTTCCCTTTTATGGGTGGTCTATCTTTGTTAGAACATAAGCTTTCTGAGGGTAAGAATAGTGTTTTTTGTTTTTCTGAGATCCACAACAGTTTAGTACAGTGTCCAGCACATGGTAAATTTGTTAAATGCTTTAATTGACATAATATCATTTCTAATTTCTCCAGTTCCTTCCTTCTTCTACCAAATGAGCCATAACTTCTTAGTATTTTGCTGCTGTAATCAACCTTCTGTCTGAACTTCTAGACAAAAATAATATCTAGAAAAAGATGACTTTTTGTCATCTTCCTTGACAGGACCTAAGCATAAGGGGAACACAACCCCTTTCAGTGGACCCACCCTCTATGAACCTAGCTCCTTAATCTGAGGTGCTGTGATGAAAATGTGGGAGTAGAAATGAGCATGAGAGTGAAGGGTGATAAGCATGTGATCCAAGGCAGAGGCTGGTTTTGGGGTGGAGAGTAGGGGTATGGACAGGGTTGACTAATCTGAAACAACCAACCAACATATATAACTGTCTTATTTTTAAAATGAAAAAAATAAATAGAAGTTCTAGTTGTTGTTCTTTTCTGTATCCTCATGGATTGACCTCACTTTCCAGACCACTGCTCTAGATCACTAGATTAGGAACATACAATTACCTGAGGTCTCCAATGAAAATGCAATTCTCCTTGTACTGATGCAAAAGAAACCTAGGTAAAAGTCCACTATACTTGAACTATTTTAAAAAATTCAGGAAACACTGACCACTGTTTAGTGTAATACAATGATAAAAGGGCTAAGGATAGGACAGGGACTGGAACTGGAATTTCATTGATATAGGGTACTTGCTCCCTATATCAATGCTGTTTGAAATTTTATCTCAGCATTTTATCATCTTAAAGAGTTGTTCAGAGCACTGATAGATTAAGTTAAATCCTCAGGGCCACAAAACCAGGATGAGTCAGAAGGACTAGAAAAACTTTCCAAATCTCCCCCAATCTAAGTGCTCTGAGGCTTACAGTTTGGCATACTTATTTCTAAAAAGGTGATGGAAGAAAACTCTAAGATGGGTTCATACACAACCGACAAGACTCAGCACTCACAGGGAATGAAATGCTACATTAATAAATACCACTCACCAGGAAATAAAATCCACAGATTGCCGAGTCCAAATACATTATATAACACAACAGCAGAAAGAAATGAAGGGAAAATAGCACAGATAGAAGTTAGAGGAGAAACAGTAGGAGCAATGCTGTAACTGTTAGACTAGAAATAGGCTTTAAATAACCAAAATGCACTAGAATCAGCTAAGTAAAATAAACACATTCTCAACTGCATGATCCTCCACCCCCAATTACCTCCTGGAATATTTCTAAAGAATAGCATTTATTCTGGGTTCATAAGTAAACAAAACCCAATAATCCTGAGTTCAAACCTTAAAAACAATTGACCAGCTGATTAACCAGAACAGAAGGAAGCTGGTCTTCAGTGGAAATTCAAGGGGTTTGTTTTTCCAAAAAGGACTACAAAATGGGGATCTATGGATTCCTACCTAGGGTGTTGACATTGCTAAGGTCAAAGCCTAGGCTTCAGAACCTAAATCATACAGATCAGCTAGTGATCACATTCCCTTTTAAATGCTAAAACATAATTCTTCAAAGGCTTTATCAATGCAAATGATCACAGCAAAATATCTGTGGCTGATTTCATTGTGTACACAAGTTTTTCTAGGACAGGAATGCTCCTAGGGACAAAACTGTTTTAAGGGGCCAAGAACAATGATCCCTCCCTTTTGGCAGTGAGATGGTACACTAGAGATGCCAATGATGTCTGTCTGTTGGATAGGATTGATAGGTCGCTCTGTCTGGTTTAACTTTGTTACAAGGGAAGGTTCCACAAGAAAGGAGAGGAAAGGGAGAGTTTTTGGAGAATAAGAACAATGTAAAAAAAAAGCATCAATATAACTTTTTAAAAATAGGCAATGACAGAAACAAGGTCAAAAGCAAACTCTTACACTAATATAATTAGCCATTCCCTAAAAATATTTCTATCTATGAACAGAACTTCTTACTAAATAAATCTATAAATGCAAATTCACATTTGTGTGAAATGTTAACTGTTCAGAATTTTCATAAAAAGTTCAACCAACTGACCTGGGCCTCTAATTTACCAACATTGAATCACAGGAAAATGATAAACTGCCAGTGAAAAACAATGCAATTTATAACCCAAGAAGAGTCAAGACAGAAGGAACGATCTTGAATGGGCCAAAATAGTCATTATAACACTTTCTGTGGTAGCAAAGAAAAAGTAACAGAGTGGAAGCTCACTGATTAGTGAGTGGCTAAACACAATGTGTTGAAATGGAATAGAGTATTACAGGAACATGAGAAATGAAGAAATGAGAAGACAAAAAGAAGCATGAACTGATGTAGAATGAAGTAAGCAAAAACCAGAAAAATGATGTACATGATGATAAAAATGGAAATGGAAAAAATAACAAAATGAAAAAGAATGCTATGCTCTTGTAATAACCAAGGTTGGATCTAGGAGAAGAGTTGAGAAAATCTATCTCCCTTCTTTTATTAAAGTTTGTATGGTGGTGTTATGAGTATAAAATATTCCATATCCTGTCAAGTATGTTCATTAATTATATTGGTTGGTTTTATAAAACTGTTCTTTCTTTTCATTTTTAAATCTCTGTTTCAAGGGAAGGATCACTAGGTAATGATGAGGGACAGGAATGCACCTAGAAACAAACGTGATGTAAAAACAAAAGGGATTGACTTTAATAGCATTTTTTTTTAAAAGGCAATGCAATTAGCCAAGTTTCCCATCTACTACTAAGAGGGAATTGACAATAAAATGAAATAGGTTAACTAGAATTCATAAAATAGACTGGGCATTTAAAAGCATCCATTTGAACAATGAACTAAATGTCAACTAATAACATACTTTAAAAATAGAGCTAAATTATTCAAACGATGAAACCAGATGTTGCATGTTGCTTTTAAATTCATGTCATCCCTTACCCTTCTTTGCCAATTTCTCCAACTCGGAAGGCTTCAACAAGAGGCTCTTTACCCAGTTTGGTCAAATTCATTTTGGTCTCAAGCGTCATCAGAAAGGGTCCATTGTAGGACATTTCCAAATCAATCCAGAGTCCTGAAGTATTAACAGAAAATATGAAAGTTACTTTGTGAAGCCTGTGACATTAAAAATAACAACTAACATAAATTCTCCAGATATTATAAAGAACTAGAATTGTATCAGGTTGATAATTTGTTTATCTTGCCAACATGCAAAAGAGAAGCTTTGATTTTAGAACCAAATTCAACCAATTATATTTAGTTTGACTTAAAACAAACAATGGACTCACTCATCGAATATTATCAATCAACAAGAATTTCTGGGTCACATATTGTGTGTGGTGCTGATGTTACAAATACAAAATGGAGATAGTACTGGCTTCAAGGGGCTTAAATTAAATTAAATTTGGTTTCACTAAACAAATGCAGGACTAGAAAAATGCATATTGAAGATGGAGAGGAGTTTGACAAGAGAAGATTTCTTATTGGGATTAAATATTAAATACTATAGTGAGAGAACTCTGCTGCACCAGAATGAGTGTGGAGTTAGGAACACTGGCCTCTGAACAGCCCCGCAGCGAGAACCTGCAGCAGGAATCTGGCAAAACGAGCCTGCACCTCCAGAGCACAACCAACAGACAGTAAGGGGGTCAGGGGAGACTGCAGAAATCTCTCTGCTCTCCCTGGGTCAGGACTCTGCTGTTTGCCCACACAGATCCAGGTTGCAGTTTGGTCTTCCATACTAAGATAGCAGGGACTCTCCTCACAGTTCCAGGGCAGAGGGGAGTGTCTGTGGTTATCTACATATCAAAGCACAGGCAAGAGAGCATAAGATCTTGGAGGTCCCAGTGGGGTGTCCCAAAAAATCCTCCAAAGTGTGTGTCCCAATAATACTCAAAAACTCAGGAAGCATCCCAAAACCAGGCACAGGGTGGAGAAATGAGTAAACAGAAAAAAAGGGGACACCACTGAGAAATGCTTTGTCTATGATCCCAAGAAGAATCAAAATACTCAATCTGAAGATGAGGAAGTAAAAGCTCCTGCATCTAAAGACTCCAAGAAAAATGGAAATTGGTCTCAGGTTATGACAGAGTTCAAAAAAGATTTCAAATATCAAGTAAGGCAGAGGCGCTAGGTGGCGCAGTGGATAGAGCACGGGCCCTGGAGTCAAGAGTAACTGAGGTCAAATCTGGCCTCAGACACTTAATAATTACCTAGCTGTGTGGCCTTGGGCAAGCCACTTAACCCCATTGCCTTGCAAAAACTTAAAAAACAATCAAGTAAGGGAGATAGAAGAAAAATTGGGAAAAAAAATGAGAGAGATGCAGGAAAAACATGAAAAAGAAGCCAGCAGCTTAGTCAAGGAGATCCAAAAAAATGCTGAAGAAAATAACATGTCAGGGGCGGCTAGGTGTTGTAGTGGATAAAGCACCGGCCCTGGAGTCAGGAGTACCTGGGTTCAAATCCAGTCTCAGACACTTAATAATTACCTAGCTGTGTGGCCTTGGGCAAGCCACTTAACCCTGTTTGCCTTACAAAAAAAAAAAAAGAAAATAACATGTTAAAAATCAGCATAGGTCAAATGGATAAAACAGTTCAAAGAGTTATTGAGGAGAAGAATGCTTTAAAAAGCAGAATTGGCCAGATGGAAGAGGAGATAAGAAAGCGCTCTGAGAAAAATAAATCCCTCAGATGTAGAATGGAGCTAAAGGAAGCTGAAGACTTTACGAGAAGTCAAGACACAATATTTCAAAACCAAAAGAATGAAAAATTAGAAGAAAATGTGAAACATCTCACTGAAAAAAACAATCTGGAAAACAGGTTCAGGAAAGATAATTTAAAGTCATGATCAGGAAAACAGCCTTGAACTCATTTTTAAAGAAATCCTACAGGAAAATTGCCCTGATATCCTAGAAGAAGAAGGCAAAATAGAACTTGAGAGAATCTACCCATCTCCCCCAGAAAGAGATCCAAAACAAAAAAAAAAACAACCCCCAGGAATATTATAGCCAAGTTCCAGAACTCCCAAGTCAAAGAGAAAATATTACAAGCAGCCAGAAGGACACAATTCAAATATTGTGGAGCTGCAGTTAGGATCACACAGGACTTAGCAGCAACTACATTAAGGTCTTGTAGGACTTGGAATACAATATTCTGGAAGGCAAAAGAGCTTGAAATGCAACCGAGAATCAACTACCCAGCAAAACTGAATTTCCTCTTCCAGGGGAAAAGATGGACTTTCAATGAAACAGGGGAATTTCAAATGTTTCTGTTAAAATGACCAGAGTTGAACAGAAAGTTTGACCTTCAAATACAGTACTCAGGTGAAGCACAGAGAGCGGAAAAGAAGGGTAAAATATGAGGGACTTAATGATGAGGAACTGAATGTATTCCTGCATAGAAAAATGATACTGAGAATACTCATATGAAACTTCTCATTTAATAGAGAAGGTAGAAGGAATTTTTATAGATGAAGAACAGGAAAGATATAATATACTGTAAATATATTTAAAGATATAATATACTGTAAAAATGGAATCAATGGCTATAAGGGAAATGCACTGGAAGTAAGAGAAAGGAGAGGTGGAATAGGCTAAGACATTTCATATAAAATATATGTGTGTATGTGTGTATATATATACACACACACACACATTTTTTTTTTAACAAGAGCTTTTGCAATGATATAGGGGGGAAGGCGAAGGGGAATGAGGGAACCTTCATTCCCATCAGAAAAGGCTCAGAGAGGAAATAGCATACACACTCACTAAGGTATAGCCATCTAGAATAAAAAGGAGAGAAGGGAGAAAGGGAGAAGAGGGGAGGATGAGGATGATAGAGGAAGGGTAGATCATAGGTGAGAATAGTCAGATATAACATTTTCTTTTTTTACTTCTTGCAAGGGGCTGGGATTGGGTGGCCTTTCTGGGACCATGGGGCCGGGTGGTTACTGGGTCTCAGGGGTGGTATGTGGGATTGGGGCCTCTTGGCCCCAGGGCCAGTGATCAGTCTGTTGTGACATTCAGCTACCCTACACCACATTTTAGAAGAGGGACAGAGTGAAAGGAGAAAGAAAATATAATATATGGCAGTGGAGAGGAATGGACGTAGGGAATTACAATCAGCAACAGCAACAGTGGAAAAATAATGGAAGTAACTTTTATGATGGACTTATGATAAAGAATGTGATCCACCTGAGACAGAGCTGATGGTATCAGAAACAGACTGAAACACATTTTTTTTACTCTTTCTTTTACTTTATTTCTCATGAGGGTCTATATTTTTTTGGGGAGAGGGTATTTTGTTTACTCTTAAACAAGAATATTATATTTTATTTTTTATTTTATTAAAAAATCACTTATACAAAAATATTCATGGCAAAGAATTGGAAATTAGATAAATGTCCTTCAATTGGGGAATGGATTAACAAAATGTGGTATATGCATGTGATGGAACACTACTGTTCTATTAGAAGCCAGGAGGTATGGGAATTCAGGGAAGCGCAGAAAGATTTGCATGGACTGATGTTGAGTGAGATGAATAGAACCAGAGGAACATTGTGCACCCTAGCAGCAACATGGGGGTGATGACCAACCTTGATGGACTTGCTCATTCCATTAGTGCAACAATCAAGCACAATACTTTATTTTTCTTCCTTAAGCATATGATTTCACTCTCATCACATTCAACTTAGATCAAGGTATACCATGGAAACAATGTAAAGACTAACAGACTGCCTCTTGGCGGGGGGGAAGCAAGATTAGGAGAAAAATTGCAAAAAATTCTAAATAAATAAAAGTATTAAATATTAGTCATCTGCCAAGAACCAAGAGTTGATGGGTTGATGGTACATATTGATATCAGCTAAAACAAAATCTGACACTTTGAAATTTGCAAAGCCTTTGACATACATTACCTAATTTGATTCTCTCATCAAGCCTGAGAGGTAGGTATAGGTATCATCATACCCATTTAATAGATAGGAAAACTGAGGCCCCAGACAAAAGGTCTAATGACTTGCTCTTGGTTATGTGGCTATTAATGTTAGAGACTAGATTTCAACTCAGGCCTTCCTGATTCCAAGGCCCATAAATAGTTTACCTATTGTCTTATAATATCTTAACAAAGTTAACTATGGCAAAATGCTGGATCTGGGACTAGTATATGTTTTCAACACTGCATTCTGGTAGACTTTTCCAGGGTATGGTTATATTGTAAAGGCTGCATTTTGTCCAGTAGTATAGCCAAATCTCTACCCAAAAATGTCTTCTTTAATAAAGCAGAAGGTAAAATTATTCTCAACTAAGAACTTAGCAAGACGGACTCTACTTATGGCTAGTGTTTGGCTGGTATTGTTATACACAAAATCTCTCCCTGTAAAGGTTTCTGAGAGGTCAGGTCTTTACCACAGTTAATTCTACTTGAGTAGTTGGGGAAGTGAGAAGGCATAGAGGTTAAATAATCTTCCCCAAATTATGGATTAATAGAAGAGAACTCAACATACAGAAGAACAAAGGAGGAAGTTCTACCAACACTTTCCTCTTTTCATTCCTACTTCACTATGAAGTCCTTTAGAAATTGTGATGCTATATCTATATCTATATCTATATCTTATCTATAACCTATATTAAATTGCTTTCTGTCAGGTTGGGGAAGGAAAGGAAAAAAGGAGAAATATGCAAAACTCAAAATCTTGCAAAAAAAATGATTGTTAAAAACTATCTTTGCAAGTAGTTAGAAAAATGAAAAAATAAAATATTAAAAAAAGAAATTATGATGCTAAGCATTCAAGGAAGTAGTTTCATTGAAATTGGAGAAAAGAGTTTAAATAGCTAGAAAAAGATTGTTCAGTTAATTTCCTTCATCTTACAGAAAAGGAAACTGAGGCCCAGAGGAGGATGTGATTCATCCAAGATCACAAGTTACTGACAAGATGGAGATTAAATCACAGGCTCTTGATTCCTGTTCAGGTTCACTGTCTGAGTTTCTTCATAAAGCAAGGTATGGTGGGGATGATGATTGGCCTTCATTCTCACAAAAGACCATGACATAAAAGAGGTGATGTCACGAGAAGCACATGAATTGGATTGGAGTGAGGGGATGCTGTGTTAAGTCACCAGTCTCACTTTTTCCTCCAGAGAGTCATCTGGGTCCAATGGCCAGAGATGAATCAGGACAACTGGAGATGACCCTCGATGAAAGGCAGTCAGGGTTAAGTGACCTGCCCAAGGTCACACAGCTAGTAAATGGCAAGTGTCTGAGGAGAGACTCAACTCCCATCCTCCTGACTCCAAGGCCAGTGCTTTATCCACTGCACCATCAAACTATCCTGGGGTGGGGAAGGAATGCCAAGAAATCAGACAGGATGACACTGGGATTATTGATGGAAAGATTTGAGAATCATGAGTTTTCTGAACAGTCTGAAATTGGAAGGTAAGAATTGATTTCTGAGTCAGTTAATCTTTATATCTTAACTTTGTTCATTTGCCCTTTGGAAAAGAGTCCTCATTACTGGATCCCCATTATATCTAAGACACAGAACTATTCAGAAAAGATTACCTGTTGCCTAGGCTATAGCAAGAGGTTGTTGATAAAGTTCTATCATTAAAACTGACCCACTGGCAATGAATGCCATTCAAATGAAGAACATCTGATCAGATCACAGAATATTAGAGCTGGAAAGGACTTTAGAGATAATCTACTTCTCAAGTTCTTCCCTGTGCTAAGATTCTATAAATTGGCAGCTAAGGAAGACTATAGTGATATTTCTAGCTCTATAATCTCCCTGGCATTAATGGTGTAATGTTGTTAATTTTTTACAATTATTCCTTTGACATAGAACAGCATTTAAGCAGAAGCAGGAGATTAATCTAAACTCATTATCAAGGCATACCAGCTTGCAAAGCCAACAGTAATGGATGACTCATCACCTATTAATCTCATATAGCACCAAAAAAGTATCAAACAATATAATTTTCCATTAAAGTCAGCACTTCCTTCCTGCCCTCAATAATTTTTCTGATCACACTTCAAGTACTGTATAAGAGGGATCTATCTAGTAAATTTGATAGAACAATAAGCATTCCAGTGGTGAAAATCCTGTTTATAAGAAACCCCAGACAGTTATACTACTTTTTCAAATAGTACAAATAATTTGTTTACTGTGGGAAGGAGGGGGAATAGGCATTTCTGTAATGCCTATTATTGGCCAGGTTGGGGCAGCTAGGTGGTATACTGGATAGAGAGCCAGGCCTAGAGTCAAGAGGACTCCTCTTCCTGAGTTCAAATCCTGCCTCAGACATTTACTATTTGTGTGACCCTGGGCAAATCACTTAACCCTGTTTGTCTCAGTTTCTGGCAAACCTTTCCAGAAGAAAACCTCAAATGGGTTCATGAAGTGTTGAATCCAACTAAAAGTACAACAAAAATGTGCCAGGTACTGTGCTTTGTGTGTGTGTGTGTGTGTGTGTGTGTGTGTGTGTACATAGCACAGTACCTGGCACATTTCACACACACACAGACACACAGTTACCCCCGTCTATTTGCTTCTGTTGCCAGAAGCCAGGCTTGGTTCTGAATTCTCATCTCTACTGCCAGTCCTTCTTACTTCCTTCACTCCTGGCTCTATCTCTGCTAGCAGTGGATCACTGGAACCCTAGGTCACTAGCAGGATAGTTCAGGAACTTCAACTTCTGGCCTCTATACAAAATAGCCCAAATATCTAGAGATCTGACTGCAGGTGATGCCCAAGTAGGCTTTCCATACTTCACAGCTGTACTCTGCTTTACATACCTTTGAAGACAGTACCTCCCATAAAATTGCTTGCATGAGTTGCTGTCAAATAGAGACAGTAATGGGACACAGGGTCAATGGTGAGCCCCATGTATTACATAGATACCCATTGGATTTTAATAGGGTCAGGGGAAGGCCTTGAGCTCCCCTGCAGGAAGAAGAGCATCATAGACTGAGTACTGGAAGGGACCTTTAAGACCACTTAGTTCTCAACCCTGAACTTTACAGAAGAGGAATCTAAGGCCCAGAGCAGTCAAGTAACTTCCTGAAACAGCAGTGAATATCAGAGCCAGAATCTGAATTCATATTCCTAACTCTTTTCACTATTCCACAATGCTTCTCTGGACAAGAGGTACACAGGATGCCAAGGTGTGACCTTTAAGATCTGCACTGGGGCGGCTAGGTGGTACAATGGATAAAGCACCGGCCCCGGAGTCAGGAGTGCCTGGGTTCAAATCAGTCTCTGACACTTAATAATTACCTAGCTGTGTAGCCTTGGGCAAGCCACTTAACCCCATTTGCCTTGCAAAAACCTAAAAACAAAACAAACAAAAAAAAAAGATCTGCACCACTGGGAGGGATACTCACATTAATGAGATCACAAATTTATTAAAATATTAAAGAAATAAGTCAGTGAATATATGAACATGTTAAACACAAATGTAATATATACAACTTTTACTATACTGGTTGTCACAAGGGGGGAGTGGAGTAGGAAGTGAGGGTGATAAAAAGTGTTTATAAATATGCAAGTATATAAATGTTGAAAAACTTCCATAACATGTAATTGAAAAAATTAATTTAAAAAGGAAAAAAAGAAATTAGCCAGTGGATTTAGTTTAAGAATCTTTAATAGGGGCGGTTAGGTGGCGTAGTGGATAAAGCACCGGCCCTGGAGTCAGGAGTACCTGGGTTCAAATCAGTCTCAGAGACTTAATAATTACCTAGCTGTGTGGCCTTGGGCAAACCACTTAACCCTGTTTGCCTTGCAAAAAAATCCCAAAAACCTAAAAAAAAAAAAAAAAAAGAATCTTTAATAAAAGATATTGTCTCAGTTACCCTCTGTGTAAAAGAAGGGTATTAGACTAGACCCCTGGGGTCCTTTATGGCTCTAAATCTATGGATTCTACTTTCTCAAAGTACAAGGAAATAGTAATGAGTTCCAGCAAGACACTCCAATGACTATAATAACTTTCTTCCCTTTCCATTTTCAAACCAGGTGCAAATAAAGACCAAATTTCTTCACTGACATTAATACAGTAGGTGAAAAGCACCCTGAAAATGTGATCACATGTGGCTCTGACAGCTGAGCTCCACTGGTTATATAACTGGTGAGTCAGCGTGTGCTGAATTGGAATGAATCACAACAAAATTAACAATGACAAGAAAGGCTGCCTTTCTATTGGGATAAATAGAACAAGAACGTGAACTAAAGAATTTAAGAACATCTCATGAACAGAATAACTAACATGAAATCAAGTGTTACTCAACATATGTAAACATTATTTTTTAAAGCTCTTACAAGTGTGAAGGGTGTTTTATGCAGCATTCAACCACCAGCCTACAGCTGTCTCCAATCAAACAATATAAAAAGTTTCAGTTAGAGAATCAATTGTTTTTCCATTTTCTGTATAAGTGATTTAATCAACCTAGCATTATAACCATTGTAGAGTTTCTCCTGGAATCTTCAAGGTGTATTAACACAAGAATGTTATCTACACAAGATGAGACCATCATGTTGGCAGCTGGAAGTGCATTGAATAGAGTGCTAGCCTTGAAGTTCTGTGAGTTCAAATCCTGCCTAAGATACTCACTAACTTTATGATCCTAGACAAGTCACTTAATCCCATTTGCCTCAGAGTCCTCATCTATACCTTATATAGAAGGAAATAGTAAACCACTCTTGGATCTGTGCCAAGAAAACCTCAAATGGGATCATGACGAATTGCACACAACTGAACAACAAAACAACCTAATTCCCAAGGTTGTAGGGTAGATAACAGAGGTAAAGTGTGGGGGGAAACCATAAAAAGACCTTTTTTTGTTGGGGTTTTTTTTTTACAAGGCAATGGGATTAAGTGACATGCCCAATGTCATATAGCTAAGCAAGTATTAAGTGTCTAAGACTGGATTTGAACTCAAGTCCCCCTGAATCCAGGGCTGGTACTCTATCCACTGTGCTGCCTAGCTGCCCCAGAACTTAATAAATGTTAATGATTATAACCATTTTTCCCATGTCCAAAGCCTCACACTCCATTATTTGTAACAAGACCCCATGAAAGAGGCAATCTCATCCACAACTCTGGTGGTTTTAATGACTGCAAGTACCCCAAAAAATCATCCTGGTCTTTAGACAGCAACCTTAATAAGCATATATTTTATTGCCAGTTATTCCCTTTGTTCCCATAGTGAGATCTCAATGTCCACTACCATCATATTACCATACCACCACAGAAGAAATTATCAGAAATGTCATCTCTCATTCAAGGTCACACAAATCATTAGTAGCCAGATGACAAAATGTACATGCTCCAACATAGCATGGCAATCAACTGTGCTAGAGGTCTTTGTGACTTCCTAAGGACATACAAGGAGTAGCAGCAGACTTGAACTGAGGAACTGCAGCCTATGTCACCTGTAATAGTCCTGTTGTATCCTTTTTTTTTCCTTTTTTAGTTTTTGCAAGGCAATGGGGTTAAGTGGCTTGCCCAAGGCCACACAGCTAGGTAATTATTAAGTGTCTGAAGCCACATTTGAACTCAGGTACTCCTGACTCCAAGACCAGTGCTCTATCCACGGTGCCACCTAGCCGCCCCTTGTTGTATCCTTTTTGATGCTCTATCCATTAAGAACATATATTTTGACCTGGCAGAGGCTTTAGGAATGATCCTATCCACCTCTCTCATATGTATAGCTAAGAAAATTGAGACCTCAAGAGGAGAAATGTCTTGTCCAACATTGCACAGGAAATAAGCAGAAGAGAAGGCATTTGAACCTGGGCTTTCTCTCTATCTCAGTTTCTTCCTTAAGAGACAAAGATCACATGGCACCGAGGCTGACTAATTGCTCTTTCCTCTCACACCCTAGCACACAGGCACAAGAAAAGGAGGTAATCCACTACTACCTGTAACCACATGGCCCACAAACCCACTGCAATTTTCTAATCCTCGTTTTACCTTGACTGCTCAAAGACCATATCTCTTCCTTTAAAGTTTCCTCCATCCTGTCCAGATCCCTGTTGCTGTCATCTATGGACTTCAATTTCAGTACCTGGGTCAGTTTTCTGTTCTCTTCCAACATGAATATACCCCACGAGTCAGAATTTACAGGGTCAGTTGCAGACTTTATCTCTATTCATATTCAAAAACCTCTCTCTGATTCAGAAAGGATACTTTCTCTACCTTGGATCAAATATTCCAATTGTGAACTAAAACCAAATCTAATCCTCTAATCACTCTTGAGCAATCTGTCTAATAAAAAAAGGAATATCAATTAGGAAGGAGATATAGAAAATCAACCAGATCCCTAGGGATTTGTTTCTTCTTTGACCAATTAAAAGTCTTATCTACCTTATGTCATAATTTCCCAAATGTCAAGCTACATTTTCAAAGTTAGGTCCAACAATTCTCTAAAGAAGGATTAATTTCTTAGACAATTCATGTTAAGAAACAATCTAGTCTCCAAATTATACTTGGTACCTATCTTTCTATTACCATAAGGACAATTTTTACATGCTATATGTTCAATAAGAATTCAGACAAGGAGTAAAGTGGCCTGTAGAGTGGTGGTGTTAGGAAAACTCGAGTTCATATCAGATAGTTATGTGTATGTGTGACAGTGGTCACTCTTCTGGACCTGTTTCCTCATCTGTAAAATGGGGATAGTATCTACCTCATAGGCATATTATGAGGATCAAATGACATAAAATGCTATCCAAACTTAAGTACTATTTAAATGCTAGCCAGTGTGGGACCTTTCCTTTCCTTTTCTTTGGCCCTCTCCCCACTGGAAGTTGCTAGTAATTAAAAAGAAGCACACAGTTTCAGAAAATATGAAATCAAGTTCTGGAAGTTTGTTGTTGTTTTTTAAATGCAACACAAAAGATTTAGATCTACATGTATATACATTTATAAAGAGAACATTCAGTAAAAATAGAACTTTTCGGGGGCAGCTAGGTGGCATAGAGCACAGTCCCTGGAGTCAAGAGGACCTGAATTCAAATCTGGCCTCAGACACTTAGTAATTGCCTAGCTGTGTGATCTTGGGCAAATCATTTAACCCCACTGCCTTAAATAAATAAAAAAATTTTTAAAAAAAGCTAATATTGAAAAAAACAGAACTTTGCTGAAAAATCTGAAGCACATGTTTTATATGCATTTTTAAAAAACATGCTTCTTGCATTATCTTAGCCTTAAGATAAAGACACTGTGATTAACTGATAGATATATCTTTTACCAAGTTTAGAACTTGACTCAATTCTGGAAGTCTTGGCCTCCCATCCTGACTGACAAATACTGGCTGTGAAACCCTGAAAAAAATCACACAACCTCTCTCAGGACAATTAACCGTTCAAAGAACAGGTGGTGGATCTGCATTAGTGAAAGAAATTTCCTCACCTGGAAGGTGAGACGATAACTATTGTGGAAGATAACTATTTCCTTGTATACATGCACTGTTATTGCTGCTTAAAAGGTTACTTTTGGCTAAACTGACATGCTTTTTTTTAGAATCACATTATTCATATGCATGAACACATTTTGTTATATTATAGTTTCTCAATATCTTTGGGAATAAAAATCACAAAATAAATGAAGTTATATTTTAAATAACTGCATATATTATTTTAAGATTTTGGTTAGCTTACAATTGCAATAACAATCACGACAAAATATGTCTGTCTTTGGAAGCATTATAAATAAACAGCTACAAGAACTGAAGAAAAACAAACACCATACAGGGAATAAACCTTATTGCACCTGATTTAGTTAAGTTTTGAAAAATGTTCACACAGACACTTCAAAATATAAATGCTAATTTTTAGCATTATAGAAAATAATTTAAACAATAGAGAGTTGCCCACCTTCACTGAGAATCTAAATGCCTTGTTTCTGATCACAGCTCCTATGTGTCTCCTAAGTAGGACATGGACACATGGGCTCCTGTATTGAAGGCTGGCCATCTTTCCATCATGCATGTTGCCTTCCATTGCTAAATCATCATCATCATGAACATCATCATCATTATGAAAAATGCCTTTTACTAACATCTGGCTCTTTCCTCTCTTTCCTTTTCCAAGAATGGATGCAAAAACTGTAAATGCTATGTTAAATAAATCAGACATTTAGTTTTCCTTCAACTTGAGGGGGCCTGGATATTTTTAAAGTTGAAGCTTATTTGTCTTAGTATCAAAAATAACTAAGTAGCTAAGAAGCCTACATGTTTCTTTCAAAAAGAGAAATTTTACTTCCTTAAAATACAAGCAGTTATTATCCAATCTGATGCTCACGCAGAAATCCTTTAGCCAGCATAGACATCCATCACCTCTTGCATTCCATTGAAAATTACCTTGGTGATCAACGTACGGTTTGAAGGCCTGAAGGATTTTTGGCACAGCTACCCCCATGTCAAGTTCTGTCAGCGTTAGCTCATTCATAAAGTATGGGAGCTAGGAAGGAAGTAGACAAGGAAGGAGACAAGTTAAAAAACCTAACCATTATTTTCCAGTGTTTGGTAAGATAAGGAGGCATCAAACTCCCTATGAACTTATGGGTTGGGGACAGCAGGGGTGAAGAAGATTCAGAGGATATTTGCCCACAGGTAAATTTTCAGTGACAGGGTTATAAGCATTCTATCTAGGAAAATGGTTAAAGTGAGGCACTAATTTAAAAGACATTTCCTGGTCTGACCAGTATCAGTAAGAAAACAAACATGTATTTGGCATTGAATATTTCCCTCATGTAGTCTCAGTTCCTGTAGAAGAAACCTGTCCATTCAAATGCTCAGTGGTCAGAGGAGTTGATCTTTGTGACACTTTCCCCGTAGAGCAGTTAGGAGGGCTCATTGTTGGACACAGGCATTTTCCTGCTTACTAATTAGTTGTCCTAAGAGGACCTAAGGAAAAAAAAAAGATAGCTAAAAACTATAGAGTTCAAGACTGTGTCATGGACCCCTGGGGCAGCATGGTGAAACTTTTGACCTCTTTTTAGAATATTATTATTAAATTAATAAAATAAATACAAAGAAAATCAGTTATTATAAAATATGGTTATCAAAACATTAGGAAAAACCAGTAAACAGATCCCAGATTACAGACTCCTGATCTAGAGCACCCATGTAATGGTGAGATAATATTGGAGGCCTAGCCTATAATGTCCATTTAATCTCTGAAGTACCATAATTTAAGATGATAGTACTTCTGGTTGAACACATAGTATTTCAGCTTCTTCCATCAAGGGCTGGAAGGGCTTCCATTTCAGGTGGTAGGTAACATGCAGCATCACAATGTAGATAAGGATCAAATTATAGAGTTGGCAGGCAGTCATCTAGAACAACCCCTTCATTCTGCAGATGAGGAAACCAAGGTAATCCCTAATTCTCCCAATTAGGTGACTTGACAAACCCATACTGGGAGTAAATGTCAGACTCAGGATTTGATTTTAGGTTGTTTGCAACAGCCTGTTTCTTCTAGGCATCATGCTACTCTTTTCCCAGCCTAATATACATTTTCCCCAATTATATCATTTTAATGCTTTTGTTCAATTACTAGAGAATAAGAAAAAATGTCCCCCCTCATTCCTCTTAAGAATATTAGTAGTAAATTTCCACTGGAGCAAAAAAAAGGATATTACAAGATAGCCCCCCTTTTCTTATCTCACTCATTAGCTAAATGAACCCCTTTGGTCTGCAGATATATATCCAGAAAGGCAGCAATGTGAGAAAGATTCATATGAAAATGTTTTCACCCTTCTCCCAAAAGGAGAAAAGGAATCAATGTGGTTGTTGAACTCTTATTTTTACTGCTATTCACTGTTACACTTGTCCCTCCTTCTCTAGTTCCCCCTGCTCAGCCCAAACATCAGTGACTTCAAGATCAAAAGACATCTTCCACACACCAAGGATGAGAAGTGATTTAACTATAAGCTATTCCTTTGTAGAATACTGTAATAAATAAAGCTTGTTCTTAAACCTAAATTAAACAGAATCCCAGTGATTTTGTCCTCATGTCACTGATTTATTAAAAAAAAAAATCAAAACCCAAATAGTGCCCTACCCAGACCACTTTTCTTGATCTTAGTGAAAAGCTGGATAGGACAATGACTGAGGAGTCAGTAAAACCTGGGTCTGAATCCTACTTCAAATATTTATTAGCTGTGTGATGTTAGGAAAGTCACCTAGTTTTTCAGAGCTTCCATTTCTTCATCTGTCAAATGGGGATGGGCAGTTCTCCAAAAGTGGAGTCACCAGGTGGCCCAGTGGATAGGGTGCTAGAAATTTTTTTTTTGCAAGGAAATGGGATTAAGTGACTTGCCCAAGGTCACAAAGTTTGGTAATTATTAAGTGTCTGAGGTCACATTTGAACTCACGTCCTCCTGACTCCAAGGCTGGTGCCCTATCCATCTTGCCACCTAGCTGACCATAGACTTTTGAAGTCAGATTAGAGTTCAAATCCTGCCTTAGATCCTTTCTAGCTGTGTGACCCCATACAGGTCCTTTAATCTCAATTTTCCTCAGTTTCCCATCTGTAAAATGGAGATAATAACAACATCTTTCTAATGCTGTTGTGAGCATCAGATGTAATAATGTATGTAAAGTGCTTTGCAAACCTTAAAGTGCTACAGAAAGTAATAGCATGGTCACACTCAAGCTGCAAAAGAAATACTGATCAACAATGGTAGAGAACAACCCCTATTCTACTGAAAAAGCAGGGCTGAGGTATAAGCCTCCCTTCTTCCTTCCTGATCCAAGTCTTGCTGGACCTCACTCAAAGTTTGTCCACCTTGTTTGTATCTTTCAGCTCTTATGGCTGATCAGCACAGCCTCTGAAAACCCTGGGGGATCCTTCCAGGTCCTAATGAAGTAGCAGAGAAGGATCTCAACATTAGTGTAAAAAAAAAAAAAAAAAAGAATTATGTAAGCTTGTAATAAACAAAGAATTTTTACAAAGCCAAACATGTATTTGGATTTTCTATGTTATTACTCCCCTCAACTAGATAGGATAATTAAGAGCTGACTACACATGGAAAAGAGAAGAAAATTACTCCTTGGAAGGAGGAATAAGACCAAAAGTACAAATCAGACATTTCTTCCACAAGTATTTATCATCCTTTATTACTGTTGGAGCTGGCAAGGACCTCAGAGATCACCTAATACAAAACCTTTCATTTTACAGAAAGACACATTGAAGCCAGAGAAGGGACTAATAATAATGTAACTGTCACTAATATAGTGCTTTAGGATTTACAAGACATTTTCTGTATACTGCTGCATTTGAGCTTCACAGCCACCATAAGAGGCAGACACTGTGTGTGTGTGTGTCACTATTCTTTTGTAGATGGGGAAAGGGAGGTTTTGATTCAATAACTTTCCAAGAAATTCAAAGTGAGATAGTGTTGCAGTGAGTACCCAGGTCTTTCTTGAATTAAGTGCCTTCTACAATGCCTTGCTACTCCTGAGGGGCAGTGACTGACCAAAACATCACCTAGTTAGTGAGACTGAGACAGGATGGATCCTCTTGTTCATAATGTGGCCCTTTTTCCATCAAAAGAAATTGCATTAAAAGAGCTGATTAGACCCTCACTGTATAGGGAAAGTGAGGCAGAGTTAAGCCTGACCCCAGGGACTCCTTCCTGCTCCACACTAGTCACACTTACCTTTAACCTATAGCTGGCATGGAATGGAACTACGTTTATTAACCTTTTGGCTTTGTTCTATTTTTTTTATTTAGGAGATTATAGTATAAAATTTATTTTGGGGAAATCTTCACAAGTTGAAATTGAACTACAAAATATATTACCTTGCAAGAAAACAATACCTTTATTTTACTGAGTTTCATTTGAATTTTCTTTGACACTAGGTGAGACCAGTATTTCTCTCCAAGAAAGTCCCAAAATATTCTTCCAAGGAAGGCATTTACCCAGGCTTCCTGTTCTTCTTCTTCATGGGGCTGGGTCTCTGGTGTCAACTGGCAAAATACACAAGACCAAAAGCAGTTAGATGCCTATTGCAGAACAGGGCATGTACGGGCAGCCATGTAACTGTCAGAGATCAAAATATTAGCCTGTTTTTGTTATGAATGATAAGTATAACATCATAGGGGAAAGCAGAAATACCCATATATGTATCCCCACATCTCCCTGCAACCAACCAGTCACTAACAAATGATTATGGCAGATGTCCCTTGTGGTCTTCTCCTTTTTCTGTCAGTCTGCCTTTAAAATATCTATATATTTTGCACTAATATTTCAACAAATTGACAGATTCACTGGAGTAGGCACTTCTTTCTCTATCTATGCAGTACAACCTACCCATGGCTTCTCATCTTAGGAGGTTCTTGTCTACATCTTCCTATAAATTCTCTTTGGAGAGTCTGTCCAATACACTGGAGACCTTTCTCTGGGTCTTTCAATATTCAGGACTGGGAATGTTTCTTATCTCATGTTCTAACCAGTTAACCAGTCACTTTCTTTCAATTTTCTTGACTATTGTGTACTAAGAGTTTAGTCAAATTATCAAGAATTAAAAATCAGAAATCTTAACATCTTTTTCTTCTGAGTTGCTAAGGCATAAGAATGACTTTCTTCCTTCTATTTGGAACATGGGGCTTCTGAATAGCTAATCCTTGTACTCTGGTTTTTCTTTGTAAATCAAGTATATTCAGCACCTCAGAGAATTCCATCTTTCCTCATAAAAGGAAGCCTCCCTGAATTAAAAAAGGGCCATATGCATCCCTTCTTGTCTACACAATTTCCATCCCTGCTATCTCTTAAGACCCGTGTTCCTCACAAAACTAAAGACCAAATCCAACCTAGTTCATGTTAAATGAGAAATAATTGCTGTGATATACAGATCTATTTTCCCTTCAGCTGCAATCTATGATAAGCATATATGTTACCACCTCATTATCACAGGGTTGATTCATTCTATGAACTGTATGTTTCAGGTAGGAACACTCAGACCACTGCTACCTGTTTTATAAGATCTAAGAGGACAAGAACAATCCCTGTTGGAAGCTAGTTTGATATTAGGCACAACTATTTATAATATCCAGTGTTTAGTAGAGTGAGGTCACTTAGCCATTTGTGAGGTGGCTGAAGAGCTGTGAAAGTCTTCTGGGCCATTTTTCTTACTGCATTCTTCCGATTTTAGTGGATTGCTTGTTTTTTTGTGCTTTTTTTTTTGGATGTGTCATTCTGATGTTCCTGACTCTAAATTTTCTTGGCAACAATACCAGAGTGATTTGGCTGGTCCCTTTCCAACTTATTTTACAGTTGAGGAAACTGAGGCAGACAGAGTGAAGTGATTTGCCCAGGATCAGTCAATGTCTGAGATTGACTTGGAACTAGGGTCTTCCTAACTCTAGTTCCAATGCTCTATCCTATGCCATTATTATGTCTACTTTCACACTATGCCATGCAATCTTCCAAATAAATTCTCCAAGAGATCTTACTAAGATCAAGGATATTAAAACTAGAAGCGGGGAGGTGAAGCCAAGATGGTGGCATGAAAGCAGGAATTCCCAAATATTTGTTCCCCCCAAAACTCCAAAAGCCATCAAAGTATGACTCTAGCCAAAATTTAGAGGGGTGGAACACCGCAGAAAGACTTAGTGACAATTACCCAGTCCAAGACAACTTAGAAGTTCCACAGGAAAGGTCTATTCCACTGGGACTGGGGGTTGGAAAAAGCTGCAGTGCAGCACAGGCAGGCCTGGCACCTAGGTCCATGGCAGACGGGGTGGTTTCTAGACTTCTTGGCCCAGGGATCACCAGGGAAAGCCAAAAGTGGTGGTGAGAGAACTCTTCTGCACCAGAGTGAGTGCAGAGCAGAGCTCTGGCCTCAAAGCAGCTCTGTGGTGAGAACATGCAGTAGGAGTCGGCAGAGCCACCCAGCACATCCAGAACTCTCAGCCCACAGATGGTAAGCAGATTGAGGAGCCTGCAGAGGTCTCTCTGCTCTCTCTGGGTCAGGACTCAGCTGTTTGCCCACACTCAGATCCAGAATGCAGTCTGGGTCCTCACAACACCATTATAGCTGAGTAGGGACCATCCTCATAGCTCCAGGGCAGAGGGGATGGCCTAAACACAGGCAAGAGAGCAGTCAGAGTCTCTCTTAAGACCTTGGAGGAATTAAGGTCCCTGTGGGTTGTCCCAAAACTCCCAAGGCCTTGGAAGTGCAGTAAATCAGTCAGAGGCTGAGGAAACAAGCAAACAATAGAAAAAGAAGAACCAGACCATAGAAAATTACTTTGGTCCCATGGAAGATTCAGAAGATGACAAAATCGAAGCTTCTGTATCCAAAACCTCCAAGAGAAACAGAAAATGGGCTCAGGCTATGGGTGAGCTCAAAAAAGACTTTGAAAAGCAATTACGGGAGGTAGAGGAAAAATTGGGAGGAGAAATGAGAATGATGCAGATAAATCATGAAAAACAAGTCAGGAGCTTGGTGAAAGAAATACAAAAAAAAATACTGAAAAAACATATTTAAAAACCAGTTTAGGACAAATGGAAAAAGCAACACAAAAGGCAAATGAGGATAAGAATACCTTAAAAAGCAGAATTGGCCGCCTGGAAAAGGAAATAAAAAAGCTCTCTGAAGAAAATGACTCCTTCAAATGCAGAATGGAACTAAAGGAAGCTGATGACTTTTTGAGAACTCAGGAAGAAATAAAACTATACCAAAAAAAAATTAGAAGAAAGTGTGAACTATCTCATTGGAAAATCAATTGACCTTGAAAACAGATCCAGAAGAGATAATTTAAAAATTATTGGGCTACCTGAAAGTCATGACCAGGAAAAGAACCTAGACTTCATTTTTCAAGAAATAATACAGCAAAATTGCTCTGAGATCCTAGAAGCAGAGGGTAAAATAGAAGTTGAGGGAATTCACCAATCACCTCCTGAAAGAGATCCTAAAAGAAAAATTTCTAGGAATATTATAGTCAAATTCCCAAACTACCAAGTCAAAGAGAAAATACTAAAAGCTGCCAGAAACAAGCAATTCAACTACCATGGCTCTATAGTCAGGATTACACAGGAACTGGCAACATCTACATTAAGGGCTTGTAGAGCTTGGAACACGATATTCTGGAATGCAAAAGACCTTGATTAACAACCAAGAATCAAACACCCAGCAAAATCAAACATCCTCTTTCAGGGGAAAAGATGGACTTCAAATGAAACAAGGGGATTTTCAAACTTTCAAACTTTCCTTGAAACAAAGACGAGGAGGACTAATTATAAGGAACTCAATGAAGTTGAACTGTTTATATTCCTGCATGGGAAGAAGATACTAATAACTCATATGAACTTTCTCATCTACAAGAACAGTTAGAAGGAGCATATATAGGCAAGGCACAGGAAGGAGCTGAATATAATGGTATAATACAGTAAAAAGATGGAGTCAATGGGTGATAAAGGAAAGTACTGGGAATAAGAGAAAGGAGAGGAAGAAGGGGCTAAGATATTTTAAATAAGACTCAAGAAAAAGCCTTTACAATGGAGTGGAATGGGAGAAGGCAAGGGGCAGTGAGTGAGCCTTCATTCTCATCAGAAATGCTCAGAAAGGAAATAACGTGCACACTTAATAGGGTATAGAAATCTATTTCACCCTAGAGAAAAATGAGAGGAAAAGAATGGGATAAGGGGGAATGGGGGGAGGGAAGGGTGAGTAGATGATAGAAGAGAGGGAAGATTGTGGGAGAGGGTACTCAGATACAACACGCTTCTGAACAGGGACAGGATGAAAGAAGAGAATGGAATAGACAAGAGTAGGGAGGAATAGAATGGAGGGAAATACAGCTAGCAATAGCAACTGTGGGAAAAATATTGAAGCAATTTCTCTCTTGGCTATGATGGGGAAGGCAACACATCCCAGAGACAGAGCCACTGGAATCTGAACACAGACTGAAATGCACTTTTTCTCTCTCACTATTCTTGAGGCTTTTCATCTTTTTTTGGAGGGGGGAGGGTTTATGATTACTCTCACAACAAGATTATTGTAATAATATAAAATAAACAAAAAAGGTATAACAATACAAAAAAAGAAACAAAACCTAGAAGGGAATTCACTTTATGGATAGTGAAACTGCAACCCAGAGAAGGCATTGGGTGCTGAACCTAAGTCCCTCTGATTTCCAACAGAGTTAGTTCTTGTTCTTCTAGAAGTAGTGGTCTGATCACAGCACTTCCCCGATCAGAAACCCTGTTTGTCCTTTCTGCCTCAAGAACAAAATACAAACTACATCAACCTATGGGTACTAAGTGATTAAATCCTTGAGTTTGTACTGCCAAACTCCTCCTCACCACTTAAAGAAAGGAAAATTTTTTAAATGGAATAATCTCCCTGAACAGAGGAAGGATTAAGATAGAAACTAATCAGGTATCACTCATTCCCATAGGTCAATGGATCCTTTCCCCATTCTATTTCCTCAACTTGTTTTTTGTCCCAGCTATTCCCCTAAGAGATATAATTATGATCAATGAGGAAAAAGCAGAGGGTTGTCTCAATCTGTACGTCTAAGCTGATGATATATTAACAATAATTGCAATATGGATGTTGGCCTTTTAAAATATGTGATTAATTTTTTTTAAAAAGGCAATAACATTTTATTGTAAATCTAAAGCTATTTGTCTTTATAAATAAAAACATCATGCTCAACATTTTTATTAGACAATAAATTTTTAAACAGTTTGGGTACTAGTAGATGATTTAATCTAAGGTTTATCATAAAAGCAAAAACTGGTTATAATGGGAAAAAACATGGCATAACTCACCACATCCAAAATTGGAATCAGATCCATAAACAGTACCACTATTTATCCTTTATGGCAAGGATATCTTCAGGATGCAAAGCTAAGACAGGTATGAATGTAAAATGACATATAATCTCCCAGTTTACATGCTAAGAAATTTCTAAGTCAAAACTGAGAATGTTTTCATTATATCTCATTGCTTTTCTTTTTAAGAACAGTTTTTATAAACTCAGTTTCCGTGTCATAGATCCTGTTAATAAATTAACAGTCATTTTAGTTTATTACCACTAAACTAAATTTAAGAGACATTTGAAGTGGTTTGGGGATATTTTTGTAAAATATATTTGCAATGAAGAAATCGCTTTTCTCATATATTTATCCTTTTTTTTTTTAAACAATCTCTTGGCCCCTGTGGGCAGGACCAATATGACATTGTTTTTTGGGGTTTTTTTTTTAGGTTTTTTGCAAGGCAATGGGATTAAGTGGCTTGCCCAAGGCCACATTGCTAGATAATTATTAAGTGTCTGAGGCTGGATTTGAACTCAGGTACTCCTGACTCCAGGCCGGTGCTCTATCTACGGTGCCACCTAGCTGCCCTTCCAACATGACATCTTAAGGCAGCTTTTTTCTGGTTTTCTCCTTATTGCTGTCTCTCTGCTATAGCAGGTACAGCTTTAGGAAACACTACAGATAAGTCATGCTTCTTTCTGCACTAATTAAACAAGTAATTACCATTTAATTTAGATTCTACTTACAAGGCACTGTGCTAAATACAGATATGTGAGTAAATTAGTCCCTGCCCTAAAGAAACCTACATTTTAATAAGGGAAAAAATGGATATACATATATGGATAGAGGTATGTACAATCAACCTTCAAAGTACAAACAAGATAACATTAGAAGGAAAGGCACTGACTTCTGGGGGACCTAGGGAAAAAACCTTTAATAAAAAGTGATGCTTGAGTCAAGTCTTGAAAAAAGGCAGGGAAGTTAACTGTGACATTAAAAACAAACAAACTTCTAAACACCTAAAAGCAAAAATAAAACATATTAAAAAGTCAAAAGAGGGGCGGCTAGGTGGCGCAGTGGATAGAGCACCGGCCTTGGAGTCAGGAGTACCTGGATTCAAATCCCACCTCAGACACTTAATTACCTAGCTATGTGGCCTTGGGCAAGGCACTTAACCCCACTGCCTTGAAAAATTAAAAAAAAAAAGGCCAAAAGAAGTTGCTAAAATTTACACGGATTTTCTGTGAAATAAGGAAATAAGTACAAATACTGGAATAGTTTTTGGACCAGAAAAAGAAAAGGTGTTTATATTTTTCCTTCTAGGAAAAAGGAAAAGGTGGAGTGGAAAGGTGGTAGCCTTGTTCAGTTATCATGAGAGCTAATCTACAGGACAGATAGAGGACAAAGTGGATAGAGCACAGCACCAGCTCTGAAGTCAGGAGGGTCCTGAGTTCAACCCTGGCCTTAGAAATTTACTGTGTGCAACCCTGGGCAAGTCAATAACCCTGATCCTGATTCCCCACTCACAAAAGAGGTAATCTATATATACACAAACAAAATGAAGTCATCCAGAACAGCTCATCTGCTTCTAGTAACTTTCAGATGTTTTTTTATGGCCATCATACTGAAAAAGATATTTGGGGATCATTCATTATCAAGTTGTTTACTACTGTCATGTGAATTTCTAAAACAAAACCAAGTAAAGAAGCAATTCAAGTTTAGGCCAATATTAAAATAGACAACAGAGTAGAAACTAAGCTTTCCCAAATTAGCACAGACTGCAAATTCCATTTATTTCATCTTGTGAAGAAATACTACTCTTTTCACAGAATTTATTAGTGTGTGAAGACTCACATATTGCTCAGAGTAAAAGCAACAACTATTTACTCAAACTTACCTTCCCAAACATTGACTGTTTCCTTTTAACTTAAAATAAAATAAAATTATTCCAGAAGTCTTAGTGTAGATTTTCAATTGAGCTCTTATGGTCTGATCAGCCAGAGTTGGATTTGTCTCAAAGATAGAGATGTCACTTTGGTCTTCTTCAATAACGAAGGACAAGAACCATCTAACCAAGATTTTCAATATAAAATACTTAAATTTTTTTTATTTAAGGTAATAGGTATTTATAAAAATACTTAAATATAAAAATACAAAAAATAAGTAATAAGTAACTTGCCCAAGGTCACACAGCTAGGCAATTATTAAGTGTCTGAGGCTGGATTTGAACTCAGGTCCTCCTGACTCAAGGGTTGGTGCTCTGCCCCCAAAATAGATACTTTTTTCTTAAAACTGTTTGGTAACTGTCTTCTATTTTACTTTTATTAAGAAGTAATCCTTGAGTTGGAGGCAGATTTGTTCAAATAATTTTGGTTTTATCACAATTAACTTAAGGAAATAAAACTGTACTTAAGTATTTAGTATGTAGCAATCTTGAGACAGTGATTATTTAAAAAAATGCTTAATGATTATTTTTTGTTACACTTTAAAAAAGTTAATTTTCCCCAATTATATGCAAATTAAAAAAAATAATTTATTTATTTTTCCAACTACATGTAGTCCTTTTCCCACAATTGTTTCCCTCCCTTTCCTTTCCCCTGCCCTAGAGAGTAATCTAATATATTGATGATAATTTTTGTAAATAAAATTATGATCTAATTTAACTCTTTTTGACTATCACTGATATACTGTGTTATTCTGAAATTTAATTTTAGGTTTTACAGAATTTCATATTGTTCAGTAATTTTTCATCACATATGCAATTTTTTGTAATCCAGAAGCTTGAAGTGTATACTGCATAATTTTTATTAATAAAAATGATTGATAAAATTTTTAAAAAACAGACTCCATTCTTTGTATTAGATCAGAATGGATCTTAAGAAGAAAAAACATTAGGAACAACAAAATGTTGCTAAATTACAGACTATACCAAAAAACCTACTTGAAATGAACCTGGATGTCCAGGAGCTTCTCAAACTTAATACATCCAAACAGAAGCATCTTTTCCAATAAATCTGCCCCTCCTCCCAATTTCTATACATCAGTGGAGGGCACTACCATTTTCCTAGTCACTCCAGTTTGTTACTTTGAAGTTACCCCGATCTTCAGTCTTCATTCCTACTCTTTCACTGGGTCAGTTGCTCAATCCCTCTCCACAAAACCTCTTACATCTGATTCCTTTTCTCAGTCACCACCCATTTCAAGCCTTCATTACCTCTTCCCTGGACTACTTCCTCAAAATGAGCAATAAAAATCAAATAGAAGTTAGGAAAACAAATGCCTTACACAAGATAATTTTCGCCTCTTTCAGGTTTGCTCCTTAAATCTTTAAAAGCAGTTTACAGTGTCTTCCATTGTGTATTCTCCTAGAATATGCACTATTTGGTGCCACACTCTCATTATTTAGCATCGTGTCTGAAGATGCAAAAAGTTCACCACGTTCTCTTTTGTAGAACTGAAAAATAGTGGGTCTCCTAATTATTTGCTCTCTCCCCTTTCCAAGTCACTCTTCACATAGCAACCAAGATGATTTTTAAAGACAGAAAACTGATCATATGGCACCCTTGTTTAAAAGCCTTTAATGGCTCCTTATTGCCTCTAGGAACAAATGCATACTCAGCCTGACAGAGCTTCAGTTTGCCTTTCTACATTTATTTCATGTTAGTCCTTTTCATGAACTCTTAAGTTCAAGCAAAACTGGGTCACTGGTTGCTCCAAGTTCCATCTCCATTTTTTTGTGCAAGTTCCACTTCACACCTGGAATGCACTTATTCCGTATTTCTTCTGCCTCCCAGAATCTTAATCTTTCTTCGAGGCTCAATTCAGCAATCATTTCTTCCAGGAAGCTTTTCCCAATCCTCTTATGGGGTTTTTGTTCTTTCTCTAAATAAAAGATTTAGTGTGTGTGTGTGTGTGTGTGTGTGTGTGTGTGTTTTGAACCATTCCCTTTCTGCCCCAAATCTAATGGAACCTTTTTGGTGGCAGATGCGGGCTTTTGCTTATATTCTCAGCATCAAGCACAATGGTGTTTAATAAATGTTTGTAAAATTAAATTAATGAAAAGGTATTAGAATCTTATGTATTTTTATATTTCAACTTTAATTCTTTAATTGTTCAGTCATTTTCAACTTTTCATGATGCCATTTGGGGTTCTCTTGGCAGAGATACTGAAGTGCTTTACCATTTCCTTCTCCAATTCATTTTATGGATGAGGAAACTAAGGCAAACAGGGTTGTGACTTGCCAATGGTCACAGAGTCAGTGTCTGGGGCCACATTTGAACTCAGGTTCTCCTGACTTTACTCTATCCAATGAGCTACCTAGTTTGTTTGTTTTTTTTTTAGGTTTTTTGCAAGGCAAATGAGGTTAAGTGGCTTGCCCAAGGCCACACAGCTACAGAATTATTATTATTATGAGCTACATAGTTTGCCTCATTTCAACTACAAACCTATATTAATAGGAAGATTAATAAAACTTTCTATTATATAATTGAAACAAACTTATGTAATATTTTATTAATATTTCTGAGGCTGCTTTAAAAAAAGCAAAAACATTTAGAAGCATATTGGGGAAGGTTAATGAGTGAGCCTTACTGAGAGTCTTAGTTTCCTCTTCTGAAATAGTTTGTCTATATCCACTTCAAAGGACTGTCATGAAGATTGAATCAAATAATCAAAATAATAATCATAGTTGCTCTACATGAGTTATTATTATTAGGACTACCAAATGAACTCTTATGAATAGTCATAAAAAAATAAAACTCCAGGGGTGACTGGGTGGTGCAGTGGACAGAGCACTGGCCCTGGAGTCAGGAGTCCCTGAGTTCAAATCCAGCCTCAGACACTTAATAATTACCTAGCTGTGTGGTCTTGGGCAAGCCACTTAACCCCATTTGCCTTGCAAAAACTTTAAAAAAATATTAAAAATATTAATAAAATAAAAATATTAAAAAAAAAATAAAGCTCCTAGTCGCAAAATGATCCAAACTTTCTAGAACACGAAAAGTCACGTATCTTTCATAAAGCAATTCCACTCCTCAACATTATATCAAAGAGGTCAAAGACAGAAAGATCCCCTATACATTATACCTATGTCATAGCAGCACCTTCCGTGGTAGCAAAAAATTGGAGAAAAATAAGTACCCACTGAAAAGCTGTGGCATAAAAAGGGAATGAAAGAACATTGCTCCAGGGGTAGCTAGGTGGTGCAATGTACAGAGCAATGGCCCTGGAGTCAGGAGACATGAGTTCAAAACTGGCCTCAGATATTTGATACTTGCTAGCTATGTGATTTTGGACATGTCTCCTAATCTCATTACCTTCTAAAAACCAAAAAAAAAAAAAAAAAAAAAAAAAAAAAAAAAGGAAGGAAGAGAATTGATTACTAAGACATGAGTACTATGAAGTATTCAGAGATACATATGAATACTGGTATGAAATGATGCAGAATGAAGAAAGCATAGCCAGAAGAACAATATACACAAGGACTATAATAAATGAATGAAAAAAATATTAAGTCAGAAGAACTAAGAATTGCAATGAATAATCTTGATCTCAGAGTCAGAGAACATTGGATAAAACACACTATCCTCCCCTAGTCAACAGGTGGGAGTCAAAAGGTGCAGAATGTTTTAATAAACTGTCATCGGAGGCCATTTTTGTTTTGTTTAACTTTTTTGCTTTGTTACAGAATAGGTTCAAGGGGAAAATGACATTCTGGGAAATGACATAAAAAATCAGGGGATCAAAACACAAATAATAAAGTTCTCAGGTAAATTAAATTAAATTGGTAAATTTATACTTGCAAATAATTAGGAGACCCACTATTTTTCAGTTCTACAAAAGAGAACTTGGTGAACTTTTTGCATCTTCAGACACGATGCTAAATAATGAGAGTGTGGCACCAAATAGTGCTTATTCTAGGAGAATACACAATGGAAGATACTGTAAACTGCTTTTAAAGATTTAAGGAGCAAACCTGAAAGAGGTGAAAATTATCTTGTGTAAGGCATTTCTGTTTTCCTAACTTCTATTTGATTTTTATTGCTCATTTTGAGGAAACAAAAATATCTATCATGTGTGTGCATGTGTCTGTATGATGCTGGCAGTGTGTTTTATTTGCTGAGAATTCAAGAATCTTAGCATACAGATAAAGAAAATGAAAGATTTCATTTCATTCAACTGAAACTGAGCTATCCCATTAAATGATAGAAATACTAACCAAACTGTTAATGTGATGCTTATCCTTCATTTTCTAAGATCATCACGCTATCAGGGAGGTAATACCATGACAAGCAAGAGAATTAGATCTGGGTGAGGGGGTACTGACCAGCCTCACTTTCTCCTCTAGAGTCATCTGGGTCCAGTGGCTAGATATGGATCAGGACAACTGGAGATGAACCGATGCAAGGCAATCAGGGTTAAGCGACTTGCCCAAGGTCACATGACTTGTAGGAGTCTGAGCCAGGATTAGAATTTGGGTCTTCTGACTCCAGGATCAATGCTCTATTCCACTGTATCACTTGGTTGTCCCCAATCAAATTGATGGAAGCAAAAGGGATTGTAAATCATGCATTTTATTGATGGAATGCATCATTCACAAATCTAGATTCCTACAGATGATGTGGCTTTTCTGGCTAGATTTTAAAGAATTCCCCTGGTGGAAGCTGTAGGACATGAATTGCAAGTTTTCAATGATTTTTGGATGAAGATACTGTAAGAAATGGAGCAGCTAGATGGCACAGTTCATGGACACTGGACTTGAAATCAGGAGGTTTAACAGTAGGATCTATTTTGAAAGTCTGTAAAGAAATTTTGATACACTAAGGTTAAGTGATTTGTTCAGTCACATCACTGGTAAAACAGTCTAAGAAAGGATTTGAATTCAGGTCTTCCTGTCTCCAAATCCAGTCTAACTAATGCACAGAAATTTCTTCTAATTCAACTTAGAGATACCAAGCACTTGATACAGCTAGAAACAACAACTAGTCTTCTTTCCTCTCTTTCTTTCCTTCCCCTTCTCTGCATCATGCTTTCCCAACAATAAGATTAAAGGGAGACTTGGGTATCCTTAGAGGAAGTGAAGAGGCACAAAGGATTTGCCCATCTGCCTCAGTTTCCTCAACTGCAATTTGGGTATCATAAGACCACCTAAGTTCACAGGATTGTTTTAAGTATCTAATGAGATGACATCTGCAGAGTGCTTAGCAGCACACAGAAGGAACTCAATGCCTGCTTTCCTCTCCTTCCCTTTTAAGACTTTCCTGAGTGCTGGCATAACCATTTGATGCATCAGCTCAGGATGTCCTGGCACAGTGACTTCTCCTCTTTTCTTCTTTCCTCAATTCCTTAATTCAAACAGGGCCTCAAATCTCACCTTTATAACTTGAATTCTCATATCAGGATTATTATCCTTCCTGCCAAAATATAGACACTCCCAAATTCTTCTCTCATTTCATAAAATGTACTTTCCCCATAATATTGCATAGAACAAAAACCCTGCACTTAGACATCTGTTTGGTATTTGCTTATTTGTCCAGTCCATTTATCAACTGGGGTCAAAAGTCCTTTCCAGGACCACTTAGTGGAAAGTAAATCTCTCTACTATTTTCTGATCCCCCCCACCCCCATCATGTAGGCAACAGGAAAGCTTTTTATCTTAACTTGTTTGAATAGCTAGAATTTCATATGACCATAGAATTAGGGCTGGAAAGGATCTTAGAGGTCATTGAGTCTAACCTTTTCATTTAATAAATGAGGAAACTGAGGCCTGGAGAGTGACTTTCCCAGAGTCACACAACTTCTATGTATCCGAGGAAGGATTTGAATTGTAGGTCTTCTTGATTCCAGTAATCAATCTACTTACACCACATTGGACAAGGTCATTTAATGGCTTGTAAAGGACCTTGGTGAGCAAAAGGAGCCTTCTTAGAGGGTATTCTCCTAGACTATTCCTATTCTTTGGGACAGACTGAGAGAGAAGTTAGGTTATGCACCACTCTCTGAAAAAACAGCATCAGTCAACTATATTTACTATGAATTTTACCATTACCTCTGGCCTAAACTATTCTAGTAGATTCCTATATAATCTCTGTGCCTCAAGTCTCTCTAATTCACCTTTTACATAACTGGCAAAATAATCTTCTTGAAATAGTTTCCCCCTTCTACCTTATGAAAAAAATACAAATTGGCATTTGACCTGTCTCCTCCTATTTTACCAGCTTCACTTCCTCTTCACATACCATATCTGAGTCAGACAGAATTACCCAACTCCTTTGTGAAACCTATTCCAATTTCTCCATTCAGAATATTTTTTCATTTTCAAGAATTAATGGAGGCCTAGCTAGATCTCTCTGCTTAACAGATCACTCATGATCATCTCTTCTATTTATGAATACCTAATTATCACCCCAGGGGAATATTCTTTGAGGACAGTGTGTATTTCTATTAGAGCCCACATAAATCATGACAATGGTCTATATCTGCCTCATCATAATCTCCAATTATTAATTCTTTAAAAAATTTTATTTAAGCAATGGGGTTAAGTGACTTACCCAAGGTCACATAGCCAGGCAATTATTAAGTGTCTGAGGCCAATTTGAACTCAGGTCCTCCAGACTCTAGGGCTGGTGCTCTGTCCACTATGCCACCTAGCTGCCCCTCCAATTATTAATCCTTGAGGAAAAGGAAATGTTCCTTAAAATAGTCCTTGCCCAGAAAGTAAAAGTCACATAAGCACAAGACCTTTAATTACAAGGGATTCACAAGACTACAGATTCAGAACTTCAGAAAAATATAATACAACCTTTCATTCAACAGAGAAGGAAACAGGCACAGAGAAATTCTATGACCTGCCCAAGGTAGTGACAGCCCTGGAACTCCAATCCTCTTCAAATTACTTAGTATATGTCCAATGAGTCATGCTCTACTATCTAAAGTAATGGACTGAACTTGAACTAAAATATAGAAGTTGAAACAATTTGTACATCAGAAACAAAATCTTAGAAACTGAAAGAGAACTTTGAGATTAATTAATCTAATTCTTTCAATTTATTAGGTGGCAATGGAAGTCCAAAACAAAGAGGCCGCCTGTCTGGGATCACAAGGCAGATTAGACCATCTCTCTGACAAGAGGTGGTAAGTGTGCTACCATCAAGTCTCACAGAATTGTGATTAGGTTTCAAAACTGCCTTCCTTTATATACTATATGTTGTCATTGTATAACTATTCTAGTTCTGCTCATGTAATATAAGTCTTACAAGTTTTTCTAAATCTATCTTCTTCATCATTTCTCATGGCACAATAACATTTATTATAATATAATTCATTCAGCATAATTAGTTCTTCAATGTATAATCATTTTTTTCAGTCTGATCTACTTTCATTTTTTTATTATATTGACAGCTCCCAATTATCAGCAATTAATCTTTCTCCAAAGTCTTGTCTTTATTACTTTATTATTTGTAGCTAGCCGTATTCATATAATTCCTATGTGTGTCTTGGTAACTCTACTCCCAGATATTTTAGACATTTTAATGGTATTTCTCTTCTAGGTTATTGACATTTATTCTTACTTTTTTGAAGTATGATATGTTAATATTTTCTTTCTTTTACAAAAGTTTCTGCTAAATCTTAGGTGATCCTTCCTGATTGTAGCTCCTTGACACTTGACCCATTTCTTTCTAGTTGCTCACAGAATCTGTTCTTTAATTTGGTAGTTCTGGATTTGGGGCAAGTAGATTCTATTTTTAGGTGGCTCTCTGTAAACAATTTTTATTTATGATTTTTTTGAAATAGAGTGTCCAAATTTTTCTTTGGTCACTGCTTCAATCCTTCGATTGTTTTAATACTTTTTGTTGTCTCCTGGAGTTAACTCTGTGTTGTTAACTTGAGTTCTGTTTATTCCATTCTGGTTTTTAGAGTGTCTACTACTTGGATAAGGAACCATCCATTCTAAACTCTTCTCTTTCCAATTTTTTTTTTCCTTTAGAGCAATTAAATTGTGGTTTCATTTTTAAATACTCCCTTCATTTCTTCTAACCACTCTTGGGAGTCCATTTGAGCAAACTAATTTTTTCATTGAGGTTTGACTTATACTTGTTATGGAGTACTTTCTAATGTCTTTAATTCTTGGGATTCTCTTAATTCATAGTGTATATTCATTGTGTTTGATGTTCTTTTATCAGACAGTTTTTGTTTTGGGTCTTGATAGTGGGTCAAACTCTGCTTCCTGTCTCCTCTAGGCTGAATGCCATTCTTATTCCTCTTGTGTTGGCTCAGTTTCCTGATGGCCCAATGTACTGAACTTGGCTCATCAGTTTTCTTTTTATATAATCAACAACGGTGAGTGGATTCTATCACCTGCTATGGTTTTAACAAGCCCCACTGAGATGCTAGAGATCATGTGGGTCTCAGACTCTGGAGAGCCCTTTGGTAAAAATGCCCTGGCACTGTGCTGGTCTTATTTCTTACAGTGGCCCAAATGTGCCCAGGTGTGGCCTGTCTTCCTATGCATTGACCTACAGAGGCTGGCAATTACCAGATTCTCCTTTCCAACAATTCGAGACTCAGTGCTCACTGCTTTTTGCAGTGAGGGACTAGAGTTCCCATTGAGTTTTTTTTTTAATGAAAGATTTTATTTATTTTGAGTTTTATAATTTTTCCCCTAATCTTGCTTCCCTCCCCCCACTCCTGACAGAAGGCAGTCTGTTAGTCTTCACATTGTTTCCATGGTATACATTGATCTAAATTGAATGTGATGAGAAAGAAATCATATCCTTAAAAAAAAAATCTTAAAAAGCTAGCAAAATTACACAATAAGATAATGGGTATTTTTCCCCTCCTAAATTAAAGGCTTTGGTTCAAACTCCAAAATTCTTTTTATGGATATAGATGGTATTCTCCATTGCAGATAGCCCAAAATTGTCCCTGATTGTTGCACTGGTGGAATGAGCAAGTCCATCAAGGTTGATCATCACCCCCATATTGCTATTAGGATGTACAATGTTTTCTGGTTCTACTCATCTCGCTCAGCATCAGTACATGCAAGTCCTTCCAGGCTTCCCTGAATTCCCATCCCTTATGGTTTCTAACAGAACAATAGTGTTCCATGACATGCATATTTTTTTTGTTTTTTATTTTTAATTTATGGAATAAAACAAACATTTCCATAAATATAATTGTACATAAAACTGTAAATCTATGCACAACTTACTATTCCTTTCAAATACACAACGAAATTAACATGTAAATATCTTTTTTCCCTTCCCCTGCTGCTGCCCCAGAGATAGCTATCATTGCATACAAATAGGCATCCATGACATACATATACTACAGTTTGTTAAGCCATTTCCCAATTGAAGGACATTTACTTAATTTACAATTCTTTGCCACCACAAACAGGGCTGCTAAGAATATTTTTGTACAAGTGATGTTTTTACCCTTTTTCATAATCTCTTCAGGGTATAGACCCAGTAGTGGTACTGCTGGATCAAAGGGTATGCATATTTTTGTTGCCCTTTGGGTGTAATTCCAAATTGCTCTCCAGAAAGGCTGGATGAGTTCACAGCTCCACCAACAATGTATTAGTATCCCACATTCCTTCCAACATTGATCATTGTCCTTTCTGGTCATATTGGCCAGTCTGAGAGGTATGAGGTGGTACCTCAGAGATGCTTTAATTTGCATTTCTCTAATAAGTAATGATTTAGAGCAATTTTTAAAATTTTTTTTTATTTTAGGTTTTTTGCAAGGCAAATGGGGTTAAGTGGCCTGCCCAAGGCCATACAGCTAGGTAATTATTAAGTGTCTGAGACCAGATTTGAACCCAGGTACTCCTAACTCCAGGGCCGGTGCTTTATCCACTGCGCCACCTAACCACCCCTATTTAGAGCAATTTTTGATATGACTATGGATCGCTTTGATTTCCTCATCTGTAAATTACCTTTGCATACCCATTGGTTTTTGACTTGTCAGTGTTCCTCTGTTCAGTGCTTCCAAAAGTTTTAGGACCCCCTGGAGCATCATTGAGACTTTAGGTTTTCCTAGAGTTTTTGTCTCAGGCCTGTTAACCAGGGCTCTGGCTGGCTCACTTTTCTTGGTGAGATTCTTCTCCCAGTTCCCACAAGTTTCAGGATGTCTTTTTATGCATCCTGCACTGAATGAACAAGCTAATTTCTGTTTCTTGATCATTAATTGATCTGATGTCATTTTTAGGTATCTGCTTATGTCTGTGTGTGTGTGTGTGTGTGTGTGTGTGTGTGTGTGTGTAGGAACTGAGCTCTTCTATGGCCTTTCATGTTATCATATTAATCAGATATTTGTATCTTACCACCCCAATTAAGACATTCAGCTTCTTGAAGATAGAGACAATGTCCCCAGTATAAATAAATACTGGGGTCCTCCAGAGAAAAATGCTGGGCATAGAGAAGGTGACCAATAAGGGCATGGTAGCAGAATGGCAACATGTTAATAATATTCAGTGAAGTTACCAAATGATGGGAAGAATAATAACCTCCTCTCTTCTTTTTTTATGAGTGACTTGTTTCTGGAAACTTAAAAATTAGAGTTTGAAAACTAGAAAATTCCATTTTTTTCTTATAAAATTTGTAATTTGTAGGTTCAACCTTAAAAAATTCTTGTTGATTTTACTATGGTGAGTCAAATCAGATATGGCAGGGGTCTGTCAGGGTTTCTTTTGTCTGAACAAAACTGCTGGTATATTGAAAGGTTTATAAAAACAGCAGTATGTTGAAGAACATGAACAAAGATTATTGCTAAATGCCTACCACTTAGACAATCTGACCTTTATTAACTCCATTGGTTATCTTAAATAAACAAGTGGGTTTCCCAGGGACAGTAATATTAGTATCTTACAACATTCAATTTGTATTTAGAGCATACAAGATTTGAGGAAAAAGAGGTTTTGAGAATAACGTGAGTGATAAGATTTCTCAGATCAACTTTCACTTTTATTTTGGTCATTACAGTCTTTGGCAGCCCTTATTGTAGCTGAGAAAAGTGAGTATTGGGAGTATAACTGACACCAAGAGATCTCATATTCACATTCACATTCTTCTTATCTCACTCAAGAATCCCTCTCTCCCTGCTCCTTAATTAAAAAGAGAAAAAGGGGAACAAGTATAGACAAATGGCCTTACCTTTTTGACAGCTGTAGGACTGCTTTCTGCACTCTGCACTGGGCTCCTCTGAGGACTTGGTATTTCTCTTGGGACACACCTGGCCATATATACCTCATAGTGCAGGAGCACCTTCTGTCGTACACTGCCTGCCAGATCTTTCTGCTTAGACTGAGACATAAACTCTTCCACACTGCCTTTGCTGCTGCTGCGACTATGAGTTAGGTTGCTGGACTGGCTATTGTGTCTACTGTGCGTAGGCAAGAACCCTGAAAAGCAAAAAATAAAAAAATAAAATAAAAATTGAGGTAATAATAATAGAACTCATTAATAAAGAAACTTCTGATATACAGTTAAAATTTTTTTATGAAGCTATATAAGTAAACATTTTATATCAGGTCATACCAATTCAAATAGGAAATTTGCCTGAAAAGACAACTTCAGGTTCTTGACTTTCATGTAATACTTGGTACTTTTGATCACTGATCCCTTTTAGCTGCTTCCTCCTGTATGTTTTCACTCCTACCTGTTTGAGAGCTTGAGAGCTTGTCAGTTTACTTACAGACCATCATTCATATCATGACTATTGTGGGTATATCTAATGTTCTGACCTGAACTTCCTTCTCTTTTTTTTTATTTTTTTTTGGTTTTTGCAAGACAATGGGGTTAAGTGATTTGCCCAAGGTCAAAAAGCTAGGTAATTATTATGTGTCTGAGACTGGTTTTGAACTCAGGTCCTCCTGACTCCAGAGCCAGTGCTCTATCCACTGAGCCACCTAGCTGCCTCTAAACTTCCTTCTCTTATCTGTTTATATTCTCTTTATGACCTGTTGCAGTGGTTTGGATTGTAAGTGATGAGAGCCTAAACTAGGCTTTTTAAATAAACTAGGCTTTTTTAACTGACCAGAAGGATCTATGTGATCAGGAGAAAATTTTTCTGCTCCCAAGTCTAGTTTAGGCTTTCATCACTTCCAATCTAAACTACTGCAATGAAATCTAAACTACTAAATGAAAATTACAAGTCAATAGAAAAATAACTATTTTATTGTCAAGGTTAATAAAAATTCAAAAGTATATTTATTCTTGGGGCCAGCTAGGTGGCGTAGTGAATAAAGCACCGGCCCTGGAGTCAGGAGTACCTGGGTTCAAATCAAATAATTACCTAGCTGTGTGGCCTTGGGCAAACCACTTAACCCCGTTCCTAAAAAAAGAAAAAAAGTATATTTATTCTTATGCAACACTGGGCAAAGTAAAATAAGATTTCTGAAATTCTAAAAGAGAGTTTTTGATACAACCTGAATCACTGTTTAGCATTTACACACCAAGAAATGGTCAACTAAAGGGTTAAAGTAGTAGCTCTAAACCACAAAGATTCTCTTACATGCAATGAAAACGAAGAGCATCCGGTGGAAAAAGAACTTGGATTAGAATAAAAAAACTGGGGTGGAGTCTTAGCACTGGTAGTTAAAAAAAAAAAAGATATTATTTGCCATCCACATCCAGAGAGGGGGAAGAAACACACAGAATTTGAATGAACACTATATTCACTTTTTAAAAATTTCTCTTATACTTTTCTTTCCTATCCCGTGATTTTCTTTCTTTTCTCTTAGTCGTAATTCCTCATACACATAAAGACTAATATGTAAACATGTTAAACACAAATATACACATACAATGTCTACTGGACTGCTTACTGCTGAAGGGAGAGGTGGAAAGAGGGAGGGTGGAAGAAAATTGTGTAACTTATAATATGCAAGTGGATGAATGTTGAAAAATTTTCATGACTTATACCTGGAAAAATAAAATATCAGTCAAGAAAAAAAGGTATTCAAAATATTTATTAATAAGTCAACAAGCTCTTATTAAATGCCAACCATGTGGCAGGCAATGCTATGTTCTAGGGATATAAAGCAAGGCAAAAGATAATTCATATTCTCAGGAGGCTCACAGTCTAATGGTGGAGATAACATACAAACAACAATGTACAAATATGATGTAGGTAGGATAAACTGGGAGGAATCTAAAAGGGAGGGCATTAAGACTAAGGAAGATGGGGAAATTTTCTGGCAATAGATGGATTTTCAGTGAAACTTGAAGGAAGCCAGGGAAGTGAAAAATACCTTGAGGTGGGACCTTAAGAGGTACTAAGAACAAGGTGAGAGAAGATTGGAAAGTTAGAAAGTAAATGGGAAGAGCTTTAAAAGTCAAACAAACAATTTTATAATTGATCTTGGAGGCAATTGGACTTTACTGACTGAAGGGAGTGATGACTGGCACTTTAGGAAGATCAGTTAGACAGCTGAATGAAGGATGAAATGAAGTAATAATTAAAAAATAAACACATATGAACATGTGATTATACAAAGGACAGGGAAAGGATTATTTCAGAAATATCTCTGTTATGTTAGGTATCTTTCTCTCCCAGTAATATGCATATGTGTTGGGAGTCTAAAAACCACGTGATTCTTTGTATCCTCTTTCCCTTACTATCATTTCATTGCAGAAGTAGAAAAGAGGCTACCTAGGAATAAGGATGACTTTTATGATATATATACATATATATATATATATATCTATATATATCTATATATATAGTATTTCACAGGTTTCCATGGCTAAAATATTTCATCACCAGGTGGCCAACTTACATGCTTGGCCAAGTTGGTTCTCATAAAATAGAGTTTTTTCTTCCCTTTTGGTCCTAGTTCCTCTATTTATTTTATCTTCTCCCAAATAGAACGTAAAGTCCTTCAGGGCAGGGACTGCCTTGCTTGCCTGTATATATATCCCAGAGCTTAGCCTAGAACCGAGCATACAGCAAGTGCTTAATTACTGCATTCCTGTTCATCCCCTCATTCTGAAAGCCCTTCTAGCACAGCAGAAGCTGCCAGGTGGCATTATTTCTGATGACTCAGAGTCACCTCCATTCCATGATGAGGCACTGAAGTAGTACTTTTTTGGTGCTCAATCTTGACTTCTAGCTATTAAATAAAACCAGAAGTTGTAGTTAAATGCAAGAATAGCTCACAGATATTTCTTGGAGAGACAATGGAAGGAGTTTTATCATTTAACAAGAATTTATGAGACACTTAGTCATTACCTTTCTCAATACTAATGTTAAGTATTGCAAAAAGACCATCAAGAAAATAATATCAATTATTTATTAGCTATTAGAACTAACAAATAACAAAAGTATTTGCTCAACATTTTAAGCTTTATAAATATTTCTTTTTATGCTCACAACAATTCTAAGAGACAGGGGTACAATTATTATTCTCATTCTACAGATGAGGAAATTGAGGCAGCCAGAGGTTAAGTGACTTACCCAAGGTCACAGAACTCTTGTCTAAATGTGGATTTGAACTCAAGACTTCTTGATTTTAGATCAGGAGGTTTATCCATTTTGCCCCTTAACTGATTCAGCCACAAGGTTGAAGAAGTAGAGAAATTCAACAAAGAAGTTCCTAATACTCTCCAAATCAAAACCATTTTCACTCTGATGTTTGGAGACTTCAAAGGAAAAGGTGACCTTAGGGTGGTAAAGTATAATTCAGGAAAATAAAAAGAAAGGACAAAACTTACTCAGAGTAAACAGAAGCTTTATGACTCTCTATCATGAACATTTTCTTTTAAAAAGAAAAACTGGCAGGTGCTGGGCATGGTGAGTACCAAACCCCCCCATTAAGAATTAAACAGATTTTATTTGAACAGATAGGAAAAGTTTTGTTACTGAAGTGGGCGTTTATCCCTGAATCAGCTGTCTGTGTGCAGTCAGATCATTGTCTCATCAAACCAAAGATCAGAATTTGTAAAAATCAGGAAGAAAGAAAAATAATGAGAAAAAGAAATGGAGGTCAATGAAAATAACTGCATCATGAAATGTAGCCAATGTAAATTATGTGTCACAACAAGAAGATCAAAAGAGTCCAGAAAGTTCCTTGATCAGCAATCATCCAATTTGTCAAAGGACAGAGATGGCTGCCCAAAACAACACTGGGTTGTAATCAGTAGTGGGATTCAGTAAATTTGCACCAGTTTGGCAGAAGCCATACCTAATTTTATGCTGAATTTGGCAAACGGGTTGTTAAAATGGCACTTATAATAAGGGTTCTCTCTACGATGGACACCTTGGTAGGAGCCCAATGTAAAAAACACAATTTACATTCCTTACTCTTTTTTGTCATTCATCTGGTGCAACAGCATTTTCTAAGAGCCCTTAGTAATGTTCATTCCATCCATAGGTGAAAAAAAAAAATCTGACGGAACCATGCTTGTAATATTTATTCATTACTGAAAATTTATTAGACAGTTGGTGAAATACTACATTTTAATTCCCTCAGTTTTTTTACTTCAGTAAACAAATATATAATGTAAAGAGGAAAAGTGCCAAATAACCAGAAGGTGATAAACTGTCATTTGTTTCTGCTTTGTGTAATACCCCAAATTCTCCCAAGATATGATTACGCTGGTATTCTCTGAATGTTGAAACTAACAGGAAGCTGAGACACAATGAATCAATAGAAACATAGATTTCAAGGCTTAGCTTATCGCCCATTTCAGAAGCCATGGAAGAAAAAGAAAAAAAGAAAGTAGGCAGAATGAGTTTGGGTTCTGCATATGTTCCAACATTGGCTGCTGTGATCATGTGGCTGCTTTCACTCTATAAGGATATGTTTGCTTACTGTGAGTAATATAACATAATCTAGTTTTATGTACTTCTTTTATTATTCTTATTTGAGTTATTAAATGCAGGAAATATTAAACTACCTTTTGGTACATCTTTTTGTATACTTAAAATGGGTTGTTAGGGCAGAGAACTGGTTGTTCATTTATTTGAATCTCACCACTGGTTGGAATATAAATTGATTTGTAAAATCTTGTGAAGAAAGATGACTGACAATTATGAACAGTACCATCTCAAAGCAGAGAAAAGCAGTGGAAGATAAAACAAGCTGAAAGAAGGCATGAGGTTGGAAGAGACTCATAACTTATCTGTAGTCAATAGCACCTTCCAACATTGGAGCAACCATGCATGAGTGTATCTCTGTCCATGTCAGCCAGGTTGAAGGGAAGATGGGCATTACCTGATAAAAATTATATTGCTTAGAGCATGTGATCCAACCAATGGTACCATGTAAAGTAATAGAACCTTGGTGGGGAGTGGGGAGTGGGGACGTTAATGAAGAGAGGCAGGCAAGCATGTATCCAAAATAGTCTTTGTGGACTCATAGCCTGCTATATTAGATATGGATAAATAGCTACTCCTATACAAATGATTTTGAGCAAGAAAGATGTCTGGAGCCATTATATGGCTGGGAAAGGGATAACTGATCTTGTATTAGAGCACATCTGAAAAACTCTTGGGCCAATTCCTGATAGTTCACAGCTTTGGGGAAGCATAGGTTCTGATTTCACCTCCTTGCTTATGGAGAGGCTCTCTGTTGACTTTGGCAAGAAGGCCAAGCAGGCCAAGTTGGAGTTTGCCATATAGCCAAGGCCCACAGGCATTCATAGTTGTAACAGAGAACTATGTTTAGTTTAGAATTTCCATCCTAACCACTCATTCCACACTGGGGCACTTGGACTGTGCCTTCATGGTAGATATTGAAGTGATTTGATGTCTGCTACCAGAACCTGGGCATTGAACTCCCCAAATAAACCAAATTCAACAGGCTCATTGGCTAAATCATTCATCACATTTTGTTTTGATGGTGTTCTCAATGTGGACCTCCCTGAGTTTCAGACCAACCTAGTGCCTTAACCCCAAATCTACTTCCTCATCAATTATTTTTCCTTCCTGAGAAGGCCTATTATGAGCAGAGATCTACAGTGCCCATTTTGATCTCTCTAACCTTTTCACCTTATCACATCATGGCAAGTATGTAGCCTAATGCATGCTGTACCAAGATGATATGGTACCCAAAGATGCCAATTCCACCATGCCACAACCAAGACCATTCAGTTCAGTGGCTTCAAGTTTAGTATAAATTGCCAGTCTCCAACTATGGTACGCAGTGGAGACCTATCTAAAGACACTATGCATGCTAATTAACACAATGACCACTGCCAAAGCACAGCCCATATATATCACAAGTTTGGCCTTATGCATGCCAAAAGGATATTTGTATATTGGTATGTGGGTGAAGACATGGAGGAAGAACAGTTCTCTTAGATACAGGAAGATTTAGCTGCCCTGGAGAAAAACTATGAGGAAACTAGTATAAACTATGGAGAATAAAGATCAAAGTGAGGAATTCCAGAAAGGACCCAGAATCCGAGTTTATTTGGCCTATTCATTCTTTGAATCTTTCACTTTTCTTATTACTCCAAAAATAAAATCTTTTCTTCCTTTCAAAACAAAACAAACAAAAAAGCATAGCAATACATCCAACAAAGCAAAGTCTTCCCAAAGGCATTTGAAGAATGAAAACAGGAAATATACAAATAAGAAAAAAAATAGAAGTGATCTAAAATACCATTCTAACAAACTTAAATTCTCCACCAAATATAGTGGAACTACAAAACAGACTACCATCACAATTCCTGATGTGCTTGTAACTGGATGAAGAAATGTCACAAGTAGAAGAGATTTGGAGGCAAAATAATTGAGAGGACAATGATATTCAAAGAATCCCAAATAACTTAGAGCAGTTTTAAACTTAAGTAGCAGTTGCAACTTAGATCTTCTCTGAGACTTTTGGAACATCCTTTGTAAAGTATCTGAAAGAGGCAAAGATACCAAATGCTGGGGAAAATCTTTCTTGTTAAAGGCAACTAAGAGAACATTAGTATTCTTCTATCTTATAAGTCTAATCTTCCATCTAAGAAAAATCTATATGATAATCATCTACATACAAATGTAGGCTTTCACAAGCAATATTCAACAACAGACCACATTTTTACCACTTTACAATTAACTGAAAGATGAAAAAAAATATAAGAACCCATTGGGCTTATACTTAACAAAGTATTTTATTTGATAGAACTGAAAAATGGAGGGGAACGGACTAGATTATTTTCAGGAAATTACAAAGCTCTTTTCCTATCTCCAAGTTGCCTGTGAAAGCAGTCTTATCTTTTCAATACTAACATGCTGCTTGTGTGGCAGCAGAACTTCTAAAACACCACTGGCACTAAATAACTGAATAGGAGTATAACACAAAGGACAATGGAAAGGTACACAGAACAGCAACAAGACATGACTAAAGAGAAGCCTAAAGATGTCAGCAAGAAATTATATGACAGAAAGAAAAGATGAGTGGGATGCTGCACTAATTCCCTCAGAAACTGGAGAGAAATCAAGGTCACACTAGTTCAGACAGTCTGGTCATGCTTCACTGCTCTGCCCTTCAGTCATGGCCCTGTCTGACAGCAATGTTGCTGCCAGAAAGTCCACTCTACCTTCTCTTCCAGGTCCTGCCACTGCTCCTGGAAGGAGTGTGTAGTCTACTGCTTAGGCCCACTGACTACATCTGTTACATTTTGTACCAAAGTTTTGCCGCCCCCCCCCCCCACTTCCCCCAACCTTATGGGTATAGTTTTTATTTCTCTTTCCTCTTGGTCTGGCCAGTTTTGGTGGAGGACAGAGGGAAAATGGAAAATTAGAGACAGGCTTTCATCCAACAATACCAATACTAGGCCTATATCCAAAAAAAAAAAAAAAAAATCACAAAAAATGTGAAAAGTCCCACATATTCAAAATTATTTAAAGTAGCTCTTTTTGTAGTGGCAAAGAATTGAAAATTGAGGGTATGCCCATCAATTGGGGAATGGATGAACAGTTACGGTATATTAATATTTTATGGAATATAATTGCTCTATAAGAAATAATGAATGGCCAGACTCTAGAGAAGCATGGAAAGAATTATATGAACTAATGTGGAGCCAAGGGAGCAGAGTAAGAAGAATATTACACAAATTAACAACAGTGTGAGTTGATCAACTCTCAAGGATGCAGCTCCTCTCAGCAGTTCAGAGATCCAGGATAACCGTGAGAGATCTGTTATGGACAACATCATCCACATCCGGGGGGGGGGGGGGAACTCCCAAACAGAATGTTTTTCCTTCCCTATTCCATGGTTTTCTTTCTTTCCCACAGTCCTAAGTCCTCATACACAAAACAATTAATATGTAAATATGTTAAACATATATATATATATGTATGTACATATACACACACATACATAATACATACATACATACATAATATATAAATATACACAACTTTATTTTTAGGGTTCTTTTTTTGGTAAGGCAGTGGGGTTAAGTGACTTGCCCAAGGTAACACAGCTAGGTAATTATTAAGTGTCTGAGGTCGATTTTGAACTCAGGTCCTCCTGACTCCAGGGCCAGTGCTCCATTCACTGTGCCACCTAACTGCCCCCATATTATGTACAACTTTTACCAGACTGTTCACTGTTAAGGGCAAGGCGGGTGGGAAGGGAGGATGGCAGAAAAATGTGTAACACAAATACGAAAATGGATGAATGTTGAAAAACTTCCTTAACAGGTAATTGGAAAAATATCAAGTAGGAAAAAAAGAAAAAATATATAGAGAATGTTTCTCTCTTTTGCTTCAGATTCATTGTAATTTTTTAAAGGTAATTAAATTCATTAAAATTTGATAGGTTTTATTACAAATTATAATGGAATTTTTTTTTTTAGGTTTTTGCAAAGCAAATGGGGTTAAGTAGCTTTCCCAAGGCCACACAGCTAGGTAATTATTAAGTGTCTGAAACCAGATTTGAACTCAGGTCCTCCTGACTCCAGGGCCGGTGCCTTATGTACTACGCCACCTAGCTGCCCATATAATGGAAATATAAACAAGCTTTGTCACATACTGTTATAAATGAATGAAAAGAAAAACCTATTAGAGTGAGAGAAAATTGTACATTTTATTCACGAACCTTGCAAGATACACCTTACAAGGTATGAGTACTTCACCTAGGAGTGAAGCACGAATTAGTCTTCAAAATCAGGTAATTTATGGTCTTTAGAAACTCTTTCCCCTCCCTCTTGGATGTTCATAGGCTCTCAGAGTTTGAGTTACAATCTAAGAGGCCACCCATTCCATGACATGCCCCTAATTTGATCCCACCCAACATCATCCGATGCATGATATGCTAAAGAGCCCCAATTTTTTTTTTCTTACTTGATATTTTTCCAATTACCTGTTAAGGAAGTTTTTCAACATTCATCCATTTTCATATTTGTGTTACACATGTTTCTGTCATCCTCCCTTCCCACCCCCCTTGCCCTTAACAGTGAACAATCTGGTAAAAGTTGTACATATAATTGGGGTTTGGTATCCTTGGAATGGGATTAGCAAGACTCTTCCAGTCTTGTGATTGGCTGGGCAATTCTCCCTTTGTAATGGATTCCCTAAGGACTCCCCTCCACACCTTGTGAAGACCAACACCCTACATTTCTCACACATACTAAATTTCATGGTGATGTTTCTCTGGATGTTCTTCTTTAAAAACCATTATAATATGTTCTTTTATGTCCTTTATTCTTAATTTGTCTCTCAGTTACAAGGATGGAAAATATGGAGCATAAGTGCTCCCTTAAGTTATACTTACTCCCTTGAGACAGCTGATGGACCCTCCCAAACACCAATGAAAGCTGAAGGAGATCCCTTTTTCATTCCCAATTAAAAGTTGATGTAGGGGTGGCTAGATGGTGTAGTACATAGAGCATCAGCCCTGGAGTCAGGAGTACCTGAGTTCAAATCTGGCCTCAGACACTTACTAATCACCTAGCTGTGTGGCCTTGGGCAAGCCACTTAACCCCGATTGCCTTGCAAAAACTTAAAAAAATATTGGCAACAGTGCCAGCTGTGCCATTTGGTACTGCAAATGGTGCTTTCTTTATTGACATAGTTTTGATCCTGATAAATGTATTTACACTGAAGAATCAGTAACCTACCCAGTAAGAGGAGATAACCAAAGGCCACCAATTCAAGATCTCTAAGTAGCACATTCAAATTTAAACCTCTTACTTCTGGATATAGATTGCTGGGAAGGCCAAGAAGACAATTCTAGAAAAGGAAGAATACAATCTCTTTGACACATCCCATCATTGTTCAATTTTGAATCACAGTTTCCCACCTGCTAGGTCACAGACCCAGCTATTTTACTTTTTGAATAATGCAAAATTTCTCTGATCTTGACTTGGGCACAGAGTTAAGAGTTTTATACCAGCATGCCCATGAAAGATTCCAGGCTCAGTCCTGGAAGAATGTTACAATATTCTTGTACCCCACATCACACTAAATTTCCATAATCAAAGTGAAAACACTTAAATGTCCAATTGCACAATAATGGGCTTACAGGAAGTAGAAAAATTTGAGGGGGGGACAAAAAAAAGGTCAAGTTTGGCTTGCTAGATACACTGGATGAATAAATACTTCTTTACTTGCCAGAGTAATTCTCATTGTCCAAGAATACCATTGCAAGATGCCTTTAAAATGTGGTTATTCCAAACCTATGGCTTTTCCTAACTTAATGCTACATTCTTTAGTGGTTTTTAAGTAGAAGAATATTAACAATGGTGCTCTGGATCTGCTATTTATACTACTATGCTCTTGGAATGCCCAAACTTATTAAGTTATTTTAAGTGGAATACAAGTAAAGTACTGGAGATTAGTTTGGAGAGAGATTCATGATGGAGTGACACAGGACAGTAACCTCAGAACTGCTTCAGAAAGTCAACTTGCTCTAATTATGCCCTTTTCCCCATCTAATGCCTCACTGTTTTCTTTCCCTGAACAGTGAACAATGATATTCTGGCTGGAAAAAATGAAATGAAACAAATCAAAAACCTCTGGTTAAGATTTAAACAAGTTCTTATGTTCTGAAGCATCTATTTTGAATGCTGAGGACTCCTTTGGTTTGGCTACACCAAGTTGGGCTTTGTGCCAATGAGCTTAGCAACCTTATAAGCTTTGTAATCTTGGAATTATTGAGGTTAGTGACCGTTTTGACAGATTCTACAACTCCTCAGAGATCAGTGGCATCAACAGGTTTTGTTTCCTTTCATTAAAATAGCTCTGGCAGTCTTGAATTGATGACCTTGGACCTGAGGAACAAGGATGTAGAGCAATAGCACTGAGGGTCTTGATAGTCCTTACAATGGCACTAATGGCACCTTCTTTAGTTCCTTCTGGTAATGTTTCTTAGCAATGGCATTTTCCTGAGAAACTTGGAATCCACACCTTTCAAATACTCTGAAGGAACTCTCAAACTCTTGATCTGGATTTCTATTTTTTTTTTAGGTTTTTGCAAGGCAAATGGGGTTAAGTGGTTTGCTCAAGGCCACACAGCTAGGTAATTATTAAGTGTCTGAGGCCAGATTTGAACCCAGGTACTTCTGACTCCAGGGCCAGCGCTTTATCCACTGCGCCACCTAGCCGCCCCTGATCTGGATTTTTTTTTAGTTTTTTTTTTGCAAGGCAAGGGGGTTAAGTGGCTTGCCCAAGGCCACATGGCTAGGTAATTATTAAGTGTCTGAGGCTGGATTTGAACTCAGGTACTCCTGACTCCAAGGCCAGTGCTCTATCCACTGCACCACCTAGCCACCCCTTGATCTGGATTTCTTAAAGCCATATCTGTGTCTTTGTGGGTGGGTTGTAGGTGGTATGATTCTCAGATTGTCTTTACACAACAGCCTGCACCCACTGCAGATCATTCTGAGGATTGAAAGAGATGGAAAGCAAGGAAGAAACAGCCCTAATTCCACTGAGCAAGAGACTGACTTGAAATTAACAGTGGATGATAACTTTGCATCAAAATGGCAGATTCCTGCTTCTGGTATAATTAATTTTGTGGCCTTTGGAGTTCATCATTCATTTATTCCATCTGGAGAGGTAATCTGCAGAACATTCTACTGTCTCTTCATCTAAATGCCTTATTCTCCTAGTTCCCCATTTCAAGTTTATGCATTTCTACAAAGGTCTTATTTTTAAAATTATGAACTTGACAAACATGAATAATTCAACATATGAATAACATCAAAAGAGGATTCTATAACTGGATCTCTATTACATACACCTTGTTTTTATGGCATATATCAAATTTAACACAATAGTACCAACATTGCCTTGTCTGCCTTCTGAACTTTCTGCTCTTATGTATTTTAAAAACTGTTTCATTGGCACTCTTTTCTTCATATTTTTTTTCATCATAGGAACTACCCACCCAATCTCCAAGAAAACCCTTCCCTAAAATAAGTCTCCCTTCTAAGCATAGTCAAGAAAGTTAAATTCACACATTGACAGTATCTAAAATTATGTGTTTCATTCTAAACCTCTAATCTTATCACCTCCCTTCCAAAAGCAAAAAAAATATTTCATTTTTGAACTTCTGTAGTAGTGACTGGTTTTTGTATTAATCAGAGCTCTTAAGTCTTTCAAAGATGTTTTCCTTTCTGTTTCTGTGGTTATTGTTCACAATATTTTATGTTGGTTCACACAAATCTTCCAGATTTCTTTGAATACAGGTATACATTACTCCACTGTCCATTCTATTGGTTTGGAAGAAGGGTCTATCTTTCCATTGCTGTATTCTAGACATGAATTCCATTTCAAGTCTCTTTAACCTCTGAACATGGATTCATTCTACAAATAGAACCTGAGGCCTAAGTATCATTTAGATCCTTTCCCCAATCCCTCTTGTGCATTAGTGGTCATTCCCCTCAGTATTATAGACCTCTAAAATCCTCTCCTTTCTCATATTTCTTGCAATATTTATTTTATATTTATCTCTTTCACTGAGGCTTCCAGCTGTAAAAGTCTACGATCCTATGATCATAGTTATTTGTGTACTTGCCTTTCTAACCATTAATTAGGCTCTTAGTTTGAGAGTTGCATCGGTGTGGTGTCTATCTTTATATTTTACAGCACTTACATCTGTGCCTAATACATAAATAGGTGCTTAATAAGCATATGTGTAATTGATTTGTGGGGGGGGATACCTAATTTCCTCTGAAGTAGCCACATTAAAAGTTCACCTGGGATTTTTTTCTCTTCTCTTCCATTTTCAGTTTCAAGTCATATTGATGAAGTCTATTAACAACATGTTTTTCTAGGTCTTATGAAGCAAACAATCATTAGCCCAAAGTCCAACACTGTTATCTGAAGTTGTGGTCCAGAAAATTAAACCCTATTTTTTGAACTTATAAAGATAACTACTCACTTCCCATAATCTCTCTGACTTTTGACGTCCTCATCAGAAAGTCCAGCTGAGTGAGTAGATTGAGCACTGATCAAAAACTAGGAAGACCTGAGACAAAATCCCAACTCTACCTGGGGCGTGTGATATGAAACAAATCACTTAACATCTCAGTTCACTGAAACTTTTTAAGACTCAGTTGCAGGGGGGTGGGGGGCCAAGATGGCAGCATGAAGGCAGCATTTCCTGGGAACCCCCCCCCCCAATTCCAACAAATGATAACTCTAGCTAAAATTTAGAGGGGCAGAACCCAGAGAAAGACTGAGTGATACATTTTCCCAGTCCAAGATAACTTAGAAGTTCCATGGGAAAGGTGTGTTTCACCAGGACTGGGGGATGGAAAGAAAGCTACAGCTGCAGCACAGCACAGTCCAGCCCAGTGATCACCAGCAACAGCTTGAAGGGGCAGTGAGAGAACTCTGCTACACCAGAATGAGTGTGGAGTGAGTAGCACCGGCTGGAGAATCTGCAGCAAGAATTGAGAGAAAGCAGCCTGCACCCCCAGGAGACTGTAAGGGGTCAGGAAACACTGCAGAGATTTCTCTACTCTCCCTCAGGGCAGGACTCTGCTGTTTGCCTACACTCAGATCCAGGTTGCAGTTTGTGCCTCCACACTAAGATAGCAGGATCCTCCTTATAGCACCAGGGCAGAGGGAAGTACAGGGGCAATCTACATATCAAAGCACAGGCAAGAAAGCATAAGACCTTGGAGGAATAAAGGTCCCAGTGGGGTGTCCCCCCTCCAAAAAAACCCACAAAGCCTTGGAAGTGCTGTAAGTTAATCTTGGGCTGAGGAAATGAGTAAACAACAGAAAAAAGAAGAACCTGACCATAATTACTTTAGTCCCATGGAAGATCAAAACACATACTCAGATGATGACAAAATTGAAGCTTCCATATTCAAAACTTCCAAGAGAAATAGAAAATGGGCTCAGACTATGGATGAGCTCAAGAAAGACTTTGAAAAGCAATTAAGGGAGGTGGAGGAAAAATTGGAAGGAGAAATGAGAGAGATGCAGAAAAATCATGAAAACCAAATCAAAAGATTGGTGAAAGATATACAAAAAATACTGAAGAAAATAACATGTTAAAAACCTGTTTAGCCTAATAGAAAAAGCAAAACAAAAGGAAAATGAGGAAAAGAATGTCTTAAAAAGCAGAACTGGCCAGCTGGAAAAGGAGATAAAAAAACTCTCTGAAGAAAATAACTCCTTCAAATGCAGAATGGAACTAAAGGAAGCTGATGACTTTGCAAGAAATCAGGAAGAAATAAAACTCTGTTAAAAAAAAAGTCAAAAATTAGAAGAAAATATGAAATATCTCATTGGAAAAACAACCAACCTTAAAAACAGATCCAGAAGAAATAATTGAAAAATTATTGGGCTATCTGAAAGTCATGATCAGGAGAAAAGTCTAGACTTCATTTTTCAAGAAATAATATAGCAAAATTTCCCTGAGATTCTAGAAGCAGAGGCTAAAATGGAATTCACCTGCCACCTCCTGAAAGAGATCCCAAAAGAAAAACTTCCAGAAATATTATAGCCAAATTCCAAAACTCCCAAATCAAAGGCAAAATTCTAAAAGCTGCCAGAAACAAACAATTCAATTACCGAAGTTCCATAGTCAAGATTACACAGGATCTGGCAGCATCTACATTAAGGGATCCTAGGGATTGGAATATGATATTATAGAAGGCAAAAGATCTTGGTTTACAACCGAGAATCAACTACCCAGCAAAACTGAACATCCTCTTTTGGGGAAAAGATGGACTTTCAATGAAACAGGGGACTTTCAAACTTTCCTATTGAAACAACCAGAGCTGAATAGAAAGTTTGATCTCTAAGTACAGGACTCTGGTGAACCATAGAGGGAATGGAAGAGAAGGACTATGAGGAACTTAAATGATATTGGACTGTTTGTATTCCTGCATGGGAAGAAGATACTGATAACTCATATGAAGTGTCTCATTTATAAGAGCTGTTAGAAAGAGCATATATAGACAGGACATAGGAAAGAGCAGAATATAATCATATAATATAGTAAAAATGATGGAGTCAATGGGTTATAAAGGAAAGTACCAGGAGGAAGGAAAAGGAGATAAAGAAGAAGCTAAGAAATTTCACATAAGAGTCAAGAAAAAGCTTTTTCAATGGAGTAGAAAGGGGGAAGGCAAGGGGCAATGAGTGAGCCTTCATTCTCATCAGAAATGGATCAGAGAGGGTGAGGAAATCTATCTTACCCTAGAGAAAAACAAGAAGAAAGGGACAGGATAAGGGGGAATGGGGGGAGGGAAGTGGGGAATAGGTGATAGATAGAAGAGAGGGAACATTGAGGGAGAGGGTACTCAGATTCAACACACTTTTGGTCAGAGCCAAGATGAAAGGAGAGAGAGAATAGAATAAATGAGAGTGAGGAGAAATACCGTGAAGGTACAGCTAGTAATAGCAACTGTGAGAAAAATATTGAAACAACTTCTCTGGTGGACTTATGATAAAGAAAGCAACTCACTCCAGAGACAGAGCCATTGGAATCTGAACACAGACTGAAGCACATTTTCTCTCTCTCTCTCTCTCTCTATATATATATATATTCTTGAGGTTTCTCATCTTCTTGGGGAGGGGTATGCTTACTCTTATAACATTCAATTTACATCAATGTTAGCATGGAAAAAATGTAAAGACTATCAGAAAGCCTTCTGTGGGGGGGGAAGGGGGGAATTGTAAAATTCAAAACCTTACAAAAATGATGAGTACATATTACTATTTTTTTTTAGGATGTTTGCAAGGCAAATGGGGTTAAGTGGCTTGCCCAAGGCCACACAGCTAGGTAATTATTAAGTGTCTGAGACCGGATTTGAACCCAGGTACTCCTGACTCCAGGGCCGGTGGGTGCTTTATCCACTATGCCACCTAGCCGCCCCCACATATTACTATTGTATGTAATTGGAAAACAAATCAAATGTTAACAAAAAAGCTAAACAAGTTGCAAGGAAAGCAAAAATTTGCATTTGTGGAAGGGCATTTCTTTCTGATAGAGCACTAGCCTGAAGTCAGAAACCTATGTGCAAAACCTCAAATACTCACTAGCTGTGTGATAAGTCATTTTTCTGCCTCAGTTTCTTCAACTGTAGAATGGTATTATAATAATAGCACCCACCTTCCAGAGTTGTTGATCAAATTTCTAGCACTTGTCATAGTACCTGGAATATAGTAGGCACTATACAGATGCTTATTATTTTCCCTTCCCTTCTTTTTTCTTCATCTGGGAGTATCCTACATCAGTAAAATCATATATTCAGTTTCTATCTATACCCACCAGCTAGAAAATGTAATGAATTCATTATCTGTGCTCCCACATCTTTCAGTTTCCATCCAAGACTTAAAGTCATAGTGAAATCTTTCCAGTTTTCACCTAAAAGTACTGCTCAAAATCAAGTTTCTCATAAGAAGTAGACAGCAGTTGCCCAGTTCAATTAGTTTCTGTGGGCTGCGGACATAGGCCATGCCCTAGAAACATGGTCCATGAAGATAGCACTTCTCTTGAATAACTAAGCAAGGGCAAATTTAGCAGTCTCTGTATCACCCACCAAAGAGTCAGAAAAATCTATCTCTTCTTCCTGGGGCTATCGATTAGTCCGAGTAAAACCTCCCTTCATTCTGTGGATATGGAACACTACTTCTTTCTCAGAAGAACCATTCAGATTCATAAACTATAGACCACTATTCTATATGCTGTCTATTATTACAATTATATATACATTATTTATTATTATAGAATTCCAGGTTTGTGATTTTTTTTATCTTTTCCCCTTTCTCTTCTATGTAACATTCTTCTATTACCTCTCAAGGCTTATTTTGATTCTCTTTTTTGATTATCATATCAGAGACCTTTTCTTCCTTCTTAGGAAGGATTTCTTCCATTCTTAAACAGGAACTTTTCAGAGACATTTTTCAAGCAGAACACTGACACAGTCCTTGGTAATTCACCTGAAAACTCTTACTGTTAACAAACAAGCTGTTTGTGGCACCTATTCATTACCAATAAATAACTAGGTAAATTCTCTGGATATTCCCTCCCAATTACTATTCCTATGACTAATTCCACCTTTCTCAGTCAGGGTCATACATGAAGCTTTACCTGGGAGTTCTTCTCTTGTTTTCCCTTCCTCCTCCAAGTTCTCATTCAACAACCTTCTCCATAATAACTGACACCAATCTCCTCACCCTTTTCTGAACTCCTATAGCATTTACTGTTTGTACCACCCACTTTATAATTTAAAATGACTGTTAGACCACAAAGTATTTCATGTGCATCTTAGCACCTCAGAACACATTTTTATGCTTGAGCTTATGTAGCCCTTAAAGCACCTAACTTTGCGAGTGAAGTAGACTAAATTATTTGTTAAACTGAACTTAATAAATTAAAAAGGGAAAAGAAATAAGTATTTCTATATCACCTACTATGTGTCAGATACTATATGCTAATGGCTTTTCACAAATATCGCTTCACCTGATCCTCACAACAACCCTGGGGAGGAGGGGCTATTATTAATTTTCATTTTATAGTTGAACAAACAGAGGTGAAATGACTTGACCAGAAATACATAATAAGTATCTAAGGCTGGATGACCTGACTCCAGGCTCAGTGCTCTGCCTCCTGAGTCATAAGTTCACACTAAAGGGAATATCTGAATTTCCAGAGTTCTAGAGGAAGGACAAAACATCAAGCAAGAGTTATAGCTTCAGGACTCTACCTCAGTTTTCCCATTGATCTGAAAAGTTCTAACAGTTTTAAAATATTTTTAAATTCCAGTGTTAACATAGTAACAAATCTAATTAATTTGTTCTATCAATATTTAAATAATTTTTACAACAGAAAAAAGTATTATTTTTCTTCTTCATCTATGAAAAAGTATATAACCCTGGCTAAGTCACTTAACCCTGTTTGTTTCAATTTCTTCAACTGAAAAATGAGCTGAAGAAGTAAACAGCAAATCCTTCCAGTATCTTTGCCAAGAAAACACCAAAAAGGAGTCCCAAAGAGTCAAATGGAAAGGACTAAACCACAAAATATGCAGAATGCTATGTTAGCTGCTGGGAGAGATACAAAGAGGTTCTTGACTCCACTATAAGTTAGGTTCTAGTTTAGTAGAGGACAAGACAATAAGTTTAATAAAAACAGAAAATGATGTGTAAATACATAAGAGCAAATAAAATACTATAAGGAAAAGTTTTGTATTTTATAAACTTCAGGTTTGTTGAGTTTAATTATTCTGACATTTGGAGGGATTATTTACACAACTACACTATCAGTTGCATTTCTTTGTGCTCTTTTGATTGGGGAGGGGGAAAGGAGGGAGATACCTAGCAAACTAAATCATTACATAGTTATATGGGAAGAATAGTAAAAAACCCATAATTCAAGCAAGAGGCTTCTGGACTGCCTCAGAAGGAAGCTTGAGACTGTTTAAAAAGGGAATGAAATCAGACCAAAGTAAGGTCAATGTGTAGTTGTTTTAGCCAAAAGATGTCAGTCTTACATAGGGCTAAAGAAGGGGCTAGTTAGCTAGAAGAATTTAATTTGGTCCTAAAATCACAAAATAGTATGGAATAATAATAATGAACAATTTATAATAATATTATATAATCATGATGTTATCAATTATGTAACTATAGTAATATATAAAATAACTAACTTTGATATTATGTACCATCTAAACTGGGATAAGGTACATTTTGTGTGTGTGTGTGTGTGTGTGTGTGTGTGTGTGTGTGTGTGTAGTGAGTACTGAAGCATGGGATAGAAGAGAAAATGGAGGCCACATGCCAAACAAGGCTATAAGAAGAGATGGTAATTAGGGGGAGCAGGTATAACAGATCTCTTCCCTTATAAGCCAAGAAAAGTCCATCCATCTGAATGCCTCAAACTAGAGTTCAATGATCAAGAAAGTTTAGAAATTAATAATGAAACATTAAAACTTTGGGGTTGAAGGCAAAAGTCTGCTGGTCAATTTCAAAGAGCAGAATTGATGCCAAGGAAGCCAATACCAACTCCCTGAGGTCCGCATAAAAGGTTTAGGATTAGATACTTTACAAAGTCTGAAGTGGAAAGGAGAATTATTGTTGGGGGGAGTGAGGGGAAGGAGGGAAACAAGGACTGCATTAATATTTAGGTCCAATTGTAAGAATTTGAATATAAAATGAGAGATAAAGAAGTTGAAATATCAAATATGAACCACTTTTTAAAGAAGTCTGACTGTAAAGATAAAGAAGTTAGGGGATGATGATGTGGCACTTTAAAGTTTTCAAAGCATTTTATACAGGTTATCTTTCCTGAAGAAAGGGAAGAAGAGAAAAGAATGACTTGAGGAGTGGAAAAGGGAAGTTAGAACACTTCATCTTTTCAGTGATATGGGAGGCAAGGACATATTCTGTGCAAAGGAGGTTGGGGGCTTTAAGAAAGAGGAAAAGATTTAGAACTGTGGGATTAGTAACTGCGGAAAGTTGGAGACCTACCAAGAAAGTGTGAGGACCCAGCTGAGATAATTACCAGAGAAAAGTGTGAAATACATCATGTGACAAACAGGTACACATCTCAGGGTGGTAGAATGAAATCAGATCAGTTAAGATAAAATTTCTTTAACTCAATAAGAACTACCCTTTTCCTTAGACTGTTACACATGTTATTTAAAATACAATTAGCAACAAAACGAGAATATCAGTACCTGGTGGGTTGCCAGAGACACTAAATGGTTTCTTGATTTCAGACTTCAACTTGGATGCCAAGAGAAATCTTCTAAACCACTCTTCTTTTTCTCGGCCAGTCCTTCCAAAGAGATATAGTATCTGATCCTTCTGGCCTGTGGATTTTGTTCCATCTGAAGGATGGGTTGCCTTTCTATGATCTTCACTACCTGAGTCTTTCTCACATGAGGTCTTTTCTTCTGAAACATCTTTATCAATCTGGGCTTTGGACATAAAGTCATCTTGTCTAGCAAGTTCAATGCAAATAGGGTACTTTTTATTCCAAATGCGTTTTCGAGCCAAACTCTTGGGAACAAGGTAAATCTAAAGAAAAGAAGGAAATGGTGATTTATATATAGCAAGGTAAAGTCTGCATAATGCATTAACATCTTGTACAAATAAATAAATGAAGAAAAAAATAACAATGACACATCCCCTTAAAGGTACACTTGCTCTTAGACAAAAGGCCCAGAAAAGTCCATATTTTGATGCAATGAGTTTCATCAATAGTCTTCATTATGACTGTAAAACCTGAACATGTGTAAATGGAAAAAGTATAATATTAGCCTTCAAAATAGCACAAATAACAAGTGTTTTGATAGTTTTCAAATTGTTCCATCACCAAAAATTATTGGAAAAATCCACTTGTTTCCCCACATCATATTTTGGATTTGGAAGATGATTTGGATCATCATCGTGTGTGAAATCCACACTAGATAACACATTTAAAATAAATAAAAATGCCCCAATACCAGACTTTAGAACTCTGGATAGAAAATTACTAACTTATAAAGTATAACTTTTTGTCATCACAGAAAACTATGGTTCAATCAAAGCAAGAGCTCTTAGGTTTACATGTATAGTCCACTCTTTGGGGAAAGTTACTAAGAGGAAAAAAAACCCTATTTAACAAAAATAAAAAGGAATTAATTCTGAAACTTCTAGGACATGTAGCAAAATACATAGCTATAGAACATATCTATCATATTCATATTGAGAGCTTCTCTCTTTCTTTGTCATATACAGAGACATCATTTCCTTTTGTTCTACCAAAGAAGTATACTCAATTATACCAATGTTCAAAAAAACCGTATTTTTAGATAAAATATCACAGGGAGAAATGTTATAAAGCAACGCTAATACCAGCTGCACATTTTCATCAATATTCTCAGTTTAAAAATTCTTAGAGCTCACCTTACTGTCTGAAAGATTGTAGATTTTTTGGCTGACATAGGTGACTTCAGGTTTGGTCTCATTGTAGCTGGCCCGTCTGGATATATTTTTATTGGGCTTTGAAAGTCTCAAGGTTTCCCCTTCAAGTCGAACAAAGACTGAATGTGTCAAAGTTGCATGGTACGTCTCTGGGTCATAGTTGTAGATTTCATTCATCCATCCCTGGTAGACAATTAGAGTTCCATTAATAACATTTACACAATTGGAAATATGATTAAAATATTACAAAGTCGAAAATGTTAAAGGGATGATGTTCTTCCTCAAAGTAAAATATATGATTCTTTATCTATGGAAAAATCAAAATAAGACAATTTAGCAAATGCTGATAGGTGAGGAAGGGGTCACCCCTCCAAAAAAATCTTTAGGATCATAGAAAAATATAATTTTAAAACATAGGATGTTATGAGCTAGAAAGAGCTAACAGACTAGCTAATCCTACCCCATTTGCTTCTTTGTTTTGCAAATGAGCAAACTATGACTTGGACTGCTGAATGCATAGTTTATATAGTATTGTAGGGTTGGGGGGGTACCTTAAACAAATCTCATCATTTCATAATTGAGGAAACTGATCTTCCTTCCATTTACACAGCTATAAATCTTTTGTGGGAATGGCATTTCTTTTTGATAAGTAGGTCAGGAAGTAGAGGACAAGTATGAAAGTTCTGGTCTACTAACTATAGTAATTGTTCTACACTCAAGAGTTTCTAAGAGGAAAACAACTCAATGAAGGGACTATTTATTCAAACTAAGATACTACTTTTTATTTTTCAAATAAATTCTTTGCCTCTCTCCAGGTAAACTAAATTGGGAGAATACATATGAAGTTATTATTATGGCCTCAGATTTTACACAATAAATAGACAATTTTCAATGATTTTTCAGTATCTCATGCCATATAGTACAAGACAGACAACCTTCACTATTTATTTCTATGCATCCCTTGAAGCTGCACTATAAAATAGGTAATATTTGCCCAGAGGGACAAAGTTATAGTTCTCTCTCTTTTCTATATATATATATTTAAAGCAATGGGTTTAAGTGACTTGCCCAAGGTCACACAGTTAGGCAATCATTAAGGGTCTGACATTGGATTTGAACTCAGGTCCTCCTGACTCCAGGGCTGGTGCTCTACCCACTCCGCACCTAGCTGTCCCAACAAGGTTATAGTTAAAAGCTACATTCCATATCAAGTACTCATTATTAGATGTAACATGGATTTGACCAATAATATGTTACTAAAAAAGAAAAATGTAACAGTAAAATTCTAAATATCTTTTAAAATTATTTTTAGGTGCTAAAAAATGAACATAAACTAGAAAAAGGAAAATAACACATTTTGAAAGGGTCATGTAAAAATAGGCACATTAATGTAGTGTTGGCAAAGCTAAGAATTGGTAAAGATTCTTGAAAACAATTTGGAACCATGTCCAAAACGTTTGTTATTCAATTGTTTTCAATCATGTCTAATCCTTTGTGACTCCATTTGGGGTTGTCTTGGCAGATATATTGAAGGGGTTTACATTTCCTTCTCCAGTTCATCTTACAGATGAGGAAACTGAGGCAAATAGGGTAAAATGATAGGATCACATAGCTTAGTAAGCATCTGAAGCTGGATTTGATCAGGAAGATGACTCTAGATCTGGCACTCAATCCACTTTGTCACCTACTTTTCCATCTAAAAAGTTAGTAAACTTTTAACACTTTGATAAAGAAATAACTCTACTATTCCCTATACCTTCCCTCTGCTCTGCAAAGAGATCAAAGAAAGAAGAAAAGGTCTCACAAAAATATTTATAATTGCTCTTTTTGTAATGGCAAAGAACTGTAAACTAAAGGAATGCTTATCAAATGGGGGAACGGAAGATCAAATTATGCCATGTGAATGAAATGGAATACTACTATCCTATTAGAAATGAAGAAAGTGGGGCAGAGCCAAGATGGAGGCGTGAAGGCAGCATTTCCTCAAGAACTCCGACCTCCCAAACCTCCCAAAAAACAAAGGATGGCTCTAGCCAAAATTTAGAGGGGCAGAACCCACAGAAAGACTGAGTAATACATTTTCCCAGTCCAAGATAACTTAGAAGTTCCATGGGAAAGGTGTGTTTCACAAGGACCTGGAGTTGGAAAAAAAAAGCCATGAGCCCAGCCCAGAGAACTATGCTGTACCTGGGTGAGTGTGAAGTGAGGAGCACAGCCACAGAATCTGCAGAATCAGAAGAAAGCAGCCTATACCCCCAGAGACAGTAGGGGAAGTCTGCACAGATTTCTCTGCTCCCCCTGGGGCAGAACTCTGCTGTTTGCCTACACTCAGATATTGCCATTTGGGCTTCCATACTAAGATAGTAGGGTCCCTTCTTATAGCTCCACGGCAGAGGGAAATACTAGGCCATCTACATATCTAGGCACAGGCAAAAAAGCATAAGACCTGGGAGGAATAAAGGTCCCAGTGGGGTGTCCCCCCCCCAAAAAAAAACAACCACAAAGCCTTGGAAGTGCTGTAAGTTAATGTTGGGCTGAGGAAATGAGTAAACAACAGAAAAAAGAAGAACCTGACCATAATTACTTTAGTCCCATGGAAGATCAAAACACATACTCAGATGATGACAAAATTGAAGCTTCCATATCCAAAACCTCCAAGAGAAATAGAAAATGGAATCAGACTATGGATGAGCTCAAGAAAGACTTTGAAAAGCAATTAAGGGAGGTGGAGGAAAAATTGGAAGGAGAAATGAGAGAGATGCAGAAAAATCATGAAAACCAAATCAAAAGATTAGTGAAAGATATACAAAAAAAATTGAAGAAAATAACATGTTAAAAACCAGTTTAGCCTAATAGAAAAAGCAAAACAAAAGGAAAATGAGGAGAAGAATGCCTTAAAAAGCAGAACTGGCCAGCTGGAAAAGGAGATAAAAAAGCTCTCTGAAGAAATAACTCCTTCAAATGTAGAATGGAACTAAAGGAAGCTGATGACTTTGCAAGAAATCAGGATAAAACTCTGTCAAAAAAGTCAAAAACTGGAAGAAAATATGAAATATCTCATTGGAAAAACAACCAACCTCAAAAACAGATCCAGAAGAAATAATTGAAAAATTATTAGGCTATCTGAAAGCCACAATCAAGAGAAGAGCCTACACTTCATTTTTCAAGAAATAATACAGCAAAATTGTCCTGAGAACCCAGAAGCTGAGGGCAAAATAGAAATCGAGAGAATTCACCAGTCACCCCCTGAAAGAGATCCCAAAAGAAAAACTACCAAGAATATTATAGCCAAATTCCAAAACTCCCAAATCAAAGAGAAAATCCTAAAAGCTGCCAGAAACAAACAATTCAATTACCAAGGTTCCATAGTCAGGATTACACAGCATCTGGCAACATCCACATTAAGGGCTCCTAGGGATTAGAATATGATATTCTGGAAGGCAAAAAAAAAATCTTGGTTTACAACTGAGAATCAACTACCCAGCAAAACTGAACATCCTCTTTCAGGGGAAAAGATGGCCTTTCAATGAAACAGGGAACTTTCAAACTTTCTTATTGAGATGACCAGAGATGAATAGAAAGTTTGATCTCCAAGTACAGGACTTTGGTGAACCATAGAGGAAGTGGAAGAGAAGGACTAACCATGAAGAACTTGATGATGTTGATTGTTTGTATTCCTGCACGGGAAGAAGATATTGATAACTCATATGAACTTTCTCATTTATAAGAGCTGTTAGAAGAAGCATATATAGACAGGACATAGGCATGATGTGGTAAATGGGAAAGTACTGGGAGGAAGGAAAAGGAGATGAAGAAGCTGAGAGATTTCACATAAGAGTCAAGAAAAAGCTTTTTCAATGGAGTGGGGGGGGGAAGGCAAGGGGGAATGAATAAGCCTTCATTCTCATCGAAAATGGCTCAGGGAGGAAATGACATACACAATTAATAGGGTGAGGAAATCTATCTTGCCCTGGACAAGGATGGGAGGAAAGGGACAGGAAGAGGGGGAATGGGTATAGGGAAAGGGGGAATAAGTGATAAAAGAGAGGGAAGATTGAGGGAGAGGGTACTCATATACAACACACTTTTGGACAGGACCAGGATGAAAGGAGAGAGAAAATAGAATAAGTGAGAGTGGGGAGGAATAGAGTGGAGGTACAGCTAGTAATAGCAACTGAGGAAAAAATATGGAAGCAACTTCTCTGGTGGACTTATGATAAAGAATGCAACTCACCCCAGAGACAGAGCTATTGAAATCTGAACAGACTGAAGTACAATTTTTTTCTCTCTCTTTATTCTTGAGGTTTCTCATCTTCTTGGGAGGAGGGGGTTTATGTTTATTCTTATGTTTACTCTTATAACATTCAATTTACATCAATGTATGACCTGGAAACAATTTAGAGACTGTCAAGACAGCCTTCGGGGGGGGGGGGGGAGGAGGAGGGGGAAAAATTGTAGAATTCAGAGCCTTGCAAAAAATGATGGGTACATATTACTATTGTATATAATTGGAAAACAAATAAAATGTTAGAAATGAAGGAAGCAGGGCCATCTCCAGTTGTCCTGATCCATTTCTAGCCCTGGGATTCAGATGGCTCCAGAGAACAAATTGAGACTGGTGACTGCATGGCAACCCCTCACTTAAATCCAGTTCAGTTGCATATCATGGCCTCACTTCCTGGATGTCACTCTTGGGGAGTGAAGGAGAAGGGTAAACAACTAATTATGCCAGGAACTCCTCTCAGTACAGATGAACTTACATCAATGAAGGGAATCCCTACATCAGGAGTTCACCACACCAATGAAATCTGAGTATCAAATCAAAGTTCCTCTGCACTGTAACCAGAAAATACCACAAACTTTGAAGAATTCACTATCAGGTCAAGGTCAAGGAGAAAATATTGCCAAGTAGCTAGAGAGAAACAATTCAAGTATCATGGAGTCACAGTTAGGATAACACAAGAATCACTCACTGAGAAAAATTGAGTATAATATTTCAGGGAACAAATGAACATTCGATGAAGTAGAGGACTTTCAAACATTCTAAATGAAAGAGCTGAAGAGAAAATTTGACTTTCAAATACATGAATCAACAGAACCATAACAAGTAATAAAGAATTGGAAGCTGAGGGAATGATTATCAATTATGGAATGATTGAACATAAGAAATGAGCACAATGCTCTCAGAAAAAAACTGGAAAGACTGAGCTGATACAAAGTAAAATGTACTATATGTACAAAATAACAGTAATATTGTAAGATGATCAGCTAAGAATTATTTAGCTATTCCCCTTTTCCCTCTTGGCTTTTGCAAGGCAATGGGATTAAAGTAATTTGTTAAGTAATTATTAAGTGTCTGAGACTGAATTTGAACCCAGTTCCTCCTAACTCCTGGGCTGGTGCTCTATCCACTCCACCATCTAGCTGCCCCTGATTTAGCTATTCTCAGCAATATGATACTAGACAACTCTGAAGAAGCTATGATGAAAAATACTATCCAATCCAAAAGAAACTAATATTGTCTCAATGTAGAATGAAGCATATTTTTCTTACTTTTTGTATTTTTCTTGAGTTTTTTGCCTGTTTTCTTTCACATCATGAGAAGTACAGAAATATGTTTTGTATGACTATACATGTATAATATATCAAACTGTTTGCCTTCTCAATGGGAGGGGATGACGAAGGAGGGTGAGAATTTGGAAGTCAAAATTTAAAAAAAATAGATGCTAAAATTTGTTTTTACATACATTTAGAGAAAAATAAAATACTAAAAAAATCAAGAAAAAATGAAGGAAGCAATAGGTTTAGAGAAACCTGGGAGCTGACTCAATTGCTGACTAAAAACGAAGAGTTAATGGAGGGAGAAAGAAGTATTTCCTATTTTTGCATTTAGTTGGTATTATTAGATGTGTTGGTTTTCTAAAGTGGTTTGGTTTTTTTTGTCTTAATTTTAATGCCCAATTCTTTGATGTATTCTTTCTTTTTTGGCTGACTCCCAAGAACCTTAGGTGTCATGTAAATTATGTATTGTCATAGTCTTTAGGATTTTTTAGGTTTCATTTGTGTTTGAATTTTTTCTTCAAATGCCCTTTCTTGATTATAATTTATGTTGTTTTGTGATCATTAAAAGATGTTTGTATTTTTTATGCAACAAACTACATAGTCATTTGCTATCATACAAAACATTAGCAAATTTAGGAACTTTTTTAATAGAAGAAAAAAACATAACATCTTTCAGTATGTCATTTAAGTACTTTGCCAGGAGATAACCAACATGTGTAGAGAAAATGTTAAAATATTCAGTCTTTTGAGGGTAAAAGTTAATGGAAGTTTCTAGTTTGTTTTGGTAGGACTTGCCAAATAAGCAAATACTTCATGGCGAAATATTTCCATTTTTCTCAATACTTTAGTTTAAAACTCTGAAAGTGATTTTTTATAGTCTACTGTATGTCTCTTTTTTATTTCTTTTCTCAAATATATTTCTTATTCACCAATTACCAACCAAATGCCACTCACAGGGAGGGCATGGCCCCCATTAAGAGGTATGTATGCCTACTGTTGGGGGTTTAGTAAATCTGGTAACTTACAAGAGATGAAGAGAAAAGTGAAATATCTGAAGGCAGGGTTCCTATAGGATGGTGAGCTAGTTGACAGGTTAATTATTAAGCAAATTCAGCTGAGACAGGGAAGGGTGAAACCCTTCTATAACCCCAGTGCACTCAGTCACATAAGAAGTCTTCCAGATAGTCTAACCCTCACCCCTATAGGATTTGGAATAGATAGAAAATGGAAGTCAGGAGAAAAGTGCCAGTATTATGGAAAGCCCAGGACAACAACAGGTAGTTATGAAGTTGTGCAATTATGTATTGCTGGTCCTGGGGTGAAGTGTGAAGTTAGCAGCTGCTTCCTACCCTCCTTCCAAAAGAAGATTATACCATCCCCTTATCATGGTATGTTGGAATAAAACAATATTCATTTCATAGTACTTATTATTCTCCTGGTAAGCTAAGAAGCTAACTGCAGAAAAGTGAAGCCTAGGGCTCTATCCTTCATTCTTTATAGGCTCTCCCAACAGAAAACGAGATTTCTCTTCAAAAACTAATTAATTGATTTAATCCTACGTGAGTCAGTTTTCCAAAAGCCTAACCACCATGGACTAAGTTGAACACTGAGATTCAAGGCTAGGAAATGGGCGACAAAGCATGAAATTTGGTGAGGTGAGATCTGGAGGACTTCTTCATTCCCCCCCCTCAAAAAAAAAAAGATCCCTGAAATACTTACTTCCCTATTATTTTTTTAAATCATTTAATAAGGGATTTTTTTTTACTGCTCTTTGGCTGCAAAATTATATAATTCCAGCATCTTAAAAACAAATGTACTTTATCTCATGCTAAGTCACTAAATGGTTCTGATTTCTCTGTTTCTGAAACTATTAAAAGACAGTGAACCTGTCAAAGGCCAGAGTCAGTGAGCCCACAGTTGTCTCGTTCTGCAGACTGATCTTGTGATCTTCATTTGCAAAAGGTCACTGGTTTCTTTTCAGTTCCCTGCTGAATTTAGAAGTCAGTAGTCTGCCTATAAGGACAGCACTACAAACTATAAAAGACCTTGATTAAATACAAGGAAAGATGACAAGCCACAGTTTTCATTTCACAGAAGAAAGCCAGGAGGGGATTCATAGCTCAAACTTTCTGCTGCAGTGCTAATGGCCCAGAATCATTATTGATAATGGGAATATTGATCAAGATATTGATAATGACTTCAAAGCAATATTTATTTTTTCAATTTTAATACTGGCTTAGACACATAAGCATTTACAGAGGCCAGGGGACAGACTATGAAGTTTTAGCTCCTTTTTTCATTCCTCTCTCTACAAGGAAATAGTTACAGGAACTCAGGTGTGATATCGGAACTAGAGCTGTGGTAACCCATCATCCCAGAGAATAGCTGAACATCTCAAGATTATTGTTCCCAAGTTCACCTGAAAAATATTTTAACAATTCAGGAAGCTCACCTTTTAAAATTTATTAACACAGAGAATAGCCATTAGTTAAACAAACTAACAGATGCTGAGAATAGATCACAAGACCAAAAAGGGACCTAAGAGATTAGAGGTGTGTACAGAGAAAAGACACTGAAACAAAGAACTTTGGTGGGTATTCGTCCTCCTTTAGATTCACAACAGTACACAAATTTTCATGATGAAAACCCAGGTACTCAGAACCAGTAATCACAAGAATGACAGAACAGTCAGTGTTACCTCTACCAAATATATCCCTTGGCCCTTTAATTCCAGTTAGATTGTGGTTGTAAAAATGAAGTCAAGGCCAGACACTTGACTTCCAGACATGGATAAATGCAACATTACCTCCATTATATCTAAATTATAGGAGCAAAGCTTCCATGACTTTGCCACTAACAAGATATGAACAAAAAAGTGCTTGTAAAGACCTTTGTATGTGTCACTGTATTAAAAGCTATTCCTTAACAGATAAGTATATCTAATGATGATGATGTTTATTCTTCATTCTCAAAGAAGACCATGTCATCAGGGAAGTGATGCCATGATAAGCACATGAATTAGACTGGGGGGGGGGTGTTGCTGTGCTAAACCACCCATCTCACTTTCTCCTCCAGAGTCATCTGAATCCAGTGGCCAGATATGAATCAAGATGACAGGAAATGGCCCTAGATGTGAGGCAATCAGAGTTAAGTGACTTGTTCAGGGTCATACACTTAGATAAGTATGTAGTCAAAGGTTATAGGCAAAAAGTTTTCAAAGAATTACAAAGTAAAACTGTCCATATGAAAGAATGCTATAAATCACTAATAATAAAAGAGATGCAATGAAAATAATCCTGGGGTTTCACCTCTGGCCCAGAAAATAGGCAAAGATGATAAAAGAGTTGAAGAAAGGTAGCAGTAACAATGGGGTTAGGAATGGAGGGGTGGGGTTGGAAGTGTGAATTGTTGTAAACATTCTGTAAAGCAGAATTATGCAGATAAATTGGCTGAAATGTCCATACCTTTGGACTCAGAGATTCCACTGGTAGGCAATCCCTAAGGTTATTATAGGTAAAAATGAAATATAAATACCATTTTTTATAGAAGGATATTTTATTTTCATGGTAGCAAGGATCTACAAAGATGTCTATTCCCTGTTTGTGGTGGCAAAGAATTGGAAATTAAGTAAATGTCCTTCAGTTGGGGAATGGCTAACAAACTGTGGTATATGTATATGATGGAACACTATTGTTCTATTAGAAACCAGGAGGGATGAGAATTCAGGGAAGCCTGGAGGGATCTGCATGGACTGATGCTGAGTGAGATGAGCAGAACCAGAAAAACATTGTACACCCTAACAGCACCATGGGGGTGATGACCAACCTTGATGGACCTTCTCATTCCACCAGTGCAACAATCAGGGACAATTTTGGGGTATCTGCAATGGAGAATATCATCTGTACCCAGAGAAAGAATCGTGGAGTTTGAACAAAGACCAAAGATTATTACCTTTAATTTAGAAAAAAAATTATCTTATTATGTAATTCTCCTATCTCTTGTACTTTATTTTTCTTCCTTAAGGACATGATTTCTCTCTAATCACATTCAACTTAGATCAGTGTATACCACGGAAACAATGTAAAAAGACTAACAGACTGCCTTCTTGGGGGGGGGGGGGATGGGGGGAATTGTAAAACTCAAAATAAAATTTTAAAGAAAAAAAGATGTCTATTGATCAGGGAATGGCTAAGCAAATTGTACTATGTGAATGAAATGAAATATTATTGTCTTATAAAAAGTAACTAATAAGAACTGATACAAAAAGAAATTATATATATATATATATATATATATATATATATATATATATATATATATATATATATATCTATCTCCCTTTTCTGCTCCTTCCCAGTACCACTTGCAAGTTATCAGTTCTGACCCCAAAGTTAAAGGATTTAGGGTAGGGATCTGCCCTCGTCTGGAGGTATGAGCCATGGCCCAATTATCAAGTAGTCACCAGAAGCAAAAGTAGATAGTTTAACACAAGTTAGTGGCATAGTTCTGTAAGAATACCAATAACTCTGAGCTCTTGAATGAGTTAAGGCCTCTAATGAATGCTAAAAACAACAAAAGGAGTTTTTGTGTTGTAGTTTCTGCACTATGTTGAGTGGTAAGAAGATAAAAAGAACTGTTTGATGTGGCTGGGTTAATAATGAACAAAGAAAAAGCAAATGATTCAACTCATATTTGCTTTCTAAACTAAGAAGAATAATCTTTGGATTACAATGAAGAAAACAGAAATGCTTAGTAAGTTTATGAACCCCAAAATAAATATTGAGGTTGTAAAATACACCAACCCATCTGCTTTAAATGTGCCTAATTCACCAGATCTAGGCAATCTATGCCCAGAAATAATGAATTTAAAGGTAGGTTTGCTGAGATGTTGGGTACTTTTTAAATAGCATGGTGAATAATAGAGGACTTGAAAATGAATATATGGGTCCTGATTTTAAAGGGGGGGCATATTCTTCAAGTCTGAGGCCAGTGAACTTGATTCTGAGTTTTGGCAAAATTCTAGACTATATCATCAGAGTAAGAATCACTTTGTGCCTGAACGAGTTCATCAAGAACAATTCATGACAAACTAACTTTTATGCAAAGGCTATTAGACTGGCCAACTGCAAAACATTCTAGATAATTTAGCTGGATTGAAGCAAAGCACTTGACAGTCTCATGTCTTTGGGGATGGTAAGAAGAGCTGAGACCCAATGACACTATAATTAGGTAAATTCAGCACTAACTGAATAGTAATTTAGCAATCAATCAAAATCTGGAAGAATGTTTCTAATGGAGAGTCAGTCACAGAACCTTGTCCATGGCCTTGTATCAGTCTACATGTTCATCAGTAAAATCAGCACAGTGACTATGCTGAAAGTATATAGTATGTGGTATGCTTATTAAACCTGTGAATGACATGAAGTTTGAAGGATATACAACATGATATCTATGGAAATCAGGAGCCCAAAATTTTAACATAGCAAAATGCTAGACTAAAGACAAAATTTAATTGGAATAAATAAAAAGCCCTACAAATGGATTTTTGAAAATCAATTGTATAAATTCAGAATTGTTATACAACAGTAATATATAAAAAAAACAGGGGTTTCACAAATTTCATGATAATTGAAAAACTGAACAGAACATGAGGTCCAGATTGATAGGGGTTTAAGTCCCACATATTTCATACTAGTTATACTACATTTAGAAGCCAATTTAAGGAGGATACTTACCAATTACAATTCATTCCAAGCAGATATGGCAATAAAATCATGAGATGGAGTACCTTCCCCCAAAAAATGACTGATCTCTCATTTTACAAATGAGTAAGCTAAGATGAATTGTGAATGAATTCAACTCCTCTGACTCCAGAGTCTTTTCTCTAATATTATCAACCTAACTAAAGGTTCACTAAAAGCCCCACTGAAGAAACTAAGAACTTTAAGCCTCAAGTTAAGCCAAGGTAGTGGCAGGATAGATATTTTCAAGTACTTAAACATGGAAGAAAGATCAGATTAGTTTTCTTGGTCCTAGAAGGTAGAACTAGGAATAATGAATACAAGCTTCAGAGGCAGATTTAAGCTTGATAGGGAGGAAAACCTCCCTTATAATTACAGATGTTCAAAAGTGGAAGGAACTATTTTGGATAGTGCTTTCATTAGCAATTAACTATGTCATCACAGATCTGACTGTGTTAGAGGACAGGAATATTAAAGATGGCAGCAAAGAAACTAAGTGGAAAAAGCATACCAGAATAAAATAAGAGTATAAAGAGGACATCTATGCTGGGGGAGACAAAATTATAGTAATGCTTAGATCTGACATTCATAGCATGTCAAGAAAAGAAAGATACTAAGTTGTAAGGAAAATCTCATTCCTTTATACAGGGAAAGGAAGACTGAGAGAACATCAATAATATGAGTGTTCCATCTATACAAAATCTTCATGTTAAGAGTAGGATCATGTATACATGAATTCACAAACTTGTCAAGGAAATGCTTAATGAGGAAAAATGAGTATTTACAAGTGAAAGTCAACAAATGAATTGATAGATATAAAAGATACTCGATGCCACTATATTGAATGTTAATTATGAAAGCAAAATGATACCTGTTATAGGCTTTTTCATTAAGTTCTTTCCAATCCTTACAAAACAGTCATTTAAGATTCTTTGAGATAATAGAAATAACTCTGTTCAATGATATTCTGATCATAAACACTAGCCAAGATGTGAACAGAAGGATGGTTGCTCTTCAAAGGTATCTAGCATAATTCTATTACATTACACTTACTTTTTTTTTAAAAAGTAAAGATTTTATTTATTTTGAATTTTATAATTTTTCCCCAATATTGCTTCCCTCCCCCCACCCCAACAGAAGGCAGTCTGTTGGTCTTTACATTGTTTCCATGGTATACATTGATCTAAGTTGAATGTGAGAGAGAAATCATATCCTTAAGGAAGAAAAATAAAGTATAAGAGACAGCAAAATTACATAATAAGATAATGGGTTTTTTTTAATTAAAGGTAATAGTCTTTGGTCTTTGTTCAAACTCCACAATTCTTTCTCTGGATACAGATGGTATTCTTCATCGCAGATAGCCCAAAATTGTGCCTGAGTTGCACTGATGGAATGAGCAAGTCCATTAAGGTTGATCATCACCCCCATGTTGCTGTTAGGGACATTACACTTACATTTACACACACACACACACACACACACACACACACACACACACACACACACAGCAATTGCCAAGGTATTGCCATTGTCATTGTATTTATCAGCTATATTTTCTGTAGGCTGAATGTCCTTCACATACATATTTGTAGGTATTATTGTGATTAATAGCTATGAAGCACAGTGGGAATAAGAGTGCTGGACTCTTGAGTTAGAAAAATCTTAGCTCAAATCCCATGTCAGACAATAGCTGTGCAACCCTAGACAAGTCACTTTAATATCTCTCTTAAAATTCTCTTCATTTTTAAAATGCTTATAAAAACAGCATCTGGGGCAGCTAGGTGGTGCAGTGGATAGAGCATCAGCCCTAGAGTCAGGAGTACCTGAGTTCAAATCCAGCCAGACACTTAATAATTACCTAGCTGTGTGGCCTTGGGCAAGCCACTTAGCCCTATAGCCTTACAAAAACCTAAACAAACAAACAAACCAAAAAAAAAACAAACCCAGCATCTACCTTGCTATGGGATTAAATGAAATAATATATGAAAAGTGCTTTGTAAGCCTTCAAGTGCTATATAATGCTTGTTAATATTATATTTTTTCATGATATTACCTTCTCCTAGTCCTACTCTTAACAATCTGACCCTTCCTTCTCAGTCTACTTTATTGATTCATCCTCCATCCTGACCCCCAAGGTTTTCTTAGAGCCCCCATTCTCTTTCTTTCTGTTTTCATCAATTTCTAGGAGTTTATAACTTATTTAAAAATACATTATATGCATGTATGTCTAAGTCCCAGTTTCTTACCTGAATTTCAATTCAGCATTGCCATTTACCAATTAGATATGTCACACTGTATGTCCCAAAGCTGTATATACTTAACATATCCAAAATATAATTCATCTTTGCCTCCAAAGCCTCCATTCTTCCAAACTTTCCTATGTCTCTTGAGAACATAACCATCTTTCCAGCTTACCAGATGTGTTAACCTCACCACCATCTTTGACTCTTCCCTACTCCACATATTCATAATTGCTAAATCTTGCTACTTCCACCTCCACATCTACCTACCACATGTCTCACAACTAACTCCCTTTTCCTTGCTCATACAATTTTCACCTTAGTTCAGACCATCATCACTTCTTACTGAGATTATTACAATGGCTTCCTAATTAGTCTCTTTTCCACTCCCAATCAATTCATCTTCTACTTGGCTGCCAAAGTGATTTTCCTTAATTGTAGTAGATATGACCATGTCATCTGTTTAATTTAAGCAACTCTTGTAGCTCACTAAAAGACACTCCTTAGTTTAAAGCCCTTCATGATCTATCTTTCAGGCCTCACTGGATCTTACCCCATACATTATCTGTATTACATCTGTATTACCTTACAATGAGTAAAACTGGCCTCTTCACATGACATTCAATCTCTTATCTCCAAGTCTTTGCACTATTGATCTCATATGCTTGAAAGGCACCCTCCCATCTCAAAAAATCCTATTTTTCCTACAAGGCACAGCTTAATTAGCATTTTCAATATAAAGTCTTTTCAAATACCCCCAAACTCCTAGTATCCTGCTCCTCTATATTACCTAGCACACAACTATTTTGTAATTTTGCTATTTATTTTGTATGCTTGCCTCCCCCATTAGAATATAAATTTGATTCAAATAGAACATTTCATTATTTTTGTTTATATAGTACAGTGCTCTAGTAGGTGCTTAATGTTTGCTAACTAACTTATTTATAAGCATTACTGGATTCAGAGTTTTCTGTCAACATATGCTTTCTCAATCAATAAATACTAAAAATAAGTCCAACTATCACAATGTGGGGTATACAAAATTTCACATTAAAAAAGGGATCTCAGTCGATAAAAAAACTGAGAAACAATGGAATAGATGAACTCCCAATTCTAATCCTATGGTCCCGATATTCCTTTATTCTGTATGTTAATCTGTGCAATGGCTGGATTGGGAGATCAAAGTCAAACTCAGGCTAGATTCTTTTTTTTTTTTTAAGGTTTTTGCAAATTAATCAGATTAGAATTACTTACTGTCTGGACTTCAATTGCTTAACTTCCTCTTTCACTCACCGTGTTCCAACCAGACTGGCCTAATTAATGATCCCCGAACTGGACATTGAATTTCCTACCTCCATGGCTTTACTTAGATTACTCCCATGCCAGGATTTTTTCCTCCTCATTTCTAATTTTCAAAATCTTCACATGCCTTCCATTTTGAATTAAGGTGCCACCTCCAACATGAGACCTTTCATGATCCTCCAGATTATTAGTGCTAATTCCTCAAATTATGCTTATTTATCTGTTTAATTCCCCCATGCGTGGGGGCAGAGGCTAGATTCTTTCAAATGCTAACAACTTAATACTGAAATTTTAGCTAAATGCATTGCCACTGAATGAAATTGAGAAAAAAAGATTTCCTTCTCTTCCATAACATGGCATTTACAAAAGCCACTGCTGAATAGCACCCACTGAATGTTCCTATATGTCAGCATTTCAAGCTGAAATATTCACTGTCTTTAGACATGATGGTACCTCACTGTTTGTGGAATGACAGAACTGCCTTTGTCCAATTCTTCTCCTGTCTAGCCCTCTCTATAAATTCAGACCATGTCAACCACCCTTTTTTTTTTTTTGGACAGTCTTTCTTTGGTTCCATGGTTCTCCTCCTCCCTATATGGTCTCTCTTCCTTTTACACAGTATATCCTCCATTAGAAAGGGAGCACTCAAGGTCTGCAAGAGCCTTGCTTTTGCCTTTTTATCTCCAGTGTATAGCACAGTGCCAGTCAGGCACAAAGAAAGCCCTTAATAAAAATTGGTTGGCTGGCTTCTTGACACTAGGACTCTGTCCTGGATCCTCCTCTCTCTCTCTCTAGTTGATCTGTTCATTGGCACTCATGGGTTTGACAGCATTCCTTTTTTTTTTTTTGGTTTTTTTTTTTGTTTTAGTTTTTGCAAGGCAATGGGGTTGAGTGGCTTGCCCAAGGCCACACAGCTAGGTAATTATTAAGTGTCTGAGGCCGGATCTGAACTCAGATACTCCTGACTCCAGGGCCAGTGCTCTATCTACTGCACCACCTAGACGCCCTTTGACATCATTCCTTATGCAGGTGATTCTCAAATCCATATATCCAGTCTTAATCTCTCTCCTGAATGACAGTTCCAAATAATCAATTGTCTGTATTCTGAAGCTTCATAAATCATCTAGAACTCAACATTTATAAAACAGATCTTTCCCCTTTTGCAAAATGCTTCTTTTTGCTGATGGCATCCTCTTCATCCTGGTGGCCACCTAATTTTACAATTATTTTTGATTCTTCCCTTTCTCTCACTTTCTTATCTGATCCAATGTCAAGTCTTGTGGATTCTATCTTCACAGTACCCTTCATATATGTCCCCCTTCTCTCCATTCACAAAGCCTTTAAACCTATTAAAAGCATTCATCAACTTTCACCTGGACTACCACTGATACAGTATTCCAACTGTATTACCTGCTTCGTCTCTCCCCTCTGCAAGTTATCCCTTAAACAGCTTCCAAATAGGGTATTCTTCCCCCCTCCCCGAAAGGCAATCCCCAGGATTAAGAGACCTGCCCAGGTCACATAGCTAGTAAGTGTCTTGAGGCTAGATTTAAACTCAGGTCCTCCTGAACTCCAAGGTTGGTGCTCTATCCACTAGGATGCCTAGCTGCTCTCCAAGTAGGTATTCTGAAAGCATACACATATGGAGATCAAGATATTTCCAATCCAATAAACTTCAGTGGTTTCCTATTGCCTAAAGGATAAATTAAAAACCTATATATTATTTTTATATATTTTATATATTATTATTATCTATTATTCCCCTTTTCCTAAGTAATACCTCATCCCATCAGCTCACAGAATCCCTAGCTTCTTTCTCTACATAGTTCAGGTGCTTCTTCCATATCAACTCCTGAACCGTTGCCACTCTCCTCCTTCAATATATGTACTTTTGTCTTTAACATTTGTGCACAGGACAAATGGAGGGGGGGGGGAAGGAAGAAAGAGAGAAGAGTAGGGGCTAGGTCTAAATCAAACACCCTGGAAGACACAGTACAACAAGAGGATAAGTAAAGAAAGTATTTTGTATGCATTTAATGCATATAAAACTAATCAAATAAAAAAGTAAATTAGTGGAAGACAAGTACTATGTTTTTGTCCTTTTTATAAATGTTTGAATAGTAGTAGATGTTTTATAAATATCTGTCATGTAAGAACAGAGAGGGGCCAATAAGATCATCCCTTCATTATTATGAAGGAGAAAACTAAGCCCCAAAGTAGCAAAATAAATTGCACAAAGTCACACAGATATCTATGATATACCTGAAGTGAGAGGGTACTTATTGTGTACTTTTTGGTTTCTGGTCATATTATGGATTGGTGAGATGCTATTTATGTTACAGACAGCCAAAATATAAATACCATTAAGACTAGACACCAATCGAGCTGTGAACTCATCCAACCTTTCTGGAGAGAAATTTGGAACTACGCCCAAAGGGCAACAAAAATGAGCATACCCTTTGACCCAGCAATATCACTACTGGGTCTATACCCTGAAGAGATGATGAAAAAGGGTAAAAACATCACTTGTATTTATTTATAGTAGCCCTGTTTGTGGTGGCAAAGAATTGGAAATCAAGTAAATGTCCTTCAATTGAGGAATGGCTTAGCAAACTGTGGTATATGTATGTCATGGAACACTATTATTCTATTAGAAACCAGGAGGGATGGGATTTCAGGGAAGCCTGGAGGGATCTGCATGGACTGATGCTGAGTGAGATGAGCAGAACTGGAAAAACACTGTATACCCTAACAGCAACATGGGGGTGGGGTGATGATCAACCTTGAAGGATTCGCTCATTCCTTCAGTGCAACAATCGGGAACAATTTTGGGCTGTCTGCAGGAGAGAGTACCATCTGTATCCAGATAAAGAGCCAAGGAGTTTGAAAAAAGTTCAAGGACTATTCCCTTTAATTTAGAAAAAAAAAACAGGTATCTTATTGTCTGATCTTGTTATCTCTTAGACTTTTTGTCTCTTCCTTAGGGATATGATTTCTCTCTCATCACACTCAATTTGGATCAATGTACAACATGGAAACAGGATAAAGACTGACAGATTGCTTTCTGTGGGGGGGGACTTAGATTGGGGGAAAATTGTAAAACTCAAATAATATCTTTAATTAAAAAAAAGAATAGACACTAATTGTTTCAAGTGTTTGTTTTTAATCCATACCCTAAGACAGATAACAATCACTGACATGAATAAGATCTTCAACTACAAAAACAGCAACATACAAAAAGAATATCAATATAAAGATTTTAAAATTTTAGTCCACTGTTTTTCTTTTTTCTGGCATTGTCACAAGAGTGACTCTGGTAAAACAACTAAGATGTATGGATAAAAACAAACAAAATATATGATGGCATTAATAATGTAAGCAGACTTTCATTTCAGGCTACTAGTGGCTCACTGGCCCAACTACTATGAGTAGATTAACTGAGAAGTTTAAAAATCCAGTTTTCAAAAATACTTTATCAGCATCCTGTTTGCTGTCCACTCATTTCAGCTTTCTAAAGTTTCACCATTGGAAAGTGATGGGATGCCCAAGTTGTGATATATGAATGTAATCAACTATTATTGTGCTGTAAGAAATGATGAGCAGGCAGATTTCAGAAAAACCTGTAAAGACTTACATGAACTGATGATGAGTGAAGTGAGCAAAACCAGGAGACTACTGGACACAGCAACACTGTGTGAGGATCAGTTATGATACTTAGCTCTTCTCAGCAACACAATAGCCAAGAAAATTTCAAAAGACTCATGTGGAAAATGCTATACACATCTAGAGAAAGAATTATGAAATCTGAATATAGATCGAAGCATGCTATTTTCACTTTTTTGTTTTTTTCTCATGGTTTTTCCATTTTGTTCTGTTTCTTTCACAATATGATTGATGTGGAAATATGATTAATATGACTGTATGTTATTATCTGTATCAGTTACTTGCTGTCTTGAGGGAGAAAAATTTAGAGCTCAATCTTATAAAAGTGAATACTGAAAACTATCTTTACATATAGTTAGAAAAATACTATTAAATGGGGTGGGGGAGAAACTGTACAGTTATCCATTCCAAATCTTGGGGGTTAGGGGTAAAATTTGGAAAATCCATGTAAAATGTTTTGGCCCTCCCTTCATACCACAGAAGTCTGAATTTTTTTTTTCTTTTATGGAATGTTTACAGTACCTTACTGTAAAATTTTGGCTAAGTATCTTGTCTTAGGTGCTTTGCATCTGTTGGCCTTGGTATACTGTCTGACTCCCACAAAACTCCCCCCAAATTCCCCACTTAATTCTTAAGCTGGACATCTCCCTGCCTTTTTTTGTGATATGTCAAAATTATAATGGAGAAAGTTCTGATGTAGAAGGGATAACTGTATTTGAAACTCTAGGTCTCTAAAATCACATTCAAGGAGCTAGACTCCAGCAACTTAAAGGATCACTAAGGTTTAAAAATGCTCTAAAGCTCCTGCAGACTATGAATTGCTAAAATCTTTGATGTAAGAAATAATTTTATGCTAGATCTATGCTATTATGTCAAATGATTATAGCTCCAGATTATATTTAAGAAATAAATACCACAATTATAATTTCACATATTCTGGAAGACTATATAAGCTCCTTGAGGTCAAGATAGTTTCATTTTATCTCCTTATTCCTAGCTTCTAATACAGTGCCTGGCACATAAAAGATGATCAATAAATATATGTTAAAATGAATTCTCATTGTAAAGTCAAAATAAAATCAACAGAAATACTTGAAATTCTCAGCTTGAGCTCTTCCCTCCCCAACCCAACTCCTCTCTAATCCTTGGTAGTAACTCTTTTCTAAGTAAAAGGCAAATCCCTGGGGTCACACCAATCAAAATTTCCCCTATTTGTTAATTTGAGCTAAAGTCAAAAAAAACTATTAAATGAATGAGAACTTTTTGAATTTTAATTATGAGGACAATATTTTCTTCCAAGAAAGTTCTACATGAAGCTTTACTGAGGCTTTAAGATGACTGGGTTCTTGAAGGGTATACTGCAAGGCAAAAGCTTTAGTAAATATCATCAATTTGGAAAGGTTCCTGCAACAAGCCTTATTAATTCTGAAAAGGTTCAGCAAGAAGTTGGCTGCAGTGTGATGGATTCTTTAGCCACAGTCACTCCTGTGGCTCATCTACCAATACAAAATGGGAACATTACCTGATTTAGTGGAGCACCACTGGGACAAACTGAGAAATCCTAGAAATAGGGATTCAATCATTTCTGAGTTTTATGGCTCAATCAGAGATGTCAGTAAAGGGAAATGTCAAGACTGACTTCTCAGAGTGACAGATATGGGGAAATTCACACATCGTTTTACAAGTTAATAGGCAATGGTGATTTTAATAAAAGTGAACTCTTAAGTACTCAAATGGATATGTGATCTCATTGATGTGGCTATTCTCTCCAATTATACAAGCCTGCTATCCTGGGCAACTCCTTACCACAGGAGGTTAGCCCAACATGCCTTACTCCTTTTCTCCTACTATCACAAGAATCCAGTTGGGTACATAAGCTGTTCATCTGTCATCCCTCCCCCTTACCACATGGACTTTCCATCTTATTTTCCTACCCTACACTTCCCTGACAACATTTTACTCCTTTTCTGTTGTGAAAGTGCTCATTGACTATACACTGAAGTCTAACACCCACCCACCTTCTACTTTCCCATTGCTCTATGACATTCTTTCTCTTTTTCTTTTTTTAAAATAAGACTGATTTTCTCTTTCAGTCACATCAGAAGTGCAGCAACTCTTCTCATACCCAATCTCACTCTGGTACAGGAACATCAATCTTCTCAGGCTAGTGGACCTCAGATCCTTTGGAGTTACCACACAAATGCCAAACAATATAGACACCCAATGCCCTAGCCTTCAGCAGCTCCAAATTCCTAAGCTTAAGAAGTCCACCTACCTCAGATTCCCTAGTAGCAGGGATTACAGGCATCTGTCAATATGCCTAGTTGATATTCATTTTCAGTCCTTGTGAATGTATTTCCTGTCTCAAAGATATACAGAACTATCAGTATAAAATAGGTATAAAAATGGTCCATTTTTCTAGGAGAAGCTTGAGATTATTAAAGGAGTATTGCAGAATATTTTTCTTAAAAGGGCACCCTTGGGTTGTTGGGGTTAATTACGAGATGGCTGTGGTATTAAAAAGCAAAAGACCATCAATAAGACTTTAAAAAACAAGATTGGTTTTAAAAGCTGAAGTGAATGTGAAGTTCTAATTCAAAAGTTTACTTAAAATTTTTTTTCCTACAGAGAATATTACTCAATACCTTTATATTATGCAACATGAAGTTGTGAAAAAGTTTCTTATCATGACAGTGCATTTTAAAAGACCAACATTTAAGGAAGTTTCTTTGTAATTGGGGGTCTTCAAAACATTAAATTATTAGTGAATGTGATACTTAAGTCAACTGAATCAAACAACTTAGAGAAAGGCTACAGATCCACTTGATGATTCAGAAGAGTGAGTCTGGATTATCTGCCAATCAGCTGTCCTGCAATTAACTATGTAACAATGATCTTAAATTGAGCGTCTTCCACATCTAAAGTTACCGTGCTTCAATAATTTTACACATTTGGGCAAATTGTTAACACATGAGATGATATTTAGGAAACAAGTTTGATATAAGACAATTGTACAAATTTTAGACACACACACACACACACACACACACACACACACACTTTCTTCTCTCCTATTCCCAGGTCTCCTCAAAGTGTTAAGAATATTAAAAGTAACACTTTTACTCAAAATTGTCCTTTCAACCTGGCAGTCACACAATTGTGCATATATCTCAAGAAGGTCAAAGAAAAAAGGTCTACAAAACTAAAAATAACTAAAGTTGGACTCATTACTTGGAAAATGACTGTGAAAATAAGAGGAATTCAGAGACAAATGAGAAGACTTGAATAGTACTACAATTTAAAGCAAGTAGAACTACAACAAATAATATACAATGATTCCAATAATAAATGAAAACACTAAAGCAAAGTCAAACTTTATGATTCTTAGAATTAATATCAACCTCTGAGAAAAATAATAGAAATGCACCATTCTTGTTTTAGGGGAAAGAGGAGACACAGTAGAACAGAATAAAGAATATGCTGTCAGAAGTGGTTTTCTATTTATGTTCAAGAAAGCCTGGTTGGTTTTGTTTAACATTTTCTTTGCAACAAGGATAGTCCCCATGTCTAAAGAATGACCACACAGAAATGGTATGATATAAAAAAGACATTAATAATTTTTCTAGTTAATTAAAATATCCAAAACATAACAACACATTGACTCTGGCTTCTCAAACATTATATTAAAAGAACACACAACTCTGGAGGGAAGGTCCTACCCTAGTTAGCAACTGACAACTGTTTGGGTCAGTGACAGAAGTATGTTCCTATTAGAAGGGCAGACTCTTTCCTGAGATAGAGCAAATTAAATAAACTACCAGGTGATGACTGCTGTGCTGTCTACCATGCTAGAGAAGAGTTACATCCATGTTAGTTTAGGGAGTGCTCATTTCAGGCAACCCATGTATCATCTATCTAAACTACCAGGCAGTTTGCATGTAATAAAGCCCTAATTCTCTCATTTAGTCTAACCAACAACTATTTTTCATAAAAGCTATTAAAAGTATTTGGCTATACCAGGATCTGTCCAATAAAAACAAAATGTTTTCTACATCTTGCACTAGGACTGCATAATATCGAAAAAACAGCAATAAATTTGATTTCTTAAAAACCTTTATGATTTAAGAATCTTATAAAGCTAAAACATGCACTACAGCTAAAAGGTATCACAGATAAGAACTGGTGGCACTTGCCCAATCTACTACTTTGACAGAGTCACAAATAGTCCTTTAATGAAAATCTTAATCATTTAGATCATAAGGTCCAACAATTTAGAGTAAGAAAAGACAATAAAGGGCATCTAGTTCAATCCCTTCATTTTACACAGTAGAGAATGGAGATCCAGACAGGTTCAGTGGCTTGTCCAAAGTCATGACGATGGTATAAGACATATAACAATAATCTGCCATTTCCAGACTGAGTTGACCTATATGTTTAATTACAAAGTCTCCCAGAGAAAGAACAAAAGTATCTTAAGAATAATAAGGTAGGGGAAGCTAGGTGGCACAGTGGATAAAGCACCAGCCCTGGAGTCAGGAGTACCTGGGTTCAAATGTGGTCTCAGACACTTAATAATTACTTAGCTGTGTGGCCTTGGGCAAGCCACTTAACCCCATTTGCCTTGCAAAAACCTTTAAAAAAAAAAAAAGAATAAGGTGATAATTCAGCTTTTAACAGCAGTGGCTTGTTCTGTAAGCGAGGAAATAAAACCACACTCCATTCCTCACAATCAATTAAGATTTATTTGAAATTGAGAATTCAGCTTTTTTCTTTAGTTACTCATCAAATTAAGGTTTATTGCTTATATAATTCCATTATGGTATCTAGTGAAAATCAGGCTGGTTTCCCCCAAATTTCCCTATAGATTTTTTTAATTTGAATTTAATATTTTTCTAATTATACATAAAGATAGTTTTCAATATTCATTTTCTGAAAGATTTAGAGTTGACTTAAATTGAAAAATCAATTAGTGGACCTCAGATCCTATGAAGTTACCACACAAATGTCAAACAATATAGACACCCAATGCCCTAGAGCCTTCAGCAGCTCTTGAACTCCTAAGCTTAAGAAGTCTACCTACCTCAGACTCCCTAGTAGCAGCAATTGCAGGCATGTGTCAATATGCCTAGTTGATATTCATTTTCAGTCCTTGTGATTGTATTTCCTGTCTCAAAGATATACAGAACTATAGGTATAAAAAATGGTCCATTTTCCTAGGAGAAGCTTGAGATTATTAAAGGAGTAAAAAAGATTTTTCATTTTTTTATCTCCCTTCCTTCCCTCCCCTTCTCCACATGACAGCCAATAATCTGATAAAGATTATATATGTATAAGCATGTTAAACATATTTCCATATTAGTCATATTGAGAAAGAAGAATCAGAACAAAAGGGAAAAATCACGAGAAAGAAAAAAATATAAAAAATTTTAAAAAGTGAAAACAAGGGGAAGCAGCTAGGTGGCACAGTGGATAAAGCACTGGTCCTGGAGTCAGGAGTACCTGAGTTCAAATCTGACCTCAGACACTTAATAATTACTGAGCTGTGTGGCCTTGAGCAAGCCACTTAACCCCATTGCCTAGTAAAAAAAAGGGGGGGGGGAACAGTATGCTTTGATCCACATTCAGACTACATAGTTCTTTTTCTGGATATGGATGGTATTTTCCATCACAAGTCTTTTACAACTGTCTTTGATCATTAGAATTGTCTTTGGGGGCAGCTAGGTGGCACAGTGGAAAGAGCACTGGCCCTGGAGTCAGGAGTACCTGAGTTCAAATCTGACCTCAGACACTTAATAATTGCCTAGTTGTATGACTCTGGGCAAGCCACTTAACCCCATTGCCTTGCAAAAACCTTAAAAAAAAAGAATAAGAATTGTCTTTGATCTTAGTTGATCATCACACAATGTTGCTGTTAATATGTACTCACTCCACTTAGCATCAGTTGATATAAGGCTTCTCAGGTTTTTATGAAATTTATCTGTTCATAATTTCTTACAGAAAAAAAATATCCCATTACATTCTCATACTAAAATTTGTTCAGCCATTCCCCAGCTGATGGATATGTCCTCAATTTCCAATTCCTTGCCACTACAAAAAGACCTGCTATAATATTTTTGTATATGTGGGTCCTTTTCTTTCTTATCCTTTTTGGGATACAGATCTGGTAGTGGCATTGCTGGATCAAAGAGTATCTGTAGTTTTATTATAGCCCTCTGGGCATAGTTCCAAATTACTCTCCAGAATGGTTGGATTGGTTCACAACTCCACCAAGTGTACATTAGTGTTCCACTTTTCCCACATCCTTTCCAGCACTGATCATTTTCCTTTTTTGTCATATCAGTCAATCTGAGAGGTGTGAGGTGGTACCTGAGTGCTGTTTTAATTTGCACTTCTTTTATCAATAATGATTTAGAGCATTTTTATATGACTTTTGCTTTAATTTCTTCACCTGAAAACTATCTGTTCATATCCTTTTGATCACTTATAAACTAGAAAATGACTTGTATTCTTATAAATTTGACTTAGTTCTCTACATAGTTTAGAAATGAGGCCTTTATCAGAAATACTAGCTGTATTCTCACTTTTCTGCTTTCCTTCTTAGTTGCACTGGTTTTATTTCTTCAAATTTTTTTAATATAATCAAAAGTATCCATTTTGTATTTTCATTTTCTCTATCTCTTCTTTGGTCATAATCTCCTCTCCACAGATTTGACAAATAAATTATTCTGTGTTCTCCTAATTGGCTAATGGTATCACTCTTTGTGTCTAAATCATATACTCATTTTGACTTTATCTTGGCATAAAGTGTGAGATGTTGGTCTATGCCTAGTTTCTATCATACTATTTTCCAAGTTTTCCCAGCAGTATTTGTCAAAATAGCAAGTTCTTATCTCAGATGCTGGAGTCTTTGGGTTTATCAAACAGTGGATTACCATTGTCATTTACTACTGGATTTTTTGCACCTAGTCTATCCACTGGTCCAACACTCTATTTCTTAGTCAATATCAAACAGTTTTGACCACTGTTTTAATATAGGTTTAGGTCTGATACAACTTGGATACCTTCCTTTGCAATTTTTTCATTAATTCTCTTGATATTCTTTTGACCTTTTGTTCCTAAAGATGAATTTTGTTACTATTCTTTCTATCTCTGTAACATATTTTTTTTGGCAGTCTGCCGGGAATAGCACTTAATAAGTAATTTAATGTGGATAGAATTGTCATTTTTATTTATATTAGCTCTGCCTATGCATGAGCAATTGATATTTTTCCAATCATTTGAATCTAACTTTGTGTGAAGTAAAGGTGTTCATATAATTTCTGGATTTGTCTTGGCAGGTAGAATACCAAGTATTTTATGATGACTACAGTTAGTTTAAATGGAATTTCTTTCTGTATCTTGCTGCTGGGCTTTGCTGGTTATATGTAGATATGCTGATGATTTATGTAGGTTTATTTTATTATTGCAATTTTGCTAAAATTGTTCATTGTTTCAAGTAGTTTTTAGTTGATTTTTTTTAGGATTCTCTAAAAATAACATCTCCAAAGAATTTTGTTTCCCCATTGCTTATTCTAATTCCTTCAATATCTTTTTCTTCTTTTATTGTTATAGTTAACATTTCTATTACAATACTGAATAATAGTGGTGATAATGGGCATCTTTGTTTCACTTCTGAATACAGTACACATTTATAAGAAATACTTCAATGGAACTGTGTTCTAATGTAGATATTCCCTCAACCACTAATTCTTCCTCACTTTCTTATCCTGTATGATTCTTGTCCATTTTTTGTTGTTATTTTGTTGTTTCAGTTGTATTTGACTTTTCCTGTTTCCATTTGAGGTTTTCTTGACAAAGATACTGGTGTGGCTTGACATTTCCTTCTCCAATTCATTTTACAAATGAGGAAAACTGAAGCAAACAAGGTAAAGTGACTTGCCTAGGGTCCCACCACTAGTGTCTGAGGACAGATTTAAACTCAGGAAGATAAGTATTCCCAATTCCAGGCCCTGTGTTCTATCCACATTGATACTAGTTACTATAAAAATTTCCAAAAAGGATCCATCCATCAGGCTGCTGACACTCCTCTGGTTCTCTTAATGTTTTGTGGACACAGAGAACATTTGGGCTGTCCATCTGTTTTCCTTCACACTCTCTACATGCACAGCACCCCTTCCTTTTTAGTCACACATGTCCTTAATAATGTCTTTTATCCATCATTTCTGTTGCATAACACATGCCTGGCAATGTGCTGCAGCTTATTTACATCCCTGGTGTAATCCACCAGCCAGGCCCTAATTTTAGATAGCCAAATTTGGGGACCTATGTTGGGGAGCAATATAATACACATATATATATATCCAGAAAGCACAAATGTTTTAAATTAATAGTTAAAATTCCTGACTCTGAAGAGATTTGTTCATAGAGGATAGGAAAAGCAATGCCCAAATATTTTTTATTAACTTACTGAATTAGAGATGATACTCTTCCCAAAGATATTTCAATTTGTTTTGGCAAATGGAAATAATTTCTAATAGAGATATAAAAGTAAATCACTACTCTAATACTGTATAGTATTTACAGGCTAAAAACAAAATCTGTCCCTGATTTTGAAGAATATATAAAGGAAACAAACAAAAATATACCTCTTTTAGGAAAATATGTGGCTAAAGTGAAACTCAAACTATCAATTATCCAATTGTCTAAATCAGAAGTTCTAAATCTAAGAAGTCATTGAAAGCTTTGGAAGATTGTGGATTTTTATTTTTTAACATTTTGATAATTGTATTTTAAGATCTGATTTCCTTTATATTTCTATGTATTTTATTTTATGCACTTAAAAATATTTTGAAAAATGGATCAGTAGGTTTCAGACTGCCCAAAAGATTTTAACATGAAAAAAAGGTTAAAAATTCTTACTCTAAATTGAAGTATCTGTATAAAATATATGACCAATGACATAGAAAAAATATTTGGGGCTTTTCAGTCTGTAAAGAAATTGAGTAGAGATGGGATCAGTTACCACAGATTTGCTCACCAAGTATTAGAGAGGTATCTAAGTTTCTAAATGTAATGTTATTTGTCTTAAAACTACTGTGTCATACAATGAGGGTAGTAAACTTCTGGAACTCATTATTCTAAGAAGACTAAAGACTCAGGTTAGGGAAGAGTTTGAACAAATTAATGGCTAAAAGAGCCATAATGGATCACAAATCAAAATGAAGCATATGTTAACTAGAGATTCACATCCTTTGTTAGGGACAGAATAATGGGGCTGGTGAGATAACAGGACTGGCATTGTAGAGTATTTTAAACTAAACCCACTTAAAAATCTGCCATATTTATTGAGAAGCATCATGGTCTAATGGCAAGACAGTTATTGCTTAAGGGTCAGTGGATATAGGTCTAAACCAGGTTTTGACACTGTCTATGTGACCTAAGATAAATCACTTAGCCTCTTGGGGCCTTAAGTTTCTTCATCTATACAATGAGTAAGTTGCCCTAGATGATCTCTAAGGACCCTTCATCTCTAAATATCTTCTAATAAGAGAGTTGGTCTTGAAGTTAGGAAGACATAGACTGAAGTCCTGTTTCTGATATAAACTAACCATTAGCAAGAGCATTTAATATCCAATGTCCCAGGCAATTGCATGAACTGTATATGGAAAAGAGCTGATAAACTCATTGGTATTGTTGTTTGTCTTTTGTTTTTTGAAGAATACCAATGATGTCAGGATGATTTCTTGTCTTGGGTGAATTGGATTTAATTGAGGAAGAGTTGCACAAAATCCCCAGTCACACTGTCTTCCAGAATGATTGAAATCCATTGGCAAGACAAAGTCAGGAAGACTGGTGATATGCAGCAAATGACCTTGGCATCTTTCTTGTCTGGCAAAACTCAAAGCATTCCACAGAGTCTATTTCAGCTACCTTCAAGGCTTTTTGAACAAATTGTTCTCATAGGCCCCTCCTAATGTGGTGGAGGGAAGGAATCTTCACCTGTTTGGATAGACATTTTACTAACTCAAGATTTACGGCCTGTTAGTTAGCCTCAACCAGGTTTAGCCCATCTGCTGAGTTAGTTTACTGAGGTACAACTGCTTAGCATGCTACAGGTTCTTGGAACCACAGGTAAGAGTTGAAGGTAGACAACTGAAGATATGAGTAGCCATGAAAAGGGCTCAGCAAGCCCTCAAACCAGAGGTGCTAGTCCTTCTGAACACCCCAAACACCTCTCATTGAAGGAAATTTCATACTGAGAATCCTCTTATACATATGAAAAAAACAAGTTTGGATCTCCTCCATATCCCAAAATTAACCAACATATTTTATTCTCAAAGATAAGATAAAAAAGCCTTCTTTGTTGCTTGAGTGATTACAGGAAAAATTTTTCATTAACCTTCTGAGTTTCTTCATACTTAGATAAAGTTGTTGGTTCTTGGACAACATATACATTTCATTATCCAGTATGTACTCAAAAATCTTTATAAACCTACCAGAGCTCATGGTCCACAGGCTCTAAGTTTCCTTCAGAAACCTAAGTCATATTCCATATTATCACATCAACTGGGTTTCTTTTTTTTTTTGGTGAGGCAATGGGATTAAGTGACTTGTTCAAGGTCACACAGGTAGTTAAGTATCAAGTGCCTAATGCTGGATTTGAACTTAGGTCCTCCTGACTCAAGGGCCAGTGATCTATCCACTATGTCACCTAGCTGCTCCTTTCAGTTGTGTTTCACAAGGAAAACAAAAACTCAACCATCCTAAGAATAGTTTAGCTTGATCCATACATCAGAAGATGGCACAAAGATATTCAAAATAGGGTATAAAGTATATTATATAAATAATCAGAATTATACTATATATTCCAAGTAAATCACATTATGTTATGTTGAAAACCTTTGAATACAGTCAAGTCTAAGGTAACTTGAGGTAACATTATAGACTGATCAAAATAAAATTTTTCTAAAGATAATTATTCATGTTTATTCCTCTGGCCAACTGCCATCAATGAACAGGTTAAACCTATGAGCTCTGGAAATAGCCTTCTCAGATCTAGCTAACTGTGCTTTCAGTCAAATCCCTGAAGTCATCATCCAGAAAAGTAATACCTGAGAAGAGCTAGCTAGCTATTTCCATCAAATACCAACTATCTGTCACCTATAGAATGAAAAAACAGTTCTTGTTCTTAAGGAGTTCACAATCTAATAGGAGAGATAATAAAAACATTAACTGAGTAAAAACAAGATACAGAGAGGCTCATAAGGAGTAATTTCAAATAGGCAAGGAAGGCATCAGTATTAAGCAGAACCAGGAAAGGCTTCTTGTAGATTTAAGAGGAGATCTGAAGGAAGTCAGGGAAGCCAGGAGGTGGAGATGAGGAGGGGAGAGAATTTCAGTCATGGGCAATTGCCCCTGAAAATGCACAGAATTGTAGTTAGATTTAGATCTCTTATCTGAATTATCTGCTCCTTAAGAATAGCGATTGTTTACAATTTTCTATTTAAATTGTCAATTCTTTACACATAATAAGTGATTAATAAATTCACTCAGTCATTCAGACCCAATTTTGGAACAGGGAAAGAGCACACGGCTAAGAGTCAGTAATCTAGAGTTTGGGTTGTGTCTCAAGTCATTAATCAATGTCACCTAGGACAAGTAATTTCTAGGCTTCAGTCTCTTCAGCTGTAAAATGAGAAAGTGAAGACAAAATGGTTTCTAAAATCTCTTTTAGCTTTAAATTTCTCTGATTCTGAAATGGATTCATTCATGATAACACAAATAAAATTGTTCTGCTGTGAATAATTTTTCTTTCACTTTACTAAAATTAGGACTGATTTGTTCAGGTTGGCATAAAATTCAGGTAGTGGCTAAGTGGTAATTATAGCTTTATCAAAAGCACTTAGCAACAACCAGGCAGAATGAGTCACTTCTGTTCCATTTCACATAATAAGGTAGTGCCTAAGCTTGTCAATTTCCTTTGGAATCGCACCAATTTCTTTAAAAAAAAAAGCCAACAGATCTGAGAGATACCTAATTTTGTCTTTTCCAATATTCTACAACTGAGAGAAAATCTTTCAATGCAGAGGCTTTGTGGGAAATAATTATAAGTGATGGGAGGTGGAATGAGAGAGAGCTTAGAAAGGTGAATTTTTGGTTTGATACTAAGCTCCTTCCATCAGCCAGCACAACGCCATCCATATGTGGAACCATCACTTAAAGTAAATGGAGAAGTTTTGGGTATTGTGGACAAGTTCACTTACCTTGGCAGTGTTCTTTCCAAGGAAGTACACATTGACAATGAGATTGGCACAGGCATTGCCAGAGCTAGCCCAGTATTTGGGAGGCTCCAAAGGAAAGTGTGGGAGAGAAGAGGTATTAGATTGGCTACTAAACTGAAGATCTATAGAGCTTATTGTACTGACCTCACTGCTGTATGCCTGTGAAGCCTGGACAGTCTACCAGCACCATGCCAAGAAACTGAATCATTTCCATTTAAATTACCTTAGGACCCTTTTCCCCAAGATGGCACTGAAAGCAAAGAAGAGATTGCCTCCCCAAAACAGAAGCCAAGTCCAAGGCCTTGAAGGCCAAGAAGGTGGTGTTGAAGGTGTCCTCCATAGTCACTAAAAGAAGAAGATCCGAAGAAGATCCGAACCTCCCCCACTTTCCAGAGACTCAAGACACTAAGACTTTGAAGGCAGCCCTAATACCTTTGGAAAAGTGACCCTTGGAGAAACAACTTGATCACTATGCCATCATTAAGTTCCCCTTGACCACTGAGTCTGCTATGAAAAGGACTGAGAATAATAATACCCTAGTCTTCATTGTGGACGTCAAGGCCAACAAGCACCAAATCAAGCAGGTGGTAAAGAGGCTGTATGATATCAATGTGGTGAAGGTCAGCACACTGATCTGGCCTGATGGAGAGAAGAAGGCCTACATTTGGCCTTCTTCAGATTATGATGCTTTAGATGTTGCCAACAAGATTGGAATCATCTAAACTATCTAGCTGCCCCGCTTCACCTACAATAAAAAAGTTTTCCAGAAAAAAAAATAGTCTTAGGAAGATTCTGAAGATCACCTGGCAGGAGAAGATATAAGACACTGAAGTCCTTTCTCAAGTTAAACTGCCTAGCATTCAAATGTTACTACAGAGAATGCAACTATGATGGGCTGGGCACACTGGTAGAATGTCAGACTTATGCCTGCCAAAGACTATTTAATGAAGAACTCACACAAGGCAAGCACTCACAAGGAGGTCAGAAGAAACAATACCAGGACACCCTGAAGGTCTTTCTTAAAAACTGTAGAACTGATTGAAAAGCATGGGAGATACCTGGCATAAGACCTTCTCAGCATGGCATGTCCTCCTCCATGAGGGTGCTCTCTGAGGAAGGCAGAATTGAAGCAGCTCAAAGGAAACATGACATACGAAAGTTTAGAGTACCCACCCCAGGTGTTCATGTGGACTATCTGTACCCAATCTGTGGTACAGCATTCTGAGCTCTTATTGGTCTGAGCAGCCACAGTCAGACACACTGTAATTGTCTCAAACATAGTGATGTCATTTTGGTCATCTTTGATAATGAAGGACAAGAGCCAAGGCTTCTTCTTAACCTTCCTCCCATTCAACATCCCACAGTTCTTATCCATGATATAATGAGCTGTACTTGACCCCACCTAAAGATGTAACTACAGTAACTAAAGTAACTAGAAATCCTGGTAAACTTATAGTCACTTTCAGTTGGTATGTATTTCTTTGAAATTCAGTGTTCTATAGGGGCTTGGAAATCTGATAATCTAAATATTTCATAAATGAATTACCATAACTCAAAACTTAGGACAGTATATACTAATAAAATTTGTGGGATGGAGGAAGGAGGAGGGTATGGAGAATGAAGAGGGAACCAGAACATAAGTCTTGAAGATTTTATTTAAGTGAAAGGCAGTAATCAACTGACAACTATGCCCTTTAATCCAAAAAAGTAGGCCATCAAGCATCCCCAAATACAGTAGCCTTGGAATATGAGGCTGAATAGGACCTGTAATTAATCTATAGATTGCCTTGCCTTTAGGCTAGAAATGATTTACCTTTCAACCAAAGTCTAAACTCACATCTACCTCCAATTCACTCAGGATCAAAATATATGGTGTGTCATTTTAACTTTTTCCCCGCTCATCCACCCCTCCCATTGAGGAGGTCCCCAACATTATGATCTTCTCTGAGTGTCCTTGCTAAAACACTTCAAATTCTAGCTATGACTTAATTACAGGATCTGCTACCTCTACCCCTGTTCAAGGTCCCTTTGCCTTCTGACCACCCTTATTAGTGTCCTCTGCTCCTGGTCTCTTGACATGCATAAAACTTATCTTTTTTTCTTTATTTTTTTTTTTTATTTCAAGTTCCCAGCCTGCCTAGAGACTTAAAAACTTGTTTTCAGCACCTGGCCTGTCTAGGGTTTCCTTTGCCATCCAAAAGCCCACCTTTATAAGCATGTTTATTACTTAATTACAAATTCTGCCCTTGCTAACTACCCTTCATTGACACCATCTATTCCTGGGGGCACTTCTGGTATCCAGAGTTGACCTTGACAGATTTAATTGTCAATTGGGAACACTTTTTCCTTTTCTTTTACTCTAATTATATATAAAAGAGCATGTTTCAAATCTCTCTTTGCTAGAACATCTCCAAGCTCTAGCCTATTGTACCCTTGCAATAAAAGTCTACTTACCTGGGAGAAAATCTGCACGACAGAATTCATTTTCAGACATCTGGTGCCAAATCCCCATGACCACCATAAATCAGTTGCTGGTATTGATCCTCTCTCTCTATTCATACTTTTCTTTTTTTGCATGTCCTTCTCTATTCCAACTAACAATTAATAGGTTATGTTCCGAGAGGGGTTTAGAATAAAGGATACAAGGGTGGCTAGGTGGCTCGGTGGATAAAGCACCGGCCCTGGAGTCAGGAGTACCTGGGTTCAAATCCGGTCTCAGACACTTAATAATTACCTAGCTGTGTGGCCTTGGGCAAGCCACTTAACCCCATTTGCCTTGCAAAAATAAAAAACCTAAAAAAAAAAAAAAGAATAAAGGATACAAAAACCAAGTGAAATGGGCTTACAATGGGCTTACAATGTATTGGGGGGGCAAGGTGACTATAGCATGTACGTGAATAATTATAAGAAAAAAAATACAAAATTATAGGGAAGGGATAGAATCAGGAAAAGCCTCAGATTAAAGGGTACCCTAGAACAAAGGGAAACAAGATATTCCAAGAAAAGGAAATGAAGTAGAAGTATATATCAAACACTGGTACCAAACAGTGGAAAGACAAGGTGTGGAAGAACAGGAAGATGACTAGTTTGGCAGAAGGGGACTGATATATAATAAGCTTGGAAAAGTATGCTGGACATAGGTTACAAAGGGCTTTAAAAGCTAAACAAATGTGCTAATATTTGATCCTAGATGTAACATGGAATCACTGAAATCTACTGAATATGGTGTAAATCAGACCTGCACCTCAGGAATATCACTTTAGCAACAGTGGGAAGAGTGAATAGGTAAAAGGAGAGCACTGAAGCAGACAGTACAATTAGGAAGAGATTGCAATATTCCAGGCAAGAAAGAATAAGAGCCTGAAGCTGTGTGAATATAGATAAAGAGTTAGATTGAAGGGATATTGTGATGATTTACAGGGTAGTAAGGATATATAGAGTTAGAGTGAAAAGCCAAGGATTATGCTGAAATTGTTAGCCTAAGTAACTGGAAGGATGGGGATACTGTTGGCAGAAAATTTGGTGAATGAATTTACTTAAAAGATTCACTTTTGACTCAGAAGAATTTAGGGACAAAAAAAGTTATTATAAATTACTGTGGTTAGCAGAAGCTAAGGAGAGAAAAAATAAAGGGAATTGGAATCAACTAATCCCAAAAGGATTAGCAACAGCAGCCACTGCCATTAGGGGATAAGTAGTAAAGAAAATGCTATGGGGGCATGAGAATTTATTTGGGGGAATCACGGTCTCCAAGAGCATGAAAGGAGACCACAATACAACTAAGGAGGTGAGTTTTTAAAGAAGCAAGAAAATGAGGTAATTAGGAATAAGTAGATGAGAGGGGTGGTAATTCATAGAGCTGAGATGAAGTAATGAGGAGTATGTAGATGAGGCGTATGGCTTAAAGAGCGAAGATGAGGTGATTAAGGACATGTAAACTTTCTAGATGTTTGAAAATTATAGCGTTGTGCAATTTTTGGCAAGAATTACTGATATGCTTGGAATACTACCCTGTAAATCATAAATTTAGATCAAAGTTAGATTTTCTAGTTCAAACTCATTTACAGATGAGGAAAATGAGACACAAAGAGATTTAGTGACTTGCTCCCTATCACCCAGAGCCAGTAGGTGGTCAGGACATCCTGAAGGGGAAGATTCACCTTTGCAAAGGTCTTAGGATAAACTGATAAGACACAAAGATCTTGTATTTGAAAGGAGTCATCCCCTGGCATGTCCTAGACATATCTTCTAGTAGGTGTGTCTGATATCCAGCCTCATCCTAAATTGAACCCTTCATTGATGGAGAAGTAGCTTTTCAGATCCCACCTTCTAATAGATACATATAAGAACTAGAGTTCCAAGCTGTGAAAAGGTTTTGAGGGTTTGGTTCTCTAACAGACTCCCACCATCACCACCAAGCACACCAGCATAATCAGCAAGCTTAGAGAAATATTAATAAATGTATATGTTAACCCAATTTTATTTTACCCCTTCTTTTTTTAAGGTCAAGCCCTGGATTTATGTTTGTTCCTTATTAGGACAAACTCTAAAGATTAATACATATTTAATAATTTAATTATTATTTTTAAGACCAAACTCAAAGAAGACTCCTCATCACTCTGGAGGACAGAACCAGGAGCAATTAGTAGAAGCTTCAAAGAACAAAATTTAAGTATGTCAAGAGAAACCTTCTAAAAATTAAGAGCAGTCCAAAAGAAGAATGAAGAAGTAGCTAAAGAAATGTAGATTCCTCCTCCTTGGAAATCTTCAAGTTGGGTGAAACCTTGTCAAGTATGTTACAATGGAGATTTCTTTTGTATAGAGGTTGGACTAGAGACTCTTGAGGTCTCTTTCAGTTCTCAAACTCTTATCATATTCCTTATGCACAGATTTATTTAGTCATGTCACTCCACTGTTCAAAATATTTCAATAATTCCCTACTGCCAATTGAGTAAAAGTCAAATTCCTTATCCTGACATTCATGCCCCTACACAATCTGATATCAACTTACCTTCCTGGCCAGGTCTCACATGGTTACCCTGCAAATACTCTATACTTCAGAGCACCAAAACTAATGGCTGCCCTTCCTAAACAACTTAAGCTTTGTCCTATGCTCTTCTACCCTATGCCCAAAATGCCTTCCCTTCCTAAAACATAAATCCTGCTGAATTCCTACCCATCAATTCAACCATTACCTTCTCTATCAGCTACTGGTGGTCAGAATAATTACCACACAGAGGAATGAATATATTATAGCCTTCTCATATTTTTCTAAGATAAGTTGCTATCCAACTATTACCTCCTTTTTGTTCAGTGTCCTATGAACTACTGTACAGGTTGATAAAATGACTGCAATGATAACTGAATAAATGAACTGAAGTATATGTTCATCTATAAGCTCACTCATAGAATCTTTGAGGCAACTTAAGTACCCCTTTCTGGTTCCATGTGGTTTTGACTTCTTTCCCTAGGTCTCTAAATTGTAAATGCTCTTCATTCCAAGGAATGTAGGCTTGATGTATTTGGCATTTCTACTTCTATTATTAGGGACAGGGACTAGATTTGTGTCTTCACTGGGAAAAAAGAAACTCACAAGTCGGCCCCATCTCTTTAAGTTTTAGAGAGGGATGTGAAGCAGGGAAAAATTAAATGACATGCCCAGGGTCACAAAGCCAGTATGTGTTAGAGGTAGGACTCCTATTATCATCATAGAAACAAGAAAATGAAAAGAATACTGAATTGTGTAGTGTGGATGAAAAATGAAGCTCAAATTGTTTACAGAAAATTCAGGACTTTCAGACACTCATTCCCACCCCCTAGATTAGGCAGGTTTTTATCTAGGTAAAAACAGTGTCACTCAGAGTATATTATGGTGAGTCAGTCATTTGGATTTGGAAACTTCTTATAGTGATTGATGACTCTGGAGGGTTCAAGGAAGTTTTAATAGTGATCTTGTCCTACTCAATTACAAAGATCAGATACATAGACTTTCCTTGATCCCCTCCCAGCCAATCATGACTTTTCCCCTCCTTAGATCTCTCCTAACACATTTCTGGCACCTCTGAACTACTTGCTTTATATCACAGCTATTTCTGCAAACACATTTCTCAACAGAAAGGTCAGAGGAACCTACTCAGTCTCTTCTGCTTGATGATCATCACTCTCACCACCACTACCACATTTGAATATACCCCACACTCTGTATGAGACCTGCTTCTCTCTCTACATTCTCTCTCAGTGACTTCATTGGCTAGGTTAGTTCTCTATTTCTTTACAAAGGTTTCCCAGATCCCAAAATTGTAACATGGTGTAATGGAAGACAAAGCATTTTAATCCTGTCACAGATACTTACTAGCTGTAAGTCAACCAGTCTGAACCTCAGTTTTCTCATCCATAAAATAAGTAGGCTGAATTCAATGGTCTTTGAAAACTCTGCCAGTTAATAACTAGGATCCAGGAATCTATATATCTAGTGTTATTCTCCTGAGTACCAGCTCATTAATACAAAAAGTCCACTGGACATCTCCAATAGGATGTCCCATCAGCATCAAACTTAAAATTATCTGCAACTGAAACTCATTCTCTTTTCCTCCAAACCTACCTCTCTTCCAGACTTTTCTATTTCTATCAAGGGCACCACCATCCTTCCCATTATGAACACAGGTTTGTAAACACAGAGTCATCTTTCATTTTTTACCCTCTCAAACCCCATATTCAATCCACAGCTAAATCTTGTCAATTCCACCTCCAAGTATCTCTCAAATCCATCTCTTTCTCCATTCCAGTCAGCACCCTAGTTCAGACTCAAATCACCTTTCTTTTTTTAATTTATTTTTTAATTTTACAATTTTTCCCCTAATCTCACTTCCCTTCCCCCCACCTTCCACAGAAAGCAATGTCAGTTTTTACATTGTTCCCATGCTATACATTGATCTAAATTGATTGTATTGAGAGAGAAATCATATCAGATCACCTTTTAACTATATTGTAAGAATTCCCTATTCCGTCTTCCTTCCTTAAGTTCCTCCTTCCTCCAATCTATCTTCCACATTGCTGCCAAAATGATTTCTTTTTTTCTCATTAAAATTTTTCTTATTATTACAAACCTGACAAGCATGAAACATGAACAATTTTCTATACAAAGAACAGAAAACTATCACCTGGTAATATGTAATTTTATATTCTGTATTTTTGGCACCTGTCACAAAAGAAGTACTTAAATCAATACTTATTGACTATCTTTGCCAAACCTTTTATTTCCTTCAATGCCTAGGCACACAGTAGGAACATGAATTTTTGTGAACTGAATTAGGCAGCGCAGGATGATAAAAAAGAGCAATGAATGCAGCCAAAAGTCCCGAGTTCAACTGCTAGCTCTAAGTGACACAGAGCAAGTCATTAAATCTCTATAGGATCATTTTCCTCATCTGTAAATAAGGAGATTGAACTAGTTAATCTCTATAATCTCTTCCAGCTCTTGACCTATAATCCTATGGATTGCTTCACAGCAGCATCTATTTATGGTTTACAGGGTAGAATTCCAAGTATATCAATATTTAGTGCCAAAACTGTACACACTATGACTTTTGGGCCTCTAGGAAGTTTACATGAAAAACCTGTTTATAGGTTGTAGGACCTTCCAGAAAGACTTCTAACTAAGTTGGGTAAAATCACTAATAAAAGTTTCCTAAATCTAAAAGTGCCAGAGCCACCAGTGACTAACCAAAAGTTCCCAGGTGAGTGACAAAGTATGACTCTGAGCAAGGCCATTCAGACACTTAGGACTACACTGTTTCCACCTAAAAATATTGAGTCAACTTTGTGGTGTCACTTGTTTAACTCAAGGATAAGATTAAAACACTCACAAGAGTGTCTTTAAAGGTCTAAGGTTTAAAGGAACAATCTTGTTTCATTTCTCAACCAAGTTCCATAAGTACTGATGCCCTTTTTACTTTCTTCTTTAGGTAATGGTTAAAGAAATAATCACATAGTGCAAAAACTGACACTTAAGATAGACTGTAGAGTTTACAAAAGTATATTACATAAGATGTCTTCCAACATGTTGGGGTTAACACACTTGTCTTCTCTCCAGAGCTCATTGGAACACTACAACTTTAAATAATGCTCACCTGTCTCAAGGATGCTGGAATCACAATCACTTGCTTCTTAAGTAAAAGATCAGTTAAGAATTCTCACCTTCAGAATTTCCGGTTCTTTGATATCCAGAGATTCTGTATTCCAGTGTTTTAGACTTGTGTGTAACCTGTGATATTTATGAGTACTTGGTGGTGTAAAAAACCAAATCACACAGACTGCAATCATAAATCCAAGGCCAAATCCCAAACAGAGTCCACTCACATAATTAGGGAGAGGGAGGATAAGGTAAGCATAGACCAACAAAATAAGGAAGTACAGTGTCTTCATTGGTAGTTTAGGCTGCTGCATGTACAAGTTCATTTCACGTTCACTGTCAAGTGCAGTATTATTTTCCTCAAGCATCCTTGGCTTAAGAGAAATGTCTACAGGCTTATCAATTTTATTTTCTTCTTCGGCATCCAAGTCAAAGTCCTCAGAATACAGCTCACAAAACTCTTCATCTTCTTTGCTCACTAAGGCAGACAAAGAACATTTTTCAAGTACCGAGGAGGCAGTCTTTGTACTTGCATCTCTGACACTGCTGACTTGAGAGCCCTGCAGTTCCCCGTCCCTTACCAATTCTTCAGAGGGCTTAGGGTACTCACTCTTACTGACATTAGAGTCACTTCCATCACAATCACCCTCCCAGTCACATTCCTCTTCTTTAATGCTGTAGTTGTTATTGCTTTCCAAATGGCCATTCAAGTTGGAAAGATTGGAGAGCTCTGAAGCACTTGAAGATAAGGCTTTGGGCCTGTGGCTACTACTTTCCTCCCCAATAATTTTGCTAAGGAGCTGAAAAGGCTCATAGATGACTTCAGAAAGGCGCCGTTTAGTATCTTCAATTTTAGCTTCCATTTCGGGCACTTTAAAAAATGATCTAGTATCCGAGGGAGAAGTCAGTGGGGAAGAAGGAGCCGTCTTGGAATCTCCCCCTGTGTTTCGTGGCTGAGTAAATTGTTTGAAGAGGTGTAAATTCAGTTTGGAGTCAGGTGGTTTAGAGGATAGAGTGTCCAGCTCCTGCTTGGAAGTATCTGTGGACAGAGACTTGACTAGAGTTTTCATCAAGTGCCGGTGCCTGGGAGGCTGTGGGGATTCTTTTGGCTCCACTTCTGTTGAGAGGGACTTGACAAGGCTCATGAAAGGTTTTGCACTCGAAAGGGTGGAGGAAGAGGCACTGGATGACAAGATAGGAGACTTGGAAGGAGAGGACAATGGAGAGGAGGAACTGGTTTTCTGCTCTGATAGAGATGACACACTGGGTGAGCTCACTATGGGACCTGATGGAGAAGATGCTGGAGATAGAGAGGATTCCAATGATTTTATAGCATTCTCAGCAGCAGGCAAAATGGGAGGAGGGGAAGACACAGACTGTACAACTGCCATAACAGGTGAGGTAGCAGGGCCAGAAAAGTCATGTTGCCCACGTTCAAAGAACAAGTCTTCCTTGGCTTCAAGAGCAGTTACAATGCTTTGGTCATCAAATTCTTCATCAGGAGGGTCCCTGAACTCCTCCTCCTCCTCTTTCTCCTCCTTCCCAGATGCTGAAAAGTGAATGGTGATGGTATCTCGTGAAAGTGACCTTTGGACCTGCACTTTGGGAGTTGATGATGGTTTTGGCATATCATTAGTTTTCTCTGCATGGCTACTATTCAGACTTGTCATTGCCGTCTATGCTGACTGCTCTTACGCAGCTTCAAGCTCTGTGAAAAAAAAAATTAGGAGAAACAAATCAAAAGGCAAATTTCTCATAAAGAGTCACTGACATTTAAAGATACAAACCACTCAGAAAGTTCATTTTAAAATGGTGATTATACTTTTACTTTGACAAACATTCACTGTTTTTTAATTCCATGAATTTGTTTGGTGAAAATTAAATCACTAAGTATTTTCCTATCAGTCAAGTGAAATACCATTATGAACTTCACCATCCTCATTTTTGCCTCAACAGCTGAACTTTGTTTATATTAGTAATTCCATTTTTCAGAGTTTAGTATACTAGCAAACTACAAAAATCCAACTGGACAAAATGATGTCATGAAGAATCTTGAAATGATATTTCACCAAGTGGTTTTCTAGTTAAAGGAACTAACCAGACTCAGGAAGCTATTACCTCACATGAACTTTTCAAAGTGATATTTATAATCATGTCTTTCATTTCTAAATGCTTATAAAATCTTGTCATAAAACAAGAACTAGAAAAAAGTTTCTGAGTATGTGATGATTTCATGTAATCATGGATTTATTTTTTTTAACATGCTAGTTAAGAAGCCTGCTTCAGCAGGCATAAATAGCACATGGATCCATGTCCTAGAGAGAACTAAGGCAAAATCAAATGAGTTTAAAATTTGACAAATAAAGAACACAGAAATTATGGTACCACAGCTATTCAACCACCTGACTAGTACCCTAGTTCCCAAAATGTGCTCATTAATACTGTGAGTGAGACAAGAGGAAGCAGCTTCAGTGTTGCATGGAAAAGAAAACTGTAGCTAGTCACAGGACCTGGATTTGAATTCATTCTCCTATTTACTTGTGTGACCTTAGGCAAATGACTTTACCTATTTGCATCTATTTCTTCAACAATAAAGTGAATGGCTTGGATCAGAAGGCTCCTGAGGTCCCTTACAAAGTCAAATCTTATAACAATTTTAAGATGCTTGCTTCTAGGAACTTACAATGTTATTATGGATATAAAACATACACCACATGCAAATTTGTAAACAGACCTAAGTAGTAACACACACACACACACACACACACACACACACACACACACACACAAACAAAATCAGGACAGCTAAATGGCACAGTGGATAGAGCACAGGCCCTGGGGTCAGGAGGACCTGAGTTCAAATTTGACCTCAGACACTTACACACCCTCTCTCTCTCTCTCTCTCTATATATATATATATACACACACACACACACACACACACATACACACACACACACACATACATATATATATATATATATATATATACTATAATACTAAGCTATGTGACCTTGGGTAAGTCACTTAACCCCACTACCTTGCAAAAATCCAAGAAAAAAAACCAACCCCATTATAAGGCATTCTGTAGCATCATTCAACTCTATCAATAATAAATGAAAAGCTTCAGTGCCAAATGACTGTCTAAGTAAGAAATGTCCTAGGAACACAGATATGAGAGTGGGTTGAGATGCTCAGAGAAAGCCCACGAAGGGACTTGAGCAACTTGAGATAGGCAATCAAGAATGTTGGACAGCAAAGGGCAACAAAAATGTGCATACCCTTTGATCCAGCAATACCACTATTGAGTCTAAGGGTAAAAATGTCACTTGTACAAAAATATTCATAGCAACCCTGTTTGTGGTGGCAAAGAATTAGAAATCAAGTAAATGTCCTTCAGTTGGGGAATGGCAGAAAAACATTGTATACCCTAACAGCAACATGAGGGTGACGATCAACCTTGATGGACTTACTTGCTCATTCCATCAGTGCAACAATCAGGGACAATTTGGTGCTGTCTGTAATGGAGAAAACCATCTGTATCCAGAGAAAGAACTGTGGAGTTTGAAAAAAGACCATGGACTATTACCTTTAATTTAGAAAAAAAATGATATCTCATTGTCTGATCTTGCTATCTTTTATACTTTGTTTCTTCCTTAAGAATATGATTTCTCGGGACAGCTAGGTGGCGCAGTGGATAGCCCTGGAGTCAGGAGTACCTGAGTTCAAATCCCACCTCAGACACTTAATAATTACCTAGCTGTGTGGCCTTGGGCAAGCTACATAACCCCATTTGCCTTGCAAAATCCTTAAAAAAAAAGAATATGATTTCTCTCTCATCACATTCAATTTGGATCAATGTCTATACCATGGAAACAATGTACTGGCAAATTGCTTTCTAGGGGGGTGGGGGGTGGGGGAGGGAAGTAAGATTAGGGGAAAAATTGTAAAACTCAAAATAAATAAAATCTTAAAAAAAAAAAGAATGTTGGGCAGAATTTGTAAGAGCAAATAAGTCCAAGGAAGGCACGGGAAAAGTGTGAATGAGGCAGATATTCAAAAGGCAGTAAAAAGACCAGACTGGGTAGAAAACAGTTTGTGCTCCAAAGTAGTAGGAATTGAGTCTGGTGGTATCACATAGTTAGTTTAGAGACTTTGTAGTGTTATTCAAATTGTTTTTCAGAATGGCAAGATTGATGCATAGCTCTTACCAATATTCAGAGTCAATGCTTAATAAGTGCTTGTTAATGGATTGATCATTAGCCTTAGTAGTGTCCTCACATCCACCACCTATCATTTTTGTCTTTTGTCATCTTTACCAATATGAATGGTATGAGATAAAATCTTAGAACTAATATAATTTGTGTTTCTTTTATTGGTGTTGGCAAAGCATTCTTTCCTATGGCTATGAATAGCTACTTGTTTACTTTAATCTTGTAACTACTGATCCACTGAAGAGTGATTCTTCTTCATATATATATAGTTTTTTATCAATTCCCTATATATTTTGGATAATCAAACTTTTTTCAGAGATATTTGTTGCAATGATTTCTAATTTTCTTTCTCTTTCTCTTTGAGGTCTAGCTACAATGATCTGATTCATGTAAAAGCAATTCAATTTTAGGTTACAAACCCAGAAATGATCCTTGAGTGACTATACTTATTTTTTTCTAAAAGTAATCTTTTAGTAGTCTGAATGGTATGATACTGAAAAAGTAAATTAATATAAGTAGTACTGTCATTGTTATCTTACTAGCTTAGCCTACATATGTGAAGATCTATTTTTATTTGTGTAAAGAATGTTTTTAATGGTGTTTATATATTGCCTGTGTATTTCTTGGACAACTAGAAACTCTAGAATTTTTTATTTTCTGTAGTTACTATAAAATAGAATTTCTCTTTCTGCTGGATTAGTAATTACAGAAATACTAATGATTTATGTGGGTTTTATTTTGTATACTAATGTTTAAGAATTGTTTCAATTGGTTTTTAGTTGATTCTCTAGGGTTCCCTAAGTAAAACATCTTATCATCTGTTAAAAATTAATTTTATTTCTTTTGTCTATGCCTATTCCCTCAATTTTTTGGTCTTACTGCTACAGTTAGCAATTCTAACAATATTTTAAATAATAATGATGAGAATTGATATCCCTATTTTTTACCCATGAATTTATTAGAAAGGTCTCCAGTTTACCCATGACATATAATGTTGGTTCTTGGTTTAAAGCCATTTGGTGTTGGCTACCACTCATCATAGTTAATAAAGATCCACTTAAGTATTATTGTTCTGTAAAAAATCATTGATGGGTGGACTTCAGAAAAGTCTAGAAAGATCTAGATGAACTCATGCTGAGAAAAGTGAGCAAAACCAGGAGAACATTGTACATAGTAACAGCATCATTATGTAATGATCAACTATGATAGATTTAAATCTCCTTAGCAGTACAATGAGCAAAGACAATTCTAAAGGACTTGTGATGGAAAATACCATCCACATGTAGAGAAAGAACTATGGAGTCTAAATGTAGACCAAAGCATACTATTTTCAGTTTTTAAAGTTTGTTTTATATTGTTTTTTTCCTCTCATGATCTTTTCCCTCTTTTGCTCTGATATTTCTTTGATAATATGACTAATAAGGAAATATGTTTCAAAAGAAGTATACATGTAAAAGCTATATCAGATTACTCAATATCAAAGGGAAGGAAGCAAGGAGGGATGGAGAGAAAAATGTGGAAATCAAAATTTTACAAAAAAATGAAAATTGAAAATTACCTTTGCACTTGGTTGAAAAATATATTTATATTAAAAATAAAAAAGAAAGATCCATTTATTTCTATATTTCCTATGCCTATACTTTCTGGTGTTTTTATTAGGAATGAATGTTGAATATTGCCAAAAGTTTTTTTCTGCATCTATTAACCATAATCATATGATTTTGTTGTTTTTGTTATTAAAATGGTCAATTATGTATATTTTATTAACACTGAACCAGTCTTGTATTCCAATCTAGTTTTAGTACATAATCTTCCTGAAATGTTGCAGTACTCTCGCTAATATTCTATTTTGTGTTTGCATCAATACTCATTAGGGATATTAGTCTGTGGATTTCTTTCTGTTTTGACTCTCCTAAATTGAACATAAAGACCTTATTTGTATCATAGAAGGAATTTGATAAGACTTGTTTTCTCATTTTTTTAATTTCATGTAATTTTGAAATTAAATATTATTTAAATGTTTGATATAATTCTCTTATAAAATCTGTCTGGTTCTGGAGTTTTTTCTTTGAAAGTTCATTTATGGCAAGTTCAATTTATTTTTCTAAGATTGGGTTAAATCACCTATTTCTTGTCCTTTTAATCTTTTAATCTGGGCAGTTTAGATTCTTAAATATTTATCCATTTCATTCAGACTATTAGTTTTATTGGCATATAAAACTAAGCAAAACAATTTCTAATAGTTTCTTTTATTTCTGTGTCATTGGCTGAGTTCATTTTTTTTTTGGACACTGGTAATTTGGCTTTTTTTTTAAAATTTAAATCCAATTGGCTAATGGTTAACCTATTGTGCTTTTTTTAAAGCCAACTCCTAATTTTATTTATTGTCAAGGTTTTTTTTTTTTTGCTTTAACTTTTGTTAATTTCTTGGGGGGGGTTAATTTGTTCATTTCCTGGGTTGAATTTTGGGTATCATTATTACATTTTTTTTTTGGTTGCACAACCAATTCATTAATCTCCTTTTAAAGAAAATTTTTAGATATATGTTTTTCCTTAGGGACTGCTTTAGTTGCCTCTCAAAAATTTGATATAAATTATTGTCATTGTTTCTATGATTTGTTATGACCAACTGATATAGTTTTTTTCAGTGTTTATTTTTTTCTATAAGTAATATAAACTGTGCACGCTTTGTATAGAGTATATGAACATGTAAACTGAATTGTATCTAGAGGGTTTACAGAGTATTTAACTTTTGATAATAAAGACATGAAGTTTTCTGTTAAGAAAGATTAAATTAGTAATTATCTAAGAACAGACTAGTAAAATGTTTATCAGGTAATTAATTTACAACTATGAAATTTTTAAGTCAATAATTGAGGCTATTAAGCATCAAAGTCTGTAAGGCTTACATTTATTTATTTATTTGTTTGTTTATTTTGCTATACTTTAAATAGAAAATAATTATTCATATGGATAACAACTGTTCTAGCATTTTCATGATCCTTGAGTCTATTTTATACTTTTGCGATATATAAACAAGTCATGAGTAGGGACCTATGGGAAAGGTGTTGTGATAATCAATAAAAGCAGTATAAATGTTATGCCATTCTCAGGTTTGTTTAGTATTATCAAATTAATTAGTTCATCTTTATACCTGAAACTTTAAGCACATCTTTTTTGCTCCTCAGCCAGAATATCGTTTTATCAAGTCTACAATTATTTGGTTGGATTTTTTTTAAGATATACAAGCTGTGAATGCTTTGTTTAAAATAAATAATCATAAATGTTTTCTATCTGCAGAGGAGTCACTGATATTCTCTTTTGGTAATCTATATGTGGTGCTTTCTGTTGAAAAAAGATGGGCTCTGCTTATATGCACCAAAATATTTATAATGAAACTTTTTTATGATAGCAAAAAATTGGAAATAAAGTCCACTGGGGGAATGATTAGGCAAATTGTCATACATTAATGTAATGGACTTTAACTATGCTATAAGAAATGATACATGTGGGCAGCTAGATGGTGCAGCAGACAGAGCACGAGCCCTGGAGTCAGGAGGACCTGAGTTCAAATTCAAACTCAAGACACTTAAAATAGCCTAGCTGTGGTGACCTTGGGCAAGTCACTTAACCCCATTGCCTTAAAATAAAATTTAAAAATTTTTTAAAAGAAATGATTTATATGATGAACATGAAAAGCATGGAAAGATCTACATGAACTGATGCTAACTGATGACTGAAGTAAACAGGGCAAAGAAAACAACATATATATTAACTTCAACAATGTAAATGGACAAAACAAGCACCCCCCAAAAAATGAAAAATGACTGTAACAAAATTACATAGACTGTTTGGTACAAATCAAGAGATATAAGAGGATATCCCTAACTACCTCTTCATGGATATGAGAGGTCCACTTATATATTGCATTTTTCAGACTTTTTCAATGTCTTGATCAGTTGTGCTGATTTCTACACCCCTCTTTAAAATATTATTTGTTATTTGGGATGGCTCTCTAAGTGTGAAGGGTGACATATAAATTTATAATGTGGGATCACTGATAGGGGATGCCTAAACAACCATAGTACACAAATAAATATAAATATTTAATGTTGTAAGAAATTATGAAGCATGGAAAGATTCTGAACTGATATAGAATTAAGCAGAGTCAAGAAAATAATATATGCTATGACAAGAATGTATATGCAAAGAATCACAAAATAAAAAGTGAAAGCTGCAAAATTACAAAGAACTAGCAAGGTTCCAAAAGAGATAGAAGATATTCCCTCTCCATTCCTTTGCAGACATAAGAGGGTCACAGACATGGTACCCTATGCATATTTTCAGACTTTTTTTTATACATAGATCAGTTTCACTGATAATTTTCTTTTTCTTTTTTTTAATATTATTTGTTACATGGAATGATTCTCTAAGAGACATTTTGGTGATCAATAAAATTTATTTAAAAAGGAAAGATACGATCAGTATTATATTTGAGAGGAGGCTGGTAAAATGCTCTGTTTGTATAGACTACGACTATGAAACATTTGTGCCAATAATTTCAGGTGTTGATTGGCCCTGTTTTACAATTCCAATTTTACAATTATTTGATATTATCATTATTACTGCTTCAATAAAGTACCCCAGTAGGCCATGATACATATCAGCCATTTCTGCAAGGCCTAAAGATAGATCTCAGAAAAGTAAAACTTTGTTCAGAGTTTTATATTCCAACTCCTGAAAAGCAGAGGTATTAAAAAGCAAGCTCCCTTCTTGTAATGCACATGCCAGTGTGCATTACATGGACTAGAGCCCAGCCACACTGACTACACTGAGCTAAGACCTCCCAAGAGGCAGTGAGAACACTTAGTGTAGTCCTAGGGGACTAAAAGGACACAAGTGCATGTCTACTTGGATGACAAAAAAAAAAGTAGACCTATAGCAAAAGAGGGGGGTAATTCACAGCATTATTTTAACTTTATCCCACAAAAGCCTATAATTAAATCAATGTAGATGTTAGTGTAACAACCATCTGTGATAAGATAAGAAGTAATCAATTTACATACAGTTGAGTTTCACAAAGAACTAGCTGAAAACATCTAAAAACTGTAGTTGCTCTTACATCAAAAGGAAGATGGAGGGCCAGTCAACATTGTCTGTCACACCTGGGAGCCACTGGACCCCCCAAAATTAAAAAACAGCTGGAAGGCTAAAAGATATAGTATTTCATGAGGATCCCTTTTTTTATTCCTTCCAAAATTTAGTACTCATACTCAAAAAAAAGCCAAGATATCTTGTTTGAAAATGTGCATTTTTGGTAGTATTTCTCATCTTAGAGCACATTAAATCTTTTTTTTTTTTAGGTTTTTGCAAGGCAAATGGGGTTAAGTGGCTTGCCCAAGGCCACACAGCTAGGTAATTATTAAGTGTCTGAGGCAGATTTGAACTCAGATACTCCTGACTCTAGGGCCGGTCCTCTATCCACAGCGCCACCTAGCTGCCCCTTCTTCATTTACTAAAAAAGGCAAGAGAGTTGGCCTAGATTGGTGATACTCATTCTTTTCAAAAGCAGCATCTTTCATTTTAAGAAAATTCCAATGGAATCCTTATAGTAAAATATTTTAACGTAATTATTTTGAGAAGCATATCATATTTTTTACATTTTGGCAACTAGGTGTTGTAGTGGATAGTGTTAGGCCTGGAAAGAACTTTAAAAGCCACCAAGTCTAATACCCTTGTTTTACAAATGAGGAAACTGAGGCACAGAAGAGATTAAATGACTTGTTTGTTAACATGTGTTTGAGGTAAGATTTGAGCTAAGAGTATTCTGACTCCAAGTCTAGTCTTTTATCCACTACTCCATGATATTTCTCTTCTTACACCAGTATTTTCAACCCTCCTTATCTGGTTAAGACTATTGTCTTACTAGGTGTAAAAGGAGGAGATGATTATAGTAATCTGCTGTTTGACAAACCCAAAGAGTCTGGCCATTGGGATAAAAACTCCCTCTTTGATAAAAATTGCTGGGATAATTGGAAGTTAGTATGGAAGAAACTTAGATTAGACCAACACCTCACACCCTTTACCAAGATAAGATCCAAATGGTTACAGGACAGACATAAAAAACAATACTATAAGCAAATTAGAAGATCAAGGACTAGTCTACCTTGTCAGATCTATGGAAAGGGGAACAATTTATGACTAAGGAAGAGTTGGAGAACATCACCAAAAACCAATTAGATGATTTCGATTACATTGAATTAAAAAGCTTTTGCACAGATAAAACCAATGTAACCAAGATCAAAAGAAATGTAGTAAACTGGGAAACAATCTTTACAACTAATGATTCTGACAAAGGACTCATTTCTAAAATATACAGAGAACTGAGTCATATTTTTAAAACAAAAAGCCATTCCCCAATTGACAAATGGTCAAAGGATATGCAAAGGCAATTTACAGATGAGATCAAAGTAATCCATAGCCATATGAAAAAATGCTCTAAATCATTATTAGAGAAATGCAAATTAAAGCTTCTCTGAGGTACCACCTCACACCTCTCAGACTGGCCAGTATGACCAGGAAGGATAATGATCATTGTTGGAAGGGATGTGGGAAATCTGGGACACTATTACACTGTTGGTGGAGCTGTGAACTCATGCAACCCTTCTGGAGAGCTATTTGGAACTATGCCCAAAAGGGCAACAAAATTTGACCCAGCAATACCACTACTGGGTCTATACCCTGAAGAGATGAGGAAAAAGGGTAAAAACATTACTTGTACAAAAATATTTACAGCAGCCCTGTTTGTGGTGGCAAAGAATTGGAAATCCAGTAAATGTCCTTCAATTGGGGAATGGCTTAGTAAACTGTGGTATATGTATGTCATGGAACACTATTGTTTTATTAGAAACCAGGAGGGACAGGATTTCAGGGAAACCTGGAGGGATTTGCATGAACTGATGCTGAGTGAGATGAGCAGAACCAGAAAAATGCTGTACACCCTAACAGCAACATGGGAGTGATGTTCAACCTTGAAGGACTTGCTCATTCCATCAGTGCAACAATCCGGAACAATTTTGGGCTGTCTGCAAAGGAGAATACCATCTGTATCCAGATAAGGAGCTGTGGAGTTTGAACAAAGTGCAAGGACTATTCCCTTTAATTTAGAAAAAAAAAAGATAGCTTATTGTCTGATCTTGTACCTCTTAGATTTCTCTTCTCTTTAAGGATATGATTTCTCTCTCATCACACCCAATTTGTATCAAGGTACAACATGGAAACAAAGTAAAGACTGACAGAGTGCTTTCTGTGGGGGGGGGAAAGCAAGATTGGGGGAAATTGTAAAACTCAAATAATATCTTTAATAAAAATAAATTTAAATTAAAAAACAACAAAAAAAGAATAAAAAAACAAAACAAAACAAAAAAAAGACTATTGTCTTAGGTTAGGTTCATGAGATGCTTGCTTCTCCAAACCTTTTCCTCCATATCTGGATATTCTAGCACATCCCATTTTGGGCAAACATGAAGTTTCTTTCTTCTTCATTAATTTCTATTCCCTACTGTATTCCTTTATTTCACCCTTGAAAAAAAGTGGAATTCTGAAGGGGTCCTTGATTCTTTTCGCCTACCAGCTTGTAAGCATTTCAGCATTATTTAGCAGCTTCCAACTAATCCAGATTATTCGCCTTTCTAGGTTTCTCCTGTACTTACATTTCAGAGATTTTGTCCAACTCTCCTCTTTTCATAAGGAATGTTTAAAAGTCTTCTACTTCATTAACGAACCATTTTCTCCCATATTCAGTTTTACTACATTACATTTTTTGAGTTCTATTTTCTGCCTTTTGATATATTGCATTCCAAGATTTTCTCTCATTTAAAGGAGTTCCAAAAAATAATTTGGGGAAATATTAAAAACAATTCTAATATAGTTTCTACAAATCTTTAATAAGTAAACAACTATCAATACTAAAATTACAAAGTCTTTTTCTTTCCAGAATTTCTTAGGGTGTTTCTTTATGCTACATTCAGTATGGGGGGATATCCATTAAAAACAACTGTTTAAAAGACTTACACATAAGAAAATTAAATCTAGTTTTTTTAGGTGAATTCCTTTAATTTTTCTTTTAAGTCAAAGGATTGAGTTCTTGTCATTGAAAAAAATGTCACTAAGAAAAGACAAGTGAAATACCCTCTCCCCTTTGATTCTATATTTTTTTTAAAAAAGAGAAAACATCTAAATAACACAAGATTCAGAATTTTGGGGTAATCACTGTGCTACTATTTAACTTTTTGCCTAGCTGCCTATATACACTGATATGGAAAAAGCTTCTGCTGTCCTGGACAGTCTAAATTTAAAGCTAGAAGAATCACAACTGCCACTTTTAACAGACAGTTTGCTGCCCAGAGGAGGAAGGTAGGAAAAATGTGTAGCTAGCTTATAAATCTGCAGGTAATTGGAAAAATAAAATATCAGAATCTTTAAAAGAATTGGATATGCAAAAAGCTCCCATCAGGTTAATGATAAGAGCTTATTCAGAAAAGAAGGCTTGGTCCTGACTGCCTAAGCTGCTTCATGGTCTTGGTTAGTTCTGATCATTGCTCCTTGGTATCTGGGCTTTTACATTCCGGCTTTAATTTTTTTCTTTGACTTGGCAGCACTGGATTTTGGCTATGACATTTCATGGCTCTTTTCAACGTGGGATTCAATCAAGGGTTAGTTCTGTCGTCTCCTATGTTCTGGACAGCTAGGGCCTAGAGATGACACTGGTCTCAGGCCTTTTGCAGGGACCCCCTACATGTACTTCAGGTTACTGAACTGACCCTGTCTACCTATGTCCCTCTGAGTGCTCCAAGGTAGGCACTTTCCTCTATCTCCTTGGTTAGGGGACTATGTGTGTTGCCTTTTCTCCCCTAAAACTCCTGCAACAGGTAAGTGTTAGTTCCTCCAATTACTGAATTCTGTCTTATCACTACCTTGTCTTCCCTCTTCACATACCTGTGAGATGAAGGTCAGGATCAATTCCGCTGGCACATCTAAGCTTGGAAAACCCCATAAGAATGAATGCTGTGCATTCTAAGCACTTCAGTCTTCTGGCCATTTGCCATGACTAATACTGGCTTCTGCTTCTCCTGTGGTGCTCCTTCTCTGAGAGCCTGAGGTCTTCTGACTACCGTCTTGGTGTTATCCTGAACTAGCTAGAAGACCTCACTGCAGTTTCTTTGCTGTTATCGGTGCCCACCCATTACCCTTTCAAATTTGAATGGGGAAAGCTGGGCTCCCTGTACCCTTCATGTTGCCAACTTAATTTGTAGACTTCTCAGTGCTCAACTGTCACTTTGTTACTTCAATATGTTGCTGTCTCATTTTTGGAGTTTGTTTTTTTATCTAGATTTGACCCTTCAGTCAAAACTTTTCAATTTATTTGAATAAATGAAATCTTTGATTTTGGCATTCTCAAAGGTCTTGGGTCACCAGATGAGAACTTTGTAAAATCGTGTGTCCCTTATCTTCTTTAAATGTATATTACCAGTTAAAAATTCCTGTTTTCCAGCTTATTTCTTCCCTACAAGCAGCATAATGTACTGGATAAAATCCTGAACTTAGACTCAGAAAGACAAGTAGACTCAAATTGTACATTAGGAATTTAAAAACTGGATAATCCTGTGATTATGTCATGTAAACTGTCAGTTTCTTTTTCAAGAGCACTTACCTCATAAGGTTCTTTTGAAGATCAAGTGACAAAAAATATATGATACCTTGTAAACTTTCAAGTAACATGTAAAAATATCAGTTGCTATTACTATTTTTTTGGACCAGACATAGGATTTCATTGGTATAAGAAAAGAGATCAGCACCTACTCTGCCACTAATAGTTCTAACAAGTTTCAAGAAACAAGGAGGGGTGGGGGCAGCTAGGAATAATTACCTAGCTGTGTGGCCTTGGGCAAGCCACTTAACCCCCATTGCCTTGCAAAAAAACAAACCAAAAAAGAAACAATGAGGGGTTAAGTGACTTGCCTAAGGTCACCCAGTCACCATAGAGAGGCAGGATTTGAACCCAGATCTCCCTGACTCTAAGACTAGCTCTCTGTCTATAATACTAGCTTCAATAATAATCACTCCTAAAATTTTTACACAAAGTCCTGTCCCATAGACCATTTAAGACAAGCTGGATGACTTAAAGAACTGTCACCCCAGGAAGCCCTATCACTTGCCTTTTTCCAGGCTGTTGGACTTCTTTACTCATGGGAATCAGCAACTTCATTCCTTCTGATGAGTTGTAAGACCACCAGGTTTTACCATCTACACTATAAGATTGCACCCTAAGTTCCCTAGGCATTACCACTTACCCAGTCTCTCTTTTGCCATCTAAACTATCTATGTAATCTAAGGTCCTTTCACTGTCCTTTCTTTGTGGTTCTGTTTCCAACAATTACAGCATGAGCTCCTTGTGAGTAAGAACTGCCTCTGTTCTATTTATATCTCCAGCAGTAAAACACTTAATAAATGTTTTTTCATTGTCAGTCTCACTGCTTTTAAGTGACACTTTCATTCCAAGGCTATCCTTATCAAAAATGTTCTTCCTAGCTGGAGTTTTATCTGATAAATGGTATATACAGAACATATCTTTAATGTTTTTTTTTTGAAGAAAGGAATGAAATTACTCTGAAATTTTGGGGGGTTTGCTTGGTTTTTTAAAAGATTTTTTTGCTTACTACACTGACTCTTTTGCATCATGCTTTGTAAACCCAAAGGTATCATTCCAATTATTGACCTCAACAAAACCAAATTTAGAAAAAGATATTCTGGGTTGCTTTTTCCCAGTACTGCAGGATATATGAAAAGAATAACTATAATCTTCTAAGTTTCTCTTTAAAATCTCTAAATTTTTAATTATTTCCATATTAATCTTATTAAGTGTACTTCCTTTCATTTGAAAGGTAAAGGACTATACAAAGAGCAGAAAGTTGTCTACACTATCCAGTAGTCACTGCTCAATGCAACAAATGAGTTAAGAGGATGGCACAAGTGGATGTATACGGTGATCACTCTGATACAAAGAGTATCACAGAAATTCATCTTATGATCAAAACAGTAAAACTATCTTAGTTGAATAAATCATTTTAAATGAAATAATTGCATCTAGCCAAATCTTAAGTGAAATGTATTTCAAAGTACTAGTTAAGGTCTTTTAAAGTCACATGTTGATTAAAAACCATTCATGAAGTATCAGCTATAATCCCTGCTTCTTGGGAGGCTGAGGCTGATGGATCCTTTGAGCAGAAGCAGTAGGGTTAAACCCAATCAAGTATCTGTCTCCATGAGGTCTGCACCTATATAGGATTCCCCCAGGGAACCCTGAGGCCAGCAAGTTGTCCAAGAAAGGGTTGAAGTGGCCTGAGGCAGAAGGCAATACATCCAAGATTCTGTTTTAATCAGTGAGATTGGCTCATGAGCCTTGGCAAAATAAAAAGACCAAGTCAGAAAAACTAAAGGAAAACTACTAATCAATGAAGAGTTTCTGTTGAGGATAGGTCACTTATAATGACAATGTAAAATGCAAAGTTTATTACTTGCTACCTAAATGCAATGTCACTTAGCAAATAGTCAATGAAAAAGGCCACAGTCCTCTAAAGGCTGACAAAATAGCACAGAGTTCAAGAGAGCATTCATCTAATTTTAAAAATGAAATTAGGCTTTTGTAAAAGTAGCAGCTATGTGTTCAATTCACCTGCTCTTTGAGAGCCAGGACTATTTCCTTTTTGTCTTTATAGCCACAGCACTTGACACAAAACTGGCATGTAGCACGCCCTCCCTTAATTCTTGTCTATTATCTGCTTAACCTTCATCTATGGAATTTTTTTCTGCAAAATTTCACTATAATCTATGCCTATGACAGCAATTAAAATGGGATTTTTGAAATACACAGTATTTTTACAGCATATTTATCTTCTTTAATTATGTTTTACTAAGCTAATGTGAAGATCAGTATATATTCTTCAGCACATACCAATTATCTAACAAGGGAAATAATTCAATAGAAAATCAAACTTACCTAAGACTTTTAGATTTTACAAGGCAATGGGGTTAAGTGGCTTGCTCAAGGCCACACGACTAGGTAATTATTAAGTGTCTGAGGCCAGATTTGAACTCAGGTACTTCTGATTCCAAGGCCAGTGCTCTATCCACTGCGCCACCTAGTCGCCCCTACCTAGGACTTTTAGAACCACTACAGTACATCCATACGCATATACCCAGAAGCTTACTATATAATGTATGCTGTATTTAATATCCATAGTGCTGACTGGTCATTAATTTTAGATGAATTTCACAGCAAGTTTTCAGTAATTACCAGCAGCTTGCATTACTAGCTCATGAGATCCCTGTAGCAATTAAAAGATCCAGTTACTTAAGCAAAGCCTCTCAGATCACATGTCTCCTATAGAGCCATGCCGATGCAGCCAACCTGCCAGAAAAGGTTCTTCAGTGAAGTCCAGGGAGTTTTCCACTTCAGTTGTCCTCTGAGCTTCACAATGCTTACTACGCAGCACATATAAAATGAAAAATGCCCTCAGTCTGAACCTTTCCAAAAAATCATACAAAGTTGAGAAGCAAAAGCCCCTAGACCATACAATTTTTATTTTTAAATAATTTAAGATCTTTAAATAATAACAATCAATTAAGTTGTTATAAATATTTGTTCATTAGAGTTGGTTTTCTAAAATTGTAAATAGTTATCAGTATTACTTCTTACCTAGATCTACTTCAAGGGGAAGGGATAAGAGATAGTAATAATTCTAATAGTAGTCAAGAACTGGAAAAGAAAATAGGTGACAATCAACTGAGAGATAGCTAAGCAAACTTTGGTATGTAAATATAATGGGATGTTACTGTAAGAAATAATGAAAAAGGATTACCACAAGAGAAAGCATAGGAAATCTTTCATTAATTAATGCAAAGTGAAGAAAGCAGAACCAGGAAAGAAATGTATACAATGATTATAAAAAATGTAAAGAACAACAACAAAAAATTGAAATTGAATGTTGTGAAATTATTAATGCCTAAACTTGGACCCAGAGAAGAGGGATGACATCCCTCCTTTCTTTGCAGATGTGGTTAGCTGTCCTGAACTGTTTTTCTTTTCTCTTCTGTTATAAGGGATGGTGCTGTGGGAGAGGAATAAAGCTGGAGTAAAATAAAAAATAAAAATAATAATAAAAATAAAAAAATAAAATAAAAAACATCTCAAAAATTTAAGAAAAATCTAATACATAAGACCATTTGCTCCCTTCCAAATTATATGTATCTTGGCATCTCTTTTTGACTGTAGACTAGAGTCAGAATTGTAATTAGAAAATTTTATGCCTGGGAAAATTCAATTGAGCAAAGATTAGAGGACAGGGCATGCAGCAATACCAAGGGCAATCCAAACATGTACAGTGGACCAGCATATACAGCCTTCAGTCCTGAAAGAAGGAAGAGGGGTCCCAAGTGAAGGGCATCACTATAGGATCACTAAACCAGTAAAGAGATGGGCTTGAGGAAGATAAGAGGGCGGCATAAGAAGAAAGGGCAAGCTCTACCCTTAACCCTTCAAAGAAATATGCATCCCCAGAGCCCTGAGCTAACTATACCTTAGAGAAGGACATATATGCATATATGATATGTTTCCTTGCATATATATGCATATATATATGATGTTTCCTTGTTAATGCTTCCTACCTAAACTATGACATGCAATTTGATGGGGAATTCCTAAGAATTAGTCCCTGAGTACTTACACACTGGACCCCAAACTAAACAGGAAGTAGAAAGTGGAATGGACTATATTTGGGAACCCATTGTTATTCCATGATTTCTGATGCTATAAAAATTCATCTTTTTAACAGCACTATTCTACCTATGATGCTAAACAGATTCTAATCATGGAACATTTCTATCTTTATATAATAAGTCCTCAAAATTTTAACTATGCTTTAAATTTTATAAAGCATTTTCCTCGCAACTTCTGACTGGTGAGGTTAATATAGTTCAAAAATTAATATTTACATTTTATGGGAAAGAAACAGACACTCCCAAATCTAAAGTAATTTGCTCAGGATCACACAACTAATAAATACTGGAGTTATTTCTTGACTAGTGTTCTTTCCATTATATAATAAAACCAGTTTTCCAAAGGGCAAAGAAAAGGGCAACCTAAGTAAGTAGGTAACCCTAAAGTGAATTATGAGCAAAGACTTACTCAGGAAATAGGAAATCAAGCTATTCTCAAGAACATGTAGAGTCAGAAAAGGAGATGGGCCAGTCATATAGTGATGGATATTAAGTGATGGAAGATGGGATATATGTACAGTTGTCCACAAAGCATCAGAACCAGAGGAAGACCTCCACAACAAGGACTAGATTCCTCATAAAGGACTTCAGAAAGTGTGTACAACAGTGATCCAGGGTGAAAAAGAAGGGATAGGAGTTCAATCTACACCGATGAAAGGAGTGACCCTATCAGTAGTGTGCAAATGGTCACACAACTGAGTGTCAAAAACAGGGTTTGAAACTAAATTTTCTTGACTCTAAGTTCTTCAATCTATTCACCAGGACTTTGCTTCAAAAATATAAATTCCTACAAAGTAAATGGATCACTGAAACTACAATCCCAGCAATCCAACTTCCAATTCCTAGGAAAGCAGAGATGTAAATGATCAACAGCACAATAAACACACAAACTATGGGGATGAGGAATAGAGAGTTATAAACGAAGAGAAAGCAAAAGGAAAACAAATAAACTAGAAGACAATAGGTTCAAAGTTGATGCCTAGGAAGAGATCTTTTCATGTGGCACAGTGAGGGAAATAGATGGGGGATGGGAATTTTCACAAATAAGTACAAAATAGGGCTGAACTATATGTATGATACCTGGTACCATAAAGAGTCTTTTTCTTAGAAATAGGAAAAACAGAGAATTCACATGGGTTCATTCATCTATGTTCCCAAATAATCTAACCTGGGGTTAAACAAAGTAGAAGAGAGATAGACACACTGAGTTGGATGCATGTTATATATGCAATACTGGATAGTGTGGGTATAATTTATACTGGCTAATCCTCATACTAAAATAAAGTAATTCATGGGGCAGCTAGGTGGCACAGTGGATAAGTGCACCAGTCCTGGAGTCAGGAGTACCTGAGTGCAAATCCTACCTCAGACACTTAATAATTACCTAGCTGTGTGGCCTTGGGCAAGCCACTTAACCCCATTGCCTTGCAAAAACCTAAAAAAAATAAAATAAAACAAAGTAATTCTTGTTTATACTCTACAGAACAATTGGATGAAAATGTGAAGGCATAACTGAAGCAAAGCTATGGTCTTAAGGTTAAACCCTAACCCTCTCTGATTCTGAGCTGGCAGTAGCCACTGACTGACCAATGATAACCTTACTAAGTACTGACTTGGTTTCCTCACTCAGTCCCTCAGAGTAATGAAAAGTCACGGCACAGTTTTGGGCTATTTTATGAGATATTTTTGCAGAAGGAACACAAATGGGCAGAAGAGAATGTGAAGCCATGATCTAACAAAACACAAAACTAAATACAATGAAATCTTCAATAGATATCAATTTTCTAGAGATATCAGCAAATAACTGGAATCTTCAAAAACAAACTGTTGGGGCAGTAAATGTAAAATGATAAAAAAGAAAACAATAAAAAGAAAAAAACTATCCAATAACAAAGCATCCAAAAATAAGTGATACACTTATAAATATAGCTTTCAACCTGAACTAATCAAAGTATGAGGTGACCTAGGTTCTAAAAGACTATGTTGATAGAGTTCAACTCTGGCAGGTTCAAAAAAAGTTATGAGTCTGGTCCTGGCAACAAACAGTCTCTTTTCAAGGACAAGATTTGCTAGACACAAAGCAATTCATCACCCAAAGGCTGATCACTTGGAAATGAATTCTTTGATCATAAAAATCAGTGAAACAAAAAGATAAAATGGCTTGCAGTTCTGTGGTCGTGTGGCAAAGTGATGCTGGCAAGGTAGTGGGAAAGGATCAGACAGAGTACAAAGAATAACAAAGTTTTAGACTTTATAAATATTAACTTGACTGCTGACACTATAGATATGAGATTTTTATCTAATGATCAATGAGTGAAGGATGAATAATGAATCATACAGGTAATTATCACTACTAAACAAATTCAGAAGATAAAAGGAAATTGATGTATAACCAGAAAAAAAAGATGAAGTAAAAAACAATACACCTGCCAATGATAACCATGCCATATCAAGAGAATACAAAGGAAGTCCCAGTACATCGGACACCCCTTGTGGTGAACTTACAGAAAGACATGGACAAGAATTGCCCAGGATGGGTGGCAGCAATAAGCTGCAATCTGCATTGTTGGAGGGACTACCAACATCAACAAGATCACAGATCCAATGGAAAACTGGAGTTTTATGAAAATAAATCTTTTTTTCATATCTCCTGATCAGAAAAAGAACAGTCTAATTTAATATTTCATATTTGGAACCTACATTATTTAATACTCTGCAAGAATTATTAAACTATAAAATTTGTAAAATCTAATAAATATAAAATGTATTCCACTATACAGCCTTTTCAAAGACATTTTCTAAAAGAGATTTCTGGATGGAAAAGAATATAACTTAAAAGACTCATGATAAAGATCATGACCAGTTCAGATCTGCCCATCTGTACCAAAGAATTCATTATATAGAGTCAAACCATACCATCCTTTCTTATCCACAGGGGAAAAAGAAGTTATGGTCATTTGAATAATTAATTGAAAAATTAATTCATTTTGAAAGTAATGCTTTACAAGCCTATTATTATGCTTCAGAAATTTTTTATATAATAATCATGACAGCTGAAGTATGTGTATTTACATGCATGCACAAACACACATCAGTTTTTACCACCTTTAATCAAGAATAAACAAAGTGTGATACTTCATATCTGGAATTCTAGCTCCTAGGGAGACTGGAATTGTCAGATCTCTTAAACTCAGAAATTCTGAGCTGCAGTGAGATAAGCTTTCTGGAATAAACTAAGTCTTAATACAGTGAGTCTTCTAAGAACAGAAGTACACTAAGATGCTTGTAAGGATTCAGACCAGGATTTGGTTGGAAATAAGGCAGGTCAAAGTTTTCAAGCTGAATAGGGTGGTAATCAGCCAGTTGGATCAAGACAGGTTTAAAAAATCTTTGATATTTCAATAGGCAAATATAATTTGCTTTGTCTATTCATTCAAAGGGCAGCTGAGTGGTGCAATGGATAGAGTTCTGGGTCTGGAGTCAGGAAGATTCATCTTTGGGAGTTCAAAGCTGACCTCAAACATTTGCTGGCTCTATGACCCTGGGCAAGTCACTTAACTGTTTACCTCAGTTTCCTCATCTGTCAAATACAAAAGGAAATAGCAAACCACTCCAACATCTTTGCCAAAAAAAAAACCCAAATAGGGTTACAAAAAGTCAGATGTGACTAAACAACAACAAAATGTATTCAAAATCTAAGATGATTCTAAATATAAAAAGTAAAGGCAATTTTTTAAAAGATGAAATTCTCAAACATCTTGACCTCTGCAAAAAAAGGCATCTTAATCCTCCTTTCAGTTTCAACTTTTCCTTAATTCATCTCCCCAGCAAGAAGCAATCTCTCATTTCACTTTTCCACCTCTCCTGTGAATTCTTCATGCCCTATTTTGTATCATAGCTATTTGAGCTAAGAGGTATCAAATTCCATCTAAGGTACTTACTGGCAGTATGACACCATATGGACAAATCAACTTCAACTCTCTTACTATTTTATCACATGAACAATGAGAATTCTACTACCCATTTCATAGAATAGTTGATGAGGCTCAAATAAGATAATATGTGTATACAGTCAGTCAGTCAATTAACAAGTATTTATAAAGTTCTCACTATAAGCCAGGCATTGAGAAACAAAGGAAGTTAAAATCAGTGCTTTACAAACTTTTTTCAGTTAATAATATTGTCTTCCTATTTTAGCCCACTCAAGACTAGAGGTTCTTAATCTGTATATGTATATATAGAGAGAGGCCCAGCCTTCTAAGAATAATGACATTAAATGCATAAAATAAAATGCATAAGATTATAAAGGAAATAAATTATACTGAAATGCTTATGAAAATATTTTTAATAAACAAATTCATGGAGTCCAGGTTAAGAATCCTTGTACTAGTCTGAAAGTTCCTGAGAGAAGTTATTGCATCCTTTGTGAATATTCAACAGCATGCTTGACACTTACAATAAATGCTCCATTTATTTTCCCCCTTTTCTTATAAGTGTAACCTTTTTAGGACTTACAGTGACCTTTGGGTAAGTCATTTAATCTCCTTGAGGGTCAGTATGTTCATTTGTAAAATAAGGGTGTCAGACTTGCTTTCAAATGTTGAGGCCCCATCTATCTTGAGGTCTATAATCTTTAATCTAGGAAGACAATTAAAATTAAAGATGAGGCTTTTTCAAAAATCTCCTGAACAATAGGGTTGGTGGTCAAAAAGTAGTGATCATGATATTTTCCCTGCCCAATCTGGTTGCACTTTTTTTTAAGGTTATTGCAAGACAAATGGGGTTAAGTGGCTTGCCCAAGGCCACACAGCTAGGTAATTATTAAGTGTCTGAGGCTGGATTTGAACCCAGGTACTCCTGACTCCAGGGCCGGTGCTTTATCCACTATGCCACCTAGCTGCCCATGGTTGCACTTTTCTAAGAACTCTGAATAATGACAACAAAACCAACACATTCCAAACTGACAGGATCATGATGCAAGAAAACAAGCTATTTAAATGCAGATCAAAGCTTACTGTCTTCAAGTTTTAAAAGTTGTCATGTCATTTTTTTCCTAAGTTTTTTCTTTCATTTAGATTTGGTTTTTCTTTAATGATATGATTAATATGGACCTATGTTTAACATGGTTATACATTAGATTGCTTTCTATCGGAGGGAAGGGGGAGAAAAATACAAAACTCAAAACCTTGCCAAAAAAAAAAAAATGATTGTTAGGGGCAGCTAGGTGGTGCAGTGGGTAGAGTACCGGCCCTGGAATCAGGAGTACCTAAGTCCAAATCCAGCCTCAGACACTTAATAATTAACTAGCTGTGCGACCTTGGGCAAGTCACTTAAACCCAGTGCCTTGTTAAAAAAAAAATGATTGTTGAAAACTACCATTACATATAGTTGAAAAAAAAATTAAATACTTAAATTTTTTAAAACATCTTTAAAAAAAAGATAACCACCTACCATAAAAAATTTAGTTCTGACCTAGAGGATTTAACTTTTAGACACAGTAAGTCTCCCTTGGCTTTTAAAAATAACTAATTTGAACAAATCACAACCTCTGCTTAGGCTTCTTCTACTTGCTGCATTCATATAGGAATACTATCACCTGAGATTATTTATATTTATTTTTTTAGGTTCAGCATAGGGTATTGGCAAGAGTGTTGAACTGGGGAGTCAGAAAAGAAAGACTTAAGTTCAAATCCCAGCTCAGACACAAGCTGTGTAACTGGAAAAATCAGTTAACTCTCTATTGAGGATGATGATAATAGCAGCTGTGCCACAGAGTAGTTGTGAGGATTAACCAATCAATAATCAATTGCTAATTACTCTGCAAGCATTGTGTTAGACACCCAGGTTGCAAAGACAAAAATGAAACAGTCCCTTACCTCAAAAAAACTTAAATTCTAAATTCAGGGAAAACAAATAAGTAGCTACAAAACATTTACAAAGTAAAAAAATAAGGTTATAGAGTGATGTGAAGGGAGAAAATAGTAGCCAGCACTACTCAGTATCCCCCTTCCAAGTCAGGAAAGATATCAAAGTAGGAGAGCTTTGAAGAAAGTAAAGCATTTAACAAGGTAAAAATGGGAGAAAGTGAAGAAAGGGTGTATTCCAAGTGTGGAGCACAGCCTATGAAAGATCAAAGAGGGAGAAGATAGAAGATCAAGTGTAAAGGAAAACAAAAAATGTCAATTTGGCTAGATTTTCCAGGAATTTATTAAAGTGTAATAAATTGGAAAAGGTAGCTGGAATTAAATTATGAAGGGATTTAAATTGCCCCAGAAGCAACAGGGTGTCATGATCCTTTTATTAGAAGAAGGGAATAGCTTGGTCAAACCCATGTCTTAGATATATTTAGAATGGATAGAATGAGAAAGATAGACACTTGAAGCAGGAAGAACAATGAAAAGGCTCCTAAAGTAGGCTCTGTGAGAAGATGGATGATACAGACATAAAAACGATAAGACTCAACAGTCGATTGGAAATGGCAAGGAAAATTCAGGGGAATAAGGAGCTAAGTATGACTAAGGATACAAAAACCTGAGTAACAAAAAATGTGGTGGTGATCTTGACAGAAATAGGAATATCAGAAAAAGGCATGGAAGAGAAGCTAATAAATTTTGTTTTGGAAATGTCATTTGTCAGTAGCACTTCAAACTGAAAGAACTAATAGAGAGTTGATGATAAGGAATAGGAGTTTGAAGAGATTAGGCTAGGTAGATATAGAAATGACAATCATCTACATAGAGATAACTGAATCATGAGTGCTAAAGAGTATATAGAGAAGGAAATGTAAGACAGAGCAAAAAAAAAGCAAATATTTATAAAGCATGTAATATTTAATACATTAATCCTTAAAGAGTTTTTACACAATGAACTGAGGTCCAGAGGTGAAGTAACTTGCCCAAGATCACGTAACAATATGAATAGGTCCCCTGACTACAAATTCAGAACTCTTTTCCACTATACCACATTTACTTTCTTTTTCTAAGACTCTATTATGTCAATTATCAAAAATCATGAATTAATGCTTTCTTCCATGGTCCATTAGCCAATGTAACATATTTAGCTCAATTACATCTCAGAAGCACGAAATTAGTTTGGTTTTCAATTAAATAACAGTTTTTAAGCTCAAATAACATTCAATGAAGTATGGGACTCTAAAGACAAATAAAACAGTTCCTGTCCCAACAGGGTAGGGAATGAACATAGCATGAATATAGACTAACAACTGGGAGTGGGTGAGATAATCAGGGAAGGGTTTGTCTAGAGGTGGCCCCTGAGGTGAGTTCTGGAAAAACCTAGGGCTTTTAAAAGAATCAGGTCAGAAAAAAAGCATTCTGGGCATTAACTCAAAAAAAATGTGCATAGGGGCGGCTAGGTGGCGTAGTGGATAAAGCACCGGCCTTGGAGTCAGGAGTACCTGGGTTCAAATCCGGTCTCAGACACTTAGTAATTACCTAGCTGTGTGGCCTTGGGCAAGCCACTTAATCCCATTTGCCTTGCAAAAACCTAAAAAAAAAATGTGCATAAGTGATTTTTCCCCCAGATGTTTATAAACTATCCTTCTACTCCAGTGATCTCCACTCTCAAATCGGTTTGGGTAAGAATGTCACAGAAATCAGATCCCTCAAGAGTTTTCCTTTGTAATTTTTGACATAACAGACATAGTATGAGTCCAGTGGGAAATCAAGTAAAGATGATGTAACATTTAAATAGATTTCAATGTGTCCTTTAACTTTTTGTACTTTTTATACTTAAATGGGACCTGGGCTCATCCACATAGAAAGATTTCCCTCCATCAGTGCAACCCATCTTTAACATTCTCATCCTGAATGAGTCTCTTTAGCCATTTTCTCCTTAAACCCTCCACAGGAAAACCAACTGGGTGAACTGAGGCTCTTCCTTTATTTCTTGACACACTGTGCTCACCAATGGACTAGTCAGGTTGTTACCCCTTACTCATCTTTCTCATACATTTCTCTAGGTAATATTTCATCCTACCTGTGCTTAATTTTTCATCAGTAAATAAACTGTAGGCACCTCAAACCCAACAGGAGCCTCTCCAGTGCTATTCCAGAGAAGATAAGAGGGAATAGGATCAAGAGTCTATGTAGTGAGCTGGCCTTGGCAAGGAGAAGGCTCACTTCTGTATCAAAACCTGGGGTAAGAAGGAGGGATAAAAGATGAGAGGAAGATTAAGACAAATGGCCTTGATTTTCAGTGCAAAGAATGAAAAGAAGTCCTCAAATGAGAAGGTGTGAGAGGTTGTAAGAAGAGAGTTTGTAACAGCTGCTCTGTTGAGTAAGCTAGATAATCAATTAAAGAGAACAGAAGTATTGTCTTGCTATAGTGAAGGCCCAGATGAAATTAGAAAACATAAATGGGCAATGGTCTGCATCAGCACAGGTACATGACTTCACTTCTATTCATTAGCCCATAATTAGAAAAGCATGAGTAATCCAGGTTTGGAAAGGCATGAGGGATGATAGGACAAAGGAGTAAAGGATTAGAGACTAGAGAAGAGATAGAGGTGAGCTGGAAGAGTTCTCCAAAATTCTGGGATTAGATCATCCATTAGTAAAATAGTCTGAACACTACCCCCCCAAATTTTGTATTTGTACTAATATATTACATCTAGGGTAATAATTATGTACATTATGAAATAAAATTGAAATAAAGTTTTTTTAACTTATTAGTGGTACCTTAAAGTTTCTTTGCTCTTGAGAATAAGTAATGTAATTGAGTATGTTTTATTATTTTTTCTTAAATTGCTACAAGATAGGACTTGTGATGATAATTAACAACTAATTATTCAGTTAATTTTGTGAATGTAACTAAACAGTTAAATTTCATTTAAGTTTTTTTAATTATTGAAAGATTCAATTAAATAATAACCCATAGTGGGCAAAGAACATAATAGCTTTGCAACCAGAAGTCACATGCAAAAGTGAACAATTGAATTCAGCAGAAAATTTCCAATCTAAGTCTGATCCTCTTTCATTATATAGTTCTACTTAATAAATATTTTCTCTTAATTCCCTATTCACATTTGGATATTAGTTATCTTTTTATGAGTGAGGAACTATCAAAAAGTCAAGTTGGTTAAAGAGTAGCAGGCAAGTAGGAGAGTAATATAGTAAGCCTGGAAAGGTTGACAGAGGACAAATTGTAATAGGCTATAAATGGCAAACAGGAATTTGTATATTATCCTAGAGTGAACAGTGACCCACTGATGTTTACTGAGAAGGAAGGTCAGAGTTGCTCTCTGGGGAAATCACTTTGGCAGGTGTGTAAGGGATGGACTAAGGCAGAAAGAGCCAGCAAGCAAAGATGAGGACCTGAACTGTGTACAATAGAAAGAAATTTGCAAACTGCTTGGATAAGTAGGTGAGGAGTGCAAATGAAAAATTGGAATATGACACCAAGGATGTGAACCTGAGAACTAAAAGGATGATTGATGGTGCCCAGTGTTCAGAAGAGGGGGAGTGGGTCTAATGCAATGGAATCTGCTATCTATCCATGCTGGCAACCTAACCAGGTCCCATTTAAGTATAAAAAGTTTGTCTCACCCAAAATGAAGGGAGGATTTCTAATCACTGTACCCCAAAGCAGAAAGCCTGCCCTTATAGGAACAGTGAATGCTGCAGCCAGGCAGGACATAAGTCCTGGAGAGCAAAGAGATGAGAGGGAGGATCCAAGGAACCCAATGGGACTGTGCAGCTGTTGCTTAAAAGTGACCAGGTTGTAGTTCTGTCTTATGATGGTGCTTACCCTTTTTTCAATGCCTGGCTCAGAGTGAGTGCTTCTGAGTATAACATCTCCATTTGGATACAATTGAAATATCTAAACTAATTGAATTTTGAGACTCATTCTCAAATTCCAAATCACCACCACTCCCCAAACTTCATGACAAGATCAACGGCAATTTTCTAGTCCTAAGGCCAATTTAGTCCAACTATTTAGGAATTCTTAAAAACTGGGGGCCTATAAACTTTTTTTTAAAAATATAGGACAAGTTTATTTCAATGCTGTTTTCACTACCCCACACTGACTCATTTAAAGCTCTTTCTTATAATAAATAAAATCTGCTTCCCTACAGCTCTTACTGTGAAGCTAGGTGGCAAAGTGGATAGAGTTGTGGGTCTGGAGTCAGGAAGATCCACCTTCAGTAGTTCATATTCAGCCTCAAACACTTACTAGGCTAAGTGAACCTGGGCAAGTCACTCAATCCTGATTACCTCAGTTTCCTCTTCTATAAAATGAACTGGAGAAGGAAACAGCAAACCCTTCTAGTATCTTTGCCAGAAACCCCCAATAGGATCACAAAGAATAAATGAGTAAATACAAAATAGTTCTTCTACCATTGGTTCTAGATCAGCAGATCTAAATTGGTATGGTAATCTCAGGAAGGAAAGGAAATATTCTGTGTAGTCAACCGAAAGGGTTTGCTTTGGGGATCAACATTTTACTGGATCATTAGAAATAGTAAAAATCCTCCTTAGGTTCCCTCAAAGCTGTAAGGAACTGTCAGACTCTTTTCTCTTTCCTAGTGCACTTGGAAACTTCCAAAAAAACTGCTCCTTTGTTTACTTTCCTGAAGAACTGCATAAAATGAACCTCCCACCCTTCACAGCAAAGTGACTAAAGGTGCAAAATAAGACATACACTTGTCAGACACAGTCAAAGCATTAGTCAATCTGGCTTAAGTGTACTTTTTCTCTCTTTAACCTTGTTAATTAGGGGATGGAGAGAAATATATTCTGAAACAATTCAGTGTAAAATAAAGAGATGCAAATGAAAATAAGAAAACTTTTTTTAAAATACAAAGTGAAAAAATTATAGCCTCACCCATCTCTATTATTATATAATCATTATTTCAATATTTTGCTTCCAAATAGTTGTGGTTTAGTGTCTAACTTAAATTCTTCTGTTTAACACTCAAGCCTCTCAACTTCCATTTCATTTCCCACTCCCCTTCTATTCTAGTCAAGCTATTACAATTATTCCTTCCACAATGAGGGGGTAAAGTGGAAATTCATATACAATTTTTTTGGCTCTCCCTTTGTAGAAGGAGAAATTTTTTTTTCTTTTTCTGTTTATGGGTTGTTTACAGTATTAAAAAATAAAATATGTTGACATCATACAATACCATACACATATTTTATGCATTTGAGTTTCTAAATTTTTTCTGTGTAGTGTGCTAATCTTCCCCTGTAATCTGTGGCTTCCACAAAACTAACCCAAAATTCCTATGTAATTTCTTATGCTATCCAGAGATATATCAAAACCATGATGGGGGATAGTGCAGATGTGGAAGAGATAACTAAATGGATTATCTCAATAGATGCTGAAAAAGCCTTTGATAAAATACATCCATTCCTATTAGAAGTTTAGGAATAAATGGAGTTTTCTGGGGGCAGCTAGGTGGAGCAGTGGATAGAGCACCAGCCCTGGAGTCAGGAGGACCTGAGTTCAAATTGGACCTCACACTTAGTAACTGCCTAGCTGTGTGACCTTGGGCAAGTCACTTAATTCCATTGCCTTAAATAAATAAATGAATGAATGAATAAAATGAATAGAGTTTTCCTTAAAATAATAAATAGTTTCTAAAACCATCAACAAATATTATATGTAATGGAAATAAACTCAGAATATTTACAATAAAATCAGGGGTAAAACAAGGACGCCCATCATCACCATTACTATTCAATATATTATTAGAAATCCTAGCTGTAGTAATGAGAGAAGAAAAAGAAATTGAAGGAATCAGAATTGGCAATGAGGAAGCAAAACTTTCACTTTTTTTGCAGATATGATGGTATACTTTAAGAATCAGAATAAATCATCTTAAAAACTATTTGAAACAATAAATTCAACAAAGTAGCAGGATATAAAAATAAAACCACATAAATCATCAGCATTTCTTTATGTGAACAACAAAGCCCAAATGCAAGAGAAAGAAAGAGAAATCCCATTTAAAATAACTATAGACAACATTAAACACTTGGGAATCTACCTCCCAAGACAACCCAGAAACTGTATGAACACAATTATAAAGCACTTCTCACCCAAATGTAGTCAGATCTAAATAATTGGAATAATGTCAAATGCTCATGTTTAGATTGAGTTAATATAATAAAAAATGACAATTCCAACCAAATTAAATTACTTATTCAGTGCCATACCAAACTACCAAATAACTACTTTACCGAGCTAGAAAAAAATAGTAACAAAATTCATCTGGAGCAATAAAAGGGCAAGAATAGCAAGGAAACTAATGAAAAAAAAATGTAAAAGAAGGTAGCCTAGCTCTACCAGATCTAAAACTATACTATAAAGCAGCAGTCATCAAAACTGCCTGGTACCGGTTAAAAAAATACAGTAATGGATCAATGAACAAGGTTAGGTTCAAAAGAAGTCGCAGTACATGACTACTGCAATCTACTATTTGACAAACCCAAAGACATCAGTTTCTAGGATAAGAACTCACTATTTGCCAAAAATTGTTGGGAAAACTGGGAAAAAGTATGGCAAAAACTAGGCATAGATCCACAACTCACACCCTATACCAAAATAAGGTCAAAATAGGTACAGGATTTAGTCATTAAATAAATTAATAGACCAAGAAATACTCTTTATCTATCAGATCTATGTAAAGGGAATACATTTATGACCAAACAAGCATTAGAACACATTATAAACTGCAAAATTAATGATTTTGACTCTTGTGGAAGGATTGGGACATTGATATATTGCTGGTGGAGTTGTGAACAGATCCAACCTTTCTGGAGAGCAATATGGAACTATGCCCAAAGAGCAATAAAACTGTTCATAATAAAACTGTTGACCCTGCAATTCCAATTCTAGGTCTATATCCAGAAGAAATTATAAAAAGAAGGAAAAAGTCCTACATTTCCAAATATTCACAGCAGCTCTTTTTGTAATAGCAAAGAAACAGAAAATGAGGGGATGCCCATCAATTGGGGAATGGCTAAAGAAGTGATGGTACATGAATACTATGGAATGCTATTGTTCTATAAGAAATCATAAATGGTTAGTCCCCAGAGAAGCATGAATGACTTATAGGACCTGATGCTGAGCAAAGGGAGCAAAAGCAAGAGAACCATGTACACATCAATAACAACACTGTGAGATGAACAACCTTGATGGAAGCAGCTTCTCTCAGAAATTCAGAGAGCTAGGACAACTGTATTAGACCAGCTATGGACTATGTTATCCTCATCCAGAGGAAGAAAAACAAAACACACACAAAAAAATACCACTTCAGAATCTAATGAATACTTTGTAAAAATTATCTCTAACGGATCTATTTCCCTTAATCCTAATTGCTCATACCGAAAATAACTAATCTGTAAACATGTTGATCAAAATATGTACATACAGTGCTAAACTGACTATTTGTCCCTGAGGGGAGAGGATGGGGGAGGGTGGAAGGAAATTTGTAATTTAAAAATATACACGAGCATATAAATGAAAATAAAATAATTTTTTAATTTAAAAAAAGTGACAACTATATGTACAATCTATTTGCTTCTACCTCCCTGACTGCACATTCATTCTCTCCTCCAGGAATGCCATTCTCTATGAATTCATAGGTCTTAGGACTCTGAAAATCCCATTCAATTTACGAGCTCCAAGATCTCTCTGGTTATTCCCTCCTCTACTTCAACTGACTTTCCTTTCCTCTTTTCTAAGAAGTTCTGTTTCTCCTGTGCCTGCGTTACATCTCATTTGTAGTCTAAGTACATTTTCTTAATTGGTGTTTGTTAAATTATAGGCAGAGGTAAAGTAACATGGTGGAGAAAGTGAAGCCTGGATCACTAACTGTTCACATCGCACCTGATACAAGCTATATGGCACCGGAAAAGTCTCTTAACTTCTGAGTATTCAGATGAGATAATATACAAATGTCAATTGCTATTGACACTGAGGAAAGTGCAGGGATGTGTCCTAAACTCCACAAGGGCAACACTCTATGATACAGAGTGACTGAACAGATTAGAATAAAAGCATAGTGACTTTCTAGAGTAAAAATCACTTTGCATAAGTACTATATATGACAACTGTTTAACAAGGATTATAAAAAAGTCAGATGCAAGGTCATAACTCCCAACACCAGTGCTGTAATAATCCAGGATACTTTCCATCCAAGTGCTCATCCCTTCAACAGCTCTATGTGAGATTTCACTGTCTGGCAATTAAATTTTAAATACTGATAAATCCACCAACAGGATTCTAAGTGAAAAATCAAGAAAGTATAACCATAATACTGTCCAGGCTTAGACATCTTCAAAAAACATTGTATAAAATCAGTTTTAACTACAATATCTGAGTTCATAAAATCTTCCCCTAGCTTGTCTATGAATCACCAAAGGTCTGAATTAAATCATTTATCCTACCAGATAATTTCTTCCCTGTAAAGCAGGGTTATTCCTCTGTGAAAGTCTCTCAACATTTCCCACCAGCTATTAAATGCTAAGAGCACATATCATAGAAATAGGAACTTGCTCTAAGAGTTCAATTCAGCAAGTGCTAAATGCAAGGAGGCACTCACTAATGTCAGACACCAGGGACAAAAAACAGTCTATTCCCTAAGGATCTTAATATCTCAGTGGAGACTTACTTGCATTCTTCTCCCAGTCTGGAAATAGACTCAAATTTTGTCTCTATGACGAAGCAAGACTTAAGGCCGACTGGGAAAGCCCAGAAATTTAAGGTCAGTATGAGTTAGCCATGAGATATGGTAGTCACAGCAGCTAATCTGATCTTGGCTAAAAGTATAAACAGCAGAGTATAAAAAACAAATGAAGTGATAGACAGATCTGCTGTGTACACTGGCCTTGGTCTGATATCAGCTGGAGCATCATGTCCTACCACAGACTCATAGATGGAAAGTGCCAAGGTTTCTTCCAGCTTATCTCATCTAAACTCCCTTTTAAGTAATATAGTATAGCAATCTAATATGATTATACATGTATAACCTATCAGATTGCTTGCTATTTGGGGGAGGGGGAAGGGAAGGAGGGAGAAAAAACTGAAATGCAAAAATGGATGTTGAAAAAAATCTTTATATATAACAAATTTAATAAAATACTATTATTAATAAAAAATTTATAAAAGAATTCTGTAGTGAGAGGACTCAAAATCATGTCGGCAAAGTTAGATAAGGAATTAGTAAGTGTTTAATCTGAAGAACAGATTTAGGAGCAGCATGAAAGGTTTGTCATGTGGAAAAAAGTTTTCCACTTGTATTGCTATAGCCTCAAGAAAACAGAATTGTGAACAATGAATGGAAGTTATAGTGAGGCAGATTTTTGTTAGAAACACTTATTAAACAAAGCTGTCATGAGAGGTAATAGGTTCTCCATCTGAAAATCTTCAGAATTATATGGATACTTGAGAGGGTAGAAATTCTTCCTCAGGTATAATTCAAAGGTATAACTGGGAAACAGTTGACAAAATAAATAAAAATACACAAAACATCTAGTTAATGTATGGTTTTTCTCAGTCAGTAAGTGGCCCCAGGGAGATGTATGTACAATTTAGCAGTACTGTTTCTATTTGAGTCTGAAATCATTGGTCTAATTGATTGATGTCCCTTCAAAAAAATGAAATTCCATAAAATCTAAGTCATATAGTAGCTGTGTAGTATAGTGGATGGAATCTGACTCGGGACAAGAAAGACCTGGGTTCAAGTGTCACCTCTGTCATACTGTCTCTGTGCTCCTCAACAACTCAACCCCTGCCTGCCTCAGGTTCCTCATCTATAAAATGGGGCTAATAATAAAAACTATCTCTCAGGGTTCATGTGAAGATCAAAATGAGATAATATTTGCAAGGCCCCTGCATATAGTATCATTGAAATGCTAACTTGTTATTAGCAATAATACAATCCTAGCAGGCAAAATTGGTTTTGAATGATTTTTTCTGGCGTGTCTGATAGACAGCCTTTGAGGATAATAATGAGGAAGGTGTCTCAAAGGGAAGATTCTGATCTTCTACCCTCTTAAAGTCAACTAAACAAATTACAATCAATATATTAACATCTGCATTTTTTCAGGTGCTGAATTTACTTTCATAATTACTTTATACATGGAATGGCTAAAAATCTTTGATTGAAAAAGGGAAACATCACTGATCCCATGTCAAGTTACTACTCTTATTACAATCTTCACTGTAATAATAAAGTTATTACTTTGAGCTCAAAGACTTAAAAATGTTCCACTTCAAAATGTGCAAATAAACTTTAGGAATACTGCCTCAGGGGAAGCTAAGTGGCACAGTGAATAGAGCACTAGCCCTGGAGTCAGGAGGACCTGAGTTCAAATCCAGCCTCAGACACTTAATAATTACCTGTGTAACCTTGGGCAAGTCATTTAACCCCACTGTGTTAAATAATTATAAAAAAAAAAAAAGAAATATTGCTTCAGAAAGGATTTTTTTAAAGGTTTTTTCAAGGCAAATGGGGTTAAGTGGCTTGCCCAAGGCCACAAATCTAGGTAATTATTAAGTGTCTGAGACTGGATTTGAACCCAGGTCTTCCTGACTCCAAGGCTGGTGCTTTATCCACTGTGCCACCTAGCCACCCAAGAAAGGATTTCTAATAAAAGACCCATTCCACATGGTAAGTGATATTAGAACTCAGTTCAATATGGTTCTTGGTTAAGATTCTGAGATTATTTGCAAGAGCACTTCAAGGTGTGAGTTTTAATCTAAAATTCTACACAGTCTTAAATTTTAGGGGCAGCTGAGTGGTGTAGTGCACAGAGCACTGGCCCTGGAGTCAAGAGGACATGAGTTCAAATATGGACTCAGATACTTAATAATTACCTGACTATGTGAACTTGGGCAAGTCACTTAACCCCATTGTCTTTGCAAAAAAACCTTAAAAGATAATTCTCAACTATTACAATAACTCACATAGAGAACTTCTCTAGACAGTACTCATACCTAAGAAATTCTCAGTAGAATGCTGTTCCATCCAGAACGAGTGTCTCTAATTTCCCTGAGCAAATGTAAGAACAACTTAGTTTCTATAGTTGTGGAGCCGAGATCACTATGGAGATGATAATGGAGATTAAAAATTTGGTAAGTGGAGTTTTCCTCCCATTAAGGGCTAAAATTTATCAGTAGAATTCTACAGATGATATGGAGTGATAAAGACTTGGCATGGGGCAGCTAGGTGGCACAGTGGATAAAGCACCAGCCTTGGAGTCAGGAAGACCTGGGTTCAAATCCAGTCTCAGACACTTAATAATTACCTAGCTGTGTGGCCTTGGGCAAGCCACTTAACCCCATTTGCCTTGCCAAAAACCTAAAAAAAAAAAAAAAAAAAGACTTGGCCTATTTTCTTTTCTCCAAATTCAAATGTTCCCTCTCCTACTACGTAGCACAGTGGACTGATCACTAGCCCAGGAAAACATGAATTCAAATCTGGTCTCAGGAACTTATTAGCTGTTTGACACTAGACTAGTCACTTAATTGTTGTCTGTCTCAGTTTACTCATCTTTAAAATGATAATAAACATTCTTTCCACCAGGATTATTGTGAGGATTAAATAATTATAAAGCAATTATTAGTACAGTGTCTGGTACTTAGTAGGTATTATTTCAATGTTAAGTATTATTATTATTATTATTATTGTAAACTGCTACTCATTTGCACAGGCAGTCCCCCAAGCTAGGAATGTACCCTTTCCATACCTCCACCATCTCTTGGAATCCCTGGCTTACTTCAACAAAAGTACACTCAAGTGCCAGCTACTCCACAAAACCTTCCCTGATCCAGGCCTCTCCAAATGTTTCTGCTGCCTCAATTAATTTTGTAAAGTCTCACTCTCTACATTTGAGGGCTTCACATTAAAGATGCTAGCTATTTTCAGGTTAAATATCAATAAGATATGGGAAGTTTTGGAGAGTTGTGATTTGCTGTGGGGAAAACTGCAGATAAACACACAAAAAACTAAAGAAAATGAAGTCATTAATGTATAAAAACTGTACATTAATAGTTTATCATTTACTATCAGCTATGTACAAAATTTTATTATAAACAATTATATCTTGCTAAAAGTTTCAGTGCACTAAAGAACTATGAGTTCTTTGGGAATGCCTCTTCCTCTTTGTGTCTCTACCATCCAGATTCAGTCACGTGATTTTCCCCCATGGGGTTCATTGTATCTTGCACTTTTTGTAGAAGGAAATCCATGAAGCAGTTGCAGCAACTTCATCAGCTGCTACTAAGTCTTTGCATGGTATATGAGATACTAATCTCTTTCATGTAGAAACAACAACATTTTAGGTACAGTGCTGTTTTTTAAGTTAAAAAATATGATCACAATTATTAAAAAATAAGGTTTGAGGTGGGACCCAAAGATATTTATGGTTTTTCACATTCACAGGGGCCCTACATCCCTAAACCCCAAGAATGTTGAGGGACCACTGTATATATTTAGATACATATACATATCTTGCAGAACCTAAGTCACTTGAGTACGTCTGAATCCTCTGCCTCACACAGTTGCCTTTGCACATGATTGGGTCTGGACTTGCAATTTCATTAATATGGTAACTATCAACAATTGTTCCATATATTGTAGTCACAGAATTGTATGAGACACTGAGAAGTTGAGCCAAATAACACAGGATCATGAAGTCAATTTGGGTCAGAGGCAGAATCTGCCCATCTCCAAGGTCTCCAACCCCTTTCTAATACTGCCTGGCACATAGAAGGTAATTAATCAATATTAAATTGAACTTAATTTTCCTGGGGTTGCTTCCAGAATAGAGAGCATCAACCAGAGGCAGTCAGTAAGCATTTATTAAATGCTGAGGATACAGGGAAAGACAAAAGACAATCCCTGCTTTTAAAGAGCGCACTATGTAATGGTGGACAAACAACAAGAAAATAACTATGTACTAACAGAGATCTAGATGGTTAAACTTGTACCTATAGAAGTGAGCACCAGAAAGTAGTGTAAAAACAGGGACAGGCCCAGAAAAAACTGACTGGCAAACAGATAACCAGAAGGCACATGGGACCACCATACTTGCTAGACTAAGGAATCAGATACATTTTAGGAGCTCAGTCCTTGAAACCTGTTGGTCAGTTGTTTTGGTCATGTCTGATTCTGTGACCCCATTTGGGGGTTTTCATGGCAAAGATACTGGAGTGTACCTTAAAGAGGTTAAGTGATTTGCCCAGAGTCACACAGCTAATAAGTGTCTGAGGCCAGATTTGAACTCAGGAAGCTGACTCTTCCTGACTCCAGACCTGACACTCTAGGCATCATCTACCTACCTCAAGAATAGAATTATTATTCAATAAATATTGCTGGATAAAGGGGATAGCTATGGAGCTAAAAAAGAAGGGGGGGAGGGTGCCCATTATCACCACTACTATTCAATATAGTATTAGAAATGTTAGCTTCAGCAATTAGAGAAGAAAAAGAAATTGAAGGAATTATAATTGGGAAGGAAGAGAGACAAAACTCTCTCACTCTTTGCAGATGACATGATGGCATACCTAGAGAATCCCAAGAAATCATCCAAAAAACTACTGGAAACAATTAGCAATTTTAGCAAAGTTGCAGGTTATAAAATAAACCCTCAAAAATCCTCAACTTTTCTATATGTGTCTAGCAAGATACAGCAGGAAGAGCTAGAAAGAGAAATCCCATTCAAAGTAACCTCAGACAATATAAAATACTTGGGAGTCTATTTGCCAAGACAGACTCAAAAACTTTTTGAAAACAATTATAAAACACTTCTCACACAAATTAAATCAGATTTAAATAACTGGGCAAATATCAACTGCTCGTGGATAGGTAGAGCTAATATAATAAAAATGACAATTCTACCAAAACTAAACTACCTGTTTAGTGCCCTAACAATCAAAACTCCAAGAAATTACTTTAATGAGTTAGAAAAAAAATTTAAGTAAATTCATATGGAGAAATAAAAAGTCAAGAATTGCCAGGAACTTAATGAAAAAAAGTGCAAAAGAAGGTGGCTTAGCCCTACCTGATCTAAAATTATATTATAAAGCATCAATCATCAAAACTGTTTGGTATTGGCTAAGAAATAGAGTGGTGGACCAGTGGAATTGACTAGGTGTAAAAGCAGGAGATGATTATAGTAATCTGCTGTTTGATAAACCCCAAGAGTCCAGCTATTGGGATAAAAACTCCCTCTTTGATAAAAACTGCTGGGATAATTGGAAGTTAGTATGGAAGAAACTTAGACCAACACCTCACACCCTTTACCAAGATAAGATCCAAATGGTTACAGGACATAGACATAAAAAACAATATTATAAGCAAATTAGAAGATCAAGGACTAGTTTACCTGTCAGATCTAGGGAAAGGGGAGCAGTTTATGACTAAGGAAGAGTTGGAGAACATCATCAAAAACCAATTTAGATGATTTTGATTACATTAAATTAAAAAGCTTTTGCACAGATAAAACCACTGTAACCAAGATCAAAAGAAATGTAGTAAACTGGGAAACAATCTTTACAACTAATGATTCTGACAAAAGACTCATTTCTAAAATATACAGAGAACTGAGACATTTTTAAAACAAAAAGCCATTCCCCAATTGACAAATGGTCAAAGGATATGCAAAGGCAATTTACAGATGAGGAGATCACAGCAATCCATAGTCATATGAAAACTTGCTCTAAATCAATTATTAGAGAAATGGAAATTAAAGCTTCTCTAAGGTACCACTTCACATCTCTCAGATTGGCCAATATGACCAGAAAGGATAATGATCATTGTTGGAAGGGTTGTGGGAAATCTGGGACACTATTACACTGCTGGTGGAGCTGTGAATTCATCTAATCTTTCTGGAGAGCTATTTGGAACTACTCCCAAAGGGCAACAAAAATGTGCATACCCTTTGACCCAGCAATACCACTACTGAAGAGATGATGAAAAAAAGGGTAAAAACATCACTTGCACAAAAATATTTATAGCAGCCCTGTTTGTGGTGGCAAAGAATTGGAAATCAAGCAAATGTCCTTCAATTGGGGAATGGCTTAGCAAACTATGGTATATGTATGTCATGGAACACTATTGTTCTATTAGAAACCAGGAGGGACGGGATTTCAGGGAAGCCTGGAGGGATTTGCATGAACTGATGCTGAGTGAGATGAGCAGAACCAGAAAAACACTATACACTCTAACAGCAACATGGGGGTGATGATCAACCTTGAAGGACTTGCTCATTCCATCAGTGCAACAATCGGGAACAATTTGGGGCTGTCTGCAAAGGAGAGTGCCATCTGTATCCAGATAAGGAGCCATGGAGTTTGAACAAAGTTCGAGGGCTATTCCCTTTAATTTAGGGGAAAAAAGGTATCTTATTATCTGATCTTGTTACCTCTTAGACTTCTTGCCTCTTCCTTAAGGATATGACTTCTCTCTCATCACACCCAATTTGGATCAATGTACAACATGGAAACAAAGTAAAGACTGACAGACTGCTTTCTGTGGCGGGGGGGGGGGGGGGGGGGGGGGGGAAGTAACATTGGGGGGGAAAATAGTAAAACTCAAATAATATCTTTAATAAAAATAAATTTAAAAAAAGAAGGGGGAGGGGGGTTAGATAAACTCTAACACACTTTAATAGATCAATGAGGAAACCATTTAAAATCTACATGAAAAAATGTTCAAACTCCCTAAAAACAGATAATGCAAATAGTGACAACCTGAAGATAAGACCTCAGAATGGCAAAAATATAAAAAAATATGAAATCCCACTGTTGACAGACAGCATACTAACATAAATATATCATTAACAAGAGTGCAGAGCAGGATAGATATCTATTTCTCTCAAAGCTTTCCTTTAACTCAGAGTTGTCCAACTTTACTTTTAAAAGTTTTTACTGAAACAATAGACAATATATTCTGATTTGCCCTTTTAGTGAGAGCTTCATTTACTAAACCAACCAAAATCGCCCTGCAGGGCCAGGATGCATTTTGGACAGCCCTGCTTTAAATAGAGGATTCAGATCAGAAAGTTTGCCCAGGATAAACTGATCACACCTGAAATCTCATCACCATGTTCCTCAGCTTCCTCTTCTTTCCGGTTTTAAGGCAACAAAGTAGAGCTCCTTTTGTAGAGGGCTCAGATTAGCACTTTCCAGTTAATTCTCCAAAATAATTTGGATCAGGAGCTCTGCTTCAAACTCCAGGAAACATCAAAGCCCCTTCTCCAACACCTTTTTCAATTTGCTTTTGTGTGTGGATATTAGATTGCAAGCTGTACTTAGCACAATACCAGTCATGTTATTCTGTCATGTCTAATTCTGGGGTTTCTTGTCAGTTTTCTGAGTCCAAATCTGGCCTCAGACTCACTTATTAGCTATGTGACCCTGGCATGCTTTGCCATTTCTTTCTCCAGCTCATTTTATAGATGAGGAAACTAAGGCAAACATGGTGAAGGGACCTGCCCAAGATCACACAAGTTAATAAATCCTGAATGCTCTTCTAGTACTCTCACATGAAACCACGATCTATTGTTCTACATACTGCTGAACCTCAGTGACCCAGTAGGAATGGGTCATAAGACCTGAGTTCAAATTCAACCTCAGACTTTGAACTTATGTGATCCTAGGCAAGTGACTTAACCCTGTTGTCTCAGTTTCCTCATCTATAAAATGAACTAAAGAAAAGGCAAACCGCTCCATTATCATTGCCAAGAAAACCTCAGAAGGGGTCATGAAGTGTCAGGTGTGACTGAACAACAATTTCCTGGCTCCAAACCCCAGCCTTCTATCCATTTAGCCACCTAGCTACCCCTTTTCCCTGGATATGTAATAGACGATTAATAAATGTTTTACATAATTGAATTATTCTATTGCTAGTATTTTATTTAAAAAAATACCATATGCACAAAATAGTTCATAACTGTTCCATTTGTAATAGCAAAAAAGGGAAACAATTTCTGCATCCAACAACTAGAGAATGATTCAATAAATTATGACAATTTAATAAAAGACTGTAATGCCACAAAAGGATACATGTGAATCAGATAAAAAAATATAGAAAGGTGTGTATAAGATATGATGGAGAATAAAATAAGTTCAACTAGAACTATATCCACACTGACCTGAACTCTCTCTGGTGTGTTTATACTGTTTTTAAGGATAATAATGGGTTCAAAGGTGGCAGAATTCCTGAACAAGAATATTATTTTTGCTTATTAATATGTTGGTTCTCCCTAGTTAAAGCCTAAGTGTATGCAGCAAGATTTTGTTCTTTATTTGGTAAATATCTTTTACTGTCACTTATTTAAGTATAACAAATTAAAATAGAAAAGTCATGTGCTAAATAAGCAGATTCTCTGCAGTATTAATAGAAGCAAAGCAAGTAACTGAAAATAATATAACAATTCAATAAAATTTATTGATTTACACATTCTCTGGAGTTTTTACAAATTCATTCACAAAAATGCTTAAGTATTTTACACACTTTAATAATACAACCTTGGAACAGTCTCAAATTTCACATTTAACTATGTAATGGTCATTTAGCTTCTTTATATTATGTGAGATGTTACAGTGAAGAGGTTCTGGAATGGAAGTTAGAAATATCTACAAATTCAATCTCTGACTATTACGTGGCACCAAGGGAGTCATTTAACCACCACTGTATGCCTCAATTTCCTCATCTGTAAAATGATGAGACAATACCCATAGTACCTTTACAGAGTTTCTGTGAACTTCAAATATAATGATATACATACAGTGTTTTGCAAAATTTAAAGCATTGTATAAATGTCAGCTGTTTTCCTCAAATAAATCAAACTAATCAATTTGGAAGTTCCCTCCAACAAAGATTATGACAATTTATCCATACCTACCTCACTTCCTTCAACTTTAGTAACTAAGTTTGACACAGAAAATATTCTAGAGGCCTTCGTCGCTTTCTCCTGCATTTAACAGAGTTACCAGGAATCTCATAATGCTCTTTCCATTTCTCAATCTTTGATACCTTTTAGTCCTGTTCTTCTCTTTTTCCTGATTGGTTAAATGTTGTAACCTGCTCAGACCCACCATTTGCCTAATATTCATTTTTTAATTCTTCAGAGATTTATTTATTTCAAGTTCCAATACAACACCAGCATAATATATGACAGTAATATTAAAAAGATGAAGCTTTGCTTCTATGAGAAGTTTGGGATTAAAGGAGCTTTGCAATTTCACAAAGGCAATTTGGGCTGCCTTCCTTTTTGTGTTCAACTCTGGTTCAAATTAATTGTTCAGGCTTTTTCTCTAGTGTTATCCTTAATGAGGCCATCTATTTGTGCAGAGATGATTCTCAAAGTCTTGTATAGTGCAGCTAGGTGGTGCAGTGGATAGAGCACTGGCCCGGGAGTCAGGAGGACCTGAATTCAAATTTGACCTCAGACACTTAATGAGTACCTGGTTGTGTGACCTTGGGCAAGTCGCTTAATATTACTGCCTTGCAAAAACTTTTTAAAAATTTTTTTAAGTCTCGTATAAATGGCATAATAAACATAAAAGTCAGTAGTTCTTAAAATTCTTTCACTTTTTTTTTTTTTTGGCAATAATAAGATCTAAGATTTTCCCCCCCATGTCTTTGGTATCTGCCTCTCCTTCAAATACTTTGTATCTTGAGTCCTTTATGTCTTCAAATTGTGCCATTTCTAGTATAGGATTTCTCTATATACTTAGTCCAATTCAGCTGCTTTCCCATTTTTGCTCCCTATAGTGCCATTTCTAATTCTCCATAAGTTTATATAGTACAAGTATGCTAATTCCAATTATCTTTTGTTGTTGTTACTGTTGTTTTCTTTTTGCAAGGCAAAGGAGTTAAGTGGCTTGCCCAAGGCCACACAACCAGGTACTCATTAAGTGTCTGAGTCCACATTTAAACTCAGGTCCTCCTGACTCCGGGGCCAGTGCTCTATCCACTATGTGACCTATCTGCCTATCTGCCTCCAATTTCAATTATCTTGATGGGGGGGGGGGGGGGGGTGTTGGAGAGTGGAGGAGTTTGATTAACAATTTTTATAAATATTTTCCATTTTTTCTTCTATTTACTGTCTTCCATGTTTATCCTTAAATGCCCTTGTGATGACATTGCCAAGTCAAATGTCTTACTTGTCTCTTCTTTATGAGATGATACTGTTCAGAGTAGTCTAGATATCCTTCACTGTAAGTCTTCTAAACAAGCTCATATTCTAAATTGGAAGTGATTTTGGCTTCTTCATCCCTTGTCTGGCAAGTTAATTCAGATCTCTGTTGATTAACATATTCTCTTGGTTCTTTTGGTTTTCTTGGTATGGTAATCAATCATATTGGTTAACTTTCTGCATAAAATTATAATGTATCAATATAATTTCTGTTGTCAGTTTCCCATTTTTGATTATACTTTTTAAAATAGTTCATATGAATTCAATCATGCATCATCTTTTCCTCATTATTATTTTTTCTTGCTTTTTCACTAACTAATTTTAGGTCTAACAAGTCAATGGTCTGATTATACAGACAGCGATTCAGGAATAACATTCAATTCAATAACAAGTTTTTTCCCAGCTATTACAAAATAATCTATTTCATATTTTGTAATGTTATTTGGAATTTACCATATCCAACATGTACCAATTCTTTTCTCATAGGAAAGATATATGAAATAAAGGAATGAGAATTCTAATGCAACCTAAAAACCTATGGCCTCTCTTTCTTTTCTTCCTGAACCATGCATTCCTAAACATTTATCCTCATCTCTTTCTATCTTTATCAGAATGGTATATTTAATTTGGAGGGTTTTATCAAGTTCTTAATACAATTTCTCTACTTGATCCTGAGCAACCAATTGGTGTATAAACTACAATTACTTTCACTGGAGAAATTTTGCAAATGCTTGTCATTATTACTGCGGTAGGTCATGGCCCTGTATCCTATGAAATAATGGTTTTTTTTTTTGTTTGTTTTTTAGGTCTTTGCAAGGCAAATGGGGTTAAGTGGCTTTCCCAAGGCCACACAGCTAGGTAATTATGAAGTGTCTGAGACCGAATTTGAACCCAGGTACTCCTGACTCCAGGGCCGGTGCTTTATCCACTGTGCCACCTAGCCGCCCTGAAATAATGTTTTTTATTGCCATCAGGGTATAACACCAACTCCTTTGCTTCTCCAAGGAGTGAGTTGCAAATGTCCATCTTGCTTCTGGTTTCTGACATAGTCCTAGGACTACCACAATTCAGTTCTTCCTGCATTATTCCTACTTATTTATTGGTCTCTGGATCATACTATTCCATTAAGATAATGTCAGTAGTCAAATTACAAGTTTATAGATAGTCTAAGGACAATATTTTATCACCCTCTGTACCCCTTTCTACCACCATTACTAAAGAAGGAGATGGGAGCCTGGGGGCCACTTTATATATTAAGTTCATGGGTTGCCACAGCAACACCCCACCCACCCACAGTCTCTAAATGATCAATCTACTGGTGCCATTTCTCTCCATTATTAGCCATACTAGTCCTCAGAAAAGAAAAAAAAAGGGAATCTCAGTTTGTTGCTATGGTCATACTCAGAGCCTTTCCAACTCTTCATGAACCCCCTTTGTGGTTTTCAAAGATGCTGAAGTGCTTGCCATTTCTTTCTCCAGCTCATTTTACAGATGAGGAAATTAAGACTTGCCAGGATCATCACATAGCCAGTAAGTGTCAGAGAGCATTTCTCAACTCTGGTCTTTCTGATGCCCAGTCCAGCATTCTATTCACTCTGATATCTAGCTTCTCCTTCCAGGATGAAAGTATAGCTTTAGAGAACCCAGTTACTCAGTGCTAAAGTATGGCATTAACATAGGTCTTGGTGGAAATGTTATCATTCAAATTTGGTTTATTATTTGAAGTTAACAGATTTGAAACATTGAAGTTTCTAGAGTCCTTTCCAAGTACTAGTGAAAGTATTCTCTCTTTTTTTTTTTTTGGCCAATCTTTTTTATATATTAACTGCTCATCAGTTCCTATAGCTAAAGCTGTAAGTAGCTTTATATGTAGGAATATGAGGGGGAAGTGGTGTGAAGAGGGGAGGGATGGAGGAAAGAGGGGTAGGGGGGTGCTATCCTAGAATCTAAGCATTTTCAAGCAAAAGAGCTAAAGTTGGAAAACTTTCCTAACCACCAAAAACTTTGGCAATTTAACTTGTTTTAAAGGAACTAATTCTACAGCTATTTCAATTACTTCACACATTCACCAAATATCCCAATTTACAGTCAGATATAAAAACTGAGGATTCCAACATGGAATTTTAAAATGAGGAAGCCATAGTCAATAATCTGTTTCCTCCCAGCTCCAAAATTATGATTCTTTTGCCTTTTAACTATTCCACTGTTCTACAAAGTAGAGCACAGAAATTCCATGGACCTTCAATAACTTATAGAGATACGGAAGAGAAAATTCAGCAATAATATGCTTGCACTAAAATAGATAAAATGAACAAGGAAATGAATATGCTGGTCAGGAAAAAGTAAAAGGAAAGAGAAGCTCAAAATATCAAGGAAGAGACATTATTTCACAAGTATGTAGCTTTATAAGGCTGTCTAAGTCTACTGGTAAATGATAAAGCCAAAGGGAAAAATATACTCAAGCTTCTCTCCATCCCCCATGCTTTTTAATATACGTATTGTTAGCCAAGTCTAGTGGTACCATATCTCTCATCCCACTAAATGGCCCCAAATCTAGTCACTGCCCTCAATTCCACCCCTACAAAAGAGGGATCTCTGGGAAAAGAAGACTGGGGAGAACAAGAGCTGGGGCAGAGGAGGAATGCAGCCTTGTCCTGGGCAGCAAAGATGGCTCACTCATTTTCAATATAGGGTAAAAAAAGGAATACCCAAATCCAGCCTTCTGGAAAGGCTAAAAAAACTATTCCTAAACAAAATCTTAAGGTTCTTCCTCATTTTTAACTGAGTCCCTAACCAGGAAGGAGCAGAAGGGAAAAAAATAAGCATTAATTCAGGACTTACAGTGTGCTGTGGGTTTTTTATCAATATTATCTCATGATACAACAACCCTGCTAACAATATACCCATTTAACAGTTGAAGAAACTAAGGCAGAGAAGTGACTTGCCTAGAGGGAACAACTAGAAAGTATCTAAGGTCACAGTTGAACTCAGGTCTTCCTGATTCTAGGCCTAACCAATCTCCTCTGTGTCTACAGCTGCTCTGAGACAAAGTTGTAGCACTTTAGGACCAGGACTTGAATCCAGGTCCTTTATATTTCGAGATACACCAACACCCAAACACTGGTCCCTCCCTGCTAGAGAGCCTCCTACCCTAAAATAAAGTAACACAAACAATATTTAGATCAACTGGACTTATTTAGCCAGCAAAGAAATTCAAATTACCTAAATAGAAATTAGAAGAAACTTAGGAATCAGTTTGTGTCCTATGAAGCAGAAAAGACCTCTTCAATCTGTTAACTATTCTCTAATATTAAGTCAACATCTTTCCATTCCAAGTTCTCAAAAGAGAAATTAAGTGCAACACCAGGGGTTCCCACAACCAGTTCCATGGGTTTCAGAACTTTAACATGCATATAGCAGTTCTGAAGTCACCTGGTCAAGCTAGCCATTGCTGCCAATACAGTATTTCTCTGGCAAAAGAAAAAAAAAACAACCCTGAGCCCACAGCTTCTCCCAGGATGGAAAGAAAATGGTTGTTGGTTCAGGATATTTCCCAAAAACTCACTCTGAGGTCCATCTCAAAAACTAGCTATATATAATTATAAGGATGGGACAATTGAATTTTACATTCAGTAAATGGAATGAAAGCTGAAATCAGGGCTTGTGATACATTGTCCAAAGCCTCAAGGGATCCAAAGGAGAAAAGGCCTGACTTTCAGTTTCTTTTGGGCAGCTAGGTGGCAAAATAGAAATGGCACTGAATCTGGGGCCAGGATGTTTCAAACGAAAATCTAGTTTAGAGATAGGTACTTAGAGCCTGGGTAAGTCACCTAATTCCTATCTGTCTCAATTTTCTCATCTGCAAAGTGATAACATTAGCACCTCCCTTCCAGGGTTGTTATGAGGATCAATGGTTTTTGTAAAACCATTTTGAAAATTTTAAAATACTACAGAAAATGCTAGTTATTACTACTAGTACTAGTGGTAGTAGAAACAATATTACTACTGCTTCTACTATATTTATGTAAAGTGAATGAATTGGAAATATTTTCTGCCTATCTCTCCCAAGAAGTCTGTGATATTAAGGAGTTTCCACTTGAACCTTCCAAACAATATGTGAAAGAAATCTCTGATTCTAAAGGAAAGATAGGAAGAAAACATTGTCCAAACTGAAGCTGATAAAATAAAAACTTTCAATTTGTGCTTTCTTTCATTTCCCATGTTTTCCATAGCACTTCCTTTACAATACAAAACAAACCACTATACCCAGTAGACTTTCTGGAATTGAGGCATTTTGTACTATGATATTTACTAGCAGTAATGTTCTATTAAGAGTATGAAGTCAAACAGGACATAAGGAAGGTATAACTTGCATTTTTTCCAAAGGATGCCATCCCAGTGTGTCTTTTATTTGATGTAGAATATGGCTTAAATAAGATCATCTATTCCCCCCTAGCCCCACAGGTATTTATAAACATTTACTTAAGTCTTTCTGAGAAACCTACTACATCATTACTTAATTTGCATCAGTTAGTTAATCTCTACTCAGAAGGATATCCCGTTTTCCTGGAGATATATCTGCTGATAAATTTTGTTTCCTGAGGATCAACATGATGAAGAAATGAAAGCACAGGATGGTGAAAAAAACCACTGACCTAGGAGCCAAGTGAGTCTGTAGCTCATTCTCACTTCATCTCCTGTGGAAGAACCTTGGCTGTGTCACTCTGGGTAAGTCACTAAATTTTTCAGTCTGTTTACACATCTGTAAAATGGATAAAATGATAGAACCTACTTCCTGGGATTGTGAGAATCAAATGAGTTTATTTATACATGTATGGATATTAATGTTTGTGTATATGTTTATCAATCATTCTGAAAACCTTAAAGCACAACATTAAGGTTAGTTGTTGTTATTATTATTATTATTATTATTATTATAAAATGGGGAGGTTGGAATAGATAGCCTCTAAGGTGTACTCCCTCTGTAAAGTCTCTTTCCAGATCTAAATGCTGAATTTATAATGCTAATGATTCTGTCTTCTTCACACTCATTGAGCCCTTCCACTTAAAACATGATTTGATATGATTTATCTTTGTAGCCTTAAATAAATCCCAATATGTAATATTTAAGGATAGGAAGAATTTAGAACCAAAAAAAGATATAAAGAACAATAATAAATGTAAAATAGGTAATTTTGAATCATAAAATTAAAGATTTGACACAAAACCAATGTAATCAAAATTATAAGAAAAATAGAAAACTGGGGAAAATTTTTTCAACAAGTATCTAAGAAGTTAGATCTAACTTATTTCTCAAATATATAAAGAAATAATGAAATTTATAAAAATACAAGTCATTCTCCAATTGATAAATGGTCAGGGATATAAACAGTAGGTTTTTATACAAAGAAATCAAAGCTAGTCATATGAAAAAATGCTCTAAATCACTAATTTCTTTAAATATTCAACAATCTTTTTTTGTAAGATTTTGAGTTTCACATTTTTTCTCCCTCCCCCTTTCCCCTGACAGAAAGCACTCTAATATATGTTATGCATTGTGAAAGAAGAATCACAAAGAGAAGAAGAAACCATGAGAGGGAAGGAAAATATATAATACAACTTTTATAAATTAAAAATAGTAAGCCTTGGTCTGCATTCAGGCTCCATAGTTCCCTCTCTGGGTGTGGATGGAATTTAAATCTCCATAGATCAGAGAAATGCAAATTAAAATAACACCAAGGGGCAGCTAGGCAGATAGAGCACCAGCCCTGGAGTCAGGAGTACCCAAGTTCAAATCCAACCTCAGATACTTAATAATTACCTAGCTGTGTGGCCTTGGGCAAGTCACTTAACCCCATTTGCCTTGCAAAAACATACATACATACATACATACATACATACATAGAAATAACACTGAGGTACTAACTCGCCTATCAGAGTGGTCAATATGACAAAAAATGCTGGATGTTGGAGATATTGTAGACTCTAATGCACTAGTACTGGAATTGTGAACTGATTCATCCACTCTGTAGAGCTTATTTGGAACTATGCCCAAAGAGTAAACCTGTGCCTACTCTTTGATCCAACAATACTACTGGTAGGTCTACATCTTAAGACATCCAAAAAAAGGGAAAAGGATCCATTTATACAAATATAGCCTCAATTGGGGAATGGTTAAACAAGCTGTGGTATGTGATTGTAATGGAATATTATTGTACTATAAAGAAAGCAGGATGATTTCAGAAACAATTTGGACTAACATGACCTGAGGCAAAGTGAAGTAAAAAGAACCAGAACCCTTGTACACAATAACAACAATATTGTTTAAGGAAGAACTGTGAATGACTTAACTATTATCAGCAACACAATGATCTAAGACAATCCCAAATGCCTAATGATGTAGCATACTATCTGCCTCTAGAGCAAAAACTTAGATTGATGGAATACAGACAGAAACAGGTTATTTTTTATTTCTTTCATTTTTTCTCTTTTATTTGAATCTTCTTGTTAAAAATTACTATTATAGAAATGTTTTACAGAATTGTACATGGGCAACTTTGATTGCTGTCTCAGGAATGGGGTAAAATGAAAGGAAGTGAAAGAATCTGGAACTCAAAACTAAATAAAAATATTAAAAAACACCGTTAAATAACATGATTATATGGGGGGGGGGGGTGTAAATTAAACATTCTCCAGGAATTTGAGAAATTCACTTCTGAAGAATGTGGGTAATAACAATGAAAACAGCAAAAGGCAGTTGAGTGCTAAAAGTCATCTGATGTGTACAAACAGCTGTTCTAACTGAGTAGGCAACCCAGTATACAATCACTTTTTTGTTCAAGTGCAAAAACAGCTCAACTCGAGCCTTTTCAAATCCCTTTATGGCTTAAATTATAGGCAGAATGTCACCCCAAACGCCTGATTTCTCTCCCCCCCCTCCAGATTCATTATTTTCTTCTATGACACTAATTCCACTCAACATATAAAAACTTCCTTGCTGATTTAACCAATGTCTTTTCCTCAAATATTTTTCTTCAAAGTCTCCTCATACAAGACATTAGAAACACACAGCAAACTCATTCTTGGTGCATTTTAATTCTTGGAGCCACTTGAAAAAAATCCACTCCTACTTTCTGTCTGAATTTGAACCACATTCTAGCTGATCATAAACCTGTACTGTACAGCTCCTGATGATAAGTATTGCTTCCCATGGCTTTGGAGAAGGGAGAAAGGAGACTTTGCCCTTACTATCCACGGCAGGTAACCATGACAACAGATGATGAGAAACCAACCTGTTTATGGACTAAATACAAAAAAAAAAATAATGCAGACTATGTAGACTGTATAATAAAACCATGACGGTCTATTTTCTCGAATCCTACAATCAATCTATATTTAGCCAAGTCTATCAGAGCTATTTAAGCTGAAATTCTTTTATCTGTCCGGTCCCCAAAAGGCTGTATTTCATTCTTAAAAAGCAGCCGAGTGACATAAATAACCCCGCACTGTACCCAGACCGGCGGAAGGCCTCGTCCCGAGATCACCGGCTCATTTCTAAGTTTTCCGGGTGTTGTGGCTGGGCCTCGGCTTCTGGAGGCTCACGGAGCCTGGCACCCCCCGCTCCCCAATACTGGAGCAAAGGGACACGCGGGATCAACGCGGACATAAAGGTCGCCCCGGTCCGCGGCCCCTCCCGGCAGCGGCGGGCACCGAGGCCCATTCATAAAACTCAAGGTCTTTTTCAGGAGTTTTATTTTCCGCGTGCCCGCCCCGGCCTCGGGCCAGCTCCGCAGGCAGCCCGGCTGGCAGCGCCGGAGGGCCGGGGTGGGCAGCCCGCAGCCGCCCGCGCGCGGCCGGACCCGGCGGGGAGGGAGGCTGCGGAGGGCGCGCCGCGGGAACGGCCCAACCGCCAAGAGGCGCCCGCCCCGGGGGCGCGGAGGCGCCGCCAACTTGGCCGCCCGGCCCGCCGCCCCTCGGGGCCTCGGCCCCGGAGGAGGGAGCGCAGCCTCGGCGGCTCCGCCGGCGGGGGAAGCTCACCTGCTCCCGGGCCCGGCTCCAGCCCGACTCCGGAGTGCGCGCGCCCGCCCGCCTGCCCACCCGCCCCGCCAGGCGCGGGCTGCCCAGCTGCGCGGGGGCCCGGCAGGGGAGGGCGGCGCGGCCCGCAGGACGGCCTCCCTCCCGCTCCAGCTGCGCGCAGCTGGCGCAGCGGCCGTCCCGCCCTCCGCCCCCCGGGTCCCTGTGCCCGCCCGCACGCACGCACTCACCGCGGCCCCGAGACTCCCCCACTCATCGCCCGCTCCGGGGCAGCTGGCGCGCCGGCTCCGGCTGCCACCTCCGGCTGCCACCTCCGGGCAGTCTACCGGCCCGCCCCCCGCCCCCGGCCTCGAGGCCACTCCGGCGCCCTAGCCCCGCCCCCAGCCTCCCAGCCCTCGGGGCTCAGGCCACCGGCCCCGCCCCTCCCTTCTCCTCCCATCCTCGCCTTCCGGGTCTAACCGCCTTCTAGCCCCGCCTTTCCTCCCAGGCCCCCGCCCCTCCCCTTTCCCTCCAGGCCCCGCCCCACTCACCAGACTGAAGACCAATCAGAACCCAACCTCGGAGGGGCGGGCGGGAGCCCCAGACATAACAAATCCAATGTAATCCAAACCGATGACGATGTTGGCGTCTAGCTCTGTCTGTTAAAGGGGCCGAGCCTCTTTCCAACTGGGGGTCTCACTTGGGGTCTACCCTAGTTGACGGGTCCCCGGCAGTGCTGCTCCTTTCGCTGGCGGGCTAGATTGGCCGAAGGGAGACTAGACTGGGGACCCAGCCTGGCCCTGCATTCCTCTCTGCCTCGAGCACCTGAGCTGCCACACACCTGCCTTAACTATAATTAACAGGCACCAGTGCTGTCCGGGGGAGCTTCCCGGTCAACCTGTGGCCGACCCCTGCCTCCGCAGCACCAGGATGCCCGAAGCTCTCGAGACATGCATTCCTCTTTGGGACGGCTCCCATCATCCAGAGCCGAAATTCACCTCTCTGCCATTGTTGCTTTGTTCCTCATTCTCGGGACCGGGAACAAGTCTAATCTCTCTTCTCATGCATGATAATCTTCCCGGTTCAACCTGTCTTCCCATACGAATGTTTTCCAAATATTTTGCATCAGCGGCCCCTATCAGTAAATATGTTTGTGAGCCGCCATTCTCTCTCTCTCTCTCTCTCTCTCTCTCTCTCTCTCTATATATATATATATATATATATACACACACACACATATATATGTATGTATCAATGTGTGTATATATGCATGTTAGATACATGTATCATGTATACCGTAACAAATGTTAAATGCATAACATATTTTGGACAATTGATGTAAAAAATTGTGAAATAGATGCTAGTATGAATTGAAAAATGAAATAAATCATTTTATTTATTGATGGTACAAACATTTTTTTGTTCTGGAGAACAATGTGATTAAATATTATTGTTGTTTCTTTTTGAAAAATCTGTACTGGAGGGATAGGATAGAGTTTAATGACCTGTTAATAATTATCCACTTAATTTGATCAACGAATATCCAGCTAAACGGGAGAATTTCATTTTTCTTTAAATATTTTTATGTTGAAAAGCACACACTACAACAATCAAATAATAGTCCAAAATAGTCTATGAACATAACTTCTCAACAGAAATCACCATATTCAATTAAAAAATAGTCCATAATAGTTTATGAACATAACAACTTCTCAACAGAAATCACCATATTCCATGAAAAAATAAGCAAGATTGAAGTATCTCTTCAAGAGAAAGTTTTCTTTCAGAATGCATGCTTCTTTATGTGGTTCTACTTAATAGACACTCTCATACCTTAATTTCCTATTTATGTTTGGTTATTTTAGTTGTGGTTTTTCTTTGTATGAGGAACAACAGGAAGACCAATTTGGATGAACTATAGAATGCAAAAAAGGGAAGCATTATGTAATAATAGAATTTATATGGTGCTTTAAGGTTTGTAAAGTGCTTAACAAACATTACCTCATTCTGTCCTCCCAATAACCCTGAAGTTGAATTGGTGCTATTCTAATCCATTTTATGCCTGAGGAAACTGAAGCAGTGATTTGTTCATCAAGTAAACAATATATCTGAGACTAAATTTCCTCTCAGTTTTTCCTGACTACTGGTCTAGTGCCTTGTGCCATCTAGCTATTACATGAAAGAATAGAAAAGTATGTTTGGTTCAGGTTGTGAAGGATTTTAAATGTGAAACAGTTTATATTTGATCTTTGAGTTAATAAGGTGCCAAAGGAGTTAAATGAATGAGCAGTGACATGGTCCAATCTGTACTTTAGGAAAATCACTTAATTTAACAGATGTGTATTGGAGTGGGGTGAAACTTAAAATAGGGAGATTATGTAAGAGATAATAAAGTAAAGCAGTGACTGTATAAATGAAGAGAAGTAGGGGAGATAAAATTTAGAAACTGCTTCAATATTTAGTTTGAGGTAAAGTGAGGAGGCCAGAATGACAGTGAAGTTTCAAACCTAGGATGATTTTAGAAAGATAACGGTGCCCTCTATAGAAACAACTAAGTTTGAAAAAAAGGATGACTGAGGACAGAAAGAAAATAATACAGAAGAAAAGATACGGCACAATTTGAAAAGCATACATGTTTACTATCTTGTTCAATTCATTTAGTCTCACCCAAACTGAAAGGGTGGGGACAGGGCTCTTATTCATCACTGTTACAAAGCACAGACTACCCTGAGAGGAGTGTCTCCATTTATTTTGAGTAGATTTGTGTTATAATCAAACTGATAACATTTAGAAAAGTTTTGCAAATCACCTAGAACAAGAGTTTTTAACATCTTTCTGATCTTAGTACCCTTCAACAGACTGATAAAACTTATGGGCCTCTTCTTAGAATCATGTTTCTAAAGGCATAAAACAAAAACACGTAAGATTACAAAGAAAATAAATTATATGCTGTAATAGGGCACCGAGATGGTGCTATGAATAGAACACTTTGTCTAGAGTCAGGAAGACCTGAAATCAAATTCAGCCTCAGACACTTATCTGTGGGACCCTGAACGAGTCATTTAACCCTGTTTGCCTCAGTTTTCTCATCTTTAAAATGAGTTGCAGAAGGAAATGGAAAATCACTCCAACATGTCTGCCAAAAAAATCCCAAATGACATTAGGAAGAGTTAGAAAAGACAATGACAACAAATGGCAAAGACAAATTCACAGACTCCAGCTTAAAAACCCCCGACTTCCAGTAAGCACCAACAGCTTTTCTCCACGGTATAAATAAAAACTCTGTTCGCAGTGTGGTTATTCCCTCCAAAAATGCAGATTACAACACATCATTCTAACCCATCCATTATAATTTACCTACATCCACCTAAAGTTTGTTTCAAGGACTCTACCCCTTGTGCTAGGGGTCTTCTTTGCTTTCTCTTGACCCTATGATACCAATGGAGCATAGGGATGGTCCATGTTATCTTTGCTCTCTCACAATGTGACTACCTCATCTTCTTTTCACCCACACTAAGGACTTTTTGATTTCAATTCATGCCCTGCAACTATAAACTACACCAGAACTTGATGTTCAAAATTTGGAACTTTGAAATTAATTGATAATGGCAGAATTTAGCAATCAAAAAATAAAAGAATATTTCTCCATTAAGAAGAACATTTTGGGAAGTTGTGTATAAACATGATAGCACAGAGAAGGTACCTGAGAGGAAGGAAGGATTGGAACAGGCCAGACCCAGTGTTAAGGACTTTATATAAATATTATTACATTTGAACCTGTTAACCATAGTTTTCTTAAGCTAAAAATGAAATAACAAAACATTAGTTTTATCCATGAAGTTCTATTCTCTTGGATCTTACCAAACCCATGAGTGAATGTTTAAAGATACCATTCATAATACAAAATCTTGGGAGCATTTTATACAGAAAGAATAAAAGATAAAGAATCATAAAACTGAGTTAGACAACCAATGAGATTTCATATAGATGGCATAGTTCTACGTTATGATCCTCTCAAAAGTTGTAATTTTTGTTTCAAATTTCCATTGATAAGAATCCCACTTAGGAGAGGGAAGGTTTACAAACCTAGGATTTCTCTCTCCACATGCTAGATGTTTCTTATCTTGTGATTTGCTGACTTAGGTAAAGGAATTTATAGGTGTTATTACAAAGCTGATGAGGTAGTATTAATACAGGTCAAGTCACCATTCAGATGTAGGAGACCGGCCTTGACATGGCAGATTGACATTTTTACACACAGAGGCAACATTTAGAATTATAACTTTTATTTGGAGGCTGAGAAACCAATTTTTGATTAGAAATTGTTAAAATATAGAACAAGACAGGGGCAACTAGATGGTGCAGTGGATAGAGCATTGGTGCTGGAGTCAGGGGGACCTGAGTTCAAATCCAGCCTCAGACACTTAATAATTGTCTAGCTGTGTGACTTTGGGCAAGTCACTCTCAACCCCATTGACACACACACACACACACACACACACACACACACACACACACACACACACAGAGACAAGATTTAGACAATCCTAACTATAATCCTGGGAGGTAAAAGGAAGGAGTTCTTATTATCCCCATTTTACAGGCAAGGAATCTGAGGCAAAGCAGAGATAAAGTGACCAGCCCGTGGTCAGCCTCTATCCTTAGCTTTTCCTCATCTATCATCAATTTTCAACTGCTGTCTAATACTGAAGTCATCATTGCTTGACTGCTTCCTTATAGCATTGTAAATTCAGATTGATGTCTTTCCTCAAGTCCTTAGTCTGACTTCCCAGTGAATTCAATTCAATAAACATTAAGTGACTTCTAAGTCTGTGGCATTGTACTGAGTTGGGGACACAAACCCCCCCCTCCCAAAATAGTCCCTGCCTTCAAAGAACTTACAATTAAATGAGGGGGGCAAGGGAGGGATGGGAAACAATATGCAAACAAATATATACAAAGCAGGCAAATACAGTCTAAATAGAAAATAACAGTGGGAAGGCATTGGAACTAGGAGAAATAAGGGAAAGTTTTCTATAGAAAGTGAGATTTTATTTGGGACTCAAACTACTCTAGTATCTTTGTCAAGAAAATCCCAAATGGGGTCACAGAAAGTCATATGATTTCTATGACTCATCAACAACAACAGGAGGCCAGGGCATTCATAGTCAGAGTGGAGGAGGGTGAGAATTCCAGAGCTAGGGTACAGTCAAAGTCTCCACCTCTTTCTCTTCTATTCAGGATTTATTTTTCAGGTTCTTCTAGGGTTGCAAGGGATCCTGAATGAAAAATCTGAAAACTTAGCATTGTTAATATTATTAAATAAAAGTAATGTCACATAGAATCTCAGAATCTCAGAAATCTCAAAGGTCATCCATTTCAGCCCCATATCTGAAGAATTTCCTCTAAAACAGGAGTTCTTAACCTCATGAGGGGAAGTCTATAGGCTTCGCCAGAATGCCAAAGGGACTTAGAGAACAAAAAGTTAAGAAATTACTCAAAAATATACCTGACATGTGGCCCTTGCTAAAAGACTTCCAGTAAGGGGAAACTTATTACCTATTACTTATTACCTTCCAAAGTAATTCATTCCATTTTTAGACAGTTCTAATTGTTAGGAAGTTGGGTAGTTTTGTTTGGTTGGTTCTTTTTTTTGATTTACCTTTTTTTGTCTTCCTGATTCAGCCCTCTTGAGCCCAAACAGAATTGGTTTAATCACATTTTCCATAAGATAGTTCTTCAAATACTTTAGGAAGAAATAGTCTAAGACTTTCTCTCTAAAGGCTAAACAAACCTACTTCTACCGATTCCTATGTAGAACAAATTCAAGGCCTATTCTTTGACACCTTCCCCTAATACTGATGTTCTTCCTAAAATGGAATGCTCAAAACCACCACAATGCTCCCAATGTGGTCTGACCTGGACAGGGTAGGGCAGAATAACCATTGAACATTGGACCTTGGCCATTATGCCTCCCAATGCAGTCAAAGATCATATTAGTTTGCATGATTATAATATCAGTCTATTGACTCATCAAGTTTGTGTAGCTTCATCATACCATTAAGGTGAGTGGTCAAGGGACTATGATTTTCTATGATGAAAAACATCCATGCTCTAGTGATCAACTCCTCTGGTGATAAACTTTTTACTAATCTAGGTTGAATTTCAGATGACAGACAAAAATTGCCCCAAGGTCCATATCCAAAGTCCTTTTAGCTTGGAATTGTTCCAATAGAATTGTCTTCAAGAATCCATGCTATGGTGAAGCATCAAAATATAACTTCAGTGAATTCAATAATATTTAAATTTAATAATAATTATAAATACCACTGGGAGGTTAGAGGAAAGAGAGAAAAAGAAAAGTTTGGAACATATAATTTTACAAAAATTAACATTGATGGGGGTGGCTAGGTGGTGTAGTGGATAAAGCACTCAGCCTTCGAGTCAGGAGTACCTGGGTTCAAATCCGGTCTCAGACACTTAATAATTACCTAGCTGTGTGGCCTTGGGCAAGCCACTTAACCCCATTCACCTTGCAAAAAAAAAAAGAATTAAAGAAAGGGGCATTTTGGGGGTGGTTAGGTGGCATAGTGGATAAAGCACCGACCCTGGAGTCAGGAGTACCTGGTTTCAAATCCCGTCTCAGACACTTCATAATGACCTAGCTGTGTGGCCTTGGGCAAGCCACTTAGCCCCATTTGCCTTGCAAAAAACCTAAAAAAAAAAAAATTAACGTTGATAACTACCATTACATGTAATTGGAAAAAAAGAAAATCTTATTAAGATAAAAACACCATTTGAATAAATGCCCTTATTGATGAGATCACAGATACAAAGAAGCCTTAAAATAACAATAATATCTTAGACATCTCTAGGTTGAAGTTTGACATTATACTTTCCTCATAACACCCTTGTAAGGAACATAGTTCTCCTAGAATTCCCATAAAAGTGAGAAAACTAAGGCTCAGAACACATATGGGTTGCCTTTGTTCACAGAGGCAGTATGTATCAGAGGTAGTATTGAACACAGAGCTCCTGACCCAAAGTCCGTTGCTCTTTCTACTATTCAATTCAATTCAACAAGATAAGCCATTTTTGGGGGTGCTGGAGATACAAAGACAAATTTTTGTTATGGTTCCTTCTTCAAGGGCCTTGCTTTCTACTAGAAGGATACACAGAGAAGTATAATATAAGGTCAATAGAAGAAAGAAACGAGATAGAGAGACAGAAATAGAGACAGAGACAGAGTGAGGAACCGAGAAATAGAGATCAACAGACTGACAGAGACAGAGACAGAGAGAAAGCACTAGCATCTGATAGTAGTTGATACTGTCTTATATACCCAGCCCCAGACATAAAAAAATAATGAATATAGAGGCAATATCAGGTGGTACAATGGACATTTATGAGATGACCCCAAACATTTATGAGTTGTGTAACCCTGGGCAAGTCACTTAACCTCTGTCTCAGTTTTCTCATCTGTAAAAAGGGAGTAAAGACTAACTTCTAACCATCAAGGTTATTATATACATGTCTATAAGTATCATTTGATCCTCATAATATAAATAGATAATGTAGACCACTACAAAGGTCACTGGGTATGCCAAATCCTGAAAGGGAAGATTCACATTTTTGGAGGGGCTTAGCATAACTGATAAAACACAAAGATCCTGGGATTGGGAGAAGCTATCCCTCCTGACATGTCCTCCTGATACCCAGTCACATTCTAAGTTGAAGGTCACTTCCTTCCTTTGATGGAAAAGCTAGAAGTAGCTTTTCAGACCCCATTTTCTGTCAGTGAAATAGTATTTTTAAAAAATCTTTCAAAGTTATATCATTAGAAGTTTGGCTCTCTACCCCCTTGCACACATGTGCAATTAGTAAAATAGTAATACACGTGTATGTTAACCTAATGCACTTTTGCTCTTTTTTTAAAAGTCAAACCTTGGAGGTTAACATTTGTCCCTTATTTGGATAAACTCTGAAGGTTAATATATATTTAATTTAATTATTATTTTTAAGGCCAAAACTCACAGAGGACCCCTCCTCAATAGATAAATAGATAGATAGATAGAAAGATAAATAGATATAGAACTTTGTAAATCTTAAAGCACTATAGAAGTACTTGCTATTACAATATTCGGAACTACCTGAAAATTTTCTAATTATTGAGAGTCTTACTGCATAAGAATACTAGTTCAAGTCACTATCTAGGTCAACCACTATTCTGATTGATGTGAACAACAGAAAATCTCAGACATCTACTAGCCATATATAGCCCTAGGAAGAAATACATGGATATAATAGGCATTCCTAATCCTATATTTGAGGCATTCATTGTGTGTTACTATCACATCAAATCTTCAAAAGGTTTTTAGAAGCTTAATTACATCATATTTTTTAGAATACAGCACTTTTAAGGAGAGGAACTGGGGAAGGGAAGGTTAACAGAGTGAATTACAAAAAAAAGGATGGTTTCAAGAAGAAAGCATTTATATCCCCCATTATTTCCTCCTCTTCTTTACCCATTTACCCATTACTTTTTTCTTTAAAAAATTTTTTAACTGATAGCTTTTGTTTTTTCATCAGTTTTATTTCTAGGTATTTCCCTCCACCCTCTCCCACCCAGTCATCCCTAGTAACAATGAATAAAAGAGAAAAAGAAAAAAAAAACAATTAATCCAAATTAGCCTACACATTATGCCTCTAGTTCCCCTAACTTACAAGGAGAACAACTATAAAACTAAGTATTGTAATTCATAATTTTATACTCCCATCCTGGACTCAGGCAGCACTTTTCATGGTAGCAAAACACAGAAACAAAGTAGATATCCATTGATCCATTAGTTGAAGAATGGAGAAAGGAAAAAATATTTTTTTAATCAATCTAGTTAACCTTTAATGTGTTCATCTCTAACAATTTTTTTTTATAAAATTTTAAGTTCCACATTTTCTCCCTGCTTTTCCTTTCCCCTCCCCTAGCAGAGAGTAATGCAACAGAGGTTACACATGTATAAATATGCTAAAGGTATTTCCATATGGATCATATTGTAAAAGAAGAATCAGAACAAAAAGAAAAAAATGAAAGAAAAACATAAAATAAATTTTAAAAATTGAAAATAGCAAACTTTAGTCTGCATTCAGACTCCACAGTTCCTTCTCTGTAAAGTATTTTCCATCACAAGTTCTTTAGAACTGTCTTTGATTTTCGTACTTCTATTTTTTTTTTAGGTTTTTTAGGTTTTTTGCAAGGCAATAGGGTTAAGTGGCTTGCCCAAGGCCACACAACTAGGTAATTATTAAGTGTCTGAGGTGGGATTTGAACTCAGGTACTGCTGACTCCAGGGCCGGTGCTCTATCCACTACACCCCCTAGCCACCCCATGATTTTTGTAATTCTGAGAAGAGCAAGTCCATCATAGCTGATCATCACATAATGCTACTGTTAATGTGTACAATAATTTTTCTGGTTCTACTCACTTCATGAAACAAACATTTATTAAGAAATTACTTTATGTAATATCACTGAGCTAAGTGTTTTATAAATATTTTATTTCATTCTATGAAGTAGTTTCTATCATTATCCGCAGATGAAGAAACCAAAATGGACAGATTAAGTGACTTGCCCAAGGTCACATAGCTAAGAACTATTTGAGGTTAGATTTATATTCAGGTCTCTAGGTCCTACATTCTTATCTTCTGCACCATTAATTGTCTCTAGTGGTTTAATAAATTGTAGTATAGTATCTATGGTATCTATTTCTCACAAATGAATAAATTCCTCAGATTAGCTACCCCAAGATCCAGCTACACTATGAGTCAATATTCAGTGTAAATAATAGCCCATGAACACCTCCCAATGTGGCTCCTTTTTCCTCTTATCAGAGGATACAGTTCAAGTTCAGGTATTTAGAGTAATAGAATAAATAGTAAGGAGATTTAGAGTAGAACATTCCCCTATAACCCCTACAAATGATCATACCATCAATGGAGAGTGAAAATTCATGAAGGTCCCATAAATAGGGAAGACCCAGTAAACGGACAACTCATACCCCTTAGTCACTAAAGTGTTATGCTACTATGAACCTCTACTGGGCCTGTTCAGCATGTTGTTTCTTTTCTTTTCTTTTCTTTTTTTTTCTTTTCTTTTCTTTTCTTTTCTTTTTCTTTTAGGTTTTTGCAAGGCAATGAGGTTAAATGGCTTGCCCAAGGCCACACAGCTAGGTAATTATTAAGTGTCTGAGGCCAGATTTGAACCCAGGTACTCTTGACTCCAGGGCTGGTGTTCTATCCTCTGTGCCACCTAACCACCCCTCAGCATGTTGTTTCTTGTATTCACAGATAAGGCAAGACATAGCTGCTTCAGTCTACTTAGATATAGTGTGCAGGGATCCAGCCTCTGCAGGGTCCTTGGAACCTGACAGGATGGATAGAGTCAGCGAAATGAGTTGAGTCAACAAGTGGGTATAGGCAGGAGCAGGTTGACTGACTGTCAGCTGCTTGGATTTATTTTTATAGTTTCAGAATCATGTATGTTGCAAGCAAGCAAGCTGAGATCATTTCCTTGGTTACAAGAGTGTACAATTTCCATCATCAGTCATACAGTTCATATGGTTACAAGTTTTAATCATGTGATTACAAGTTTAAGTAATAATCATATGGTTAATTGATTTCTTATCCCTACTCAGACCATGATGACCTTAACCTTGTCTGTTACCTTATTTATTACTACATTGTATAATGTTAATTCATTTAAAGTTATTAATTAAGCAATTCTTTTAATGGAAAGCTTTTTTATATTTTTTATGTAGGTAATGTTTTTTGATATACTTCCTTAACAATCTATAGTGAGGGTCTTTATGTTTGTCCACCCATCCGTTAACTCTTAAAATAACCAAATTTTTCTTTCTGGCCTTGTTGGTAGAGCCACAGTTTCTGTGACTTTTTTATTCTTTCCCATGAAACTAAGGCTGCTGGAGTTCACATATTGGTCACCTGTACTAACCATTTTCTCACCATCTTTTTCATATATTCCTGTGTATGGTAAGGGGGGCAAAACTATTAGTTTCCCTGGAATTCTATCTGACCCATCTTGTATCTGTTTTCCCTGTATATATTCTGCCATCTCCTTGGAATTCCCAGTGTTGGGTTTTCCAGAGATTTCATAATGTTGAAGCTTTTTGTATGCCTCAGAGAGAGGCAGTCCTGTTAAATTTGGACAGAGTTTACAATCTGTTTTATTCAAGGAATTTTTCTGAAATCCTTCCTTTACAGTCATTCCAGTATTAGGGTGAGTAAATATTGTAATCAATAAAAAACCTATAAATATTGGCATAGATGAAATCCCTATATATATTGAAGAAGGAAATGTTGTTCCATCAGGCAGTGTGACTGCCTTGAGTCTTCTTGCTGTGACTGTGTCAAACAGCTTAGAGACCCTGGCTCCCAACAATAGTGACTAGTATCTAAACTAATAATCACAGACTGACAGTTTTTTGGCAAAGCCGCCAGACCCAGGCAAAGTATTTCAGGTTACAATTAGGTCTTCCAGTTTCATTCTAATGTCTCTAGTCTATAATTCTCCATGCCTCTAGTCTATAATCCTATTTTAATTATGTATATTTGTGAGGAGCAAAGCCTGAGTCTTCCCTGCTTTATTTTGGGTGGCAAATACCAGTCTCCCTACAGTGACATGGGAATGTAAAGGAAATGTGTTGTACAATGAAACTCATTAAAGTACAGGAAGACCTACACAAACTGATTCAGAAAAAAGTAAGTAGAACCAAGAAGATCTCAATGAAGGAAATAAAAATAACACTGAATTACTGAATTCATGAAGGGAAAATAAGTACCACATTTCTCCTTGTATAAAGACACTCCCATGTATAAGATGCACCTTAATTAAAAAAAAATGTATTACATAGTTATTGAACTCAAGTTTTATTCATCATGAAATTTAAGGACCTTTCTGCTCACAACTTTCAGGCATCTTTTGGACAAGTCTGGTATGTGGACACATGCTTAGTCCATTTTGATCCATGAACCTGAAACACCAATTGTGTCCTTTGAAATTAGTCACTTCTTAGGGGTGGCTAGTTGGCACAGTGGATAGAGCACCGGCCCTGGAGTCAAGAGTACCTGAGTTCAAATCTGCCTCAGACACTTAATAATTACCTAGCTGTGTGGCCTTGGGCAAGCCACTTAACCCCATTGCCTTGCAAAAAAAAAAAACAAACATAAAAAAAAGAAATTAGTCACTTCTTTTTCATCAGCAATTCTTCTTGCCTCCTGCTGAACTATCTTTGTGGACACAGGAATTCCAATGGCTCTTTGCTCTTCAATCCATCTCTTCAATTTCCTCTCTAGATCAGGCCATTTTTCTGACTTGCCTCTCATGACCTTCTGCTGTGGCATTTTCAGTAGAGTTTCTTCTTCCCCAGCCAGGCCTGGAGGATCAAACTGACATTCAGCAGCACAATTTCCATTACTTTTGCAAACTGTATCACTTTGAACTTGAATTCAGCACTGTACAAAAAACTTTTCTGAGCCATTTCTGGGCAGAACGAGGCAAAATTAACCTAATAAAGGGGTAGCAAATGTGAAACAATGAGCACAAAGACAATAAGCTCTAATAATTGGGAAATTTGAATAAAAAAATTCTACAACTACTGCTATAAGACACTCTCAGTTTTTAGAGCTCAAATTTTTCAAAAAAAGGGTGTGTCTTATACATGAGGAAATACAGTACATTATTAAAAATAAGCGAAGCATTATGCAAAGCTCTTGACAAATATATTTTGATTCTCACAACAACCCTAAGAGGTAGGTGCTATTATTATTATTATTATTATTATTATTATTATTATTATTAATTATTAGCATTTTATAGTTAAGGAAACAGAGGCAACCAGAGGTTAAATGACTTTTCTAGTGTCATGAAGCTAATAAGTAACTGAGTCTGGATTTGAACTCGTGTTTTTGATTCAAGAGTCCCAAGGCTCTGTTATCATCACCTAACTGCCTTGTGATGGTGCCCATATTTTAACATAACCATAGTTAAATGTAAAAATTCATGATTATTGCAATTGACCATTCTTGTTTCCAAAAAAGTTAGTGAAATATGCCTCCCAGAAATAGAGAAAAGGGATACAGATATAAAACGTTGTGTATGCTTGCTGTCAGACACAAACAATGTGTTAATTAATTTTGCTATACTGCTGTTTTTCAGCCTAGGGCAGGGTGGCAGAGAGGGAGAGGGGTGGGGGGGAGAGGGAGCATTCTTGGGGAAAGTTTTGAGCATTAAGTAAATGCAAAAGGTATAAATAAAGCTTCTCTTCCTCCCTCCCAGCAGTAAAGAATCTTTAGGGATAATTAGTGAAAGGAGGAAACCAGTTCTTTGTTCCCTCTTTACAGCAGTGGATAGAGTACTGGCTTTGGCATCAGGAGGACAGGAGTTCAAATCCAGCCTCAGACACTTGACTCTTACTAGCCTAAGCAAGTCACTTAACCCTGATTGCCTAGCATCCAGGGCCATTTCCTGTTGGCCTTGATCCATATCTGATCCCTGGACCCAGATGGCTCCAGAGGGGAAAGTGAGGCAGGTGACTTAGCACCCCACATCCCCATTCAAATCCAATTCACATGCTTGTCATGGCATCATCTCCCTGATGTCAGTCTTCTTCAATAATGAAGGACAAACATTGATTGAAGAACATTTGAGTGTCTTAGCAGAACATATTGTTGTAGAAAACTTCAAGAGGTTTAGAGAGCCCTTTGGCTCTGGTGCGTTCGAAGGGTTTGGGTTGGGTTTTTTTAATGCTCTGAATAATTTTCTGTGTTATTGGAGAGAAGCTGCTAATGTTGTCAATGATTTATTTTTCTACTTAGTGGTTGAAGTGGGAAGATATTAAATATAAATGTTTCTACAACCTCTTTGGTAACTGTAACATTTAATTGGCTTCCAGCTGATTTTGCTCTTCTTTATATAGAGTTTTCTAGAGAGGCAGTGTCCAGAGACATTTTACCACACAGTAGTGCCCAGCTTGACTTTCAGCTTTGCCCTTTGGCAATATCCTTTTCCTCTCCCTACCTACAATCAGGAAGGAGGGAGGGAGGGAAGGAAGGAAGAAAGGAAGGAAGGAAGGAAGAAAGGAAGGAAAGAAGAAAGGGAGAGAGGAAGGGAGGGAGGAAGGGAGGAAGGAAGGATGGGAAAAAGAAAAAGGAAGAGAGAGGTAGGAAAAAAGAGGGAGGAAGGAAGAAAAGAAGGAAGAGAAAGAAAAGGAACAGTATGGTAGACATTTCTTTCTCCAATCTTGCTTCTCCAACTGCCTTTCAGATATCTCAAATTTGATGTCCTCTAGGAATCTTAAAAGGAAACTCATTTTCTCTCCTTAATTCCATATCCTGCTCACCTACTACCTTCCCTATTTTTGTAGAAAATAACACCATTTTTCTCCTCCCTCAGGCTCAAAACCTATTTCTCACTCCCCATATCTAATCTGTTGCCAAGACCTGTTGATTGCCCCTTTGCAACATCTTTGGAATATGTTCCTTTCTCACCATTTGTTTGCAGGCCCTCATTATCTAACAACTGGATTATTACAATAGTGTATTGGTGGAGCTTCCTCCCTCAAGGCTCCTACCAATCTGTCCCTCCACTCAACCACTAAAGTGATTTTCCTAAAGAGGGGATCCAATCCTTAATAGCACCCAAGATCAAATATAAAATGTTCTGTCATTCAAAGCTCTTTATAACCTAGCCCCCTCTCCTATCCAGTCTTCTTACACCTTTGGTCTTGTGACACTGGCCTCCTGGCTTTTCCACAAACAAGATACTTTAACTCTCATCTCTGGACATTCTTTCCAGATGTTCCCCATGCCAGGAATCCTCTTTCTCTACTTTGACTACTGTGTTTGCTGACTTTTTTTAAGTCCCACCTAAAACCTATCATCTACAGGAAACTTTCCCCAGTCCCTTTTAATTCTAGTATTTTCTCTCTGTTAATTACTTTCTATATATCAGTCAATAGGGTGCAATGGATCAATCTATGAATTTGGACTCAGAGAACCTAGGTTTGAATCCTAGTTATGACATTTATTACCCTGTTCCCTTGATTTGAGTCTTTAAATCTTTCTGGACCTTTTTCTCCATCTTGGTTTCCAGTTGGGTCTGATTGCTGCTAAGTTCCCATCCAACTCTTTATCTGTGATCTTACTCACAGGGCTTTCCACTCAATCCAGGAATCATACCCTGGTTCTACCATTTTCTTTGTATGCTATGACTTAAGTCCCAGTGAGACACAATTCAGATGGAAGGATGGGATAATTTGGGGGTGGGATAGAGGGCAAACATATATTTAAAGACAGGTCAACCTGGTAGCCAAGGCATAATTATTCCCTAATAGAACAGAGTTATAGTCCAATGAGAAGATAATCTGGAAACAACTACATGCAGACAAGATATATACAGGGTAGATGGAAGGTAATCTCAAAGGGACAGCTAGCAGTAAGGGGGAAGGGAAAGGATTCTTACAGAAAATGGGATTTTAGCCAAGACTTGAAGGAAGCCAAGGAAATCTGGAGACAGAGATGAGGAGGGAGAGCGTTACAGGCATGAGAGACAGCTATTAATAACTGCTTAAGCAGGAGGAGTAAGGGTCAGTTTTCCTTATATAAGAATTTGTTGAAATTAAGTCATTTTTCATTCCTGTCTTACTCTTCTTGACCCCATTTGGGTTTGTTTTTATTGCTGCTGTTTTTGGCAAAGATACTGGAGTGGTTTGCTATTTCCTTCTCTAGCAAATTTTATACATGAGGAACTAAGGTAAACAGGGTTAAATGACTTGCCCAGGGTCATACAGCTAGTACATGTTTGAGGTTAGATTGGAACTCAAGTAGATAAATCTTCCTGATCCTAGAACCAGAATTGTATCTACAATGCCCTTATATAAGCTTATATAACAATATCAATCCCCAATTGGAGGAAGAAGAACTTTTTCTTCATCTGAAAATGCAATTTATATATTATTCCTGAATTACAGCTATTTATATGAACTCACAGACCAGGGGTACTTATCCCTTTCTATCCTACCCCTAGCCATGGATCATGTTTGGTACTGGGGAACCTGGTTTCTAGTGCGAGAGGGGTTCCATTTCTCATAATCCTTTCTTACATCCCTTTGCCTTAGGGGACTTAACTTAATTAAAGTAAATTCTATTATAATTCACAGATCTAGTGGGTTCCTTAAAGTATTGAATATGCTAGATAATTTATTTATAATTTGTAATTCTAGCACAACAGAAGAAGGCTAAATAGTAATTAACATTAGGCAACTAGGTGGCAGAGTAGATAGAGTATTTAGCTTGGAATCAAGAAAAGTCATCTTCTTGAGTTCAAATTCAGTCTCAGATACTTACTGGTTGTATGACCCTGAGCAAGTCACTTTACCTTGTTTGCTTCAGTTTCCTCATTTGTAAAATGAGCTGGAGAAGGAAATGGCAAACCACTCCAGTACTTTTGCCAAGAAAATCCCGAATGGGATCAAGAGGAGTTAGACACAACTGAAAAAATGATAACAGCAATATTTTTAAAATGCTTACTCTATGCCAAGCACCTGTGGAATCCTAGGAAGTAGGTACTATTATTATTCCCATTTTACAAATGAGAAAATTGAGACCAACAAAGTTATTAAACATAAAGAATCCACAAATTCATATGAACACAAAAGGATTCAGTAACAATATAAATACTGGTAAAATGTGCTTGGAGGCTAATATTCAAACCTTGCCAGGAGAAGTTTTGCAAGATTACTGATCAAACATTTACATTTCTTCTTGATCCCTGCACTTTCACTCCACTACAACTCAGACTTTTTTGAATTTCATAATCACAAGACACCACCATTGCAGTGGGCACTACAACAAAGAACCTCTATGCACAAAAATATTGACAAAAATTCTCATTGCAGTAAAGAACTGGGAACTAAGTAGGTGCTCCCCAACAAATATGACAAAATAATAGAAAATGATATACTGATATTATTCTCCAATATAATGGAGTAGTATTATGCAATAAGAAGTGACAAAAAGGATTTGAATCAGCTAATGCAGAGTGAAGTAAGGAAAACCATGATAATAATTTATATAATGACTGTGACATTGTAAAGGAAAGTAACTGAAAGTTTTAAGGACTATATAACGAAGAACCACAACTTCAGAAAACCAGTGCTAAATGATGCTTCCCTCCTTTTAGCAAAGAGATGGTGACCTAAATGGACTTTACGTTTTCAGACCCTCATAATATGTGGATTTGGACTTTTACATAGAGTTGTACACAAATGAACAACTCAACAATAGCAACAACAAAAGCCAAATTGTATATAGTAGATATTTACTTTGTCAATCAGGCAATAAGCAGCTTCATTCTGGGCTATTTTCATGATGGATAAGAATTAGAAATTGAGGGGGTATTCATTAATCAATTGGACAATGGCTGAACAAGGTGTGTGACCTGTGACTGTGAAAGAATACTACTGGACTATATGAAATAATAAGCAGGATGATTTCAGAAAAGCCTGGAAAGACTTATATGAACTGATATAGAGTAAGGTGAGAGAAGACTGTACATAGTAAAAGTGATATTAAAAGATAAACAATTGTGAATAACTTAGCAATTCTCAGCAATACAATAATCCAAGTTAATTCCAAAGGATTTATAATGAAAAATGCCATACAACTTCCAAGAAAGAATTAATGGTCTGAAGGCAACCTGAAGCATACTGTTTTTCATTTTCTCTCTCTTTTTTAGTTCAAGTCTTCTTCCATAAAATGATGAATATGGAAATATGTTATACATGATGCCATAAGTTTGACCTAAATCAGATTGCAGGGAGGGGATTTTGAAAGAGGGAGGGAAGGAGAGAAAGAATTTAGAACTCAAAATTTAAAAAAAATGTTAAAAAATTGTTTTTACATATAATTGGGGGAAAATAAAATATTTTTAAAAAGAATTTTGTTCTGGGGATACCAAGGCAAATATATGGTCCCTGTTTTCAGGAAGCTCATAGTCTCATGCAGGAGACTATGTTCATTACAAACAATTATGTTCATACAAGATATGTAAAGAATAGCTAGAAGATAATCTCAGAGGGAAGACACTGGCATTAAGGGAAACCAGGAAAAGTTTCTTATAGGAAGTAGCATTTGGACTGAGATTTGAAAGAAACTAGGAAGGTCAAAAGGCATAGATGAAAAGGGAGAGTATTCATTCTAGGCTTGAGGGGGATAGCCAGTGAAAAGGAACAGTGCTGGGGATGAAGTCTTGTGGGAAGAACAGGGAGGAGGCCAGTATCATTGGATGTAGAGTTTGGAGGGTAGTACATTACGAGATGATTGGAAAGGTAAGAATAGGTAGGTTGTGAAGGAGTTGAAAAATTAAACAGAGAAAATCAGATTTGATCCTGAAGATAAAAAGGAATCACTGTAGTTTACTGAGTAAAGGAGTGACATGATTAGACTTGGGCTTTAGGAAAATCATTTTGGCAGCTGAATAGAGGATTGACTGGAGTGGGGAGAGACTTGGGGAAGTGAGAACCAGCCAGCAGGCTGTTGCAATAAGTCCAGGCATGAGATGGTGAGGGCCTGCACTGTGGTGACAGCAATATTAAAGGAGAGAAGGATCTATGTAGAAAGGATGTTGCAAAGGTGAATGGACAGAATTTGGCAACAGATTTTATATAAGGGGAAGGGTAAGAGAGAATGAGGAACTGACCCCTAGATTGCTAGGCTAAGTGACTAAAAAGATGGTGGTATCCTCTACAATGAGAGGAGAGTTTGGAAGAAAAGAAGATTTGGGGAATGTTATATATTATCCTTCTCCCCCCCCACTCTTTTATAGAGAAACATTCATGTTAAATGCTATCCATTATCAGAGAAAGAACTGGTGGTGTCTAAACACAGATTGAAACATGCTTTTAAAATTTTTCTTTCATTTTCTTTGGCTATTTTGATCTGTGTTTTCTTTCATAACAAAGCTAATATGGAAATTATGTTATGCATGACCAGACATGTATATTCTATAACAAATTACTTGCCTTCTCAAGGAGAGGGAAAAGGAGGAAAGGAATTTGGATTTCAAAATTTTTAAAAATTAATGTTCAAACTGTTTTTACATGTTATAGGAAAAATAAAATATAAAAATTAAAAAAGAAAAATTCAGTTATATTTTCAAAATATTTAATATTTTAAAATAAAATATCAAACAGTAGCTATTAGAACCTGATCTTATTGCTTTGTCTAATACTATTTAGGGGAGCAAATAAATATACTTCTAGCCTATTACCCCTTCTTTTTGTGAGCAGAGTGGTGACCTAGGACTTCAACTTCATGGCAGGAATGAAAGTCTCCTTTGGAAAAGGAGGAAGGGAGAAGAAGCTGGAGGTATCTAGCCTGCCTCCCTTCAAACCACAAAACACATGGAGCCTCACCCCTCCACTCTCTCATAACCTTACACTGGTAAATATTCAATAATTGGCTCTTCAAACAGAATCCTTTTTTATTAAAGATTTTATTTGAGTTTTTGAGTTTTACAATTTTTCCCCCAATCTTACTTCCTTCCACCCCCCACAGAAAGCAATCTGTCAGTCTTTCCTTTGTTTCCATGTTGTACATTGATCCAAATTGAGTGTGATGAGATAAACAGAACACTTTTAAGTTTATTTCATATCATTAACATTTTCTCCATCATTTCTTAGGCAATAAATCAAATTTGTAGTATTTGTAGATTTTCTAGGGGTAAATGCTTCTCCATAAAAATTTAACAATTTGGGGCAGCACAGGCCCTGGAGTCAGGAGCAACCAAGTTCAAAACAGTGCTCAGACACTTAATAATTACCTAGCTGTGTTAGCCTAGCAAAATAAGCAACAACAAAAAAATTAACAATATAACTCTTGAGAGTCAGTTATAGATGGCTCCACACACCTCTGCAAGTTATTCCCTAGTTGGCTATATCCTCCATGAGAACAGAAGTCTGCTTTTCTTAAGCTTTGACTTTACCTAGTGCAAGGTTCTGAAACCAGTGTTGTAATTCAGTCATTTTTTTCAGTTGTGTCTGACTCTTCAGGACCCCACTTGGAGTTTTCTTGACAAAGATAGTGGAGTGGTTAGCCATTTCCTTTTCCAACTCATTTTACAGATGAGGAAACAAGCTTAAGTGACTTACCACAACTATTAAGTGTCTAAGGCCAGATTTGAGTTCGGGAAGATAAATTTTCCTGACTCCAGACTCAGAACTCTATCCACTAAGCTGTACCCAGTAGATGTTTAGTAAATATTTGCTATACTGCATACCTTAAAAGAGAAGAAACAAAGCACCTCTGAGACCCAAGGCAGTGGGAATTCTGATTTTCACCCACCTATCAACCTGTTGCACAAGTTAGGAGAAGCATTCTTTTCCCCTAAGTCTTCCACCTCAATGTCAGCACAGTGTTGATTCTTCTCTGACATGGGCCTTTGTGTACAAACCCCAATTAAAGTTGGCAAAGATCTCTGAAAAACCAATTATTAAAATTATAGTAAATGCCCTCAGCAAGGTCTCCAATAGAAGCTGGGCACACCTAGGTGGAGCCTAAATAATAGCTATTCAATCTGTCACAGCAGGAAGTGTAAAGAGGGCCAGAAATTTATTCACTTACGCATTGAGGAAATATGCATTTTATGTACAAAGCATAACAATTAGTCAGCCTTTACTGATCTGACCATTCAGACTATTTTTTAAAGCAATATTGACCCTTTTAACTGGCTAGTGTTAGTTTGATAATACCCCTCTTAAGAAAGATTCAATTTACCCAAGAACTTTGGAAAAAATTCCCTTTAGAGAGAACACAGCTAAGATTTTCTGAGCACTTACTATGTGATTAATATTATAATAGTGTTATTTGTCTCCCTTCCTCAAGTTTCTCCCTTCACCAGTCCTCTTATACAGATGTCAAACTGCCAAACAGGTCAAACTAAATCACCATGTACCTCTAGGATAAAAAAACTTTGACCTTTTTTTAACTCCTCAATCTGACTCCAGTCTAACTTTCCAGGCTGATTGTGTTTTACCCTCCCTCATAATCTCTCAATACTCCAGTTAATCTGGCCTACTTGTTCTGGATGACAACCATACACCTCCCATCTCTGTTTCTCCATAGCATGGCTCTGTTCCTAGCTTGCTTTTAAGAATCAAATCTGACCTCAGATGCTAACTAATTGCATGGCTCCGGCTAAATCATTTAACTCTGCCTAAAGAGGAAAAGATTCAGCCCCCCTCTTTCTAAGGGCTTTTGCTGAAGCTGAATTGTTAAGGAAACGCCACTACTCACCCCAAATCACTTCCTAATTAATTGCATGGTGTTATTGTTTCATTTTAGTTGTGCCTGACTCTTCATTATGTCATTTGGAGTTTTTCCTTGGCAGATAGCTGCGTTGTTTGCCATTTCCTTCTCTAGCTCATTATATAGATGAGGAAACTGAAGCAAATAGGGTTAAGTGTATTGCCCAAGGTCACACATGTCTTAGGCCAGATGAGTTTTCCTGACTATCACTGTGTCACCTAACTTCTCCTTCCAATCTTCAGATGGATACAAATGAAACAGAACAACTAAAGGCTAACCTATATAGTGTGGAAGAACTCAGCTCTATATGGCATTGAAATACATGCTTTTTTATAGGTAAGTTTTACAGAATATTAAACCTTGAGGTTTTTGTTTGTTTTTGGTGATCCTAAATTTAGAACTGGAAGAGACCTTGGGGATATTTTAGTCCAACCCCTTCTTGTTTTCCAGTTGAAGAAACTGAGGTGCAGAGAAAGTTCAGTGACCTATGAAGTTCAAGATACCATAGTTGCTAAGTACCAAAGTTCAAATTTGAACTCAGATCCCCTGCCTCCAAGACTATTGGTCTTTCCATGGTTCCACACTACCTCTGGGTCTTCAAGATGACTAGGTAACTAATTGTTGAGCTTCTTGAAGTATCAAGTGACCCAGGTGGTTTTCTATTATTTCTTTCTTGCCCTTCAATGGCCAGAGTCTGACTGAATTTCTTCACATTTTAGGAACCTAAGGCACCAGACAAACCAGACTCAATTTTATTTTACTTTATTCTATTTTTGTTTCTTATTTTATTTTTTCAACTACAAGTTTATGAGTTTCACATTTTTTTCTACCACTCTTCCTTCCTCCCCCTCTCCATGGCAGTGAACAATCTGATCTAAGTTGTACTTGTAAAATTATATTCAACATTTTCCCATATTAGTCATGTTGTGAAAGAGGAATTAGAACTAAAGGGGGGAAAAGCATAAGAAAGAAAAGAAAAACATAAAATAAAATTTTTAAATACACATATTATGTTTTCTCTGCATTCGTCTCCATAGTTGTTTTTTGTTTTTGGATGTAGATGTCATTTTCCTTGACATCCTTGACAGTTTTCTCAGAATTCAGAATCAATTGTTTTTGGGGTGTTTTTTTTAGATTTTTCAAGGCAATGGAGTTAAGTGGCTTGCCCAAGGCCACACAGCTAGGTAATTATTAAGTGTCTGAGGCTAGATTTGAACTCAGGTACTCCTGACTCCAAGGCCAGTGCTCTATCCACTGCGCCACCTAGCCACCCTAGAATCAGTTTTAAAGGCAGTTTTTAATCCTATATCTAAAATAAGGAACCCTAACATTTCTATAACACCTTGAGGTTCACAAAATATTATTCTTTCAGTGAAGGGGAATATCTCCCAGAAGATATTTGTGAGGGAATATTTCCTAGTATTATCCCTATTTTACAGATATTAAGGTCCACAGAAATTTAAATGATTTATCTAGGGTCAGCTGTTAAGTGTCAAAGTTGGGATTTGAGTTCAGTTCCCCCCAGACTCAAGTACAGGATTCTTTGCCCCAAACCACTAAGCCTCTCTGCTTCTTCTAAGGCTGGGCAGAAAGAGCTCCATTGCAATGCTACTGACATTTGTCTAACCTCATCCAAGCCCTCTCTACTTCCTCTCTGTGGTAATCACAAATACACAGATGGATGCTCACAGTTATCTCAGATATCAGAGTTGTTCAAGGTAGGCCAAACGAGATGTGGCAGAGGTCTCAAACAGTGAAAATCCATTGCCTTCATTGTTCAGTGAAAAATGGGGATAGACACATACTGTTGAAACCCAAGGAAAAGAACTAGACAAAAACAAATTCTTCCTGGGTTCTTCCTCTCTTTTTCTCAGCCTTGATACTATCACCTAGAAAATGATTATCATCTTTCCATGTATTCAGGGTCTGTGCGAAGTCTCCAGGACTGGAGACCAAAAGTCTGTTTATATTATATTTATTTTATATTTTATTTATATTATTTGCTTAAATTCCAATTTATTGCAATCTCCCATGAACAACAGAAACTCCCTAATTTCATATGTTGTCTACTCCTCATACCCATTCAAAAGGTAGATTTCTATCACCCTTTCTCAAGACAGGGGGAAATGGAATCCTAGAAAAGTCAAATGATGACATTGCAAATTCTTATCACCTGTGGGATCAGAATAGACTCTTCCCTTAGCCTTGCTGTCTCCTTCCCATTTCTATTCTGAACAGAAGCACAAAACATGTCTGGCTTAAATGACCATTCAGGGGCTCAGCAGATGCTTTCTTTATCCTCTAGATGACTAAATGAAGAGACTAAACCCAAGTTTCAGATACCTTCAAAGCAACATGGTACAGTGCTACAAAATAAGGGTGTTGAACTAACAACTTTTAAGGACATATCAATCCCTAAATCCCTGTGATCTAATGACTGGAAATTAGAATACCCACGTTTGAGTCTAGGTCTGTAACTAAGTAACTATGTAAAAGAGGACTGACCAGAAGAACCTCTTATCAATCTGATGAGATCCTAGCACCCAGACTTTTATTGAGGCATCAGAAGATCAACTCTCCTGAATTCTGGCACCTTACAGAGAGAGCACCAAAAACTCCCCTGAGAGACAGAATAACTAGATTTTTTTTAAGAGGAGCTGTCCCTCCCTTCAAGGGCTAAATAAAGAGAATCGGTCATTTCAATCAGATAGACAATAATCATTTATTAAGTAGGGTCATCATCAGTCACCTGATCCAGTTATGGACCCAGAAAGCCCTGGAGGAGAAAGTGAGGCTGGTGACTTAGCCCAGCACCCCTCACTCAAATCCAATTCATGTGATTGTCATGGCATCACCTCCTTGATGTTACAGTCTTCATCTGAAAACAAATGACAAGTAGCAATAACCAACAGCAACAACAAGTATTAGCTATGTGCTAGGCATCATGCTGAGAATGAGAGGATACACAGAAAACTAAAAAAATAATTCCTGTCCTCAAGGAGCTCTTAGTCTAAATTGGGGGGAGAACAAGCAACTATGTATAAACTATGTATAAACAAGCTATATACATATATATATATATATATTATATCTATATATACATATAGAGAATATACAATGGAATATATACAATGGAGAATTATCAGAAGAGGGAAGGCACTAAATTAATGGGACTTGAGAAAAACTTCCTTACAAAGTGGGATACTAATTAAGGGGACTCTCTGGATTTGATTATTTCCTTTTTTGTTTTTCCCTTGTGACTTCTTCAGAACAGCAGGGGAAGGAGAATATATATCCTATTCACCCCACAAACAGTTAATAGCATCTTGCCAAATAAGCACATGACAAGCTGTTCATTTGCCCAGGTGGCCTGGGGTTTCTAGACCCTGAGGTCCTGGTACTTTTTTCCTTTCTATTCCTAACTAAGGATAGACTCTTCCTGCCCAAGCAGTCCGTTCACCAATAGAGTGCAGAAGAAACCAGATGTGTGTGTGTGTGTGTGTGTGTGTGTGTGTGTGTGTGTCTGTCTGTCTGTCTGTCTGTCTGTCTGTCTGAGTGCTCTCAGCTTGAAAGGGGCAATATTAGAAGTGGACTTTCTTCTCTTTAAGAAATTTATGAAGTTTACTCATGAAGTTCAAGGTCTGGAACCATGGCATGAGGTGTGGGACTGGGAAGGTAGGACAGTTCTTCCCATTTTTTGCCATATGGGTTGATCTGGGGCAAGGTAAGTGAATATTTAGAAGCCTCCAAAGTGTGTTTTCTTTGGGTATGTGTGTGTGTGTGTGTCTGTGTGCATGCGTGTGTGTATAGGGGAAGATGTTGTGTAATGATCTGAGTATTCTATGTGCTTCAGTATCCATTCATGGGCTCCTATAAGACCTTGGCATCTTATGAATGGAAGCAAAATAAAGACTGTCCCTTAACTGATACCCATACTATAATCTGAGTGCCAGTATAGGGATTAGGAGTCCTGTTACCTATATTTGTGGAAAACTAGACCCAAACTATATCATTAGAATATTTAGAGATCTTTTTGGGGAAAACCCCAATTGGGACAATAAACCAAGGAGAAGAACTAACCATTTTGGGTCAGCTCCCCAGGACTAGCAAAATTTAGTTGCTTTTCAGTATTCAATATCTTTATTTTGGGTTTTTTTTGCAAGGCAATGGGATTAAGTGACTTGTCCAAGGTCACACAGTTAAGTAAGTATTAAGGTGAATTTGTACTCATATCCTCCTGATTTCAGAGCTGGTACTCTTTACTAAGAAAACTCCACATAGTCACAAAGAGTTGGGAACAATTCAATAATAACAACGAAACACCAATTCTGTTTAGATGCTGTGCTAAGTACTAAAAAGGCAAAAGATCTTATTCTCAAAGGAGTTTGTAATCTAATGTGGAAATAACATGTAAATGCTATGAACAAACAGGATAGATACAGAATAAATTGGGAATAATCAATAAAGGGAAGGCACTAGAATTAAGAAGTCTTAAGAAAATAATCCTAAAGAGAGCACACTAGCTCATGCTTTGAAACAATTCATACAGGTCTTTTCATACATATTTGAGTTCATCATATTCATCTTCCTTCTCAATAATATTCCAAGATCCCTTTGAAGGACCTTGGACTACCAGCTACATTTGAAACTTTGGACATCTATAATGCAATCCAATCTAATTCAATCCAAGAAGTAGTTAAGTACCCCACTATTTACAACTCAAGTCAACAAGTATTATTTTGTGCCTGATCCTTTGCTAAGAGTTGGGGATATGAAGAAAGATAACTGCCCTCAAAGAACTTTACCATTTAATGGGAGAGACAAATGCAGACAATTATGTGCAAACAAGATACATCCAGGATAAATCAGATAACCAATGGAGGAAAGACACCAGCAAAACCGGGAATCCGGAAAGGTTTTACCCATAAGGTGAGATTTTAACTGAGACTTGAAGAAAGCAGGGAAGACTGCTGATGAAACTGAGGATGGAGAACATTCTGGGAATTGGAGAACTGCCAAAGAAAAAGCAAGGATTTGGGAGATGAAATCCTCAGGAAGTTAGTAGTTGCACCATGCAGAAGAAACCATGCTAGATGTCAGGAATAGAAAGACCAAAAACAATGCTCTTGGTCAAGGTACTCACAGTCTACTAGGCACTAATCAAGAATCAGCAAGTATTTGTTCAGTACTATGCTCTAGAAACCCCAGGCCATCTGGGCAAATGAACAAAAGACAAAAAGAAAAATTCCTGCACTCAAGGGGATTACATTCTATCTGAGGAAACTCTATTTACCCATATAAATGGATGGATACAAAGTAAATATATGATAATTTCTGAGATGGAGAATGGAAACATTCATAGTTTGAGATGAGCTTTGAGGGAGGCTAATGATTTTAAAAAAGAGAAGAGAGAGTCAATCCAGACATGGAGATGGATCATGTGGGAGGGTCAGAAAGCAGGCTAATTTGGCTATACCATACTAAACATGAAAAGAAATAATTAGTAATAAAAATGCAAAGGTTGAAAATCTGATTATGTTTGATTATCAAGGGCTTTAAATGTTAAACAGAAAAGTGTGTATTTGATCCTAGAGGTGAATGAGAACAACCAGAGATTCTAGACATAAACAGATTTGTGCTTCAGTAATATTAACATGACAGCTATGTGAAGGAGGGATTGGAGAAGGGAGAGACTGGAGGCAGGGAACCAATGGGGAAGCTACTACAATAATCCTGCAAATGAGAAGCGATAAGGGCTTGAACTCTCTAGATAGCCATGTGAGTGAACAGAAAGGAATGCACTTCAGAGAAGTTGTGGAAGTAGAACTGACAAAGACTTGGCAACTGAATGGGGACAGTGAGAGAGAATGATGACTGAAGTTGTGACTGAAAAAATGGATATGTCTCCAGGCTTCAATTTTCTGCTTTATAAAAATGACAGCATTGGATTGTAAGATTTCTAAGATCTCTCACTCTGTCTACTGGAAGAAGAAGCATCCTTACTTCTCATTAAGGAGAAGGGTAAACGTCTTAATTTTCAAGAAAGAGAAATTAGTGGCATCTGTAAGCTATGGGCAAGTAAGTTTGACTTTAATTCTCTGGCAAAATTCTGAAATGTATTTTTAAAGGGGTGATTAATGAATAACTAAGTTTAAAAAAATAAATAAAAAGGAAAGAATGATCACATAGAGTCAGCAAAACTTTATGAAGAACTTCATGATCAACAAGCACGTGTTTTCCAGGCACTAAAGATAAAAATACAAAATGATGCAATCCCTGACCTTAAGGAGAAGATATTCCATCAGGGGAAGCAACATGAACACATATAAATGAGTACAAAATCTAAATATATGCAAATAAATATAAAGTAAAACATTTCCCTCAGCACCTGCAGGGCTCCCTTATACTACTTTTGTCCCTGGAAAGAGTGGACTCAAATTTAACATAATTTATTTTAAAAAAATTTCTTTTGGATTAACAAGTATTTATTTCCTCTCTCTCACACTTCTATTCTACCCTCAATGTGTGGTTAAAAAAATTCACAGCCAAAAATATACGCCTTATTCTGTATTTAAGTTAATTCTGAATATAAGCCCATCACCTCTCTGGAAGCAGGTGGATAGAATGCTTCATCTTCTGAGGAATCAGTTAAACCCAATTTCTACATAGCGGGTTCAACTCACTGATGTTACTTCCAAATGTAGACTTGCCAATGGGACAATAAGTCCATATCTCTTCTGCTGTTGCTGGGTTGGGTCCAGTAAGTTGTTCAGGACTTTGCTCCCTGACCATCTGGCTTGTGGCAAAACCTGGCATGTACTAATAGCTCCCAAATCTCTGGCAGATAGTCCTATCTTTCAAAGAACATGATATCATAGCTGCCTCTAATCTCTTTCACTTAAAAGCTAGAAAGAAAAGATACTCCAGAGACAGAAGCAATGGCAGAGCCATTCAATCTTGGCTTTATGCTAGTTCCAGTAGAGCATGTTCCTGAGGCCTCTCCCTCACCTCTTTTTCCAAACCCATCCAGGACAGAAAGAACCAAAGTAAAAACTACAGTTGTGTAGTGTCTTTTGAAAGCATCCCAGTTCTGGTTCCTGAGCATGAAGGTGCAAGAATCAGCTCAAACAAGAGAGGCAATTATCAGTCTTCTAAAACAAGGTCTTGATTTATTGTACTGTGGATTGTCTAGATTTAAGAAAGTGATGAAGATAATGTCACTAATGCAGATTAAACTAAAAGTGTGCTGTGCATACATCTGTCTTCCAGAGAATCAGCTGTTAAACATTTACCAGTACATTCCTTCTCCAAAGTCAATTAATTAGCTATGTGATTAAAGAACCAGAACCATTTCCATAATGTTGCATATCCTCCAGATTGGGGAGCAGAAGCCTTCCATTACACATGATCATATCTTTCTAGAAGTTGGCTGCCTGGTACCATGGGATAATATGCCTTTAATTCTTGCCCCTAGATTGATGGATCTATTGATCAGGAGTTCTGAGGTGTAATAGGGATAAAACCACAATTAGTCTGGCATAAAATATGATGAACCTCCCAGGACAAGGAGGAGAAAAATGAGAAAACAGGAAAAAAACACAGTAAGGAAGGGAAGAAAGAGAAGGAAGAGGTAAAGAAAGAGAATTTGGAGGAGAAATAAGGGAGAAGGGGGGAGTAAAATAATAATAATGATGATGGTGATGATGTTATAGTTTGCATTTGTATAGTTTTTTATACACTAGGCACTGTGCTAAACTCTTTATAATTATCTAATTTTATTCTCAAAACAACCTTGGTAGGTAGCTACTATTACTACCCCATTTCATAGTAAGGAAACTGAAGTAAATGAGTTAAGTGGCTTGTCCAGGATTACATAATTAGTGACTAAGGTCAGATGTAATGGAATCTTTCTGCCTCCTGGTCCTCTGCCACAACTGCCTTCTATAAGAGACAGGAATATCAACAATAACAAATGACAACTAAGACTGTAGCTTATAGAGGCATTCCCAACAAGATCAAGGGTGAAACAAGGATGCCTATTATCACCACTACTATTCAATATCACATTAGAAATGTTAGCTTCACCTGGAGGGATATGCATGATGCCGAGTGAAATGAGCAGAACCAGAAAAACACTGTACACCCTACATGGGGGTGTATGATCAACCTTGATGGACTCACTCATTCCATCAGTGTAATAATCAGGGACAATTTGGGGCTGTCTGCAATGGAGAATACCATCTGTATCCAGAGAAAGAACTGTGGAGTTTGAACAAAGACCAAAGACTATTAACTTTAATGTAGAAAAAAAAAACTGATATCTTATTGTCTGATCTTGCTATCTCTTATACTTTATGTTTCTTCCTTAATGATACGATTTCTCTCTCATTGCACTCAATTTGGATCAATGTATACCATGGAAACAATGTAAAGACTGACAATTTGCCTTCTGTGGGGTGGGGTGGGGGAGGGAAGTAAGATTAGGGGGAAAATTGTAAAACTCAAAATAAATAAAATCTTTAGTACAAAAAAAGTTAGTTTCAGAAATAAGAGAAGAAAAAGCAATTGAAGGAATTAGAATTGGAAAGGAAGAGACAAAACTTTCACTCTTTGCAGATGACATATGTATACATATACATATGTATATATATACATATATATAATACACACACACACATATATATATATATATACACATATATGTATATATATATATGTATACCTAGAGAATACCAAGAAATCATACAACAAACTACTGGAAACTTAACAACTTTAGCAAAGTTGAAGGATATAAAATAAACCCTCATAAATCCTCAACTTTTCTATATATGACTAGCAAGATACAGAAGGAAGAACTAGAAAGTGAAATCCCATTCAATGTAACCTCAGACAATATAAAATACCTGGGAGTCTATTTGCCAAGACTGACTTGGAAACTTTTTGAAAACAATTACAAAACACTTCTCACACAAATAAAATCAGATTTAAATAACTGGGCAAACATCAACTGATCATGGATAGGTCGAGCTAATATAATAAAAATGACAATTCTATCAAAACTAAACTACCTGTTTAGTGCCCTACCAATCAAAATTCCAAAAAATTACTTTAATGAGTTAGAAAAAGTTGTAAGTAAATTCATATGGAGAAATAAAAAGTCAAGAATTTCCGGGGATTCAATGAAAAAAGTGCAAAAGAAGGGGACTTAGCCCTACCAGATCTGAAAGGATATTATAAAGCATCAGTCATCAAAACTGTCTGGTACTGGCTAAGAAATACAGTGATGGACCAGTGGAATAGACTAGGTGCAAAGCAGGAAATGATTATAGTAATCTGTTGTTTGATAAACCCAAAGAGTCCAGCTATTGGAATAAAAATTCTCTCTTCCATAAAAACTGCTGGGAAAACTGGAAGTTAGTATAGAAGAAACTTAGATTAGATCAACACCTCACACCCTATACCAAGATAAGATCCAAATGAATACAGGATTTAGATATAAAAAACAACATTATAAGCAAACTAGAAGATCAAGGACTAGTTTACCTGTCAGATCTATGGAAAGGGGAGCAGTTTATGACTAAGGAAGAGGTGGAGAACACTAAAAACAAACTAGATAATTTTGATTACATTAAATTAAAAAACTTTTGCACAGACAAAATCACTGTAACCAAGATCAAAAGAAATGTAGTAAACTGGGAAACAATCTTTACAACTAATGATTCTGACAAAGGACTCATTTCTAAAATATATAGAGAGCTAAGTCAAATTTTAAAAAAAAAAGCCATTCCCCAATTGACAAATGATCAAAGGATATGCGGAGGCAATTTACAGATGAGGAAATCAAAGCTATCCATAGTCATATATGAAATCATTAATTATTAGAGAAATGCAAGTTAAAACATCTCTGAGGTACCACCATCTCTCAGACTGGCCAATATGACTAGAAAGGACAATGATCAATGTTGGAAGGAATGTGGGAAATCTGGGACACTAATGCATTGTTGGTGGAGCTGTGAACTTATCCAATCATTCTGGAGAGCAATTTGGAATTATGCCCAAAGGGCAATAAATACATGCATACTCTTTGATCCAGCAATACCACTACTGGGTCTATACCCTGAAGAGATCATGAAAACAGGCAAAAATATCACTTGTACAAAAATATTCATAGCAGCCCTGTTTGTGGTGGCAAAGAAGTGGAAATCAAGTAAATGTCCTTCAATTGGGGAATGGCTTAACAAACTGTATGTATGTATGTATATGTATGTCATGGAACACTATTATTCTATTAGAAACCAGGAGGGATGGGAATTCAGGGAAGCTTGGAGGGATTTGCATGAACTGATGCTGAGTAAGATGAGCAGAACCAGGAAAAACATTGTACACCTTAACAGCAACATGGGGACGATGATCAACCTTGATGGACTTGCTTATTCCATCAGTGCAACAAACAGGGATAATTTGGGGCTCTCAGCAATGAAGAATACAATCTGTATCCAGAGAAAGAACTGTGGAGTTTAAACAAAGACCAAGTACTATTAACTTTAATTTAGGGAAAAAAACTGATATTGTCTGATCTTGCTATCTCTTATACTTTGTTTCTTCCTTATAAATATGATTTCTCTCTCATCACATTCAATTTGGATCAATGCATACCATGGAAACAATGTAAAGACTTACAAATTGCCTTCTGTGGGTAGTGGGGGGAGGGAAGTAAGATTAAGGGAAAAATTGTAAAACTGAAAATAAATAAAATCTTTAAAAAATAATAATAAAAAGGCTGTAGCCTATAATTTGGAGGATAGAATTCAGTTTAGAGTATAAGGAATAAGAAATAAGGAGAAGGACAAAGCAGGGGTTTGACCCCTCTTATACTCAGCTGGGCAGGGAAAGAAAAGGATCAAAAGAGAGGAAGAAACAAATGAATAAAAAAGAAATTAATCATTTAAGGAAAGTCAAGAATATTTATGAATAATATAAATCAGTGCTAAATGAAGGGAGAGACAGAGAGAGTCAGTGAAACAGAGGGGAGAGAGAGAGAGAGAGAGAGAGAGAGAGAGAGAGAGCGAGCGAGCTTTGGCAGTTTAGACTTCCCCTTCTTCTGTCATTACTGGGTGTGGGAACAAAGGGCTATCAAGAATTTCTTCTTTCATCCCAAAGTGACCAAATCCTTCAGAGGTAAGTGTTATAGACAGAGCATAGATTCTGCCTTCCATAGAGTGTGCTTAGTTAGAGCAGACCTAGAGGGCCTGCTATTTATCACCACCTACATTACATTGGCATAGGCAGGTAAACAGATTAAGGTGACAGGGATTGTAGCAGCAAAGTAGTTGGAGAGCAGACTGAAGTCAATTTGTTAGCTCAGGTTCAAAGTAAGAATGAAATGAAACACTCACAGATTATTTTGCAATTAACTAAAGAATAATTTGACATAGCATAGAAAAGACATTTCAAATATCCAGCATCATATAGTTGAATATGTAACTTCCCTACCTGTGTGTTGGTTATAATTGTCTGCCAATCAGGAGCCTGAAAGAAAATCAGATGACTCCTCTGCTCTGACTTTTTTTGGACTTAGGCTACCAGAAAGCTACATTGATGCTCTGAATTTTATTCTCCTGAGTAATTAAGTCTCAAAGATAGTTTCAATTCTTCTCAAGGAAAAATTACTCTAAACTGTGTTTGGGTAGAAGAACCTTGGGATATTATTACTATCAAAATGTGTAAGCAAAATTAATCATTGAGATAAGGTATATTACTCAAAATAGGAAGGTAATAAAAATTAGTACAAAAATAAAGGAATATAGGGGCGACTAGGTGGCGTAGTGGATAAAGCACCAGCCTTAGAGTCAGGATTACCTGGGTTCAAATCCAGTCTCAGACACTTAATAATTACCTAGCTGTGTGGCCTTGGGCAAATCACTTAACCCCATTTGCCTTGCCAAAACCTAAAAAAAAAAAGGAATATTAAAATGCTCTGTAAGAAGCAATGAATGTGGGGCAGCTAGGTGGCACAGTGGAGAAAGCACTGGCCCTGGAGTCAGGAGTACCTGAATTCAAATCTGACCTCAGACTCTTAATAATTGCCTAGCTGTGTGACCTTAGGAAAGTCACTTAACCCCATTACCTTAAATTAATAAAAAATTTTAAAAAAAGAAGCAATGAATGTGAAGAAGGCATAGGAAGAAGCAGGAAGTGATACAAAGGGAGATAAGCAGAACCAGGGGGAAAAAACAACAACCATGTAAGGAATTAAATATGTAATTAGAAAAAAACCACCAAAAAACCCAAACCCTTAAAAATAAATGTGTAAAATTATAATTACCAAAGAAGAAATATGAGAATGTTTCTCCTTCCCTTCTTTGAAAAGATGGGGGGGTACTAAGGGTATGGAATATTTGAGTTGGTTATATGGTGGTTAATTTTGCTGGACTGTTTTTTTCTCTCATTTTCATTTTTTTTTGGTAAAAGAAGGCTCTTAGGGAAAGGAAAGGATAAGGGATATTCTGGGAGATGAAAGTGATTTAAAAAGATATCAATAATATTTTAAATGTAAAAATTAAAAAAGAAATGAAGGAAAATATGTCTAATCATTCTAAGTTTAAATGTGCTTGGATTAAAGTATCCAATAAAATGAAAGAAAGTAGAAGAATGGCAAGGAAAAAAAAGACACTTTTTCTGTATTAAAGAAGCACATTTAAAAAAACAAAGGTATATAGGTAAGAACAAAATTCACTATGCATCAAATAATTCCCCCCAAAGTATGAGCTGCAATCACCTATAAGACAAAGCAAAAATAAAATTTCAAAATACTAAGAAAAATGATAGATAAATTATATTATGCTTAATAGTGTCCTAGCCAAGAAAATGATTTCAATATAAATCATATATTTGCCCAATAGAACATCTAGATCCATAAAAAAGTTAACTGAATTATCAAAAGATATTGATAACTATACAATAATTGTAGTAAACTTAATATTTCATTCATAATCCTAGATAAATCTAATGAAAAAATAAAAACAGAACTGAACAAACTATTGCTGAAATTAGATTTGAAAGACATCTTTTGAATGGAAACATTAAAGAAAATACATAGATATCAGTATTTAACAAAATAGAATAGAAAAAGATGGTAGCACACGAAACTGCAAATTTCTTATGTACTAATTGCTTTTCTTCTTAAATATATAATAAAGTTATAATGTAATTTCCCCCCACTCCCTCCCTTCCCTTACTCTAGAGATGGCTACCAATAGATATATAAATGTTTATATATGTTATATATATGAAAAATATATATGTAAAACCATAATCTACATGTTTCTATTTATCAGTTCTTTCTCTGAATGCAAATAGCATCTTTCTTCATAGGTCCTATGTAATTAATTTGAGCATTTATAATAGAAAAATGGTCACCCTAAATTGTTCTTAAAACAATATTGTTGTTACTATACACAATGTTCTCTTGGTTCTGCTTATATGCTCTTCATTATTTTATGCAAAGCTTTCTGTTTTTTTCAAAATCACTGAGCTCATCCTTTCTAAAGCACAGTAATAATTCATCATAATCATATGCCACAACTTATTCAGTCATTCTTCAGTTGACAGGCAATTTCCAGTTCTTTGCCACCACAAAGAGAACTGTTATAAATATTTTAGAACATATTGGTTCTTTTCTTTCTTCCCTAATCATCCTGGGAAACAGACCTATTAGTGGTATTGCTAGGTCAAAGGATGTAGACAATTTTATGACTCTGTGAACATAACTCAAACTGTACTCTAAAATGCTTGGAATACTTCACAGTTCCACCAATAATGAATTAGTATCCCATTTTTTCTTATCCCTTCCAATATTTGTCACTTTCCTTTTTATTATTTTAGCCAAACTTATAGGTATAAAATAATATCTCAAGGTTGTTTTAATTTGTATTTCTATTAATCAATAGTGATTTAGAGCAGTTTTTCACATGACTAAAAATTGTTTTGAAAATTTGGAAAATCATCCCTTCATATCCTTTGACCATTTATAATTTGGGGAATGAATCATATTTTTATAGATTTGAGAAAGTTCTTTATATATTTAAGATATGAGACTTATCTGAGAAACTCTAAAAAAATTTTCCCTCAATTTTCTGCTTTCCTTCTAATCTTGTCTACATTGGTTTTATTTGTACAAAGCCTTTTTTAATGTAATTAAAATTATCACTTTATACCTCCCAATGCTCGCTTGCTCTCTCTCTCTCTCTCTCTCTCTCTCTCTCTCTCTTTGCAAGGCAGTGGGGTTAAGTGTCTTGTTCAAGGTCACATGGCTAGGTAATTATTAAGTGTCTGAGGCTGGATTTGAACTCAGATCCTCCTGACTCCAGGACCAGTGCTCTATCCACTGTGCCACCTAGCTGCCCCTACTTATCTCTTGATTATTCATAAATTGACCACCTTTTCATAAGTCTGAAAAAATAATGTTTCATGTTCTTCAAATTTTCTTATAATAATTCCTTTCATATCTAATCATTTTGACCTTATCCAGCTAAATGGTGATCCTTATATATGTAACCATTTTGACCATATCCTGATAAATGATGTAAGATATTAGTACAGGCCCAATTTCTACCAAACTGCTTTCCATCTTTCCCAACAATTTTTTTAAACCAAATAATGAATTCTTATTCCCAAAACTTGTCTTTACACTTGTCAAACACAAGGTTATTAGAATGATTTGTTGATCTAAATACTAAGTCTACTTTGTTCCACTGATCTTCTTTTCTATTTCTTAGCCAGTAGCACGGTTTTGATAATTATTGTCTTATGATATAGTTAAAATCTAGTAGTGCCAAACTTCCTTCTTTAACAACATGGGTATCCAACCATTTAGCTTTTTGGAGCCACATCACCCAACAAAAACTTGTCAAGGACCACATATAAAATTTAATATTTATTTATGACAATAATGTAACCCACATTACCAATGAGTATAATAATAAAATATAATAGTATAATGAAGTTTAATAAACTGAGATAAAGTATAATAATAAAAGATAATGAGTATAATAATAAAACATTTACTTTTTAAACAAAAAAATAAGAACATGCCATTTTTAATGTGAACACTGAGCCTGCTTTTCAATACTAGTACATCCATATCTGATTTGATAAAGGTTATAGCAAAATGAAGAATATTTTCAAGATGCTCATCTAAAATTTTTGTTCTATTTTTATTTTTGTATGCTTCATATGGGAAAAATATTACTTGCAAATTTACATACTCCTGTCATGAACAGGGTATATTCATGAAATGCTGAACATTTTTCTTTAGGCAAATACAATTTATAAAAGTCCAAACTTGAATAAATTTTTCTTTAAGTTGCATATCTGATTGCAATTCTATACATTCTATTTGTAAATTTGTAGGCAACTGAGAATGGAGTAAAGAATACACTGAAATATTATTGGTAATTTCTAAAATCTTGAACTTTATTCTCAAAGTGTTATGACAAGATAGCAATTAATGCTGCATATTTTTCACTGTTTATGTTGTTTGGTCTGTGGTGTTGCAACATACGCCTACCCCTTTCTTCATTTTCTGGTTACAGGTCACAGGTTGCCTGAATGGCCTTCAAGGGTCATTTGTGGCCTACCAGCCTTGTGCTGGATTGACCTGTTTTACATTATTTTTATTAGTTCTTTGACATTCTTGATCTTGTGTTCTTTCAAATGAATTTTTTTTACTATTTTTTCTAACTAAAATAAATTTTTGGTAATTTAATTGTAATGTATTGAATATATAGTTTTGGTATTGAATATAATTGTATATTTATGATATGATGATATATATAACAATGAATGAATATAATGATGATATGATATACAATGAATAATGACATTGAATATATAGATTAATTTAGATTAAGTTGTAATTTTTATTATATTGACCCTTGAGCACCAATATCTCTCTAATTATTTAAATCTGATTTAATTTGCATAAAAAGTTTTTATAGTTCTTATTTTTTTGGCAGGTTTATTCAGGTATTTTATAATGTTTGGAGTATTTCATATGGGGTGTCTCTTACTATCTCTTCTTGTAAGATTTTATAGGTAGTAGTTAGGAATGCTGATGATTTTTGTGGATTTACTTTATATCTTGCTATTTTGCTAAAATTATTTGTTTCAACTAACTTTTTTTCAAGTATATCATAACATCATCTGTAAAAAGATAGTTTTATTACCTCATTGTCATTCTAATTTCTTCTGTTTCTTTTCTTATTGCTATTGCTAGAATTTCTAGTTAATAATATTGGTGACAATGAGCATCCTTGTTTCATACCTCATAATATTTGCTGATGATGTTAGTTAAATGCTTCTTATCAACTTAAGGGAAAAATCCATTTATACTTTCAAATGCTTTTGTAGAATTACTTTTACTTTTCCCTAATTTTTCCTCGATCTCTCCTATTGATTTTTCAAGTCCTTTTGAAGTTCTTCCAAGAACTCTTTTTGAGTTTACCATTTGAGGTTGAAAGAGCTTTTTTTATTTCACTATTTTCCTCTGATATGAACCCAGATCTTCTCCATCTCTATAGTAGCTGTTTATGGTTGAGTTCTTTGTTTATTTCATTTTAATTGTAATTATTATTTTTTTTTACTTTTAGCGGCTTTTTATTATAATTAAGTTCTAGGGATGTGTGTGTTGTGTGTGGGGGGCGGTGTATGGGGGGCGGTGTATGGGCGTAAATGGTCCCCTGGGTCTCAAAGGATCCTTACTATTATTTTCTGAACTCTGGAGGCCCAACCTCAGGCACTCCTCTCTATCCCAAGCCCCTGTCCTGCAAAGACACAATGTCCTGCATATGCTCTTCTTCCTGTGGTCCCTCCCAAGAAGCAAACCACAACCAACAGACTTCCCACTCTGTTATCTCACTCATCGAGCCTGGAAGCTCCTTCTCACTGGCAGCAGCATCTCAGGACCTGGTGTTAGAGATAATGCAGGGTACTTCAATCTTCTGCTCAGCCCTCCCACTTCCACACCTTAGTGAGTTAGAAATTCCTGTGGCAGGAGGCTACCTCCCAGGGCTTGTTGTAGATTCTGCAGAATTGGCCCAGAGGTATTTGCACTTCAATTTGACCAAACCTGCTGTTAGGTCAAGTCTTTCCAGAAGTACTCTCTAGTTGTCTTAGTGGAACAATGGCTTTACTTCTACTTTTGTTTATTTTTGCCAGTCTACAATTCACTTTGTGGAGATGTTCTGCCTTGTTTGTGGAGGGAATTTGAAGAAACTGGAATTTTTTTTTACCTATTTCCACTATTTCCCCAGAATCCTGCTTCATTATCAATATGCTAGAAGTTTTATTTTGAAATCTCTTTCAGGAGATGATCAATGGACTATTGATCCCTCATCAAAATTCCACAGCCTAAAGCCAGGATCTTCTAGGCACTGAAAAGAGGGAGGAGGGACCTGTATGGTATAGGTGTGGATTTTAAAATTTTATATTGTGTCTTTGGATTTGCTACCATGGGAGGTGGGGGAGGAATGCTGAATGAGCTCAGATTAATGAATATTAGTTCCTGGGTTTGTTTTTTAATCTTTTATATTCTCATTATCATAGACCATGGAAACAGTTCAAGTTGCTTTGTCTTCTGCACATAATTTGTGTTTTGGAGACATTTAGAAGATCATAGGAATTAATATCTAATCCACAATTTTGATGCTCATGTGACCCTAAATTTCCTGTGTCCTTTTCTCTTCTCTTGGTCATCTCAGCAGATTCTATGTTTTCAACTACTAAATCTCTGTAAATTATTGACTTGCAGATCTTCCTATTCAGTCCACATCTCTCTTTCTCAGGAGCTCTCTTTCTCATGAATCTCCAGTCTCCTGCAACACATCTCCACTTGGATGTCTCATAAGCACTTCAAACTTCACATGTACAAAATCATACTCCATATCTTTCCTCCTAAATCTACTCTTTCTCTCAACTTTCTTATTTTGGTCAAGGGTACAACCATTCTTTTAGTCTTTCAGGTTTATAACTCAGGAATCATCCTTGACTCTTCACTTTAACCCATTCAATATATTTAATCAATTCCCACATCTTGTTGATTCTATTTCCCCAACATTTCTTGCATGTGTAACACCAAGGATTTAGAACTAAGATGAAGCCTATAGATTAGAATAGAAACATTCAGTTTGTTTTGATTCATTGACTAAGAGGGACAATGGTATAGAGTCATTATTATCTTTTCCTTTCCCTAGATGAGTCTTTCAAAATGTCGTATGTGAGCAGGTATGGACATTAATTCAATAATAATATTAAGTAGTTGGAAAATAAATTTTAAAAAGGAAAAACAATAATATTAAAATAATTTGGGAAAACTGATAGCATATGGTGATTTTTGCATGGTCCTCTTTTCCTCTTTTGTTGCCTGGGTATGGGAAAGAATCAAGTGTTTTGCTTTCACAGGGATGAGAAAGGATATTGTAAGAATAAGGTGGGGAAAAGGAGGGGAGGGTGTGTCCTAAGATTACCCCAGATGATGAGGACCCATCAGGACTCAGAGGGGAGGAGCAGGAGTCTTCTACTAAATAATCTTGTATGTAATGAGGATTTGGGATGTCTCTGGCTAAGGGAATCTTGCAAGAGCTGTTAACAAATGGATTAATTCTTCCCACACTCCAGTAAGCATAGTCTCCTTTCTTTTGCTATTTAGAGCCAATTTCTCTTTCCCTCAAATCAGCATAGTAGTGGGAGAGTTTGGAAAGGCTACAGGCTATTCAAACTTTTCCCTATGCAGAGCTGAGGGAGGAGAATATGCTGGTATGTTAATAACACCAGGAGCAAACAACTGTTCAGCCCAAAACTTGTCTGTTCTTTAAATTGTTTTCATTTCTATAATAACAACTAGCATTTATATAGCATTTATTAGGTACCATTCACTGTGCTAGGCACTTACAAATATTGTCTCATTTTATCCTCATAATAACACAGAGAGATAGGTACTATTATTAGCCTCATTTTATACAAGCAGAAGTTAAATGACTTGTCCAAAGTCACACAGCTAGTAAGTGTCTATGATTGGATTTGAACTCAGATCTTTCTTAGGTATTCCAGGACAGAGCAGATCTCTAGCTATTGTGCCACCCAGTTACCTGTTAAATTAGTAGTAAAAGCAAATATGAAAGCATGGTTACCTTAGCAATGTCTGATTTACTATTTGTTTCATTCTTGAGAACAAAATGTGTGTGTGTGTGTGTGTGTGTGTATGTGTGTGTGTGTGTGTGTGTGTGTGAGAGAGAGAGAGAGAGAGAGAGAGAGAAAACAAGAGACACAGAGACAAAGAGAGACTAGAGACAAGAGACACAGAGAGATGGGGGTGGGGGGATAGGTTTGTTTTCTGAAATTATAAAGTTGGATGCTCTGGGGGAAAATGAAAAAGAAACATATTTGTTTCTATTCTATGACATCCCAAAGTGATGGTAAGAGCGTGAATCCAATTTTCCCCCTATGCAAAAAGAAAATTCATTAGTAAGTCTGCTGAGGGCATGGGTGAGCTTCATCAGACCACAATATCCTTCTCCCTTATTCTACTCTAAGAATGATCAGGGAGACTCCTCCTTGGGGTGGGGCTGAGGGCAGTAATGAGCAAGAAAATTAATCCAGATTACTGGAGGAGAGTGGCTAGAAAGACTGACTGATGAGGCCCACATCCCAAAGATGGGGACCAGAAGAGAAAGAGTAAGAATCTTAATCCTTATTTTCCTGTAGCAGCCCAGAAGAATCTTCTCTACAAACAACATATCCCTGTAACACTATATCCCAATATCCCCTTCTCTCTCCACATATCTCACTACAATCACTCTAGGTCAGAGTCTTAAGATCTCTTGCCTGGACTATTGCAATAATCTCCCAAATGATCTCCCTGCTCCACCACTAAACCATCCTCCACACAACTGCCAAAGTGATATTCCTGAAGCACAGCTCCAACCATGTCAGGCCCTCAATCAAAGAGCTTCAGTTAATTCCAGTTATCTTTAGGATAAAATATAAATTCCTCTTTTTGGCATTTAAAACCCTTCACAATTTGGCTCCAACCTTTCTAGGCTGATTAATGTCTGGTATGCAATAGGTGCTTAATAGAAGTGTATTAACTGATCAACTGACTGCTTACATGAAATTTCCTTTCACATATTTTACATTCCAGCCCAAAATGACCTAATTGCTTTCCTTGTACACAATATTCCTTCTCCTCTCTCTCTACCTTTGTGAAGTTGCTCTCCTGTCTAGTATGCATTCCTTCCTCCTATTTCCCTTCAAGAGGTCTTTCTTGATTCCCTCCCTCCAGATGTTGTTCCTTACTCATCTACAAAATCACTTTATATTTATTTTGTGTATGGAACAGTGGCCTCCATGTTAGTGAATTGTGGATGAATAGAAACTCATTAAATACATATACAGATCCTTTTTTAGATAAAATTTGATTTTACAGAAAGAATTTGTATTCTCAAAAATCACTTATGTTAACTTTACTGTACAGCACTATGCTTTCTCTCTCCCCACTCTTACTCTTCTACTTAACACTCCATGTCCTCCCACTCCCTACCTCTACCAAAAAACCTCCAAGACTCTCTGAAGCATAAGAAAACATGGAGAGACCTCCTCTGTCACCTCAGTAAGGCTTGGCTTGAGACTTCCAGCTCATAGAAAGGATACCTTTGCTCTGTTCAAGCTCATCCACCTGGGTGTCTGACCCCATCATATTAATCTTCCTTCCATCTGTCCATGGGTACTCATATCTGTACCCACCCTAATTCTATCCTCTCCTGTCAATGACCCTGTCCAGCTTGCACTTAGCTACACCCCCCCCCCCCAACTTCTTCCTCTTGGCTTCATCCTGGTCCTGATGTGGTTGCCCCTAGCCCCTAGGTTCCTCTTCCTGCTCTCACTTCTCTATCTAGGCCCCATGTGTCCTTGAACTTTATGATGAGCCCTTCCCTCCTCCCTGTCCCTTTCCTGCCTTCCTCCCTCTCCCCCTTCCCCATATCCTCAAACAAATTTGCAATTCTTAAAAATAAAAATCACTTTACTGTGAAAGGAGGTAAAACAGACCACTTATGTCAAGCCAGAACTGTCTGTACTTAACAATACTTAGCAAGTATTTACTTATCTGAGAACATGGTGAATCAATTGGTGAAAGGTTAGCTTTTTTGACAGCAGAGACTGTCTCACATTTACATTTCTACACCCAGCACTAACTAGTGCCTGGTCACAGAAGGCAGTCAGTATAGTTACCCCAGATTTAAGGTACTCTATGGGGCCATATCCACTCAAATGACAGTTTATAAACCCCCAATTACAACAATAACTAGCATTTCTATGGTGTTTTAAGGATTTGCAAAGCACCTTATAAATATTAACTCATTTAATTTTCACAATAATCCTGTAAGGTAGATGCTATTAACTCCATTTTATAGATGAGGAAACTGAGACCCAGAGAGGTTAAGTGTCCCAGAGCTAGTATCTGAGGTGGAATTTTAACTTAGGTCTTCCTAACTCCAAATTCAGCACTTTATCCACTGTGCCACCTAGCAGACACTTAATGTTTCCTCCTTCCCTCCCTCCCTTCTTCCTTTCTTTGACTTTCTTCCTTCTTTTTTTTTCTACTCTGCTATTATGTCAATTCAGGCATCAAAGTTAAAGGGTTAAATAAAGCTCAGTGATAGATACTGTGAAATAGTCCCAAGATCCTCTCTAGTTTTGCTAGCAAATTAATTTGAATTAGAATGGAAGGCAAACTGGGGCAGCTAGCTGGAACAGTGCACAGAGCGCCAGGTCTGGAGTCAGGAAGACTCATCTTCTTGAGTTCAAATTTGGTCATAGACAGTAGCTATGTGACCCTGAACAAGTCACTTATCCCTGTTTGCCTTAGTTTCCTTATCTGTAAAATGAACTGGAGAAGTGGAGTGGAGAGTCATTCCAGCATCTCTGCCAAGAAAACCCCAAATGGGGTCACAAAGAGTCAAAACAACTGAAACAACAATGGAAGGCAAGGTCATTTTTCTCCACCTATATGGCTCATGTTCCTGTTTTTATTATGCGTGTCTATCAGCAGCAAAGATCGGTTTCTTTGGTGCAGTATTTTGGTCAATAAAAATCTTCAGCCGCTCCGTACTTGTAAGATCTCTCTAGTCCTAAAACTGGTCTTATGAATTGATGACCAGAAAAGTGATTTGCCAAGGTCACATGGGATAAAACAGATTAAAGTCCAAAGCCTCTGATTCCAGAGTCAGGACTTTTTTATCATGGTATCATTACACATTCCTTCCTCCTACCCATCCCTGACAAAGCTGAAATGAGAATCACAGGACACCTTGTCCTACTAAACCAGGAAAGGAGCCAAACATTAATAAGGTCATAAGTATTTTTTCTCTGAAAAGTCCTTCCTTCCTTCCTTCCTTCCTTCCTTCCTTCCTTCCTTCCTTCCTTCCTTCCTTCCTTCCTTCCTTCAGAGGAACTACAGTTGAAAGAAAAGAAACAGCTTGCCCAAAGTCGCAGATTTTAAGTGTCCAAGTCAAGTTCAGATTTAATATTCTTTTTTTCTGTACTGTGTTTCCTCCTCTCTATTTTAACTTGTATTCCTCAGTTTCTAATGTGGTCCTTGACACATGAGAGGCACTCAAGTCTTTGTTGAATTAATAATTTATAAGACTTATGCTGATTTGACAAAGCTGGGGATGTATTGTTAAATGTTTAACAATTGGCTCTCTAAGGGCAAAGTTTCATCTGTATTAACACTTTTTCCATCACTTTCTTGAGTCCAAATAATCAACAATACAATAAATCAAACCTTGACTTATGTTAACAATTTCACACTGAAAATTTAGCAATTGGCCCCCACGATACAGTGGGAGATGATTCCAACGTATTTTTTGAAAAAATTATACTGTGGAAGGAAAACTGAGATAAGGAAGTTATACCTTTAATTTGGACTGCTTGGAAGTTCATGAATGGAAACCAATCAGAAAAAGACAAGAGATGTATCTCAAGAATGATGTTATCAAGAATGATAACTAATGATGATTAGTTACCCTAACAATTAGGAACAAGAACTTTGATGTTTAGACAGAACTAATACCTCCAAGGTACAAGAGAAATTACCAAGAATAATAGATTAGGGGAGTGGTAATAGACTATTAAATTGGAGGAATATTTGGGCAATAGATGGTACAGTGAATAGAATATGGGGCCTAGAGTCAAGAAGACTCATCTCTCTAAATTAAAATCTGATCTCAGACAGTTACCAGCTGTGTGACCTTGAGTAAGTCACTTAATCCTGTTTGCCTTGGTTTCCTCATCTATAAAATGAGCTGGAGAAGGAAATGGCAAACCTCTCCTGTATCCTTGCCAAGAAAACCCTAAATGGGTTCACAAAGTGATGGATACAACTGAAAAAAAATGTAATGGGAAAATAAATACTTTTTTTTAAAGATGTAATGGGAAAATAAATATTTTTTTAAAGAATTGAGAAGGGACCAGAGGAAATCTAGTACAAGCTTCTCTTCAATACAAGAATCTCTTTATGACAAATTTAGTCCTAGTTGGAACATTTCCAGAGATAAAGTGACAATATGGCATGGAGTCAAGTTGGATTTGGAATCAGTAAGACCTCAATTCAAGGTCCTTCCAATATTTATAAGTTGTGTGACTATGAACAAGCATAATCTCCCTAAGCCTCAGTTTCCTAATCTGTAAAATGTTAATATCTGAAGTACCTACTTCATTGGACTATTGTGGGACCCAAAATCAAATAATATAAGGTCACATACTTTGCAAAACTTAAAGCACTATATAGTTATCAAATATCACCATTCCCCTCAAAGTAGTCCATTTTGGAGGGACAAAACCAATTGTCAGGAACATTGAAATGAAATCTGCCTCATTGTAACTTCCATTGATCGTCTGGAGCTATATTGTGATACATTGAACCCCTTCTACTTAATGGTCTGTCAAATATGAGAAGACAGTTATCTTGTGATCCCCTAAATTTTCTTTTCAAGGCTTATCACTGAGGTACTTCCATATGTTCTTTATAAGACATGCTTTCCAGACGTTTTACCCTCTTCTGGGCAAGCTCCAGTGTATTAATGTCCCTTTTAAGAAGGAAAATCCAGAGTCTGACCAATGGAAGGAAGGAAATAAGAATTTATTAAGTGCCTACTATGTTCCAAGCACTGGGTTGAGAATTTTACAAATATTTTATTATTTAATTTTCATAACTACACTGGGAAGTAGGTGGAATTAAAATTCCCATTTTTACAAGTGTCTGAAGATGGATTTTAACTCTAGACTTATTGACTCCAGATCTGGTGCTCTATCCGCTGTGCCTCCTAGCTGCCTCAATGTGAATATCACTGTTTTCCTGAATGGAGTTCTTCACTGGATGGTTATTTGATGAGAATGTCCTAGAGTTCAATTCAAATCACAGGCATTTACTAATTACCTGTTATGAACAAGTTTCTGAGTTGTGAACTAGGGCTACAGACACAAAATCTAAAATGATGCTTGATTTCTTGGAGCAGATAGGGAGACAATAATCACTTTTTAAACACTGTGTCAAGCAGGCAGCTTGATGACTCAATGAATAGAACCCTGGACCTGGAATCAGAAAGATCTGAATTCAAATCTGGTCTCAGACACCAGTTGGGTGACCCTGGGAAAGACAGTCAACCCCTGTTTGCCATAATCCACTGGAGAAAGAAATGGCAACCACTCCAGGATCTTTGTCGAGAATACCTCAAGAACAGTATGGTCCATGGGGTCCCAAAGAGTAGATCACAGCTGAATGATTAAACAACCACAACCACAATATGCCAAGGATTATGCTATCCTGGGGATACAAATACAAAGACAAAGAAAGATAGTTCCTGCCCTCAAAGAGTTTATAATCTGATTGAAAAGGTAACACATAAAAGAGAGCTGAAAAGGGGGTGAGGTAAGGTATAGAGAGAGAGAGAAGGTCCTTATGTGGGAGCATGGTGATAAAGTCCAGAGAGTCAAGAGCATATCCAAGAGTGGAATGAAGTATCCAGACTTGACCCATTCCCTAAAATAAAGACCCTGGAAAGAATTTACCAGTGGAAGACAGGGGCTAGTATGGTAGAAGAATGTTCCAAGGCTGAAAAGGAACCAGGCCCCAGGGGTAGTTTCAGGATGAGAAAGCAGTTGAGTTGTGGTGGCAATGCCTGGAGTTTACATTCTGCTGGATTTTGGTTCAGGTATTATATTGGATAAGATGATGTTTGAAGTGCTTTTGAATTCTGAATAGAGAGATGTGAACTAGAGGCCAATTAAATGGTTTTAGAATTAATTGAAGTCAGACACAAAGTGAAGTTGTTAATGGCTTAAAGTCAATTTGGCAAGAAGTCTCTAGTAGAATGTCCCAGAGAAAAATTTTGCCCTGATTTGCTTATTAATGACTTTCATAAAGGTATAAGATAGATAGTAAGATCATAAAATTTGCTGATTATACAAAGCAGGGAAGAATAGTTAAGACACTGGATGATAGAATCAGGATCCAAAAAGTTCTTAATAAAGATAACTTTATATATACATATATAAATATATATGTGTGTGTGTATATACATACACATGGGTATATATATATGTATATATATATATATATATATATATATATATATATATACACACACATATATTTATATAGAGAGAACAGAGTCAAACTTATAAGAATAAGAACTATTCCCCAAATAAATGGTCAAAGAATATGAAGTTTTCAGAGGAAGAAACTCAAGCTATAGATACCTATATAAAAATGCTTTAAATCATTAATAATTAGAAAAATACAAATTAAAACAACTCTGTTACCACTCCATACTCCTTGGATTGGCTAAAATGACAATAATGGGAAATGATGAATGCTAGAGAGGATGTGGGAAAATAGGTACACTAATGCATTGTTGGTAGAGCTGTGAACTATTCTGGAAAGCAATTTGGAACCATGCCCAAAAGGCTTTTAAACTATGCATAATACTCTTTGCCCCAGCAATACTTCTACTAGGTATTGAGAAGATCAAAGAAAAAGGAAAAGACTCCATATGTACAAAAATATTTTTAGCAGCTCTTTTTGTAGTGACAAAGAATTGCAAACTGACAGGATACCCATACACTGGGGAATAATTGAACAAGGTATGGTATATTGTGCTATAAGAAATGATGAAGGAGATAGTTTTAGAAAAGTCTAGGAAAATTTATATGAAATGATACAAAGAGAAGTGAATGGGAAACAGGAGAATAATTTATACAAGAACAGCAATTTTGTAAGGATAATTTTGAAAGATTTAGTAATTCTGACCAACAAAATAACTCTCCATAATTTCAAAGGACTAATAATGAAACATGCTATTCACCTCCAGATAAAGAACTGATGAACTCAGAGTATAGATTGAAAGACATTTTTCTCTTTTTGGGCAGGGGTAGGGGGTGGGGAGGGGACATGGTTAATTGTGGAAATTTGGCATGACAACATATATTTGTAATAGTTTTTGGTTTTTCTTGTCGGGGATGGAGGGAGGGAGAGAATGTAAAACTGAAAAGAAAAGAAAATTGAATAAAAATAAAAAATTCTTCACAGGCTATGACATTGGTCTGATTTTAATGAGATGAAATTCAATAGAGATAGATACAAAGTTTTAAATTTATGTATAAAAAATCAGCTTTATAATTACATGTTGAGGAAGGAATGATTAGATATCAGTTTGTCTGAAAGATGAGTTTTAGTGGCTTCCAATCTCAAAATGAGTCAGCAGTGTGATATGGCAACCAGAAATGATAATGTAATCTTGGATTCGATTAAGAGGCATCATTTCCAAAAATAAGAAGGTAATAGTCCTTCTGTCAGACCATATCTAACATCTGCACATCCCTTCTGGTTGCCAAAGAGAAACATTGGTTACCTGGAGTACCCAGAAGAGAGCAACCAAATTAGTGCAATCTCTTAACTATGTATTATATCAGGCTAGTTTAAAGGATCAGCAGATGGTTAACCTGGAGAAAAAAAGACAAGTTATGTTGAAACATTTGAAAAGCCAGTCATATGGAAGGACTAAAATCACCAAACTTCAGATTTGGAAGGTACCACAATAACCTCCTAAACCTTCCCACCCCCTGTCCCAGATTCTTACAACATACTCAACAAGTGATCATCTATGCTTTTTTTGAAGACAAAGAAAACTTGTTTGTTGTTGTAACTTTTGTTAAGAAAGTTGACTTAACTTTACAACTAAATTTGCCTGCTTTCAACTTTCACCCAGTGCTCCAGGTTCTACCCTATGGGGCCATAGAGAACAAAGCTGTTCTTTCACTGGAGGATTCTTCCATCAGCTCCTCAGAAGCTAAATGTCATCCGTGAAATCTTAATACCGGAACTACCAGTCTTTCAGGATTGTTGTGAGGAAAGAGCTCTATAAACTTTAAAATCTAATAGAAAGTGAGGGCTCAGTTTTCTTTTTTTTCCCAAAAATCCCCACCCTGTTGGGAATAGCAATACTAGTTGCTTAAACTACAAAGAACATAAGCGCCACCTAGTGTTCATAGAAATTCCACAAAGGCCAATATAAGGTTTCTATCAAATTTCGCATTAATCACCTTGAAAATAATACTAGGTTAAGATGAGACTTTGCTGGGCACAAGATGCCAGTTTTGACAGAAGTTGCGCCTTTGCAACAGAGAGAACCTTAGGGTCTTTGAAATTATTGCTCAGTTTCCCAGATACTTTTCAGTTATATGGGGACCACAAAATCCCAGATGAAATATAGTGCTTAGAAGAAACGTTAGAAGTCAGTCTTTTACAGATGGAAAATATTAGACCAGAGAAATTAAGAGATTTACACAAGCTTGCAAAGATAGAAAGTTTCAGAGCTGAGATTTTAATCTATGTCCTAGGGGCAGCTAGGTGGTTCTGTAGATACAATACTCAACCTGGAGTCGCGAAGATCCAAGTTTAAACCTGAGTTCAGACCACTTACTAGCTATGTGACTCTGGGTAAGTCACTTAATCTCTGTCTGCCTCAGTTTCCTCAAGTGTAAAATGGGGATAAAATAATACCCTTCCAGGATTGTTGTAAGGATAAAATTAAATAATATTGATAAAGTATCTGGCACATGTAAGCACATGATAGGCACATGATCATTTCCTTTCTTCCAGTCTAAAGTCACTGTTCTTTCCACTGATCTGTACTTGCATCCCAGATGCAAGTATTGATGGGGGACTGTTTCAATGGTATGTCCAAATGCTTGGCACATGGTAGATACTTAATAAATGCTTATTGATTTGCTGACTGGACCATAGGATCATTCTCTTATTCTGTTATCGGGGAGAGCAAAGTCTATCAGTTGAGGGGGGGCATATTATATTATATGGTCACTAGATGGCTTTCTATCTACCAGCAGACCACTCATTTGTCCATTTTTGTTAAAGCCTGTAAGCTTTATTAGCTGTTGGAAATTAGCTGACACTTTCCCCTTATAGTCATGCAGCAGACATAATTAACTCAAAGCAAAGATGTTTTATAAAAATATTTTATATTTGTTTTTCAAACTATATGTAACAGTAGTTTTTACCAATCTTTTTTTGGCAAGGTTTTGAGTTTTACAATTTTTCTTCCTCCCTCCCTTCCCTCCTCCCTCACCAGACAGAAAGCAATCTGATATAGACTCTATATTTACAACATGCTAAACATAGATCTATATTGAATATGTTGTGAGAAAAAAATTAGATCCAAATGGAAAAAATAAAACATTAGAGAAAAACGACATAATAAAGAAGACAACTTTTAAAAATTAAATTAAATGCTTTGATCTTCATGCAAACTCCACAGTTTCTTTTCCGTCTTTGATGGTTGTATTGATGAAATGAACAAGTCATTCAATTGATCATCATCCCCTGTTATTGTTAATGTGTATAATGTTCTGGTTTTGCTCATTTCCCTCAGCATCCATTCATGCAAGTCTTTCCAGGCTTTTAACAAAGACATTTATTAAGGTATTATAGTAAGAACCATCCTTTTAAGTATGTCCCACTGTCCCACAAATTCATAGAGTGTCCATGGGAATAGTGGGCACAAATTTAGAAAACAATGGAAAAGAGGCACATATATAAGGAATATAGGTGACCAAGAAAACTATTACAGGGCTTTGATATTCCTCCTTTCCTCATAAAATCTTATTCAGAGCTTGAAACGCAATGCAAGTTCCCTCATGAATCCATAACTGGCTCTCTTCTCTGCTACCATGGAGTATACTCATAAAAACCATTTTCTCTCTTGAGTAACTCCCTATATATTTCTTTATCTATGTCTGTCTGTAGAGCTTGTCTACTCTATCAATTATGCCTTGAACTCTCTAGAACCAATTAATTCTCAAGCAACTGGATGATGTGCCTCCAGCTCAGTGAATAACCCAATGCTACTAAGGCCAGTAGAGGGGAGAAACCTTTTTCTAACCTCAAAGTATCATCTCCTATAGGCACAGAGGTCATATATCACAAAGCAGATAAAGTGTGTTTAAAAAATAACTAAATAAGGGATAATAACCCTTTGTGGTATGTGAATTAACCTCTGCTTGATTGAATCAAAGGGGCAAAATCATTATTGGTCAGGAGATAATTGATTAATATCCTGAAGATCCCTTCAAAGGGTAAAGTTCACCAGCTCTGAATCAGTTGAATTTGTTAGCTTGGTTCTGAGTAGTTTACCTATTTGCAACAATCCAACATTAAGATGAATCCTTCAATGAAATGTAGAATGAATGTCCTCAGAGACTATTCTGGACCCTCTTTTCTGACTTTGTGCTATTTTTCTTGGTGATATCATCATCTCCCATGGATTCAATTATCATTTCTTAAATGATAATTAAATTTCTTAAATTCCTATCTATATATCCAGTCAAAACCTTTCTCCTGCATCTTAGATATTAATAATTACCAGTATCTCTTTTCATTAATAATGTAATATTCATTTGTTAAAACATAGGTCAGTGTTTTCTATTTAGAGCAATAGGAAACAAATTGTTATAGTCTAGATGTTTTTTGGATAGTGTGTTTATTTTCCTGTCAGCACAGCACTGACACTTAGACTGGTTGTGACTTATTGACTTGAATTCTAAAGAAGATACTTGAATTCATCCTAGTTAATTTATGTTTTAATGATAATACTGGTGTCCTCCTATGAGGTTCTCAGTATTCTACCCACTTGTACTAAGAACGCTCTAGTGAAATCCTGGATAATGTCACTTAACTATTTAAGCATTTCAATCCCATATAGCAATTCATTTGGTAGAAATAGGTTTTTTTTTCTATTTAGAACAATGAAAAATAAATTGCAAATCATTTGTTACCTGTATATCATCTAACAGAAGTCTATCCAAGTTCTATTTTCTTAATTTGTGTATTAATCTTAATATTTGTTTTCTCCAAAGTCATTAAAATTAGTCTACCTATTTGTTTCAATACACCATCAATAGGTAGGAACTCTCCAATGAAAAAAAAGGGTCCCTTGAATAGTAGAACTATTCAGCATAAGCATTTCTTTCTCATTAAAAATGTGACAATTGAAGGGGTGGAGACAAGATGGCAGGATTTCCCAGAAACTCCTCCCCCCCAAAACTCCAAAAGCCATTAAATCATGACTCTAACCAAAATTTAGAAGGGCAGAACCCGCAGAAAGACTGAGTGATACAATTTCCCAATTCAAGATAACTTAGAAGTTCCACTGGAAAGGTTTGTTTCACCAGGACTGGGGATTGGAAAAAAGCCACTGCCACAGCACAGTGCAGCCCAGGAATCCCAGAGAACCCCCTTGAAGGGGCGATGAGAGAACTCTGCTGCACCAGAGTGAATGCAGATTGAGGAACTTCGGCCTCAGAACAGCCCTTCTGTGAGAACCTGCAGCAGGAATCAGGGAAGCCAGACTGAACCTCCAGAGCACAACCCACAGACAGAGGGTTGGGGGAGACTGCAGAAATCTCTCTGCTCTCCCTGGGGCAGGACTCTGCTGTTTGCCCACACTCAGATCCAGGTTGCAGTTTGGCTTTCCATAGTAAGATAGCAGGGACCCTCCTCATAGCTACAGGGCAGAGGGGAATGTGGTCATCTACATATCAAAGCACAGGCAAGAGAGCATAAGCCCTTGGAGGAATAAAGGTCCTAGTGGGGTGCTCCAAAAAACCCCAAAACCTTGGAAGTGCAGTAAATTAGCTTTAGCTTGAGGAAATGAGCAAAGAAAAAAAAGAAGAATCTGATCATAGAAAATTACAGTAGTCCCATGGAAGATTCAGAAGGTGACAAATTTGAAGCTTCTGTATCAAAAGCCTCTAAGAGAAATATAAAATGGGCTCAGACTATGGATGAGCCCAAAAAAGACTTTGAAAAGCAATTAAGGGAGATAGAAGGAAAATTGGGAGGAAAAATGATAGCGATGCAGATAAATCATGAAAAACAAATCAGCAGCTTGGTGAAAGAAATACAAGAAATACTGAAGAAAATAATATGTTAAAAACTAGTTTAGACCAAATGGAAAAAAAGAAAACAAAAGGCAAATGAAAAGAAGAATGCCTTAAAAAGCAAAATTGGCCAGCTTGTAAAAGAGATATAAAAGCTCTCTGAAGAAAATAACTCCTTTAAATGCAGAATGGAATGGAACTAAAGGAAGTCAATGACGATGTGAGAAATCAGGAAGAAATAAAATTCTTCCAAAAAAGCCAAAAATCAGAAGAAAATGTGAAATATCTCACTGGAAAAATAACCAACCTTGAAAACAGATCCAGAAGAAATAATTTAAAAATTACTCGGCTACCTAAAAGTCATGACCAGGAAAAGAGCCTAGACTTCATTTTTTAAAAAATAATACAGCAAAATTGATCTGCAATCCTAGAAGCAGAAGGTAAAATAGAAATTGAGGGAATTCGTCGATCACCACCTGAAAGACATCCCAAAAGAAAAACTTCCAGGAATATTATAGCCAAATTCCAAATTCCAAAACTCCTAGGGGACTTTCAAACTTTCCTATTGAAACAACCAGATATGAATAGAAAGTTTGATCTTCAAATATAGGACTCTGATAAACCATACAGGGGGTGAACGAGAAGGACTATGAGGAACTTAATGATATTAAACTGTTTGTATTCCTGCATGGAAAGAAGATATTGATAATTCATATGAACTTTCTCATTTATAAGAACTGTTAGAAGGAGCATATATAGACAGGAAACAGGAAGGAGTGGGATATAATAGTATAATATAGTAAAAAGATGGAGTCAATGGGTGATAAAGGAAAATACTGGGAGGAAGAGAAAGGAGAGGAAGAAGGGACTAAGATATTTCACATAAGATTCAAGAAAAAGCTTTTTCAATGGAATGGAATGGAGGAAGGCAAGGGGGAATGAGTGAGTCTTCATTCTCATCAGAAATGGCTCAGAGAGGAAATAACACACACATAATAGAGTATAGAAATCTATCTTAGCCTAGAGAAAAATGAGAAGAAAGGGATGGGATAAGGGGGAATGGGAGAAGGGAAGGGAGGAATAGGTGATAGAAAAGAGAGAAGATTGTGGGAGAGGGTACCCAGATACCACACTTTTGGGCAGGGACAGGATGAAAGGAGAGAGAAAAATTGAATAAATGAGAGTGGGGAGGAACAGAATGGAGGGAAATACAGCTAGTAATAGCAACTGTGCGGAAAATATTGAAGCAACTTCTGCCAGGGATTTATGATAAAGAAGGCAACTAACCCCAGAGTCAGAGCTATTGGAATCTGAACACAGGCTGAAGTACATTTTTTCCTCTCTCACTATTCTTGAGGTTTCTCATCTTCTTGGGGGGGGAGGGGGGGTTTATGTTTACACTTATAACAAGATTATTGTAATAATATGAAATAAATAAACAAAAATCTATGGGCTAAAAATAGACCTTAAAAATGAGGAGATATTGGTAACAACTTGCAGAAACCTAATTGTTATTTGCACAATGTTTCCCTGGGAAAATGAATGTATCTAGTTTCTAATTATTTAATTCCACCTCATACTCATCAGTTTGGGTATGACAAAAATAACAAAAATGACAATATTTGATAGGGAGAGAGGATGGACACTCATGTACTGTTGGTGGAGTTGTGGATTGGTTTACTCCTCTGGAAAGAAATTTGGAACTAATACCCAAAAAGCAGTAGCACTTTGGACCAATAATCCAAAGGGATCAAAAAGAGAGGGAAAGAAATACAAATGAACAGGATTATTTACAGCAGCAAGTTTTGTTGTAGCAAAGAACTAGAAATAAAGTGAGTATTTATTCTTTGGAGATTGATTGAACATATCATGAAATATGAATGTAATGAATTTTTTGTGCTGTTAGAAATAAAGGTATGAATTTCAGAAAAAACAACACTTAGATGAATTATTGCAGAGTAAAATAAACAGAACCAGAGAAATAATTATTTTGTTTCCATGACATTGTGATGAAAGTCTTAAAGTCTGAGATCAATGAAACAACCAACTACAATTCTCAATGACTAATGATAATTCATGTTATCATGCTTCTTCTCTTTTTCTTGGTAGATAGGACTTGAAGTATCAAATAACATACACATTTCTAGGCATAATCATTATATTTGTTGAAAGATTTATTTTGCTTGAGTTTATTTTTGTCATAAAAGAGGATTCTTGGAGTGGGGATAGTGAAAAAGAGACAGGAAAAAAATGTTAATAAAATATTTAAAATAAATGGGACCAGGGGTCAGCTAGGTGGTGTAGTGGATAGAATATGGTCCCTAGAGTCAGGAGGAATTGAGTTCAAATCCAACCTCAGACACTTAATAATTGCCTAACTATGTAATCTTGGACAAGTCACTTAACCCCCATTGCCATGAATGAATGAATGAATGAATGGGACCAGAGGAGGAGGACACAGTCAGAAAAGGGACAATATTGGTATTATGTAAAATTTAATTTTATTAAATACTGCATATTTGCTATTGTGTTATATATAAGTATACACAATAAATGATATATAAATAAGTGTATTAAGAGCAATAAAATATTATCCACTATGTACATAATAGATTAAGAATTTCATTAATCCTCATTTTAAGCTTGTGTATGGAAATGTTTGCTTATTGATGATTTTTCTGATTCATGAGAAAAAAATTAAAAACATTTCAGTAGTACTATAACCTCTGACACTAGATGGTGCAGTGGGTAAAGTGCCAGCCTTGAAGTTAGGAGCACCTGAGTTCAAATTTGATCTCCGACACTTGCTCTAGCTGTGTGTCTTTGGACAAGTCACTTAATCCTGATTGTCTCATATCCAGTCATCTCCAGTTATCCTGTTTCATATCTAGCCACTGGAGACAGAAGGCACTGGAAGAGAAAGTGAAGTTGTTGACTTAGCACAGCACCACCTCTCTGCAATACAATTCACATGTTTATCATGATATCACCCCCTTGATATCATGGTCTTCTTTGAGAATGAAAGTCCAAAAATACTAACCTCTGGTGTATGACCTGGCCTCATATTTACACTTTCTGTTGCATTTCTGGATATACTTCTGCTAAATAGGCTCTGGATTTTCACCATGGATCTGTCACTGACAACCTGTTTAGCTCAACCTAGGTACTTCCCTTTCTGATTCTTGGTTAACACCTCTCTCCAGTAGAGGCAATAACAGTAAGGTGTAGAAGGATACATCTATTTTTTTTATTTTTTAGGGTTTTTTGCAAGGCAATGGGGTTAAGTGGCTTGCCCAAGGCCACACAGCTGGGTAATTATTAAATGTCTGAGGCTGGATTTGAACTCAGGTACTCCTACTCCAGGGCTGGTGCTCTATCCACTGCACCACCTAGCTGCCCAGAAGGATACATTTATGTAGAATCCTGCTGCTGCCACCATTTCCTTCTCAGAGAATACTGTCTTTAAGATATATATTGCTTTCACCCTTAGGCCTTTCACTTAGTCCATGAATGAATGCTTGAATGGATGGATGAAAAGGTTTTTTGAGTGCTTATTATGTGCAAAACACTAAGAATATAATAAAAATAAAGAGAATTCCTATGATCAAAGAGATCACATTCTAATAATAAAAGACAACACATACAGAAGATATCATCTACAAATCAGATGGAAAATTCCCATGGTCCTTCTGGTTCAGCAGCCAAGTATATGGTAATTCATCTTTCATATTTTTTACAGTGATAAAACCACATCCATTTCTGATGTTGAACCTTTTGATAATGCCAAGAACTTTAATAATGAAAATTTTCTTTTCTCAATTTTTGGTAGCTGTGGCCCTTGAAGATACCGGGGCTGCAGCACCTATAGAAGTAGTCTCCAGGTCACATCTCCACAAGGATTCATTCCTTGGGTAATAGCCATGGGTTGGTGACTTAGTATGGGTTCTGATGGTCTGAGGATGAAAGTTCTTGATCTCAGGATTCTGATCTCTATCTCCACTGAGGCCTGAGGGGAGGTGGTAATTGAAATGGTAGCAATAGTTTGACTTGCCTGGCCCATGCCATTTGTTAGTTTGACTTAGTTGACTTTGAAGGGTGTTTGGTTGGTTAGTGGAGATGGAAGTCTCCTTCAGAGAGATTGCTTCCCCTGGATAATGGTGATAAGGGTCAAGGTGAAACAGTAGTCTGGAGGTATATGGTTATTCCCAGGATTTTTGGATTAATCTGACCAACAATGGCAATTGGTTAACCATTGGTATTAAGTGATAACAAGTAGCAAGTCCATTCTCCACTGGCATTACCCTGGATGATGGATAATTTCATTACATTATGGATAATTTCATTACATTAAATTAAAAAGTTTTTGCACAAATGAATCCAATGCAGGGGGGCGGAGCCAAGATGGCGACAAGAAGGGATCCAGTCTTAGGAGCTCTCTGATAAAATTCATCAGCTAAGGACTCTAACTAAACTTTTGAGAGACAGAACCCACAAAGGGACCCAGTGAGGCAGTTCTCCTACTCAAGGTAACCAGGAAAAGAGCAATAAGGCTCTGCTCCCTGGGGTCGGAGGGGCAGCCTGCCAGAGGGGTGGCCTGCCAGAGCCAAAGAACCTCAGCCTCCCGGAGGCAGCCCCAGGGTGCTGGGAGTCACAGCTCACAGCAGCGGGGGAGTCTCCTGAACTGCACCCCGAGGAGCACCGAGCACAAAGTGGGGGAACAGCGGGGGACCTCTGCCAGAGTGAGCACGTGGAGCCCAGGCCTCAGGGCACACAGCAAGCAGCATAGTCTTTCCCCAGCCCTGATCCAGGAAACAGAAGCAGGCAGAGCCCTTAAGCAGGAGCCCCCAGGGCATGAGCCCATTGAGCCGAGGGAGGGGGAGTGAAGAGAGACTGCCTAGCTCTGTCCTCTGCCCCTGAAACAGGACTCTGGGGCTCTGACCACATTCAGATCCTGATCAAAATCTAGGCCCCCCATAGAACAGCAGCGCCCCCCACACACCTCAGCCCCTTGGCAGAGGGGGGTGCTTATGGTCATTCACAGACCAGGAGGGAGGACAGAGACGCACATACTGAGACCCTTGTGGGAGTGTCCCAAAAGCTCAAGAAACACCCCAAACCAGGCCCAGGCTGGGAAAATGAGCAAGCAGAGAAACAAAAAGAAGACTATTGAGAAATATTTTGCAAATGAGCCCAAGAAGGACCAAAATACTCAGTCTGAAGATGAGGAAGCACAAGCTCCTGCATCTAAAGACTCCAAGAAAAACAGAAATTGGGCTCAGGCTATGATAGAGCTCAAAAAAGACTTTGAAAATCAAGTGAGGGAAATTGAGGAAAAATTGGGAAAAGAAATGAGAGAGATGCAGGAAAAAAACATGAAAATGAAGTCAGCAGCTTAGTCAAGGGAATCCAAAAAAATGCTGAAGAAAATAGCATGCTAAAAAACAGCTTAGGTCAAATGGATAAAACAGTTCAAAAAGTTATTGAGGAGAAGAATGCTTTAAAAAGCAAAATTGGCCAGATGGAAAAAGAGATAAGAAAACTCTCTGAGGAGAATAAATCCTTCAGACAAAGAATAGAATTCAGGGAGATTGATGAATTTAATAGAAATCAGGAATCAATACTTCAAAACCAAAAAAATGAAAAATTGGAAGAAAATGTGAAATATCTCATTGAAAAAACAACTGATATGGAAAACAGACTTAGGAAAGATAATTTTAAAATTATTGGAATACCTGAAAGTCATGATCAGGAAAAGAGCCTTGACATCATTTTCAAAGAATTACTACAGGAAAATTGCCCTGATATTCTAGAAGCAGAGGGCAAAATAGAAATGGAGAGAATCCACCGATCCCCCAGAGAAAGAGATCCCAAAAAACCAACCCCTAGGAATATTATAGCCAAGTTCCAGAACTCCCAAGTCAAACAGAAAATATTACAAGCAGCCAGAAGGACACAGTTCAAATATCGTGGAGCTGCAGTCAGGATCACACAGGACTTAGCAGCAGCTACATTGGAAGCTTGTAGGGCTTGGAATACAATACACCGGAAGGCAAGAGAGCTTAGAATGCAGCCAAGAATGAACTACCCAGCAAGGCTGAATGTCCTCTTCCAGGGAAAAAGATGGACTTTCAATGAACCAGGGGAATTTCAAAGGTTCCTTTTGGAATGGCCAGAGCTGAACAGAAGGTTTGATCTTCAGATACAGGACTCAGGTGAAGCATGGAGATTGGAGGAGAGGGGGGAAATATGAGGGACTTAATGAGGATGAACTGCATGTATTCCTGCATAGAAAAATGACACTGATAATACTCATATGGACCTTCTCAGTTAATAGAGCAGGTAGAGAGAGCTTTTATAGTTGAAGCACAGGAGAAAGCTGAATTCGAAGATAAAATATGGTGTAAAAATGGAGTCAATAGGAAAAAAGGGAAATGGAATGGGAGAAAGAAAAAGGAGAGGGGGAATAGTCCAAGATATTTCACATAAGATTTTTTTTATTACAATGAGCTATTGCAATGATATGGAAGGGGGGAGGCAAGGGGGAATGAGGGAACCTTTGCTCTCATCAGAGATAGCTAGGAGAGGAAACAGCAAATATACTCAATGGGGTATAGACATCGGGAGTAAGAAGGAGGGGGGCGCAGGGGGAAGGGGTGGGGATGTGAATAAAGGAGGAGAGGATGGACCATGGGGGGAGAGTGGCCATATATAACACATTTTCTTTCTTACTTCTTGCAAGGGGCTGGGAATGGAAGGCCTGCCCAGGACCACAGGGCCAGGTGGATTCTGGGCCTAAGGGGTGGTATGGGGGCTCAGGGCTTCTTGGCCCTAGGACCAGGGAACTGTCTGCTGTGCCACTCAGCAACCCTACAGCAGAGTCAGAGTGAAAGGAGAGAGAAAATAGAGTACATGGTAGTGGAGAAATAAGAAAGGAGGGGGGAGTTGCGATCAGCAATGGCAACGGTGGGAAAATATGGAAATAACTTTTGTGATGGACTTATCATAAAGAATGAGATCCACCCATGACAGAGTTGTTGGTGTTGGAACAAAGACTCAAGCACATTTTTTGTTATGATTATTTGGGGGAGGGTGCAGGGCGAGTGGGGCTGGATGGCCTGCCTGGGGCCACATAGCGGGGTGATCTTTGGGTGTCTGGGGCCAGATTTGGACCCAGGTGCTCCTGGCTCAAGGGCCAATGCTCTGTCTGCCACCCAGCCACCCCTACTATTATTACTATTTTATTTTATTTTGGGTCTTTTTTTCTTTCTTTCTTTTTTTTTTTTGTTTTTGCAGGGCAGTGGGGATCGGGTGGCTTGCATGTCACACAGCTGGGTGATTGTTGGGTTTACGAGGCTGGATATGGACTCAGGGTACTCATGGCTCCAGGGCTGGTGCTTCGTCCATTGCACCACCTGGCCATACCTACAATTATTACTATTATTATTTTTTATTTTAATTTTTTTCTCTCCCCTTTACTTTTTTCGCCCAAACAAGTCTATCTATATTCATGGGGGAGGAGGGGTATTTTGTTTACTTGTAAACAAGAATATTTTATTAATGTAAAAAAACATTTGTACAAAATGAGAATAAAAAATAAATTTAAAAGGGAAAAAATTAAATAAAATAAAATGACTGTGCTTAAAAAAAACCAAAACAAACAAACAAACAAAAAACAAATGAATCCAATGCAGCCAAAATGAAAAGGAAAGTCCAAAACTGGGGGGGGGGGCGGATTTTACACTAAGTTTCTCTTAAATTCATAGAGAATTGAGTCAAATCTACAAGAATATGAGTCATTCCCCAACTGACAAATGACCAAAGAGTATGAATAGGAAGTTTTCAGAGAAAGATATCAAAGCTATCTACAATCATATGAAAAATGCTTTAAATAATTATTGATTAGAGAAATGAAAATTAAAACAATTCTGAGGTACTACTTCATCCCTATCAGATTGGCTAATATGATAGAAAAGGGAAATGAAAAATGTTGGAAGAGATGTGAAAAAAATTAGGACACTAAAGCACTGTTGGTAGAGTTGTGAATTGATTTATCCATTCTGGAGAGCAATTTGGAATTATGCCAAGGGGCAAACTGAACATACACTTTGATCAGCAATACCACTACTAGGTCTGTATCCCAAAGAAATCAAAGGAAAAGGAAAAGGAACTATGTGTACAAAAATATTTATTCGTAGCAACTCTTTTTTTTGGCAAAGAATTGGAAATGGAAGGGATGCTTTTCAATAAATTGGGAAAAACTGAACAAGAAATGGTATATGATTGTGATAGAATATTATTATGTTATAAGAAATGTCAGGCAGGAATACTTCAGAAAAATCCTAGAAAAACTTGTATGAACTGATGCTGAGTGAAGTGAGCAGAACCAGGAGAAAAGTGTATATAGTGACAGCAATATTGTGTGATGATCGACTGCTAATGACTTATTCTTGGCAATGCAATAATCCAAGACAATTCTGAAAGACTTGTTTTATTTTTTTGTTTTTGCAAGGCAATGAGATTATGTGACTTGCCCAAGGTCACACAGCTAGGTAATTATTAAGCAACTGAGACCACATTTGAACTCATGTCTTCCTGACTCCAGGGCCAGTCTTCTATGCACTGTACTATCAAACTGCCCCTATTCTGAAGGACTTGTAATGAAAAATGCTATCCTCTTCTAGAGAAAAATTGATGACATTTGAATGCAAATCAGAGCACACTTTTCAAAAAGAATTTTATTTTTCTTGGTTTGTTTTCTTTTTTTTGGTCTGTTTTCTTTTACAACAAGACTAATATGGAAATTGTTTTGCATGACTAAACATGTATAACCTATGTCAAATTGCTTGACTTCTCAGGGACAGAGAAAGAATTTGTAACTCAAAATTAAAAAAAAGAATGTTTAAAAATGTTTTTATATACAATTGGAAGAAATAAAGAGACTTCTGTTTTAATAAATCAGATGAAAGTGGGCAAAGGATATGAATAGCTCATACCCAGCAACAGATTGGAGGGATTGTGAAAGATATGTACCTTATTGCATCATTAATGAAGATGTGGAGTACTTCCATTTTGGAAAACAATATGGAATTTGGAATTATGCAAATAAGGTGACTAAAATGTTCATCCCATACTACTCTTTTTTTTAGGGTTGTTTTTTTTTTGCAAGGCAAACGGGGTTAAGTGGCTTGCCCAAGGCCGCACAGCTAGGTAATTATTAAGTGTCTGAGACCAGATTTGAATGCAGGTACTCCTGACTTCAGGGCCAGTGCTTTAGCCACTACACCACCTAGCCACCCCTCCATACTACTCTTAAACTCCAAAGAGGTCATTAATAAGAAAAAAATCCTCTCAAAATATTTATAGTAACATTTTTTTTTTGTCCTTCATTTTCAAAGAGGACTAATGACATCTTGACACATGTATGAATTGGATTTAAATGAGGCAAAGTTGCACAAAATCATCAGCCTCACTGTCTCTTCCAAACTCACTGATGTCTAGAGGCAAGACAAAAGTCAAGATGACTGTTGATGACCCAATATGCAGTAGATGACCTTGAGAAGCTTCAGCTGCTTCATAGCCATTGGAACAAATTGTTCTCATCCACCTATTCCATTAGGGGAAGTCTTCACTTGAGGAGAGTTGACACACCCTTAACTCACCAACAGATTTGTGGTCCACCAGTTACCCTCCACCTGGTTTAGCCTATCTGCAGAGACAGTTTACTGACCCTGACTGCTGAGCATGCTACAGTTTCTTGAAACCATGGGTGAGAGTTGAGCCCAAGGGGACACCAAAGGTGGATGAGCAGTCCTAGAAAAGGACATGCAAATCCTCACACCAGAGGTGTGGTAGCAAAAAATCAGAAGCAAAAATAGATGTCCATATACTGAGGAGCAGCTTAATAAATTGTAGTACATGAACATAATGTAATATTATTGTGCTGTAAGAAAATGAATGCGGTGAATATAAAGAGGCATGGACAGATTTACACGAATTGATAAAATGTAAAGAGATTCAAGTAGGTGATATACACGATGACTAAAACAATGTAAATAAAAAGAACAATAAAACCATCAAAAATGAATGTTAAAAAATTAAAAAGAACAAGAATTTACTGAAGAAGAGAAACAAAAAAGCCACACATTTCTTAGCAGGGATGGGAGGACCACAGGTGTAGAATTTAACATAATGTTTTCAGGGGTGGGTTTTTTTTTTGATATGTTGATCAGTTTTGATGATTATTTTTCTCTTCTTCTTTCTTTTTTGTTTTGCTTTTTTAAAAATAAGGCAATGGGGTTAAGTAACTTGCCCAAGGTCACACAGCTAGGTAATTATTAAGTGTCTGAGGCCGAATTTGAACTCAGGTACTACTGACTCCAGGGCTGATGCTCTATCCACTGTGCCACCTAGCTGCCCCTTCTTCTTTTTCTTTTTTTCTTTTTTTAAATATATTTATTTATTCTTATTTTGTACAGATAATGTTTTTTTATACATTACTAAATATTCTTGTTTAAGAGTAAACATAATACCCCCTCCCCCCAAGAAAATATAGACCTGTATAAGCGATAAAGTAAAGGGGAGAGAAAAAATTAAAATTAAAACTAAAAATAATAATAATAATAATAATTATTATTGTACGTATGGCTAGGTGGCACAGTGGACAGAGCACCGGCCCTGGAGCCAGGAGCACCCTAGCCCAAATCCGGCCCCAGACACCCAACAATCACCCAGCCATGTGATCCCATGCAAGCCACCCCAACCCCATTGCCCTACAAAAACCAAAAATAAAAAAAGACCCAAAATAAAATAAAATAGTAATAATAATAATAGTACGGGTGGCTGGGTGGCAGACAGATTACTGGCCCTTGAGCCAGGAGCACCCAGTTCCAAATCTGGCCTCAGACACCCAACAATCACCCAGCTGTGTGGCCCCAGGCAGGCCACCCAGCCCCATTTGCCTTGCACCCCCCCCCCCAGAAAATAATAATAATAAAAAAATGTGCTTCAGTCTGTGTTCCAACACCACCAGCTCTGTTGTGGGTGGATAACATTCTTTAGGATAAGTCCATCACAAAAGTTACTTCCATATTTTTCCACCGTTGCCATTGCTGATCGCAACTCCTTCCATTCATACTTCTCTACTACCATAAACTATATTTTCTCTCTCCTTTCATTCTGTCTCTGCTGCAGGGCAGTTGAGTGATGCAGCAGACAGATCCCTGATCCTGGGGCCAAGAGGCCCCAAGCCTACATACCCCCTTACCCAGCCTCTACCCAGCTCTATGATCCCGGACAGGCCATCCAATCCCAGCCCCTTACAAGAAGTAAAAAGGAAAATGTGTTATATCTGACCACTCTCCCCCCGCCAGGGTCCATCCTCTCCTCTATCACTCACATTCCCCCCCTTCCCCCGTCCCCCTTCTCCGTCTTACTATAGATGTCTATAACCCATTGAGTATATATGCTGTTTCCACTCCTAGCCACTCCTGATGAGAGCAGTTTCCCTCATTCCCCCTTGCCTTCCCCCTTCCATATCATTGCAATAGCTCATTGTAATAAAGAAAAATCTTATTATATGAAATATCTTGGCCTATTCCTCTGCTCCTTTTTCTTTCTCCCATTACATTTCCCTTTTATCTATTGACTCCATTTTTACATCAAAATATATCTTCAAATTCAGTTTTCTCCTGTGCTTCATCTATAAAAGCTCCTTCTACCTGCTCTATTAACTGAGAAGGTTCATATGAGTATTATCAGTATCATTTTTCTATGCAGGAATACATGTAGTTCATCATCATTAAGTCCCTCATATTTTCCTCTTCTCCTCCACTCTCTATGCTTCACCTGAGTCCTGTATTTGAAGATCAAACCTTCTGTTCAGCTCTGGCCATTCCAATAGGAACATTTGAAATTCCCCTGGTTCATTGAAAGTCCATCTTTTTCCCTGGGAGAGGATGTTCAGTTTTGCTGGGTAGTTGATTCTCAGTTGCATTCTAAGCTCTTTTGCCTTCTGGAATATTATATTCCAAGCCCTAATTGCTTTTAATGTAGTTGCTGCTAAGTCCTGTGTGATTCTAACTGCAGCTTCACACTATCTGAATTGTGTCCTTCTGGCTGCTTGTAATATTTTCTCTTTGACTTGGGACTTCTGGAACTTGGCTATTATATTCCTGGGGGTTGGTTTTTTGGGATCTCTTTCTCTGGGGGATCAGTGGATTCTCTCCATTTCTATTTTGCCCTTTGCTTCTAGGATATCAGGGCAATTTTCCTGTAGTAATTCTTTGAAAATGATGTCAAGGCTCTTTTCCTGATCATGACTTTCAGGTATTCCAATAATTTTTAAATTATCTTTCCTAAATCTGTTTTCCATATCTGTTGTTTTTTCAATGAGATGTTTCACATTTTCTTCTAATTTTTCATTCTTTTGGTTTTGAAGTATTGAGTCCTGATTTCTCGTAAAATCAGCAAACTCCCTGAGTTCTACTCTTTGTCTGAAGGATTTGTTTTCCTCAGAGAGTTTTCTTATCTCTTTTTCCATCTGGCCAATTCTGCTTTTTAAAGCATTCTTCTCCTCAATAACTTTTTGAACTGTTTTATCCATTTGACCTAAGCTGTTTTTTAGCATGCTATTTTCTTCAGCATTTTTTTGGATTTCCTTGACTAAGCTGCTGACTTCATTTTCATGTTTTTTTCCTGCATCTCTCTCATTTCTTTTCCCAATTTTTCCTCAATCTCCCTCACTTGATTTTCAAAGTCTTTTTTGAGCTCTGTCATGGCCTGAGCCCAATTTCTGTTTTTCTTGGAGTCTTTAGATGCAGGAGCTTGTGCTTCCTCATCTTCAGATTGAGTGTTTTGCTCTTTCTTGGGATCACAGGCAAAGTATTTCTCTATGATGTTCCTCTTTTTTCTCTGCTTACTCATTTTCCCAGCCTGGGCCTGTTTGGGGGGTGCTTCCTGAGCTTTTGGGATACCCCCACAAGGATCTCAGTGTGTGAGGCTCTGTCCTCCCTTCTGGTCTGTGAACAAGCACACCCCTCTGCCACAGGGCTGAGGTGGGGGGGGGGCTGCTGTTCTGTGGGGAGGGCCTAGACTGCGATCAGGATCTGAATGTGGTCAGAGCCCCAGAGTCCTGTTCTAGGGACAGAGGACAGAGCTCTGCAGTCTCTCTTCACTCCCCTCCCTCAGCTCAATGGGCTCATGCCCTGGGGGCTCCTGCTTACCAGCTCTGCCTGCTTCTGTTTCCTGGATCTGGGCTGCCTTGGCCACAGCTACTCGCTGTGTGCCCTGAGGGCTGGGATTCACATGCTCGCTCTGGCAGAGGTCCCCTGCTGTTCCCCCAAGTTGTGCTTGCTGCTCCCCTGGGGTGTAGGTCAGGAAACTGCCCCTAATGCTGTGAGCCATGGCTCACATGGCCCTCTGGTGGGCCACCCCTCTGACCTAGTGGAGCCCAGCCTTTCCACTATTTTTCCAGGTTACCTTGGGTTGGAGAATTGCCACACTGGATCGCTCTGTGGGTTCTGTCTCTTGAAAATGTAGAGTACTTAGTTTATAAATTTTGCTCCAGAGCAACTAAGAGAGTGTCCTCTCTTCTTTTTCTTTAAAATATTTTCTATGTTATATGGGATGGCTTTGTGGGAATGGGGAAGGAAAGGGATGCTGAGAGAAATTCTGGAGATGTTAAAAAATATATCAATAAAATATGTTTTTTAAAAGGGAAAGATATAGAGGAATACCCCTTCCTTCTTTTTTTTTAAAAATAAACAATCAAGACATAGGTGACATATGGTACTGACCATTAAATCCAAGGTGCAGGTGACATATTATATAAAGTTAACAATAATAAAAAACATGTTCAAACAGGATACACAGTATAGGGAGCTCTTCACAGATAAGCAATATTATTCTTTCTGCTTTCCCAGCAAACCAGTGGTTCTGTAAATTTCTTGAAACTGAAATGGAGCTTTATAAGATTCAAAGGCAGTTAAGCTTCATTTCAGGGCTAAGTATCACACTGTTTTTAAATCATCAATGTAAATTTGACTTTTGGTTGTCTAAATGCAAAATCTTTGTCCAAGGATCAATTCAGCAATGCAGTGAATCATATCAATTTTAACCTTTTTGTTACAAATAAAATCAGAAGAAAAAAATGGAGCTGTAACAACATGGAAGGATATTTTATAGGTAGGATATTTTAAAGGTATAAGAAGTTTCTCAAAACTGTATTCCTGGTACTCAAGAGGTACTGGTACTGGTACTTAGAGGGTACTCAGCCTTCACCTATCAATCATCTTGTCACCAAGTAAGAAGTCAAGACTCCTGAGTATCTCACCCTATTTCATTACAAACTCAGGATGACAATGATCTGGATGCTGGAAGACTTTTCCTGCCAGGAAGAGACAACAATTCATCAGATAGTATTGTACAAGGATGCAAGTCTTTGAAGAGCAATTTGGGCAACTTAATATTGTGCAACCTTCATTTTCGGGCCACAAAAGAGGTTAATAATTTTCCCTATTCTTTGTTTTTGCATAAATATTTCCCATCTCTGCCAGATGGCTGTCATTACCTTAATGGCCTCTACCTTTAGGATTAGATGGCAAATCCTAGAGAATAAAACTTCATATCTAAGCTATATTTTCTGTCAATTTTGTTTTAACCCTATATTTTTAAAAGAAATGGTTTTAGGTTTTCACAGCAGATATTTCTTGAAAGGCAAAGAAAATAGTTGAAGTTGTAAAACTTAAAATTTAGGGTTATAATACAGTGACAGAAATATAAATTCAACTTGAACTTTATTCTCTAGGATTTATCAAAAAACCTAAGGGTGAAGAACACTATGATAATGACCACACTGGGGAGAGAGAGGGGATATTTATCCATAAACAAAAGATAAGGGAAATCATTAACCTTCTTAGAAATCTGTCTATTGCACAATTCCTTATATATAAATGCCATAAATGAAGTTGAATTGTTTTCTCTTCCTAGATTTAAAGTATAATGAGGACAGGACAAATTTTCCCAGCTTCCTAATCATTTGTCTTCCTGAGTTTGTAATTAACATATGGGAAGATGACATTCCTTTAAAAATTATTACAGAAGTATTTTATTTGCTTTTCTAATTACATATAATGGCAATTTCTACAAATCATATTTATTGAAAGGTTTTGAGTTTTACAATTTTTCTCCCTCCCTCCCTTCTCCCCTCAACAGAAGGCAATTTGATATAGGTTTATATTTTCAACCATGATAAACATAGATTGAAATTGAACATAACATTCCATTTCTTACAAACAGAAAGAAATCAAACTTTTTACTAGGAATATTCATTTGAAATATTTATTAAATTTTCTCAAAGTATTGTTCACTCAAAGGTTAAAAAGTAACATTGTTTCTTATGGTATTTGATCATCAGGTTTTGCAATATCATTGATAAGTATTTAAAGTTAAGGTGTCCTAATGTGGCAAGGGGATTCTGGGGGTGATTGTTGATCACAGGTTCCCTAAGGTCTAGGACAGAGAGCTATATAGAAAAGCTCCCCACTCTGGGGCCTGGAATTTGCCTGGAAGGTAATTCAATGACTTCATTCTGCCCACACCTACCTCTTCTGTCTCCAGTATTCCAGTACTCCCCCTCCATTTAATCTCCACTCTGTCACATCTGTTTAAAGTTTCCTCTAACTCATCCTCCCACTCCCTGACTGATGCTTCTTCAAAGCTGTGCTATATATTCCAATCTTCTGCCTTCCTCCTGTCATTCAAAATGCTTCTGAAATGACACTGTACTTAAGAAGCATTTCTAATTTGTTCATATGAAATGACATGTTAGAAAAAGGAACTTTCTGAAACAAGCTGTTGTTAGTCCTTCTTAGTCACAGTGCCTTCCTCCTAGGACTATTCCCATTTTATCCTGACTATATGTTGGGTTTTTTGTTTTTGTTTTCATTTTGTTTGCAAGGCAGTGGGGTTAAGTTACTTGCCCAAGGTCACACAGTTAAGTAATTTTTAAGGGTCTGAGGGGGTTTTAATTTAGTTCCTCCTGACTCCAGAGCCCATGCTCTATCCTCTGTGCTCTATCCACTTAACTGCTTCCTATATGTTGTTTGAGGGCAGCTAGGTGGCACAATGGAGATAGTGTCAAACCTGGAGTCAGAAGGACCTGAGTTTGAATCCAGCCTCAGACAATTACCAGCTGTGTGACCCTGAGCACTATTTGCCTCAGTTCCTCATCTGTAAAATAAGCTGGAGGAAAAAAATGGCAAGTCACTCCAGTATCTTTGCGAAGAAAACCCCCAAATAATCCATGAAAAATTCTACCCAACTAAAACAACTCAATAGAATATATTGTTTGCTTAATGTGCAATACCTGGAACATAGTAATAACTTAATAAATGTTTATTAACTGACTTACTGTCATAGTTGTTTGCATGTTGTCTCCCTATTTTCTTTTTTGCCTTTCTTTATATCCCCAGAGCAGAGTATAGTGCCTTGGATATAGTGCTTAAGAAATACTATTTGACTGACTGTGGTATAATGATAGGATTCCAAAATTTAATTCCTGGCTTAATTGCTTTTTCATTCTAGGTCTTTATGTGAAAAGATGTGATTTCAGTGAAAGCTAGAGAAGGTACTCCTCTATCCCAATATATTGGTAAGTTTGCTGCTCTCCCTATGGAGCATGGTCTCAATTAGGCAGACTTTTATCAAGGTTAGTTGATTAACTTTGCTTTTCTTTTGTGTTTCTTTTCCTTGACCAAATGACCTAGGGAGTTTCAAATGGCCTGGCAGTTTGTAGTTGCAATAGTGACATCATATCCTGGCATGGGGACAGTAGGAGTATATACTTGCCTAGAAGGGAAAGCTTCTGTATCAGAGACAGGCCATCTCTCTGGTTGACTGGTTTCAGGAGTTGATAGATTGCCAAGTGAGGTGAAATGCAAAATGGTTAAATAATAATAGCCTTTCAACTATTCTATGCCTTAAAGAATCTTAAATCCCACAAGAAGTCTCCAATGTCAGTCTCATTAATAGATTTCAGATTCTCTGAAGTCTGATCAGCATTAGCAATTCCCAGGTTTTTCCAGACCCAACATAGCTACATCTCAGATCATTTAGTCAAATCTGACCAGACAGAGCTGTGGCTATTAAATGTTCAAGCTCAACCACCTGAGTTTTCAAAGTCCTACAACTCTGCTTTTCTGCCTCTCCTCAGGTCTAATTTCCCTCTTTTATTCCCATAAATCTCTTAAACCTCCTACTTGGGATAAAATTTGGAGGTAGGGGTGGTTTGAAGTGGAGGACACTGGAAAATCTCTGTCTGAATTCCAATTTTTTTCAAAGATTTTTCAAGGCAATTGAGGTTAATTGGCTTGCCCAAGGCCATATGGCTAGGTAATTATTAAGTGTCTGAGGCCAGATTTGAACTCAGGTACTCCTGACTCCAAGGCTAGTGCTCTATCCACTGTGCCACCTGGCTGCCCCGCTGAATTTCAGTTTCCTGCATCAGGACCTCTGCTTTATTTCCTTCATGGAACTTATGTCCAAACTGTGTTTTACTCTGAGATTTTGCTTATAGATATATGTTTTAGAATCAGTCTCTTCTTGGTTTGTGTCTTGTGCATAGATGTCTCCATAATAACTCGTGGTAGGATTCTTTTTTGTTTGCTCATTCTTCTGGCCTGTTTCCTGACTTCAGATTTTATGTTAGTGTCAGACTTTGCCATGCTTTTTTTTCTTGGGAGAATTGAATGTTGCATTATTCTAAGATCTCAGACCGGGGATTTGCATGCTTTCAAAGGGAACTGATCCAGGGCAAAGTCTGATCACCATCCTCCTGTTTCATCAAGTTTCAGACCTGGGTTTGGGTCTGTGCAACATTTCTGGTTGGAAGTTCCAGTAGACTACTGCTGAACCCAGACACTATCAATCAGCTGAAAAGCTCTGTTGGATCAGAGAGACAGAACTTCATGCTCCCTTTTGGTCTGAGATTTCTGACTAGATTGTTTACCTACAAGTCTGGAGCAGGGATAGGAAAATTTTTTTTCTGCCAGGGGCCATTTGGATATTTATAACATTATTCACAAGCCATACAAAATTATCAACTTAAAAATTAGCTTGCTATATTTGATCAAACATTTAATTAATTTACTCTTAAGAGGCTCTTAGATTTATTGAATTTCAAATTGAGCAACTAACTGATGTGACAGTGCCAGAGCAAATGATTTTTCAGGGCTTATACTGCCTGTTGGTTGGAATTTTCCTGCCCCTAGTCTGGAGGCTGGATCAGAGACCCCATGTAGATCCCAGGATTAAAGCCACACAACTACTGTTTGCTTCTAAAACTGAAAGATTCTGAAAACTCAGAACACAGTGTAGGGTCCACACCTTACCCTGGAAGGCTGCCCCCCCCCCCCAAGTACAGGTTTCCTCCTCAGTTTGTCCTAGATCTGTGCTCAGAATTGAATAATGAGGTGGCAACTAGGTGGTGCAATGGATAGAGCACCTGGAGTCAGGAGGACCTGAGCCTCAGACACTTAATAATTACCTAGCTGTGTGCTCAAATCACTTGTCATTGCCTTGCAAAAAAAAAAAAAAAGAATTGAATTGTGAGTAACAGTGTTGACAATTGGCATCTGATACTTCATTCTGAACAAGGTTAAGGTCTACTTGTATGATTCTGGGATCTGATCTTTCTCTAGTGCATAGCCTCAGTCCTCTCTCTCAGCTCCTGTGCCTTGGTGTATTCTGTTCAGTATTACATTTATATACATTTACCAATTACTCTAAACTCACAGTTAGAAAAATTCCTACTTTTGAGGTAGATGTTTGGCTCTCTACTTTAATTTATATCCATATGCATCTCTAGTTAATCCCTGGTCTTTTTTGTGGTTTCAGATTACTAGAAACATTTTTGGCTCTCTGCCTTAATTTATATGTTTATCTCTAGTTAATCCCTAGTTTCAGGTTGTGTTAAACATTTTTGGCTCTTTGACTTAATTTATGTCTATATGAAGCTCTAGTTAATCCCTAGTCTTTTTGTGGTTTCAGGTTCAGTAACAAAGCTGCATCTTACAGTGTCTATGATAATGATATTTGTCCTTCATTCTCAAAGAAAACCATTAGGGAGGCGATGCCATGACATGCACATGAACTAGATTTGTGTGACAGGATGCTGTACTAAGTCACCAGCCTCACTTTCTCCTCCAGAACCATCTGTGTCTAGTGGGCAGATATGAATCAGGATGCTAGGCAATTAAGTGAAGTGACTTTCCTAAGGTCTCAGCTAGTAAGTGCTTGAGGTTGCACTTGAACTCAGATCCTCTTGACTTCAGGGCTAGCACCCTACCCTCTGCTCCAGCTAGCTACCAATAGATGGGCACTAGGAGGAGAAGTCAGGGAAAAAACTTGGTATTTCCTTGAGTTGGTAGTGATCTACTTTGAGATACCTGTGAACTCTTCTTTGCCACAAGTCAGTCTTTTTCTCTTTTCCCTGGCTGTTCTTGAACTTTCAATTCCAAGATTGATGGAAGCTATCCACTGTACCACCTAACTGCCCTCAGAATCTCTTGTTTATTCTGAAATAATCTTTATTCTTATACAAGTAACTCACAGCAATGGCTTAATTGACTCAAGTTGTTGTACCAGTTCTGCTCAAACTCAGTTCTTAGTGATTGAATCTATCAAGGAAATTTCTAACCTAATAAAGGTTACAAAGACAATCAGTGGAGCTGGACAGTGTTCTTCTCTGTAACATGTGTGGTACAAACAAGTAACTAGAAAAATTCAGGAAAGGGAAATAGAACTGTGTGCCAGAGAATCTGCCTGAGGTTTCATGTTGGAGATAGGTCCTAAGCAGGAGCCTAGAAAGAAGAGAAAGAGTTACATACCTAAGAAGGAGGATGAAAGTATACTGGGCAGGTAGGGAATGTTCCAAGCAGGGGGACATTTGCTAGTGTTCTAAATATATGATCATTCATGGAGAACCAAGGAAGGACATGGAGATCTCTACATTCAAGGGCCATGATCAGACAGATATTTAAGGTACACTTCATGCGGTAGACTTTCTGACGCTGCAAAGTTGTTTCCATTCTTTGTTTCCCTCACAAAATTGGAATGCATACTATTCTAACCATATAGAAAGAAAATCCACAGGATTTCAATAGAGCAATAAAAACTGGACATAAGTTTCAGGTGAAAAGTACGGTATTCACTTTTGTCCTCTAATCAATCCTACAAATCAAAGACAACTCAAAAAGGCAATGGAGACAGAAACTCTATAAGTGACATTCCAGAGGAAAGTGAAATTCTAGAAATGCATTTAAGAGAACAGCACAATATCAATTGTTGTTGTTCAATCATTTCAGTCATGTAGTGACCCCACTTGGGAGTGTTGGTATGTTTTGCTCTTTCCTTCTCCAATCCATTTTACAGATGAGGAAACTAGGTAAATGGTGATTTGTCCATAGTCACACAGCTAATAAGTGTCAGAGGCTTGATTTGAATTCACCAAGATAAGTCTGACTCCCAGTCCATCAGTTCAACTGTAGGAATGGTCTTTAGCAAAAACATAAGTCATGATCCTGAAGGGAGGATTTTTAAAGGGTTGATGGGGGAAGTAAAGAACCAGGATGGGTCTAGGTGAGTTCCTAGTAGTTGGGGAATGCCTGGTAGTCTGTGATAAACAGATGAAGGTAATGGGATCCTGATTTTCTCATGATAATTTTGGAAGCTGCTGCCTAATCCCATGGTAAAATATGGCCATGGTTCATGCCACCATCTTGGCTTCACCCCAGAATTCTGGTCAGCAACATTTTAAAGCACAACTTTGAAAAACTTCAGAATGCTGATTAACTGTGTCTCTTGAGGATCTGTAATGAAGCATGTCACCCATACCTTCTGATAGAAAGAGGATGAGACTCAAGGTGTAGAAGGAAACATTTATTTTTTGATATGGCCACTAAATGGGTTTGTTTTGTTTGATATATATATTTATTACAAGGTGGTTAGTTTTTTCTTCTCAGTTTTTAATTAAAGAGTTAACCATACTTATACCCCCTCCTTCCCCCAAAATGGGCCATTGAAATACATACACATACACACATACATACACATATGTACAGAAGGGAACAGAAGGAGTTTCAGAAGGAAGGATAGAAAAACAGGACAATTTTGAAAGTGATGTATGGAATTATTTTTTTATTTATTGTATTCATTTATGAAAATGGAAGTTGATGGTTTCATATTCAACTTTCTTTCTGTGTTCTGTTCTACATATGGAAATGTTTTTTGTTATGATTTAAAGTTTATTTTTATTTTTAAAAATTTTAGATTTGGGTTTTTTTTTTAAGTTCAGTTTTATTTTCAGTTCAAATCCTCTCCCTCCACCCACATGTGATTTAAGGTTAGAAGTAAAAATTTAAAAATAAAAAGAAGGCAATAGAAGCAAGCATCTTGTATCTAAGGCAATGAGACAGGGTGAACAGCATATGAAGCAGGAAAAAAGCACTAGTTCTAAACTCAAAGGGTCAAAGTAGTATTTAGGGCAAGTCACATAATCTCTCTGGCTTTCAGTTTTCTCATGCACAAAATAAGAGAAAATAGTGTCAGATGATTCCTCTTAGCTCTAAATTAATGGTCTTGTGATGGCAAGTAGACCTCAAACTCTAGCTGTGTTTGTTCTAGGTTTCAAAGTTAAGGTTAATGGCTGGGTGTTCTCAGGTATACTAATTCTGAATAAATCCCAAAGCAAGTCCAAATGCCCTCACTTCTCCCCCATTAAACTGTAAGCTACTTGAGAGCAGAGACTGACTTTTGCCTTTCTTTGGATGTCTACATAGGACTTGAAAACATGGTCTTGAGTTAGTATGGAAGAAATTTAAATTAGACCAACACCTAACACCCTTTACCAAGATAAGATCCAAATAGTTACAGGACTTGCAGACAGTACAGACAATACTATAAGCAAATTAGAAGATCAAGGACTAATTTACCTGTCATATCTATGGAAAGGAGAGCAGTTTATGACTAAGGAAGAGTTGGAGAACATCACCAAAAAACAACTAGATGATTTCGATTACATTAAATTAAAAAGCTTTTGCACAGATAAAACCACTGTAACCAAGATCAAAAGAAATGTAGTAAACTAAGAAACAATCTTTACAACTAATGATTCTGACAAAGGACTCATTTCTAAAATATACAGAGAACTGAGTCATATTTTTAAAACAAAAAGCCATTCCCCAATTGACAAATGGTCAAAGGATATGCAAAGGCAATTTACAGATGAGTAGATCAAAGCAATACATAGCCATATGAAAAAATGCTCTAAATCATTAATTATTAGAAAAATGCAAATTAAAGCTTCTCTGAGGTACCACCTCACACCTCTCAGACTGGCCAATATGACCAGAAAGGATAATGATCGTTGTTGGAAGGGTTGTAGGAAATCTGGGACAATATTACACTGTTGGTGGAGCTGTGAACTCATCCAACCTTTCTGAAGAGAAATTCGGAATTATGCCCAAAGGGCAACAAAAATGAGCATACCCTTTGACCCAGCAATACCACTACTGGGTCTATACCCTGAAGAGATGATGATAAAGGGTAAAAAAAATCACTTGTATAAAAATATTCATAGCAGCCCTGTTTGTGGTGGCAAAGAAATGGAAATCAAGTAAATGTCCTTCAACTGGGGAATGGCTTAGCAAACTGTGGCATATGTATGTCATGGAACACTATTGTTCTATTAGAAACCAGGAGGGACGGGATTTCAGGGAAACCTGGAGGGATTTGCATGAGCTGATGCTGAGTGAGATGAGCAAAAACCAGAAAAATACTGTCCACCCTGACAGCAACATGGGGGTGATGCTCAACCTTGAAGGACTCGCTTATTCCATCAGTGCAACAAATGGGAACAATTTTGGGCTGTCTGCAAAGGAGAGTGCCATTGGTATCCAAATAAAGAGCCCTGGAGTTTGAACAAAGTTCAAGGACTATTCCCTTTAATTTAGAAAAAAAAACCAGATATCTTATTGTCAGATCTTGTTACCTCTTAGACTTTTTGTCTCTTCCTTAAGGATATGATTTCTCTCTTATCACACTCAATTTGGATCAATGTACAACATGGAAACAAAGTAAAGACTGACAGATTGCTTTCAGTGGGGGGAGAAGGAAGGAATATGGGGGGGGAATTGTAAAACTCAAATAATATCTTTAATAAAAATAAATTTAAAAAAAAGAAAACATGGTCTTGTTGAGACATGTTCAACTCTTCATGACTCCATTTGAAGTTTTCTAGGCAGAGATACTGGAGTGGTTTATTATTTCCTTCTACAGTTTACTACTTTACAATGAAGAAACTGAGACCAACAATAGGGTTAAGATCACCTAGCTAATTAGTGTCTAAGTCCATATTTGAACTCAGGTAGGCAAGTCTGTGTGACTTCAAGCCCAAAACTTAATTCACTATACCATCAAGCAGTCTGGCACATAGTCAGAGCCTAATAAATGCTTGTTGACTACTCACTTACTCTCCAGGTCCTATCCAACATATTTGCAATTGAGGTCAAATACTAGCATTTTGAGAAAAAGAAAAGTATATTTTACCAAGTACAGAGATTTCAAATGTGCTCCCAGAATTGTCTGGAAATGATGCTGTTGGAACTTTCAACTCTGGGTTATCACACATTCCTGCATAAATGAGTCTGCCCGACTCACCTCTACCCCCTACATACAAATACAAATATAGCACAACATTTTGCTGAAACCTAGGAAGCAGGAAGTGAAGAGCTCCATGCCGTTTTCCCCACTGCTTGTCTCAAAATATCCCAAAAGAAGCACTTCTAAGGTGCATTAGATAAATTTGGAACAGTAGTTCCACTAGCCCTGCATACAAATGGGAAGATCTCTGGCCTGCCACTGTCCTCCTTGGAATATGAAGTGTGATAGAAAACACTCTTCATAACCAAACCAAGATTATACTTTTTCATTGATATGGAATTTATATGATATATGTATTTAATCAAGCAATCAATAAACATTAACCACCTACAATATCCCAGGCATTGTGCTAGACTATGGAGATACAAAAAGAGACAAAAAATAATCCCTCCTATCAAGGAGTTTACAATCTGATGGGCGTGATAACATGTAAACAAATATATACAAAGCAAGGTGTATACAGCATAAATTTGTTGTTGCTCAGTCACATTCGACTTTTTCAGAACCTGCATGGATTTCTTTTGGCAGATACTAGAATGTTTTGCCATTTCCTTCTCCAATAGATTAAGACAAACAGACTTGCTTAGGGTCACACAGCTACTAAGTATCTGAGACTGGATTTGAACTGAGGTCTTCCTGACTCAGGAAGCACTCTGAACCACTTCACTTGCCTACAGGATAAATAGGAAGCAATTAACAGAGTGAAGGTACTAGAATTAAGAGGGATCGAGGAAGGTTTCTAGGAAAAGAGACTTAAAAGAAGCTAGGGAGGGGGGAGGAGCCAAGATGGCGACATGAAGGGATCGAGTCTGAGGAGCTCTCTGATAAAAACTCATAAACTAAGGACTCTAAACTTTGGAGAGACAGAACCCACAAAGGGACCCAGCGAGGCAGTTCTCCTACTCAAGGGAACCTGGAAAAGAGCAGAAAGGCTCTGCTCCCCGGGGTCAGAGGGGCTGCCCGCCAGAGTGAAAGAACTTCAGCCTCCCGGAGGCAGCCCCAGGGCGCTGGGAGCCTCAGCTCACAGCAGCGGGGGAGTCTCCTGAGCTGCACCCCGGGGAGCACCGGCACAAAGTGGGGGAGCAGCGGGGGACCTCTGCCAGAGCAAGCACGTTGAAGCCCAGCCCTCAGGGCACACAGCAAGAAGCTTGGTCTTTCGGTAGCCTAGACCCTGAAACAGAAGCAAGTGGAGCTGGTAAGCAGGAGCCTTGAGGGCATGAGCCCATTGAGCTGAGGGAAGGGAGTGAAGAGAGACTGCTGAGCTCTGCCCCTGGAACAGGACTCTGGGGCTCTGACCACATTCAGATCCTGATCACAGTCTAGGCCCCCCCATAGAACAGCAGGGCTCCCCCCACCTCAGCCCCATGGCAGAGGGGGGCGCTTATGGTCATTCACAGACCAGGAGGGAGGACAGAGCCTCACACACCAAGTTCCTTGTGGGAGTGTCCCAAAAGCTCAGGAAGCACCCCAAAAAAACAGGCTTAGGCTGGGAAAATGAACAAACAAAGAAACAAGAGGAAGACCATTGAGAAATATTTTGCAAATGAGCCCAAGAAGAATCAAAATACTCAGTCTGAAGATGAGGAAGCACAAGCTCCTGCATCTAAAGACTCCAAGAAAAACAGACATTGGGCTCAGGCTATGATAGAGCTCAAAAAAGACTTTGAAAATCAAATGAGGGAGTTAGAAGAAAAACTGGGAAAAGAAAGGAGAGAGAAGCAGGAAAAACATGAAAATGAAGTCAGCAGCTTAGTCAAGAAAATCCAAAAAAATGCTGAAGAAAATAGCATGCTAAAAACCAGCTTAGGTCAAATGAATAAAACAGTTCAAAGAGTTATTGAGGAGAAGAATGCTTTAAAAAGCAAAATTGGCCAGATGGAAAAAGAGATAAGAAAACTCTCTGAGGAGAATAAATCCTTCAGACAAAGAATAGAATTCAGGGAGATTGATGAATTTAACAGAAATCGGGAATCAATACTTCAAAACCAAAAAAATGAAAAATTAGAAGAAAATGCGAAATATCTCATTGAAAAAACAACTGATATGGAAAACAGACTTAGGAAAGATAATTTAAAAATTATTGGAATACCTGAAAGTCATGATCAGGAAAAGAGCCTTGACATCATTTTCAAAGAATTACTACAGGAAAATTGCCCTGATATTCTAGAAGCAGAGGGCAAAATAGAAATGGAGAGAATCCACCGATCCCCCAGAGAAAGAGATCCCAAAAAACCAACCACTAGGAATATTATAGCCAAGTTCCAGAATTCCCGAGTCAAAGAGAAAATATTACAAGCAGCCAGAAGGACACAGTTCAAATATCGTGGAGCTGCAGTCAGGATCACACAGGACTTAGCAGCAGCTACATTGGAAGCTTGTAGGGCTTGGAATACAATATACCAGAAGGCAAGAGAGCTTAGAATGCAGCCAAGAATGAACTACCCAGCAAGGCTGAATGTCCTCTTCCAGGGAAAAAGATGGACTTTCAATGAACCAGGGGAATTTCAAAGGTTCCTTTTGGAATGGCCAGAGCTGAACAGAAGGTTTGATCTTCAGATACAGGACTCAGGTGAAGCATGGAGATTGGAGGAGAGGAGGGAAATACGAGGGACTTAATGAGGATGAACTGCATGTATTCCTGCATAGAAAAATGACACTGATAATACTCATATGAACCTTCTCAGTTAATAGAGCAGGTAGAGAGAGCTTTTATAGTTGAAGCACAGGAGAAAGCTGAATTCAAAGATAAAATATGGTGTAAAAATGGAGTCAATAAGAAAAAAAGGGAAATGGAATGGGAGAAAGAAAAAGGAGAGGGGGAATAGTCCAAGCTATTTCACATAATAAGATTTTTTTTTTTTATTACAACGAGCTATTGCAATGATATGGAAGGGGGGAGGCAAGGGGGAATGAGGGAAACTTTGCTCTCATCAGAGATGGCTAGGAGAGGAAACAGCAAATATACTCAAGGGGGTATAGACAACTGGAGTAAGAAGGAGGGGGGAGCAGGGGGAAGGGGTGGGGATGTAAATAAAGGAGGAGAGGATGGACCATGAGAGGAGAGTGGTCAGATATAACACATTTTCTTTTTTTTACTTCTTGCAAGGGGCTGGGATTGGAAGGCCTGCCCAGGACCGTAGGGCCAGGTGGATTCTGGGCCTAAGGGGTGGTATGGGGGCTCAGGGCTTCTTGGCCCCAGGACCAGGGATCTGTCTGCTGTGCCACTCAGCAACCCTACAGCAGAGTCAGAGTGAAAGGAGAGAGAAAACACAGTACATGGTAGTGGAGAAATAAGAAAGGAGGGAGTTGCGATCAGCAATGGCAACGGTGGGAAAATATGGAAATAACTTTTGTGATGGACTTATCATAAAGAATGAGATCCACCCATGACAGAGTTGTTGGTGTTGGAACAAAGACTCAAGCACATTTTTTGTTATGATTATTTGGGGGAGGGTGCAGGGCAAGTGGGGCTGGGTGGCCTGCCTGGGGCCACATAGCAGGGTGATCATTGGGTGTCTGGGGCCGATTCGGACCCAGGTGCTTCTGGCTCAAGGGCCAATGCTCTGTCTGCCACCCAGCCACCGCTACTATTATTACTATTTTATTTTATTTTGGGTCTTTTTTTTTTCTTTTCTTCTTTTTGGTTTTTGCAGGGCAGTGGGGATCAGGTGGCTTGCATGTCACATGGCTGGGTGATTATTGGGTTTACGAGGCTGGATGTGGGCTTGGGTGCTCGTGGCTCCAGGGCTGGTGCTTCGTCCATTGCACCACCTGGCCATACCTACAATTATTACTATTATTTTTTTTAATTTTAATTTTTTTTCTCCCCCCTTTACTTTTTTGCCCAAGCAAGTCTATATTCATGGAGGGAGGGGTATTTTGTTTACTTGTAAACAAGTATATTTTATTAATGTAAAGAAAAACATTTGTACAAAATGAGAATAAAAAATAAATTAAAAAAAAAGAAGCCAGGGAAGTTGGGAGGCAAAGTAGAGGATGGGGGACAGCCAAAGAAAATGCCAGAAGAGAAATTAAGTATCTTGTTCCTGAAATGATCAGTTGGAGGATCACTAGATGGAAGAGTACTGAAAGGGAATGAGATGTACGAAGTTTGAAAAGGTAGGAAGGGGCTAACTTTTGAAGGACTCTGAAGACCAAACAGAGCATTTTTAATGTTCCAGAGGCATAGGGAGCTACTTGAGTGAGGGGAATAGGGGTGTGGGTTATCATGGGCAGTTATGTTATTAACCTAGGTCAGAAATCAAGTCCTGTGAGCAAAGAATGAACAGAAATTCATGGCCAGAGAGCATGAAAGATTTTTTTTTCTTGGATAAAGAGGTAGGTAAAGATGGTATGACTACCATCATCTTGGAGTTAAGTAACAACTGTCAAGGGCAGAGTCAAAATTGGATAGGTGAGGTTAACAGGGATTTTGTCCTAGGAATAAATCTTTAGAACACTTCAATTCCTTAGGCAGTATAGAAACAACAAAGATTAATTATTAGCAAAAATAATCACTTGAAATAGAAAACTATCAGGTGACAAGCTGGGACAAATTCTTCCCTTGACTCATCCTGTTCCCTCTTCAACTGATGGAGTGCTCTTAAGTGTGGTTTTAATATCTGCTTGGGGTGGGGGAAGGTGGGGAGGAAATTACAAATCTGGTTAGGAGAAGAAATTAAAACTTAATAATAGGGGCAGCTAGGTAGTGCAGAGACTAGAGCACCAATCCTGGAGTCAGAAAGTGCTGAGTTCCAATATGACCTCAGAAACTTGATATTTACTAGCTGTATGACCTTGGGCAAGTCACTTAACCCCATTGTCCCACAAAAGCCCAAAAAGCCCTATTAGTAGAAGACCTTTGCATGTCCTCTCCTTCCATCTAAACCTAAAAATACTATCATTAGCCCCAACATGGGGATAGAGAAGAGACATAATTTTTCTATATTGTTGAGAGAAAAATACAAGACTGCGACCACCCACCAGCATGAATTTGTCTATTCCCCCTTTCCCTGTAGTGGATAGAGCATCGGCGCTGGAGTCAGGAGTCCCTGAGTTCAAATCTGGCCTCAGACACTTAATAATTACCTAGCTGTGTGGCCTTGGGCAAGCCACTTAACCCCATTGCCTTGCAAAAATCTAAAAAAAAAAAATTCAGGAATAGCTAGGTGGAGCAGTGGATAGAGCACTGTCCCTGGAGTCAGGAGGATCTGAATTGAAATCCAATCTCAGACACATAATAATTACATAGCTGCCTGACCTTGGGCAAGTCGCTTAACCGGACTGCCTTGTTAAAAAAAAACAACTAAAAACTAAAAGAAAACTAAGAAATCATTCAGTATCCAAAAAAAAAAAAATCAAAGAAAGGATATATATTATATTTATTTATAGGCACACTTTTTGAAGAGTCAAAGAACTGGAAAATATGGAGGTGGCTATCAATCAGGGAAATGGCTCCCCCCCCCCCCCCAATGAGGAGTGTTGGAAGGGCAAAGAGGGATGGGAATTTGTTGTTGTTGTCTGGTTCTATGTGACCCAATTTGGAGTTTTCCTGGCCTAGGCCTGGAATTGCTGGGTCAAAGGATGTGACCCAGCTCTTTGGGCATAGTTCCATATTATTCTCCAGAATGGTTGGATCACTTCACAACTCTACCAGCAATGCATTAATGCCCCAATCCTCCCACAACTTCTCCAACAGTGATCATTTTCCTTTTTTTGTCATCTTAGCCAATCTGATAGGTGTGAGGTGATACCTCAGAGTTGTTTTAATTTGCATTTCTCTAATCAATAATGATTTAGAGCATTTTTTATGTGATTATATATAGCTTTAACTTCTTCATTTGAAAACTGTCTTATTCATATCCTTTCACCATTTGTCAATTGGGGAATGATTTTCAACCTTATAAATTTGATGCAGTTCTCTATATATTTTAGAAATTAAACTTTTATCAGAAATCCTAATTGGGAAGATTGTTTTCCAGCTTTCTGCTTTTCTTCTAATTTTGGCAGCATTGATTTTATTAGTGCAAAAACTTTTTAATTTAATATAGTCAAAATCATTCATTTTGCAGTTGATAATATACTCTATTTATTATTTGTCATAAATTTGTCCCCTTTCCACAGATCAGATAGAGTATTTCTTGGTTTATTAGTTTATCTAAGGTGTTGCTCTTTATGTTTAAATTTTATACCCATTTTGACCTTATTTTTGTATAGAATGTGAGATGTTGGTCTATGCCTAGTTTTTGTCATGCTATTTTCCAATTTTCCTAGCAATTTTTGTCAAATAGTGAGTTCTTATCCCAGAAGCTAATGTCCTTGGGGTTTTGTTGTTGTTGTTGTTGTTGTTTTTAGGCTTTTGCAAGGCAAATGGGGTTAAGTGGCTTGCCCAAGGCCACACAGTTAGGTAATTATTAAGTGTCTGAGACTGGATTTGAACCCAGGTACTCCTGACTCCAAAGCCGGTGCTTTATCCACTACTCCACCTAGCCATCCCTAATGTCCTTGGGTTTGTCAGACATTAGATTACTGTAGTCATTTACTACTGTTTCTTTTGAATCTATCCTAATCCACTGATCCATTACTCTATTTCTTAACCAGTACCAGACAATTTTTATGACCATTGCTTTATAGAACAGTTTTAGATCTGGTAGAACTAGACCATCTTCATTTACATTTTTTTCATCAGTTCCCTTGTTATTCTTGACCTTTTGATACTCAGATGAATTTTATTATTTTTTCTAATTTGATAAAATAATTATTTGGTAATTTAATTAGTATGGCACTGAATAAGCAATTTAATTTGCATAGAATTGTCATTTTTTATTATATTAGTTCACCCTAACCATAAGCAATTGACATTTTCCCAATTATTTAGATCTGACTTTATTTGGGTGAGAAATGCTTTATAATCATGTTCATACAGCTTCTGGGTTTATCTTGGGAAGTAGATTCCCAAATATTTAATGTTGTCTACAGTTACTTTAAATGGAATTTCACTTTCTATCTCTTGTTCTTGGGTTTTGTTGTTCATATATAGAAATGCTGATGATTTATGTGGGTTTATTTTATATCCTGCTACTTTGCTGAATTTGTTAATTGTTTCAAGGAGTTTTGGTTTTTTTTTTAGATTTTTGCAAGGCTATGGGGTTAAGTGGCTTACCCAAGGCCACATAGCTAGGTAATTAATAAGTGTCTGAGGTCGGATTTGAACTCAGGTCCTCCTGACTCCAGGGCTGGTGCTCTATCCACTGTGCCACCTAGCCTCCCCTCAAGGAGTTTTCCAAATGATTTCCTTGGGTTCTTTAAGTATACCATCATATCATCTGCAGAGACTGAAAGTTTTGCTTCCTTAATGCCAATTCTGATTCCTTCAATTTCTTTTTCTTCTCTTATTGCTAGAGTTAGCATTTCTGAAACTATATTGAATAGTAATGGTGATAATGGGCATCTTTGTTTCACCCCTGATCTTATTGGAAATGCTCTGAGTTTATCCCCATTACATATATTTGTTGATGGTTTTAGATAGATAATATTTATTATTTTAAGGAAAACTTCATTTATTTCTAACTTTCTAGTGTTTTTTTGTTTGTTTGTTTAGGTTTTTGCAAGGCAATGGGGTTAAGTGGCTTGCCCAAGGCCACACAGCTAGGTAATTATTAAGTGTCTGAGGCCAAATTTGAACTCAGGTACTCCTGACTCCAGGGCCAGTGCTCTATCCACTGCGCCACCTAGCGGCCCCTCTAGTGCTTTTAATAGGAATGAATGTTGTATTTTTATCAAAGGTATTTTAGCATTTTTTAAGATAATCATATGATTTGTGTTGGTTTTGCTATTGATATGTTCAATTATGTTGAATATTGAACCATCCCTGCCTCCCTGATATAAATCCTACCTGATCATGGTGTATAATCCTAGTAATAACCTGCTGTAATCTCATTGATAAAATTTTATTTAAGATTTTTGCATCAATGTTCATTAGGGAGATTGTTCTATAATTTTCTTTGTCTGTTTTGGTTCTTCCTGCTCTAGGTATCAGTACCATATTGGTGTCATAAAAGGAATTTGGTAGAGCTCCTTCTTCTCCTATTTTTAAATTTAGTTCTTGTAGAATAGGAATTAATTATTCCTTAAATGGTTGATAGATTTCACTTGTAAATCCATCTGGATCTGGAGACTTTTTCTTAGGGAGTTTATTGATGGCTTCCTCAATTTTTTTTTCTACAATGGGGTTATTTCAGTATGTTATTTCCTCTTCTGTTATTCGGGGCAGTTTGTATTTTTGTGAATATTTATCCATCTCATTCAGGTTATCAAATTTATAGGCATATAGTTAGGCAAAGTAACTCCAAATTATCTCTTTAATTAGTTCACTCTTATCATTTTTGATATGGGTAATTTGGTTGTCTTTTTTTTAATTGCTTAACCAAAGGTTTGCCTATTTTATTGGCTTTTTTCATAAAACCAGCTCTTAGTTTTATTTATTAGATCAATGTTTTTCTTGCTTTCAATTTTAATGATCTCTCCCTTGATTTTCAGAATTTCTAATTTGGTATTTAATTGGGGATCTTTAATTGTTCTTTTTCTAGCTTTTTTAGTTGCATACCCAATTCAAATAAGTATTTAGAGATATAAAGTTTCCCCTCAATACTGCCCTGGCTGCATCCCAGAAGTTTTGGTATTTAGCACAGTGCTTGATACATGTTTGTCAAAACCATGACCAGAATCACAACATCTCTGCCAATCAGCAAACTCAAACCACTGGACCAACTGCCTCTTTCCAGAGTTCTACCCCAACAAGCAAGAAGAGGTAAAAGTTGAAGACTTCAAGGTAAAATCCTGCTGGTCCTTTGAGAAAAATTATAGAAGGAAAGAAGGAAGAAGGAAACTCACAAACATCTTTCCTATGTAGATCCTGAATCTTCTTTGTGTTTTTTCCTTCCTCACATCATCACACCAGCCCAGGATTTCTTTCTTGTTTTTTTTTTTTTATGATTCTAATCTTTGGTCTGCTACTATTTAAATGTATTTCTAAGTCTTCCTTCTGCCCTTGTCTCTATTTCTTGTGATAATATAGAAAATTGTGTTCAGTTCCTGGATCACCCTTGAGAATATCCTTCTTTTAAAAAATATTTAATTAATATTTTATTTGTTGCCCAGTTATATGTGAAAACAATTTTTAACATTTGCTTTTTTAAAATTTTGAGTTCCAAATTCTCTCCCTCCCTCCCCCTCATTGAGTAAGCAAGCAATTTGACATAGGTTATATATGTGCTGTCATGCAAACAGACATCCTTCTTTAAGGGTCCTAGCATAACACTGATTTGTATGTGGTAGTGGTGGTGGACATACTTTTCTAGCATCATTTCTCTGATATCATGGTCCTCTCTGAGAATAAAGGACAAATAAGTAACTATTTACCACTATAGTTCTGGAATCCCTACTGGTGTGCTTCTCATTTACATGAAATTATTCACCATGACACCATTAACTCTTTTAAAAAAATTTTTTATTTATTTAGGGCAATGGGGTTAAGTGATTTGCCCAAGGTCATACAACTAAGCAATTATTAAATGTCTGAGGCCTGATTTCAGTATAAATTTATTGAATAAGGCAAATGTAACAATAACCATAAAACTTATTCAGTGGAAGGCAAAAGCAGGAATAATCATAGCATTTACTCAATAGAAAACAGGAGCAGGAATAAATTCTTCTCAAATTACCCATAAACCTTGATCACACTCTCCCACCAATATACATGGTTTTATGGGTGAGAAAGTAGACATACGTATCAATCTAGCAGGGATGCATATGAGTGGAACAACCAATGTATTTGGTGCAACTCATGACTCTGGACAGCAAACGTTGCTGTTCTTGGTGTTTTTAGAGAACAGTCTGCATTAGGCATCAGCTACTGAACAAATTTTCTGCTCTCTGTTATCTTACAGTTTAACTTCTTTACTAATCTCAGGATGTTGAAACAGTTACAAACTCTTTTAGAAGACAGTCACCTTTGGTAGGGTGCAGAAAAAGTATTGCAGAGACAATTAGTACCCTTAAACTAAAGAACTGCCAAGCTCCTCAAATCTGCCTACAGCAAAGACAAATCTCCTACAGCAAAAGATACCTGTTTTCTACCTTGCTTCTTCTCAACTCAGGGGATAACAACCCAAGTCCCTTGGGAAGTTATTTCTCTCTTGGGCTGTAGATGGCTCTGGAGAGCCAAAAACCCAAGTACCAAAGTACCAAATTCAGCTTCTCTTCCATTGTTGGTGGTAGTAGCAGTCCTTCATTCTTGAAGAGTATCAATGACATCATTTATCAAATAGGCATTACCTCCGGCAACCTGAGGTCTCTTTCAATGAGCTCTCAGACATCAATTAGCTTTTTCAGTTAACTCAGCCCCTATTTCTTTTTTTCTTTTTCTTTTTCTTTTTTTTTTAGGTATTTTCAAGGCAAATGGGGTTAAGTGGCTTGCCCAAGGCCACACAGCTAGGTAAATATTATTAAGTGTCTGAGGCCAGATTTGAACCCAAGTACTCCTGACTCCAGGGCCAGTTCTTTATCCACTGTATCACCTAGCCGCCCCATCAGCCCCATTTCTTGCTGTCTTCTGTCTTCCGTATATTCCCTCAGTTTCCTATACCTTCTGCAAACTATTTCTCCTCCTCCTCCTCCTCCTCCTCCTCCTCCTCCTCCTCCTCCTCCTCCTCCTCCTCCTCCTTCTCCTTTTCTTCTTCTTCTTCTTCTTCTTCTTCTTCTTCTTCTTCTTCTTCTTCTTCTTCTTCTTCTTCTTCTCTCTCTCTCTCTCTCTCTCTCTCTCTCCTCTGTCTCTGTCACTCTGTCTCTTCTCTCTCCCCCTCTTCCTTCCTTCCTCCTCCTCCTTCCTTCTTCTTCTTCCTGACTTCTTCCTAAATCCTCTGTTGCCTTGTGGTTTCAAATCAGTGTCTCCTCACAAGCAAGAACCTATCCTTAATGTATAATGTAATACTCAATAATTACACCTACATGACTTGAGCATCCTTTACATATGTTCCATTGTCACCAGTAATTTGATTTACAATTTCTCAGTTTAAAATTTTAAAAGTTTAAAAGTTCATTTATTTTGAACTGAATACCAAATATTGAATAACAAACTGAATACCATACATTTATTTGAACAAATACCTAATAGAATAATCATTTGCATAACAGTAGAATGGGGGGATTAGTTATTGTTGGTAATTATATTCTTCATTTGATACTCACAATAACCCTGGGATGTAGATGCTATTATCTTATCCATTTTATAAATGAAGAAACCAAGGCTGAGGAAAGTTAAATGACTTGTTCAGAGTCATATAACTAGGAAGTGACTGAGGCGGGATTTGAACTCATGTCTTCCTTACTCCAAATGTATATAGTCTATGCATGATGGTACCATAATAGTCATGTGGACTATTTGTATCCAACCTGCAGTAGAGTCTTCTGAGCTCATATTGGTCTGATCAGCCAGAGTTGATCACACTGTTCCTGTACTTCAACATAGAGATGTCATTTTGGTCCTACCTTGAGGTCATCCTTCACTGGGTCATTCCTCTGCCCTTAAAGTAGTCCTCAAAAGTATATTTACCTCAGGTATATTTACCTGAGAGTTCTATTTCAAATCCTCAAACAATTTAAGTCTCTTCTCAACATTTCAGCTGAAAGGCTGTTTCTCCACAAGTTAATTTTTATCAGTCTTTTTTACCCAAATAATCTTTTCTTTCTCTTTCAGCACCAAAATGTCCACATAGGAAAGGGCCAGGACCTTACCTATAAATAAGGAGATTCTAGCCTTTTGGGGTATCAAGGACCCTCTTGATAGGCTGAAGAAACCTATAAACCTCTTCTTCTTCTTTTTTTTTTAAGTTTTTTGTTTTGTTTTGTTTTGTTTTTCAAGGCAATGGGGTTAAGTGGCTTGCACAATGCCACACAGCTAGGTAATTATTAAGTGACTGAGGACAGATTTGAACTCAGGTACTCCTGTCTCCAGGGCCGGTGCTCTATCCACTGTGCCACCTAACCGCCCCTTGAACCTCTTCTTAAAAAAATGTTTTTACATATATAAAATAAAATTCCAGTTTAAGTGAAATACAGTTATCTATGTATCCATACATCTATCTATGTATTTATGTATCTATTATTTCTTTTGATTCTGCATGTATATGTGTGTGTATGTGTGTGTGTGTGTGTGTGTGTGTGTGTGTGTGTGTATGTTCCAGGTTCCAGGTTAATTTCCTGAATGAAGGAGATAACCAAGATTTGAATCTTACCCATCCCAGAGAAGTCCTGGAGTTTCAACAAATTGGGCTGCATTTTTTATTACCTGGCTTGGGTTTTTGGCTATAGAAAACATCCTTTTGTGGTTAGTGGGAAATGCTTCAAGTTTATCCCCAACTCTGCTCCTAATGCATGTCCAACCTTCACCTCACAGAGCTATAACCCTAAAATATAAGTCACCTCCAAAGCCCCACACACTTGCTGAGTCTTTAATAGCACCTCTAATGCTATTGATATCGATGACCATTTTTGCACTTCATTTATGCCCATAAAACACAATGATCCGGGGCCGGAGCCAAGATGGCTACAAGAGAGGAATGTCTCTTAGAAGCTCTCTCATAAAACTTCAAAACTAAGGACTCTAACTAAACTTTTGAGAGACAGCACCCACAGAGGGACCCAATGAGGCAGTTCTCCTACTCAAGGTAACCTGGAAAAGAGTAGAAAAGCTCTGCTCTACAGGATCGGAGGGGTGGCCCGCCAGAGCGAAAGAACTTCAGCCTCCCGGAGGCAGCCCCAGGGCGCTGGGAGCCGGGGCTCACAGCAGCGGGGGAGTCTCCTGAGCTGCACCCAGGGAGCACCGGGCACAAAGTGGGGGAACGGGGGAGGGGGGACCTCTACCAGATCAAGCACATGGAGCCCAGCCCTCAGGGTACACAACAAGTACCATGGTCCCAGCAGCCCAGATCCAGGAACAGAAGCAGGTGGTAAGCAGGAGCCCCCAGGGCATTAGCTGAGTGGAGGGAGGGAAGTGAAGAGAGAGACTGCCTAGCTCTGTCCTCTGCTCCTGGAACAGGACTCTGGGGCTCTGACCATATTCAGATCCTGATCCCAGTCTAGGCCTCCCCATAGAACAGCAGGGTCCTCCCAACTCAGCCCCATGGCAGAGGGAGGTGCTTATGGTCATTCACAGACCAGGAGGGAGGACAGAGCCTCATACACTGAGACCCTTGTGGGAGTGTCCCAAAAAGCTCAGGAAGCACCCCAAAACCAGGCTAAGGCTGGGGAAATGAGCAAGCAGAGAAACAAGAGGAACACCATTGAGAAATATTTTGCCTGTGAGCCCAAGAAGGATCAAAATACTCAGTCTGAAGATGAGGAAGCACAAGCTCCTTCATCTAAAGACTACAAGAAAAACAGAAATTGGACTCAGGCTATGACACAGCTCAAAAAAGACTTTGAAAATCAAATGAGGGAGTTAGAAGAAAAACTGGGAAAAGAAAGGAGAGAGATGCAGGAAAAACATGAAAATGAAGTCAGCAGCCTAGTCAAGGAAATCCAAAAAATGCTGAAGAAAATAGCATGCTAAAAACCAGCTTAGGTCAAATGAATAAAACAGTTCAAAGAGTTATTGAGGAGAAGAATGCTTTAAAAAGCAAAATTGGCCAGATGGAAAAAGAGATAAGAAAACTCTCTGAGGAAAACAAATCCTTCAGACAAAGAATAGAAAACTCAGGGAGATTGGTGAATTTACGAGAAACCAGGATTCATTACTTCAAAACCAAAAAAATGAAAAATTAGAAGAAAATGTGAAACATCTCATTGAAAAAACAACAGATATGGAAAACAGACTTAGGAAAGATAATTTAAAAATTATTGGAATACCTGAAAGTCATGATCAGGAAAAGAGCCTTGACATCATTTTCAAAGAATTACTACAGGAAAATTGCCCTGATATTCTAGAAGCAGAGGGCAAAATAGAAATGGAGAGAATCCACTGATCCCCCGAGAAAGAGATCCCAAAAAACCAACCCCTAGGAATATTATAGCCAAATTCCGGAACTCCCAAGTCAAAGAGAAAATATTACAAGCAGCCAGAAGAACACAATTCAAATATTGTGGAGCTGCAGTCAGGATCACACAGGACTTAGCAGCAACTACATTGGAAGCTCATGGGGCTTGGAATATATACCGGAAGGCAAAAGAGCTTAGAATGCAACTGAGAATCGACTACCCAGCAAGGCTGAATGTCCTCTTCCAGGGAAAAAGATGGACTTTCAATGAACCAGGGGAATTTCATATGTTCCTTTTGGAATGGCCAGAGCTGAACAGAAGGTTTGATCTTCAGATACAGGACTCAGGTGAAGTATAGAGATTGGAGGGGAGGGGGGAAATATGAGGGACTTGAGGATGAACTGCATGTATAGAAAAATGATACTGATAATATTCATATGAACCATCTCAGTTAATAGAGCAGGTAGAGGGAGCTTTTATAGTTGAAGCACAGGAGAAAGCTGAATTCGAAGATAAAATATGGTGTAAAAATGGAATCAATAGGAAAAAAGGGAAATGGAATGGGAGAAAGAAAAAGGAGAGGGGGAATAGTCCAAGATATTTCACATAATAAGATTTTTTTATTACAATGAGCTATTGCAATGATATGGAAGGGGGGAGGCAAGGGGGAATGAGGGAACCTTTGCTCTCATCAGAGATGGCTAGGAGAGGAAACAGCAAATATACTCAATGGGGTATAGTCACCTGGAGTAAGAAGGAGGGGGGAGCAGGGGGAAGGGGTGGGGATGTGAATAAAGGAGGAGAGGATGGACCATGGGGGGAGAGTGGTCAGATATAACACATTTTCTTTTTTACTTCTTGCAAGGGGCTGGGATTGGAAGGCCTGCCCAGGACCATAGGGCCAGGTGGATTCTGGGCCTAAGGGGTGGTATGGGGGCTCGGGGCCTCTTGGCCTCAGGACCAGGGATCTGTCTGCTGTGCCACTCAACGACCCTACAGCAGAGTCAGAGGGAAAGGAGAGAGAAAATATAGTACATGGTAGTGGAGAAATAAGAAAGGAGGGAGTTGCGATCAGCAATGGTAACGTTGGAAAAATATGGAAGTAACTTTTGCCATGGACTTATCATAAAGAATGTGATCCACCCGTGAAAGAGTTGTTGGTGTTGGAACAAAGACTGAAGCACATTTATCATTATTATTATTATTATTATTATTATTATTATTATTATTTGGGGGGGAGGTGCAGGGCAAATGGGGCTGGGTGGCCTTCCTGGAGCTGCATAACAGGGTGATCGTTGGTTGTCTGAGGCCAGATTTGGACCTGGGTGCTCCTGGCTCAAGGGCCAATGCTCTGTCCGCCACCCAGCCACCCCTACTATTATTACTATTTTATTTTATTTTGGGTCTTTTTTTTCTTTTTTTGGTTTTTGCAGGGCAGTGGGGTTGGGGTGGCTTGCATGTCATATGGCTGGGTGATTGTTGGGTGTATGGGGCCAGATATGGGCTCCAGTGCTCCTGGCTCCAGGGCTGGGGCTCCGTCTGTTGGGCCACTTGGCAATACCTACAATTATTGCTATTTTTTTTAATTTTTATTTTTTTCTTTCCCCTTTTATCACTCAAGCAAGTCTATATTTTGTGGGGGGAGGGGTATTCTGTTTACTCTTAAACAAGAATATTTTATTAATGTATAAAAAAGCATTATTTGTACAAAAAGAGAATAAATGAATATTAAAAAAACACAATGATCCACACTCTTCTGTTTCTGTGTGTACTCATCCCCAGGAATACACATAACCACATCTGTCTCAAGGCTGCCTCTTCTCTAAAGATTGGTCAACAGAATTTTTAGTGGATTCCATTCATTCACTCATTCCATCAGCATTTATTAAGTATCTATAGTGTGGCAGGTATTTTGTTAGGAACTGAAGATTCCAGGGGACAAAGACAAAACAATTCTGACTTCTAGGGGCTTGCATATATATGTGCAAATAGAAATATGCACACAAACATATATGAAAATACATACATATGAATACAAACATACATACATATAGGGATACTATTTGGGAAAGAAGAAATCATGACAAACTTCCTATAGAAGGTAACTCTTGAGTTGATTAGTTTTTTTTTTTTGCAAGGCAATGGGGTTGAGTGACTTGCTCAAAATCACTCAGCTAAGTAAGAAATGTCTGAGGCAGAATCTTTACTCAGGGCCTCCTGACTCCAGGGCTGGTACTCTATCAACTTCAACACCTGGCTGCCACTTCTTGAGCTGATTCTTTAAAAAAGAAAATCAACTAGTGATTCTAAAAAGTAGAGAAGAAGTGTTTTACAGGCATAGAGATGGGAAATGTGTTATCTCATATGTGAAGCAAACAGAAAATAGGTTAAATTGATTGAAACACTGAGATTAGGAAGGGGAGGAATATGAGCCTGGTAAATTAAAGAGTGATTGAATCTGAATTCCTCCCTGGGACTATACAAATTGTACTTGATTCTGGGATTAGGATAAAAGCTGAGCTCCCTGAAAGGAGCAGGGAACAAGAACCTGTGCTCTTTGTCCGGGAGCACCTTTCTCAGCCCCCACTGACATTCTGGCTCTAATTCCCCCATTATGCCTTTTTTATGCCCAACTCAACCCTGGTGCTCCATGGATTTAGAGCAGTGGTATGCTGGAAAATGGTTAACAAGGGGATCTCTGAATAAAAAATGAAAACAGGACACTTTTAAATTTAATCTGAGAAGTAGGGAGAAAATTTGGAACTCAAAAATTTTAAAAAATGAATGTTAAAAATTGTCTTTACATGTAATTGGGAAAAATCAAATACTACTGAAAACAAACAACAAAGTAATAAAAACAAAAATAAAAATATCTCAACAGAAAAAAATTAAAAATTAATTTAATCTACATCATTATTTTCTCAATTACTTCCTTAAATCTAGACGATAAAATAAGCCTTGATTTGTACCCCTTTGCTGATTTCCAAGGTATAAATGCTCAACTGAATTTAATAATCAGTTCTCATGAGCCAGTAAAAATTGACTTGAGAATAACTCTGGAGGGGTGGCTAGGTGGCACAGTAGATAAAGCACTGGCCCTGGAGTCAGGAGTATCTGGGTTCAAAGCCATTCTCAGACACTTAATAATCACCTAGCTGTGTGGCCTTGGGCAAGCCACTTAACCCCATTTGCCTTGCAAAAACCTAAAAAATAAAAAAAATAAAAGAATAACTGGAGTAGAATACTAGGAGACTGGTTAATCTTCATAGGTGGTACAGTGGATAGAGCACTGGCCCTGGACTTAAGAGGACCTGAGTTCAAATCCAGACTCAGATACTTAATAATTACCTAGCTAGGTGACCTTGGGCAAGTCACTTAATCCTATTGCCTTAAATAAATAAAAATTTTTAAAAAAGAAAAATTCTTCATGGTACAGATGTTTGGGAGGAAGCTTTGGTTGAAGCTTCCAGTCCACATAGCCTTAGAACACCTTACTAACTTTGAGACTTAATCTCTGTCTGCCTCAGTTCCTTCATCTGAAAAATGGAGATAATAATACTACTTACTACCCATGGTTATTATGAGGATTAAAAAAAGCAATACAATCTAAGAGTTTGGGAACACCCTGTAACTGCAAGACCTTAAAATATCACATAAAAACTAGTTATGATTATCATTATTTACAATTTGGAAATGGCATATTGTATGTGCCCACACTAATCCCTCCCAGGGAAACTCTTTGAACTTCAAGAAAGGGAAACTCAGATTCATCACTATCACTCTTTAGACTTGAGTTTCTTCACATGTAGGAATTGAAGTTAGATGACACCTAAAATCCCTTCTTGCTCTGTTTGTGATCTTATGAATCCCAGATTCTTTTTTTTTATGGTTGGGCAAAAATATATTTTCCCCCTTCATGTCTTGGCACTATAGATCTATGCATAGGTCACCTGTCCACTATCCCCCTACCTAACAAAATTGTGAAGTGATCTGTACTTCAAAAATGAAATGTTTGACATCAGTACAATAACTTTAGTTTTTCTCTTTTTTAAGACTTACAAGTGTTTAACATGCTGTGTACATGTCTAACAACAATGTATCAACATTGAATGGAAGTTATACAAGGTTTGGGAAAACATTGATTTTTTTTTTAGACAGCAAAGTGGCAAAATTCTACTGCTACAATTTAAGGCATATCAGCATATTTTTAAAAATTAGGAAACAGTTCTACTGCTCTTCACAGTTTTATTTTCAGTTCATTAAAAAAAAAATCCCTTCATATTATCTCATATGCTTAGGCTTTGGAGATCCAAATCCCACTAGTTGGCCAAATCATCTCACAGGTGGCCTGCCAATGGAACTGTGATGCTTAGATTAGGAAACGTAACTATTTCAGATGAGGAAGAATGGCAGGGCAAAGTGACTTGAATGGACAGGACTGGTAGGATCACACAGACAAGTGAGTAAGTAACAGCAGAAAAATCCTGACTTGGTGGGGGGGGGGGTGAAGGGGGAGGTGGGAAGGAGAGGAAGTGAAGGAATCAGACCTATTACTGATTGATGGGGGGTTAAAGGGGGTGAAGTTAAGCAAATGTCATCAGCTTGTGAGATTACAAAGCAAGGAAAGAAGCAAAACGAGTAACTTGTACCCTAAACTAATTCGCTAGGTCTACATCTCCCTTGATCCAGGAGTCACAGTCTACTATTTTTATAAATGGAAATAAAGAATCTGGATTGCTACACCACCTTGAGTGACTCTCCCAATCACTTGCTACTGAGTTCTTGGCATCAAAGGTGAATCCCAGATTCTTAGGGGGTCATCCCTGTCTCCAGCCTGAAAGGACTGATCCTGACTATAGAGTCAAGAGCGGGACTGTTTTTTCTTTATAAAACCTTCCCCTTTAGGCAGATATTTGCTGACACACCAAGCCTGGCTTCTATATGTGAAGAATAAGTGAAAACAAGAGGCAGTTGGAGGCCAAGACCATATTCTCTTCCCATCAGAACTCAGGCTGACCCTAATAGTGTTAGGACTGACTTTACTCACAAGCTTTTGCAGACAGATATCCATCTACTGCACTTTCTACTTTGCCCCTCTAATGGTGCCTTTCTGCTATTCAGTGAAATCCAATTGTGTGATCAGGTAAAGCTAAGATTTGGGGTGGTGGTAGGTGGATCCCCTAGACTTTCCCAACAGAGAACAGTTCTTTGGTCATACCTTGTGGGAGTGCCCCAGGGGTAATGTTCCCAGGTCAGGGAAAGTTGAAGGGAGGGATCAGGCCAAAGCCCACCATGACATAAAAGCAGTATCCAGGGAATCATAATCTGGATTCCCTTTCTTCCCTTAATACCCTCTCCACTGGTGACTCTATGATTTCATCACTAATGTCTTTCATTAATTTGCTGATCACCACTGTGACCCAAAGTGGAAAAAAACAAAGTTGTACCAAAATCATGACTTTATACTACAGAAGAGACTGTGGAAACAACTAAACAACGAAGCTTTACCAAAGTCATTACACCACAGAACTAGAAACAGGCCAGTCTGTTTTCTCATGGTGTAGGTAGAGGAAAGGGAATATTGTAATGTTCTTTGTTGTTGATGGTGCAAGGCTAAGTAATTTGCAAGGGTTAAGTAATTTGCCTAGGGTCACAAAGTTAGTAAAGGTCAAGAGTCTGAGGCTGGATTTGAACTCAGGTCCCGTATGAATCCAGGCTCAGTACTCTGTCCACAACGCTGTCACCTAGCTGCCTGGGAAAGGGAACATTGTGAAGGAAGAAGGATCACATTCCCCTTTGGGAAATCTTCAAATCTTGGTAGCTTCTTGAATTTCCCTCTTCCTAACCAAATAGAAAGGACTCGCTTCAGGCCAAGTCCATGGGGAATAAAATTTATGAATCTTTGAAAAGAAAATAGGAAGGTTCCTGGATTTGATCTAGATAGGGGTTAGTTAATTAATGCAGGGGCAGCTAGGTAGTACAGTGGATCGAGCACTGACCCTGGAGTCAGGAGGACCTGGATTAAAATCCATCCTCAGCCACTTAATAGCTGCCTGGCTGTGTGACCTTGGGCAAGTCACTTGATCCCATTGCCTTAAATAATTAAAAACAAAAAATGTCAAGATTTACTCCCAGATTGACTTCCTCCCCAGTGTAAACACTCCCCAAACATACATTCTCTTTTCCTTTCCAGAGCCTGTGACTAGATTTGAAACCACAAAGACATAGGTAAGTCAAGCTGCCAGGGCCAGCCTGAAGGGTTTACTTAAGAAGTGTTGCATCCTAGAAACAAGGCTCTAGAGTCAGAACCACGAAAAACTCAAGAGTCGGGGCAAGCCCTGGGACTGCCAATAACATTCTACCTTTCTGACTGCAACAACGGAATGCAAAGGTTACTAGGTCCCGGGACCAAAGCCAGCGGGGAAAGGGGGGTGGGCCGGGGGGGGGGGGGGGGGGGCTGAAGATTGACTTGGTGCAATACTAGGAACGCGGCACGAGGGGACAGCATCTCTTCATGGCCTTAAAAGTGCATCCGAGTACATCCAACACTGCCCAGGAGCCCCTCTCTTAACAGTTTCCAACTTCTCCAGGTTGAGCAGAATGACCTGTGTCCAGGAGGGCGCTGGGGCCTCGGGATCACCCTGGTCCTGAAATCCTGGGGAGAGGGGGTAGAGACAGACTACGGGGAAGGCAGGGCGGAGGGCGAGACAGGGATTTCCTGGGAACTGTCCTGGAGGAGGTGGTGCATAAGGAGCCCATCAGCCGCAATGACGAAGGCGACCGGGTCGGGGGGCTCCAGTTCCCTCGGACTTGGAGCCCTTGCCCCCTACTCCCCAGGAGCTCCCGCCTTCCACTCCTCTCTGAAGCAGAGCGATGGGATGGAGACACAGAGGTTTGGGGTGCCTGGGGCAGGAGGGGGCGAACCCCTTCGGACTGAACTGCTCGCATCCCTTTCCCCCCCAAAAGTCTGCTGAGCCACCAGTCTAACCCCCTGGAGAGGAGGGAGGGGAAAGAAAAATGGGGGAGAGGAGGGAAGGACCAGGGAGCAGGCAAGCAGAGGGCGGGGAGTAGAGGTCAGCACAGGCACTCCTCTCCCTTCCTGCCCACCTCGGGCTGGCTGCTCCCTGGACCTGAGGCCAACCCCTGGAGAGCTCCGCAGCGCAAGAAGGCAGCCCGAAGGAGCTCCCCTGGCTCGGCGGCATGCAGACTCCAAGGGGGAAGGTGCTCTGGCTGCTGCTCCTGGTCGCCTCTTCGGGGCTGCTGTTCACCTTTTACTGCATTTCGGCCAAACATCTGACCAACAACCTCTCGCAAGGAAGCAGGTAAGGAGACCTAGAAAGGGGGAGTCGCTGAACCCCGCAAAACTGCCACTGCGACCTGGAGCTTCTTCCCAGCATCCTTCCTCTGGGGATCCCCTTGATCTCAGTTTCTTCTGTTCTTCCAGTGTAAATGGTACCCGCTCACTGAACTCTTCCCAAATTCCGTCTCTCTCCATGGTCTCCCCAGAACCTTTGAAGGGTGAAAACCAGGCCCTTAGGAGAGTCCACCATAGAGGTTGGGGAGTGGGGGGACTAGGGCCAGGACTTGGTGGCATGGGGATGTCAGAAGGTGAGAAGTTAAAGCTCAAGAAGAACCTGAAAAAACATTCCAGTGTTCTAGAGTGCTTCCAGATCCCTGTCATTTTTCTGTGTCCCATTCCCCCCCCACACACACACACACTTCAACCTCCAAACTCACAAGATCTTTCAGGACATTGTGCCCCGAAGTTCTGGACAGATGCCATCTGAAAGAACAAAGCCTCCACCATGCTCTCCCCCCCCCCCTTTCTAGGGAGCAATATATCCTGAAAGTAGAAAGAGAAAAAAATTCACACTGGTTGGTAGGGTCCTTACTTTCTACAGCCTTCAAGATTTCAAGCTCCCTGAGGGCCAAGGCTCATTTCTTTGTAACCCCTACAAGCATGCAGCCCAGTGCATTGAGCTTAACCTATGTTTATTAAATTTTTATCCAAATCCATAGACTCTCTTAGCCTCTCACAAGGTTGGTTTGGGGTAATTTTCCCTTAATTCTTGCTGATTGGAGGTATTGCTTTGAAGATAACAGGAGAAAATTTAGAGCTGTCACATAATCACAATTATCAGAGAACTGGAAGGGGCCTCAACAGCACTGATAAGGGTGATAAGGGGTCGCCCAGCCTCTGCTTGATGACTTTCAGGGACAGAGAAATCCATCATCTCCTGAAATGATCAATTCCATTTTAAATTTTTTTTATTGCTATTTCCTCCCATTTTTCCTTCTGCCCTCTGAGGCAAAAGAAAATAAATCTAAACTCTCTTATACAGGACAGCCCCTGCAAATATTTGAAGACTTCTATTTCCCTTCTTTCCCCCTAAGCAGTCTTCTCTAGACTGAATGTGCCCAATTCCTTCTTCATGTAAAAGAAAAAGTCAGTAGTCTTTGATTTTGACTGTCTATCAGAAACAAATATATTAATTAATTCCAAAGATGAGTCTCCATAGAGCTGGACCCCTTAACTTTTGTTTGCATCATGGCAGTCTGGTGAAACTTATGAGCTCCATCGTAGAATAATGTTTTTAAATGAATAAAACAAAATACATAAGAATACAAAGTGAAGCATTTAAATTGAAATACATGAATTTCAAAAATATATTTTTAGGGGGTGGCTAGGTGGCACAGTGGATAGAGCATTGGCCCTGGAGTCAGGAGTACCTGAGTTCAAATCCCACCTCAGACACTTAATAATTACCTAGCTGTGTGGCCTTGGGCAAGCCACTTAACCCCATTGCCTTGCAAAAATCCTAAAAAAAAAATAAAACAAAATAAATAAATAAATAAATATATATATACATAAATAAATAAATAAATATATATATATATATATATATATATTTAGAACAAGTTTACAGACTCCAGGTTAGGAATTCTTGCCTTTAGTTAAAAAAAAATTGATGACTTTCAAAAAATAATAAAAAGAATCCTTGCCCTTGGGGATGGGTCAGGGAGAGGGTTAAATGATTGGGGGAAGAGTTTTCCTGTGCCTTAAAAAATCTCTGCCACAACCTTTGCAATTTTATAGCAATTTTGAGACAAATTCCACAGTGAGATAAAACTAGACTATAAAAGTTCCATTTTAGTGTTTTGAAATGTTAATGTTGGGAGGTATACCCTTTAAGATGTTATCTTCCTAGAATACTAAATTCTAGTCCAGGTTGAAACCCAAGACCAAGGTTGCCTCCTTTGGTTAACAAAAGTGCTTTCCCTCTAATCTTGGTTTCAGGGGATCCCAGTCCCTCTCTGAACTTACTGTTTTTATAAAAGTAAGTCTGATTCATCTTTCATTCAACTGAGACTTAGAATTTTATACTAGAACATTGAAATAATTTTTAAAATATATTTATAAAAGGCATAGTATGTTCCACCCTTATAATTGAGTTATTCCCTGATATTAACTAGTTCTTCCATCACAACCAGCCTGATTCAAGAAAGCCCACTCTGTATCTGAAGACACAAAGAAAGGAACTAGGTGATGCTGGGGTATCCCTAGTTTCCAAAGCCTGAATTCTTTCTATCTTCGGCATCCTCCTTATTTTCTACAGTTTTTAGATTTCATTCAAATGCCATTGTTAATTGATGTATTCTTTCACTTTCACCCAAGTATTTCTAGTGATAGGAGGGTATGGGTCCCAGAGTTTAGACTCTGGCTTCACCATTTTATCTTCTCTCTTCATAATTGCTTACAGATTGTTATTAAGCAGTTCTTAACATTTTGTGGTTCATAACTCTTCTGCCCCTTTGGAAGTCTGGTGAAACCTAATACAACTGTGGTTTGTTGCCTACATTCTTTTTTATTTTTAGTCTTTTTTTGCACAGCTAGGTAATTATTAAGTGTCTGAGGTGGGATTTGAATTCAGGTACTCCTGACTCAGGGCCGGTGCTCTATCCACTATGCCACCTAGCCACCCCATGTTGCCTACATTCTTAATTGAAGAATATGCTCAATTTCAGTCAGAGGTTAGAGAAAATAAAAATAGAGGGCTTTCCCCCATTCACATTCATGCCCCGAAATATGTCCAGGGAAGAACTCCAGTATAAAAGAGTTCTAAAGAAAGAAGTGTGATACATGCAATATTAATTTAAAAAAGATAACAAAAACTGTATAACTCATTTTCAGGTTCTAATTCAATGTTTCATTTGCATCAAGCAACAGATAAGACAATTAAGCCCTAGTGCTAAATAATAAGATATTTATATAAGCCTTAATTCTACAAAGCACTTTATATTATTATTTACATATATTATTTGGTTACAACAATCCTGTGAGATGACTGCTGCCATTATCCCCATTTATAAGGCAAAGATCAGATTAAGGTAACACAGATAAAAATTAATGATGACTTGCCACACTAAGTAACCCAGAAGAGTCCAAGGGTCCATGATGCAAACAAAGTTAAAGGCCCCAGCTCTATGCAGACATGTTCAGAATTAATTAATACATTTGTTTCTGATAGACATGCCAAAATCAAAGACTTTTAGTGTTTTGAAATGTTAATGTTGGGAGGTATACCCTTTAAGATGTTATCTTCCTAGAATACTAAATTCTAGTCCAGGACTTTCCTTTCACATGAGGAAGGAATTGGGCATGTTCAGTCTAAAGATTGGGTAGGAGGAAAGAAGGAAAAATAGGTATCTTCAAATATCTGCAAGGCTGTCCTGTCTAAGAGAGTTTAGATTTATTTTCTTTTGCCTCAGAGGACAGGACCAAGACCTGTCTGTCCAGGACCCCATTCCTTGTAGGGGAATTGAATTCAATTCAACTCCATGTAAATTTACCTGCTCTGTATCTTTGGGCTCATAAACATATTCAAGACATGGACTAAGTGTGCCCAGGTATATCCTCTATGTTTCAAAGATTCAAAGATGGAAAATGGCAATTCCTGCCCTTGGACTTACCATCTACTTGGAGGAAAGGGGAAATGCAAAACACATATATATGTTGAAACACTTCCTCTTCCTCCTCCTTCCCCCCCCAATGTTAGGAATCTCTCCCCCTACCCAACCCCTGCAATGTCCTAGTTTGAAGCCTAAAGAAAAAAACATTTAATATTTCTATAAGAGAAACAGGAGAGAAAGTTACTTTGCTCACACACATTTTTGAGTAAATATAATAAAGGATAAAATGTCTTGCAGGTAAAGGAGAGATCCAGATGAAATGCTCAAGGTAAATTTGAGAAAAGAAAAACATTTTAATTGGGAGAATCAGGGAAGGCTTCATGAAGCAGTCTGATACTTGAGCAGAGCCTTGAAGGCAAGGAAAACTTTTATTCTGTACAGATGAGAAAGGACTATAGGGTTGCATGAATGCTTGGAGATGAAGGTAACCAACTATGATAGGGTGATAGCTAATAGTCCAGTTTTGCTGGACTCTAAAACAAAAGAAGAGGATCAATGGGAACAAACCTAACCTGGTAGATTGGAGCAAAGCTTAGAATCCAGGGAAGGCTTCAGAGGCAAAGAGCATTTTGAACTGAAGGAGAGATTGGTTTCATGAAAAAGAGGGAAGAAACTGTTCCAGACATAGTATATTGCATGTTAACACAAGTGGAAGAAAGTCTTAGAGCCTTTGAATGTGAGGTGTGATGAGTAGGTTTATCTCTTTGCAATGAGGATTACAAAACTGAATAAGAAATGTGAGAAATAAGATGACAGAAGTGACAATTTGGAGTGGGACCTGAAGGCCAAATTGACAGCTCCTAGTGCCAGACTCAGGGTGAGGTCCAAATCATAGGATGTGGACAGACTTCTCCCTGGCAGCAGTAGCTTCCCCTAGGGGCTAAGATTTCCAGAGGCATTTGTATTTTCTTGGAAGCAAAGTTGGCAGTGAATCCAAAACCAGTGCTGAGGGAGTCTTTGCCTTAACTGAATTTAAATGAAATGCAAGCTGGCAAAAACTTAATGAGTTAGAGATGCTTTCCCCCTTCCCCTATCTTTAACTGATCATTTCTTCTTTCAGTTTTATCTCTGAGTCTGTTAAAACATTCCTTTCCAGAGGGCACTGCCTTTGTTCTTAAGGAGAGGGATCTGGTTTCTGATGAACAGATTCTCTAGCTATTGCTCCACTAGTCTCAACCTGCTCCAGCTCCTGGAGGCAAACTCCAAACAAAGTAGGCTTTGTTTCCCTGACAATAACCCTTTCATCCATACTACCCTGTCAGTAAAACATCTTTAAGCATGTACCTGCAATATATGTATACTTACTTACTACTGTACTCATAAGATTCTGTATATTATAAAACATACTCAAAATAACTTGGAAAGATGAGATAAAGATGAAATGAACTGTTTTTAAAATAATTTTATTTATTAATGACTAAAATATCTTTTTTCTCATCAACATAAATAATAATAATAATTTTAGTGAGAGCAATGTGATATGCTTCATCATTTTAAAAAACTGCCTAAACACTTTGTGACACAGGAGGTGAATGTCTGATTCCAAGTTCTAAGCAAAGAGATTATTAATGTCTGTTTCAACAGGTAAGTTTTAATGATTGAAAAAGATATGTAGCTCCAAATAGAAAAATTGCATTAATGGCTGTCTACTAAATCATGATTCCAATTTTTTCAACTCCATCTACCAATCATGCAAAGGTTTATGTTGAAATTCTGCTAGTTAACTTTGATCTTTCCTGATTTCAGTGTTATCCTTTATAAATGAGTTAAAAGTCAACACCCTCAGGAGTTTTTAAATATGTAAAATTCTGTGTCCAAGTTTTTTAAGTATAAACATGTAAGAGTTTTTATAGGTGACATGTTTACATTGCTTCATTAGCAACAAAATCCTAGTTTTTAAATATCCTTTTAATTGAAATGGCTTTATAGTCTTATTAGATAACATCTCTCAACAATCTATAGACTCAGAGCAAGATCTATGGTTAATGATAGTAGATACAAAATCATACTTCAAATAATCTTTTAAAAAGTAGTTAACAGATATTTCTTTCATCTCCCGAACAAAACAGCAAAAAAAATTTAAAAATTAAAATCTTAAAATCAATATGCAGAGTCAAGCAAATTTAGTTATGCCCAACAATGTATATCTCTTAAATCCACCACCTCTCACGTCAGGAGGCAGAAAGAATATTTGTTCATTGGTTCTCTGTAACTGTAGTTGGTTGGTGTATTGCTCAGTATTCTAAAGTCTTTCAAAGTTATTTTCTTTTTTCCTTAATTAAATAAAATCTTTTGTGATATTTTCAGTTCTGAAGTGTCTCCCTCCCTCTCCACTTAGCAATAGAGAAGGACTCCATTTGAAATATATATATGTAAAACTAAACAAAACATACTTCTATGTATCAGTTCTTTCTCTGGAAGGGAATAACGTCTTCCTTTGTAGTTGATATGCATATTTATAATACTCAAAATAACTTAGTTGTTCACAGTTGCTCTTTGAATAATATTCCTGTTACTAGTATATAGCATTCTCATGGTTCTATCATTTCACTCTAAGTTATTATTTTATGTAAATCTTTTCATGTTTTTCTAAAATTGAGTAGTTCTTCATTTTGTATAGCACAGTATTATTCCAGTTGGTTTTCCTTATAATGTTATCATTGCACATATTATTCTCTGATTGTATTCATTCCAATCTGGCTGGTTTATCATTTATCATGTTACAAATAATACTCTATTACAATCATAAATCATAATCTGCTTACTCAGTCTCCAAAAGGTAGCTATCCCCTGAAGGTTCAGTTTTTTTGCTATTATGAAGAGTTGCTATAAATATTTTGCTGCCCCAAAACCATTTCTGTTTTCACTGATCTCTTTGACAGTCTATATGCTTTTATAGTAGTATAGCTGAGACAAATTCCATGTATGATCTTGATCATATTTTGAATTTTTACCTACTTTTGTATTATTAAATTTTATTTAGTTTTCCAACTACATGCAAAGATAGTTTTCAACAATCATTTTTCTGTGAAGTTATGAGTTTCACATTTTTCTCCCTCCCTCCTTCCTCCCCCTCTCACCTTTTCCCTAACAGAGAGTAATCTAATATAGGTTATAAATGTGTAACTATGTTAAACATATTTCCATATTAATTATATGGTAAAAGAAAAATCATATAAAAAGGAAAAACCATGAAAGGGAAAAAACATAAAACAAATTTTAAAAAATAAAAAGTAAGCTTTGGTTGGCATTCAGACTCTATCATTCCTTCTCTGGATGTGAATGGTATTTTCCATCACAAGTCTTTTAGAATTGTCTTTGATTATTGTACTGATGAGAAGAGCAAGTCCATCATAGTAGATCATTACATAATGTTGCTGTTAATATGTAAGTGTTCTTCTGGTTCTGCTCATGTCACTCAGCATCAGATCATGTAAGTCTTTCCAGGCTTTTCTGAAGCACTGCCCCTCATGATTTTTTATAGAACAATAATATTCCATCACATTTATGGTAAATGATAGTAGATACAAAAATCATACATCAAATAATCTTTTAAAAATTAATTAACAAGCATTTCTTTCTCTCCCCAACAAAACAGCAAAAAAGTAAAACCTTAAATCAATATGCTGAGTCAAGCAAAGCAAATTCCTAATTTAGTTATGGCCAACAATGTATATCTCTTAAATTGTTCAGTCATTCCCTAATTGATGGGCATCCCCTCAATTTCCAATTCTTTGCCACTTTTAAAGGAGCTGCTATAAATATTTTTGTACATGTGGGTTTTTTACCCTTTCTTGTGTTTTCTTTGTCATACAGATCTAGTGGTGGTATTGCTGAATCAAGGGGTTTACACAGTATGCCCTTTGAGCATAATTCCAAATTGCTCTCCAGAAAAATTGAATCAGTTCACAACTCCACTGACAATGCATTAGTGTCCCAGTTTTCCCATATCCCCTCCAACACTGATCATTTTCCTATATTTTTGTCATATTGGCCAATCTAATAGATGTGAGGTGGTAGCTTAGAGTTGTTTTAATTTGCTTTTCTCTAATCAATAATGATTTAGAACATTTTTCATATGACTATAGATAATGTTAATTTATTCTTCTTCAGATTGCCTGGTCATATCCTTTGACCATTTATCAACTGGGAAATCACTTGTATTCCTATAAATTTGACTCAGTTTTCTATGTATTTTAGAAATAAGTTCTTTATGAGAAACACTAATTGTAAAAATTGCTTCCCAACTTACAATTCTTTTAATCCTAGTTTCATTGGTTTTATTTGTGCAAAACTTTTTTAATTTAATAAAATCAACGTTATTCATTTTGTGTTTTGTATTCTCTATCTCTTCTAATAAACTATTCCTTATTCTCTTAACTGGCATATGATAACACCTTTTATGTCTAAATTCTTAACCCATTTCAACCTTCTTGATATACGGTATGAGGTGTGGCTATATAACTAGTTTCTGTCATGCTGTTTTCCAATTTTCCCAGTAGTTTTTGTCAAAGAATAAGTTCTTATCTCAGAAGCTAGTCTTTGGGCTTATAAACAGTAGATTGTTATAGTCGTTTACTGCTGTTTCTTTTGTTCCTAATCTATTCCACCCATCTATCACTCTATGTCTAAGCCAGTTCATACTTATCAGGTTGGATTAGATTGTAATTTTTTTGCCATCATAAAGCATTTTATTGCAATAATAAAACTTAAAACTTATACATGGTGGAGGAAGAGTGAGTGGTGGCAGTTTCTTGCAAAATCACTATACAGGACAGCAAGGGGGGGTGGGAGTGGAAGAGAAGAAAAGTGGGGGGTGGAGGGAAGGGTATCAGCAGTAGGGAAGCTGAGCATACAAAACAGGAGATGTTGAAGCTGTGATGACCAGCATCAGTTTTTTTTTTTTGGTAAAGAACACGCAAGGATTTCCTGTGACAATGACTGGGCTTTCATTGTGTTGATTTTTCTACAAACAGCACCTTCAATCTAATAATCAATTCAAGTTCTTAGAATTTAGGTAGCTGTAGAGCTTTGATGGCTACTGGAGATTTTAAAAAGTCCTTCAAATCCATTAGAAAACCACATGATGGGGAAAAAAAGTCAAGCATATACAAAGTAGGCAAGATAAGATACCAAATGGCATGTCCAACACTATCAAAAATATCTTTTTTTCAAAAGGCAGAGGTTAAGAGTGGGAGAGGAAGGAGGGTTGGGTGTTAAAGCAGCTTCTCCTTCCCCACCTTAATTTTGGACAGGGTAATTGATAAGCTCCAAGGAAATCACTCAACATGAAGAATATGTCAGCCATCAATAGCTCCTCGATCTGCTATGACTTTACAGCGGCAGCAAAAAAATTTTTTAATACATAATAGATAGATATCATCCAAAAAATTAAAAGGGACAAAGATTCCCTGACCAAATAATTCCTATTCTAAGGTTAACCCATCTGTGTGCTGTTAATGCTTGATGATACATTTAATCTTAAATCTATACCCAGAAGATTGCAATTTAAATCTCGACCACAAAAACAAAAAGATGAATGACTTGACAAGTTGAGGTTTCCAGTATATAGTTTAGAGACAGCACATGTACAAGGAGGAAGAGTTGGAAGCAAAGCCGTGATAATGCATTCAACTGAGGTATATGTCTGTACAATGGATGTAGTGGAATATGAGGGAAAAGCTCCATATAAATTCATTTGCATTCTTCTTGAAGCTGAGATTCTAGATGCCTCCATGTGTCCAATTCAACAAAACAGGGAGCTGGGGGAAGAAATCATTCCTGTCATTCCAATTTTATAAATTCCACCTCAAAGGTGAGAGTAGCATTTAGTGGAATGATGCCTGGATGACCAGTGGGACAATAAGCACAGTCTAGAGAGATGGTCATTTTTGCTCTCTGGCCCACACTCATCTGGGCAACTCTTTTTTCTCAACTTCAAATCACCTCCTGCTTGCGCATCACAAACTTGAAGGGTTTATTTCTGTCATGGGAGGAATCAAACCTTTTCCCATCTTCAAGCATCCCTGTGAAGTGCACCATGTAGCTCTGGCCAAGCTTGGGGAAGGTGCGCCCGTCCCCAGGGGAGATGGTCTCCACCTGCACTCCCATCCCGGCCGGCCTTGAGCGAGTCGGGGGGTTGCCGCTCCGCGGGATGCGGGCACGAGGTGAGGCGAGGAAGGAGCCGGGCTGGTCTACCTAAGGACGCGGCCTCACATGCTGCTCCCGGTGGGCAGAGGGGACAGACTGGCTTGCACTCCAGCCCAGGCGGCTTTTCACCACTACCCCCCGTAATTTTTTTTTTAAACCTCATGATGTGGTTGATGAAAAGCTTGTATTAGAATAGAACCATCAGTTTTTCCATTTTCTTGTTGCTGCTTTCCATTTTCTTATTGTAGTACATTATTATTACCTGCATGGTTTCTTTTAAAATCACTTCTCCATTGTGTGTGGGTTAGTTCTGTTGATGCTAGGTAATATAATCTTTAAATCTACTTACCTAGGCACATGTAAAGCCAAATATATTGTAATATGCTGAAAGCCAATAAATGATAAAGGTCTTACAGCAAATCCCTCCATAAGATTTCAAACTAGACACTTTCCCCAATCCCTATTAACTCAAAAAACCCAAGAAGAATTGTGCAATGAATGTAGAATAATTATAGATATTTTCTCCTTCATTTTTGAAGAGAACTAATGACATCCTATATATGTGTGTGTGTGTGTATGTGTTATATAAGTTATATAAATTATAACTTGAGCATGAATTGGGTTTAAGTGAAGCAGAGTTGTACAGAGTCATCAGACTGAGGTCTCTCTTCCTGAGTCACAGAAGTTCACTGATAAGGCAAAAAGCAAAATAACTAGTGATGGCTCAGGATGCAGTGGATGATTTTGGCATCTTGGATCTTTGACCAAGCTCTAAGAGCTCTCCAATGCCTGCTTCAAATGCCTTCATGGTCCCTAGAGCAAACTATTCTCATTCACTCATTCTACCAGGAAAGTCTTCAGATGCCTGGGGTAAACACCCCCTAACTCAGCAATGAGTGTGAGAACCCTTGATTAATCTCAACCTGGTTTGACCCATCAGCCGAAACAGTTTTACTAACCACTGGGCATGTTTCAGTTTTTGGGATAATGATAGAGATAACATAGCAAAATTTCTGTAATGTGACTAAAGCAGTCCTCATAGGAAGAATTATATCCTTAAAATTTTAATTAACAAGATAGAAAAAGCGGTTTATGGACTGAATATGCAGTTTAACAAATTAGAAAGTCAACAAACAAACCTACAAAAGAGGAAATCTTGAAAATTAAAGGAGAAATAGATTAATTGGCTGCTGAAAAAGAATACTTAGAACAGACAGTCAAAGACTGAGCCTGTGATTTCACTGGTACAGGAAACTCCCGAATGAGAAAAATACCTTGCAAGCTACAGAATAAGAAAATTCCCTGGAACAATGAGAATTTAAGAGATCTTCCCTAGATTACACAGTCAGTGTACATATCAGGGGCAGGATTTAAACCCATGACTTTCTGGTGCTGAGACTTGCTCTTTATCCACTATGCCACACTGACTTTCAGAACTAATAAATTGCTAAACAAAGTTCAAAGCTGATTCTTTGGAGGAAAAAAACTAGAAAATTTGATCAATCTATATATTGAAAATGAAAGAAAAGACAGATCCCACCAAAAAACAAAAAAGATGAAAACAAGTTTTCAACTCTACACATCATGGAGGATCTTCAGTGAGGGTCTTTCTCTTTGGGAAAAAAAGGAAAAGTAAACCCCAGCTAGGTGGGAGAGGGGGAAAAAACAACTGGAGGCTTTTAGCCTTAGGCAGCCCAGGTTCTAGCAGCTAGACAACAACATAGGTCCTGGCAGCTAAATAGCAAGCCATCAGGGAGGGTCCCAATCCCAAACAAAGTATGAACCCTGGGAACACTAGGGCAAAAGACAGGACTGGGTTGGAAACAAACCACTGCTTAGGAAGATCCTGGACATAAAGGAAGAAAAAAATTGTACAGTGATAAACCAGGGATCATATCCCTCCAAAATCAGGACTATACTCTCTAGACCTCAGAGCTCAACAATTAAAAATGAGCAAAAAAACTCAAAAAGCACTAACCATATAAAACTACTATGCAGATAGAGATGCCATCTCAGAAGAAGAAAGCAGTAAAACACTATCTTCATGGGAAGTCTCAAACGAGTCTATGAATTGGACTCAAATCTAAAACTATAGAAGAGTTTAAAAAATAATTTAAAAACCAAAGAAGAGAGGAAAAAGAAAAATGGAAAAAAGAAATGAGAGTCATGCAGGCAAATTATGAAAAATTGACCAAAGAAATAAACTAAAAATAAAAATAACCAACTGGGAAGAGAATTTAACTCCTCAAAAAAATAAAATAGCCAACTAGAAAAGAAATGTAACTCATCTAAAATTCAATTGACCAACTGGAAAGGGAATGCAACTCAGCAAAAAAGTAAAATTAACCAACTGGAAAAGGAAACACAAAAGTTAACTGATGAAAATAAAACCCTAAAAATTAGAATTGAACAAATAGAAACTAATGAATCTATGAGACATCAAGATTCCATCAAAAAATCAAAAGGCTGAAAGCATTGAAAAAAAAAGAGTACCTTTTAGGAAAAACAAATGGCCTGAAAAAATAGATCCAGAAGAGATAATTTCCAAATTATTGGTCTACCATGAAGCCTAGATCAAAAAAAGAGCCTGGAAAGTATCTTTCAGGAAGTTTTCAGGGAAAATTGTCCCAATATGCTAGATCAAGAAGACAAAATGGTCCTTGAAAGAATACATAGAATACCTTTAGACAGAGACCAGGATAAGAACTCTATGAACTATCATAGCCAAATTCTAGAGCTCTCTAATAAAGGAGAAAATACTGCAAGCGCCAAAAAAAAAAAAAAAAAAAAGCAATTTAAAAACAAAGAAAACACAATCAGAATTACATGGACTCATCAGCTTCAGTATGAAAGGATCAGAGGGTCTAGAATACGATATTTCAGAGGGCAAAGGATTACAACTAAGAATTTACTACCCTGCAAACTTCAGCATTTTGTCAGGGGGGAAAGATGGATATTCAATGAAATGGAGAACTTCCAAAATTTCCTGATAAAAAGTCCAGAACTGAATAGAGAATTTGATCTTCAAATACAAGACTCAAGAGTTGTATAAAGAGGTAAACAGAAAGGAGGGAAAAAGCAACTGTTAGTCAAGAACATTAATTTTATACAACTCTACAATGGAAGATTAAAAAAAGAAAAAAGAAATGAATGAATAAAATTGAATTAGTAAAATTAAAAAAGAACAAAGTGATGTCATAACAAATAAGTAAAAAGAATTATCAAAATTTACTAATATATACAGTTTGATGCCAATAAAACTGAGATTTGAAAAGAGAGGATCATTTATAAAAATGTAAAATATACAAATTGATAGTACACTAAATAGAAATTTAATTGTAAGGTGTTACCAAAGAACAAAAAAGCCCCACTGACCTAAATGGTTTTACAGGATAATTCTATCAAATTTTTAAAGTTTATTTTTATAATTTTTATAGTTAATACCTATAATATTTCTCAAAAATTGACTTAGAAAGTACTCTACCAAATTGATTTAAGACAAATACAGAAACACTGCTTAAACTGGGGCATAATAAAGTAAAAAAAAGAGGATTATAGATCAATATTACAATGAATATCAATTTTATATATTTAATAAAATCCTAGCAATACATGGAAATAGAGTATAAGAAGGGAAATGATAGACTGCAAAAAAAAGAAAGAAATCTTTGTATCAAATATCTATGATAAAGATCTGATATCCAAGATAGACAATTAATAGAAATATGAGGTCAAAAACCATTTCCTAATAAAAAGGCAAAGGACTTGTGAAAGTTCTTAAAAGAATTATGATCTATTAACTATATTAAAATTTTGCCTTACATCACTAATAATTATAGAAGTACAAATTAAAACAACTTTGTTTTATATTTCAATCAATAAATAAACATTATTTAGCATTTACTGAATGCCAGACACTATATTAAATCTCATCTAGTAAATTGGCAAAGATAACTAAAGATGGGAATACTCAATATTGGGGGAACTGTGGAAATATAGGACAAATTATTAAATAAGATACTGCATGTTGGAGTTTTCAAACATCTGTCCTACATGATCTATATTTTTCATTAAATGTTCCTTTCCACTCCACCCCAATACCTTATTAGGACTATGAATTTGCTCAACCATTCAGAAAAGCAATATGGAAATAAATGACTAAAACAGCTATTTTCTCTGACTCTAAGAATTCACTACCAGGTAGTGGTGCTGCATTAGATCAATGTCTACAAAAAAAGCCTCACTGCATAAAAAATATTTGTAATAGTACTTTTGTATACCAAAACATTGAAAACAAAGTAGATATCCATTGATTAGAAAGTGACTAAAGTATGGTACTCATGAATATAATGAAATATTGTTAGACTGTAAAAAATTTTAAATATGATACACAGAGAAGCATGGAAAGACTTGTATGTATTGATACAAAAAAAAAGTAGAACCAGGAAGACAATATACACAATGAATATAGTAATATAAATGGAAAGAACAAAATAAATATATAATAAATATAATGACCACAAAAGAAAAAGAAAACAAACATTTCTTTAGTTCCTATCAGGCTCTGTGCTAAGTACTTTATAAATACTACATCCTTTGATCCTCATAACAATTATGGGAAGTAGATGCATAATTATCATACCCATTTTACAATTAGGGAAATTGAGCAAACAGTGGCTAAATGACCTGTCCAAGATCACATAGTTAGAAAATGTCTGAGGAAAGGGCAGAGCTCTATCGACTGTACCACCCAACTGCCTCTATATCATATGAGAAAGGTACTTCTTGCAGAGGTAGATTTGGGACATGTGACACTTTTTTTAAAATGTTGTAACTAATTTTGCTGAACTCTTTTTCTTCCTCTTTTTTTACTCTTTATAATATGGAATGGTTTTCAGACAGAGAATGGTCAGGAGGATAACAGTGAAGAATTAGCTGAACAGACAGATGTTTGGAAACTGGCATTCTACTTCTTGCATTATAATTTGTCCTATTCATCAAGCTGTTCTCAGAGAGGAATCAAAGTTTTGTATCCAAGTTGTGATTTTTATCCTTTTCTGCATAACATCTGCATATAAGATTCATTTTTTTAAGGTTTTTGCAAAGCAAAGGGGTTAAGTGGCTTGCCAAAGGCCACACAGCTAGGTAATCATTAAATATCTGAGACTGGATTTGAACTCAGGTACTCCTGTCTCCAGGGCCGGTGCTCTATCCACTGCACCACCCAGCTGCCCCTAAGATTCAAATAATTTCTAAAAAATTTACTTATTTGTACCTCATAGAATAATACTCAATAAAGGTACAGATAAAAAAGGAAATATAGATGATAGAAAAGCTATCAGTAATCATTTTAAAATACAGCACATCCCCAAAATTTTAGTGCATATTTAAGCTTTAACATGGACTAAGACTTCTAGGATATATTAATAAGCCTTAATTTCTTTCTCTGTTTTACTTCAAAAATTAGCTCCTCTTAGACCTTTTCTTCCCTTACTCTTTCTTTTGAGGAGATTTGGCTTTCTCTTCACAGTACTGTACCTTTGATCAATCATTTTAGTGCTGGCTACACTTTCTCTCATACTTCTGGACTCACAGGCTGTGGTGTAGTTGGAAAACTCCTTACTCACCATTACCACATCCCTCTAACACTTCCCTACAGAAACTTTCTCTCCTTTGAGATTTCTTTTATCCAAATTTATCACCTGATCCAAATCTTGATATCTGAGGAAAATTTTCCTTCTTCCTTTAATGAATTTAATGCTTGGTTTATAGTCTCCCTTTCCATTTCCAATTTATGCTGTCATAATATGGAATTTCAAGCTATTCATACTAATTTCCTCAAGCACCTTCTTATTTTCTCAATTAACTCACCTCTTATGACCTGCTCTTCCAATTCCATTTTCTCTTCACATAGTGATCTTACCAACAACAACAGCATTACTCTTCCATGGTCATGAACTCTGAGCTTCCTTTATCTGATGATAGTATTATAGTTTTCTGACTTTCTTCCTTATAATTTCTAACTCTGATTATTGTCCTAACCATTACCTCTAATTTCTCCAGTCTTTTCCAGGCCATCACCCCTGCACTAATTATACACTCTTCCTTATCTGAACTTCTTAATGAATCACTCAGCACTACACTTCCCTCTACTATATTCTATAGCTTTACCAAACCCTAACCTTGGATTACTTCCACCATCTATGGTCTCACTCCTATACATATGAATGTACTTGGAGGAAATTGCTAAACTGGGCTGAAAGATTCCAGTGCAAATTTATATTATATAATCTCAATTGGGCTTTCTTTGGAATAAGGCAGTCCTTTTACATTTCTATACTTGATTAACCATTCCAGTCATACAATCATTTTTCCAAATCTTTAATCTCTTCTCAAATATTTCATGGTCGACTCTTCCCCTATCCTTTTATCTTTTTCTTTTTTTTTTAGGTTTTTGCAAGGCAAATGGGGTTAAGTGGCTTGCCCAAGGCCACACAGCTAAGTAATTATTAAGTGTCTGAGACCGGATTTGAACCCAGGTACTCCTGACTCCAGGGCTGGTGCTTTATCCACTATGCCACCTAGCCGCCCCTTCCCCTACCCTCTTAACAATGAGTGTTGCTTTAAACATCACTGAAAAAAAATTAAGTCATTTGTAGGAATCTTTTCTCCCCACCCCCCGCCTTGGTATCCCACAGCATTCAGATGTCTTTTTCCACTTTTTCCTCCTTCACCCTGCTAAGGTTAACCCTTCTACAAGCACAAGTGATTCTATTACATCCTCTTAGATCGTCCCCTTTTATAATCTCTACTCTCACTAATCTTCAATCCCTCCCAGTCTATTGACTGCTTCCATGCTGCCTACCAGTCTTCCTCCATCCTAAACAACAACAACAAAAAACTTACTTGATTTATCCATTCCCACTACCAATAGTGCTTTGTCTCTCCTACCTTTTGTGGCAAAATTCCTTGAGAAAACTAACTACAATAAACTCCTCCACTTTCTCTCCTCTCATTTTTTTTCTAAACTTTCAACAATTTGACTTATGACTTCATTATTCAATTGAAACTATTCTCTCCAGTCTTCTTGATATTCTCTTCACTCTAGGTTTTTATAGCATTGCTTTTTAATCCTGTATGACCATTCCTTCCAGTCTCTTTTGCTTGAATCTGAATCCAACCTTTTCAATGTTGGTAATCCACAAAACTCTCTTGTATGCTTTTTTAAAAATTTTCCCTCTATACTATTCTATTTGGTGATCTCATCAGCTTCCATAGATTTAATTGTGCTCTTTTATACAGATGATTCATACTTTTTTTCCAACCTTAACCTCTCTTCTGTCCTCCAGGATTATATCTTTAGTTGTCTATTATGCATCTCAAACTTGATTGATGTCCCATAGACATTTTAAACCCAATATGTCCCAAATCGAACTTATCTTTCCCCCAATTCTCCTTTCTTTTAAACTTCCCTATTATTAGTGAAGATATCACCATCCTTCCAATCACCCAGGCTCACAATCTAAATGTTATCCTCAACTCCTCACTCACTCACCACCCACCACATCAAATATGTTACTAAGTCTTTTCAAGTCTACCTTTATAACATCTTTCATTTATGCCCCATTCTCTCCTTTAACATAATCATCACTTTGATTCATGCTGTCCTCACCTCACACCTGAACTATCTCAATAGCCTTTTGGTTGTTCACTCAGACTCAAATCTCTCCACATTCCAACCCATCCTCCACACAATTGTCGAAGTGATTTTCCTAAAGATAAAGCTTAAATCTGATTATGTCATCTCCCTTTTCAATAATCTCCAATTACTTCTGGGAACAAATATAAACACCTCTGGTTAACATTTGAAGTTCTTCATAATCTGGCCCTTCCTACTTCCCCACTCTTCTTCCCCAATACTCCTCTTTAAACCCTTCACAGTTTAGCTGGCTTGGTGTTTCTCAAATATAATGTTCCATCTCTCATGGTCATGCTTTTGTCTTGACTTTCCTCCAAACCGGGGATGCTATCTCTCCTCACATCTCTTAAAATTGCTGTCTTCCTTCAAGACTCAGCTCCATATTACCTTCTCTAGGAATGTTCCCACCTGCTATTGACTTTCCTTCTGAGATTGCCTTGTATAAACTCTGTATTTATTTTACATGTACATATATATATATATATATATATATATATATGTATATATATATTTATACGTTTCTCCCTCATTCAAATGCAAATTTCCCAAAGGCAAGAAATGTTTTCAGTTTTTTTATATGAATATTGTTTGGCACAAGGAAAGGCACATATTGTTTGATTTTTGAATAATAATAGAATTAGAATTTTCTTCTCATATCCCAATGAATCATCTTGTATATCCCATTTTAGGTGCCATTGCTTTAAAGACCAAATGTATTAGACTTTATTCTGTATGTTTTTTGGGAAGAGGGTGCATATATATTGAGATTTGGGAATCAAGAAAGTGAAGCAGATGACTTGTTTATAATTATTTACCTAATTGTGGTCATGTCTTTGAATTCTGGTTCTATGCTTTACATCATTTCTCATGTCTTCTCATATTTCCTTATTTTTAATATTTGTCATCTCCCAGTACAATAATATTCCATGATATTTGCTCAGCCATTAACCAATGTTGGATATGGAGCATTTCCAGTTTTTTCCTATTATAAATAATGAAATATTTTTATAGCTGTAATGAGAAATTGATGAGGGAATCTGGCAAGTTGAATCCCCTCCCCAACATCTACTTGATGAAATTATAGGGTGTGGATTTTGTGAATTAAAAAAATCTATTAATACTACTATTCTCTTCATCTTAGGCACAAGTCTGTAAGAAACAATTTTTATTTAATTTAGCATTAACCTAAATCCAAGCCAATTTACTTTAGAGAAAGAAATGTCTAAACTGGCATAATTCACTTATGCCCTCAGAATCTCTCTTTCCAAGAGGATATGAGGTAACATTTATAAAGCTCCTGAACAAAGAAAAGGTAATGGATGATGTTCTAGAATAGTCACTGTAACTGAAAATATTCAAACTAGTGAATACTTTCCCAAACTACTGCCCTCAAAAATTTAAAGGGTTTCCTGAAATAAATAGGAAAGCTAGATGGTACAGTAGATAAAGCATGGATTTTGGAATCATGAAAACTTGAGTTCAAATCCAGACTCAGACACTTACTAGCTATGTGACTCTGAGTAAGTCACTGAGCCCTGTTTGTCTCAATTTCCTCATCTATAAAATGAGTTGGTGAAAGAAGTGACAAAGTACTCTGGTATCAAATACACATACATATAATTTTTTCCAATTACAAGATTTTTTTAAATTAACATTTTATTTGTTTTCTAATTATATACAATAGTAGTATCTACCTATCATTTTTTGTAAGGTTTTGAATTTTACAATTTCTCCCCCCTCCCCCCCAGAAGGCTGTCTGATCATCTTTACAGTGTTTCCATGCTATACATTGATCAAAACTGAATGTGTTATAAGAGTAAACATAAGAGTAAACATAAACCCCCTCTTCCCCCCCCCCAAGAAGATGAGAAACCTCAAGAATAGAGAGAGGAAAAAATGTACTTCAGTCTGTGTTCAGATTCCAATGGCTCTGTCTCTGGAGTGAGTTGCTTTCTTTATCATAAGTCCACCAGAGAAGTTGCTTCAATATTTTTCCCACAGTTGCTATTACTAGCTGTACCTCCACTCTATTCCTCCCCACTCTTGTTTATTCTAGTCCATCTCTCCTTTCATCTTGGCCCTGTCCAAAAGTGTTATATCTTAGTACCCTCTCCCTTGATCTTCCCTCTCTTCTACCACCTATTCCCCCTTTCCTTCCCCCCATCCCCCCTCATCCCATCCCTTTCTTCTCATTTTTCTCTAGGGTATGATAGATTTCCTCACCCTATTTCCTCTCTGAGCCATTTCTGATGGCTCACTCATTCCCCCTTGCCTTCCACCTTTCCACTCCATTGAAAAAACTTTTTCTTGACTCTTATGTGAAATTTCTTAGTTTCTTCTTCTTCTTCTTCTTCTTCATCTCCTTTCCCTTCCTCCCAGTACTTTCCTTTATTACTCATTGACTCCATCTTTTTACTATATTATACCATTATATTCCTCTCCTGTGTCCTGTCTATATATGCTCCCCCTAACAGCTCTTAAAATTAGAAAGTTCATATGAGTTATCAGTATCTTCTTCCCATGAAAGAATACAAACAGTTCAATATCATTAAGTTCCTCATAGTTAGTCCTTCTCGTCCATCCCTTCTATGCTTCACCAGAGTCCTGTACTTGGAGATCAGACTTTCTATTCAGCTCTGGTTGTTTCAATAGGAAAGTTTGAAAGTCCCCTGTTTCATTGAAAATCCATCTTTTCCCCCTGAAAGAGGATGTTCAGTTTTGCTGGGTAGTTGATTCTTGGTTGTAAACCAAGATCTTTTGCCTTCTGGAATATCATATTCCTAGGAGCCCTTAATGTAGATGCTGCCAGATCCTGTGTAATCCTGACTATGGAGCCTCAGTAGTTGAATTGTTTTTTTTTTTCCTGGAAGCGTTTAGAATTTTCCCTTTGATTTGGGAGTTTTGGAATTTGGCTATAATATTCCTGGAAGTTTTTCTTTTGGGATCTCTTTCAGGAGGTAACTGGTGAATTCTCTTGATTTCTATTTTACCCTCAGCTTCTAGGATCTCAGGGCAATTTTGCTGTATTGTTTCTTGAAAAATGAAGTCTAGGCTCTTCTGATTGTGGCTTTCAGATAGCCCAATAATTTTTAGATTATTTCTTCTGGATCTGTTTTTGAGGTTGGTTGTTTTTCCAGTTAGATATTTCACATTTTCTTCTAATTTTTAGCTTTTTTGGCAGAGTTTTATTTCTTCCTGATTTCTCACAAAGTCATCAGCTTCCTTTAGTTCCATTCTGCATTTGAAGGAATTATTTTCTTCAGAGAGCTTTTTTTATCTCCTTTTCCAGCTGGCCAGTTCTGCTTTTTAAGGCATTCTTTTCCTCATTTGTATTTTGTTTTGCTTTTTCCATTAGGCCTAAACTGGTTTTTAACATATTATTTTCTTCAGTATTTTTTTGCATCTCTTTCACTGAGCTGTTGATTTGGTTTTCAAGATTTTTCTGCATCACTCTCATTTCTTCTCTCAATTTTTCCTCCATCTACCCTAACTGCTTTTCAAAGTCTTTTTTGAGCTTATCCATAGTCTGAGCCCATTTTCTATTTCTTGGTTTTGGAGGTTTTTGGATACAGAAGCTTCGATTTTGTTGTCATCTGAGTATGTGTTTTGATCTTCCATTGGGACTAAAGTAATTTTCTATGATTCGATTCGTTTTTTTTCTGTGTTTACTCATTTCCTCAGCCCAAGACAGCACTTCCAAGGCTTTGGGTTTGTTTTGGGGGTTTTTTGGGAACATCCCATTGGGCCCTTTATTCCTCCAAGGTCTTATGCTCTCTTGCCTGTGCTTTGATATGTTGTGCCCCCCCAACTATAAGGAGGAATGCAGCTTGGCTACTTAGTATGGAGGCCCAAACTGCAACCTGGATGTAAGTGTATGCTAGCAGCAGAGTCCTACTTGGAGGGAGAGAAGAGAAATCTCTGCAGACTTCCCTTACTGTCTCTGGGGATGCAGGATGCTTTTTCCAGATTCTCACTGCAGATTCTGCAGCCAGTGCTCCTCACTCCACACTTATGAGTTCTCTCACCACCTCTTCAAGCTGTTGCCAGTGATCTCTGGGCTGGGCTGGGCTGGGCTGGGCTGCACTGTGGCTGCAGCTTTTTTCCAGTCCCTGGTCATGGTGAAACACACCTTTCTTGAGGAACTTCTAAGTTATCTTGGACTGGGAAAATGTATCACTCAGTCTTTCTGTGGGTTCTGCCCCTCTAAATTTTGGCTAGAGTCATAATTTGTTGGCTTTTGGAGTTATGGGGGGAAGGAGTTCCTGGGAAATGCTGCCTTCATGCAGCATCTTGGCTCCACCCCCAATTACAAGATTTTTTTGTAAGACTGAGTTCCACAATTTTCTGCCTCCCTCCCTTCCCTTCCCCTCCCTACAATAGTGAGTAATCAGATAGGAGTTATATATATGTACAATCATGTTTAACATATTTCCATATTGTCATGTCGTAAAAGAAGAATCAGAACAAAAGGGAAAAAATCATGTGAAAGAAATAACATAAGACCAATTTTTAAAAGTGAAACTAGTATACTTTAGTCTGCATTCAGACTCCATAATTTTTTTCTCTGGATGTGGATGGCATTTTCCATTTCAAGTCTCTCAGAATTGTCTTTACTCATTGAACTGCTAAGAGGAGCTAAGTCCATCATAGTTGATCATCACACAATATTGCTGTTAATGTGTACAATGTTCTCCTGATTCTTCTCACTTCACTTAGCATTCTGAAAGCCACCTGGCTCATGATTTCTTGCAGAACAATAATGTTCTATCACATTCATAAGCCATAATTTGTTCAGCCATTCCCCATTAATGGGCATCTCCTTGATTTCCAATTCTTTACACTATAAACATTTCTGCTACAAATGTTTTCATAGACATGGGTCTTCCCCCCCCCTTTTTTAATGATCACTTTGAGATATAGACCTAGTAATGGTATTGCTGATCAAAGGTTATGCATAGTTTTATTGCCTTTTGGGATAGTTCCAAATTGTTCTCAAGAATGGTTGTATCCGTTCACATCAGTGCATTCCACTCCAATATCTTTGCCAAGAAAACTTCAAATTGGGTCATGAAGAGTCAAACATAGGGCAGCTAGGTGGTGCAGCGGACAGAGCACTTGCCCTGGATTTAGGAGAATCTGAATTTAAATCCAGCCTCCGACATTTAATGCTTACTTAACTGTGTGATCTTGGGCAAGGCACTTAACTGCATTGCCCTGCAAAAACAAAGAAAGAGTCAGACATCACTGAACAAAAACTGTGAATTCTAACCTTTGAATGAAAAAGAAGAAATAATACTTCAGGTGAATTTTCGTACCAATTCCCAGAAAGCAAGGACCTAAACAAGATCAGAAATAAGTTTTATTATCATCATTAAACCATACAACAGGAAGGCTTTACTAAATGTTCTAATTTTTAAGCATTTTTCTAAAAGGAAGGGCTGGAAAATATTTTTAGACTAGGAAAAATAGTTTTTATTAATATTTCCAGTTGAATTTTTAAAAAGGCTTTTTTAAAATATGCTTTCATGGTCAGAAATAGGCATTTCTCATGGAGTTAGACATCAGCTCTGGCTCAGCACTGTGACATGTACTTTGGAATGACTCCTAATTTATATATTTATGTGTCCCCATGTCTAAGGACTGTGGGAAAAGATTGACCACTGAATCAGGTAGAGCAATCCACTACAAGAGGAGTTACAGAAGGATCCATAAGAGGACCTGAATAGAAACAAGACTTCTTTTGGAACACACTCAATGCTATTTCCCCTTGATCCCCCAGAAAGAAAGGGGGAGAGGAAGGGGATTTCTCTTCCCTCATAATCCAGGGGCAATGGCTGCTGTAAATATATGCCATCCTTGAACCAGGTTCCATGGGAAATGCATCTTTCTGACAAAGGTCCATACCCTCTAATTTCATTAAGCAAATTGGGGGACTTAATTTATCAGGCTTATCTAATCAGTCCCTTGGCCATTGTACAGACAGGTCTTTTTTTTTTCCTTGTGTCAATCACACCCTTAGGATATAGTCCTAGGAAAGAGATCATTGGGTCACAGGGTATGAACAGTCCTTCAACTTTTATCATATAACTTCATCTTATTTTTCAAAAAGATTCTAGCATTTCAAAGTCCCACCATCAGAAACCCCCTAATAAAATATTGCATATTGTCTCCCTTATCGTCATTTAAGAAGAGACAGAAGGGAGAGTTAATGACTTCCATTTGAGACTGCCCTAATAAAGATAATATCTCAAATACTTCACTGTATTTATTGTACAGAGTACAAATATAACACCCTTCCGGGTTACTCTACCATCTTAGTACTGGTAGTTTGTACCCTTAGAAGATGGCTGATTCTTTTTAAAGTTCTAGGAATAACCTTATGGGTGGCTGCCATTCCTATTATTCTAGTTCAACAACAGGGAACCTCTAGTAGGCTGGCTGACATTGTGGCACAGTGGATAGAGCACTGGCCTTGGATTCACCAGGATGAGGGTTTGAATCCAGCCTCAGACACTTGCTACTTAGCTGCGTGACCTTGGGAAAGTCACTTAACCCTGATACTCTTCAAAGAGTAAAATATAGGGACAGCTAGGTGATGCAGTGGATAGAGCACCGGCCCTGGAGTCAGTAGTACCTGAGTTCAAATCCAGCCTCAGACACTTAATAATAAAAGTCTAGCTGTGTGACTTTGGGCAAATTGCCTTAAATAAATAAAAAAAATTTTTTTAAAATATACAGTCCAGCAAAACAAATTCCCACATTAACTGTGCCCTTCCCCCCAAAAAAACCAAATTGCTACTCAACTTGAACCCTCAGTTCATCATCATGTGTTTCATAATGAGTCCTCTGAAATGTGATTATTCATTACATCTTCAATGTAAATTTGAGAAGAACTGAAAAAGTGAAGCAATAGCCTCTGCTCAAGGTTAGGTTGAGCTAACATATTGCTCTGGAAATGGGTCACACTTGGTACTTTTCTGAAAACTCACCTGTCACCTTTCAAATCAATTTATAGATACAATATGATACAAAGCAAATAAAATATCAATATATAATTTTCTAAAATTAGGTGAAACCAAAAAAATTATATGAAAAATCAGAAATTCAAGAATATCAAGAGGAATACTTCTTGCTCATTTTTTCATTGAAGCCCCGCCTGCAATCTAAGCTGGCCACCATCCTCATTTTCCTTCCACTGAACCCTTGTATTCTTTCCCTGAGTTACCTGGCAACTGAAATTTCTCTTTTTCTCTAGCACTTAGCACAGTGCCTAAAGCATAGTATGAGCTTGACTTTGACTGGCTTTTGCCAGGAACTTTACCTCCATGCTACTTCCCAGACACCCCTGCACTTTGTGGTTAAGAAAATCGAATTGATTTTGATTTCATTTTGAAATCGATTCTATTCTATATCACCTTCAATATTATGTATAACTACTTCAAGGCAATTCCTCTGTCTTTGAGTTCAGAAGTTCAGAAATTCAACTATGATCTATAAAAAGTTTAAGAGACATGATTTCTGAGTTATTTAGCATTTTATTAATTATGTTAATAGATAATGAGAGAAGAGTAGTACTCTTGAATTCCAAAATCCCTCATGGAACTTAATGCATATATATGTCTTTGGAAGAGTCGGTGTTCTTGAGGGTGGCAATCAATTCTGATTGTTAACAATCAATGAAAAAATGAATATTTTAATGAAGTATGGTCCCATTCTTTTTTAAAATTATTTATTTTTTTCATGCACATGTATATTTTTAAGTTACAAAATTTCCTTCCATCCTCCCTCCCCTCCCCTCAGAGGTGAACAGTTATGTTAGCATTGCACATACAAATTTTTGATAAATATGTTTATAAATTATTCATTTTCGGTATGAGCAATCAGGATTAAGGGAAAGAGATACATAAAAGAAAATTTTTTAAAGTGTTTATTAGATTCTGAAGGGTTGTTTTTGTTTTGTTTTGTTTTTCTTCCTCTGTATGAGAATAACATTGTCCTAATAAGGTTGTCCTAGCTCTCTGAACTGCTGAGAGGAGCTGCTTCCATCCAGTTGATCATCTCACATTGTTGTTAAAGTATACATTGTTCTCTTGCTTCTGTCAGTATCAGCTCCTGTAAGTCATTCCATGCTTCTTTAGAGTCCAACTATTTATGGTTTCTAATAAAACAATAATATTCCATAGTATTCGTGTACCATAACTTGTTAAATCATTCCCCAATTGATGGTCATACCCTCAATCTCCAATTCTTTGTCACTACAAAAAGAGCTGCTATGAATATTTTGGAACATGTGGAATTTTCCCCATTTTTTATGATTTCTTCTGGATACAGGCCTAGAATTGGAATTGCTGGGTCAAAGGAAATGAACATTTTTATTGCGCTTTAGGCATAGTTCCATATTGCTCTCCAGAATGGTTGGATGACTTCACAACTGAGGTGGTCCCATTCTAATAAGGGACTCCTGTAGGGAGTGATTAGTCTCCCAGATCACCCCCAGCCTCAGGCATTCTAGACAAAGGATTTATCCTGCCTGGTTCTGATCCACATGGAGGTTTGTTGAACCTGCTTCTTGGCATGAGCAATAAAGGACCAGCAGAGTCAATAACAGAGTCTGCCAGCAATCAGAGGAACTGAATCCAGTGAACAATTAGCCCTGAGAAATGATCTGCTTGATTCAGCTCAGCTATGAATGGAGCCCGTGTCATACAAACAAGGGAGGGACTTGTCTGTCAGCTAAGCTAATCCTGATTTGTAAGGACTCTGTAGAGAGAGAGAGAGAGAGAAAGGGATTTCTAGGGCTAGAAAACACCATCTCTCCATACCAACTGTACAGGAAACATTTTGTATCAACCACTTTTAATTTGATCCTATTCTCTCCAAGGCTAGAGGGCACAGAGGAGAAAATGTGCTTGGGTGATGCTTTAGTAACTTGTTTTATTAAAGGAAGTGTTTATTTGAGCCCTTAGATTCTGAATGATCCATTATAACAAAAGTAGAAACATATTGAGATAAGTAAAATAGATAAAATATTATTTGGGAAAATTTAGATTAATAAACTAATAAAAATAAAGTATCATTATGGGAATAACAATAGGTAAATCAACTTATACAATTTTGTATTTGAATCAATAGTAATAAATTTTGCATTTTAACTCCTAAATTGATCTGAGAAGAATCTAGGCCAAAATATGAGACAAGTACTTCTGCCTTTTAGAAAACTTCCTGAACTATTTGAAGCAGCATCAAAGTCTCTTATATGTGGAAGGCACTTAATTCATTCCAAAGGCATACTCCTCTGCCTGGCATTTAAACCCCTTACAATCTGGAATTTAGCCTGTCATTCCAGACTAATCACATGATTTTGTCTCACACTTCTTTATTCCAGTCAAACTGTCTCACTTACATGAAATTTCATCTTTTTTGCCTTTGTGTCTTTGAACAATCTGTCCTTCAAACCTAGAATTCTTTCCCTACTCATTCAGCCTTGAAGAATCCCTTTATTGTTATTCAGTCATATGTGTCTGACTCTTTGTGAACCCATATGGGGTTTTCTTGGCAAGGATAATAGTGTGCCATTGCCTTCTCCAGCTCATTTTATAGACGAGGAAGTTGAGGCAAATAACCCAATGTCACACAGCTAGTAATATCTGAAACTGGATTTGGATTCAGGTCTTCTTGATTCCAGACCCTTTGTGCCATCTCGTTGTTTGTCCTTCATTCTCAAAGAAGAACATGACATTGGGGAGGTGATGCCATGACAGTTAAGTGAGTAAGGTCACCAGCTTCACTTTCTCCTCCTTTTTTCTTTCTTTCTTTCTTTCTTTCTTTCTTTCTTTCTTTCTTTCTTTCTTTCTTTCCATCTTTCTTTCTTTCCTTTCTTTCTTCCTGTCATTCCTTCTTTGATTCTTTCTCTTTCTTCCTTCTTCCTTCCTCTTTCTTTCTTCCTTCTTTCCTTCTTCCTCCCTTCCCTTCTTCCTTCCTTCCTTTCTTTCTCTCTCTTCCTTCCTTCCTTTTTCTTCCTTCCTTCCTTCTTTCCTTCTCCTCCTCTTCCTCCTCTCTTTCCTTGTTCTATCTTTCTGTGCTATCTCCCACTCAATCCTTCAAAGGCTTTTATTTAAGAGGTATAGACTTTGAACATGTAGCAGGTAACCTTCCCCACTGGAATCATATTTTCTATCAGTATGATTCAGCTTGGAGTATGTCTGCTTCATCCATGTGAGATTCAGGGTTTTTCCAATGGAAATTATGAATTCCCTAATTGGTTACTGGGCTGGAAGTCTCTCTCTCTCTCTCTCTCTCTCTCTCTGTATATATATATAGTCCTTCTATAGTTACTGTTCCCAACTTCTATTCATATTGGTAGGCTAAGGTTTCAATCTACTTCTTCCTTTGTAGTCCTTGAAATAAGCTTGAAGGATTGGGGTTTCTAATACCATTTTATGTGCACACTAATATCAATTAGTCAGTTAACATCTCTCCAATACTAATAAATAAGCTGCTCATTTAGCTCTTTTTTTTAAAAAAAAATAATATTTTCCTAAGAAAGTAATATTCACTAATCTCCAGGTAAAATCAGTGCACAAGGTGATAGAAGCAGACCACAGGAAAGTATAAAGGCAGGTAAAAGTTGCTCAAAAGGAGATTAAAAAGTAGGAAATTCATCTTTATATATTCCTTGTGTAGAGGGTCCACAGCTGGGTTCTAGATCAATACACTTGAGGACAAAGTTATTTTAAATAGTCTCAAGTTTGCTCTATATCTTAGCTATCTGATATATAAGCTATTCTAATTTTTCCAGCTGACTAAGGCTTATTATATTGCTTCTCTTCCCTCCAGCTTGCTACTAACTCTATCCCTCACCCCTCCACCCCCAGTACTTGCTGCCCACAAGTTCCATAGCTGAGACCTACCCACAGTTGGCTGGGTCCTATGCCATTGTCTGCCTGGCCCTCTGCAAAACAGGGTATCACTGCTTTTTCCCATTTCATTATGAGGAATAGGCAAAGTGGACCCCATCTAGCTGGATGGTCCAAAGTAGAGCAGATTTAGTCAGTCAGATAGGCTAGCAACAGGAATAACCCTGTGTTATTGTTTTAAAGTGGTGAGATATAGGGAAAGGGGTCAGTTTTGCTGTAGAATGAAGGGGAGAGAGGTACATGGTGACATTTTTAACTTGATTGCTCAGGTTATTGTTGGGGTTAGGGATAAGAATGGGGATGGACTATTGTGAGTCAGAATATTATCAGAACCAGTGCTATTATGAGCTAAGTCTAGCTCTGTGGAGTAGACCTGATCCAATTTGAGTTAACCTGTCTTTAAGTATGATATGGGACCTAGCTGTGAACCTTTGTATAAGAAGAATATAAAGGCAGGTTTAGGACTTAGGGAAGCTTCTCAGACTTTAGGGAACTTATTATCAACTGTTTTTTATTATTTTTAAAAATCTCTTTGCCAATGGCCTATAGGCCTATATAAGGCCATTCACCTTCCTGTGAACTGTTTTTATTGCTCTATATATTGTTCTTCCTTAGGCTTAGAAAATATGTTTTTATTAAAGGAATATTTATATGAACCTTCAGTCTCTGAGTAGTCTATTGTACTAGATATAAAACTGTGACCAGGACACTTGTATTTTATATACATTCCAATGGATGATTATTTTCTTCCCAATTTGTGACTCAAATACACATTATAAAATTAAATACATTTACTTCATGAAATTAGAATAATTAAATACAATATTAATATTCCAGGTAGTTATACTCTGGTCAGTTAAAAAAAGGTCACCCATCTCCACTGCTGAGTTCAGAACCTCACTATCACCAAATGAAATAATTTACTCAGGAGACTATGGGTCTGAACTCTTCACTTCCAAATATGTTCACCTCAGTTCCTATAATCACTTGAACGTAAATATTTTAGAAAAGGAAGCTGTTCTTGAGCTTTTCAAAATAGCATGTCAATGTAGACAACAGTGGATAGAGCATAGGCTTTAGAGTCAAGAGGAGCTGAGTTTCAAATCCAGTCTCAGACATTTAGTAATTATTTAGCTGTGTGACCTTGGGCAAGTCACTTAACCCCATTGCCTTGCCAAAAGAAATAATTTCTAAGAAGAAAGGAAAGGACAAGACTCAACAATATCTTGCTCCAGCCCCTAAATTCCAGTCCAGGATCTTATGAACTTATGGTATAGCTCACTGTTCATGCTGATATATAGTTTCTCATCTTTGAATACTCAAAGTATTATTTTTACCAGCAGTTCCTAAGCTGTCATCTATGACTAATGGAAGAATGGAAGAAGAAAGGAAGAGTAAGTGCTCCTACCTAATAAAAAGGAATGTGATGGCTGTCATAAAAAGGTCTTTTTGTTAAGTTCCCATTCACCATGACAATGACAATATCCTGAGCAATTCAACTCCCTTTCTGCATTGCCTATTCATGAGGTGTCCGGGGAATGTGAGGGAAAGACCTGTCTACAAATATAGACTAATTTTTTAATATTAATTTTATAATTTCTCTCTACCTTATGACATTTTTATAAAAGTAGTATTGATGCTCAGAAATATGTAGATTCTTTAATGTTTCCATTCAGAAGACATAAGTTAGCTCTAAGAAACCTGCAATTTATTCCATTCTATATGATCTTTTAAGGTTATCATTCTGCTATTTCCGGATCAAGAAGAGTATTAATATATCCTTCAAATATTATACTATGTCTTTTTATAATTCAGTTGACTCTTCCTTTATTAATTTAGATGATATTCTAGTTAGTACATATATAATTAGTGATATTGCTTCATTATTCATACTTCCTTTAAGCATATTATAATTTCCCTGTTTATCGCTATTTGATGTTGTCATAACCAGGGATTCACCAGTGTTTATCTATTTGAGCTTTGGGAAGCCATGGGACTGTAACTGAAAACTCAGTAACTCTTCTCCCTAAGAAAGGAAATAACAATGGTTTTTCACATGAAAAAGGATGTTAGAAAACCCTCTCAGGGGTGGTGAGAGGTTGTGGTATTATGAGATCACTGCAATAAGGGAAGAATGAAACTTTGATAGCATGTAGAGAGAAGGTTGAGTTTTACCATCTCCTAATCCAAGAAATTTCAATTGTAGAGGTGGTCAAAAAGAGGATATCAGGTCATATGATCACAGACTATATATGGGAACTTGGAGCTCGTTAAATCCAGTCCACTCATCTTTTATGTGTTGAGAAATCTTGACCCAGGAACTTGTAGTAGTGTGGTAGAGTGCATAGAAAACTAAACTTGGAATCAATGAGACCAAGGTTCAAAAGGACGGAACATAAAGTATAAGAGATAGCAAGATCAGACAATAAGATATCAGTTTTTTCCCCCTAAATTAAAGGTCACAAGTTCTTCCATGGAGTAACTGAGAAATAAACAAGAGTTCTTCATGTGTATAGCTGCTAATGTTGTTGTTATCACTGTTACTGCTGCTGCTCTGAGATCTAAAGTTAAATATTTTAGGGCCACCTGAATCCATGGAAGATAAACTGTGAATGTCATTGTTTGTTTAAAAAAAACAGCAAGAATGGGGGAAAACTGTAAAACACAAAATAAAATCTTTCTAAAAAAAACAAACACCAAACCCTACAGTAATAGTCCAGGTTCAGGAGCTACTCTCCCTTCACATACTTGGACTAACAGATTGGGTCCCCAGAGGGTGGCTACTACTTTTCCCTTCATGTTTCTGTGTGTTCCTGAGGAACTAATGCTTTAACTTACAAGCCCCTATCCTGTATATTCCTGACAATTTCACAGCTAATTAGTCCCAGTGTTATTTAACCAGTTCTTCTGTCCTTCAGTATCCATACTCAGTTGAAATCTTCTCGAAATTAATGAAGATCTATTAGATTTTACAAATGGATCCATTGAGAATGTGTAGCAAGACCCAAAATACAAACTTATATCTCTGAACTGGTGCACTTTTTGCCTTCTACATTTCACTCTCAGGTAAGAGAAGACTCAAACTTGAAGTGTTGACTAGAATACCAGCTATTTGCCACTCTGAGTTCACTTCTGACTGTGGCATTGCTGATATGAGTTACTCTCTTGCTTGCAGTACATGGTGCCTAACCTGCAAGCTTGATCCACTATGGACCTGGGTCATGCAAGTCAATCCTCAGGACTGTTTTGTCTCCTTTCTCATTTGGCAGCTGTGGCTATTATTATAGATTCCATTCTCTGTACTATAGGTGGTACTTCTCACATTTTGAAGTTCACAAAGACATGATCTAGTTTATTTCATCCTGGATGTTCATACATTTAAGATCAAGAGAGAAGAGACATAAAAAACATTTTGTAGGCAAGAAATGTCACATGTTTTCAGGTACATAGTGACTAAGTTGGGGAGGGTCTCCCCCATCTGGAGATTTGCAGCCTTTCTTCTCTCTCACTCAAAAGCTGCCAGAGATAATTTTCAACCATTTATGTCTTTTGTTTGTATCCTTATTTCCAGCAGACAGTTACAAGGTTTTTCACTATCATGCAGTGAACAAACAGAAAATAATCAGAAAATTCTTATGCATTTTTTGAAGTAATAAGAAAAAGTCCTTTCTCCATCATGCACATCAGGTACATTGAAAACATTGTGCATGCTCTAAGAATTTTATCTTTAATGGCCAATTCCTTCCTTATGTGACACTAACATGTTGTAGGCTGACATGAATTAACAGAGTGGTAAGAGAAGGTTTGGTAAAGAGGAACTGAAGAAAACTTCTGAGGCAGCTGGCTTCTGAATTAAGTTAATGGGACCCATTTCCCCCACCCCTCACTGAAAATTTTTTTAAAAAATGCACATCTTTTCAGGGCTTTCAACAGCTAAGCCTGGATGAATTTGGTAGTTTGAGGTAATTATGGGACTCCTACATCTATACCATAGAGCATTAAGCTTCTTTTCCTTTCCCTTATCCATTGGTCATGTTGATTTCAAGAGGGACTAGTAGGAAATACTCAATTCAAGAATTTATTTATTTTGAGTTATACAATATTTACCCTGATCTTACTTCCCTCCCCCCAGCCCCCACAGAAGGCAATTTGTCAGTCTTTACATTGTTTCCATGGTATACATTGTTCCAACTTGAATGTGATGAGAGAGAAATCATATCCTTAAGGAAGAAACATTAGAAGTATAAGAGACAGGGGCAGCTAGGTGGCATAGTGGATAAAGCACCAGCCTTGGAGTCAGTAGTACCTGAGTTCAAATCCGGTCTCAGACATTTAATTACTTAGCTGTATGGCCTTGGGCAAGCCACTTAACCCCATTTGCCTTGCAAAAAAAAAAAAAAAAGTATAAGAGATAGCAAGATCAGACAATAAGATATCAGTATTTCACCCCCTAAATTAAAGATAATAGTCCTTGTTCTTTGTTCAAACTCCACAGTTGTTTCTCTGGATACAGATGGTATTCTTTATTGCAGACAGCCCCAAATTGTCCCTGATTGTTGCACTGATGGAATGAGGAAGTCCAACAAGGTTGATCATAGCCCCCATGTTGCTGTTAGGGTGTACAGTGTTTTTCTGGTTCTGCTCATCTCACTCAGCATCAGTTCATGCAAATCCCTCCAGGCTTCCCTGAATTCTCATCCCTCCTGGTTTCTAATACAACAATAGTGTTCCATGACATACATATACCACAATTTGTTAAGCCATTCCCCAATTGAAGGACATTTACTTGATTTCCAATTCTTTGCCACCATAAACAGGGCTGCTTTGAATATTTTTGTACAAGTGATGTTTTTACCCTTTTTCATTATCTCTTCAGGGTATAGACCCAGTAGTGGTATTGCTGGATCAAAGGGTATGCACATTTTTGTTGCCCTTTGGACATAGTTCCAAATTTCTCTTCAGAAAGGTTGGATGAGTTCACAGTTCCACCAATGGTGTAATAGTGTCCCAGATTTCCCACAACCCTTCCAACAATGATCATTATTCTTTCTTGTCATATTGGCCAGTCTGAGAGGTGTGAGGTGGTAGCTCAGAGAAGCTTTAATTTCCATTTCTCTAATAAGTAATGATTTAAGGGGCAGCTAGGTGGTGCAGTGGATAAAGCACTGGCCCTGGAGTCAAGAGTACCTGGGTTCAAATCTGGTCTCAGACACTTAATAATTACCTAGCCATGTGGCCTTAGGCAAGCCACTTAACCCCATTTGCCTTGCAAAAAAAAAATAAGTAATGATTTACAGCAATTTTTCATATGACTATGGATTGCTTTGATCTCCTCATCTATAAATTGCCATTGCATATCCTTTGACCATTTTCAATTGGGGAAAGGCTCTTTTTTAAAAACTTTGACTCAGTTCTCTGCATATTTCAGAAATGAATCCTTTGTCAGAAACATTAGTTGTAAAGATTGCTTCCCAGTTTACTGCATTTCTTTTGATCTTGGTTACAGTGGTTTTGTCTGTGCAAAAGCTTTTTTAATTTAATGTAATCGAAATCATCTAGTTTATTTTTAGTGATGTTCTCCATCTCTTCCTTAGTCATAAACTGCTTCCCTCCTTTCCATAGATCTGACAGGTAAACTAGTCCTTGATCTTCTAGTTTGCTTATAATATTGTTTTAACTATATATATATATATATATATATATATATATATATATATATATATATATATATATAAAATACTGTTTTAAATCCTATATCCATTTGGATCTTATTTTGGTGTAGGGTGTGAGGTGTTGGTCTAATCTAAGTTTCTTCCATATTAACTTCCAATTTTCCCAGCAGTTTTTATCAAAGATAGAGTTTTATCCCAATTGCTGGACTCTTTGGGTTATCAAACAACAGACTACTATAATCATTTCCTGCTGTTGCACCTAGTCTATTCCACTGGTCCACCACTCTATTTCTTAGCCAATACCAGACAGTTCTACCAGCCAATACCAGATGCTTTATAATATAATTTTAGATCATGTAGGGCTAAGCCACCTTCTTTGGCCCTTTTTTTCATTGAATCCCTGGAAGTTCTTGACTTTTTATTTCTCCATATGAATTTACTTACAACTTTATCTAACTCATTAAAGTAATTTTTTGGAATTTTGATTGGTAGGGCACTAAACAGGTAGTTTAGTTTTGGTAGAATTGTCATTTTTATTATATTAGCTCGACCTATCCATGAGCAGTACCCAGTTATTTAAATCTGATTTAATTTGTGTGAAAAGTGTTTTATAATTGTTTTCAGAAAGTTTCTGAGTCTGCCTTGGCAAATAGACTCCCAGGTAATTTATATTGTCTGAGGTTACTTTGAATGGAATTTCTCTTTCTAGCTCTTCCTGCTGTTATCTTGCTAGTCATATATAGAAAAGTTGAGGATTTATGAGGGTTTATTTTCGTATCCTGCAACTTTGCTAAACTTGCTAATTGTTTCCAGTAGTTTTTTGGATGATTTCTTGGGATTCTATATGATCACGTCATCTGCAGAGTGAGAGTTTTATCTCTTCCTTCCCAATTCTAATTTCTTCAATTTCTTTTTCTTCTCTAATTGCTGAAGCTAACATTTCTAATATGATATTGAATAGTAGTGGTGATAATGGGCATCCTTGTTTCACCCCTGATCTTATGGGAATGCCTCTCGCCTCTCCCCATTGAATATAATGCTTGTTGATGGTTTCAGATAGATACTGCTTATTATTCTAAGGAACAGTCCATTTATTCCTACACTCTCTAATGTTTTTAGTAGGACTAGGTGCTGTATTTGGTCAAAAGCTTTTTCAGCATCTATTGATATGATCATATAATTTCTGATAGGTTTGTTGTTGATATATTTGATTATACTAACAGCTTGACTAATATTGAAACAACCCTGCATTCCTGGGATGAATCCTACCTTGGTCAAAATGTATTATCCTAATGATAACTTGTAATCATTTTGCTAAGATTTCATTTAAGATTTTTATATCTATATTCATCAGGGAGATAGGTCTATGATTTTCTTTCTCTGTTTTAACTCTTCCTGGTTTAGGTATCAGCACCATATTGGTTTCATAGAAAGAGTTAGGCAGAGTTCTGTCTTCCCCTATTTTCCCAAAGAGTCTATATACAATTGGAACCACCTGTTCCTTAAATTTTTGGTAGAATTCATTTGTGAATCCATCAGGCCCTGGAAATTTTTCCTTAGGGAGTTCAATGATAGCTTGTTGAATTTCTTTTCCTGAGATAGGGTTGTTTAGATACTTAATCTTTTCTTCATTTAATCTGGGCAACTTATATTTTTGTAAATATGCATCCATTTCACTTAGATTGTCAAATTTATTGGCATAGAGTTGGGCAAAATAATTCTGAATTATTATTTTAATTTTCTCCTCATTGGTGGTGAGTTCACCGTTTTCATTTATGATACTAGCAATTTGGTTTTCTTCTTTTTTTAAATCAAATTGACCAGAGGTTTATCAATTTTATTGGTTTTTTCATAAAACCAACTCTTGGTTTTATTTATTAATTCAATAGTTTTTTGCTTTTGCTTTTATTAATTTCTCCTTTAATTTTTAGAATTTCTAATTTGGTATTTAATTGGAGATTTTTAATTTGCTCTTTCTCTAATTTTTTTAGTTGCATATTTAGTTCATTGATTTCCTCTTTCTCTAATTTATTCATGTAAGCATTTAAAGATATAGTATATCCCCCAACAGCTGCTTTGAGTAAATCCTATAGGTTTTGGTATATTGTTTCATTTTGTCATTATCTAGGTTAAAATAATTAATTCTTTCTATAATTTGTTGTTTGATCCACTCATTCTTCAAAATGAGGTTACTCAGTTTCCAATTAGTTCTGGGTCTATATCTCCCTGGCCCAATATTGCAGATGATTTTTATTGCATTGTGATCTGAGAAAGATGTATTCACTATTTCTGCCTTTCTGCAGGTGATCATTAGGTTTTTATGCCCTAGTACATGGTCAATTTTTGTATAAGTGCCATGTACTGCAGAGAAAAAGATATTCCTTTCTATCCCCATTCAATAGGAAATGCTCAATCAGTAGGGAATAGAGACACACTCCGGACAGATTCAGATAGGCAAACATTTTGGGGATAGTTCCAGGAATACGACTTCTATCAGTAGCAAAAGGAACAGTTTTTGAACTCAAAAAAGAGTCAATCCTGAGAATCTAGTCATGCTGCAGAGAGAAATAGATTCTGAGTACTCACAGTTGAACATTTATTACAGATGCTACATCCAGAGTGAGAAGATCTGGGAGGACTCAATGGGAGGACTCAAGCTATTTAGTATCAGAATTATGAATATGCTTGGCTACATATATTCCCTACACATATATCTTACTACTATTGTTGTCTCTCCATGGATCCTATAAATGTCAGAGAGTATGCTCCACATTTACAGGAGGGTACACTATTTCATGACTATTGTTTTTATTGAACTATCTTAGTAAATGCCTTTGCTAAGATGTAACTTTTTTGAATGGTATATTTTAAAATGAAATACATTGGTGGGGGCCTATGGGTTATAATTTTAGGAGTGGGAATCCACAAGATCTCCTGTAGTTCAAAGTAAAAGGTAACCTTTGGGCACTCAATGTAAGAATGTGAGTGCTAAGTTGAGGAAGTAAGCTGGAAGAGATACTACACTTTTAAAATCCTCTTTTATGAGTTAGGACTTTGACCCTAAGATCAGTCTTGTTCTGCTATTCTGTTGCTGTTCTCAGACTCTCTTCTCCTCTCACCAATCTCAAGTAATTTGAAATTACTGTTAATTTTTCTTTCACTATTTTACTTAATTGGTAATCTAGTTCTCTTTTGTCCTGTTTTCGTACTTCATTAAATAGCAATTCATAATTTTTTTCTCTCCTCCAAAATCATAATTTCAGTAAGTTTCTTTTACTACACCCTTCAACAAGTTTTCCTTCCTTTTGTTTTCTCTCTTTATTTATTTATTTTTTTTTTTTTTTAGTTTTTGCAAGGCAATGGGTTTAAGTGGCTTGCCCAAGGCCACACAGCTAGGTAATTATTAAGTGTCTGAGGCAGGATTTGAACTCAGGTACTCCTGACTCCAGGGCCAGTGCTCTATCCACTACGCCACCTAGCTGCCCCTAAAAATTGTTTTTAAAAAATAAAATTTATTTTATTTTCAGGTTCATATTCATACCGTCTACATTTTCTCTTCTGTTGATCTTTCCCCACCCTGTTAGCAAATCATAGATTTAGTCAAGCAAAACAAATTTCCATATTAAAAAAATTTCTTTTAAATACCTCAATCTGTGTCCTGTGTTCATAACTTCTCTTCCTGGAGGTGGGTAGCATATATCATCATGCGTTCTAGGAGACTGCAGATGAGCAATCTATAAAAGACTGGATTTTAATTGGGACTTAAGGAAGTTAGCAAAGTGACAAGATGGAGGAAAGGAAAGAGTACTCCAAGACTAAGAAATAACCTGTGAAAATATTCGGAGCCTGAGGATATAGTTTTTTGTTCAAAGTACAGCAAACGGTCCAGTGTCACTGGATCACAGAGTACTTGGTGGGGGAGGAGAGTGTTCTAAAGTATAAGAAGACTGCGAACATAGTAAGGGGAGTGGTTATGAAGAATGTTGAATGCCATACTGAGCTTGACATTTCCATGAGGTGGAAATAAGGAGCCATTGAACTTTATTGAATAATAGAAGTTAAATGACCAGATCTGTGTTTTAGGAAGATTAATTTGACAGCAGAGTATAGAATGAAGTGTAATTGAGAATAAGTGAAGGATGAACTGGGAAAGACTTGAAGTAGGGAAGTCAACCAATATGCTATTGTAGTAGTCCAAGCATGAAGTGACAAAAATTTGCACCATGGCAGTGTTGGTGTCAAAGGAGGTAGGTGGACAAGTTAACTTGTCAGGGCTTAGCAATAAATTGGAAATGGGAGGTGAGAGAGAAATCAATGTTGATTCCTAGGTTATGAGACTGGATGACTAGGAGTACACCTCAACAGTAAGAAGTTCAAAAAGACGGGCAGCTAGGTGGCATAGTAGATAAAGCACCGGCCTTGGAGTCAAGAGTACCTGAGTTCAAATCCGGTCTCAGATACTTAATAATTACCTAGCTGTGTGGCCTTAACCCCATTTGCCTTACAAAAACCTAAAAAAAAAGTTCAAAAAGGGAGAGAGTATGGGAGGAAAGATGAGTTTAAATTTTGAACATGTTGAGTTTAAGAAGTCTAAGGAATATCCAGCTGAAGATGGATGGTTAAGTACATTTAAGAACCATCTTAGCATTATTTGCTCAGCAATTCTCCAATTTATAGGCAGTTTTGTATTTTTTAATTATTCACCAACTCAAAAGGAATTTCTATAAATATTTTTGTAGATATGGGCCTGATTTCCTCTTTCTTTGATCTCTTTGGGGATACAGACCTAGTAGCAATAAAAAGTAAAAAAGTATGCACACAGTTTAATAGTCTTTGGAAATAGTTCCAAATTGCTTTGTAAGAATGGGAGACTAGTTAATGATTCCAACAACTATAAACCAATCCATTCATGTACTGTTTTCCCATAACTCTTCTAGCAAATAATTTACTATTTTTGTCAACTTTGCCAGTCTAGACCATATGAAGTGGTGAATATAAATAGTGAATTCGGGTTTTTTTGTTGTGTTTATTTTTGTCCATAAACCCCGAGAGTCTTCTCCTCTCCACTTGATTTTTCTTTTTTTTTTTTTTTTGGTCTAGTTTTGCCTCATTCTTACCTAATCATAATCACATGGGCATTGCTTCAATCAAATTGAAACTTAAGTACTTCAGCTTAAAAAAGTCAAGGGTTCCCACTGTATCCAGGGACATTTCCAGTCATCCTGATCCATAATTTGTCATTGGATTCAGATGACTCTGAAGAAGAAAGTGAGACTGGTGACTTTGCCCAGTCCTCCCTTATTTAAATCCAATTTATACCTCTCTAATGTCATAATGACCTTCAAGAATAAAGAACAAACAATATTTGTTTGAAAGGTTTTAATGCCATATCACATGTTCATTTTTTGTGAGGTTCAAGTGTCTCCTTCCCCATCCCCCGACTTTTAGTTACATATTCCAGTTAAAAGATAATTTTTCTCATTTTTTTCTCTACCCACCCAGTGCATTCCTCTTCCCCTATCTTTCTATTCTCTTTTTAAGATCTTCAAAAAATAGAACTACTCCTATGCCCTTAGACTAATTATAATCTTTCTATGACCTCTGATGATGATACAGTTATGAGAAGATACCACATCATCTTCCCATATTAAAATATATAGTTTTATATAGCCTTGGTTATGCTTCCTTGGCACTTGAATCCTTTCTTTCTAACTATTTGTAGTATTTTTTTATTCTACCCAGGGGCAATAGATTTTGGCTGTAATGTTTTGGTAAATATTCATTTTGTGATTTTGTTCAGGAGGTGACAAGTGGGTTTTTTCCCTATTTCTACTTTATTCTTGGGTTTTAAGAGAAGTAGTTATGGGTAGGGGGCAGCTAAGTGGCCTAGTGGAAAGAGTACCAGCCCTGGAGACAGGAGGATCTGAGTTCAAACCTAACTTCAGACACTTAATACTTAAGATGCTGTGCAATCTTGGAAAGTCACAATTCCAATGCCTTATAAAATGAGAGAGAGAGAGAGCTGGTTAGATTTCTTCTAAGCTATTTTGGTGGGGGGGAGGGATTACAGTCTTTAAATGTCCAATTATTCTTAAATTATCTTCACTTAATCCGTTTTCCAGTTCAGTTGTTTTTGCTAAAAGACACCCTACAAAGGGGCAGTTTAGGTGGTGCGGCCCTGGAGTCAGGAGGACTTGAGTTCAATTCCAGTCTCAAACACTTAATAATTACCTAGCTGTGTGACTGTGGGCAAATCAAACTCCATTGCCTTGCAAAAAACAAGACAACCCACATTTACTTCTATTTTTTCAGTCTTTTGACTGTCAATATTTTTTTCTTGTCTCATGAAGTCATTAGCATCTATTTACTCAATTCTGATTTTCGGGGTAGTTGTTTTTTTTTTCCCTTGGATTAAAGTTTTGTACCTCTTGTTCAAAACTGTTAATTATCTTTCTGTATCTTTCTTCTAAAGCTCTCATTTCTTTCCACATTTTTTTCCTCATTTAGTTTTTAGAATAATTTTTAAACCTATTTGAAAAACTTTAACTTTAATCTCTCCCATGAACTCTGGTTGGACTTATGTCCAGACTATGTTTTTGTCTCTGAGGCTTTTGCTTGTACATTTTAGAATCATTCTTTTCTTCTAGAGCTATATCTTGAACTTCCTTTTATAACTTAAAGTATTTTGTTATTAGTATTAGTATATATTATTTATTTTACATTATATTTATTATATTATATTATGTTGTGTTATATTATATTTATTATATTATATACTCCCATATTAGCAATGTGCACAGACAGATCTTTATGGCAAGATTCTCCCTCACTCCATCTTTCCCCTCTTTCTTTCTCATTCTCTCATTCTGTCTCTCATTCCTTCTTTCTCTCTCTTTCCCTCTCATTATTCTAACTTGCTTTCTAACTTTGAACTGGACTCTATATTTCTTGGAGCAGGGTAGAAAGGGCTTAGCTTTTGTCCTATAGTGATCTCCAGCTTTCTTGGGTTGAGTATTGTGTTATTTCAGAATTTAAGGACTCAAACTGGGGAGCTGCAAGCTTTCAGTGTTCTCAAAATAGTGTAATCAAGAGCAAAGTCTGATCAATGCCATCCTGGTCTGAACTCCTTAAATTTCTGCTCCACATTTGAACCTGAGCAATATGCCTGTAAACTTGTTCTGGGTAGAAATTAGAGTGGACTGCCATTAGACTCAGTCACTATCAGTAAGCAGGAAAATTCTACTGATTTGGTTACAAAAACTACAGGCTCCCCTTTGGATTGGATTCCTGCCCTAGTTATTCCACTATAAGCTTTAAACTGTGCTGGAGGCTAGAATTGAAGCCCTGTTCTATTCCTGGAATCAGAGTCACACACTGCTGCCTGCTTCTGAACTTGCTTTCTTGTTCTGGACAGAGCCTAGAGTCTACTGTCCTCTCCACTATCTTGAGACACAGCTTCCCTTATTAGTCTATCTTAAATCTGTGACCCAGAACTGGGTAATTCATGACAGAATTGACAGATGGCATCCATTCCCATATCCTAAACTAATTTTGGGAGCCCCTGAAACATCTTCCTGATCTGGTCTCAAACAAAACAAGTTTCAAAGTGTCTTCTCTATCTCATTTTGCTGACTGGGGCTAAGAAAATAATTTGCCATGTTTTTTTTTCTTTATCTTCCCATTCAGGATATGGTTTAACCCATTTTCTAGATCTTTGTAATTGTGTTGGTGGAACTGGGATATACTTCTTCCTACTGCTCCATCATTATTTCTCTTCCCTATCCGTCTATCTGAATATTCTTTTTGAATTATTTGCTATATTCTTACTTATTCCTTCTTTATTCTCTGTGGTCTTTAAGGGACTAAAGCTTATGAAGTAACAGGTTTGAGTTACCTCTTTTATAAAGTTCTATTATTGCTTTTGTAGATCTTACTTTAACCTCCCTTTTTAAGCCTTTAAAAAATATAAATTCATAAGAGAATCAGTATTTAACAAAAGGTTAGCCTGCATAGTTAAGAGTTGCTGTGTATCCTAACTCACAAGGCTTGGCCCCAAATCTTTTTCTCAGCATTATCACTTTCTATCCCATAGACCTTGCCAACACATTTTTGGCTGTGTCCCCAACCTACTAGTGTCACTAGGACCAATAATTCTAGCATGACAACTGTCACAAGGAACACACAGATCCTTTCACCTGTAGAGGGATGCTGTACATGGATGCACAGTATTCTCACAAGAGAAGGCAGACTCAATGCACAAACTTTCTCCAGGTTGAACCCACCACAAAGTCTAGCTTTCTCACTGCAGGAACAAAACTCAAAGAAATACTCCTATCCATTCTCTCACTTCTAGGGTGAGACTTCCATGCCACCCCCACTCTCACATCTCAGTTCTCTTCATTCATCAAAATCCTATTATCTAATAGCAACCACTCTTGCTGCAGGATGATTGTGTCAGGATACAAACAAGAGATATAGAAAAGGTAGAACTGGTAGAATTTGCAACAGATTGAATACAGGAGGTAATAGTGAGAGAGTAAAAAGTTGAGGATAATACCTAGGTATTGAGGTTAGGTGACTAGGAGGATGTTGTGGCCCTTGATTGAAATAGGAAAATTGTGAGGAAGAATTTCGGGGAAAACAAGATAAATTCAATTTTAAACATGTTGAGTTTGAAGTGCTGTGGAGTATCTTGTTTGAAAAAGTCTTATAGACAGTTGTGAGACTTGTAGAAGAAGGCTTAAGTCTAGATAAATACAAATAATGTTTTTATACATTACTAAAACATTCTTGTTTAAGAGTAAACATACTACTCCCTACCCCCCAAAAAATAGACCCTTATGAGCAATAAAGGAAAGGAAAGAAAAAAATTAAAATTAAAATTAAAAAATAATAATAATAGGGGCAGCTAGGTGGCACAGTGGACAGAGCACCAGCCCTGGAGCCAGGAGCACCCGAGTTTAAATCCAGCCCCAGACACTCAATAATCACCCAGCTGTATGACCCTGGGCAAGTCACCCCAACCCCATTGCCCTGCAAAAACCAAATAATAATAATAATAATAATAATAATAATAATAAATGTGCTTCAATCTGTGTTCCAACACCTCTAGCTCTGTCGTAGGTGGATCACATTCTTTATGATAAATCCATCATAAAATCTACTTCTATATGTTTCCACTGTTGCCGTTGCTGATCACAACTCCCTCCACTCATACTTCCCCACTACTGTACACTATATTTTACTTCTCCTTTCACTCTGTCCTTCTTAAATTTTCTGTAGGGGGGCGGCTAGGTGGCATAGTGGATAAAGCACTGGCCCTGGAGTCAGGAGCACCTGGGTTCAAATCCGGTCTCGGACACTTAATAATGACCTAGCTGTGTGGCCTTGGGCAAGCCACTTAACCCCGTTTGCCTTCCAAAAAAAAAAAAAATCTAAATTTTCTGTAGGGTAGCTGAGTGGTGCAGCAGACAGATCCCTGGCCCTGGGGCCAAGGGGCCCCCAAGCCCACATACCACCCCTAAGGCCTAGCAACTACCCAGCCCTGTGGTCCCAGACAAGCCATCCAATCCCAGCCCCTTGCAAGAAGTAAAAAAGAAAATGTGTTATATCTGACCACTCTTCCCCATGGTCCACCCTCTCCTCCATCACTAACATCCCCCCCCTTTCCCCATCCCCCTTCTCTCCTTCTTACTATAGATGTCTATACCCCATTGAGTATGCTGTTTCCTCTCCAAGCCACCTCTGATGAGAGCAAAGGTTCCCTCATTCCCCCTCGCCTTCCCCCGTCCCATATCATTGCAACATCTCATTGTAATTTCAAAAAATATTATATGAAACATCTTAGCATATTCTACCTCTCTTACTTCCATTACATTTCCCTTTTAGCCATTGATTCCATTTTTACAATATATTATAACTTCAAATTCAGCTCTCTCCTGTGCTTCATCTATAAAAGCTCCTTCTACCTGCTCTATTAAATGAGAAGTTTCTTATGAGTATTATCAGTATCATTTTTCTATGCAGGAATACATGTAGTTCATCATCATTAAGTCCCTCATATATTACCATTCTCTTCCACTCTCTATGCTTCACCTGAGTCCTGTATTTGAAGATCAAACTTTCTGTTCAGCTCTGCCCATTTTAACAGGAACATTTGAAATTCCCCTGGTTCACTGAAAGTCCATCTTTTTCCATGGAAGAGGATGTTCAGTTTTGTTGGGTAGTTGATTCTCGGTTGCATTCTGAGATCTTTTGCCTTCTGGAATATTATATTCCAAGCCCTACGAGCTTTTAATGTAGTTGTTGCTAAGTCCTGTGTGATCCTGACCGCAGCTCCACGATATTTGAACTGTGTCCTTCTGGCTGCTTGTAATATTTTCTCTTTGACTTGGGAGTTCTGGAACTTGGTTATAATATTCCTGGGGATTTTTTTTTGATCTCTTTCTGGGGAAGATGGGTGGATTCTCTCAATTTCTATTTTGCCCTCCGCTTCTAGCATATCTGGGCAATATTCCTGTAGGAATTCTTTAAAAATGATTTCAAGACTTCTGGCCAAGATGGCAGAGAGAAGACAGGCACAGTTCAAAAGTCTCCTGATCTCTTCCCCATCTATCGCATGAAACAAACCTCTTAAAAGAAATCCGATCCAGAAAACCCAGAAAGAAAAGCCAGAAGAACAGCTACCTCAGGATTTGTCTCCTGCAGCAGCCTTGGACGAATACAGGCAGGTGAGTCTGGGCTCCAAGGGAGGATCTGCCCCAGATCAGCCAGATTAACAGGTGAATTGGAACCAGGAGTCTGAGGGCTGGAGAGCTGGACCTGCTGGATCAGCGGTGGGGCTGGACGAAAGGGGCTTGGGTCCGCGGGGAAGTAGAGGCGCTGGTGTTGGTCCTGTCCCCCTGGAGCTCCGGTTCCAGGCTGGGGGAAGTATTCTGGTGCAGGAGAACGGCAGACACCATCCCTAGGCTTCTCGGGTCTGAGAAACTCTGAGGGCACTTCTCCATTGCACAGAGGCTTCTCCTCAAAGTCAAATTACTTCTGCCTCAGGCCCAGGTGTGTGAGCAGAAGAACCAGCCCAGCTGAGGAATGACCTCAGGCCAGGGTAAAGCCCACCAAAAGAATTCAATAGTTCCAACTCCTCCCTTTGGGCAAAGGGAGAAGGCCTCCCAACCAAGATCACAGACACTCCAGAGAGGGCATCCAGCACCTCCTACTGGCCAGCCAGAAAAACTGCACTCAGTAAAGCCTTTAGTAATCCCAAGCCCAGGTGAACCAGCCCCCTCCCCAACTCAAGGTCTTAGTATAATGAAGAAGGGTCAGTGGAAAGGGGGATCCATAGAAAAAACTCCTGGAAGGGAAAGACCCCAACTCAGAGAGACCTGGAATCTCTGAGGAGAATACAATCTGGTTGGTCTCCAGCACAGAAAGACTTCCTTGAAGAAATAAGGAAGGAGCTTAAAAATCTGAGGGAGATAATTAATACCTTAGAAAGTACAATTGGACAAACAAAAAAGGAGAATAAATCTCTCAGATCATCAATTGGACAATTACAAAATGAGAATAATTCTCTCAGATCCTCAAACGAGCAAATGCAAAAAGAAATTAATTCTCTCAAAACCTCAATTGGTCAAATGGAAAGCTCTTTCAAAAGTAGAATTGACCAATTGGAAAAGGAGTTGCAAAAGGTTAATAAAGAAAACTCCTCCCCCCAAAAAATAATGGAGTCTACAGAAACTAATGACTCCATGAGACAGCAAGAGTCAGTTAAACAAAATCAAAAAATAGAAAAAATAGAAGCAAATGTAAAATACCTCATCAACAAAACCACTGACCTCGAGAATAGATCGAGGAGGGGCAACCTGAAAATTATATGACTTCCTGAAAACATTGAAGAGAAAAAAAGCCTGGTCTTAATATTACAGGATCTAGTGATGGAAAACTGCCCTGATATCATGGAATCGGAGGGCAAAGTAGTTATTGAAAGAGTACATCAATCCCCACCAGAAAAAGATCCTAAAATGAAAACACCAAGGAATGTTGTGGCCAAACTGCAGAACTATCAGATAAAAGAGAAAATCCTGCAAGCAGCCAGAAAGAAACAATTTAAATATCAAGGAGCCACAGTAAGGATCATGCAGGACCTGGCTGCATCAACTTTAAGGGATTGAAGGGCCTGGAACGAGATATTTCGAAGAGCACGGGAGCTTGGAATGCAGCCAAGAATCTACTTTCCTGCAAAGCTGAGCCTTCTCTTCCAGGGAAAAAGATGGACATTTAACAAAATGGAAGAATTCCAAAATTTTCTGATGAAAAGACCAGAGCTAAACAGAAAATTTGGACATCAAACAGGAGGTTCAAGAGACACATGAAAAGGTTAAAAAAAAAAGGGGGGTGGCAATAAAAGAAAAAAATGCAATCCATTAAGTTGAAATTGGCTAAACCCCAGCATGGGGGTAAAAAAAAAAAAGAATCTCATAAACCTTGAGAAATGTAACTCTAATAGAGAGAATACACCTAGCCAGAAATGATGGACATTCATGACCTATCCATGAGACTACTATCCAATGGGATGTAACTGGCTTTAACCCCACTTGGGAGAAAGACTCTAATAACTCTCAGGAATTTTGACTCTATTCGACAAAATGTACAGAACTAGAAGGGACAGACATTCAGAATTTTCTATGACTTAGAAGGATCTAAAAAAAAACACTACCGCCTTAAAAAGGGGGACAGGAAAGAGACGGGAGGAGGGAGGAGATTGAATGGGGTAAATCTCATTACACTAAGAGGTACCAAAAAACCTATGGTAATAGTGGGGAAGACGGGAGCAGACGGGAGCAGAGGAGAAATACCTGAATCTTCTTCTCATTAGACTTGGCTTAAAGTCAACTTACACATACACAGTTAACTTATAAAACATCTAACCTTTCAAGTATTAAAAGGGGAAAAGGGGAGGGGGGATGGAGAAAGGGAAGGGGAGTGGGGGAAATTAGGGGAAATAACAAAAGGAAGGGAAGGGAAAAGGGGAAAAGGGAAAGGGGGAAAGAAAGGGGAGGGTGTGATATAGGAGGGCAAAAACACTGAAGGGGGTGGTTTTCAGAAACAAAAGACTGGGGAACATGGATAAAAGGGGGGGAAGGGGGGAAATACAAACAGAGGGAAGATAGCACAGAGGGCAATAAAGAATTAGTAATCATAACCTTGAATGTGAATGGGATGAACTCTCCCTTAAAACATAAGCAGAGTGGATTAATAGAGTAGATTAAAACCCAGAATCCTACAATATGCTGCTTACAAGAAACTCATTTGAAGCAGAGAGATACATATAGAGTAAAGGTAAAAGGTTGGAGCAAAATATATTTTGCTTCAGCTGAAGTAAAAAAAGCAGGAGTAGCAATCCTTATCTCAGACAAAGCAACAGCAAAAATAGATAGCATTAAAAGAGATAAGGAAGGAAACTTTATCCTCCTAAAAGGTACCATAGACAACAATAAAGTCATTTCAATATTGAATATATATGCACCCAGTGAGACAGCACCCAAATACTTAGAGGAGAAGCCGAAAGAATTGCAGGAAGACATCGACAGCAAAACTCTACTAGTGGGAGACCTCAACCTCCCGCTATCAGATCTAGATAAATCAAATCATAAAACAAACAAGAAAGAAATTAGGGAGGTAAATAGATTGTTAGAAAAATTAGATATGGTAGACTTATGGAGGAAACCGAATGGGGATAGGAAGGAATATACCTTTTTCTCTGCAGTACATGGAACTAATACAAAAATTGACCATGTACTAGGACATAAAAACCTAATGATCAACTGCAGAAAGGCAGAAATTGTGAATACATCGTTCTCAGATCACAATGCAATAAAAGTTATATGCAATACAGGGCCAAGGAGATATAGACCCAGAACAAATTGGAAACTGAATAACCTCATTTTAAAAAATGAGTGGACCAAAAAACAAATTATAGAAAGAATTAACCATTTTATCCTAGATAATGACAATAATGAAACAACATACCAAAACCTATGGGATTCATTCAAAGCAACTCTCAGGGGATATATTATAGCTCTAAATGCTTATATGAATAAATTGGAGAAAGAAGAAATCAATGAACTAAACATGCAATTAAAAAATTAGAGAAAGAACAAATCAAAAATCCCCAATTAAGTACCAAATTAGAAATTCTAAAAATTAAAGGAGAAATTAATAAAATTGAAAGAAAAAAAACTATTGAATTAATAAATAAAACCAAAAGTTGGTATTATGAAAAAACGAATAAAATTGATAAACCTCTGGTCAATTTGATTTAAAAAAAGAAAGAAGAAAACCAAATTGCTAGTATCATAAATGAAAAAGGTGAACTCACCACCAATGAGGAGGAAATTAAAGTAATAATTCAAAACTATTTTGCCCAATTCTATGCCAATAAATTTGATAATCTAAGTGAAATGGATGAATATTTACAAAAATATAAGTTGCCCAGGTTAAATGAAAAAGAGATTAAATACCTAAACAACCCTATCTCAGAAAAAGAAATTCAGCAAGCCATTACTGAACTCCCTAAAAAAAAATCTCCAGGGCCTAATGGATACACAAGTGAATTCTACCAAACATTTAAGGAACAATTGGTTCCAATCCTATATAAACTCTTTGGAAAAATAGGGAAAGATGGAACTCTGACTAACTCTTTCTACGAAACCAATATGGTACTGTTACCTAAACCAGGAAGAGTTAAAACAGAGTAAGAAAATTATAGACCTATCTCCCTGATGAATATAGGTGCAAAAATCCTAAGTAAAATCTTAGCAAAACGATTACAAGTCATCACTAGGATAATACGTTATGATCAAGTAGGATTTATTCCAGGAATGCAGGGTTGGTTCAATATTAGGAAAACTGTTAGTATACTTAATTATATCAACAACAAACCTATCAGAAATCATATGATCATATCAATAGATGCTGAAAAAGCTTTTGACAAAATACAGCATCCATTCCTATTAAAAACAGTAGAGAGTGTAGGAATGAATGGACTGTTCCTTAAAATAATTAGCAGTATCTATCTGAAACCATCAACAAGCATTATATTCAATGGAGAGAGGCTAGAGCCATTCCCAATAAGATCAGGGGTGAAACAAGGATGCCCATTATCACCACTACTATTTAATATTGTATTAGAAATGTTAGCAGCAGCAATTAGAGAAGAAAAAGAAATTAAAGGAATTAGAATTGGGAAGGAAGAGACAAAACTCTCACTCTTTGCAGATGACATGATGGTCTACCTAGAGAATCCCAAGAAATCATCTAAAAAACTACTGGAAACAATTAGCAATTTTAGCAAAGTTGCAGGTTATAAAATAAACCCTCATAAATCCTCAACTTTTCTATATATGTCTAGCAAGAAACAGCAGGAAGAGCTAGAAAGAGAAATCCCATTCAAAGTAACCTCAGACAATATAAAATATTTGGGAGTCTATTTGCCAAGACAGACTCACAATGTTTTTGAAAACAATTGTAAAACACTACTCACACAAATTAAATTAGATTTAAATAACTGGGCAAATATCAACTGCTCATGGATAGGTAGAGCTAATATAATAAAAATGACAATTCTACCAAAACTAAACTATCTGTTTAGTGCCCTACCAATCAAAATTACAAAAAATTACTTTAACGAGTTAGAAAAAACTGTAAGAAAATTCATATGAAGAAATAAAAAGTCAAGAATTGCCAGGAGCTTAATGAAAAAAAATGCCAAAGAAGGTGGCTTAGCCCTACCCAATCTAAAATTATATTATAAAGCATCAGTCATCAAAACTGTTTGGTATTGGCTAAGAAATAGAGTGGTGGACCAGTGGAATAGACGAGGTGTAAAAGCAGGAGAGGATTATAGTAAGCTGCTGTTTGATAAACCCAAAGAGTTTGGCCATTGGGATAAAAACTCCCTCTTTGATAAAAATTGCTGGGAAAATTGGAAGTTAGTATGGAAGAAACTCAGATTAGACCAACACTTCACACCCTTTACCAAGATAAGATCCAAATGGTTACAGGACATAGACATAAAAAACAATACTATAAGCAAATTAGAAGATCAAGGACTAGTCTACCTGTCAGATCTATGGAAAGAGGAACAGTTTATGACTAAGGAAGACTTGGAGAACAACACCAAAATCCAATTAGATGATTTCAATTACATTAAATTAAAAAGTTTTTGCACAGATAAAACCAATGTAACCAAGATCAAAAGAAATGTAGTAAATTGGGAAACAATCTTTACAACTAATGATTCTGACAAAGGACTCATTTCTAAAATATACAGAGAACTGAGTCATATTTTTAAGACAAAAAGCCACTCCCCAATTGACAAATAGTCAAAGGATATGCAAAGGCAATTTACAGATGAGGAGATCAAAGTAATCTATAGTCATATGAAAAAATGCTCTAAATCATTAATTATTAGAGAAATGCAAATTAAAGCTTCTCTGAGGTACCACCTCACACCTCTCAGATTGGCCAGTATGACCAGGAAGGATAATGATCATTGTTAGAAGGGATGTGGGAAATCTGGGACACTATTACACTGTTGGTGGAGCTGTGAATTCATCCAACCCTTCTGGAGAGCTACTTGGAACTATACCCAAAGGGCAACAAAAATGTGCATACCTTTTGACCCAGCAATACCACTACTGGGTCTATACCCTGAACAGATGAGGAAAAAGGGCAAAAACATTACTTGTACAAAAATATTTATAGCAGCCCTGTTTGTGGTGGCAAAGAATTGGAAATCCAGTAAATATCCTTCAACTGGGGAATGGCTTAGCAAACTGTGGTATATGTATGTCATGGAACACTATTGTTCAATTAGAAACCAGGAGGGACAGGATTTCAGGGAAACCTGGAGGGATTTGCATGAACTGATGCTGAGGGAGATGAGCAGAACCAGAAAAACACCGTACACAGCAATATGGGAGTGATGTTCAAGCTTGAAGGACTTGCTCATTCCATCAGGGCAGCAATCGGGAACAATTTTGGGCTGTCTGCAAAGGAGAGTGCCATCTGTATCCAGATAAGGAGCTGTGGAGTTTGAACAAAGTGCAAGGACTATTCCCTTTAATTTAGAAAAAAAAAACAGATAGCTTATTGTCTGATCTTGTTACCTCTGAGACTTCTCTTTAAGGATATGATTTCTCTCTCATCACACCCAATTTGGATCAAGGTACAACATGGAAACAAAGTGAAGACTGACAGAGTGCTTTCTGTGGAGGGGAGGGGGGAGGGAAGCAAGATGGGGGGAAAATGTAAAACTCAAATAATATCTTTAATAAAAATAAATTTAAATTAAAAAAATTATTTCAAGGTTCTTTTCCTGATCATGACTTTCAAGTATCCCAATAATTTTAAAATAATATTTCCTGATTCTGTTTTCCAGATCAATTGTTTTTTCAATGATATGTTTCACATTTTCTTCAAATTTTTCATTGTTTTGGGTTTTTTTTAAATTTATTTTTTATTCTCATTTTGTACAAATTTTTTTTACACTAATAAAATATACTTGTTTACAAGTAAACAAAATACCCCTTCCCCCATGAATATAGATAGACTTGCTTGGGCGAAAAAGTAAAAGGGAGAGAAAAAAATTAAAATTAAAAAAATAATAGTAATAATTGTAGGTGTGGTCAGGTGGCACAATGGACAAAGCACCACCCCTGGAGCCACGAGCACCCGAGTCCATATCCAGCCTGTAAACCCAATAATCACCCAGCCATGTGACATGCAAGCCACCCGATGCCCACTGCCCTGCAAAAACCAGAAAGAAGAAGGAAAAAAAAAGACCCAAAATAAAATAAAATAGTAATAATAGTAGGGGTGGCTGGGTGGCAGACAGAGCATTGGCCCTTGAGCCAGGAGCACCTGGGTCCAAATCCGGCCCCAGACACCCAAAGATCACCCTGTTATGTGGCCCCACGCAGGTCACCCAGCCGCACTTGCCCTGCACCCTCCCCCAAATAATAATAACAAAAAATGTGCTTCAGTCTTTGTTCCAACACCATCAACTCTGTTGTGAGTGGATCACATTCTTTATGATAAGTCCATCACAAAAGTTACTTCCATATTTTTCCAATGTTGCCATTGCTGATCGCAACTCCCTCCTTTCTTATTTCTCCACTACCATGTATTATATTTTCTCTCTCCTTTCATTCTGACTCTGCTGTAGGGTCGCTGAGTGGTGCAGCAGACAGATCCCTGGTCCTGGGGCCAAGAAGCCCTGAGCCCCCATACCACCCCTTAGGCCCAGAATCCACCTGGCCCTATGGTCCTGGGCAGGCCATCCAATCCCAGCCCCTTGCAAGAAGTAAAAAAAGAAAATGTGTTATACCTGACTACTGTCCCCCCATGGTCCATCTTCTCCTCCTTTATTCACATCCCCACCCCTTCCCCCTGCTCCGCCCCCTCCTTCTTACTCCAGATGTCTATACCCCCTTGAGTATATTTGCTGTTTCCTCTCCTAGCCATCTCTGATGAGAGCAAAGGTTCCCTCATTCCCCCTTGCCTCCCCACTTCCATATCATTGCAATAGCTCATTGTAATAAAAAAAAATCTTATTATGTGAAATATCTTGGACTATTCCCCCTCTCCTTTTTCTTTCTCCCATTCCATTTCCCTTTTTTTCCTATTGACTCCATTTTTACACCATATTTTATCTTCGAATTCTGCTTTCTCCTGTGCTTCAACTATAAAAGCTCCCTCTACCTGCTCTATTAACTGAGATGGTTCATATGAATATTATCAGTATCATTTTTCTATACGTGCAGTTCATCCTCATTAAATCCCTCATATTTCCCCCCTCTCCTCCAATCTTCATGCTTCACCTAAGTCCTGTATCTGAAGATCAAACCTTCTGTTCAGCTCTGGCCATTCCAAAGGGAACCTTTGAAATTCCCCTGGTTCATTGAAAGTCCATCTTTTTCTCTGGGAGAGGATGTTCAGTTTTGCTGGGTAGTTGATTCTCACTTGCATTCTAAGCTCTTTTGCCTTCCTGTATATTGTATTCCAAGCCCTATGAGCTTCCAATGTAGTTGCTGCTAAGTTCTGTGTGATCCTGACTGCAGCTCCACGATATTTGAACTGTGTCCTTCTGGCTGCTTGTAATATTTTCTCTTTGACTTGGGAGTTCTGGAACTTGGCTATAACATTCCTGGGGGTTGGTTTTTTGGGATCTCTTTCTCTGGGGGATGGGTGGATTCTCTCCATTTCTATCTTGCCCTCTGCCTCTAGAATATCAGGGTAATTTTCCTGTAGTAATTCTTTGAAAATGATGTCAAGGCTCTTTTCCTGATCATGACTTTCAGGTATTCCAATAATTTTCAAATTATTTTTCCCAAGTCTGTTTTCCATAGCAGTTGTTTTTTCAATGAGATGTTTCACATTTTCTTCTAATTTTTCATTCTTTTGGTTTTGAAGTATTGAGTTCTGATTTCTTGTAAATTCATCAGTCTCCCTAAATTCTATTCTTTGTCTGAAGGATTTGTTCTCCTCAGAGAGTTTTCTTATCTCTTTTTCCATCTGGCCAGTTTTGCTTTTTAAAGCATTCTTCTCCTTAATAACTTTTTAAACTGTTTTATCCATTTGACCTAAGCTGTTTTTTAGCATGCTATTTTCTTCAGCATTTTTTTGGATTTCCTTGACTAGGCTGCTAACTTCATTTTCATGTTTTTCCTGCATCTCTCTCCTTTCTTTTCCCAGTTTTTCTTCCAACTCCCTCATTTGATTTTCAAAGTCTTTTTTGAGCTCTATCATAGCCTGAGCCCAATTTCTGTTTTTCTTGGAGTCTTTAGATGCAGGAGCTTGTGCTTCCTCATCTTCAGACTGAGTATTTTGATCCTTCTTGGGCTCATTTGCAAAATATTTCTCAATGGTCTTCCTCTTGTTTCTTTGCTTGTTCATTTTCACAGCCTAAGCCTGTTTTTGGGGGTGCTTCCTGAGCTTTTGGGACACTCCCACAAGGGCCTCAGTGTGTGAAGTTCTGTCCTCCCTCCTGGTCTGTGAATGAACATAAGCACCACCCTCGGCCACAGGGCCGAGGTGGGGGGGCCTTGTTGTTCTATGGGGGGGCCTAGACTGGGATCAGGATCTGAATGTGGTCAGAGCCCCAAAGTCCTGTTCCAGGGGAAGAGGACAGAGCTCTGCAGTCTCTCTCTCTCTCACTCCCCTCCCTCAGCTCAATGGGCTCATGCCCTGGGGGCTCCTGCTTACTGGCTCCACCTGCTTCTGTTTCTGGGTCTAAGCTGCTGAAAGACCAAGCTGCTGGCTGTGTGCCCTGAGGGCTGGGCTCCAGTGCTCACTCTAGCAGAGGTCCCTCACTGTTCTCCCACTTTGTGCCGGTGCTCCCTGGGGTGCAGCTCAGGAGACTCCCCCACTGCTGTGAGCCACGGCTCCCAGCGCCTTGGGGCTGCCTCCAGGAGGCTGAAGTTCTTTGGCTCTGGCAGGCCATCCCTCTGGCGGACCGCCCCTCCGACCCCAGGGAGCAGAGCCTTTCTGCTCTTTTCCAGGTTACCTTGAGTAGGAGAACTGCCTCACTGGATCCCTTTGTAGGTTCTGTCTCTCAAAAGTTTAGAGTACTTAGTTTATGAGTTTTTATCAGAGAGCTCCTAAGACTGGATCCCTTCAGGCCATCTTGGCTCTGCCCCATTCTTTTGGTTTTGAAGTATTTGTCATCAAGTCAGCTGCTTCCTTTAGCTCCATTCTACATCTGAAGGATTTGTTTTTCTCAGAGAGCTTTATCTCCTTTTCCATCTGGCCAATTCTGCTTTTTAAAGCATTCTTCTCCTCAGCTGTTTTATCCATTTGACCTATGCTGGTTTTTAACATATTATTTTCTTCAGCATTTTTTTGGATCTCCTTAACTAAGCTGCTGACTTCTTTTTTCATATTTTTCCTGCATCTCTCTCATTTCTTTTCCCAATTTTTCTTCTATCTCCCTTACTTGATTTTCAAAATCTTTTTCGAGCTCTGTCATAGCTTGAGCCCAATTTCCATTTTTCTTGGAGTCTTTAGATACAGAAACTTATACTTTCACATCTTCAGATTGAGTATTTTGACCCTTCTTGGGATCATAGACAATGTATTTTTCAATGGTGTTCCTCTTTTTTCTCTGTTTACTTATTCCCCAGCCTGTGCCTGGTTTGAGCTTTTGAGTATTATTGGGACACCCCCCCCCACAAGGATATCAGTGTGTGAAGCTCTGTCTTCCCTCCTAAGGCTGAGGTGGGGAGCTCTGCTGTTCTATGGGAGGCCTAGAGTGCAATCACGATCTGAATGTGATCAAAATCCCAGAGTCCTGTTCCAAGGGCAGAGGACAGACCTTGGAAGTCTCTCTCCACTCCCCTACCTTTGGTAGGCTGAGCACTCAAGGCTCAGTTGCCTGGGGCCTCCTGCTTACCAGGCTCCAGCTGCTTCCATTTCCTGGATCTGGGCTGATGGCAGTGGCTGCTCACTGAGTGCCCTGAGGGCTGGGCTTCACTTCCTCACTCTGGCAGAGGTCCCTGCCCCCCCATCTTCCAAGTTGTGCCCTGGTGCTCCCTGGGATGTAGGTAAGGGAAACTACCCTGCTGCCTTGAGCCAGGGCTCCTAGGTGCCCTGGGGCTGCCTCTCTGAGGCTGAAGTTCCTTCACTCTGGTGGGCCATCCCCCAAACCCTATGGAGCAGAGTCTTTCCACTATTTTCCAGGTTACCTTGGTCTGGAGAACTGCCTCACTGGATCTTTCTGTGGGTTCTGTCTCTCAAAAATTTAGAGTCATTATTTTATGAGTTTTGAAATATTATAGAGAACACCTAAAAGAGGCTCTTCTCCTGTCCTCATTTTGGCTCTGCCCCCAAGTCTAGATAAATAAATCTGAGACTGATCTATTCAGAGATAGATGATAGTTGGAACTGATAAGATTACTATAATTTCTAAAGAATCAAAATTCGAATGATTTAAAGGGCAATGGAGAGTTATATGGTAAGCATAAGTAGTTGTATCTTATTACCAATGATTTCTTGCATGCAAGAAGAGACATAAAATATTTCATCTATGGAGTATGTGACAGCTTTCTTTTGTGAGGCATTGGGGTTAAGTGGCTTGCCCAAGGTCACACAGCCAGGAAATTATTAAGCATCTGAGGCTGGATTTGAATTCACGTTCTCCTGACTCCTGGACTGGTGTTCTATTCACTGCGCAACCTAACTGCCCCTGTGACAGCTTGAGTAAGAGGTAACAGATGGACAATCCGTGTAATTAACTGAGATCTATGGGATGTTAAATGACCTACAGGACATTGAGTATATTCTTTATCAAAAATTTATGAAAGGATATAGATTAGAATTGAAAAGATGAGAAAGCAGATACAGTTTACAAGTTGTACTGGTGGAGGGAATACCCATATTGATGAAATGATAGTTATATTGAAGTATTATTCAGGGCATTCTAGTAGGAAGACCCTCCAGTTGGATTCCTTATGTATTGCATAGATACTTTGAGAAATTGCCAAACTTCAAGATTAAATCTAATTTCAAAGTATGAATCCAGAACCAAGGAACCCCTTATTATGTACTTATTAATGTTTATTCCTTTCTCCCTTTAAAACACTGGTATTAAGAGTCAGCTCTGGAATCTGAAGTAGTAACCTACCAATAAAAATGCAAGCTGAGGAAGTAGTCGGAGAGATGCTATATTTGTTTCCACCTTCACACGCTCTCTGGATCTTCATTTCTGATGCATCCTCATTGGGGAATAATGTGGAAGTCTTCTAACCTGAGCTACCTCCAAGGAGATAGAACTAATACAAGTTTTTAAAAAATTTTTTCAATGTTTAAATAATATTTTATTTTTTCTCTCAATTACATTAATTATTCATTTTTGCAAGATTTTGAGTTCCACAGTTTATGACTAAGGAAGAGTTGGAGAATATCACCAAAAACCAATTAGATGATTTCGATTACATTAAATTAAAAAGCTTTTGCACAGATAAAACCAATGTAACCAAGATCAAAAGAAATATAGTAAATTGGGAAACAATCTTTACAACTAATGATTCTGACAAAGGACTCATTTCTAAAATATACAGAGAACTGAGACATATTTTTAAAACAAAAAGCCATTCCCCAATTGACAAATGGTCAAAGGATATGCAAAGGTAATTTACAGATGAGGAGATCAAAGTAATCCATAGCCATATGAAAAAATGTTCTAAATCATTAATTATTAGAGAAATGCAAATTAAAGCTTCTCTGAGGTACCACCTCACACCTCTCAGATTGGCCAGTATGACCAGGAAGGATAAGTTGGAAGGGATGTGGGAAATCTGGGACACTATTACACTGTTGGTGGAGCTGTGAACTCATCCAACCCTTCTGGAGAGCTATTTGGAACTATGCCCAAAGGGCAACAAAAATGTGCATACCCTTTGACCCAGCAATACCACTATTGGGTCCATACCCTGAAGAGATGAGGAAAAAGGGTAAAAACATTACTTGTACAAAAATATTTATAGCAGCCCTGTTTGTGGTGGCAAAGAATTGGAAATCCAGTAAATGTCCTTCAGTTAAGGAATGGCTGAACAAACTGTGGTATATGTATGTCATGGAACACTATTGTTCAATTAGGAAACCAGGAGGATTTCATGGAAACCTGGAGGGATTTGCATGAACTGATGCTGAGTGAGATAAGCAGAACCAGAAAAACACCGTACACCCTAACAGCAACATGGGAGTGATGTTCAACCTTGAAGGACTTGCTCATTCCATCAGTGCAACAATCGGGAACAATTTTGGGCTGTCTGCAAAGGAGAGTGCCATCTGTATCCAGATAAGGAGCTGTGGAGTTTGAACAAAGTACAAGGACTATTCCCTTTAATTTAGAAAAAAGAAAACAGATAGCTTATTGTCTGATCTTGTAGATTTCTCTTCTCTTTAAGGATATGATTTCTCTCTCATCACACCCAATTTGGAACAAGGTACAACATGGAAACAAAGTAAAGACTGACAGAGTGCTTTCTGGGGGGGGGGGGGGGGAGGGAAGCAAGATTGGGAGGAAAATGTAAAACTCAAATAATATCTTTAAGAAAAATAAATTTAAAAAAAGATTTTGAGTTCCAAATTTTTCTCCCTGGGCAATTTAAAAAAAAAACTATTTTATTTATCATTTTTTCAAGGCAGTGGGGTTAAGTGATTTGCCCAAGATCACACAGCTAGGTAATTAATTATTAAGTGTCTGAGAATAGATTTGAACTCAGGTCCTTCTGACTTCAGGCCACTGCTCTATCCCCTGTACCACCTAGCTGCCCATGGGCAATTTAATATACATGTTGATCTGCATTCAAGGTTCATTTACTCTTTATCTGGATATGGACAGCATTTTCGTTTTTGAGTCCTTTGTATTTGTCTTGGATCATTTTGCTGAAAAGAGTCGAGTCATTCATTCATAGTTGATAATACGATATTGATAATATTGCATGCAATATTTTTCTGGTTCTGCTAATTTCATTTTGCATCAGTTCATAAAAGTCTTTCCAGATTTTTCTAAAATCTACCTCATCATTTCTTATTGCACCCATAATATTGTTACATTCACATACCACAGATAGTTTAACCATTACCCAATTGATGGTCATTCCCTCAATATCCAAAATTTTACAACCCTGAAAAGGGCTGCTATAAATATATTTGCACATGTAGGTGCTTTCATCCCTGTTTTGATCTTTTTGGGATACAGATCCAGTAATGGTATTGCTGGATCAAAGGCTGGTTTGCCCTTTAGACATAGTTCCAATTTGCTCTCCAGACTGGTTGGATCAGTTCACAACTCCACCAACAGAATATCAGTGTCTAAATTTTCCCCCATCCTCTCCAACACTTATCATTTTCATTTTTTGTCATAGTAATCAATCTGATAGATGTAAAGTACCTCAGAATTGTTTTAATTTGCCTTTCTCTAATCAAAAGTAATTTAGGGCTCTTCTTCATATAGGTATAGATAGCTTTGATTTCTATAAAAGCTGCCTGTTAATATCCTTTGACCATTTATCAATTGGAGAATAACTTGTATTCTTATAAATTCAATTCTCTATATATTTAAGAAATGAGGCCTTTATCAGAAACACTTGCTATAAAGATTGCTTCCTAGCTTTCTACTTTCCTTCTAATGTTGGTTGCATTGGTTTGGTTTGTGCAAAAGCTTTTTAGTATAATCATAATTTTTCACTTTGTAATGTTCTCTATCTCTTGTTTGGTCATGAACCTATAACTCACTTATTTTCTCCTTTAAAAACTTGAATGTTATACCACTTGCTACATATATGTTGAGTCTCTTTCTGGACTCCCTTAACCTTCCCCAGGCAAGCATTTAAGGAGCAGGAGACAAGGAAGACAAATTCTCCCTTTGCACACTAAGGTCTCCATTTATTTACCAAAATACAAGTGCTTAAATATCCTGCCAGGTCCCTAATCCACTCCCACTCCTGTGGTACTTAGTAAAACAACGTTCTAGTGTTCAAGGGCACCAGGTGATGAAGATTTACAATATTCCCACACACAACAGTCCCTAACACATATATGTTTAGAATTGATATATGCATATAGCAATATACAATATACAAAATATCAATATATAGTATGATATATAGTCTATAATAGTAGTCTATAATACCTTTTTGTAAGATGTAGTTCCTTTCCTTATCTCTTTTTATTAGGTCTATTTTTGTTTTTATTTTGAGATCAGGATTGCTACCCCTGCTCCTTTTACTTCAACTGAAGCATAATAGATTCTGCTTCAGACCTTAGACCTTTACTCTTGGTGTGTATGTCTGTTTTAATTGTGTTTCTTATCAACAATATATTGTAGGATTCTGGTTTTTGATCCACTCTGCAATCTACTTCCATTTTATGGAAAAGTTCATCCCAATTCACACTGTTATAATTATTAATGTGTATTTTCCTTCATCTTATTTTTCTTCCTATTTGTCTTCTCTCTCCTTTTACCCTTTCCCTTATTAAGTGTTTTCCCCCTGTCTACTCTCTTCCCCCAACTTCCTCCCTTTAGTCAATTCCCCTACCTCTCACCCTTTAAATCTCTTCTTCTACTTCTCTGTTGGGTAAGATTTTCATATTCAAATGATTATGTATATTATTCCATCTTTGAGCCAATACTAATGAGAATAAGGTTTAAGAGATACCCATGGTTCATCCTCCAATCTTCCCTTCTACTATAATAGGTTTTTCATACTTCATGTAAAATAATTTACCTCATTCTAGCAATCCCTTCTGTAACCAGTATGCTCTTCTTTTTCATCCCTTAGGTTTTTTTAATATAATTCCCTCAAATTCATCTTATTTTGTGTATTATATATGTTTATTATAATCCTTCTAGTTATACTATTCATGGCTTTTTTTTAAGAATTACAACTTAGAAAATTAGAAAAACAACTGAGGGGATGGCTAGGTGGTGCAGTGGATAGAGCACTGGCCCTGAAGTCAGGAGGACATGAGTTCAAATCCAGCATCAGACACTTAATAATTACCTAGCCCTGTGGCCTTGGACAAGCCACTTAACCCCATTGCCTTGCAAAAAAAGAAAAACAAAACTAAAAAAAAAAAAGAATTACAAGTATCATCTTCCTATGTAGGGATTTAAGCAATTCGGTTCCATTGAATCTCTTATGTCTTATTTTCCCTTTATAGGATTCTTTTATGTTTTAATATTGGAGATCAATTTTTTGTTCTATTGTGGTCTTCTTCTTATGAAAGCTTGAAATTCCTCCATTTCATTAAATGACCTTTTCTACCCACCTTGAGGTATTATGCTTAATTTGCTGGGCAGGTGATTCTTTGTTGTAGCTCTAGCTCTTTTTCCTTCTGGAATATCATGTTCCAAGACCTCAGATTCTTGAAGGATACAGTGACTAAATTCTGTGTGATTCTGATTGTGAATCCCTGATAATTTGAACTTCTTTCTGGTCACTTGATCCACTTGATCCCTTGACCTGATAGTTCTTCAATTTGGCTATAATGTTCCTTGGAGTTTTTTGTTGTTGTTTTTAGTTTTTTGCAAGGCAATGGGGTTAAGTGGCTAGCCCAAGGCCACAGGGCTAGGTAATTATTAAGTGTCTGAGGTTGGATTTGAACTCAGGTACTCCTGACTCCAGGGCCAGTGCTCTATCCACTGCGCCACCTAGCTGCCCCTTGGAGTTTTTATTTGGGGATCTTTTCCCTGAAATGATCAGTTGATTCTTTCATACCTATTATGCTCTCTGGTTCCAAATTCTGGTTATAGTTTCTTGATTCTGTCCAGGTCCTTTTTATTTTGGCTTTCAGGCAGTCCAATGTTTCTGACATTATCTCATCTGAATCTGTTTTCCAAGTCAGTTGGTTGTGGGGTTTTTTTTTGTTTTTGTTTTTGATTTTTTTGTTTTTTGCAAGGCAATGGAGTTAAGTGGCTTGCCCAAGGCCAAACAGCTAGGTAATTATTAAGTGTCTGAGGCTGGATTTAAACTCAGGTCCTCCTGACTCCAGGGCCGGTGCTCTATTCACTGTGTCACCTAGCCGTCCCCTCAGTTGTTTTTCTAATAAGATATTTTATATTTTCTTTTTTCATTCTTTTGACTTTTTTTCATTGATTCGTGGTGTCTTATTATAGTCATTAGCTTCCACTTGCCCAATTCTAACTTTTAAGGAATTGTTTTTCTCAGTTAACTTTTGTACTTCTTTTTCCAGTTGGTCAATTCCACTTTTTAAGCAGTTTTCTTTTTCCAGGCTGCTGACTTCTTTCATAATTTTCTTTCCCCAATTTTTCTTCTACCTCTCATATGATTTTTAAGTTCCTTTTTTGAGCTCTTCCAGGAGCTCTTTCTGGGCACAAGACCACTTCCCATTTCCCTTTAGGATTGTGCCCATAGGTATATTGACATTGTCTCAGAACACAAGAGTTTTTGTCTTGATCTTGTATCTTCCTCCTTTGATCTTCTCAAAACTTTCTATGGTCAGATTTTTTTGTTTTTTTGCTCATCTGTTTTGGCCTTTTTCCTTTTAAATTTGAGCTCTGCTTAATTGGGTTAGAATGGGATAGAAGGGACACTATCTCAGGTTTCTTATGGCAGGGGCTACAGGTTGACCTAGTGTTGCACTGATATTTACTCTCAGGCTTATAGGTGATCCTTATGCCTGGTGAGGTGGGGATGACTAGTGCTACTAGAGGCTGAGGGGGTCTGGCAACTTATCTTGTGCTAAGCCAGGGTTGGTGTTATCTAGTGGGTTGTTTCTAACTTTCCATGAGGTTTCACTGAAACATGTGAAAGTCTAGCTGCTGGAGATTGCCAGTTTGCCTGGGCTATTCTGAATATGTGTTGGTTCTTAGAGCTAGAGTCTACCCATGCCCCTGGCTATGCTGAAGCACATACGGGTTTCCTAGAGTTGGGGTTTGCTTACTCTACCATACTGGAGCTCAGGATCTCCTTGTTTGCTGAAGTGGGGCTTGCTGCTGGCTTACTGGGATGCCTCCTGTCCTGGACTGCATTCCCCTTTTGCCAGAGAGAGAGAGAGAGAGAGAGAGACTTTTCCTGGTGATCTTCCAAGTTTCTTGGGCTAATAAATCATTTCACCCTGCTGGTTCTGCCATTCAAGGATTTGTTTTAGGGTGATATTTTATGTTGTTTGGAGGTAGGATTAGATTTATTGCTTAATCTGTTATCCTGGCTCCCAAAATTCTCTCTCTCCAAGTTAATTTTCTAATTGTTTTTCAGAGTAGTAACTCTAAGTATTAAAAGTTCTCCACAGTTATTTATGACTTTTTAACCTTGTCCACAGGCATGTCCTCTTATTTTGTGGAACCACTACTTTATAGTTAGTAATCCAAGTCCAGTATTCTTAACCATTATACAATCTAGCTACCTACTAGAGATACTAATTTTTTATGATGGAGGGACTGTGATAGCAAAGGAAGGATTTATAGTTTACTGGGTTTCCTTGGACTCCAAATCATATTCTGAGAGGAGGAGGAGGACATCATCATCCACAACCCCTTTAATATATCTCTCATTACTCTTTCCTAGTCCCTCTTTTTCCTTTATACTCTCTCCTTTGGTGAGCTTACCAGTTCCCAGGTAATTATCTCTTTGCAAATGATTCCTAATTTTTTTTTTAATGAGCCTTAGTCCTGAGCTCCATTTCCACATAACCAGTTCCTTCCTGGACATATCAAATTGAATACCTTCTTGATGATACATTCTTCTGCATCTCAAGTCTGGATAATAGGCATCTTTGTTGGATTTATTTTTTTCTGTTAGATCTTTTGGATCATCATTTGGGCCTCATTGAAGATGCTCTACAGTGTTCTAGAGAGCACAAAGCAGTTAACTAAATTTCAACTTCCACAGGGAACCTCTTTGCGCTTTCATTGTCCATTACAGTAGTGAAAAACCTTTGGCATACATCTCCCTATTTTATGTTGATCTACAGAGAATCATTAAACAAAATTATGGTATTTCATCTATGAAAGACTCTTGTATAGTCAGTTTTAAAAGGTTTGGAAAATGAGCTAGCAGTAGTTCAGGAAGTGGAGTCAATGCCAAAGTTTGCTGGTAGTCAAACCTGGTGAGAAGAGATCGATTTAACGTCACTCCATCTGATAGCATTAGAACTCCAAACTTTCAGGGGCACTCCTGGTACCCTTAGAGGGAGATGCAGCTCATTCTAGCTGTACCTCTGAGTGGTGACAATTTCAATGCTATCAATTTGAGCCCCATTTTTTTGTAAATTCTCCCCACCCGACTCTTAAAAGTTCATGGTCTCTAACTGATCACTAATAATTCTGATATTATCATGTCAGGCCATTGGGCTTACATGGATAGTGAGAATGGCATCTTCATACAATACATCACTTTCCTGATATCAATACTGAAGGACAACTACTACTTATTATCAAACTCCAGTTACATTTAATAATCTTCCTTATATCATTGATTGCCCCAATTATTAGTTCCCCAATATAATTTTTTCAATGGAAAACATATTTCCATTTTTGTCACATTATAAAACAAGCAAAATAAAAGTGAGAAAATTATCATTCAATTTGCACTTTAGAGTAAATCACTTTTCTCTCTGGAGGTGTATAGCATTTTTTTATCATGAGTCCTTTGAAATTGTCTTGGATCACTTGTATTGGTTCAGAATGGCCAAATCTTTCAAAATTGATCACCATATATACCATTGTTTCTGTGCACAATATTCTTCCAGTTCTTTTCACTTCATTTTGTATCAGTTCTTATGTGTCTTGCTATTTCCCCACTGAAATCACTCCCCCTTGTCATTTTTAATAGCACAATATAGTATTTCATCATAGTACTATGTCAAAATTTGTTCATTCCAGGGTGGCTAGGTAGTGCAGTGGATAAAGCACCAGCCCTGGAGTCAGGAGTACCTGAGCTCAATTCCAGTCTCAGACACTTAATAATTACCTAGCTGTGTGGCCTTGGGCAAGCCAATTAACCCCATTTGCCTTGTAAAAAAACTAAAAAAAAAGAATATGGCTTTAAAAAAATTGTTCATTCCCCAATTGATGAGTAATCCCTCAATTTCCAATTCTTTTCCATCACACAAAAGCTCTATAAATAATTTTATAATATTGATCCTTTTACTTTTTTCTTTTCTCTCTGCCATAAAGACTTAGTAGTGGGATTACTGAAACAAAGAATATATGCAACCTTTTGGATGTGGTTCCAGATTGTTCACCAGAATGTTTAAATTAGTTCATTACTATGTACCTATTTTCCCTCATTTCCTCCAGAATTTATTGTTTTTGAAATACATGAGGTAGTAACTCAGAGTTGTTTTAATTTGCCGTTCTTTAATCAGTAATGATTTAGATCATTTTTTTATTTGACTATAACTAGTTTTGATTTCTTTTCTGAAAACTGTTGTTCATATCCTCTGACCAGATGTCACTTGGGGAATGACTTAAATTTGACTTAGTTCTCTATAAATTTGAAAAATGAGTCTTTATCAGATAAACTTAATATAAATTTTTTTTATATTACTTCATTGTGAGACCTTTTAGCAAAATAAAAGTCCCCTGATTTACCTTTTTTTTTTTTGGCAAGGCAGTGGGGTTAAGTGATTTGCCCAAGGTCACACAGGCAATTATTAAGATCTGAGGACAGATTTGAACTCAGATCTTCCTGACTCCAGGGCCAGTGCTGTATCCACTGAGTCACCTAGCGCCCCCAGGATTATCTCTTTCAATTAGGTCTATTTTTGCTTTTGTCTGAGACCATGATTGCCACTTCTGCCCTCTTCATTTTAGCTGAAGCATAATCTATTCTGTTCCAGCTCTTCATTTGAACTGTGTATTTTTCTGTCCCACGCATATCTCTTCTATGCAACGTATTGTTGGATTCTGATTTCCAACCCACTCTGATATCAACTTACATTCTTATAGGTTAGCTCATCCCATTCACATTCACAGTTATGCTCACTATGCAAAAATAGTGATCTATTTTCTACTTGATCTATTTTCCAGGTTAGTTGTTTTTCTGATAAGATATTTCACATTTCTTTCTATTTTGTCATTCCTTTTCCCTTCATCCCTCCATCTGTTCTCTGTTATTCTATACCTCCTCAAAAGTCTACCTTGCTACCTACCACTGCCTCCCCCAAATATAACCTCTCCTTTATCATTTACTCTACCATAACTCTTATTCCCTTTTCCCCCTCCTATCTCTTTACTGGGTGAGATAGATTTATCTGTATGACTGAGTATGCATATAGATTCTTCCCTCTTTGACCCAATTTCATTGAGATTCAAGCATTGTTCCCCTCCTTTTTGCTTTTGTGGGAAAACATTTTCCCCCTTCCATCTCTCCTTCCACCCCCATCCTAGTTCATCCTTCTTTCTCACCCTTACATTCTTTTTTTTTGGAGATCATCCCAACATAAACTCACTCCCATGCTATCAGTCTATGCAGACACTTTCTAACTGCCCTAATGATAAAGTTCTTAGGTATTTACATATATCAACAACCCATATAGAAATAAAAACATTTTAATTTCATTGAATACCTTATGATTACTCTTTTCTGTTTACCTTTTTGTTTCTTTTGAGTTTTGAGTTTGACTATCTAACTCTGGTCTTTTTCTTAAGTCCTCTGTTTCATTAATTCTATTTTTCCCCCTAAGCATTCTATTCAGTTTTGCTAGGTATTTGATTCTTGGTTGTAATCCTAGAATCTGTTGCATTCCAAATGTCATATTCTAAGCCCTCCCTTTCATAAAGAAGCTGCTAAATTTTGTGTGATACTTTCTGTGACTTCTATGATATTTGAATTATTTCTTTCTGGATGCTTGAAATATTTTCTCTTTGACCTGAAAGCTATGAATTTTGGCTACTCTTGAGTTTTCATTTTGAGATCTCTTACAGGAGGTGATCAGTGAATTATTTCAATTTTTATTTTACTCTCTGAATCTTATAAGATACACAGTAAGGCTTTTTTTAAAAATCATGGCTTTAAGGTAGTTTAATAATTTTAAAATTATATCTACTTGATCTATATTCCAGGTTAGCTGTTTTTCTGATAAGATATTTCACATTTCCTTCTATTTTGTCATTCCTTTTGTTTCTTGATACCTCATGAAGTCTTAGCTCCCACTTTCCCTATTCTAATTTTTATTTTTTTTTAATTTTTTAATTTTTTTTAGGTTTTTTGCAAGGCAGATGGGGTTAAGTGGCTTGCCCAAGGCCACACAGCTAAGTAATTATTAAGTGTCTGAGACCAGATTTGAACCCAGGTACTCCTGACTCCAGAGCCAGTGCTTTATCCACTCCGCCACCTAGCCGCCCCTACCTATTCTAATTTTTAAAGATATTTTATTCAGTGAGTTTTTGTACATCTTTTTCTATTTGGCTAATCCTGCTTTTTTAGGAGGTTCTTTTTTCCCCAAGGGATTTTTTAAAATTTATTTTTATTAAAGATATTATTTGAGTTTTACAATATTCCCCCCAATCTTACTTCCCTCCCCCTATCCCTCCATGGAAAGCAATCTGTCAGTCTTTACTTTGTTTCCATGTTGTACCTTGATCCAAATTGGGTGTGATGAGAGAGAAATCATATCCTTAAAGAAGAGACGAGAAGTCTAAGAGGTCCAAGGGATTTCTGTACTTCTGTCTTCTACATTTGATCTTTTTTGCCCTGAGTTCTTTCCTTTAGTGAATTTTGGTACCTTTTTTATTAAGCTATTAATTCTTTTTTTTTCATGTTTTCTTGAATCATATTTATTTTCTCAATTTTTCCTTTGTCACTCATCTTTTAAACTCTTCGAGGAATTCTTATTGGGCTGAGCATTCACTTTGATACTTTCCTTATAGCTATTTTCACACCACTGTCTCCTGAGTTTGTGTTTTGGTCTTCCCTGCCACTGTAATTTGGTCATTTTCTAGGCTAGTTTTTGACTTTGAACTATATGCTAAAGTTGGGTTCTGATCTCTGAGGTACCACCTCATACTTCTCAGTGTGAGACATGACCAGAAGGGATAATGATCAGTGTTGGAGGGGATGTGAGAAATATGAGACACTGATACATTGCTGGTGGAGCTGTGAACTGATCCAGCTTTTCTGGAGAGCAATTTGGAATTATGCCCAAAGGACAATAAAAATATGCCTTTCCTTTGATCCAGTACTACCACTACTGAGTCTGTACCCTGAAGAGATCATGGAAAAGGGGAAGCAATCATGCTGGACAGGATTTCAGAAAAACTTGGAAAGATGTGCATGAATTAATACTGAGTGTGGTGAGAAGAATCAGAAGAACATTATACACACTAACAACAACATGGAGTGATGATCAACCTTGATAGATGTGTTCATTACATCAGTGCAATAATCGGGGACAAATTTAGGAGATTTATGTGAGAATACGATCCATATCTAAAGAAGGAACTGTGGAGTTTAAATGAAGACCAAAGATTATTATCTTCAATTTTTTAAAGTTTTCTTTTGTATTATGTAATTTTCTTATCTTAATGTTTTCTTCCTTCCTTTTGGATGTGATGCTTCCCTCACAAGTTCAATTTCAATCCATGTTTATATGGTTGTAAATGTAAAGCCTATATCATATTGCTTTCTGTTGGGAGGAAGGGGAAGGGAAGGATGAGAGGGACAAAAACTATAAAATTCAAAACCTTGAGAAAAAATAACTGCTTAACAACTACCCTTGTATGTAATTGGAAAAACAAATAAAATATATAAAGTTGAGCTCTGCTCACCTGGGAATTGAAAGGCACCTGGGGTTTTGGTGTTGCTGTTTTCAGAACCAGTTCTGCAATTCTTCTATGCTTTTAAGGTGGTATGATCCAAAGGGAGATGTAGTCATTGCTCTCTTGATCTGCACTCTGTTCTTTACCCAGGAAGGGCCCTTGCTCCCCTCTAGCCAAAAGTACTGGTGCTTCTCTTTGCCTTGAAATTATAATCAAGGACCCTATTTTTTAAATTAATTTTTATTAAAGATATTATTTGAGTTTTACAATTTCCCCCTCAATCTTACTTCCCTCCCCCTACCCCTCCACGGAAAGCAATCTGTCAGTCTTTACTTTGTTTCCATGTTGTACCTTGATCCAAATTGGGTGTGATGAGAGAGAAATCATATCCTTAAAGAAGAGAAGTCTAAGAGGTAACAAGATCAGACAAAAAGATACGTTTTTTTATAAATTAAAGGGAATAGAAGGACCCTATTTTCTTGTGACTAATGAGAACTCTTCTTCCCTAGAACTGTGACCCAGAATTGCACATAAGCAATAGAATTGCAAATTAGTGCCAGTTGCACAGCACCCAGTGTCAGGAAAGGGTCCCCTGTAATCTTTTTCTGACTCCTGAAGCTGCTACTGCTGCTGCCACTATTGCTATCAGCCTATGGCTGATACTGCCTCTGCATGTGATCTGGTCCTGTCCCCACTCTAGTGTTAATAGATTACTTCTACTGAAGGCTGAAAAAATGTCTCATTCTGACTTTTTAATGACACTCTGCTGTTCCAAAATTTGATTTGATGAGTTATTTTAAAGTTGTTTGGAAGGAGAGACTTCAGTTGGGTTGTTGCCTGTATTTTGTCATCTTTATTTCACTCTCCCTCCTATATAATTTAACCAATTAATATCAATTAGCCTACTAGTGTCCTTTTCAATGCACAGTTAGTTTCAGCTCTGCCTTCAATCAAAAGGTTTGTAATTTTAGCAGTTTGGAAACAATTATGGAGTGTTTGTTTGTTTCCAAATCGTTTGTTTCCAAATTGTTTTCAATTGCAAATACTATGAATTAGGAACTCAGTTATACACCATAATGCACTTTTAGAAGTTGTTCTTCTGGGCAGCTAGGTGGTGCAGTGGATAAAGCACCAGTCCTGGAGTCAGGAGTACCTGGGTTCAAATCTGGTCTCAGACACTTAATAATTACCTAGCTGTGTGGCCTTGGGCAAGCCACTTAACCCCATTTGCCTTGCAAAAAAAAAAAAGGAGATGGTTTTCTAGTCTTCATACAGAATGACAACAAAATATTCAAGTCCCACATTCTCACTGACTTTTTGTTATTGTTTTTATTATTGCTGTTGTTATATTATTTGTTATTGTTCTCCTGGTTTTGATCACTTCACAGTGCATCAGTTTATGCACATCTTCCCAGTGTTCTCTGAAACTGTCCTTTTCATCAGTGTTGGGCCTGGAGTCAGGAAGATTCCTTTTCCTGAGTTCAAATCTGATCTCAGATACTTACTAGCTATATGACCCTGGGCAAGTCACCTAACCTGTTTGTTTCAGTTTCCTCCTCTGTAAAATGAACTGGAGGAAAAAAATGCAAGTCACTCCAGCATATTTATTAAAACCCTAATAGGGGCATGAAGGGTCACACATGACCAAAAACGATTTAACAATAACAATATTCTGTTATGTTTATAGGAAATAAAAAGGTATATACATTTATTGAATATCTATTGTTCCAAGCAGAGTGCTTTACAGATGTTTCATTTGGTCCTCACAACAACCCTGTGGGAGATAGATGCTATTGATCCTCATTTTACACATGAGGAAACTGAGACAGAGGTTAAATGACTTGCCCAGGGTTACCCAACTAGTAAGTATCTGAGGGTGAATTGAATACAGATCTTCCTAATGAAGGGTTTTATTCACTTCATAACCTAGCTGACATTTATGCCAAAATTTCTTCAACCATTCTTCAATTGATGGTCACTCTCTTAGTTTCTAGTTCTTTGCCATCACAAAAAGCTTCTATAAATATCTTTGTACATATAGGTTCTTTTTCTCTTTTCTTGCTATGAGATATAGACCTGGAAATGGTTACCAGTGGGGCATGATTTTAAATTGCTCTTGAGAAATAGACATTCATGGCCCCATGAATTGGACTAATATGGAAATGTGTTTTGCATGATTTCACATGTATAATTGATTTTTTTTGCTTTCTCAATAGGTGGGGGTTGGGCAGGAGGAAAAAAGAGAATTTGGAACTCAAAATTCAAAAATTTATGTTAAAAATATAAATAATAAATTGGTGTGAGGAAGCAGAAGATCTTTGTGCTTCTCTTCCTATGGTACCTCTTATTTTGATCTATTTTGCCAATCTGGAAATAAGGTAGAATCTCATAATTACTTTAATTTGCATTTCTGACTATTAGCAATTTGTAGCATTTTTTCTATGTTTATTGACACATTGAATTTCTTTCTTTGCTAACTGCCTATTCTTTTCCCTTAACCATTTTTCTACTGGAGAAAGTTCTTATTCTTATAAATTTTCCTATATATTTTAGGTATGATCTTAATCAAAGAAATCTTGCTACAGAATTTCCCCCTAGTTTCCTGTTTTCTTCCTAATATTAACTTCATTTAGCTTTGTTTGCACAAACTTCTTAATTTTATATACCGAAAATTGTCCATTTTATTTTCTCTGATCTTTTGTATATCCCTTATTTGATCATGGATTCTTTCTTTATTCATTGATTTTAAAGGTGTTTTCTTCCTTGTTCCTCCAATTTATGAAGTTATCCTGAATGCCTTCATCATGTAACTCTTTAGTCTGAAGTCTTTTTTATTATATTTGAAAGATACCTAGCAAATATAATCCTACCTGTTTTGGTAGGTATACTTAGTTCTGTCTGGGAGTCTGTAATGTCTATATTTGATAGATTTCTGACCAGATGTAGGCTAAATCTAATTGGTGGAGGAATTACCTACATAAACAAGGTCACAGATCCATCAAAGTATTTTTAAGGCCACAGATCCATCAAAGTATTATTTTTAACTGAATTTTAAATATTTTGGCTTCCGTGGTTTTATGTATATAAAAGAATATTGTTTAATATCCATATGCAATTTGTTTCCTTAACTAGATTTGCTCAGAACATTATTAGGTTTACAATAATTTCATGTTCTGTCCTTTTTCAAACATGTCCAACTCTTCATGACCCCATTTGGGATTTTCTTGGCAAAGATACTGGAGTGGTTTGTTTGTCATTTCTTTCTCCATCTCATTTCACAGATGAGAAAACTGAGGCAATCAATGCCAAATGACTTCTTCAGGGTCACACAGCTAGTAAGCATTTGAGACTAGATTGAATTTAGGGAGTCTTCCTGACTCTAGACCTGGTGCTTTATCCAATGCGCCACCTACCTGCCCTTTACAATAAATATTTTTAAACAAAAGGAATCAGAGCCTTGTTTTTCTTCCATTAACTAAAGGAATTTACACTAGAGAGGCAAAGGAGACTGTATGGTATCCAAAAGCTCATGGAAACCAAGAGGTTCAACAACAACAACAATAATGTTAATATTCAGCTTTCCTTTAAATAATGCTTTAAATTTGGCAAAGTATTTTACATGTCATCTAATTTTATCTTCACTATTACCCTGAGAGGTAGGAACATCCTCATTTATAATGAAAAAGCTGGGGCTGGCAGATAGACTCCCAGTTAGTGTTTGAAGCATTGATTATAAACTCAGGTCTTTCGGTCTCTAGCCTGGTCCAGTTCTCTATCCAGTATTCCACCTCACAAAGAGAAGAAGTTGGATCTTTTATCTGTTTCTGCTTTCTCCCCACAGGAAGACAATATCTGTATCTTACTCTACCAAATCTGAAGTATCTAATCGTTGGACTAGAAAGGTATGATAATCAGTCCCTCTGTAGCAGTAACTTATGTCAGGGGAAAAGAAAAGGAAGAAAAGATAGGATTAGAAAATGACCCTAATGAGATGATCCCAACCAAGCAGACACCATTTGTAGTCATAGCCCCTCTGGTTCCTGATACAGCTAAGATAATAGTGGCACACAAATAAACACTTCGATGATAGGTTTGACAGAGATTCCACTGCATTTAATCACCTGCTCTTTGTCCCTGCCCTTTCACAAGTTAGGCAGCCCTAGAGCCTGAGAGTCCATTGTATTCTAAGTACCTCTTCTAGACTGTAGGGTAATACAAAATCCTCCAAGTCAATTGGGGTAGACAGGGTACACACTTGATGTCTGAGATGGTACAATAAGGCTGGGAGGCAAGTTCTTCTTTTTCTTCACTAAATAAATATAATTTATCATGTCAATAAACATTTACCAAGTGCCTTCTATGTACTATTGTTCTCATGGAGCTTACAGTTTATTTGAGCACAGATAAATGAATAAGAAATAATGTAAAACAAACATATAAAAGAGGTACAAAGTGCTACATAGGAGCTGGAGGTTAGGGGGAGGGCATTATTAACTTGGAGAGATCAGGGAAAGCTTTGTGGAGGAAATGGTTTTTTGAATTGAATCCTGAAGAATGGGTAGTATTTCAAAGGGCCGGGAGGAAAACAACCCTGCCCTAAGAAATGATGGGAACAAAGACGATGATGCTTGCTCTTCATTCACGAAAAGAACCATGACATCAGGGAGGTGATGCCATGACAAGCACATGAATTGGATTTTAGTTGAGAGGCTGTGCTAAGTCACCAGCCTCACTTTCTCCTCCAGAGCCATCTGGGTCCAGTGGCCAAATATGAATCAGAATGACTGGAAATGACAATGGATGTGAGGCAATCAGGGTTAAGGGACTTGCCCAGGGTCACACAGCTGTTAGTGTCAAGTGTCTGAAGCTGAATTTGAATTCTTGACCTCCTGACTCCAAGGCCAGTGTTCTTATCCACTATACCACCCAACTGCCCCAGGAACAAAGGCAGAGAGGATGGACCTCCCTGAGAGGAGAAATGGTCTCTCATTTGTTCTTTGCATCCTCATTATTGAGACTGGTACTTTGCACTTAGGTCCTTGGTAAATGCATGCTGAGTGAATTAGGAAGGTGAAAGCTGGGCCATTTCTCAGAAGAATTAGTGAGAGTTAAAAAGATTGTAGAGATAGTCTTCATTTTATAGATGAGATCCAGAAAGATGATTTGCCCAAGATGATAAAATGGCAAATTCAGATGTCCCAGTTCCCAGTCTTCCAAACATGCCCAAAGGAAATCTCCAGGAGAGATGGGTATTGCCGTTCCTGATGAATGGCTCAAAAATTCTAACATGGTCAGGTAAGTTTGACTTGTCTCTTGACTTGACTGGAAAGAATGATTGCTCTCGTATTCCCAGCTCCCCACCAGACTGTCCCAGCTTAGTTTTGGCCCACACTCTGAACTGCATTACCTCTCCCCTCTGCAGGACCAGCCCTGCACCCACCCACTGGTCCCTGCCATTCAACAACACAGCTTTTTCAAGCAGAAGTTTGACTTCAGTATCCCAGTACTACTATGCTCCAGGCTTTTCACCCAGGAACTCTGGGACCGCCTGAATCAACAAAGTGCTCCCTACGGCTGGCAGGGGCTTCCCTACCAAGGTAATTTTTTACAGCTATTCCCAGCCCTTGCTTCTTCCATTCACTGCTTCTTGCCTCATCCCTAGTACCCTTCAGTAAAATGGAATTTCCCTCATCTACCCCCTTCCCACTCAGAGTCATCCCTTCACTGACATTCCCAATCACCCATAGAGGACTCTTGCTAGAGCCATCATTCTCCCAGCCCTTTGCCCTTGGGTTCAATGAGGAGCCTAGAGGCTTATGTCTAGTGAAAAGCTTGGGCCTGCTGTGGTGGAACATCTTATATTTTCCTTTCCTACTCAAAAATGTTCTGATATCCAGATACAGATGGCAAATATTTCAGTGACTCAAACAGCCTTTCCTATTACTGTTCCTGCCATAATTGTCAAAATTCTTAGTCTAGGGTTCCACCTGATAGAGCTCAAGCCCAATCCACATCTCTTTTGCCTCTCTTCCCCCTACTTCCATTGTGTTTATATAGTGAGGGAGGGAAGAGTGACCAGAGATGTTGGGACAACTTTGTAAAGTCATAGAGATCACATCTCTATCCTGGACTTTGGGTCATTACCTGTTCCCCTCCTCTTGGAAAGTCCACAAAATGCAGGTTTCCCCAAAGACTGCTAAGAAAGGACTCCTTTTGTCCTTTAAGCTAATCTTCTGATCTGAGAAGAGGAACACGGGCAGTGGCAATGAAGCAAAAAATGAAAAAAAAAAAATTCTGATCATTGTTTCGTTAAGATTATTATTTTGCAAGCTTAAGTTGTTTCTCAGTATATGCTCTCAGCTTATACACAATTAAGGATACCTAGAACTGGACCTTCTGGATTCTTAAAAGGTTCAAGTGTGATGAAAACCCAAGATCCATGTTACACTAATATCTTCCCTTCCAAAGTTGACACTACCTCCTCTCCCCAGACCTGAACTTTCTCACCAAACCTTTGTCTTGTCCAGTGATCTATCATTCTAACCCCCATGTCCTTACTGGTTGTTCTTTTGGGGAAAAGGGCTAAGGGAGAGTCAAAAATTTCATCATGCCTCCCTCCCATCCACTCCTTAGTTCCCCCATCCTGGCTTCCATCCCACAGCTATAGTTTCCACCTTGAGCCTCCTGAATACTTCAGCCAATGCTCAGCTGTTTGATTTCTCCATGAAACATGACACGGGTTGCATTCGTTGTGCTGTTGTGGGCAATGGTGGCATCCTCAACGGATCCCGCCAAGGCCTTCAGATTGATTCCCATGACTTCGTCTTCAGGTATGAGAACCAGGAAGCCCAATCAGGAGAGAAAGCTGAGGATTAGTGGGGTGGGGGTGGGCTGGGGTGGGCTGGGGGATGGAGTGGAGGAGAGCAGCCTAAAAAAAAGGGAAAAAAAGAACATTTGTTCATGGGGGAAAGGGTTAAGAGCAGAGTAAATACTGTGAATGGAGCACCTCCCTTATGACTGCAGAACCTTCTTTGGCACAAAGAGAAAAAAAATAGTGCCTGACTTTGAGGATCTCCCAATGCAATAAGAGATTTAGGACAAGCTCATGGAAAGACTTAAGAACAATATGTGAAAAATTAATAATAGAAAAGATATAATTGCCAAAAGAACATGAATGAATGAATGTAAAAATAAGAGATAGGAAGCATTTCCTTGATTTTTGAAGGGAAGGAGGGTTATGGACTGGTAGAGAGGAGGCTATGGGACAATTAGATAAATTGAGTAAAACATCTGTATTGGGGACTGAGAAATGAAGTTGGCATAATGGGGAACCCTTTTTCTCTCAGGCTCAATGGGGCTGTGATCAAAGGCCATGAAGAGGATGTGGGTACCAAGACTTCATTCTATGGCTTTACTGTGAACACAATGAAGAACTCCCTGAGAGCTTATAAGAATCTGGGCTTCACTTCTGTGCCCCAGCATCAAGTGAGTAGTCCCCAGGGGACTGGAGATTTTGATTTGAAGGATGCAGACCATTGGGGCTTGTACAGGTTAGACCTATATAGCTAGAACCCTTTGGAAAAATACATCTTTATTTTCACTAAACTGTGGTTTCCTTTGTAAAATCTTATATATTTTATTATTCTGAGAAGGGTTGTAGCTAGTTGGTTCTTCAGGGGGTCCATTAATTAAGATGGCGGAGATTTGACCCAATTGTCAAAAGGGTACCTGACATATAAAGAGTTTAAGAAGTCTTTCCATGGCGACTAGAAGTTTAGAGAGGGGGATTCCCTGTTGTCTCAAGTCAGATTCTATCCCTCAGAATAGAAGTGGGAGGTGGAAGTAAGGTGTAATACATAGCAAGACTGGAATCTCCCAGTAATTTTTTGTTGGTTTTTTTTTTTGGTTTGGCTTTTTTTGTTATTGTTGTTTGGGGGAGGTTTTTTAGGTTTGTTTGTTGTTTTTTTTTTTTTAGGATTGAGGGACTACAACTGAGAGCCCTTAATTGTGTAGAAGGTCAACCAGACAAGTGTGTCTTGCTGCCAACTCTCAAGACTAGTTTCTTAATCCAGAGCTTCTTTCTGGGCCCTGGGGATTATTGAGGATATCAAAAATACTGGGCATAAAATCTCCATGAGAAGTTTGAAGTCCATTCTCCAACAGGCTAGCCCAGGTTTGGGGAGGGAGTAGATAGATATACAGTCCACATTTCTGGTTCAAGTATCTCTGTGACCTTGGCAGGACTTGCACTATATCTTTATTCCTTCAAATATCCGGGACTACCTAATGATAAAGTCAGCCATCCTGAAGGTGCCTGTCCCTGAGGGCCAAGACAAAGGAGATAAGTAAGTAGACTAAGCCAGACTGGGAGAGTATCATGTTGTTGGGTGTAGGGTGTGTGTGGGGGGCCCCTACAGGACAAGGAAGGGGAAGGAAGCTGTAGCAGTAATTATATAATGTAAACCTACCCAACTAACATCCTAACACCCAGGGGATCCAATGGTAGATTGGGATGAGTAAAGATGAAAGCTATCATCAGTTTCCCCAAGCAAGGTTGGGCACATTGCTAAGCCAGTTTAAGACTTAATGCTTTTCATTCCCATGACATCTCACTCTTTGGAAAATGCACATTGCTGCCAGGTAAATATCTCACTGTTCATACTGATCAGTATGAGTCTATAAGAATAGTCAAGAACCACTGGAGTGTGGGGTAGCAAGGCTCAGTTATAAATGGACCAAGTGGGGATTTATTTATTTATTTTGTCTAAAAATCTCTCAGAAACTAATCCAGCTGCCCAAAGCTAGGGTTTAGAAGAGGTCTTTCAGTAGTAGGGGTTTCCACCTTGGTCAGAAGAACCAAGCACTGTGTCTCTCCTATCTAATAACCAGGGGAGCAGGTTACTTACTGCTAAGCTTCCTGTGAACTGTAGGCAGGACCAAGGAAATTTTGTTTTCTGCATCTCCATTTGAACCTCTCTTCCTCACTTCTTTCCTAGATCAAGCAGCTTCTTTACTCCAAACTGAGCCTTCTCCTAAGAAATTCCATATACCCAAAATGATATGCTTGCCCTTCAGGGTTCCCCCTAACATGTAACTTTAACCACATTAATGCAAAAGAAAAAAAATTTTAAACCTTAATCATTTTATACTTAACCCCTACAAAATTAAGGAGATTTTGAGGTTGGCCATCCTCTTAACTCCTCACAAACAGTGCCTGGACTTTGTAAGTACTCAATAATTACTAATTGATGATGGTGATAGTGATAACAATGACTTTTGTGACCCGGGAGGAGTTTGGGCTCCTAAGAGAGGTTCACTCAGGTTAGGTTTTATAAGATAGATAGTAGCCTCCCCAACACCAATGAACTCCCCCTCCCAATCCCCCAATCCTTCCCCTACCCAATCCCCTTCCCAATCCCGTTCAGGCCAACTTGCTCAAAACGCACCTCATGCAATACCAAGAGGAGGTAGCCAACCACACTCCAGAACCCAAACTCCACCTATTTCTCCCACTTCTCCATCTCCTCGAGCTCAACCTCAATCTCCTGTCCCACCTACTTCTCCCTCCCAACCTTCTTCACGAACTCCTTCTCAAACCATCACCCCAGCTGTAACCCAATCTCCTTTCCAAACCCGACCTCCCTCTCGGGGTCTTCAGACTCCCACTCCACCTCCCTCCAAATCCCCTTCCCAGTCCTCCCAAGGTTCTGTCAATAATAGCCCTTCAGTAACAATATGGCCAACTCGGACTCAATCTCCTCTTGTTCCTTCCCATATTGCCCCATATGTTTCCCAGCTACTCACCTCAAACCCTTATTTTCAGCCACCTTCTATTCCTATCCCCTTCACCCCTTTTTTCCCATGTAACAACTTTCCTCCTGAAAAATCCAAACCTCCAAATTCTCTCTATTACCCAGTCTTTCCTGCCCCTCCTCGCTTACCTGCTCTTAAGCTCACTTACCCACCTACCACAGGTGTGCTAACACCTCCTAGTTCTCTCACCCACCAGCCTCCTCTAGACTGTTTCACTTTAACAAAACCCTATCAGGCTCCTACCATAATACCTGCAAATTTCTATACCCCTTTCTCTCGACACCATCCTCATCCCCGAAGTTATCGTCGTCGACGTCACACCCTTGCCCCACTATCAACATCTCCAACTCAGTTTGCTGATTATAATTTTAATCGTTCTGTACATTTCTTCCGGGAAAACGCCTAGGCCACAGACCTATTTTGGACCAGACACCTCTGTGAGTAAATTCAAGTTACTACATCCAGAGTTCATCAGTTACCTGAAAGAGAGGTATGGAGGGTGGCCAGGGTTTTTTTTTTTTATCATTTTTCAAAGATCAAATCAACTTCATGATCTTGCCCTCTATCTCCTTTACCACTGGGAAGTCACTACTTGATCAGGTACTAGCATCTTTCTGCCTCAGAATCCTTTTCTCTACACTCATGTTCAATTCCCTTGCCAACATGGTCTCACTAATCACAGGCCTCACCATCCATAAAATCTGGGGCTTAAGGGAATATAGTTAAACTATTCCTTTCTTATTTTTGCAAGGCAATGGGGTTAAGTGGCTTGCCCAAGGCCACAGTTAGGTAATTATTAAGTGTCTAAGGCTGCATTTGAACTCAGGTACTCCTGACTCCAGGGCCACCAATGCACCACCCTAGCCACCCCTACCTATTCCTTTCAAAGATAATTAGAGAAGCAAGAGATCTCAGAAACCATTTGGTTCAATTTTTTTAATTTACAGATAAGGAAACTGAGGCCTAGGTTACAGGTTAATAAAGAGCTGAAGAGTTTTGAACCTAAATCTTTCATATCCAGAATTAATAACGCTCTTTCCACTAGAGCATGAGTGGCTAGCTCCAGAGTTCACTATGGGATAAGTAATGACAAAGGTAGGAAGGGATAGGGAAGGGAAGAGATTGGGTTGAGTTCAATTATACAACAGCAGTTTCTACTACTATCAACATTGATGGGCTACCAGTGTGGGGAAATGCCTAATAAGGTACAAATGCCAAGTCTTTGAAGAAAAATTTCCTAATCCATTTGTGCTAGTTGTCATAAAAATGCAATAACATGCAGTCAGTTTTAATTGTCAGAGGCCTCTGACTTGTATGGATTGGATTGAACTTTTTATGTGAAAAATCATAATCCTTCTTTTTGCCTCAAGGTTCTTGAAATCAGAACTTATCTATAAAAAGTATGGGCACTTATACATGCCCAGTACGGGGGCCCTCATCTTACTGACAGCTTTGCATACCTGTGATGAGGTAAGAAACTCTCCTCTAAGTAAACTCCACTTGTGCTTAGATCAGAACTAATATCATCAGTGAATCTGATTATTTCCTGTAAAGGATCTAAACAAGGAGTCTGGAGGGCTCTTTAACTCAAGACTAACATTTAAAGAAAGGAGCTGGGATTGAGATGCAATTTTTGCCTCCTTCAGTCACCCATCTCTTTAGACAAAACCCTATCATCCTGTACTGAACTTCCTGAGATTCTTAAATATGTTAACCTTTTTTCCCTTATGTCAGGACTATGAATGAGCATTAACTATCTTCCAATCATTTTTTCAAGAGGAAATGGTCTTTGCCAATATTAAAGATAATGGGGTCCAAAACCTCAACTGTTAACAATTATTTCTTCATAGCTACCCCTAAGCATAGGCCTACCCCTATTCTCACATCCTTTTCAGCTGTATATTTGCATCTTGACTTATTAATACATTAATATCATTTATTACAGTCCTCAAGGGGGAGGTGATAAAGTAGACCTGAACTCAAATTCCCTTCTACATCATCCCAATAAGGAAGTCACAGTATCTCTGAAGTATTAATACTGGCAGATTGTTCCCACAATTCCCACTCTTCCAACTCTATCTCCTGGATCCTTTCCTGTGTCTACAAAAATGACCAAGTCTCTTCTCAAAAAATCAACTTCCTCTCACTTCCTTAATCCCTATAAATCTGGTTTCTGACCTCATAATTGAAACTTTCCAAAATAATAGTGCATGACTGCCTAATCTAACAGTTTCATCCTTATCTTCCTTGACTTTTCTGCTACAGCTGACACCATTAATCCTCCTAGATATACTCTAGTTTCTCAGCATTTTGCTCTCTCCTTTGTTAATAGAAACTCATTGCTGTTAATTCTAACCCTAATGCTGTCCTGGAATCTTCCTTTTTTTTCCTCTTGTACTTCCAATTCACATGCTTTCAATTTGTAGTCTTAACCCTTCTCCTGAATTTCCTTTTGGACATTTTAAACTGGGTGTCACAAATATCTCAAATTATATCCACAATAGACTTACATCCCTTTTCCAAACTCCCTTATTACTGCTTTGGTTATTACTATAGTTCCATTCAGGTTTCTAACCTGTCATTCATGATTCCTCATTCACCGCATACATCCAGTCATCCTGGCACCTATCCATTCAAAAATTTGGGTCTCCCTGACATCTATTCCTTCTCTAACCAATCCTCTAGATTCCCTTAAAATACAGGAGGAATATCACCCCAGCACCTGACATCTCTTCTCCCTCAAATCCCTGTAGTTTCCTATTAGACATATGATTAAATAGAATATGTAGTCATAGAATGCTTTTCACTGCTATGCACATAGGATTCTGAACTTCCACACCTTTATACTGGCTGCCTTACATCTGTCTTTTGGATATGACTTCCTTTAGCTCAGCTCAAGCAACTTCATGAAACCTACATGATTGCCTACAGTCCAATTTCCTATCCCTGCCACTAGAAATCCCCAAAATTACCTTACTAAATCATAATTTATGTTCTGCATCATGTACATATTTCTTTTAGAACAAAAATAAGATTTCTGAAACTGCTAAAGTTTTTAATGAATTATCTTGAACCAGGGACTTTCTTTCACAGGATTATGCATTTAGTGGGAATATATGCTATGAACTAATTTAACTCTTCTTGTGCAGGTCAGTGCCTATGGCTTCTTCACAAAAAATTACTGGCAATTTTCTGACCATTATTATGAACACAAGAAGAAGCCTGTGGTGTTTTACGCTAATCATGATCTGCGCCTAGAAGGTGATCTGTGGAAGAGTTTGCATGACGCTGGCATTATGCATCTATATCAGCGCTGAATCCAAAGCCAAGTCAAGCCAAGCAATTATCAAACAGCCAAGTCAAGTTTCATTACAAAATCACTTCCCTTCCTAAGACAGAAGACCTGTCCTTGGTTAAGAATCAGATGGTTTGCAAGGGTATTTATCTTGAAATTGATAAATGCCCTACTCTACATTGGAGAAGAAAAATACATTAACAGTCAGAGTTAGGGGTCTTCCTGCTGACTTTCCTGCATTTTAAAGCAGTTAGCAGGTACTATATTCATTTGGAAACGACAAAATAACATTATCAACCACCTCTCCTTCCCCACAATAGCACAAATAATTTCTTAAACACAAAATTTTCAACTCTAACCAGAAACAGCCAAAATGCAATATTAATCAATTCAAGAAATCATTTAGTAAGATAACAGGTCTCTGAGAATAACAAGATCAATTCCTGCAAGATAAATTTTTGCCCAATAGGGAGGGGAGGGGAGGCACCCCCACCTGATGAATAGGTGGACAATTGTAATTTGAAACATTTTCCCACTGTATAATTACATAAATATTAAATGATATTTTTCTTTTGTCTTTTTTGCTATAGTGTTAGAAGGTAGTGGAAAGGGGAATGAGAGTAGAAGAATGGAGATCTCAAACTTGGGTCCAACTATATTTTCAGAGGTCAAAAGAAGATGACAATTCTATTGCTTTGGAATAACTGTAAACCTTCCAATAACTGGCACCTAAGAAGCACATTCAGAAAATCTATAATGAGGCTTTCTTAACCAATAATGCTAATAACCGCTTACTTTGCTGTAAATAACTTGTTTAGGTAAAAAAAAAGATTTAGGAACTTTAATACTGAAACATGTTTTCATATTTTATTTAAGTATACATATATATTCCAAAGTATATGCATATATAGCAAGTCTGTTGGCCACAAGCTGTATTAATAGTAGATAATACCTGTCAAAGGAAAAAACAAGATGTCAAATAGCAGTCAGATAAATGGTCACCAAATAGAACATCAGTTGTGAAGGTTCCTAAATTACAGTAAGTTCTGTAGAACTTACAAGGTTATATAAATGAGGGGGGGAGCAAAAGCTTGTTTTGTATGGGCAGGAACCTTCAAGTAGATCACATGCTACTGGAAAACTAGACTACCACAAGACCCAAGGTTTTTAAGTCAGATACCACCATTTAATAATTTTGGATCTATGTTCTTCATGAGTTATGAGGAGACTGAGTGGAATGACAGGCTTAAGTCTCAAGAGTTCAATTCCAGTGTCCATCATATCACATAAGGTCACAAACAGTATTTTATAAATTGACAAACCATAAACATTAAAAATGTGCCTTCACAAAAACAGGGAATCCAGAACTCTCAAGATCATCCTAAAGGAAATTTCCTTAAATATTTTCACTAAGGGTAGTTATCTTCATAATTACATTGGTATTAAAGGATGTGCTTTGATTACTTTATTGGTCAGCTCTCAACAGAAAGCTTTCACCCAAATAGTTATTCTTTTCTAGGCATCAAACTGCCATTTCACTGCTTCCAGTCTGTAAATTAATGGGATCAACCTTATCTAGTGGCTGAGGCAAAAACGTGATGAACCTTACCTAAAATGCAAAGTCTACTGAGGGGGAAGATTACAGATTAGAGAGAGGTTGGGGTAATCTCAGTCATCTAAATCTATCTACTACCATGGGGAGGGCAGCATCCAGACTGGAAATATAGGATATCCAATGAGAGTGTACTCTCCAGAAAGTAGAACACAAACCTAGTGCTAATTAATGAATAAATAAGGGTACTATAGTTGTTACCTTTATGACAGGAATGCTTGTCTCACCTCACCTTCTGATATTGTCTGGGAACAGTCATTCTACACAAAACATGTGCTTAATATTTTTTGAAATTACTAGTGAATGAATAACATGAAATGAATGGTATATGTACTTAGAGGATGATTTTTAAAAACAATCCATTAGAATTTTCTTTAAGCTGATGACAGTCCTTTTTTGTTCATAGCTATTCAAGTAGTAGCTACTTTTACTTGGTTTAAAGGAAGAGCAAACTGGAACTGAACAAAGAAAAATTTGGAACTGAGTGGAACCTCTCAAGATCCTGAATCATACATTTAGCACCCAATTAGGGCATGCAAAATGTACACAAATGAACAAAGAATCAAAGCAGTATTATTTTATTCTGACGATCCCTGAATCCTTACAAAAAGATGGTCAAAATTTATATGTAAATAGATCACAGAAGCACCAAGCTAAGCCTCAGAAGTGATTTGCTTTCCCCTCAGTTAAATTTTCAGACAGGGATAACAAAACATCATTGGCTTTTGGAGCTTCCTGGGAACAAAACATGGAACAACTCTCATGTTTCAACTTGCCTTAAAGCAAAACTCATCACTGTACCAAAAAAAAAACCTCTTATGCACAAATGCCTTGCTGATAATCTGCAGGGCACTAAGCTTCAATTATTTTTCAACAGTGTTTACCTGCTTGAGAGTAGAGAACCAATTTTCCACTTCTTTCCTTGCATAGATATGCTTTTATCAGTGATGCTCTAAAATTCTTCCAACTAGAGGAATAAAAAGGATCCTTCAACCATGTTTCTGTTCCTCACCAGCTGAGGCAGAGATTGTACCCTACAAAAAAAATTAACACAAAACACTCATCTAAATTAACTCTTAAATCAATCAATTCCAATCATTTTTAAATGGTGTTTTAAAAACAAGCCAAGCTTCAGGAAGTTCTCATTCCACATTCTTTTTTCAGACAGGGATAACTTCAAAACATCACCAGCTCAGCTCTTATCAATGCATCAACCTTTAGTAGTCAGGCAGGTCAGCCTGTGAACTTGTTTAATCACTTTTAATAGAACTGATTTTTTTTTGCAGTCCTGTGTATTTTATGCATTTTAAAAACAGAAAACAGGAACCCATGCTATACTTCCAAGACAATTTTAAATACTTACTCTTTGAAGGTAGAAGTTAGAATATTGGCAATCTCAACATTTCTAAGAAAGCCTTTTTCATGTTTTTTCAGGATCCAAAACCAGACAGCAACCTGGCATTACAAAGATATGTGCGTAAGAATTTACAAACAACTTCAAGGCATGTTTGTTTGAATTAAGTTTACAGAGCTGGGCTTCAGTAAGACAGAATCCACACAAAAGATGTTCTTCAGACAGGGATAACTTTATAATCATCACCAGCTCAGCTCTCACAAAAGCTTCTAAAACCCAGGACAAACCAAGTCAGGTTTTCCAAATACTCCCCTTTACCATCAGCTAGCTTTGTGACAGAAAGAATATAACCCAACAATGCCTCTTTAGTGGCATGGATCATTATGATTAAAAATAAATTATAATAGTAAAAAACAAATTAAAGTCATGTAGTCCAACTCCCTCATTTTACAGATAAGGAAACAGAGGAGTAGAGAACTTGTGATTTATGCAAAGTTCAAAAAAGTAGAAAGTGGCTATTAACAGAATATAACCCCTCTTCACTGCACTTGCTGCTAGGTAGGACCTTCCAATGCTTTTGCAGATGTAGTTTTTCCTTTTCCTTTTGGATAATTACGATCAAGTCAAGATATCTGACTAAATTACCAGCAAAGAGATTTGTAGAGGTTTTGTTACAAGGCAAAAATCTGAGCAAAGTGCCCTCTTGAAAGTATTCTGGATACACTAGGTGTCTCTTATTAGCAGAATGATCGAACCTTTGGCTCAGAGACAAGTTATGACAAGATGATTAGAGGACTGGCCTCCTAAATCAGTAAATGTCTATCTTTAGTGACACTTAAAATCTGGACTTCATCTCTAAAACCAGAGGGTTGCTGCGTGCTCCTTGGTTCCTAAAACCCCCTTGCAGTTCTAAAGCCTTCGATGCCCATCCATTCTTAGATGGACTCAATTCCTTCGCCTTCAGTTAAGAGAAAACCACACTACCGTCTTCTGCTCTTCCACCTCAGTTCCAAAGGCCAATCCCTTCAGCCATCAACACGCCCTGCGCTTTTCCCAAAGCCATGGAAAGGAGCCTGTGGATGACAAAGAAGTTGCGGAGGCTGGGGAGGAGCCCTGACTAGAGTCTGGGTTCTGGAGGGGTGGGGGAGGGAAGGGCACCTCGGCCCCCGAATCCCAACTCCAGACCAGGGTGCCAGTGAGGTCGAAGGTCAGAGAGGCAGAAGGTCAGAAGGCACAGAGCAGGGGTTCGGGGAGGGGGGAAGGGAGGTTCCAGGGGCGGTGGTTATTCGCTCATTAAGCCTTTATTAAGCATTCCCCGCAGGCCAGGCCAGGATAAAAGTCAAGTGCTGGCCCCGAGGCAATAAAATAGACAATTAGCGGGAGAGCCCGGCCGTGCGCATGGAGGCCAGCCGGGCCCAGAGCTCCGGCGGGGGGATGGGGTGTCGCTGGGGTGGGGGAGGGAGATGAGAGGGTTCTTAAACGCGCCTAACCGCAGCATCGCCGCCTCATTGCGCCCCCCATACCCACCGAGGCCCGCCGCCTCGGCCTCCTCACCGGGGTAGGCCGCGAGGGAGCTCCCATGGCTGCGCCGTGCCAAGCAGGAAGAGGCCGGACGCCGAAAGGGACGGCGCCTCCCGTGAGCTCACGAGTCTTTGCCGCTGATCTCGAAGGAAGTATCGCGAGGCTGGCAAAGGCCTATGGGAAATGTAGTCGGGAAAGCCTCGTCGCGTGGCGAGCAGAGGGGGATGGCGGTCCCCTTCAGAGGAAGTAGAGAGACATACGGGCACTGGTGTCGCTCTCTTTCCTTGCAAGCCAACTCATCCCATGCCATTCTTACCCATGCTGTTGCACACCCCGTGGACTGCCAGCTTGCCCGCAATCAGGAGGAATTCTAATGTGGCCTCTAATGTAGCCTGACTAGCCAAGTCTTTGCATCCCTGTCTGCTTCAACTTCCCCGTCAGTAAAAACGCAGACAGAACCCTCACCTCCCAGGGTTGTGGGAAAATAAAATGAGATGATATTTGCAAAACACTTGTCAAACTTTAGAGAGCACCAACAATTCTTGCTTTATCAATCAATAATAATGTCTATTATTGTCGATAAAATCCAGTGGATTTTAAGTTTTGCAGTGTTTTATAAACTTTATCTCCTTTTATCTTTATAACCACCCTGGGAGGTAGCAGGTGATACTATTATCCCCATTTTAAATCTTTTAAAATTTGTTTTTAATTTTTTCAAATTTAAGTTCCAGATTCTCTCCTCTCACCCCTCTCCCATCCATTGAGAAGACAAATTATATACTTACCAATTATATATGTGAAATCATGCAAAATATTTCCATAGGAGTCATATTGCAAAAAATAAAGTGAGAAAATTATACTTCAATTTGAATTCAGAGTTCATAACTTCTCTCTCTGAAAGTGGATAGCATTTTTTAAACATAAGAATTGAGGAACTAGGGGGTGGCTAGGTGGTGCAGTGGATAGAGCATGGGCCCTGGAGTCAGGAGGACCTGAGTTCACATTTGGCCTCAGAACTTAATAATTGCCTAGCCTAGCTGTGTGGCCTTGGGGAGGCCACAAAAAAAATTTTTTTTTAATTTAAATTAAAAAAAAAAGAATTGAGGAACTGTTTTTAATTATTATCTTGATCAGTGTAGCTAAATCTTTCACAGCTGATCATTAAAACATTGCTATTACTATGCACAATGATTTCCCGGTTCTTCTCATTTTATTTTGCATCAGTTTATTTGGGTCTTGCTGCCTTTTTTTTTTCCTGAAACATCATTTCTACAGCACTTCCTTCAATCACAATCCTATGCCACAACTTATTCAAGCATTCCCCAATTGATGAGCAATCCCTTAACTTCCAATTTTTTGCCACCACAAAAAAAGCTGTAATAAATAAATATTTTTTATAATATAGGTCCTTTTCCTTTTGTAAAATCTCTTTGATATATAGATCTAGTAGTGATATTTCTGAGTCAAAGAATATACATGGTTTTATAGCCCTTTGGGTGAAGTTCTAGATTGTTCTCCACAATGGTTGCACCAGTTCACTACCAATTCATTAACATATCCATTTTACCTTGTCTCCTCCAGAATTTGTCATTTCCAACAGGAATGAGGCAATGAACCTCAGAGTTGTTTTAATCTGTCTTTTTCTAATTAATAATAATTTAAATCATAGTTAGTTTTGAGTTCTTTGTCTGAAAACTACTTGTTCATATCCTTTGACCATATGTCATTTGGGAAATAACTTAAATTTGACTCAATTCTCTGTAAATTTGAGAAATGAGACCTTTATCAGAGAAACTTCCTTTAATATTTTGATGTTTTTAATTGTCTATGAGACTTTTTAGCAAAATGTAGCTTCCCTGATTATGTCTTTCGGTTAGGTCTATTTTTGCTTTTGTCTAAAATCATGATTGCTACCCTTGCCCTCTTCACTATAATTGAATCACAGTAGATTCTACTGCAGTCCTTCATTTGAACTCTGGGTGTTTTTCTGTCCCAGGTATGTCTCTTGTGTGTGATATATTGTTGAATTCTGGTTTCCAATCCATTCTGATATCCACTTAGTTTATAGATTGACTCATTCCATTCACATTTGCAGTTATGATGGCTAACTATGCATTTCCTTCATCCGATTTTCCTGTTTATCCTCTCTTTTTATTCTGTTCCTCATAAAAGACTGTCTTATGTCCTACCACTGTCTTCCCCAATATTCCCTTTCCCTTATCATTCACCCTACCATGTATTTTATCTCTTTCCCTTCCTATCTCCCTATTGGGTAAGATAGATTTCTATACATAACTGAATTTGCCTTTATAAGTTTTTTCTTGTCTCTCATTTTTCATAAACTTTATCTAATTCTGCTTTACTCAAAACTATTTGAGAGTTTTCAATCCTATTAAAAATCCATTCTCCCCAGTCCCCTATAGAATTATACTCAGTTTTTTAGGAAATATTATTCTTGATAATCTTTTTCTTTTATAGTAAAATACTAAATTTTTCTTTTTTATTGATATTTTATTTTATTTTGCCAATTACATGTTATGAAGGTTTTTCAACATTCATCCACATACATTTGCATATTTTTAAGTTACATAATTTCCTTTCCACCCTCCCCTCCCACCCCCTCCCCACAGTATCTAACAGTCAGATGAATACCGTACATAAACATTTGTGTTTAGGCATTTTTCAGTATGAGGAATTAGAATTAAGGAAAAAGAAAAAAAACATAAAATAGGAAAGAAATACATTGGGGTGGCTAGGTGGCATAGTGGATAAAGCACCGGCCTTGGAGTCAGGAGTACCTGGGTTCAAATCTGACCTCAGACACTTAATAATTACCTAGCTGTGTGGCCTTGGGCAAGCCACTTAACCCCATTTGCCTTGCAAAAAACCTAAAACATATATATATATATATATATATATATATACACATATATATATGTGTGTATATATATATATATATATATATATTGAGAAATTTTTAAAAAGTGAATGCAGGGTTCATTCAGATTCTGTAGAGTTATTTTTTGGTTTTTTTCTTTCATAGAAGGGGGATAGCCAGTCTCCTAGAGTTATCCTAGCTCTCTGAATTGCTGTGAGGAGCTGCATCCATCAAAGTTGATCAATTCATAGTGTTGGTGTTAATGTACACAATGTTCTTTTGGTTCTGTTCCCTTCCATCAGCATCACTTCCTGTAATTTGTTCCATTCTTCTCCAGAGTCTGACAATTCATAGTTTCTTACAGAACAATAGTATTCCATAACATTCATATACCATAACTTGTTCAGTCATTCCCCCATTGATGGGCATCCCCTCAACTTCCAATTCTTTGCCACTACAAAAAGAACTGCTATGAATATTTTGGAATATGTAGGACTTTTCCCATTTTTTATGAATTTTTCTGGATATAGCCCTAGTATTGATATTGGTGGGTCAAAGGGTATGATTAACTTTATTGCTTTTTGGACAGAATTCCATATTGCTCTCCAGAATGATTGGATCTGTTCATAATTCTATCAACAATTCATTAATGTCCCTATTCTCCTATAACCTTCCCAACATTGATCATTTTCCCCTGTCATCTTAGCCAATCTGATAGATGTGAGGTGGAACCTCATAGTAGTTTTTATTTTCATTTCTCTAATCAGTAATGATTTGAAGCATTTTTTCATATCATTATATATATAGCTTTAATTTCTTCACCAAATTTTTCTTTCAATGAAGCTAATTGCTGTATAGTCTTATATGATCCTCATTGTGGTAACTTGATTTCTTTTTTTTTTTTTTGCTACTTGAAGTATTTTTTAATTTGACCTGAAAGCTCTTGGTTATGATATTTCTAGATGTGCTTGAAATGAATTTGTGAGGGGAGGTGTAATTAGAGAATTCTCTTTTTATTTTGCCCTCTAGTTCTAATAGTCTAAGGCAATTTTCTTTTATGATTTCTTGAAATATGCTATCTACTGTTTTTGTCTAGTCATGATTTTCAGGGAGTCCAAATAATTCTTAAGTTGTTTCACATTATTCTTTTTTCCTAAGTTAATTTTTCTCCTTTTTTAAAATTCTTTTTGAGTCACAAGTCATGAACCTTATAGTGTAAATAGAGGAAAAGGTTAATTCAGCTTTCAGAGACTGAAGCCTTAAAATGAGGATTAAGAAAAGGGAGACATCTGAATCTCCCAAATCATTGGTTATTAATAATCATTTTACTCATCCTAAAGTCTAGAGCATAAGCCAAACTGTTTCTAGTGCATTTAAGATTATAGATTCAGAACTGAAAAGAATCTAGTAAGTCATTTAATCCAGTCCTATCAATTTTACAGATGAAGAGATTTAAAGGAAGTCTAATTTAAAGATTTGCCCACAGTTATATAGATGGGAAGAGACAGTATTTGACTCTAAATCTAAATCCTCTGACTCTCTACTATCTCCCAATAAGAGTATTTTCTCCCTATCTATTACCACAGTTAGAAGATTGCATTGTCCCTTATTCCCTAAGTTCCTGTTGCCACTCTACCACCTAGTTTCTCATAACTTAGAATGAGATCCAGAATAGATGTGTCCTTTATTTCCCAGAAACCATTCCATCCTTAGACTTTTAAACCCATCTTCTCATTTTCAAAATAGTAGCCTCTGAACAACTGCAACATCTCTGTGAAATGCAAAATTCTAATATTCATGCAGAATTGAGCACATGAACAGCTATTGAATAAGAAGGATATGATGGTTATAGGAGAGGAGTAATATTTTCTAGGTTTATCAGAGGTCCTGCCATATACTGTGCTCTGAATTGCCCTTCTTGTGTCCAGTAGACCAACTACTGCTTTATGACCTACCCACAATTATGTGGTAGTCCAGGAATAGGGGGACATGGCATTTGGGGATGACTTAGCAAGCTAAGTGGAACATGAATCCTCTCCCTGTTCTATGACTTGATAGAGTAAATGGTGGTGAAGCAGTCAACTTCCAGCTCATTCTCCTTGCCTTTAACTCTCAGATGGCATCATGCAAATTTAGCCTTTAAAGGGGATGAGAAAAGGTTGGTCTTTCTCAATTCCAGCAGCATGGCAACTGTGCTATACTTCATTTTTGTTTTGTTTTGTTTTGTTTTGCAAGGCAATGGGGTTAAGTGGCTTGCCTGAGGTCACACAGCTAGGTAATTATTAAGTGTCTGAGGCTGGATTTGAACTCAGGTACTCCTGACTCCAGGGCCAGTTCTCTATCCACTACGCCACCTAGCTGCCCCGTGCTATATTTTGGTACTTGATTTCCTATTTTCTGTTGTTTTTTTTTTTCTTTTTGAATGGGTGACCAAGCAGCAATCTGGAGATGGACTTGTGTAGACTTAGAAGTGACCTGGTGAATTCAAGAGGTTCAGAAATTTATATATGTGGTAGTAGCATTGAACACCACAACAGCAATAGCTGACAGCAGGGGAAGCTTGTACATCAGATAGGAAAATTGACTTAAGCCTGACCATTTTACCAATAGACAGGTAAATGGAGTTGTTGAGGAGTGATAAGCCAAGGTTAAATGTAAAATGCCCAATTAAAGGTCCTACAAACTGCCTTATGTTCTGATGAGGTTTAAGCATGAGTCTCCAAGCAAATTGTAATAGTAATCAAAAACTGAGTTATATTGTCTTATTTAAATTTTTTGTAGGGGTGGGAGGGGCATCAAATACAGCATTTATGAGCGTGCTATATTTGGTATTTCTTGTGGTATTTGGAATAAATTACCTATCCCATAACTGATTAATGTTCTACATTGAATATCTTCTTCTACTCCCTTTTGAGAGGAGATTCCAGGGTGGGATGCTTTATGAACCTAAGATTTTGAGAAGTGGGAATCTAACCCATCTCATTAGAGGTAGGTTTCCCCCAGGGCAGAACACAGTCCAATCACATGCCTGGGTATAGATATAGAACAAGGAGTGGCCTCACCTTCACCCCACCCCCCATTGTGATCCAGAAATGTTTCCTCAATCAGATAAGGAAGGAGAGCAAAAAAGGCTTTGTAATAGGAAAGACAGTATTTTTAAGACTGGAATTGTTGTTCAGACAGGAAAAGAAGAAAAATCAAATGACAACAAGTTGTTCAGGATTCAGTGATCAATTACTGATTTCCTTCTCCTCATCCAACCCCCACATGATGTAAACAGAAAATAAAGGGAAGAGAACATAAGAGTTTAGGAACATTTCACAGGTATGCCAAGTCTTTTGTCACTTGGAGCTGCTGCAACAGCCACCTTTTTTTTTTCCTTCCCAACCCCTTCCTTCTGGCTTAAAGAAGATCTCTCCCAAGGTAACTTCACTGCCTTGCCTGGCAGGTTTCTATTTCCGAAATGGTTGTGTTGATTTTAACTTGTAACTGCTTTGGCTTTATGTCTAACCTGCAGTACTTGTTATCATTTAATAACCAATAAAGACATTTTTGAAGCAAAAAAAAGCTTATTTATGCTCATTATTACCCCTTTATGGGGCATGAAGACATCTCTACTCAAATTTGATAGAATTAGAAAGATGGTTTGCCATTGCCAACTAGCAGACCAGTTAATGAAGGAGGAGGAGAAGAGAGAGGAATTATGCCCAAGCTAACCAGTTCTATGCCCAAGGGTCTTAATCCTGTGACCCTTTGATCCAGCAAACCACTGCTTGGTCTATATCCCAAAGATATCCCCCCCCCAAAAGGGGAAAATACCCATTTGTACAAAAAAAAATATTTATAGTAGCACTTTTTGTGGCTAAGAAATGGAAATTAAAGGGATGTCCATTAATTGGGAAATGGCTAAGCAAGTTGTGGTATATGATTGTAATGGAATATTATTGTACTAATGGAAATGACAAGCAGATGATTCCAGAAAAACCTGGAAAGACTTACATGAACTGGTGATGTGAAGTGAACAGAATCAAGAGAACATTATACAGAGTAACAGCAATATTGTTCAATGAAGAACTGAGAATGACTTAGCTGTTCTAAGCCATACAATGATCCAAGAAAATTTCAAAGCACTAACGTTGAAGCATACTATCCCCCTCCAGAGAAAGAACTGTGACTGAATACAAACTGAAGCATGCTATTTTTCACTCTTTTATTTTTTCTTTTATTCAAGTTTTCTTTAAGTACCAAATGACTAATATGGAAATTTTTTTAAATAACCGAATATGTAAAACCTACATCTGATTGCTTACTTGCTAAAGGATGGGGAAGGGAAGATTAGAATTTTGAATTCAGAACTTTAAATTAATATGTTAAAAAATTAAAAACCAGAAATAGCTAACCAACCACTTCTGGGGATAGGCAGGAAAGTAAAAGGAAATTACTCTTCCCCATACCTAGTTTTCCTCTAGATCAGAGGTTCTTAACTTTTTCTTTTTTTGTGGGCAGGTCCCTTCTCCCTGACTGGTAAAGCCCTTATCAGAATTACATCTTTGAATGCAAAAAGTAAAATACATTAGATTACAAAGGAGATCAGGAAAGAATTCCTACTCCAGGCTACCAGAGGTTTACACCCTAGAAAAATTCTCCCTCCTAGAATTTGTCTCCAGATCTTGGCAAGTTGTTTTTTAAAGATCATCTAACAGGTTCTCCTTAATTCCACCATGCTTCATTGAAGACCTCTACACACTTCTACAAAGTGAATAGATAACAAAAAATGTAAACCTTTCATTATAATTCATTTAAAGCCTTAGCACTCCTTCCCCCACCCCTGTAATTTGTCCCCTCACTTTTTGTGTTTGCATCATCTGGGAAGAGTTCTGAGTGCATGGTGGAAAGAGATGGAAGTCAATTAATAGGGAGTGTCTTAATCAACTCCTAATCATTATACTTTCAAACCTTTGAATTTGAACTGCAGGCAACATTTATTAAAAGGAATTTTATTATAAGACATGCAGTATTGGATGTTCCACTCATAAGAATAGCAGTATTAAACTCGTATTCAAAAAGAGGCCTTGCATTCACTGAAATGTGGAAAATTATATGCTAGCTCATCAGAACCTCTTTTCTATTTGTAATCTTCCCCAATAAGCATGTTTTTTCTGTCTCTGTGATTTCAGAGGACATTTCTGCCAAAATAACAGTGTCCTTGGAGCCAGAGAACTGTACTGTTAATCTATTATCCTTTCTATATTGAAAAGTAAAGCAGATTGGAACAATGTTAAAATTTACATTTGTATAGCAAACAACTAAGTTTTTTTTCAAGATTTTTTTTAAACTCCCCCCCACCCCCATGCTTTCCACCTTTCTTCCATCTTTGTTTATGCTGTCTACCAACTCCTAGATCATTTTCTGAAATTTTTCAACTACTTTAGTACCTACTAAAGGGGCTTCCCTTTCCCTGTCTCCTGCTGGCATTAAGTAGTTTTGAACAAATCAGTATTTACATGGAGCCATGATCTCATTGGTTCAGAAATTTTTTCATTTAGTGATGAAAATTATAATTTGTCCATGCCTGCTCATCCTATGCAAATCTTGTCTAAATCTTGTCTAATCTTTAACACTTTCAGTATTCTGGGGGTCTGGATTTCTCCTGACTTCACAAAGGAACCAGTTAAGTCTATTATCCCTTACCCTTGCAACCTGACCCAGACCATCTTTTTATCCTGCTAGTTAGGTGACATACTACTGGGTAGAGAACTGGACTTCAAATATGGCTTCAGTCTCATTGGTTGTGTGACCCAAGGTAAGTCATTTTAATTCTCTCAACCTGAGTATTCTTTCCTATAAAATGGGAATAATAATATTACCCACCTTCCAGGGTAATTGTAATGATGAAGAGATAATATTTGTAAAGCAATTTGCAAATCTTAAAGCTAGCTGTTGTTATTAGTCATGATCTTTTTATTCCTTTTCTTCTTCAGAATTTTCATTGTTTTTATGTCCCAGCCTCCTCAAACCTGCCAAGTACCTGTCCATTGCCCTCCACCCTCTATTCAGTACTCATTTTTCATTCTTTAGAGATGGTTGTATTCCATATTTCACAGTATAATTTTAGTATTAATGAGATGAACCTTTAGTATAATTTCCTGAAAGCAATCTAATCTACTCTTTTCTTCCATTTTCACTTGATCTAAATCATTGTCTCTCTCTTTTGTCTTAGATTTGTACATACTGTTGGATGAACTCTAGACTATCCATCCAAATGCATGTTGAAATCTGAACATTAGACATGTTTCATATGCTTGGTCTTTTCATGTGGACGCCCAGGCAAAACTCCTTTAAATGATAACATTTCTCTTTCTGAAAGATTTGCTATTCTCTAGGACTTGATTTAACCAGGAAAATGCCATATCCACACAGGAATAACTGGAGGATCTCATAATCTATAGGAAATCCTTTTACAAATCAAATTCTCTGCTGGATTTTTCCCATGAACACTTTTAGCAAGCATATGCATTTTCCTGTTTTATGTTTTACCTGATGAGTGCTATCAGAAAGTCATTGAACCAGGTTGTTCAGTGTTATTTTATCTTTCAAGGAATCTTCAATGATATTAATATTTGGTTGAGAGATCCTTTGTTGTAAAAGAATCTGTAGGATAGTAATTTGTTCTATCATATCAAATACTTTTTCATAGTCAAAAACTAATTAATTTAATGGGATCTTTTAGTTTCTCTTTGTTTCAGTTAATTGTAAAATGACAAAGATGTGGATCATTGTTTAATATCTTTTGTAGCTAGCCTTAATACTGTTATTTTGATAAATAATTCATATAATTAAATGATAAAAATATGATATAATACTATAATTATATGTATAATTACATAATATGATCAATAATTATTTTAATAATTGTTACTAATTCCATTTATTACCATCAACTTGTAAATAGATGATTTGTATTGAATTTGTAAAAATAGGAAAGTAGATACATATAGGTTGATAGCTGATGCTGTCTTCATAATTTTATTTTTGGGTATTTGGAAGATTCTAGATTTTTTCCATTCTTTTCCTCTCCTTCAAATTCTATGTTCTATTTAGTGATATATCTAACTCTTCTTTAAGCACATCCATGACTATGATATTAAGATATTTTACCATACTTTCTTTAAACTATGTTTCCCTCCACTGCTTTTCTTCTAATTGAAATTTGATGTTGGGATTAAATGAGACACTTGTGAGTCCCTGAACATTTAACAAAAAGGGAAGTTTGTTTACCTCCAACACAGCAAAGTTAAACAAGGATATATAGCCAGTACAAAGCATCGCTGTATGGCACCCCCCTTTCCTCCCTCTTGATCTATAATACCCACCAAGTCTTAAGAGGCACCTAACCTGCATAGATTGGGCTTTTGATTGACCCAGGCCAGGAAGCTGTGTCAGATAAACTGGGATTAATCACATCCTGGGATAGGAAGCTTCACCAGGAATCCCCTAGGGAAACTGGGATTGAAGGAAGTTGTGCGGAAGTTATTAGTGTCAAAGTAAAGGTAGCTGATGTCTAGCACACTTGTGTTTATCCAGCCTTGATCCCATGGTTTGTCATTTTAATTTTATACTAAATGTCATAAGAAATAACAAAAGGATAAATTCAGAGGAATCTAGACTTGTATGAACTGATAATGAGAGAAATGATTGTTTTTCTATTATATTTAATAACTAATCATTGAATCAGTACCAAGGCCCCCCCCTTTTTATTTCCTCATCCAGAAATCAATCCTTGTGGGAAATCTTGGGCAAAGACTGTGAATTCCTGATCATTGTATTTATTGAGACAGGTCTGGAAAAATGTGGATAAATCTAACCAAGATTTGGGTAATCCAAGACCATTGTAATGGAGCCCACCTTATTATAATATTCATTTATTTTCTCATTGATTGTTAGCCAATCAGAGTTGATTGCCACCCTTAGGAATACTTACTCTTCCAAGGGCATATAAACTGTGAGCCTAGTAGCATATGAGAGTGCCACTGACCTATTTTCATTAATAAACATGCTAACAGTATTAATAAATATTATTAACAATGCTAACAATATTAATAAAATGACTAATTATCCAGAAATTATGTCTCTAAAACTATTTAAATGTCACAAGGCAGAATAAAGCATAGATAGAGCATTGAGCTTCGAATCAGGAAAACCTGAGTTCAAATCTCACCTTGGACATCTATTTACTCACTGCATGATCCTGAGCAAATCATTTAACTCTGTTTGCATCAGTTCCCTCATCTGTAAAATAATCTGGAGAAAGAAATGGCAAACTATTTCAATATCTTTGCCAAGAAAACTCCCAATGAGTAATGAAGATTTGACAAGGCTGTAACAACTGAACAACAACAAAGTGAACAGAGCCAGTAGGACATCTTATACAATAACATCAACACTGTAAAACTGAATGACTTTGAAAGACTTAAGAACTCTTATTAATTCAATGACCAACCATGATTCTAGAGGACCAATAATGAATGCCACCCACCTCCTGATGGAGAGGTGATAGACACAAAATGCAGAATCAGACATACATTTTGGATTTCTTGACTATGCATATTTGTTACAAGGATTGGGGGGGGGGGTTCAATCTCAATTGGGAGGAGAACTGGGAACAGGGAAAAAAAAGTTGGTTAATTTTTTTAAAAATTAATTTTGAAAAATGAAAAAAAATTGTATGAGCTTCTGCCCTAGACCTTTTGTCATTCCTGATCTATAAATCTTCATTCACCCCTTACCATTCAATTTCTTTGTTTCTCTTCAAGGGACCATTACCATAGAAATTCTCAAGATCCATTCATCCTCTACAAATTTCATTTTCTACAATCTTGACTGGGCACTAGTTGCTACTTAATACTACTTCAACTATTAATTCCTTTTTCTTAGTCCTTACAGTGACTACTCCACAAATCTTTAATAATAACTAATAATAAAAGATGGCATTTATATGATGTTTTAAGATTTATAGAGTGCTTTACAAAAATTAACCCATGGGGGGGCGACTAGGTGGCGTAGTGGATAAAGCACCGGCCTTGGAGTCAGGAGTACCTGTGTTCAAATCCAGTCTCAGACACTTAATAATTACCTAGCTGTGTGGCCTTGGGCAAGCCACTTAACCCCATTTGCATTGCAAAAACCTAAAAAAAATTAACCCATAGAATCTTCATAATCATAAAGGGTAGGTACTATTATTATCTCCATTTTAAAGTTGAATAAACTTAAGGCAGAGGTTTGGTGACTTGCACTAACTATGCAAGTATATCTGAGACTGGATTTGAATTCAGATCTTTCTAACCCCAAGTCTAGGGTTCTACTTTATCACCTATCTAGCTGCATCTCCTTCTCTCCTCTTATACCCATTGTACCACTTACCCACATATCCCTTCATATTTATAGCAGATCTGACCTTGTACTTCCCTGAGAATTAAAGTAATACAGTAGGAATTCCTTCAATTACTCTTCTTTTCCTCAAATCTCAATACTTTCTCTTCTTCCCTTTCTAAGAACTTGCTTCTGTAGTTATCCTCTTTGTCAAGCATCTTTAATTTCTCCCTTGCCACTGACCCTTTGTCATTTATTAACAAGTATTCTTAAGTCTCCCCAAGTCTTTATTTATTTATTTTAATTTTTTGCAAGGCCATGGAGTTAAGTGGCTTGCCCAAGGCCACACAGCTAGGTAATTATTAAGTGTCTGAGGGTGGATTTGAACTCAGATACTCCTGACTCCAGGGCCTGTGCCCTATCCACTGCGCTACCTAGTTGCCCCTCCCCAAGCCTTAAAAAGAAAAGTTTCCTTTCATCATTTTACTATAGAAAAATGCATTTCTGGAAACCTTCAAATGCATAGCAAGCTTGAAATATACTTTGGTGGAAGGACTCCCTACACTGTTGAAATAATAGTAGCAAAAATATGGTAAAAATATCACGTACAAAAATATTCATAGAAGCCCTGTTTGTGGTGTCAAAGAATCGGAAATTGAGTGAATGTCTACCAATTGGGGAATGGTTTAAAAAACTGTGGTATATGTAAGTGATGGAACACTATTGTTCTATTAGAAACCAGGAGGGATGAGAATTCAGGGAAGCCTGGAAGGATTTGCATGAACTGATGCTGAGAGAGATGAACAGAACCAGAAGAACATTGTACACCCTAACAGCAACATAGGGGTGATGGTCAACCTTAATGGACATGCTCATTCCTTCAGTGCAGCAATCAGGGACAATCTGGGGGTATCCAAGATGGAGAATACCATTTGTATCCAGAGAAAGAATCATGGAGTTTGAACAAAGACTAAAGACTATTGCCTTTAATTAAAAAAAAAAACACATTATCTTAGTATGTAATTTTGCTATCTCTTATACGTTATTTTTTTTCCTTAAGGATATGATTTCTGTCTCATCACATTCAACTTAGATCAATGTATACCATGAAAACAATGTAAAGATTAATAGACTGTGGGGGTGGGGGAAGGGAAGCAAGATTAGGGGAAAATTGTAAAATTCAAAATAAATAATTTTTAAAAATGAAATAATAATAGCAACAATAATAGTTATTATTTATATGGCATTTTAAGGTTTACAAAGCACTTTACATTTATTATCTCATGTGATGCTCACAACAACCCAGAAGGGAGATGCTATTATCCCTATTTTACAGATGAGGGAACTGAGACTGAGAGAGGTTCACTTTCACAGGGTCACTCCGCTAGTAAATATCTAAGACAAGAGTTGAATTTAGTTCTTCCTGATCTACTACATCACCTATCAGTCTCAGGTCATTTAATTATTTAAAGTAAGGTTCAAACTGCTATTTGCTATTCAAGGCACTCAACCATTTGGTGCCACAAATTTTCTTACTTCACATTTCTTCCCTTAATGCATTCTATGCAGTCAAATAGAACATTCCCTGCCCCTTGAATTCCTAATGTTACAATTGAAAAATTAAGGTTAAACTGAGAGACAAAGACCCAAGCATGATTAATGTTAGACTGGCAATAACCAATAATTTGGTTCAGTGACTACTCTCAAAGACCAAAAACCCCAAGGTAAGACTTCTAGCCTTCAAATAGTTTTGGGAAATATAAGAGAACAAAGAACAGAACTTAGGTAGTATTGGGAGACAATTTGATTGGTTACATGGCAGACAGCTTTATGGAGGTAGAGACAACCTGATTGGTTACATCAAGGAAAATAGGCTAGTAACCATTTGGTGTTAGTAACCACCCCTCTCTATCATTAAAGAATGTTGATTATTTTATGGGACCTATCTGCATGTTGTAATCTTTGTTAAGTGATCAAAACCACCAGACTAGCTATCTTCTTGAAAGAGATTATAAACTCTCCTAATTGCATGGACAGAAGCTATTTCTTTTGTGGATGGTACCAAGTTAATTTGTGGAATTTAAAGACAATATGTCCTGGAGCTACTAGTAGAAGAGGTAACAATTTTTCTTTTAATTAAAACTTTAAACTAACCCAGAGAGAAAGATAAATTCCTAAGCTCAACTCAACAATATAGAAAGGTGACTTTAGACAGATGCAGACTAAATTATGAAAAATCAATAGAGCATAAAATCAATTTTTTCATTGTAGAATCAACACAGTAGAAACTGAAAATAATATTTTATCTTCTCACTAACTCTTATTTAAAACTCAATTCCTAGTTTGAGAACCTGAATGGAGAAGAACTTGCCTACTACCCCTTTAGCAGAGCAGGGATTAGAAACAATGTCCTATAACTCCAAATCCATCCAGCATTCTTTCCACTGCACCATATTGCTTTTTCTAGGGGTATTATACTGTGGAATTTTAGGAATGAGTTCATCTGGTATAAGAGATATTAAGGTAATGAAAACTTGCAGCATCTGAAATATCAATTAAAATGACTCTGGGTCTTATATATCCTGGACATCCTCCACACTATCTAGCATGGCACTGGGGACAGAAAGATTGTGTGAATTCTATCTAACAGAGTTACAATTCTTGAGAGATATTAGTCTTTCTCCCAAGTAGGGTTATAGCCAGTTTCATCCCATTGGATAGCAGTCTCATGGATAAGTCATGAGTGTCCATCACTTCTGGCTAGGTATATTCTCTCTGTTAAGAGTTACAATTGGGGTGGCTAGGTGGCACAGTGGATAAAGCACCGGCCCTGGAGTCAGGAGTACCTGGGTTCATATCTGGTCTCAGACACTTAATAATTACCTAGCTGTGTGGCCTTGGGCAAGCGACTTAACCCCATTTTCCTTGCAAAAACCTAAAAAAAAAAAAGAGTAACAATTCATGGGGGGAGGGGCAGAGCCAAGATGACAACAAGAACTGATCTTGTCTTAGGCACTCTCTCATAAAACTTATAAGTTAAGGACTCTAAATTTTCGAGAGACAGAACCCACAGAGGGACCCAGTGAGGTAGTTCTCCTACTCAAGGTAACCTGGAAAAGAGCAGAAAGGCTCTTCTGGGGGGGGGGGGGTCAGAGGGGCAGCTTGCCAGAGGGGTGGTCCTCCAGAGTGAAAGAACTTCAGTCTCCTGGAGGTAGTCCAAGGGCACTGGGAGCCCGTGGCTCACAGCAGCAGGGGAGTTTCCTGACCTACACCCCGAGGACCACATGGGCACAAATTGGGAGAACAGCAGAGGACCTCTGCCAGAGCGAGCACGAGCACATGAAGCCAAGCCCTCAGGGCACAGAGCAAGCCAAGGCAGTCCAGATTCAGGAAACAGAAGCAGGCGGAGCAGGTAAGCAGGAGCCCCTAGGGAGCAGAGTGAAGAGAGACTGCCAAGCTCTGTCCTCTGCCCCTGGAACAGGACTCTGGGGTTCTGACCACATTCAGATCCTGATCACAGTCTAGACCCCCCCCTAAGAATAGCAGCCCCCCCCCACCTCAGCCCCATGGCAGAGGGGGGGGGGGCGCATATGGTCATTCACAGACCAGGAGGGAGGACAGAGCCTCACACACCGAGATCCTTGCGGGAGTGTCCCAATAGCTCAGGAAGCACCCCCAAAACAGGCTAAGTCTGGGAAAATGAGCAAGCAGAGAAACAAGAGGAACACCATTGGGAAATATTTTGCCTGTGAGCCCAAGAAGGATCAAAACACTCAGTCTGAAGATGAGGAAGCACAAACTCCTACATCTAAAGACTCCAAATAAAAACAGAAATTGGGCTCAGGCTATGATAGAGCTCAAAAAAGACTTTGAAAATCAAATGAGGGAGTTAGAAGAAAAACTGGTAAAAGAAATAAGAGAGATGGAGGAAAAACATGAAAATGAAGTCAGCAGCTTAGTCAAGGAAATCCAAAAAAATGCTGAAGAAAATAACATGCTAAAAACCCACTTAGGTCAAATGGATAAAACAGTTCAAAAAGTTAATGAGGAGAATGCTTTAAAAAGCAGAATTGGCCAGATGGAAAAAGAGATAAGAAAACTCTCTGAGGAAAACAAATCCTTGAGAAAAAGAATAGAACTCAGGGAGATTGATGAATTTACGAGAAATCAGAACTCAATACTTCAAAACCAAAAGAATGAAAAATTAGAAGAAAATGTGAAACATCTCATTGAAAAAACAACTGCTATGGAAAACAGACTTGGGAAAGATAATTTAAAAATTATTGGAATACCTGAAAGTCATGATCAGGAAAAGAGCCTTGACATCATTTTCAAAGAATTACTACAGGAAAATTGCCCTGATATCCTAGAAGTAGAGGGCAAAATAGAAATAGAATCCACAGATCCCCCCGAGAAAGAGATCCCAAAAAACCAACCCCCAGGAATATTATAGCCAAATTCCAGAACTCCCAAGTCAAAGAGAAAATATTACAAGCAGCCAGAAGGACACAATTCAAATACCATGGAGCTGCAATCAGGATCTCACAGGACTTAGCAGCAACTACATTAAAAGCTTATAGGGCTTGGAATATAATATTCTGGAAGGCAAAAGAGCTTAGAATGCAACCAAGAATCAACTACCCAGCAAAACTGAATGTCGTCTTCCAGGGAAAAATATGGACTTTCAATGAACCAGGGGAATTTCAAATGTTCCTGTTGGAATGGCCAGAGCTCAACAGAAGGTTTGATCTTCAAATACAGGACTCAAGTGAAGCATGGAGATTGGAGGAGAAGGGGAAAATATGAGGAATTTAATGATGATGAACTGCATATATTCCTTTATAGAAAAATGACACCGATAATACTCATATGAACCTTCTCAATTAACAGAGCAGGTAGAAGGAGCTTTTATAGATGAAGCACAGGAGAAAGCTGAATTTGAAGATAAAATGTTGCGTAAAAATTGAGTCAATAGAAAAAAGGGAAATGTAATGGGAGAAAGAAAAAGGAGAGGAGGAATAGACTAAGATTTCATATAATAATATTTTTCTTTATTACAATGATCTATTGCAATGATATGGAAGGGGGGAAGGCAAGGGGGAATGAGGGAATCTTTGCTCTCATCAGAGGTGGCTAGGAGAGGAAACAGCATATATACTCAATGGGGTATAGACATCTGGAGTAAGAAGGAGAGAGGGGGGGACAGGGGAAGGGGTGGGGATGTGAATGAAAGAGGAGAGGATGGACCATAGGCAGAGAGTGGTCAGATATAACACATTTTCTTTTTTACTTCTTGCAAGGGGCTGGGATTGGATGGCCTGTCTGGGACCATAGCCAGGTGGATGCTGGGCCTAAGAGGTGGTATGGGGGCTTGGGGCCTCTTGACCCCAGGGCCAGGGATCTGTCTGCTGTGCCACTCAGATATCCTACAGCAGAGTCAGTGAAAGGAGAAAAAACATATAGTACAGGGTAGTGGAGAAATACAAAAGGAGGGAGTTGCGATCAGCAATGTCAACCATGGAAAAATATGGAAGTAACTTTTGTGATGGACTTATCATAAAGAATGTGATCCACCCACCTCAGAGTTGGTGGTGTTGGAACACAGACTGAAGCACAATTTTTATTATTATTATTTTGGGGGGGTACAGGGCAAATGGGGCTGGGTGGCCTGCCTGGGGCCGCATAGCAGGGTGAACATTGGATGTCTGAGGCCTGATTCGGACCTCGGTGCTCCTGGCTCAAGGGCCAGTGCTCTGTCTGCCACCCAGCCACCCCTACCATTATTACTATTTTATTTTAGGTCTTTTTTTTCTTTTTTTTTGGTTTATGCAGGGCAATGGGGTTGGGGTGGCTTGCATGTCACACAGCTGGGTGATTATTGGGTGTACGGGGCTGGATATGGGCTTGGGTGCTCCTGGCTTCAGGGCCGGTGCTCCGTCCATTGTGCCACCTGACCATATCTATAATTATTACTATTATTATTTTTTAATCTTAATTTGTTTCTCTCCCCTTTTCTTTATCACTCAAGTGAGTCTATATTTTGGGGAGGTATTTTGTTTACTCTTAAACAAGAATATTTTATTAATGTATTAAAAAACATTGTTAGTACAAAATGAGAATAAATAAATATTAAATTAAAAAAGATTATGTGATTAGATAGATAGAGAGAGAGAGATACACATATACATACTATATATGTGTCTATATAATTTAGTATAATTTTATTGAAGTCTTCCCAGAATAGAACCAACAATTTTTTCATTAGTCAGTCAAACAATTCTGGAATGTGAGCATTGAAGGGTAGTACTTTGTATATCATCTCTCCAAACTTCTCATCTCACAAAAAAAAAGGACATTATGGTTCTCATTTCAGAAATCCCACCATATAGGGCATAGTTCTGGGCAGTTGAAATTGTATGTTCTTACATCTAATATTCTCTCATATCTTTGTCCTGTCTCCCCTAATCATCTCTAAACATCACATTCACAAGGATAAGCAGGCACATCCTGCCTAATATCATTAATTGGTTCCCGGAAAACATGACTGTAGGTGAAACAAAATTATAGGGAGCAATCAGTTTCATGAGTTACGAATGAGCATTTAGTCTAGATGTTACAGGAGAGAGTTTGTAATTCATGGTGGAATTTGTCCATCATACTAATTGGATACAGCATTGAGGATATATATATATATATATATATATATATATATGTATATGTATATGTATATGTATATACATACACTGGCAACTCCTCTATAACTTATGCCTTGGAAAATTGCCTGAAGCACTTTGAGTTTGAGACTTGAATCACAGTTTATATCAAAGACAGGGTTTGACTAAATCAAGTCTTCCTGAGTTCAGAGCCAATCTTTTAACCAATCAGCAAGCTAACCTGGATTCAAAGCAGAGAGCCATATTTCCTACAACTGTTCCAATTTCAGATATTCTGTCCTGTTGTCCTAATAAATCATTGAAATGTCCCAGAAACACCAGTTCTTCAGTAATCAGTAACTGAAGAAATCAAGTCAACAAATATTATAAGAGAAGCATACATTCCAGGTTAAAAAAAAAATCAGAATTGCTTACTAAAATATGAATAAGGTTTGTCTATGGTTAGGAATAATATATTATGGATGCATATAGTATTTGGCATGGTGTGGACAACATATTTATAACCATCTGCTCTCCCTTTGCCAAATTTGGCAGCTGGACAAAGTTGATCTGGCTGCCACAGGTGTGCTAAGACAATGAATACTTTCAGGCACTAGTATAGGTAGTTATTTTGCCTGTGGTTCAAAGTTGTGTGTATTTTATTGTCATTTTATTCTAAAATTTAAAAAGTTTTCTTAGAATTACATGAACTAGGGGCGGCTAGGTGGCGTAGTGAGGGGCGGCTAGCTGGCATAGTGGATAAAGCAGTGGCCTTGGAGTCAGGAGTACCTGGATTCAAATCCAGTCTCAGACACTTAATAATTACCTAGCCATGTGGCCTTGGGCAAGTCACTTAACCCCCATTTGCCTTGCAAAAAAAAAAAAAAAGAATTACATGAATTGAGATTGAATGAAGGAAGCAATACCAAGAGAACATTGTACACATTAACAATATTGTGAGTTGATCAACTATGACAGACACAGTTCTTCTCAAAAGTTCAGAGATCAAGGACAAACCTGGGAGATCTGTTATGGACAATGCCATCCACATTCAGAGGAAAAACAAAGCAAAACAACAGAATTTGGATGCATAATATGTTCATCTTTAAAAACTTCTCTTATGTTTTTCTTTCCTATCTCATGGGTTTTCTTTCTTTTCCCTTATTCCTAATTCCTCTTACACAAAATGGCTAATCTGTAAATAGAAATGTGTACATTTTTTTTTGCAAGGCAATAGGATTAAGTGACTTGCTAAGTAATTATTAAATGTCTGAGATTGGGTTTGAACTCAGGATTTCCTGACCCTAGGGCTGGTGCTCTATCCACTGCACCACCTAGCTACTCCTACACATACAACTTTTCCCAGACCTTATGCCACCAAGGGAAAGGGGAAGGGAAGGAAGAGTGGTTGAAAAATATGTAGCTTATAAATTTGCAAATGAATGATTGTAGTAAAAGTCCCAAAGTATGGAACTGGAAAAATAAAATATCAATTTTATAAATAAAAGTTTCCCTAAATAATTTAATTTTGTACTTTGCTAAGACTTGCTATATAAATAAATCCATGAATTAAAGACTTTAGCAAATGAACTTTGTCAAACATCATATTCTAATTTGGGTCTAGGAAAATATGAATCCTTTATGAGTATATGCTGTGGTCTGTATATATGTGTAGCTGAATCTACCAGATTCTAGAATTCTAGGACTATGCCCTCAAACTTGCTTTTCCTTCTTTCCTGCCTTCCTTTCTTCCTCCCTCCTTCCCTCCTTGCTTCTTGTTCCTTCACTCTCTCCCTCCCTTCCCTTCCTTCCATCCTTTCTTTCTTTCATTCTTTCCTCCTTTCTTCTTTTTTCCTTCTTTCCTTTCTCTCTCTCTCCCTTATCTTTCTTTCTCCCTCCTTTTCTTACTCTGTCCTTACACTCCCACTAGAGGGCAGAAGTTTCCCATAGATAGAAGAGCTTAACTCATCACAACCAGTTCCAGTTTCTGTCAATAGGATACTCGGCATCCTTCCTTCTCAGCACTCCCTTCCAGGTTTATCCTCCTATAAACCCACCCTCTCCCTGCCACCTACCATCTAGTAAGACCCTTCTTTCTCTCCTTCACCTTCCTTTCATCTCCAACTGTCTGCCCCCTCCCATGTCCTCTCAGGGTCCCCTATCTGTCTTTTGGGAATAGAGGATACAGGGAAGGCTATCAATGGTTTTTTTGTTTTTACTTTATTTGGTTGGTTTCTTTAATGAGATGTCTACTGCCAGTTCTTGCTGTTTTCCAACTGAGGGAGAATGGCCAGAGATCAGAAGAGACATCTCCCAGATAGAAAGGATTCACATTCCTTCATCTGGCAAGAAGAGAGTGGCACTTTATATTTGGAATCCTCTCCATTCTTGAATAATGAATTCCTGAAAAGCAGGGAGGATAACCTTGGCTGAACACCCCTGGCAACTGGCAGGAGACATAAATCCTTGATTGGGAAGATCTTGCTTATAGAATAATTCTTGTGTTATTGTCACCTTGAAGGGGATTAGTCCAGATCTGAAGTTGCATACATTCCCTAACCCACAGAATAGAGACCCAATTTTATTCCCTGAATTACAGGCCATTAGGAATAAGCAGCTGTTTCCTCCAGACCTTTACTAAGGAAGCAATTTTCCTCATCTTCCTACTGCATCTCTTTTCATTTCAAGTCTCATCAAGAAATATCTTTCCCTCCTCCTCTGGATCTCTCCTTAGGGATTATTTCAGAGTGTCCCAGTGGTACTCCTTGCAGTATCAACATACCATCACTAAAGATCTTTTCCTATACAGATCGCATAGTCTATGAACCTGAGTGCCTACATTCTCCATATATATCATAGATACTGCAATGCCTTTCTCTTATATGTTGAAAAATTCTGTTGCTTACTTCAATGTGTATGCAGGACGGACCAGTCTAATGAATATATAACATTCCCAGCAAGGTTTCTAGGATGGCTTCCAGAGATACACACATATACACATTGATTTCTACTGAGTACCTATCTGTAAGCATGCAGATTTATGACTGCATTTACCTGAGAATGGGAAGTGGTCTCCCCAGTTATGGTATTCAAAGTGAGGCTACTGCTGCTGTGGTACAACACCTCCTGTCATCCCATCTCAGACACACACACACACACACACACACACCATTTAGCTCTCACCTAATGGCAGAAGAAATAGCAAAGCATTGCATCTCAGCAGCAGAAGCAACTGAGAACAGCACCTTCCTTGCTCCCAACTGATGCCCCCTGCTTCCATGTAGCTCAGAGCAGTCTTTTTGCTGTCACTCAGACTCCTACCAGTAGAGAGATTAGTATTCAGATGAAGGATATAAAACATATCAGGTCAGCTACCTCCTGTCTGCTTCCTGAGCTGATATGCAAAAAAAAATTCAGTGATATGAGGACAGGGCACAAAAAGGGAGGGAATTTGACTTCTTGGCTTGCAAAGGAGTAGTGATGCCCTCCTTGCCCAAGGTCCCTGGGAGGATGTGGATTAGTTTACCAGCCATAAGGACAGTGACAAAGAATAGAGTTTGTATCAGCAGAGAAGTTGGGGTGGGGGGAGAGAAGGAGATATTCATCCCAGGAAGCAGCAGATCTCATCTCCTATTTCTTTCCCCATCTTTACTATTTCACCGTCTTTATCCCTATATCTCTGACTTTACCTTCAGACTCAGCTACTTCTTGTCCTTCTGATTTGGAGTTGTAAGTTCAAGTAATTTGGTCATATTTTACATGAAGGGGTTAGGAAATGGAAAGAATCATATCACACAATAGTCAGGGGTACAATCAACCAATAGAACCTAAGAGAGGAGTTAGGGACTCAGGTGGTCCCTCCAGTTATGTCTACCTTACTTTCCTTAGTTCCCATTGAAGGAAGATCTTTTTAAAACCCTCTTCTCATTTAGACCTTTTCTTCTGTTAAGTCAAAACTTGGGCTTCCCCCTCCCGTTCCCAAGCATTTTCTTATGGGTCATATGTATAGAAGAGAGATGGGGTAGCAGATAATAGGAAAGTCAATCTCTCTCTCTCTCTCTCACACACACACACACACACACACACACACACACACACACACACACCGAGAGAGAGAGAGAGAGAGAGAGAGAGAGAGAGAGAGAGAGAGAGAGCAAGAGCTAGCCAAAGCTCTCCCAAAGTGGTTGGGGGTGGGAGTTGGAGTGAAGGAAACCTAGAGGGCCTCAGGCACAGAATTTCTGGAGAAACCCTCCTGGCTAAAGGAGACACAGCTTTCTACAGCAGGAGAGGCAAATGTGCAGATTGTGCCGAGAACCTGAGGTGGGAGAGGCCCCAGGAATAACACGCAAGCGTGGGACTGGTGTAGGGGGAAGGTGTAAACACAATCTGCTCCCCCCACAGCCATCCTGCTTGCTGGGGGAAAGCTCTCATCCTGCCCAGCACACATGTCCTCCCAGCTGCCAGGGCCTAGGCAGTCTCCTAAGCTCAGGCAATCAATCCCATCACCCTCTTCTTCTGCAGATTTCTCAGTGGTGGAGCAGGAAAGACCACTTCCCTAGAACTTGGCCTCAAATTGATGTCCCATAGGAAGCCATCCATAGCTTTGGGTCCTAACCCAGCTACATCCCAGGAGGGAATGACCAGTGGAGACTATAATGAAATGACAGGAACATGGTGAGGAAATCAAGCAAGAGAGATGAGATCACAGGACCCCGAGACCCAGCCAAGGAATGCTGTCCTCCTGCCATAATGCTGTCATTAATGAGGGAGCTGCCACCCAGGAAGATGACAGGCTGACAGACAGAGGCAAGCAGCCTTAAACAAGTCCTGAACTGAAGCTAAAATATGCTATTCTTTTCAGCACCTTCAGAACTGAGCATTTCAAGATGCTATGCTTATTCTCTTTTAGTGTGAGGAGGTTTTCCCTAAGGATCTGCTTCTTTCTACATCTCTCTAAAGCGGACTTCCTCTCCCTCTCTGCTCTGTCCTCCATCTGCTCTCCTTGTTCCTCTTGAGCTAGAAGGTTCTGCCTGGAGGAACTCTTCTGTCACTTTCTCCATTTTTATGAACCATAAGGACAGCTGCAATGGGGAAAAAAAGGTCCAAAAAGCCAAGTGCAAAGATGCAACCCAGGCAGGGGCAGGGGTAGGGGAGGGAGTGACATTGAGGGACAGGAATATATGTCGGCATTCTTTTGAAGATTAATGACCATGAGACAATCAGGAGCAGCTGCCAGGATGGCTCATGTTTGAATCTCTAAACAGAAACAGAAATATGCTTTTACCTCTGCATAGGGTCATGTAGGATTGAGTAGAGAGGAAAAATGGCAAAGCAGCTAGGGGACAGGGAGTGGGGATGGAGGAGATGCAACTGAAGTTACTGAACAGTCAGAAAGTATCCACTCTCCCTTCCCATACTAGCTATTTAATCAAACAGAAGACAGATGTATCAAAAACAAATAAGTGAATAAAACCATGACCATTTTTGTCTTCTCTCCCCAGATACAAACATAATATATATATATATATATATATATATACACAAATGCATACATATATAAATACACACACATATATATAGATCACAGCACACACACACACATAAACAGACACATATACACACACACACACACATAAACAGACACATATACACACACACACACACACACACACACATGGCATTCACACTCCTAAACAGAGTACAGTCAAAAGAGCTATTTGTTAGCTGTCCTCATTCAGTTTCAGGCAGACATGTCAAAGATGCTACTGGCATTTCTTTCTCACAGATCATCTCAACAAAACAACCAGAGTCAAAGTGAGTTATGAGGACTGGAGGGAGGAAGATGCTGTATAGGGACAATCATGTTAAATTGTAATCAACACTACTCAACAGAAAATGAGATTTATTATTGCTCTCAAGCAGACAAATTAATATTCTCAGCCAAACAAATTCCAAGCCCTCCCTCATGCAGTGGACAGTTCTCATGTTGTTCAAGATCCCAAGGATGCTTGGATGCTGTGGTATCTCATTCCCCCACCCCTCCCCACTCCAACCCTGAGTCTGACAACAGTCCAAAGGACTTTGGGTTGCTCCATCTCTAATGGTGCCTTCCCTCCAGGTCTTGTCAAATTGTTGACAGTTTTCAAGAAAAGGGGGTAGGAGAGGCAGCTAGGTGGTGCAGTAGATAGAGCACTGGCCCTGGAGTTAGGAGGACCGGAGTTCAAATTTGGTCTTAGACACTAAATAATTGCCTGGCTGCATGACCATGGGCAAGTGCCTTAAAGAAATAAAATTTAGAAAAAGAAAAGGGGGGTAGGATCTAGAAACTTGAAATTTTTCAGCAGTTCTCTCAATTCCAACATGAGCCCTCATGAAAAGCAGTCCTTCTAAGGGGAAAAACATAACAATACAAAGTATACATCCATTGGTGCTCATTTTTATGACTGATTCTTTTTCCGACATGCAGTAGTTTCCTCAAGAAGAGGGAGGACCAGGGCTTGAGCTGAAATGGAAGATCAAAATGTAAATGTTTCCAAACTTATAGCAGTACTATATTTTTGAATGCATTCCCCAAACCTGACTCTCCTCATTCTAACAAATACCACTCCCTACCCTCTCAAAGCTGTGACCACTTGTCGCAAGATCTAGAGTTATGACTGGATGCATTATTTATATTTCTAAAACAGATTTCCAACTGTCTTATTGCTTAGCCCTAGAGGGCAGAACTAGAATTAATGAGTACGGAGTTGCAGAAGATAATATTTAGGTTTCATATAGGGATAAACTTCCAAAAGTATAGGGAAGTAATAAATTCTCCCTAACTAGAGGTCTTCAAATGAAGTCTAAATGATAATAGTTGAGAATATTGAGGTATAAATTCTTGTTCAATTCTATATTGGACTAAATGGTTTCAGATTCTTTGCAATTCTGAAATTCTGGAACTTAAAAATATTTTCAAATAAACAATTGTCATCTGAAACCAAATCCTTATTCTTTTTTATATATGCTTTCCATGATAAAAACTATTTGCCTTTTTTAACATCAGAATATTTTTTCTGATAGACTTCACTAATGAATTCCATCTAGTAGCAAAGGAAAATTTGAGCAAGACCAAAAAGAAAAAGTTCTAACCATTTCTGATGACATATTAGATATTCCATAGCTATAGTTCCCTACCTCTCATTGAGAGGGGAGAGAAATATTTGCTCCTCTTTTCTCTGGGACTAAGATCAGCCATTGCAAGTGAGCCAAATTTTAGTTGGACAGAGTTTTAGTGTTGTTTTCATTTACTAATTCATTTTTTCATTTGTGTATCCTCCACCCAGCCAGTTTACATAGTTTGTTAAATCAATGAATGGTTTTGTCTTCCTTTGAACTCATAACTTTGAATGACTTTATTTCTTTTTAACCAAAAGACTAAATCATTAGAGAGGAAATGATGAAATGAGAAATAGGGAAACCAGAGGCAAAATCAGATTTCCACAGCTTGTTGTATTCATGTAGTATAATTTAGAACTGAAAGGCACCATAAATTATTGTTGTCTAACTCCTTCATTTGACAGATGAGAAAACTTATTTTCCAGTAGGCACACAGCTAGGAAGTAGCAGAGCCTGTATTGAAACCTAGATTCTCTAATTCCAAGGCAAGAACTCTCTACAGCATTTTCCCTCTTCTATTCATCAGTCTGATTCTGAGAAGAGTCCCCAAACAGGTAAAAGTAATTCTGACCAATTGTTATCTCTTTGTGACTCCATTTGAGTTTTCTTGGCTTTTTCCAAGAAGGATTTTGCCATTTCTCATTTTACAGATGAGGGATTGAGGCAAACAGAGTTAAGTGACTCAACCACAGTGACTACACACAATTAGTTTCTAAGTGTCAGAGACCAGATTTGAACTCAGAATGATGAGTCTGCCTGACTCCAGGTCCAGCACTCTAGGCATCATGGTGCCCCCCAGCAGCCCAATAAAAACAGTAACTACTACCTAAGCCCTGCTCATCATTCCAAAGGGAGAATTCTCAGAGAGGAATAGTGTCCCTAGGGACATTTGTTCCTGGAATATTGTTATGTGTTTAATAATTTCGGGATAACTAACTTTATCATTATGGAAGGGAACAGTAGTGAGCCAAAGCTTTACAAGTTCTCTCTATTGATTTGATATTAAAATCATGATGTTCTAGGCTCTTGGTTCTGCCAATTATGACCTTGGGCAAATTATTTAACCTGTCTGGGTCTGTTTCCTAATCTGCAAAATGACAAAATTGAATTAGATGACCTATAAAGATTCTTTCCAGTTTTAAACCTTTGATCCTATGTTGTGTAGCCCACTTTGGGAAGATCTTACCAATATTTACAATGCAAAGTTTGTAATGAGTGAATTAATGTAAAGGCATTTATTAAGTGCTTATTACATACAAAAGCACTTTGCTTTATGATCAGGCAATATGTATGGATTGATTAATGATATTCATCCATGGGCATAGGAGCATTTTGACAGAGAAACTATTTCATCATGCTTTAGGAGGACAAGAGTCAGATCAGGGATAGAAAGCCACCAAGTTTTCAGAAATAGTCAATCCTCAGTAGGACAAGTGGTCTCAGCCTAAGGAAGAGTTAACATCTAATGGCCACAAGAGGTAGTGTCCTACCCACAGGGGCTGCCCAGCCAATAGGACTAAGAACTGATGATGTCATACTCCTCGAGCTCCTTCTATTGGGGACATGACATCAAATCCTACTGGAGAGTTCAGGCAAGAGAGAGCTACAAGCTGCTCGGATTGGGGTTGGGGGGGGGGGGGAGGCAGGGTGGAGGATGAGGAAAGAAGGGAGCCAAAGCCTTGCTTTCAGCTATTCTACACTATCACAGAGGGCTTTGGACACAAGGGTTACTCCAAAAGGGACAAGTCAGGCATGATGGAAGATCTTTGGACAGTCTTTTTCCAAAACAGGAAGGGAGTGGAGTGAGGAGGGGCAGTAGGACAAAGGGGAAAGAAGGGGGAAAAAAAGAAAAGCTACTAGAATTCAAATCTGAGCAACCAAACAGTCAGGACAGGCATTTGGGTGTATGTGGAAAAAAAAAAAAAAGGAAATATGTAGTCTACCTCCTTTTCCACAGATAGAGAAAATTTCCTTTGCAGCCTACTTCTTGTGGAACCTTACCAAAGCCTTCCCATGTCCTCCCCATTTATATCTCACCTGCCAGAGATCCCTTGTTCCTTGTCTAAACTGCTGGCAGCTGTCTCCTCTGGTCCATCCACCTTTCTGGGGTCAGCAGAAGGAGTGGGACAAAGTCACAAGAGATATTGGGGGCAAACTGGAGGGTGGTTTCTCAAATCCCCTCTCCCACCTCCTTCCTCCCACAAACCCATCCCCAATGTATGAAATGAAATGGGATTGTGCGAACCATGGTCCAAGGCCCTTAAATTCTCCCAAAAGGATTTCTCATCACCCTGACATATGTGTGTGTGTGTGTGTGTGTGTGTGTGTGTGTGTGTGTGTGAGAGAGAGAGAGAGAGAGAGAGAGAGAGAGAGGTGAGTGAGGACCATAGTTCTTACAGGAAATGAGGGAAAAAAGTATTCTCCAAACACCTTCAATCTCCCATGTTTCTAACTAACTCCCACCTGGTTTCAACTTCCATCCCTCTCCAGTCATTAGAAGGTACCCATTGCTTACGGATGGACCTGATTGCTGAAGTGTCTCCGCCAGAGCATGACCAGAGTGCTGAGCAAAAGGAACGTGGTACACATGCCTCCGCTGCCCCCATTCCCAGCCCAGAGCAAGGGTGGGAAGGGGCCCCACAGTGATGGAGCCCGGATAGGCCGTGTTGTCTCCTGCTAGTCCAGTAATGCTCTGTCCTAGAACTACTTTGATTGTTCCCAGGGTTGGATTAGGAGGATAAGGCTGATTAAGTCTGTCAGTAAAGTCGACCTTGGTGCGGTTGATAAATCTGATTGAAGTATTTGGGGGGAGGAGTTTGGAGGAAGGAATGACAGCCCTTCAGGGGAGACAATAAATGTCAGGTTCATTAGCTGGTCTCACTTAATGGACCTAAACCTAAGACTTCCAGAGAGGCAGAAGAAATGAAAAGAGGAGGGGATGAGGAATCAACACAACTAATTTCATCGTTTTTCTTCCCAGGTCCCCTCAACAGAAGGTACTTCCCAGTACTAAAATAGAAGCAGGAGGCAAAGTAGGAGATCTATGCCCTGGACTCTGAGAGAGTAGTAATTAGAGTTCTAAGAAAAGAATCCCCCCCCCCACTTTGGTAGAGAATGGTACTTTGGAGCCCCCCATCTAGTCCAACTTTTCCTTTTTGCAAATGAGGCTCCTAAGGCTAAGGAAGATTATGTGACTTACCTAAAGTAGCGCATCCAGGATCTATACCTAGATCTTCTTGGGTCCAAGTCTGGGGTTTATTTCCACATTTCAAGTTATCTCTGTAGAAGTTCAAGTTCCACTTATTCTGTGACTCAGTTTATCTGTGTTTTCAGTGCCTTTGGGGGGAAGGGAGGAGCTTACTGGAACAAGGAACCTGTAGAAAACTGCAGTTTTCTAATACTTAAGTATTCAGAAAGCTCGTCTGGTTCCCCAGAGGAAGAGGAAGGTCAGTGAAGTAAATAGCAATAGGAAAAACAGTGGCCATGTCTTATTGAGCTTTGCATGCCTAACACAGCATTATTTATGGAGAATACTTAATAAAGGTTAGAGAGAGACAGAGATGGAGATGCAGAAAGACAACTTTTGTAATTGTCTGAAGGATGGAAAGATTTTGAAGAGGATTGGAAATAGCCAGGAAAAAGTGAGAACTTCAGCAGACATTAAATATTATTGCTACTTCTGTTTGAGAGTGATTTGAAGGAAGGTCCTGGGTTTGGAGTTTGGCCTGAGTCTCTGCCAAGTGGAGGCATGACCAGAGTCCAACTCAGGTCCAACACAGGCCCAATTTCTTCCATAACATAAACCCTTCTCCAGACAAGTAAGTTAGCAGCAGAAACAGAGGGGCTTTGCATTCAGTCAGGGAGTGGGAGAGGCTCCAACAGCTGGAAACAGATTGATGTCAGAGTTATACCTCCTCCCTCAAGGATCCTTAGAGAAAGTAGGGAGATATGAATTCTCTCCTAATTCTTATACCAGCTCCATTTGGGTTTCCCTGATCTTCCTAAAATAGACAGTCCCAAAAGTTTCACTTCTCTGCCCTCTCTACTTCTCTTGTATATTTATGGTGTTCAAGTTTAAAATAGTGTTTTTCAGTAGACTGCAAACTCTTTAAGGGCAAGGACTGACTTTTTTGTCTTTTTGTATGGTAGGTGCTTCATAAGGACAGAAACTCTATATCTTCCCCACATACAGTAAGGGTGGCAATTAATAAATACTTGTCGAATTAAATTGAATTGAATTGGGGGAAGCATTAATCTCCTGGAGGCTTCATGGGATTCTAATCTTGATCTTTGATTCACTTAGGACATTTGGCCATCTCCTACTACTCCCCAACCATGAAGACTCCCCCCCCCCCCCCCAATTCTTCTGTTGCTGCCTCTCCCAACTTCCACAGCACTTTCCCTTCCCTCCAGCTCTAGTCCCACAGCTGGGCCTACAGACAGGGCCTCATTCTTGGTGCTTTTCCACGTTTCTGCTTTTTCCTTGTTTCCTCTAAGCCAGCCTCCTAAAAGAACCCAGCAGGAGCTTATCAGAATCTCTCTGTGCATGCGTTGGCTACGGACTGCGGGGAGGTGGGAGGTTGGGGTAGAGAAGGGGAGTCGTCCTCTGCTGCTGGGAGCCGAACCTTCTGTTCGCTCCAGTTTGGTCCTAGCTTCGGCAATCCCAACCCAACTACCCCCAAGGGGCAGTGAAGAAACTGAGAAAAGCCCTGAGTCATAAAAGCTGCTCAGCTGGCCGAGGGGAAGGGGTCGGGGGAGAGGTCTGGTAGCGCGAGGGATCTTCCTGTGGGGAAGAAATTGGGAAGGAAGGAGAGGGTCCAGCCAGCCAGGCGGCCGGTTGCCGGCTCCGATGAGGATGCTGGCGCAAGAGGGGCTTCCAACCCTCCAAACCCTGGGCGGAGGCAGGAGCCGGAAAATGCCAGTGGTGAAGGTTGGACTTTAAGTCAGTTCACTCGTGGGGCGAGGGATGCGCGCACGAACGCGCGAGGGCGTGCGCGCACACGAGTACACACACACACACACACACACACACACACACACACACACACACCCTCACAGACACATATGGACACACCGAGGCACACGCGCGCTTGCACACACACATCACCCCTGACGAGCCACACAGAGTGACACCCATCCTGAGGCGGCCAGACACATCAGCGCACACCTACATAGCACACTCTGGGCAAAGGGGAGTGCTTAGAGGGCGGGAGTCGGATCTCCCACTCCCCAGGTCCAATCCCAGCCCGTTCAGTTCTCTGGTTGGTGGTGCTGGAGATTTTTTTTCTCCTCCGGCAGACCACATCCCCGCCCCCGAGGTCCCCCACCCACCCTAGTCTCTCCCGCCCCCTGCTCCATATACATATATACGCACGCAGAGAGAGGGAGGGAGGAGAGAGAGAGAGAGAGAGAGAGAGAGAGAGAGAGAGAGGAAGGGAGGAGAGGAGAGAGACAGTGACACTGTCCCTGCCACAGCCAGAACGCACGCACCGCATTTCCCGGGTGGCCCGGGGTCTCCACGTCCATCTGGCTCTCTGCAGCGGCGCCGCCGCTTTCCTCAGCCCCGCTGCTCATGGAGAAAGTGCCGGGGGAGATGGAGATTGAGCGGAGGGAGCGGAGCGGGAGCGAGGAGCTGTCCGAGACCGAGAGGAAGGCAGTTCAGGATACGTGGGCCCGGCTATATGCCAACTGCGAGGACGTAGGGGTGGCCATCCTGGTGAGGTGAGTGTCATTCCGGGCCCTTGACTCAACCCTGACAGAGCCCGGCCGCTACCTTGACTCCAACCTGGAACCCCAAGATAAAGCATTTGGTGAGGAGAGAGCAGGGGTCAGCTTCTGGCTCCGAGCAACCCAGCGCAGTTTCGGGGCCTCCGGTGGATTTCTAGGTGGAGAGAGGTGAACCACAGTCTCTAGGGCATGGAATTTCCCTGGAATGGGAGGGGGCAGCAAGGAAAGGTACGAGAATGCTGCGGAACAGCATACTATATCTGCTGTTTTAGGACTCTCTCCACTGTGACCTTAGCAAGTGAACCTCCAACGCAGAGCAGTATCTCCCCTCCCCCACCTTACCTTCTTCTTCCCCTCAACACTACTATCAATATTCGAGCAAGATTTAACAAACCCTAAATTTGCCCTACCCCACATGGGGACAAAACTGTTCCCTTCAATCTGGAAATGGGAAAATTGAAAATCATTGAGAAAGGAACCAAGAAGGAGTTTACATCTCCTACCTGGTCAGAGACCATTTGATTGAAGTGAACAAAGATTAGGAGAACAGGACAGAGGGCATGTCAAGTTCTAATTCCAGCCTAGCATCCCTGCCTAGTGACCCTGATTTTCTTCCTATATTCTCACATGCACTCTGCTCCAAAGTCTTCTCCCCCTCTTCCCCTCCCTCGGGCCTATCAATCTGAGCTCTAACATCCCTATACCAAATGAATAGAACCAAGAACTGAAAAAAATATGACCCTTTTGGGTCTGCTTTTATCCCCAAGATAAGAACCCCCAAACTTATGAAGTCCTTCCCTCCAAGGATACAGTCCCAGGTTTTCCAGAGTAGGGAAGGCACTTCAGAAGGAAATTTCCTATCTTCCGATTCCCTTCTATCCCTTCTATCCTCTTCTTCCAGAAAGAGAGAGAGAGAGAGAGAGAGAGAGAGAGAGAGAGAGAGAGAGAGAGAGAGAGAAGGAAGGAAACTACTGTCCAGAAGGGCTCCACCCTGCACCCTTTGGGATGGGGGTCTCTTATATAGCTATACATCTCACACACCTACCCAAGTGATATAGTGTTACTCTCAGACATAGAAATAGTATTGTTCTTACCTATGTAGGGTCTTCTAGACCTCCACATAAAGTGACAGACACCACCATATGCTAAGATTGCAACCCTTTCTCCAACACATTCAGGCAATTTCCTGGTACAGACTCAGCTACTAAGCAAGATGCCCTGAATACAACTTAGATATCTAGGTAAAAGGGAAAAAGAACTCTCCTGATAAAATTAGAGATCTCTGGAGGAAGGAAAAAAACTGTGGAGGGAACTCTAAACCCAGTCCAGAAACTACAGAGGAACAAATCTGGGCACAATAGACTTATTGACTTTTCCAGAAACAGTTACGCATGTGACTGGAATGATACAAATAGGCTGTCAATCTACTAGACATCATGTGGCCCTAGATTTTACATCAATAACCTTGTTCTTACCTACCTGTGAACATACTTGCACCTGAGCCCACAATTTGGCAACAGATGACTGAGGCAAGATTTTAGGGGATCTGTCCTCTCCTAAATGAAGAGATGAATCACCCCAGGAATAGGAAGAGAGAGAGCAGTGAAGAGGGAAAAGGGATGGAAGCCAAATCCTGAAAGCAGTATCATGTCTAGGCATCTTGAGACTCAAAAAACAAACAAGCTAACAAAAAATCCCAATTCTTTCCCATCTTCTCTTTAGCTCCTGTTGCTTCTGTGGTACTTAATTCCCACTTTAGGGTCAACAGTGACTGTGGTATAGATAATGCAGGCAATAATTGGGCAGGTGGGAAGGATAGTGAACAAGAACTGGGCCTGGAGTCAGGAACCCCAAGTTCAAATTTGACTTTAGATACCTGCTAACTGTGAGAGACTGGACAAGTCATTTAAGCTCTGTTGGCCTCAGTTTCCTCAACTGTAAAATAGGAATAATGAGAGTGCTCATCTCCAAGGTTGTTTTTAATAATCAAAAAAGATACTATTATTTCTAAAATTCCTAGGACAATGTCTGACATAATAATAATAATAATAATAATAATAATAAATGAATAATTCCTTCCTCCTTTCTAAGTGTTTCTTAGATAACTAAATGTGAGAAATCTGGTTGCTCTAACAGATTCAGTTCAATTGAATGGTTCTGCAATACTGGTCTGGGGACATGGGACAATGGCCTGGATTGATGCTCATAGCTCTACGTGAGAGTCCTTGATTTTATTTTGGTGTCAACCAAGTCTTTGATATGGGTCTCCATAAAAGAGATAGGTTTTTGCTCCAAGGAATTGGGGGGGGGGGGATCCAGTATAAAAGGTATCTTAAAAGGTAAGGAATGGTTGATAGTTAACACCTACAAGATGTCTTGTTATCTCATTTGAAACTCATAACCTGTTCAATAGATGCTATCATTATTCCCATTTTAAAAAATAGGGAAACTTAGAACAAGATAGAAATAATTTACTTAGGGTTACACAACTACATATGCTTCCAAGGCAGAATTTGAACTCAGGGCTTCCTGATTCTAAGACCAGAATTCCAGCTGGCTATGAATGTTAACTTCCACAGGGTAAAACTTAGGGAAGTTCAAAATTAAAAAGAGCCATGCCAAGAGGAAACCAAGCAGTTCCAGAAACAGGGAGAAATTGGATGAGCTACAAATTTCTTTGACCCAGTCTTCTGTTTCATTACCTCATTTTCCCTATTTCCAAACTAGTTATCCTGATCTTTTGTCTGAGTTGGATATGTCAAAAGTTGAATCATCTGGGACTTGAGACAAGATCTATCTTAATCTCTTAAAAGTCTCCAGTTTTTTCTTCCTTCAGAGACCTCCTCTTTCTACTTCTCTCAAGCACACCATTAAAATGTTGGGGTCATAAATGTAACTCCTTGAAACTCTTGAGAGCTACTCTCCTCAGCTAGAGAAAGTAAAAGAGACAGAAACCCATTCTGTCCTCCACACTCATCACCCTCTGATGCTTTCCCAGTTAGTGACTACTGAGTGAAAGAGGGGCATTTACTCTTCTCTGAACCTTCAGCTTTCATTTCATCTGTCATTGGGCAGGATGGGATGGGAGAAAACAGGAGTTCTCCAACTTCACACCTAAAGGGGTTTTGGGTGAAGAATCTTCTGTTGGGACTATTTTACCCAAGTCAGGGCTCTACACACTCTACAGGCAAAGCAAAGAGGGAACACCCAGTGCTATTCAGAGGCTCCCCTCTGGGTTGTAACTCTGACACCTTCCCCCTCACTCTCAGAGAAACCTATTTTGGGCTCTCTTGGTAGGCCCAGCTGTCTCAGGGAGATGACAGTTCCAGTGGACCTATTTGTATTAGCCTTTTCTCCTCATAAGAGTTGGGGGACAAGAGTGGTTGAGGAGGGAGACACTTGGGAGGGCACTGACTGGGAGCTAGACAGAAGTGTGTTTGGTTAGGCTAGTCTCCCTTAAGGACCAAAAAGTAGGGACACTGTTACCCAGGACTTTGATAAGTATGATCTAAAATTAATAAAAAATAATGATTTATAATTTTTTTTAAAAAATAAAACAACTGAGCCTTAGCTCAAATGTAGATTCTCCTGATGATTAAGACATTTTGATATCCATCTTTTACTTATCTTCATTGTGTATCTTTAATATAGAGAGTATTCCCCTTCATTTTTAATGTACAAAAAGCAATCTGAAAAGAAATTTTTGAAATGATTTGTCTAGAGTCAGCCGCAAAGATAAATTTTTCTAAATCCTAAGTCACTGTCCAAATCATGCTGCCTCCCCACAAAAGCAAAACCAAACCTGATTCTACCCTTTGGCTCAAAGCTGGTTTGGCATATTTTCTGCTTTGGTTCTAACTCATATTTGATACTCATTCTTTGCTCTCTATTCTATCATTGTTTATTATTATGAATGCAAGCTATCTCTCCAATTAAATTGTGAGTTCTTTGAGAACAAGTTCAGTGTTTGTTGATAGCATTAGAGTTATTTATGTTATATTTATTTTCTGTTTATATGTTATTCTTTTTCCTATACCTGTCTTTCCCCAGATGTAAACTCATTTCCACAAAACAGATCTTGAAGGTAATAGGAAAAGGTTTTATTCCCTACTATCAATGAGAAAGGTTAAGATATATTATCACTTAATTAACTAAAGCCTATATTAACAAAATTAGTCTTTGTATACTAGCTAGAATTTCTAGAGGTTTAATTCAATGAACACTTCAATCTCTTGTGACTCATTTATGCATTCTCCCTCTAATCATGCCATTACATAATTTTCAACAAATATGTATTAAGGGTTCATTTTAGGAATTCAGTAAGCATTTATTAATCACCTACTATGTGCTAGGCATTGCCCTAGAGATCAAAAGACCAAAACAAAATGATCCAAGCCATCCAAACAAAACTTACTTTTGATTGAAGGGAGGAATTGGGAAGGATGTAACATGTAAATAAAAAATTAAATACAAAAGATACAGAGTTGATACAAAGTAATTTCTAGTCATTGGAATTTTTAACATTATAATAAACAATTACAATTGTCCTTTGGGTAGGGCCTTGGGACTCTTACTCTCAAAGAATTTACAATCTAGGGAGAAAAGACACATGTTGAGAAATATTATAAGGTAGCAAATAATGACTACCATATAAATAGGACAGATAGAAAACTAACTACTATAGGCATCCAGGGACAGAAGATTCTTGTGGGCAGGTGCATTAGGACAAAGTTCTTGTAAAAGGGAATTGAAGGGCAAAACAAGGAGGGGGGGAGGTATTGCAGATAAAGGGAAATTCAAAGAGGTGGGCATGCTTTGTATCCAGTTTGGAGAATAATAAGCAGATCAATTTGATTTGAATGGAAAGGTTTAGGAAAGAGAGTAATGGGAGAGAAGGTTATAGGGTGAGTAGAAGCAATATTGTAGAAGGCCTTGAGTGTCAAGCTAATACATTTGTACAAAATCCCAGCAATGGAAAATCATTCAAGTGTTTTTGGTTTTGATTTTTTTATTTTATTTTCTGTTTTTAATAGCATACAAAGATAGTTTTCTGCATTCATCTTTTTGGTAAGCTTTTGAGTTCATTCAAACGTTTTTGAACTGGGTGTGTTGTACAAAAAGGGGATGTTCTAGGAAAGTTAAAAGATCTGGAATATATTAGAAAAGGCTGAGACTAGGAGTAGGAAGTTGCCTTCCCATTAGGGAATTTCCAATTTTGTGATAATATATGATAATACATTGAAAATAATGAAGATAAATCAACCAATTATGAGCTTGATATGGGTTGTTAAGAATGGATTAGATAGAAGAAGAAGAAGAAGAAGAAGAAGAAGAAAAAGGAAGAAGAAGAAAGAAGAAGAAGAAGAAAGAAGGAGGAAGAAAGAAGAAGAAGAAAGAAGAGGAAGAAGAAGAAGAAAAAAGATAAGAACTGGGGGATAGGGAGTTAGAGATTCAATTTGAAGCATAGCAGGAAGGCAGAAATGAACATGAAACTGAACTAAAGTTAAAAGTGTTTGGAAATAATTCAACAGGACACTTTGGTAGGCACTGGCTTAGATTAAAAAGTTCAGATAAGAATAAAGGTTCTTGGGGCGGCTAGGTGGCGCAGTGGATAGAGCACCGGCCTTGGAGTCAGGAGTACCTGGGTTCAAATCCGACCTCAGACACTTAATAATTACCTAGCCATGTGGCCTTGGGCAAGCCAATTAACCGCATTGCCTTGAAAAATCTTAAAAGAATAAAGGTTCTTGCCATCATGGAGTTTGCAATTTAGTTGGAAGAAAATAATATTCTTTGCATGAAATAGAAAAGATAATAGATGAACCTTAATGAAGGGGTCTTCTCTTAAAGAATTGAGATTATCTCCTTCTATAAGATAGTGAGAAGAAGGCAATCATTCATTCAATAAGTACTCTGTACTGGGTAATGTGCCAAGTGATGGGGACTGCAAATCCAAGAATGAAAGGATCCCTTTTTGTTTTTTAGGTTTTTTTGCAAGGCAATGAGGTTGAGTGACTTGCCCAAGGTCACACAGCTAATTATTAAGTGTCTGAGGCTGAATTGAACTCAGATACTCCTGACTCCAGGGCTGGTGCTCTAACCACTGGCCACCTAGCTGCCCCCAAAAGGGTCTCTTTTTACAATCAGCAGATCGGAATTATTCTCCCCTCAAAAGAAGTATCCTTTACCCTCTCCCCATCCTTGTGCCTTAGGGCAAATGGTAAGATCTCTCTCTTACTCCCACTAACTCTTGTTCTCTCTCTCTCTCTCTCTCTCTCTCTCTCTCTCTCTCTCTCTCTCTCTCTCTCTCTCCCCCCCCCTTTCTAATCTCTCCAGGTTCTTTGTGAATTTTCCCTCTGCTAAACAATATTTCAGTCAGTTCCAACACCTGGAAGAGCCACTGGAGATGGAACGAAGCCCTCAGTTGCGCAAGCATGCCCGTCGGGTCATGGGTGCCCTCAACACTGTGGTGGAAAATCTGCATGACCCTGACAAAGTGTCTTCTGTGTTGGCACTGGTGGGCAAAGCCCATGCTCTAAAACACAAGGTGGAGCCAGTCTACTTCAAGGTATGCCCTAATCTTCAGCAGATACAGCTATCTAAAGCTTCTAGTATCTCCTGGATTCAGGTTTCTGCCAACCAGAGTTGCCTAGAGTATCTCTTCACCCATAGGAAGAGTCTCTCTTCACCGAGTCTCTCTTCATCCATGGGAAGAGTCTCTGGGAGTTTGAGGGGAGAAGTTATCATCATTCTGGATTTTCCACCTCTTCTCTGTCCATATTATGCTATTCAAGGTGGCTAGGTGGCGTAGTAGATAAAGCACTGGCCCTGGAGTCATGAGTACCTGGGTTCAAATCCGGTCTCAGACACTTAATAATTATCTAGCTGTGTGGCCTTGGGCAAGCCACTTAACCCCATTTGCCTAGCAAAAAACCTAAAAAAAAAGAACATATTATGCTATTTATTCATTAAACTGTTGAGATTCTGGAACTAACTCTTGGGTAGAGACAGTTCACTGGACATTGAGAGATGGTTCAAACCAGCTCTGGACCAAGAAAAGTCACTAGGAGAAACAAAGTGTACTGGGATTGAAGGTCAGGACTTCTTTGTTCCATTCCTATGGGATGGAAGACTCACTGTCTTCCCAGAATCATGTAGTCATCATCTCCTAGAGCTAGGAAAGACCTTAGTGACCCATCTAATCTGAGTCCCTATTTTTTTAGATGGGAGAACTGAGACTTCCTTTTTTAAAGTCATATAACCAATTAGTGTTGGGAATGGAGTACAGGTCTTCTAGTTTAAAGACCATACTTTGTTATATACCACTGTATTTCCCATACTCCATAGAGTTTTCCTGAGCATGATGCCTGATTGGATCTTTTTTTCTGGAATTTAAAGAAATTCTGTTAACTTAGGTGCTTAGTGAAGTTTATCCATGGTGGGATACAAGAGATTGCTGTGTACTAAGGGGGATGAAGGGAGGTTTGTAGTAGAGAGACAGCTACTCATCCCTAACTTCCTTAATCCCCAGATCCTCTCTGGAGTCATTCTGGAGGTGATTGCTGAGGAGTTTGCTAATGACTTCCCATCTGAGACACAGAGAGCCTGGTCCAAGTTGCGTAGCCTCATCTACAGCCATGTGACTGCTGCCTACAAGGAAGTGGGCTGGGTGCAGCAGCTCCCCACCACCAACATGTGAGCAGGAGGGCAAGAATGTGGGCAGAGTAACCCCCCCCACACACACACATATACATTATTTTCTATTAACTCTGGGTGTCTTTAGGTTCCAGAAAAACTTGGAGAAAGTTAAAGAGTTATTTTCAGGGTAAGTAGGGCTAGGAATTTGATTTAGTTGGTAGGAGGAAAGTGAGACCTAGGATCTTATTTTTCCCTATCTTGTAAACCTAATTCAACTAGCCCTGTTTCCCAGGCTCTCTACCCTACACTAGGACCTCCAGTGAGGCCCCAGTACAGTATCCCTCAGAGAGACCTCCAGGCTAGAGATTCCTTTCCCTAAGGAGTATAGAATCTTACTGAGACTATGGACAGCCAAAGGACAGAGACGCCTCTTTGAATTTTAGCAGGAAAGGAGCTCATCAGAACTGGAGCCAGTTCTGATCAAGCCAGCAAAGGCTGCTTCCTCCCCAGACACAAATCACATGGGGATGTTTTTTTAATTCAGTACTCCCAATTTCTGTTTTGACATGGGTTAAAGCCAGTAAAATCATATGGAGACCACACAGGCACACACACAAGCATACATATGTATACATATGCATTTTCCCAACACACACACATACACACACACACACACACACACACACACACACACACAAATTTGTCACTATATATTAACAGGTATGTGACGGGAAAGCCACTCACTCCTGGGATTAAAGTATCTATGGTTAGAATAGGTAGTTGGCCTTCTGTGAGGTTATCTCTGTGGCAAGTTTGAGGATAGCCAGGCTCCTTTCCAGAACTGGTCACAGTGTCTCTAGTGGAGAAGGAAGAAGGGAAGGGAAGGGCAAGGCGGTGGCCAGTGGAGATGACTTAGAGACATACAGGATGAGAACAACTTGGTCATCAGAGGCTCCAGTAAGAAGGCTAGTCCCAGGAGTTGAGGGGAGAAGAGAAAAAATGAGCAGAAAAAAGTAGAGGCATAGAAAGCTAGCCTGGGGTCAGCCAACAATTCAAGAAACACATTTGGGGGAAACATTCCCAAGAGTTTCCCATGGAAAACACAGCTTCTCCTCCCCCGGCTTTCCACCATTGTGGGGAGCCTGCTAGACTCCTACTCCATAAGTTTCCTCCCTGACATTGCTCCCAGGGAGGTCCCTGGAGTCCAAATACAGAGTCCAAGCCTTCTGACCCACCCACCCCCCCACATCTCCCAGCCTTCCTGTCTCACTGAATGAGAAATTGCAGTGGATTTTTCTTTCTACTCCTTCCCTCCTCCTTCACCTCCCCCTCCCCTCACTGTTCTTTCTGACACCATTCCTGGAGTGGAATCTGCTGGAACCTGGACTCACTCATAGTGAAGAAGACTGCAGATGTGCACATCTGGCCCTTGTCCCTGTCTGTCAGCCTCTGGGGATAAATGGGAAAACAAGAAGGCTATTTTTACCTGCTTGGGGAAGAATAGGGACTGTCCTGAGGGAAGGATAGCTGCAGTGGCCTGAGGAAAAGTTTGAAGATCCCCCCGAAAAAAGGTCATCTGGAGCATTTAGGGGCTTGTCCTCCAGTTGACTCTATCCTTATGTAGGATCACCAGGCAGCAGAGTTTGTTTACAGCTCGGATATGAGAGACTTCCTGCTTCCAGAGAAAAGGCTTTTTTACAGGAGCCTGGAGAGAGCTTTTGGATACCACAGCCAGAGCTGGCTAAACAGTCTGTTGTGCAGTACCAGTGAATCAGAAACATATGGAGGACATTTTCTTAACACCCTGTGTCCTCCCTTCCCTTCACCCCAGTCATCCCAAGGGACTCCTGTTTTGCCAAACCCCAAACAATCTGAGAAATATTTTGGAGAGCTAAAATCTTCCCCCTTAGTCCCTCTATCTCCACTTCTAAACAAGAGAGAGAAAGGAAGTAGGTGAGAATTGTCCGGAGAGCCTCTTTCCCAGTTGTCCCCCATCCTAAGCCATAGCGAGGTTCCCTCTTCCCCACTCAAACTTGAATATAACAGTAATGTGAACAAAAGAATTTTGGGAAGCTAGACAGTCTCTTCATTTCTCTACCAACTTTTTCTCACTCCTAATTTCCTTAACTAGGAGGTCTAGACTGGGTGAGTCAAGGGTTAATTCCTAGGTCATAACCTCGCAGATCTGACCTGTCATGCATCCTCCAACTCTTGGCAGGAGGACAGACCAGGTCCCCAGACTCCTGGAGAGGCCTAAATATCTTAAAATATTGGGATGGAGTTCGGGAACCAGAGAACTAAAGAAAAGATATCAGAGGGTATAAAGTAGCAGGACCTGGTTTAGGACCAGTTTTTCTCAACTGGACTGCACTTGTGGTAATCAGTCTATCACTAAATATGTCTCATTGGCAATGTCCTCAAAGAAGTTACAATCTACATGCCACATGCAAGCAAATCTATCAAAATCAAGCTATATACAGGATAAATAATTAACAGAGGGAAGGCAATAGAATTAAGAGGGTTTGGGGAAGATTCTGAAGAAGGTGGGATTATAGTTAGACTTAAAAGGAAACCAAGGAGGTCAGTAGTAACAGTTGAGGAGAGAGAATATTCTAGGCATGAGGAGCAGTTTAAGAGAATGACTGGAACCAATCAATGAAGTGTCTTATTTGTACAATAGTCAATCCATATATTAGGTGTTTAACTGTGTGAGAGAAGGGCAGCTTAGCTAGGTGGTACAATGGATAGAACACTGACCCTAAAATGAGGAAGGCCTGAGTCTGCTATCAGATACTTACTAGCTGTGTGACTCTGGCAAGTCATTTAGAGCTGATTGCTAGAAAAAGGAAGTGCAGGGGGGAGTAGAGGAGGAGAAGAAGGAACAGGAGGAGAAAATTAATTCATTAATTAATTTATAGGTGGATGAGTTAAAAAATAAATATGTGGGTGACAAATATATGTACAAGCTGATATTATATGGGTATGGGATCTATAGGTGTATGATGAGTGTTCCTATAAACATAAATACATACATACACAGAGAATATATATATATATATATATATATGTAAAAGTTGAAGTAGATCTTTATAAAAGAAATGTGTCTATGTTTTTATGTATGCACAGATCTCCTCTCCTAAGTTGCAAGGCCTAGATCCCTTTGCATCTTTAACCTTACCATGTCTTTCTCTTGTCTTCTCCACAGTCCACCGGCCACACTGCCCTCTTCTAGGTCATAATATCCCACTCCCTCCTTTCCCACTCCCTGGCAGCACCTTAAGCAGAAGGCCAAGCTCCAAAGACCAACTTGTCCCTTCGTACCTGGGTGCTGAGGAAGCTGGAAGAATGGAAATCCTCTCCAGAGAGTAAGGCTACTATCACACTCTGGCTACCCTAGAGCTACTGGGAGATGGCCCTGGCCATCTGGATGCTGAATGCAGCTCTGGGGCTCACTTGGTGGAGGTTGTTGGGGAGGTTGGTAGGGGACCTCCCTACAGAGCTGAGCCCACTATTTGTAGCTTTTCTATCCTCTTAGAGAGAGACCAGGCTGAGAGACCGGCGGACAGGCAGGGCAGGGTTTGTAACTCTTTCCAAGAATAAACCAGCCACTGTTTCTATCTGCCTGACCAGCATGTAGGTCTCAACATGACATATCTATAGTATCATACACGCACATCTACCACATATAAAAATATATTATATATACAGTATATATATACATTATATATATTTATATATAACCTGTACCTGCAGCTGCAGGCCCTTGGGCCTAGGGGCACATACTAAAGCCTCTGTTTCTTTTTTTTTCTGTCCATTTATGTGTCCTAAGGGGAGAGGTTCATAGCCAGGCTCAGATGAGGAATAAAGCTATAGAGAAAGGTTCCATGGAAGCAGGAAGCACAGAAAAACATTTAGGGCTCATTACCCTTGGGAAAGTGAGATGAGTTCAAGTCCATTTCAAAGATGGAAAAAGTGAGGTAAGAAGCAGGCCCATCTTCAGAATGAGAGCCAACAGTTTATTCTGAATTTGATCCCCATCTTCTTCCTTTGCACCTTCACACATAAATAAAACTGTATAATAAGGGCTTGGCAACTCATTGACTTTCCTTTCTAGTCAAGCTGAGTCAATGGTTTGCTCATGGTAAGCTCCAAGAGGTTCAAGTCAGGTGGGTGTCAGAAATATGGGGCTACCTAGTTATTGCTAGACTGCTCTAGAGCTACAGTGAGCCCCAAGGACTTAAATATCCAAGTGCTGACAATGACATTTGGGAAAGACCTCAAATATCTATCCCAACCTACCTCCCATATCCAACAAAATGAAATCACAATGAAGATACATTTGAAGGTTAAAATCAAGTGAGTTAGTCATCAAGATAATAACTGAGACCCAGCAGCCTCTATAACTGGCTCCCATATGAAAAGAGGACATGGGAACATCCGAGATGAATGGGTTTCCTTCAATTTATAGTCTTAGAACTTTCCTTTAGATCTGACGTTCAACCAAGGAGGAGAGAGGAAGCCTAAGTGACCCCCTCCCTCTCCTTACATACCCCTTGTGATGAGGTGATTCAATGTCCCTTCCCAGTCTAAAGTTCTATGAGTCTTTCTGTCTTCCAAGGCTAACCTGGCCTTGGGATCCCTGTGTTTCCCCCTGGTAATTTGTATCTCCCATATCATCCCCAAAAGGAAACCTTGCTACTGTGGCTGTGATACCTAAGTCCCAGCCTCCTGTGATTTCTCCTGTAACTGCCTGTCCTTTTGTAGGTTTCTGATATTTGTAACCAGACCCAACTGTATCATTAAACAGAGATGTTCTTGCTGACCCTGTGCGTGTCTTGTAATCATTTTTCTCTGGTTTCTACTGATCTCTGTTTTTTCCTCTATCAGTTCCACACCCTACTTCCACTTACAAAATATTGCATCACTTTATCCAGCTCCAGACAGTCTTGGGCCCCTTTCCTCAAACCCCAGACTAAAGTCATAAATTTCACATCACACCCATACACAGCCACACACCACACACCCCAAGAATGCATGCATCCTAGAGCAAAGATTCTTAACGTTTTTTTGATGTGTATACATTGGACGTTTTGGCAATTTGACAAAGCCTATGGAACTTCCTCTCAGATTATATATTTTTAAATTTAAAATAAAATTTAAAATTTTTAAAAAATAATTGAATAATAATGTTTTCATTAGAAGTTAGTGAAAAACTGATATGTAACTTTTCTTCCCTATCCAAATACACAGATTCTATGAAATGCAACCAAGGAGACCCAAGGAATCCACAGACCCTAGATCAAAAATCCAAGCCAAAATCAAAGTTACTAGGACTGAAAAGGATGTGGGCTTTTGGAGTCTATCATATATTCAATAAGTATTTTTCAAGGGTCTACTAATGCTCAAGGCACAGTATTGTACTTAGACAAACAGTTTGCAAAGACAAAAAACATAATCCCTAAATTCAAGAGCAGATCCATTCTACTGGGGAGGATGCTAGGAAAGAATATATGATGTCCTCAGATACAGGATAATTCAAATAAAGACAGAGCACTAGCTACTGGGGTGTGGGGTAGGGTCAAGGAAGACTTCATAGGAGGGGGTATCAGAACTGAGCCTTCACAAAAGATAAGAACACGGAACATGACTTGGGCAAATGGAAAGACTAGAAACAGAAAATGAGCTTCAGAGAAGAACTAGTAATCCAGAGAGGCTGAAATGTTTGGAGTCTGAAAGAGAATGCTAATTCGAGTCATGGAAAAATAACTTCTGATCCCAGGAGTTTGCATCAATCACTTAATGTGATGTGAATAATTGGGTCTCATTTCAAAGGTGGAAGAAAGGTAGGATACCATACAACAACAAACATTTATTATATACTTACTTCCCTTGCTAGAAGCAATGTCCAGTTTCTTCCTTAAATACAGGAGTATATGGGGGAAAGCAGGAAGAAATTCTTGTTTGTAGTTGGTTCCCTGACTGCAGTTGAGAATTGGTGTTTGGGACCCTAAACCATAGTACATGGTGTGTGTCAGCAGAAGGAGAATAGAGACAAATGAAATAAATTATCCTTAGTTTCAAATCCCTTTACACTTGAACCTATGCCCTCTGCCTCTGCTTCACCAAACCCCCAATAAAGATTCCTCATGAATTGCATTTGCAACTCCAAAATGAAAAAAAGGGTCAGTTTCCAAAGTTATATGGGAATCTTTACAAATAATGCAGGCACATCAGGATACTTATTTGAGTTTTGGATAGATGTCCCCATGAACAAAAAGTTCTGAAACTTTCTAGGGTCATAGTAGGAATGGTTCTAGAAGAGTTTTTAATCTGAAGTCTACAGACCCCCCAAGGAAAAAAAAAGGAAAAAAACCTACACCTTTATTTTCACTGATCTCTAATTGAAATGAGTATGAAACACACACACACACACACACACACACAAACACACTTTAAAAATTCCTGTTTTTAGAGGGATAGTATTCACTCCCAAACCTGGAAAAACTAGACTATCTTGAAGTTTGAGCAGTGGAGTTCTGTCAAACTGGGAGCTTTTGAACTTAGAATCACTCTGAAATAGAGCAGAGGGGAAGACCAATCTGCCTGTGGGAGAGAGACAGAGTGTAGAGAAGGAAGCGGATGCATCAGCACCATGGTGATCAGGTCCCTGCAGGTATCTCGAAGAGTATGCTTTAGAACCAGGGACTAAGTGAAAAAGACTGACTTCAGAACATAGCTTTCAATCAATGAACAAAGAACTTTGATTGACTCTATTGCCACCATCACTTTAAAAATTCAAGAAAGCTCCAGAAGGTTTTATTCTCTAAGTGACCTCCATGTTCCCTGATGCCTTTTTGCTAATGGCCACTTCTGTGTGATTTTTTTCCTTACTATTTCTTTAAGCTCTTTCTTTATCTTGATTTTTTTTTAATTCTTAAAAAATTCAAAGTCGACCATGAATGCTTAATGCTGCATTTCTGTATATTCTGTTCCAGGCAAGGGGAAAATGAAGAACTACAGTAACTATCTGGGATCCACAGAACAAAAATAAGTCAATAAACCAGTACCCTATCCTAGAAGTCAAGAATCTATTCTAACCCAGGGCTCCAGAGCTAACTGCATAAAAAAATTGTGGTTATGATTTTATTAATAATTTTTGATAAACTTCTCAAAAGGTAGAATTTAAATTGAAACTGGAGATTTGCTTTTGTCTCTTGGTTTAAAAGTGAGCGGTTGTTATAACCAGGTATGGCTACTCAGAGAGTAGGAGCATTAGACAAATCTTCCAATTTCTGCCAAATTCCTAGTGTCCCGCTAAAGTTTGCTCTCTAGTGACATCTGCTGGTTACACTAGTCTTGAATGTATTGTCTACCTCTCTTTATTCTTCCTCTCAAGTTTGACTGAATTTTTTAGTCCCTGTAGTCAGTTGTGGGATTGCTTGGACTGAAAAAATATGCCAATTCTTAGTCTTTAGTTAATAGATTTGGTTTTTCAAAGTTGCAGGTATCTCAGATCTTCTGGAACTCTGGCTTCAGTCCTGAGCTCTGGCTTGAGAAAATCCTAAGCTTTACAGATATCTTGTCCAAGGCTTTCCTAATGAAACTTCTCTCTTTTCATTAGCCATGACCTCTGGAGAAACCACATCGATGTCTCTGCTCCTCCCCCAATGGCTCCATGAATTTATAAACCATTTCCGTTTCTGGTCTACTCCCACATTCTCCCACTGGATTTGATCCTGATTGCCATGCCAAGGTCATTTATTTTTTCTGAAGATGTTGGAACTATTAGCCTCTTTTGGCCCAGTATTTCTATGCAATTACCCAAAATAAAATTCACTCATACTATAGATGGGCAGTTAGGTTTCACAGTGAATAAAGCCAAGCCAGGAGTCTGGGAGACTTATCTTCCTAAATTCAAATCTGGCCTTGACGCTTACTAGCTGTGTGACCCTGAGCAAGTCATTTAACTCCTATTTGCCTCAGTTACTTGCCTGTGAAACAAGCACACACTTGAGAAGGATGTGGCAAACCACTCCAGTATCTTTGCCAAGAAAACACTATGAACGTTGCTCATGGGAATGATAAGAGTCAGATACAATTGAATAACTGAAAAACAACATAACCAGAGGAGACAATAAACTGGAGGAATCTTGAATGTTTAGGGATTATAGTTGCCAGAACCAGAGTTGGCTATGACTATTTTCCTCTCCTTGGAATAGTTAGAGAACAGAGCAGCAAGAAGTAGACTTGATAGGACATTAGAAGAATTCTGAGAACTTTTAAGAGAGGCCTCAACATAAAGGGGACTGAGGAGGAAGTTTCTGAATGGTAGGAAATAGAACTATAACTATTTGTATTTCAAAGAGTACAGGTACCTCTGAATCTGGCCCAAATCAAAGTAATTCTATATTGGATGTTGTCCTTCCTTCTTGAAGAGGAACAAAATGACATCACTTTGTTGAGGTTAAGGTTCAGTGAGTTTGACTCATCCTTTGAATGAATACCTCTTTCCCTTCTCTTTAGTGGTAGGGTTGTGAAATAATATATACTATAATACAAAAATTATAACATATATATGAAATATAAAGAAATAAGTAATTCACTCTAGCTCTGGATTTGGATTTGGAAAGAGTTGGAGATAGGCCATGTGTAGGCAAGGTGGCAGAGGTGTCAATAAATCAACAATCATTTATTAAGTTCCTTCTGTGTACCAAGTACTCTGACCCCTGTAGGCCAGACCTCTTGAGTTTTCCTTTTTAGACTGGGAGTGGGGAAACTGTTATCTGAGGCAGATCCCAGTCCCCAGAAGAGTTTGGTACCCTTTTACCCTTTAATTCCACCATAGTCTTTCTTTCTTCTAATCTTTCCCTTTCTTTTCTTCCCCCTCCATCCCCTCCCCCACTCTCCCCTCTTAAAGAAAGAATGAAGGCAAAAGTTTCCTGGGGTAGAAACCCAAGGGTATTGGCTGTCATCAAATCCCTACACATGCACCTAACACTAAAATACTGCAAAAGATGGATGGAACAGATAACAGATGTTTTGCCCAAGGAAATGCAAATTAGCTAAAAATCTTTTTTTAAGTTAATAATTTTATTTTTCTGAACTTGACAAACACCAGTAAACACAAGTATGTTGATCATATAAAGAAAATATTATTATTGTACTATACAATACAACTTGACCATTTTTCATTTAAAGTATATAATAAATTTATTATAAAAATATATGTAAAACAATATAAAAACATATTCATAACGATAAAAATATTTATAATAAGCATATAATAAATTTATGTTTACAATATAAGGATTTCTCTAATTATATAATAAATGCAGTATGTCAGTTCCCAAACCATGCCATTTATCTATTTTCCCTTTTTTTTGAGGCAAAGGGGGTAAGTGACCTACCCAGGGTCACAGAACTAGCAAGTATCTGAGGATAGATTTGAATTCTGACCCTCCTGACTATAGGGCCACTGCTCTATGCACTGAGCTCCCAAGCCGCTTCCCACTTATTTCTGTTTTCTACTGAATCTTTTTCTGTTCTCTTCTATGTCATAGAATTTCCAGTGGAAATTCAAGATACTTGAGGATGCCCATTTCTTAAAGGGGTCAAACAGGGCTACTCTGTCTCTTCTCAGAAAAGGGGAATATGTCTTTGTTCCCCTACACTTTCATAATGGATAAGCATAACTGTGTCCAGGATCTGTTGGAGAAGGATCTAAGAGTACTTGGACCAACATCGCCCTTGTCTCTGACTAGGCATCTCCCTAAGAACTAAGTGTCCTTGGGATTGAAAGTGGGGGGAGCTGATATAGGGAGGAAAAGGATGTTTCTCTTTTTAGCAGCTCCAAATGAATATCATCTTTGCAGTACAGCCTCACAGTGACCCCTGCTGGCTGATACAGGAAACCTTATCAGAGCAAGTTTCATCCATTACCTGCTTGTTCACACTTCTTGTCTTTGTTGCTGGGTGAGAGAGAAGATAGCTATAATTCCAGAAGTTGGGAAAACCTTTTAAAAGTACATATCATAGAAGATGAAGATAAAGGGAAGGCCTACAGTCTCCAAGATGGAGATCTTGTTGTTGAATCAACTGCTGCCTCTTTTTCCTTCTTTCCATTTTTTTGTGATCGTTTATTCAATGTCTCCTGAGGTTTCCTACCTGTGTGACCTCCCTGGAAATTAATTCCCTTAACTGTAAAATGAGAGGATTGGCCTATATAGTTTCTGAGGTCCCTTCAAGCTCTAAATCTATGCTACTATGATCTCTAGCAAAAGAGATAGGCAGCAAAAATGGTACATTGGCTACAGCCCTGGCCCCAGAGTCAGGAGGACCCAACTTTAAATCTAGCTCAGATATTTGACACTAGCTGTATGACCTGGACCAAGTCATTTAATACTGTTCATCTTAGAAGAAGAAAGCAACAGATTTTTATTTTTCCCTTGATGGTTGTTTTTCTATTTCTTGTCTCCAAAAGGTGATGCTCTCTGGCTTTGGGGCTACAAATATATTTTTCTCTAGACATACAATTCTTGCATATTATCACCTTTACATAATTATATCTTTTTGTTTCTAGTTCTTTTTTAAGATATTCTTTTTCCAATTACATGTAGATATAGTTAACATTCATTTTTGTAAAATTTTTTCCACCCCTCCTTTCCATCCCCACTCTCCAAGACAGCAAATAATCTGATATAGGCTAAATGTGTACAATTGTTTTATACATATTTCCATTGGGGGCAGCTAGAGGTACAGTGGATAGAACACCAACCTTGGAGTTAGGAGTACTGGAGTTTGAATCCAGTCTCAGACAATTACTAGTTGTGTGACCTTGGGCAAGTCAGTTAACCCTGATTGCATCACACCCAGACTCATCTTCAGTCATTTTGATTTATATTGGTCACTGGACCCAGATAGCTCTGGAGAAGAAAGTGAGGCTGGTGACTAGTACAACTCCCCCTACTCAAATTCAATTCATGTACTTGTCATGGCATCACCTCCCTGATGTTATGGTCTTCTTTGAAAATGAAGGACAAGGGGCAGCTAGGTGGTGCAATGGATAGAGCACCGGCCCTGGAGTCAGGAGTACCTGAGTTCAAATCCGACCTCAGACACTTAATAATTACCTAGCTGTGGGGCCTTGGGCAAGCCACTTAACCCCATTGCCTTGAAAAAAAAAACTAAAAAAAAAAGAAAATGAAGGACAAACATCATCAACATATTTCCATATTAGTCATACTATGAAAGAAGAATCAGAACAGAAGGGAAAAACTATGAGAAAGAAAAAATAAAAAACAAATTAAAAAAATTAAAATTGTATGCTTCAATCTGCATTCAGGCTCCATAGTTCTTTCTCTGATCCTGTTGGTCAGGTCTTTTAGAATTTTGTTTGATCACTGTATTGCTGAGAGAAACTAAGTTTACAATAGTTGATCATCACACAATGTGGTTATATCATACACTTGGAGCTCAAAGTAACATTAGAAATCATAGAATTCAACTCCTTCATTTTACAAATGAAGAAATAAAGGCCAAGAGATGTTAAGCAACCAGTGAATTTTTGTTGCTATTCAGTCATTTTCAGTCATCTTACTCCTTGTGACCCCATTTGGGGTTTCCTTGGCAAAGATACTGGAATGGTTTGCCATTTCCTTTTCCAGTTCATTTTGTGAAGAAACTGAGGCAAGCAGAGTTGTGACTTGCTCAGGATCACACAGCTAGTAAGTGTCTGAAGTTGGATTTGAACTCAAAAAAAATGAGTCTTCCTAATTCTAAATCCATTGGCCTATTACTGTATTACTTAGTTGCCCATTTAGAATTTAGAAATAGTCAAGTTCAAACTCATTATTCTGCTAAGGAAATTGAGACCCAACATCTTTCCCTGGCTATTTGCCTCAAATTGAACATCGCTAAATACTGAACTTATTTTCATCCCCCCAAATTGATTCCTATCCTTGGAACATCCCTCAGTCTTTTATTGAATTTCTCTAGTTTCCTATCCTTCACCTTTGTTACTCACAAATGGGTTACCATTGCTAGATTTAGCCAACAAATGGCAATGAATGAAGACAAGTATACATATTGATTATCTTAGATGGTACAGTAGATAGAATGTTCATCCTGGGGTCAGGAAAACTCATCTTCTTAATTTCAAATCCAGCCTCAGACACTTATTACTTGTGTGACCCTAGGAAAATCAACTTAACCTTGTTTGCCTTAGCTCAGTAAATGAGTTGGAGAAGGAAAAGGCAAACCACTCTGGTATCTCTTCTGGGAAAACTTCAAATGGTTTGTCCAATAAAAAATTGGACATGACTGAAAACAGATTTCAATACAATATTTACCTATCATGCAAAAATACTCAAAATGGTTTCTGTCATAAGACAGGGGGTTTATCAGGTCTAAGGAAGTCAAGGGGTACCCTGGGCTGAATGTGTGTGTGTGTGTGTGTGTGTGTGTGTGTGTGTGTGTGTGTGTGTGTGTGTAGAGAGAGAGAGACAGAGAGACAGAGACGGAGAGACAGAGACAGACAGAGACAGAGACAGAAACAGAGACAAAGACAGAGACTTTCCAAGCACTGTCACCAAAGGCAAAACTATTATGTAAACTCCAAACAAGACCTTTGGACTAGCTTACTATGTGACAGAGTTTAAAAGTCAATAGTATTTCCTAGTTCTCATGTGGCTTGAAACTTTACTTTTCTACAACCCAGAGGCTTCACTCTGAAATTCTGTTCTCTCCTTCATAATGTATACAGGCTTACAGTGGCCCAGAATTCTTGCCCATGGCCACCCAACTAGTAAGTTTAAGAGACAGTTCTTGAATTCAAATATTCTCAACCTTGTTTAGAATTCTATTTATTCACTATGCCCTATTGGTCAGTAAATTAGTCATAATAGTTTATGCTAGTCATTATGCAAAACTCTGGGAACTAAAAAGCAGTCTTTATTTTTATGAAGTTCACAGTCTAATGGGCAGACAACATGCAAACAACTCTGTATAAACAAGATTTAGACAGAGTAAATTGGAAATAACCAACAGATGGAAAGCTTTTAGGATTAAGAGGGATTGGGAAAGGCTTTCAGTGAGGGAGGGATTTTAACTGAGACTTTAGCTGAAGGAAGCCAAGAAGTAGAGATGAGGAGGGAGATATTCCAGGCATAGGGGACAGCTATTGAAAATCCCTGGAATAGGGAGATGGAGTGTCTTGCTTAAGAAACAGCAAAGAGGCTGATGCTATTGAATTGAAGACTATATGGTTGGAAGGATAGTATATGAATGTGTAAGAAGCCTGGAAAGTAGAAACCAGATTATGAAAGACTTTGAATGTCAAAGAATTTTATATTTTATGCTGGACAGGGAGCACTGGAATTTATTGAATTTGGGGGTGGATGGTAGGGTGGCATGCCTTAGGAAGATCACTTTGATAACTGATTGAAGGATGAAGTAAAATGGGGAGAGACCTGAGGCTGATGGATCAACTAGATATAGCAACTATTGCAATAGACAATGCATGAAGTCATGGGGGGTAATGAGGGTCTGGGTCAAAACAATGTCAAAGGAGAGAAGTGGGTGTATGTGAAAGATGATACAAAGGACAGGTCTTAGAAACTGATTAACTAAGGAGAGGTAAGAGAGAGTGAGGAGTAATGGATGACATCCAAAAAAACTAATCTGACTTTGGGGGAAAGCTAGTAAGTTCCATTTTGGACAGGCTGAATGTATACAGAACATTCAGTTCCAAAAGTCCAATAGGCAATTGGAGATAGAAAGTCTTAAGAATCATCAGTATAAAATATGAATATCGATTTTAGAAATTAGCAGGTCAGAGGATGGAGCCAAGATGGCAGAGAAAAGGCATGAATTCATCTGTGCTCTCTCCAAAACCCTTCCAAAAACTTTAAATAATGCCTCAAAGTGAATCCTTCATGGAAAAACCACAAAAGGATGAGATAAAAACAATTTTCCAATTCAAGACAACTTAGAAGGTTGGGAGGGAAGGTCTGTTGCACTGGGGTGAAAAATTGAAAGAATCCTCTAAAATCACCTCTGGAAAGAGATCCCAAAATGAAAACTCTAAGAAATATTATACTCGAATTCCAAAGCTTCCAGGTTAAGGAGAAATATTGCAAATAGTCAAAAAGAAATAATCCAAATATCATACAACCATACTCAAGATCATACAAAATTTAGCAGTTTCTCTATTAAAGGATTAGAGGCTTGGAATGGGATATTCTAGAGCACAAAAGAGCTGAGATTACAATCAAGAAGGGGAGGGGAAGGGGGGAGAAGAAATGTATATTCAATGAAATAAAAGACTTTCAAGCATTCCTGATGAAAATTCAGAGCTGAATAGAAAGTTTTACTTTCAAAAACAAGATGCAAGAGAAATTTAAAAAGATAAACAGGAAAAATGACACTTGCAACTTCCAAAATTTTTCTCATTAGGGCAGTTAAAGGAGTTTACATTGACAGAGGGAATGGGAATGATAAATATAATGGGATGATTATCTGAAAAAAAACAAAATTAAAAAAGTGAGAAAGAGGAATGCCTTGGGAAAAGAGAAAAGGGAGAGGAAGAATGAGGTAAATTATCTGACATAAAGGAGGTACAAAAGAGCTTTTACAGTGGAGTGGAAGATGGGAGAGGTGAGGATGTGTGGTGTGTGTGTCTGTGTGTGTGTGTGTGTGTGTGTGTCTGTGTGTGTGTATGTGAACCTTACTCTCATTGGAATTGGTTCAAAGAGGGAATAACATATATTTTCAGTTTGGTATATAGGGGAAAAGGATAAGAAAAGGTGGCAGGGAAGAAGGGAGAAAATATTGGGGAGGTGAAAGCCAAAAGCAAAGCACTTTTGAGAATGAATAGAGAAAAAGGAGACAGTAAGATAAACAGAGGGGAAATAGGACAGAGGGAACTATGAAAAAAAAATTATAGCAAGTTTCTCTGATAAAGATCTCATTTCTCAAATATATAGAGAACTGAGAGAAATTTATAGAACTATCATTCCTCAATTGAGAAATGATTAAAGGATATGAACAGGCAATTTTCAGACAAAGTAAATAAAGGAAGCCATAGTTATATGAAAAATGCTCTAAATCACTATCAATTAGAGAAAGGCAAATTAAAACAAATCTGAGCTACCACCACACACTTATCAAATTGGTTGATTTGATAGAAAAGAAAAATGACAGTGTTGGAGGGGATATGTGTGAAAATTGAGATGCTAATGCACAGTTGGTGAAGTTGCATATTGATTCAATCATTCTGTAAAACAACTAGGAATTATGTACAAAGGGTATAAATTTTTATTTATATATATTTTCTAATTTATAAATTTATTCATATAATTTTTATCTTTATATTTAGCTATAAATTTATTTATATATTACATTTTATCATTATATAGAGTAATAACATTATTATATAATATTTTATATTATATATAAAAAATAACAAATTTATTTATAAATAAAATATCTCTTGATCAAACAAAAGCATGACTAGATCTGTATTCCAAAGAAATTTAAAAAAGGAAAAAGATATATATGTACAAAATATTTATAGCAACCCTTTTTATGTGGTGGCAAAAAACTGGAAATTTATGGAATACCCAACAATTCAGGAATGACTGAACATTCTGAAGAATATGTTTGTGATGGAATACTATTGTGCTATAAGAAATAATGAGAAGAATGCTCTCAGAAAAACTGGAAAGACTTGCATGAACTGATGCAAAGTGAAATGAGTAGAATCAGGAGGACACTGCATACAGCAATACTATATAATAATGAACTGGGAATGACAGCTATTCTCAGTAATACAATAACCCAAGAAAATTCTGAAGGATTTAGATGAAAAATATAATCTCCAGAGACAGAAATGATGGCATCTGAATGCAGATCAAAGCATAATTTTTCTTTATTTTTCTTTTTTATCTATATTTTCTTTCATAACTTGACTAACATGGAAATGTATTTTGCATGACCACACATGTATAATCTATATCAAATTGTTTGCCTTCTCAATGGAGGGAGAGGAAAGGAAAGGAGGAACAGTTTGGAAAGCAAAAAATTTTAACAACAAATGTTAAGAAATGTTTTTACATGTAATTGGGGAAAAATAAAATATTAAATAAAAAAGAAATGATCGGTTCAGTACAATTATCAACATTTAAATACCAGTCCCAATAATTTCTTGCCTTCCCCAGCAAAGGACAGAGGTGTTATTCTTCCTACAACTTCCTTATTCTATGTATTCCATCTTATCAGTCACCCAGGATCTATATTTCAGAATTATCTTTGATTTCTCCTGTCCATGTAGCCAGAATGACAAATCTTTTATAATCAAATTCTACTATTTCCCCCCTTAATATTCCTATCCTCTATCCACACCATTTCTCTTTTAGCTCAATCCTTTCCCTAATCTCTGGGTTACTTAGTCTCTCTGCCTTCAGTCTTTTCCTGATTCATTCTATAAATCATTGTTCATGCCCTCTTCATCAGATACCACTTTCATCCTATCATTTTCTTGCTAAAAATTCTTCCTAATGATTCTTTATTGCCTAGATCTATCATCAAGACCCTTCATGTCCTGATCCCACTTCACTTTCTAGCCTTAGTACTCTTAGATGCTCTGGTTAAACAAGAGGGAGTTAACTCACTGTTCACTGAATACATTAGATCCTTTCTAGTTCTGCTCATGATATTCTTTTTTTTATTTGATATTCTTTTTATTGAGAATACCATCTCCTTTGTCTACTCAAATCCTGTTCATTCTTCAAGGATGTTTAAATACCACTTTCTTCAAAATAGAAATCTTTTTTTACAGATCCAGAACCAGGGTGGGCAACCAGAGTTTGTCCCAGGACCTAAAAATATAGAGAGCACTGACAGCACTATTCTAAGCAGGTAGGAAAAAATATCAATCAAGAATTAAGCACTTATTATGAGTCAGGCATTGTTCTGGGAATACAAGTAGAGAGAGTGAAACTTCAAAGTCCCTCAAAAACAGCTGACCTTCTAATGGGGGAAGAAATATATATATATATATATATGTATGTATTTATGTAAAGCATAAATATAAAATGAATAAATATTGATATATTCAAAGTTGAATACAAGGTAGTTTGGGAGGCAGGGAAGGGCAGCTAGGTAGGTTGTGTAATGGATAAAATACCATCTTTGGAGTCATGAAGACTTATCTTTCTGAGTTCAAATTCATCTTCAGAAATCTACTAACTGTATGAATCTGGGCAAGTCATTTAACCCTGTTTACCTCATTTTCCTCATCTGTAAAATGAACTAAAGAAAGAAATAGTAAACCATTCCTTTACTTTTGCCTCCCCCCCCAAAAAAAAAACAGAGTCACAAAGAGTTGGATACCACTGAACACCAAGCTGGAAGGGAAAGTACTAACAATTAGAAAAATCAGTAAGGGGCTTCATGTAGAAGATGGAGCTTAAATTGCACTTAAAGGAAGAAAGGGACTCTGCTAGGTGGAAGCAAGAGGGACTGCTCCAGGCATGAGGAGTAGCTAGCAAAAAGAGGCAAGATCAAGTGTGAAAAATAGAAAAAAAGTCAGTTAGCCTAGGACTCAGAGTGCAGGAGAGGAGTAATGTCCAGTGAGGTTGGAAATTTAAGTTAGAACCAGATTGTGCAAATAAAAGCTAAATAGAAGAATTTTCAATTAATCCTAGAGGTACTAGCTGCGTGATCTTGGGCAAGTCACTTAACCCTGACTGCCTCGCATCCAGGGCCATCTCCAATCATCCTGATTTATATTTGACCACTAGGCCCAGATGGCTCCAGAGAAGGTGAGGCTGGTAACTTAGCACAGCACCCCCTCACTCAAATCTAATTCAAGGGGGCAGCTAAGTGGCACAGTGGATAGAACACTTGCCCGGGAGTCAGGAGTACCTGAATTCAAATCCAGCCTCAGACACTTAATAATTACCTAGCTGTGTGGCTTTGGGTAAGCCACTTAATCCCATTGCCTTGCAAAAAAAAAAAACCTTAAAAAAAATCTAATTCAAATGTTTGACATGGCATCACTTCCCTGATGTCATGGTCTTCTTCAAAAATGAAGGACAAACATCATCATAAGAGGGATCATCTTCAGTTTGTTGGTAGGTAGAGGGGCTAGATAAATCAAGGGATTTGTTAGAGGGTTAGCTTTCTCCTTGGATCTGCAGTTTCAGAGAGGTCTCTGATTCACCATCCAATCAAGAATCATATCTCTCTACCTAAGTCACAGGCAGTGTCATGGGCTTCTTCAGAGAAATATTTCCAGTCCACCTGAATGGGGGTAGAGCTACATTTGTAAGACAGCTAGCTAGAGGTGGCAGCTAGGTGGTGCAATGGATAGAGCACCAACCCTGGAGTCAGGAGTACCTGAGTTCAAATCCAGCCTCAGACACTTAATAATTGCCTAGCTGTGTGACCTTGGGCAAGTCACTTAACCCCAATGCCTTGCAAAAAAAAAACTAACCCTCCCCAAAATGAGGAATAGAATTGATCAGGTTCTCTTATTAATTTTAATTCTTTTATTGGCAGCAAATGCTTTTCCAAAAAAAATAGTTACGTGTCTATATCTTTACAAAAGAGAGGAAACACATACACACACAACTTAATCCTTAAGAAATGTAGTAAAGAATATTCTTATACTTGACTGGAGAGAAGAGTGTGATTTTATGGGTCTCCAAATCTAAATTCAGAGTGAGACAATTGTGGTAGTTCTCCAGACTGAAGTTCTGTGGCAGTTCCAAAAAGGACTGCCCCACTTAATTCTTTTTTCTATAAAAAAAGTTCCATACCTGACAAGTGTTAAAGATGTTTACCCCTCCCACTCACTTAGAGGTTTTCAGGAGGATGACTAGTGGGGATCAAAGTCTTAACTCCTACCTCCACTTCTATATTTACTCTTTGGGATCTTGTGTGTGTGTGTGGGGGGGGATTACTTAAGGAATTTGGAACTGGAATATTTCCTGACTTATTCAAGATTAACTAAGAAGAAGAATGTGAAGGGTCCTATCTATGATTACAGTGCTAAGATGTTATCTGGGTCTACATGAATGCTGTCCTTGAGATGTTAGAAATTGTCCTAAACCTAGAAGACCCAAAGAAAGATAAAAGACAGCCCTTTCTTGGATGATTTCAGAAAAACCTGATATACTTACATGAACTAATACAGAATAAAATGAACAGAACTGGGAGAATATTATACACAGTAACAGCAATATTGTGCAATGAACAACTGTGAATGACTTAATTATCCAAAGCAATCCCAAAGGGCTCCTGAGGAAAATTCTATCTACCTTCAAAACATACTATTTTTCACTTTCTTCCTTCCTGCCCCAGTTCCTTTTTCCCTATTTATTTACTTTCTTGTTTGTTTGTCTGTTTATTTATTTATTAGTTTTTACAAGGCAATGGGGTTAAGTGGCTTGCCCAAGGCCACACAGCTAGGTAATTATTAAGTGTCTGAGGCCAGATTTGAACTCAGGTACTCCTGACTCCAGGGCCGTTGCTCCATCCACTGCACCACCTAGCCGCCCCTTTATTTTCTTTCTTCCTTCTTTCCTTCTTTGGTTTGTTTTCTTCCATAAAATGACTAATATGAGGGGCAGCTAGGTGGCATAGTGGATAAAGCACCAGCCCTGGAGTCAGGAGTACCTGGGTTCAAATGCAGTCTCAGACACTTAATAATTACCTAGCTGTGTGACCTTGGGCAAGTCACTTAACCCCATTGCCTTGCCAAAAAAAACCCCAAAACAAAACATAATTGCACACATATAACCTTTATCAGACTGCTTACCATCTCAGGAAGAGAGAAGGGAAGGGGGGTAGAGAATTTGAAATGCAAAACGTAAAAAAAAGAATGCTAATTGTTTTTATCTATAATTGGGGAAAAGATAAAATGTTATTTTTTAAAAAGACCATCCCTGTTCTCAAGGAGACTAGAGTCTACCAAGAAGAACTCACTATCAAATTATACAATTAGCATTTACAGGATATATTCCCATTGTCTGACAAGTTCTAGGAGGCTGGCCTTGAGTTGTTCTTTCAAAGTCAGAATCAAAAACTTTATAAAGATTTTTATGGATTTTTCTCTTGAGAGTCTACATATGAAATGCTAACTCAGATTCCATAAGAAAAGGGAGAATACATGTCCCAGATACAAGTATCCCAAGAAGAATGTAAAGAACTTACTTATTATAATAGCTGTATATAAACAGGTATACATGTTTAGCAATAGTGGAATTATTTGTATATACTATCCATCCTTCAAAACTCAAGTTAGATTCCATCAATTCCATGAATTTATGCACTGACTATTCTAAATCAAAGTGATTTTTTTCCTCTCTACTAACCTTATATACTATTGTACCACTCATAGTGTATATATCATATGCTTCCTTCTATCTAAAATTCCATGGACAATATTGACATTGGCATGGTTCTCAGAATCATGGGGAGTTGGACACAACTGAACAACTGTACAGTAACAACCACAATTCAGTAGAATTGTTCAGATTGCATTCAGGAAAAAGTAAATAATAAGAACGAGGAAGCCTTCAGTATAGACAAATTTCTTTGAGATGTTTAGTGTTAACAGGCAAGAGAGAAAGAGATATGAAGTTAGCAAAAGGGGTAGAAGAGTCAGTGGAAGACTTTTGCAAGACTGGGGAGACCTGAATTGACCTGTAGTCAGATAATAAGTCCCTGGAGGAAGAAAGGCTGACTGAAGAAAAATAAAACATTTATTGAGTGTTTACTATGCTTAAAGCACTATGCTAAGTGCTAAGGACATAAAGAAAAAAGCAACACAGTTCCTGCTGTTAAGGAGTTCACAATCCAATGCGGGAGATAACACATATAGGAGGTTTCAGCTGCAAGTCAGATTAAAAAGCCCAGTGATCCTTAGGGTACAGCAGTAAAGCAGATGGTTAATGTATCTTTTTAATGTCTCTTCTCTCAATAAAACCACATCCATTTTGGATGCCAAACCATTTGACTTTGCCAAAGACCTTGGTGTTAACTTTATTTTCCTGATTTTTCAGTAGTGTAGTTTCTGAGGAGGAGGAGATCACAATGCCACAAGGTTTGCTCCTCTGATTGATGTCACAGTGGCCAATCTGAAGGCAGAATTAGTGGCCTAGGATACACTAATATTCCCGGGGTTCTTGGAGTCAGGGTCCTAGGCTGTCTCCAACAGGGTCTGTGGAGAGGTGGTAGTGATAGAGGTTTAAGCAGTGTAAGAACAAAAAGGATAATTACAAGATCCTGGAGGAGGTGGGAGGGGATTAAAAATATAGAAAGATTAGCTTAATAAAGTAGGCTAAGAGGAGGAGATAATGAATGATGATGTTGAATGTTTTGTGGAGAAGGTAAGGGAAGTATAGGGACCTCAAGACAGTTTCAATCTTCTCACAGAAGGAATAGAATTAAGACCTGGGGAATTCCTGGATGAAGAAATTCTGACCTATGCAAGTCTGCTTCTTCTCTGAAATATATAGTCTTGGAGAGTTTCCTAGAACTCCAAGAAGTAAGTGACTTGTTTAGGGTCAAATAGTCAGAATGTATCAGAGTTAAAATTTAAACTCAACTCTACGCATTTTACTGCATCTTCCTCTCTTTTTTAAGTATGTGACTAAACCACCAGCAATTATTAGTAGGATGGGTAGGGTAGAATTGGCACTTGAAGATAGAAGAGGTGTGAAATAGTCACTGGAGAGAATAAAATCAATAAATAATAAGGGTAAGGAGTAGGATTGGAAAAGAGCAGTAAGGGTCTAGCTGATTATTGCCCATTAATTTATAATGGTTGAGATCAGTTTAATTTTTGACTTTTTTTCATTTGTGCTCAGTATTAAGTAGAGGAAAAACTTGGACAATGAGTGGGATAAGGATTCAAGGGTTGGGAAATGGGAGGGGGTAGAAAATTAAATGGGTAAAGAATTCCAGGGTAAAAGCTAGTGAGATTTTAAAGTGATAGTGCCTGGATTAAGACTGGGGATGGAAATAAAAGAAATAAAGTTGGGGGGTAATCAGCAAAATAGGGATTATGGATCAAGGGACCAGAAATAAGCCTGATGCCTATAGTTCATGTCTGATTGTAGTAGGAAACTTTAGTGCTCTGAATGTTAGGTTTCAAGTCTGCAAAAAATATTTTATTAATATATTTATGTTTGTGTGGTATACACAAATACCTTTAAAAGCATTGCTCCTTAAATAGAAATTCAAATGTTAGAGTTTCTACTGAGTAGAAATTCTCCCTTCCTAGGTAAAGTCTTCATATATTTTTCTAGTATTCAGAAACAAGGACAAAATTCCAGTAGTTAAGATCAGAGTTTAAGTAACAGGTTCTGATTTTTTTTTCTATTCAAGGCAAATGTCTATACTCCCTGAAGAATCATTTCTTTAATGAGTCAAGGTCTGGGGGGAAAAGAGGATGGTTTGTAAATGAATTAGTCAAAAGGACTTTCAATCTTATCCAGTCACTACCATCTTAACTCTACTATAAGGGAGATTCAAGTCCTTCCATGAACTTGAATTTAATTTCCTTTTTAGAACCTGGTATGTCCTTGGATAAAGATGAATAGCATCTCCATTCAGGTTAGGATACCATCTCCTTGGTATCTAAATAAGCACTGATGAGATTTATTTCTTAGAGATGAATCCAAAGATTTCACATTTAGGCTCCTGAAAAGGAACTTCTTAATATTTATAAAAGAGGGATGGGAAGGAGAGGAATGCTAATATAACAATATAAATGAGAGAAGAGAAAATGTGGAAGAAAAAGATGTTGTAGTAATTGGAGAGTGAATTTTCAAATCATAATCTTGAAAACTGCACAGTCCCAAAAAGTGATGAACTATAGACAGAGATATACCAATAAAGTGGGGAAAGGGAGTGGATGTTCAACACATTTTTACATTTAACTTGCATTACTAACATATTCTCCATCATTTTCATAAGTCTAGGCCATAAACAAAACAATAAATCAATCTCTGATTTGTAGTGTTTGCTTATTTTGAGGTAGAAATGTCACACTTGAAAATGTATCAATTAGCTTTGTGCTGGCTCCAGTAACACATTTGGATCTAAATAAGGTGTGACCATGGCTGTGTGACTGAACTAGTGTAGAGAAGAAAATAATGTACCCAAAAGAGTATTAGAATGCAACCTGAGGGCATGGTCATGAATCTTGAGTTATCGACTGACTACTGATGTGTCATTGGGGAAATCACATCACATCTCTGGATCTGTTTCCTCAACTATAAAATGGCAAGATCACTTTCTGCTCTAAATCCTCAGATCCCATGTTAGTTAGGAAATGTAGGAATTGTGTGGTCAGAATGTTAGAGGATGAATATTGAGATCTCTGGGGATGATGTTAAAAGTGATAAGATGTACGGCCATCAATCAGGATCTAAAGTTTTTTGAGAAAATCAAAGTCAGCTGGAGTTCAGCATAAGGAATAAAAATTGAAGGGATCATGTTAAAAACTAGATTGCTTACACTTCAAAAGAGTAAAATTAGGGGGTGGCTAGGTGGCGGAGTGAATAGAGCACTGGCCCTGGAGTCAGGAGGACCTGAGTTCAAAAGAGTAAAATTACTTGAAGTATGGTATTAAAGTAGTATCATTGAAGTAACTGAGGTGGGGTGTGGAGGAAAAAGGACTTTGGTAAGCTCTCCTCTCAGCATGTCAGATTTTTGCAAACCCAATATATATCTATATCTATATATGTATATATAGATATATATGTGTGTGTGTGTGTGTGTGTGCGTGCATACAAATTTGTAGAATTTATGCATTGTGAAATTATACAAAAATCTTATTTTAATATTATTTTATTTTTCCAATTACAAAGATAGTTTACAACATTCATATTTTTTTTTTAATTTTGAGTTTCACATTTTTCTACCTCTATTCTTTCCCTCTCTCCTCCCTATAACATCTAGAATCCTGATATAGGTTATACATATACAATCATGTTTAACATATTTCCATATTAGTCATGTTGTGAAAGAAGAATAAGAACCAAAGGGAAAAAATATCATGTGAGAAAAAAACATAAAACAAGTTTTAAAACTTTAAAATAGTATATATTCTATATAGTCTATATTCAGACTCCACAACTTTTTCTCTGGATATGGATGGTAATTTCTTCCCAGGTCTTTTAGAATTGTCCTTGATCATTGAATACTGAGAAGAGCTAAGTCCATCATAGTTGATCATCACACAGTGTTGCTGAAAAATGAACATTTTTAAAAGGATAAGAAAAAAATGAAAAAATTCGATCCTAAAGGAAAAACCCATAGTCCTTGGCACATTAGGAAAAAGGCTTTGGCAGAAGAATCTTAGGAGGAAGGAAAGATCTGAGTCTGACGGTTCAATTAGAAGACTATTGTAATAGTTCAAGAGAGATGTAATGAAGGCCTGATAAGTCTAATGGCAATGTGAATAGAGAGAAGGGGACAGATATGAGAGATGTTGTTGAAGTAGAAACAAGATTTGGCAACTGCTTAGATACATGGGATGAGAAAGAGGTGCCCAAGATGACATCAAAATAGTAAACAAAGGTGACTGAAATGATGGTGATGGCCTCAGTTGTAACAGGGAAATATGGAAGAGGGATGAGTTTAGGGGAAAAGATAATATAATGATATCTAAGATGGAGATGACAACTTATTCATGCGTGCTTATTTTGTGAGAATTACTCTGTCTCTCCCAAAATGGAAAGGGGAAGGACAGTGGTTCTTACCCATCAGTTATTGTACCAGAACAGAGAGCCCAACTCTTCATAGAGTGTCTTCTATAGACAATTGTCAATCTAGAGGACAGGGAGTGGAATGCTGAAGAAGAGGGAAGAAGTTTTCCAGGTTCTAGAGTAGCTACTGCTGTAGGGAGCAACTAGGTCATAATGAGAAATGTATGAGGTATTCAAGGAGGACCAGCAGCTCTGGCCTGAGGGTTTGCTGAGTCCTTTTCAGGGCTGCTCATTCACCATTGATGTCTATCTGGCACAGTGGATAGAACATTGGTCTTGGAGTCAGAAAGACAGGAGTTAGAATCCAGCCTCAAACATTTGACTCTTGCTAGCTATGTGACTTTAGGCAAGTCACTTCTTCCTGAATGCCTCACAGCCAGGACCACCTCCAGTCAATCCTGACCCATATCTGCTCACTAGTTTTGGAGAAGAAAGTGAAGCTAGTGATTTAGCACAGCACCCCCTCACTCAATTCCAATTCATGTGCTTCTCATGGCACCACCTCCCTGATGTGGTCTTCTTCAGAAATGATGGACAAAACATTATTTAACTATCTGGCACTCAACTCTTACCTGTGGTTCCTAGAAGATATAGCATGTGCAGCAGCCTTACTGTGATAAACCATCTATCTTGGCAGACAAACCTAAGCCAACTTGAAGGTAACCAGTAAGTTGATGAGTTGGGGTGACTGTCCATTTTAAGTACATGTAGAGTTCCCCTGGTAGTATGGGCAGATGAGAATAATTTGTCTTAACAGTCATGAAAGCAACTAAAGCAGGCATAGTAGTGTGCTTGGAGCTTGGTCAGACATTGAAGACTCCAAGATCATTCAATGAATCCGTACTATTGCCAGTCATCTTGACTTATGTCTTGCCACTAGACTTTGATGATTGTGGAAGAGAAAGTGAGGCTGATGACTTTGTACAACTCTTCTTAACTTATACCCTATTCACTGGTAAATCTCTTAAGACATCAGCCCATGATATCACTGTCCTTTTCAAAAATGAAAGATCAACAAGAAAAGATTATAATTTATCTGGGAAACCTATACCTAACTCAGAAAAGGAAGATCTGATCTTGCACAGCAAAGAGTTGAGATGGGAAATGTTGACAGATTAGGTTAGATGTAGTTGTGTTGGAGTTAAGCTGAATAATTAGCTAGTGCTGGGAGGGATATCTATTTTCTCACACTCTAATTGGTTTAGCATACATCTTCCCTTAGGACCAGATCAGGGTCTTCAGAAGGCCTCCACTATTATATGGAACTAACAGTGTGGGATTTACCTCTAACTGATATAGAGAACTTGTCTATGATTTAATCTTAGAGAGCTGCCTGAGAGCACTAAGAGGGTAAATGTCTTGCTCATGATATCATAGCTAGCAGAAGAACTTGAACCCAGGGCTTCTGATTTTTCAAGGTTAGCTCAATTCTACATCACCCTACCTACTAATGAGTTCCTACTCATTTTTTTATAACCAGCAGGTGACACTGTGGAGTGAGATTTGGTTCTTTTTGATATTCTCTCTTTCCATCAAGGGAACAAATTTTTTTCTAGCTTATGCCTTTCTTCTTTCACTGGGTGGTTCAGGAGCTTGACTTTTCCTTTGTTTCCTTCATTCATTTAGAGCCGGGGGATTTGCCTGAGGTGACCAAAGTCCAAGACATCTAGTTCTAACTATAAAAATAGCTAGCTTTATAGCCTAGGACATTTGGTTCTTGTCATGTGGAGTTCTCTCTGTTCTTTAGAAGCTTGTAAATTATGATTACTAATAAAATAATAACCATGAAGTATTTGTCTTACCTTCTGCTCATGGAATCCTTAGCAAGGACAGAGATTATATCTCTAACTTGGCCACATTTTGGGTGTTTTCATCAAATTACTGACATCCTCCATTTTGCCCTCTCCCTGTCCCACATTGTACCATCCCCTTGCATGGAACTGACATAAAGACACTCATCACAAAGGAGTTAGGTTCGATCAATAGATTTTATGGCAAGAAAAAAATACTCCCAAAAACAATTAAATCAGAAATTATGAACAAATTTAAAGAACAGTAAAATGTTTAATTAAATGTCTGCCATTTGCAGGAAGAAATAAATAAAAACATAAAAGGGAAATTTGAAGCATACAACATAATACATGCTATATCCATAAGGCTCACTTGCTTTTTCCATCTGAGTTCTCCTTCAAAACTTTCTCCAAAATTGATGTTAAATGAATGAACATTTGGAGACAAAATTATTAATTTGTAATTGAAATTTTGGGAGAGTTCTCAGAGATTATCCTGACAACCATCATCAATAACAGAGTTCACTGGAGTCAGTAGAAATGGTCAGCATTAGAGGAAATGCTTATTGATAAAGACAGAGGAAGGAAAATCACTCAGCTTCAAAGATTTGAGAAAGTAAAATATCAAATATGAACTCGGTAAAGGAGTCTAGTATAGAGCCAAGGAGAACATCATGAGAACTACACAGAGGGATAAAAGGACTCCTGATCCAAGGATTTGGGAGGTCCTGCTTGGTTTCTACACATGTGCCTTTTCCCCATTATATTTAAGTCCATTCTACCCAGGGATATTGCATGAGCAAGAGGAGAATATGTCCCTGTGTGGGTGGAGGGTTTAATATTTTTAATCTATTTATTTATTTAAGGCAATGGGGTTAAGTGACTTGCCCAAGGTCACCCAGCTAAACACTCTTTATATGTCTGAATCTGGATTTGAACTCGGGTCCTCCCAACTCCAGGGCTTGTGCTCCATCCACTGTCCCACCTAGCTAGCCCTCTTTATTTTTTTAACATTCATTTTCATATTTTCAGTTCAAATTCTCTTCCTCCTTCAAGTCCCTCCACATCTATAATATGACACCCATTATACATGTGAAGTCATGAAAAATATATTTCAATATTAGTCATGTTACAAAAAAGAAAGGAAAATAAAGTTTTTTTTAAATATGCTTCAGGGACAGCTAGGTGGTACAGTGGATAGAGCACCAGCCCTAGAGTCAGGAGGACCTAAAAATTTGACCTCAGTCACTTAATTACCTAGCTGTGTGACCTTAGGCAAGTCACTTAACCCCATTGCCTTAAATTAAAAAAAGTATGCTTCATAGAGTGGTGGATCAGTGGAATAGAGTGGGTGCAAAAGAGAAAGCAGGAAATGATTATAGTAATTTGCTGTTTGATTAAACCCAAAGAGTCCAGCTTCTGGGATAAAAACTCTCTCTTCAATAAAAACTGTTGGGAAAATTGGAAGTTAGCATGTCAGAAACTTGGATTCTACCAATATCTCACACCCTATACCAAGATGAGATCAAAAAGGGTACAGGATTTTAGACATAAATGACAATATTATAAAAACAAACTAGGAGATCAAGAGATCATTTACCTGTCAGATCTATGGAAAGGGAAGCAGTTTATGACCAAGGAAGAGATGGAGAGCATCACTAAAAACAAACTAGATAATTTTGATTACATTAAATTAAAAGGCTTTTGTACAAACAAAACCACTATAACAAGATCAAAAGAAATGTAGTAAATTGGGGAATAATTTTTAAACTAGTATTTCTGACAAAGGTCTCATTTCTAAAATATATAGAGAGAACTGAGTCAAATTTATAAAAAACAAGCCATTCCCCAAAAGACAAATGGTCAAAGGATATGCAGAGGCAATTTACAGATGAGGAAATCAAAGTGATCCATAGTCATATGAAAAATTGCTCTAAATCACTACTTATTAGAGAAATACAAATTAAAGCACCTCTGAGGTACCACCTCACACCTTTCAGACTGGTCAATATGACCAGAAAAGGCAATGATCAATGTTGGAAGGTTGTGGGAAATTTGGGACACTAATACAGTGTAGGTGGAGCTGTGAACTCATCCAACCTTTCTGGAGAGCAATTTGGAATCACACCCAAAGGACAATAAAAATGTGCATACCCTTTGACCCAGCAATACCACGACTAGGTCTATACCCTGAAGAGATCATGAAAAGGGGTTAAAAACATCATAGCAGCCCTGTTTGTGGTGGTAAAGAATTGGAAATTGAGTGAATGTCCATCAATTGGGAAATGGCTTAACAAACTGTGGTATATGTATGTCATGGAACACTATTGTTCTATTAGAAACCAAGAAGGATGGAAATTCAGAGAAGCCTGGAGGGATTTGCATAAACTGATGCTGAGCAAGATGAGCAGATCCAGTAGAACATTGTACACCCTAACAGTAACATGGGGGTGATGATCAATCTCAATGGATTTGCTCATTTCTTCAGTGCAACCATCAGGGACAATTTTAGGATATCTGCAATGGAGAATACCACCTGTACCCAAAGAAAGAATTGTGGAGTTTAAACAAAGACCAAAGACTATTACCTTTCATTTAAAAAAGAAAAGGGTATCTTATTACGTAATTTTGCTGTCTGTTATATTTTATTTTTTTCCTTAAGGATATGATTTCTCTTCAACACATTCAATTTTGGTCAATGTATAGTATGGAAACAATGTAAAGACTATAGACTGCCTTCTGTGGGGGATGGGGGAAGGAAGCAAGATTGGGGGGGAAATTGTAAAATTCAAAAAACAATAAAAAAATATGCTTCAATCTTCCCTAGAATTCAAGAGCTATCTCTTTGGAGGTGGATAGTGTTTTTCATTATGAGTTCTTTGGAATTGTCATGAAAAATATTGATCAGAGCAGCTAAGTCTTGCACAGTTGATTATCATTATAGTATTGAAGTTACTGTGTACTATGTTCACCTGGTTTGGCTCATTTCACTTTATATCAGTTCATATAAGTCTTCTCAGGCTTTTGCTGAAACCATCAGCTTTGGCATTTCTTGCAGCATTATAGTATTCCAAACAATCATAAACCACAACTTGTTTACTCAGTGGGAATTCCCCTCAGTTTCTACCACAAAAAGAGCTACTATAAATATTTTTTTACATATGTCCCTTTCCTTTTCCTTTGCTCTTTCGGGATATAGACCTAGTAGGTATTGCTGAGTCAAAGGGTTAACAGAATTTTATAACCCTTTAGGCATAGTTCCAAATTGTTCGCCAGAGTAGCTAGACTAGGGGCAGCTCTATCTCCCCAATTCTCCCTCCACCAAAAAACTACTCTCCAAAAATAAAACCGTCTTTTTTTACATGAATTTATTTAATCTTACTATGCTGTAAGAAATAATGTATGGGGGCAGCTAGGTGGCTCAGTGGATAAAGCACCGGCCCTGGAGTCAGGAGTACCTGGGTTCAAATCAGACACTTAATAATTACCTAGCTGTGTGGCCTTGGGCAAGTCACTTAACCCCATTTGCCTTGCAAAAATCCTAAAAAAAAAAAAAAGAGTAGTTAGACCAGTTCATAACTACCAATAGTGCATTACCATACCAATCTTTCCACATCCTCCAACCTTTGTCACTTTCCTTTTCTTTTGTTTTAACCAATCTGATAGGTCTAATGTGATAATTCAGTTGTTTTAATTTGTATTTCTCTAATCAATAGTGATAGAATATTTTTATAAGACTATTGATAGCTTTGATTTTTTTTCTTCTGAAAACTACCTGTTCATATCCTTTGGGATTCCCCATATCAATTGGGTTTTTATATTTTTGATTTTATTAATCTCTCCTTTAATTTTTAAGAGTTCTGAAAATTTGTCATTTAACTGAGGATTTTAATTTTATGTAGAGAACATTGTGAAACTAGTGTTATTGTTATTCCTTCTTCATAAATATCCTTTTTTAAAATCCAGTAAAAATTCTATTGGTTTACTAATATTGAGGAATACACTGGGTTCATTCTTGACAGAAGTCACAACCTCTTGGTTTTACTATCTCTAGAGCCCTGAAGGGGAGAACTGGTATTTTCTCCTCTGAGAGAATATAAAATATAAGCTGTCAGATCAATGAGAATTGAGTAAATAAAACTTGAGAGAGTTTTATGTTATAGAAGAGGGAAGTCAGCTGTACCAGAGATAAAAAGAGATTCACAGAGATTTAAACAAAGATCAAAGTCCTGAGACTGGTCCCTCTCAAGACCTTTGATTATTTATTTATTTATTTTAGGGTTTTGCAAGGCAAATAGGGTTAAGTAGCTTGCCCAAGGCCACACAGCTAGGTAATTATTAAGTGTCTGAGGTCACGTTTGAACTCAGATACTCATAACTCCAGGGCTGGTGCTCTATCCACTGCACCACCTAGCTGCCCCAGACCTATTGTATTAGATATATCTGAGTCTCTGATCTTACATGTTTATGTACATGTCTTTCTGTCATGTTAAATTGTAAGATTATCAAGAGCAGGTGATGCATCATATCTGTCTTTATAGTTCATCTATTGCCTACCACAATACCAAGTAGCTGCTTAATAAACAATGGTTTGATGATTATTGTGGTAATGTTTTTTCATGACTATATAGTTCTAATATATATCAAATAACTTGCTTTCTAAATGAGGGGAATTGAGACGGGAAGGAAGGGAGAGAATTTGGAACTCAAGGTTTTAAAAGTGAATGTTGAAACTTGTTTTTGCATGTAACCAGAAATAAAATAAAATAAGGCAAAATTTAAATTTTTTTAAAAAATAAATGGTGATTTGATTTGAATTAAATTGTAATGAAATCTCATAGGCCAATGAAATCACAGGCCTGGTCCAAAAATTAAAAAATAAAAGCCAACCCTTTTAGACTGTTTGTTTCATGAGGACAACTATTGTGTCTTATCGAAATTTTTAATTTCATCCAGTTTCTGGTACACAGAGCCTTACAGGTTTCACATTTGTTGAGTTGAATTGCAGGGACAGCTAACCTTGTTTCCATTTAGGTGTGAAACCATAGTGACCACTAGGTGGAAACTTCGCACCATTTTTAATCAAGCTGACAGGGCCTGCATTCCTAGTCCATTTCTGAGAAGATCTTCGCTTCAGTTTTCGCTCTGTTATCTCAACACATTTTTTGCATATACTCTGGTGATGCCAAGGATGGAGGGCAAGGACCCCTATTTACAAGAATGTTTATAGCAGTACTGTTTGTTATAGTGAAGAACTGAAAACACAATAGATGCCCATTAATTGGAGAATGGCTAACCAAACTGAGGTGTATCATAGGATCACATTGACACAGAGCTATAAATCTAGTGTTGGAAGGAACTTTAGAAGTCATCTAGTCTAATCCCCTCATTTTACAGATAAAGAAATTAAGGTCCAGATAGGCTAATGGATTTGCCCAAGGTCACACAGGGAGGAGTTGAACTTATTGACTTAAGGCAGTTAGATTGTACAGTGGACAGAGTGCTGAATCTGAAGTCAGGAAGATTCTTCTTAATGATTCAAATTCAGGTTCTGTCACCCAGGACAACTCACCTAATCCTGTTTACCTGAATGTCCTCATCTGTAAAATAAGCTAGAGAAGGAAATGACAAACCACTCCAATATCTTTGCCAAGAAAACCCCAAAAGAGGTCATGAAAAATGTTTGAATGAGAACTGATAAAACAACTAAAATAATAATAATAATAATAATAATAATAATAATACCTCATGAATTTATAAATATAGTCCCAATGTCTCCCCTGAAAACACAAATTGGACATTTCAAATTGGATGTCCCTGAGACATCTCAAATTCAACAGAACTCATTATCTTTCCTCAAAACCCATCCCTCTTCAAAACATTCTTATATTTTTTCAAAGGCACCACCATTCTTCTAGTCTCCTATATTCATTATCTCAGTATTATGTGCTATTCCTTAATCACCTTCTCCCACATAGCCAATCAGTTACCAGGACTTGTCCTTCCTACTTTTACATCATTCACATTCAGCTGCTTCTCTTTATTCATATAGGTACCATCTTAGTTTAGACCCTCATCATCTTACCTAGATGACTGCAATGGCCTCCCAATTTATCTCCCTGTCTCATTCTGTTCTCTCAATCTAATCCATTGTACAAACTGTTATCAACTTGATATACTTGAGTACATGTGGAACCCCTCTGGGGTCACTTCCCCAACATTCAGTCAATAAACATTTATTGTTTTTAATCTTTTTGTTTTATTTTATTTTTTAATTCTCATTTTGTACAGATTTTTTTTTACATCAATAAAATATTCTTGTTTAAAGAGTAAACAAAATACCCCCTTCCCCCCATGAATATAGACTTGCTTGGGCGATAAAGTAAAGAGGAGAGAAAAAAATTAAAATAAAAAAATAATAGTAATAATTGTAGGTATGGCCAGGTGGCACAATGGACGAAGCACCAGCCCTGGAGCCACAAGCACCCGAGCCCACATCCAGCCCAGTAGACCCAACAATCTACCCAGCCTTGTGACATGCAAGCCACCCTATCCCCACTGCCCTGCAAAAACCAAAAAGAAGAAAAAAAAAAGACCCAAAATAAAATAAAATAGTAATAATAGTAGGGATGGCTGGGTGGCAGACAGAGCATTGGCCCTTGAGTCAGGAGCACCTGGGTCCAAATCCGGCCTCAGACACCCAAAGATCACCCTGCTATGTGGCCCCAGGCAGGCCACCCAGCCCCATATGCCCTGCACCCTCCCCCAAATAATAATAATAATAATAATAATAATAATAAATGTGCTTCAGTCTTTGTTCCAACACCAACAACTCTGTCATGGGTGGATCGCATTCTTTATGGTAAGTCCATCACAAAAGTTACTTCCATATTTTTCTACCATTGCCATTGTGGATCATAACTCCCTCCTTTCATATTTCTCCACTACCATGTACTATATTTTCTCTCTCCTTTCACTCTGACTCTGCTATAGGGTCGCTGAGTGGTGTAGCAGACAGATCCCTGGTCCTGGGGCCAAGAAGCCCTGAGCCCCCATACCACCCCTTAGGCCCAGAATCCACCTGGCCCTATGGTCCTGGGCAGGCCTTCCAATCCCAGCCCCTTGCAAGAAGTAAAAAAGAAAACGTGTTATATCTGACCACTCTCCCCCCATGGTCCATCCTCTCCTTCTTTATTCACATCACCACCCCTCCCCCCTGCTCCCCCCTCCTTCTTACTCCAGATGTCTATACCCCATTGAGTATATATGCTGTTTCCTCTCCTAACCACCTCTGATGAGAGCAAAGGCTCCCTCATTCCCCTTTGCTTTCCCCCTTCCATATCATTGTAATAAAGAAAAATCTTATCATATGAAATATCTTGGCCCATTCCCCCTCTCCTTTTTCTTTCTCCCATTACATTTCCCTTTTTTTCTATTGACTCCATGTTTACACCATATTTTATGTTCGAATTCATCTTTCTCCTGTGCTTCAACTATAAAAACACCCTCTACCTGCTCTATTAACTGAGAAGGTTCATATGAGTATTATTAGTGTCATTTTTCTATACAGGAATACATGCAGTTCATCATCATTAATCCTTCTATTTTCCTCTTCTCCTCCAATCTCTCTGCTTCACCTGAGTCCTGTATATGAAGATCAAACCTTGTGTTCAGCTCTGACCATTCCAAAAGGAACATTTGAAATTCCCCTGGTTCATTGAAAGTCCATCTTTTTCCCTGGAAGAGGACATTCAGCCTTGCTGGGTAATTCATTCTTGGCTGCATTCTAAGCTCTTTTGCCTTCCGGTATATTATATTCCAAGCCCTACAAGCTTCCAATGTAGTTGCTGCTAAGTCCTGTGTGATCCTGACTGCAGCTCCATGATATTTGAACTGTGTCCTTCTGGCTGCTTGTAATATTTTCTCTTTGACTTGGGAGTTCTGGAACTTGGCTATAATATTCCTAGGGGTTGGTTTTTTGGGATCTCTTTCTCGGGGTGATCCGTGGATTCTCTCCATTTCTATTTTGCCCTCTGCTTCTAGAATATCAGGGCAATTTTCCTGTAGTAGTTCTTTGAAAATGATGTCAAGGCTCTTTTCCTGATCATGACTTTCAGGTATTCCAATAATTTTTAAATTATCTTTTCTAAGTCTGTTTTCCATATCAGTTGTTTTTTCAATGAGATATTTCACATTTTCTTCTAATTTTTCATTTTTTTGGTTTTGAAGTATTGATTCCTGATTTCTGGTAAATTCATCAATCTCCCTGAATTCTATTCTTTGTCTGAAGGATTTGTTTTCCTCAGAGAGTTTTCTTATCTCTTTTTCCATCTGGCCAATTTTTCTTTTTAAGGCATTCTTCTCCTCAATAACTTTTTGAACTGTTTTATCCATTTGACTTAAGCTGGTTTTTAGCATACTATTTTCTTCAGCATTTTTTTGAATTTCCTTGACTAAGCTACTGACTTCATTTTCATATTTTTCCTGCATCTCTCTCTCCTTTCTTTTCCCAGTTTTTCTTCCAACTCCCTCATCTGATTTTCCAAGTCTTTTTTGAGCTCTGTCATAGCCTGAGCCCAATTTCTGTTTTTCTTGGAGTCTTTAGATGCAGGAGGTTGTGCTTCCTCATCTTCAGACTGAGTGTTTTGATCCTTCTTGGGATCATAGATAATGTATTTCTCAATGGTGTTCCTCTTGTTTCTCTGCTTGCTCATTTTCCCAGCCTAAGCCTGGTTTTGGGGTGCTTCCTGAGCTTTTGGAACACCCCCACAAGGATCTCAGTGTGTGAGGCTCTGTCCTCCCTCCTGGTCTGTGAATGACCATAAGCGCCCCCCTCTGCCATGGGGCTGAGGTGGGGGGGGCCTGCTGTTCTATTGTGGGGGGCCTAGACTGCGATCAGGATCTGAATGTGGTCAGAGCCCCATAGTCCTGTTCCAGAGGCAGAGGACAGAGCTCTGCAGTCTCTCTCTCTTCACTCCCCTCCCTCAGCTCAATGGGCTCATGCCCTGGAGGCTCCTGCTTACTGGCTCCTCCTGCTTCTGTTTCTGTATCTGGGCTGCAGAAAGACCAAGCTGCTAGCTGTGTGCTCTGAGGGCTGGGCTCCACGTGCTCGCTCTGGCAGAGGTCCCCAGCTGTTCCCCCATTTTGTGCCCAGTGCTCCCCGGCGTGCAGCTCAGGAGACTCCCCCGCTGCTATGAGCCCTGTCTCCCAGCGCCCTGGGGCTGCCTCTGGGAGGCTGAAGTTCTTTAGCTCTGGTGGGTCACCCCTCTGGCGGGCAGCCCCTCCGACCCCGGGGAGCAGAGCCTTTCTGCTCTTTTCCAGGTTACCTTGAATAGGAGAACTACTTCGCTGGGTCCCTTTGTGGGTTCTGTCTCTTGAAAGTTTAGTTAGAGTCCTTAGTTTCAAGTTTTATCAGAGAGCTCCTAAGACTCGATCCCTTCTTGTCCCCATCTTGGCTCTGCCCCTCAATAAATATTTATTAAACACCTACTGTGTACCTGACATTATACTAAGCAGTGAGCAAATGATAGTTCCTGCTTTCTAAGAGTACACATTCTAAAGGGAGAGACAACAAGCAAACAACTCTAGATAAATTAAATATAGGATAAATAGGAAAAAAACAGAGGGAAAGATGTCATGCCTCCTCCAAGGCCATTCTAGGCCACTGTAAGGATCCAGTTATCACCCTCATCTGGTAGAGTGGGTCAGAAAACTTTCGTTTCTCCAAATTTCTTACACACACACACACACACACACACACACACACACACACAAACAAACAAAGAGAGAGAGACACAAGCAGAACTTCTCTTCAGAACAACAGAAATAAAGAGTAAAGCAGTTGTCCTCCTAAAACCATTTGAGAAGACCCCAGGAAATCCTACTCTGAGGCAGAGATTCCATCTTAAGGAAGTGCAACTATCTCCAGGTGTTTTCAGAATCAATGAACAATAAGCCTTGGGGGCAGCTAGGTAGAGAGGCAACCACAACCTTAAAAGACAAAGTATGAGTAGTATGGGTAAGGGTGGGAGTGTGGACAGTGGGATAGAAAGTTCTAATGGCTGAGTAGGTGATTGAAGAATCTTCCACTGTTAAGGGAAACCAAGCACAGTGATGTTGATCAGCAAAGTGGTAGCCTGTAATTTAAGGGAAAAGGAGGTAGCACATACCTGCTGAGTACAGTAGCAGAGGGGCCAGGATCCTGTTGGCTGTGGGCATTTGCAGGAAAGTAGAGCCCTGGTTTTAGTTCTAAGGAAGAGAAAACAGTTGACTTTTACAGCCGCCTGAAGGATGACAGGGAGCGGGGGACAGTGTGGCTGGGGGACCTAGCTGTGCCTTAGGAGTGGAAAGGAGAACCCAAGTTTGGGCCCCTAGACAGACTTTGGAAAATAACAGTAAAAAGAACCTGAGACTTGGGGGTATCATTCCCCATACTTTGAGATTACAACAATTAATCTAATAGTTGCCAAAAAATAAACTTAAACAAAAAATAAATAAAAATGAGTAAACGGAGGGAAAAGAATTCTTTCATAGACAGTTACTATGGGGATAGAGAAGATCTGGGTTCATATTCAGAGGAAGAATATTGGAGTTCAAAAAAAAAGGTCCCTCCTTTTTCAATGAGAAAAATCAAAATGATCCCAAGCACAAAAAGAGATCTTAGAAAAACTTTGAAAGAACTTTACAAATCAGATAAAAAAGACTAAACAAAAATTAGGGGGAAAAGAGCAACCAAGAAAATCGAGAAAATTATGAAAAGAAAGTCAGCCCATTTGAGATAGCGAATCAAAAACTTAAGGAAGAAAATAATTCCTTGAAAACTAGATTTGGACAAGGGGAGTTAATGATGTTCTAAGACACAAAGAATCATAAAACAAAAGCAAAAGAATGAAAAAATGAGGAGAAAGTGAAACATCTCATCAGAAAAACAATTGATCTGGAGAATAGATGGAGGAAAAATAATATAAGAATAATCAGACTACCTGAAAATTACAATGTAAAAAAAATAATCTTGAGATATTATTATAAGAAATCATTAAGGAAACTTGCCCTGAAGTTCTAGAAGCAGAAGGTAAAGCAGAAATAGAAAAAAAAATTTAATCATCATCACCTGAAAGAAATTCAAGTAGGAAAACTTTACAGGAACATCATAGCTAAATTTTAAATTTCCCAGGTTAAGGAGAAAATACTGGAAGCAACAAGAAAAAAACAATTTAAATATCATGGATTACACAAAACCTAGCAGCTACTACAATAAAAGATCAAAGGTCTTAGAATACCATAAAGTAAAAGAGCTGGGATTACAGCCAAGGGTAATTTACCCAGAAAAATTAAGCATAATCCCAAATAAAAAAAAAAGCACTTAATGAACTGAAAGATTATCAGATTTTTGTGACAAACCCCCAGAACTTAAGGAAAAATTTGACATAAAAATAAAATAAAGGGTAGGACTAGAATTTTGTAAAAAAAAAAAAAAAAACAAAAACAGGGATAGCAATCATGATCCTAGACAAAGTTAAAATCAATTTAATCAAGAGAATGATAGAGAAATTATATGTCAGTAATATTCAAAATTACTTTAGACTATTTAAAATACCTTGAAAATATAAAATACCCAAGTGTATATAACTACCAAAACAGGCACAAGAACTACATAAATATAAACACTAAACATTTTTATACAAATAAATCTAAATAATTGAAGTAATAATTATTCTTCATGGGTATATGTAAGGAATGTAGTGTGTTTGACTTCCACAGAATATAAGAGGAAATTGTTAGTTTATATTACAAAGAATGAGATCTGCCTGTGGTTGTGCCTAGTGCAACTATGTGAGTGTAAGACAAAATAATTGACCCCAACCTGATCAGCCCTGTGATTAGATCAGGCCTGCTTCCTCTGGTCCCAAGTTTGAACTAGGGTCCTTAGCCTTTACAATCCTCTATGCTCATTAGTATAACCAGGGCAAGCAGAACATATTATTAGAGAATGGCATTGATTAGATTGTAATCCTGACCAATGATTGGCATAAAGGGAAGGAACAAGCCTTTCAAACTGCAGATAATATTGGACATTGTTGTAATTCATGGCCTTTCTCACTAGTAGAAATGGTCCTTCTCTATAGAGAAGTTTATTAATAAAAGCTACTCAAATCATTCTGGACTAGATATAGATATAGATATAGATATAGATATAGATATAGATATAGATATAGATATAGATGTAGATATAGATGTAGATGTAGATATGGATATAGATAGGTATATAAAATTACAAGCCATTTATAACAATTTGGGGGGCTCTCCCAGGATTATGATGCAAAATCCTTTTATTTTCCTGGAAGAACTTGAGAAAAAAGAGTGCTTGGATCTGCTTGAATTCAAGTAAATTCTCAGCTTTCTTTTCCACAAAAAAATCTCAGGAAAGACTGGTCTGGACTAGGCAGAGTGATTGAAATGCTTAAGGGTAAAAACCATGGAAAGGGACAATCTATTAAGGTGGTGGGATGGCCAAAACTACCTTTAAAGGTCTGATTGTGAATTTATGATGGTCTGGGGCCCCAGGAGGGGAAACTGTCCCCAGTGAGAGATTAGAGGATTTGAAGGAGAGGGTACCGGAAATAAGGAGGAGGGGTTGGGATTCTCCCTCCAGGAATTTTTCCAAAAGAAAAAGATCACCATGGGGGGAAGTTGCTAGCAGACAGGAGAGGCCAGTGAGCCTCAGGACTAGAAGTATCAGAAGGAAGATCAATCCAATCTGGGTATGGAGAGAGAGAGAGAGAGAGAGAGAGAGAGAGAGAGAGAGAGAGAGAGAGAGAGAGTGTGTTTGTGTGTGTGTGTGTGTGTGTGTGTGTGTGTGTGTGTGTGTGTGCTTTTTTTGGGGGGGGGTCTGGGGATCCCGTTTACTATTAAATGATTTAAGTTTTAATCTGAGGGTCTAGGAGGTAAGTCAGAGGAATTTCTGGGGCTGGGGGAGAAATAAGACCTGAAACTTTCTCTGTCTCCCTCATGGAACTCAAACCCCTCCCTCACTGAGCTGGTGGCATTAATGGTTGAGGTTTTCATAGGGAAATTGTAATTGTGATGATTTGAGAAAAAGCTGTGGAGTTAAGAGAATTTTAAGAGAATTGAGAAGAGAATGAATTTTAAAGGTTAGGAGAGAGAAATTATGGAAGAGTTCTTATTCTCAGGGCTGTCTGGGGAATGCCCCATGTCTTCTCAGTCCGAATTGGGGTGGGGGGGTAACTTTAATTGTTTAGCTGTAAGGGGGAAAGAAAGACCCATGTGAAGTGTGTGGTAGGAAATAATAAGAGGTCAGCTGGATGGCTCAATGCTTAGAGCACCAACCTGGAGTCAGGAGGCTCTGAGTTCAAATGTGACCTCAGGTTCTTGATACTTAGTTGCTGTATGACCTTGGGCAAGTCACTTACCCCCATTGCCTTGCAAAAATCAAAAGAAAAAATGTTAACTTGAAATTTAAACTGATTTCTGTGAGACCACTTTTTAAATTCAGCATTTGGGAGGAGTTTGAGTTAAAGTTTATATATATATATATATATATATTTGTGAATTTAGTAATGAGTTATTGAGTAAGATTTTGAAAGGAAATATGTTAAATTGATCTCTCTGCTCTGACCAAGTGGCCTAAAGCACTATATGCTCTGACCTCCCCCCCATTCCATTTTTAAAGTTAACTAATTTATGAACTGGACTTTTTGGGAATCACTCTGAGGATTTTACAAGGGTATTAAATTCTGACAAAAATCTTTGTGCAGAATGAGAATAATTAAGCAATTTTCATTGTTAAAATGACTGTATATAAGAGAATGCTTATGGAAGTTTTGTGGTAATTGGGATTTATTGCATGTGAAACAAATTTGGGAATCTATATATGTTACTGAAGAAGGAAAAAATATATTATGTTATCAGGAATATTTGCTGATTTCTTTTGGGAAAGAGGAAAACATTCAGAAGAGAAAACATTGTAAAAGGCATTTATGTAGTGGGTTTAATAAATTCTTGTCTGTGAGCTAATTTGTTTTATTTAATGAGATTCTGGGACCTTGAATATTATCTTGGATGAAGATTTGGAATTTGAGTGGTTTGTTATAGTGTCTGTATTCTCTGTACAAGGTAATCTAAAGCTTTTATATAAGGACAGATTCAAACTAAATATTTGGGAATTTAAAATTGTATTGTTGATAGCAAACAGAATGAATGAAATGAGGTTTCATCTAGTGATTTAGTCCTTTGCCATTAGATTGTAAAGATTTGCCATATGAATTATAGAAAGCAAGAGAAAAACATTGTCAACAATTTCACAAGATCTCTTTGGTCCAGAAAGTGTATGAAAAATTTTGTTTTCCACCATGTGTTTATAAAAGTGAAAAATGTATCTTTGAAATTTTTTGTTAATTGGCCTGAGTGAATTATTGTTTTATCTCTTTGTAATGGTAAAGTGCCTGGCATAAGTGTTAGTTTCTATCACACTTGTTTCAAGTAATATTAATTTTCTTGATTCCTGGCTAGTCCTTAATTATCACAATTGTAAAGCTTTGCTATGTGAACCATGGTAGGATTACATTACATAGGGTTTTTAAAGTATCATATGTATAAGATTGAATTCTTGGAGAATCTCTTTTTTTTTTTTGAAAATGGAAGTGTTTTGGGGGTAAGAGGTAAATATGCTTGGGAAACAAAATTGTAAAGGATATTAAGATATTAAGTTATAAGGTTAATCTTAATTAAAGAAACCTTATGTTTTGGGGTCTTTTTTTTAGATTTTTCAAGACAATGGGGTTAAGTGGCTTGCCCAAGGCCACACAGCTAGGTAATTATTAAGTATCTGAGACAGGATTTGAACCCAGGTACTCCTGACTCCAGGGCCAGTGCTTTTATCTACTGCGCCACCTAGGAAACCTTATGTTTAATGTAGGTTAGTAATTATATGTTCAACCCTTATGGTAATGGCAAACTCAGAGAGAGAGAGAGAGAGAGAGAGAGAGAGAGAGAGAGGACTGGACCAATTTATCTTTTTCATCTTGCATCTGTGTGTACAGGTTGTTTGGTCAGGGGATCTGCCCCTTTTGATTTCTGTAATTTTCCCTTGATTCTGTAGGTGTGTTAGTGAATAGGTTAGTGAATAGGAAACTGAAAGCATGTCTTGACTTTGGGAAGTTTTCTACTGCTGTGTGGGATGGGGGTGGGTGGGGGTGGGGCTATAGAATGATTGGATGATTAAAATCGTGTAACTCCCTGTAAGGTAACTTATTGATGGGTAAGATGTTGAGAAGTCTTTATCAGTTATGTGATTTACCTTTATAACTAATCTGTTGTGAAAATAGAAGTCATCTGGAGCTATTGTAATGGTGTTGAAGCCTGGAGTTAAGGTCAGAAAATAACCTTATTTAGTGTGTCTTGATTAAAAAAAAAAAGAAACTGGAGATCAAAGGCCTTGAACAAGAGGTAGGAGATAAGGGATGTAGGGCCAGTCATAGTTAGAATTCCTGGTTTTAACAAGGACTCAGGAAGGACACTCAGAGAAGATCTGAGTTTTGGGGAGTGGGTTCATTAATTGGGACCCCATTGAGATTATAATTGGTATTTAGTTTTTATAAATTGGACTCACTTAAAGTTCTAATTAGATAAAATTACTATTTCAGATCATGGGACTTTTAATTGACTTTCTGTTCTATGTCTGATACCAGGAATAGTCAGCAAAAGGTGAGGCAATGTTTTTCTGGAGCCAAGAAGCCCAATGGGGGCATGAAGACTGTGACAGGTGTATTAGGATGAGTAGCTGAAGGGGCAGCTTTTCACTGTGGTCCGAGGCTGAACCCTTTCTGACTGTGACATTTAGATAATGTCTCACCTAGTAGGTTAAATCAGGCTTAAGACATTTGACCATCCACATGACCTCTGCCTGGACACTGATATTCAAAATTATATCTATAAAGGAATTTGCCTTTGATGTCTTGAATCTTTATAGTAAGCCATTATAAGCAAATCAGACATAGAAGTTTTAGATCAATTGGATTTAATAGCCAGAGAGATTAAATGTAGTTCTGGCACCTGCTATTAACTATGTGTTTTGATAAGAATTAAGATTCCTTAACTTTTATGTTAAGGGGATATTTAGGTAAGAAGATTTTAGGCTATAAAGATATAAATTCATGTAATTGCAGTTTCAAGTATTAGTTTAAGGAAAAGAAAGTAAGTCAATTAAGTACATCAGGAGAAAGATAACCTATGGTATACTTAGAAATATTTGGGGGAGAGAATTCATTACATTTAAAGATGTTTGAGTCATTATTGTAATGAAAACAAAAGGTTAAAAGATTTTTATTTGTAAGTTACTTGCTGGATAAGATGATTGTCAAATGTATATGTTACAAACTCAAGCTAACTTGGCAATTTTCAATGAAGTCACTTATGTAGTGAAATAATTACTGAAGTTTATTGTGTTAAAATGAAGTATGAATGTCAACATGACAATGAATAAGGCAAAATGTAAATTAAGAAACTCCAAAATTTTATTGTCTTGTGATGAAAACATATGTTTTGGTCTGAGTAAAATGTTATGTTAAGAAGTTCCTTTGCCAGAAAAGGAGATTGCTACAAGTCACCTAAACTGGAGAGGACTTTTTTGGAACAGATTCAGAAGATGCAGAGGGATATAGGGATGTCTCAGGGTAGGGAGGAGAGAAAGCGAGAGAAAGAGAGAGAGAGAAAGAGACTGGACCAATTTATTTTTTCATCTTGCATCTATGTGTATAGGTTGTTTGGTCAGGGGATCTGCCCCTTTTGATTTCTGTAACTTTCCCTTGATTCTATAGGTATGTTGCCCCTACTTATGCCCCCTCTTTATAGATAAATCTCATGTCTGTTGCCTGCCTATTGCTAAGAAGTAGAGTTGGGACTATCAAACTCAATTTATACTCCCAACAGACTCACAAGAGTACAGGAAATGATAAAGATCGTCAGCAACCAGGAGATGATGGTTTTGATAGAAGGTGACAAGGATTGTGATTTAAGAAAGAAATAAGGTTTGGAACACAAATTCTTATTAAAAGAAAATTGGGATGGTAGCTAGGTGGCAGAGTGGATGGAGCACCAGCCCTGGAGTCAGGAGAACCTGAGTTCAAGTTTGGACTCAGACACTTAATAATTACCTATCTGTGTGAATTAACCCCATTGCCTTGCCCCCCCCCCCCCAATCAACAAAAAGAAAATGGGGAAATTGTGAGGAATGTAGGGTATTTGACTTCCACAGAATGTAAGAGGAGATTGTTAGTTAGTTCATTTAGTTCATACATATATATATATATATATACATATATATATATATATATATATATATATATGCATTACAAAGACTGAGGTCTACCTGTGGTTGTCCATATGTAAAAGTAAGACAAAAGAATTGATCCTACCCGATCAGGCCTGCTCCATCTGGTCCCAAGTTTGACCTAGGATTCTTGTCCTTTACAAGAGACATATTACTATACACTCCCCTGTGCTCATTAGAATAATGAACAGGAAACAATTAGCAATTTTAGAAAAGTTGCAGGATATAAAATAAACCCTCATAAATCCTCAACTTTTCTATATATGACTAGCAAGATACAGCAGGAAGAACTAGAAAGAGAAATCCCATTCAAAGTAACCTCAGACAATATAAAAATACCTGGGAGTCTATTTGCCAAGGCAGACTCAGAAACTTTTTGAAAACAATTATAAAACACTTCTCACACAAATAAAATCAGATTTAAATAACTGGGCAAATATCAACTGCTCATGGATAGGTAGAGCTAATATAATAAAAATGATAATTCTATCAAAACTAAACTACCTGTTTAGTGCCCTGTCAATCAAAATTCCAAAAAATTACTTTAATGAGTTAGAAAAAGTTGTAAGTAAATTCATATGGAGAAAGAAAAAGTCAAGAATTTCCAGGGATTTCATGAAAAAAGTGCAAAAGAAGGGGGGCTTAGCCCTACCTTATCTAAAATTATATTATAAAGCATCAGTCATCAAAACTGTTTGGCATTGGCTAAGGAAATAGAGTGGTGGACCAGTGGAACAGACTAGGTGCAATAGCAGGAAACAATTATAGTAATCTGCTGTTTGATAAGCCCAGAGTCCAGCTATTGGGATAAAAACTCTCTCTTTGATAAAAACTGCTGGGAAAATTGGAAGTTAGTTTGGAAGAAACTTAGATTAGACCAACACCTCACACCCTTTACCAAGATAGGATCCAAATGGTTAAAGGATTTAGACATAAAAAACAATACTATAAGCAAATGAGAAGATCAAGGACTAGTTTACCTGTCAGATCTATGGAAAGGGGAGTAGTTTATGACTAAGGAAGAGATGGAGAACATCACCAAAAACCAACTAGATGATTTCGATTACATTAAATTAAAAAGCTTTTTTTTTTTAGGGTTTTTTTTTTTGCAAGGCAAATGGGGTTAAGTGGCTTGCCCAAAGCCACACAGCTAGGGAATTATTAAGTGTCTGAGACCGGATTTGAACCCAAGTACTCCTGACTCCAAGGCCAGTGCTTTATCCCCTACACCACCTAGGCTCCCCAATTAAAAAAGCTTTTGCACAGATAAAACCACTGTAACCAAGATCAAAAGAAATGTAGTAAATTGGGAAAGAATCTTTACAACTAATGATTCTGACAAAGGATTCATTTCTAAAATATACAAAGAACTGAGTCATATTTTAAAAAAAGCCATTCCCCAGTTGACAAATGGTCAAAGGATATGCAAAGGCAATTTACAGATGAGGAGATCAAAGCAATCCATAGCCATATGAAAAATTGCTCTAAATCATTAATGATTAGAGAAATGCAAATTAAAGCTTCTCTGAGGTACCACCTCACGCCTCTCAGATGGCCAATATGACCAGAAAGGGTAATGATCATTGTTAGAAGGGATGTGGGAAATCTAGGACACTATTATACTGTTGGTGGAACTGTGAACTCATCCAACCTTTCTGATGAGAAATCTGGAACTATGTCCAAAGGGCAACAAAAATGAGCATACCCTTTGATCCAGCAATACCACTACTGGGTCTATACCCTGAAGAGATGATGAAAAAGGGTAAAAACATCACTTGTATTTATTTATAGTAGCCCTGTTTGTGGTGGCAAAGAATTGGAAATCAAGTAAATGTCCTTCAATTGGGGAATGGCTTAGCAAACTGTGGTATATGTATGTCATGGAACACTATTGTTCTATTAGAAACCAAGAGGGACAGGAATTCAGGGATGCCTGGAGGGATTTGCATGAACTGATGTTGAGTGAGATGAGCAGAACCAGAAAAACACTGTATACCCTAACAGCAACATGGGGGCAATAATCAACCTTGATGGACTTAATCATTCCATCAGTGCAACAATGAGGGACAATTTTCTGCTGTTTGCAATAGAGAATACCATCTGTATCCAGAAAAAGAATGGTGGAGTTTGAACAAAGTTCAAGGACTATTCCCTTTAATTTAGGGGGAAAAAACAGATATCTTATTGTCTGATCTTGTTATCTCTTATACTTTTTGTTTCCTCCTTAAGGATATGATTTCTCTCTCATCACACTCAATTTGGATCAATGTACAACATGGAAACAAAGTAAAGACTGATGATTTCCTTCCTGTGGGGGGGTGGGGGAAGGGAAGTAAAATTGGGGGAAAAATTGTAAAACTCAAATAAAATCTTTAATTAAAAATAAAAAGAAAGGGAGGGAGAAAAATTTGGACCTCAAAATCTTACAAAAATGAAGAGGAGGCGGCTAGGTGGTAGTGGATAGAGCACCGGCCTTGAGCCAGGAGTACCTGAGTTCAAATCTGACCTTAGACACTTAATAATTACCTAGTCGTGTGGCCTTGGGCAAGCCACTTAACCCCATTGCCTTGAAAAATCTAAAAAAAAATATGAATGTTAAAAATTATCTTTACATGTAATTGGAAAAAAAATATAATTAAGAGAAAAATAGATATCAATACCTTGATCCCTTTGTATTGTGTGAACATTCTCTGACAGAATTAAAGGGAATAATCTCATTGTATGAGCAAAAAGAAAAAAAAAAGAATAATGACCAGGACAGGGAAAATATATTATTAGAGTATGGTATTGATCAGATTATGATCAATGATTGACATAAATGGGAAGAATAAGCCTTTCAAAATGGACATTGTAGTAATTGGAGGCCTTCCTTACTAGGAGAAATGGTCCTCCTCTATAGAGAACTTTATTAATAAAAGCTACTTTAATCTCTCTGGACTAAGTATTTATAATTATGAGCCACTTACAACAGTAGATAAAACCAATATAATTTTATAAATGACAATTTTATCTAACATCTAATTATTCAATGTCATTCCAATTAAGTTACAAAAAAAATTTTACTGAGTTAAAAAAACTAATAATAAAGTTCATTTGGAAACACTAAAGGTCAGGAACTTCAAAAAAAATCAGAGGGGAGGTGGCTGCTAGGTGGCACAGTGGATAAAGCACTGGTCCTGGAGTCAGGAGTACCTGGGTTCAAATTCGGTCTCAGACAATTAATAATTACCTAGCTGTGTTGCCTTGGGCAAGCCACTTAACCCCATTTGCCTTGCAAAAACCTAAAAAAAAAAATAAAAATCAAGGGGGAAAGGTAAAGGATGTGGATTCAGAAGTATCAGACCTTAAACTTTTATAAGGAAGAGCATTGTTGAAGTATAAAAAAGACAATTTCAATTATCTTGAATTAAAATTTTCTGGCATTATTGTTATTGCCCTCATTTCTAGTGCTTAGATTAAGGGGAAGTGGGAGTAGAATCCTCAGTGGAGAAGCATCAAGATGGGAGGACATACAATTCATGAGAGAATTGTCTGGATAAGAGTTGGCTTAGGTGGCGCAGTGGATAAAGCACCAGCCCTGGTGTCAGGAGTAACTGGATTCAAATTGGGTCTCAGACGCTAAAATAATTACCTGGCTGTGTGGCCTTGGGCAAGCCACTTAACCCAGTTTGCCCTGCAAAAACCTAAAAAGAGAGAGAGAGAGAGAGAGAGAGAGAGAGAGAGAGAGAGAGAGAGAGAGAGAGAGAGAGAGAGAGAGAGAGAGAGAGAATATTATCTGGATTGAAAAGTTCCTGAAAAGTCTTCTAATTGACCATGTAGCTAGAAGATATGAGTAGTTGCTCAGGAACTGCTAAACCAGAACTGAGTGTGCATACTAAGATGTGACCTGCCCATCTTTGTCTCTTTCTTTCTTGGTATTTAGTAAGAGCATCCCCTTTCCTACAGGATAATTCAAAGAAATCCTGGTACCATGCACAAATGACATCTCATATTCTTTTCTATTTATTCTTTCTTGATCTTAAGTAAATAAATATTCAAATTGGAATGCCCAGTTGATTCAGTGTGTTCAGATGATCTAGATGGTCTACAAAAAAGTTTCAGTGGCAAAAAGAAGCTGTAGCAGTGACCAATATAAGTGATCAATAACAGAAGACATGCCTATAAATGATATGGAAAGTTAGCCACTTGACAATGACGGAAGCTTTAGGAATTTTGAGGTTTTATGAAAAAATTATCTTTCTAGAGTCCATAGCCAAAATTTGTCTATGGACTCTAGAAAGATAATTATTCTTGAAGCCCAATAGAGATATTATGCCTAAGGAGAACTATATGAAGGTACCACAAAGGAAGAAAAGTAAGTAGAAAATTCCCAGTAAACCCTCACCGGGTTAATATTCCTAGTGAAGTCCTCTCAGGGATAAGAAGTATTAAGAAAAACAATATTGTTATTGGGCTATTCCTAGAAAGACTTTGCATTCCAAAAGAGAAGCTCATGAGCCACCTGCTTTATGACAAACTATTTTTACAAACTGGGAGGACAGTCTAACCATAGACATTACTTTATTAAGATAGTGTTGAAGGTCCCAAGTTACCTCATCATCTAGTGGGGAAAATATTATGAAAACATTTCATTCTTTTTTCTGTGTCTGTTGCTGGGTTTTTTCCCCATGAATAAGATTGTGACTCTGGAGACTAAGCCAATGAGAGAAGGTGGTTAGGTAGGGGGACCTGTGTAGGATTTATATAACCTTGTTTGACTGTCCTTTGGGTGCAGCTCTTTGATCATGAGTCTGCCCTTCTCTTGAGAAAAGCAAACAAAAGCTTTATTTTACTCAGACTAGTTTTTGAAAATTTTCTTTAGTGTATTTTTATCACCCACAAAAGGACTTCTAGGACTAGGAGTTGGGAGGTACTTCATTTTTTTAGTTTTTACAAGGCAAATAGGGTTAAGTGGCTTGCCCAAGGCCGCACAGCTAGGTAATCATTAAGTGTCTGAGACTGGATTTGAACTCAGGTACTTGACTTCAGGGCTGTACTCTATCCACTGCACTACCTAGCCACCATACATATTCTCTACACATGAATCTACTACCTTTGTATTTTTTACTGCTTTGTACTACTCTCCTCATAGACCTTAAGTATTCAAGGAAAGATGTACACTGGTGGGACAACTATTCCTGAAGTATTTTTTTCAGGAAATCACTTTCCTAAAAATCTAAAGGAATTCAACTGGTTGGTTAACAGTAAATTGTATACCTGTAGGAGCTTATGAATGATTGTGTTGGGAAGCAAATCCCTTAATGTCATCACTAGAACCCTGAGAAGAGAACTAATGAGCAACATGTGAGTGCAGGTAGTTGGTCCTCCCAACTCACAACCTATACTTCTCATTGTCCCTCACCCCATCACCAAGGCCTGTCATTTCACCTTTATACCAGCTCTCCTTTTCTCTTCATAAATTGCTACTAGCCTGAAACAGGATCTCATAGCCTTAGACTGGGGATTACTACAACAGCCTACTAGATAGTCTGCCTGTCACAGGTTTCTTTCCACTCCAATCCATCCTCCATTGACCTATCAAATCAGTGGTTTTCCTAAAATGCAGTTCAGACCACGTCACCTCTCCTCCAATTACCACCCTGAGCCAGTAGAATGCAATGGCTATGACCCCCAGCATCAAATACAAAAATCCCTTCAAAACCTAGTTGCCCTTGTAGTTTTGTTGTGTCTCACTTGACTCTCCTTCCAGGGTCCCTGGGACTTTTCAGTCCAGTGATTTAGGCCTCCTTGTGGTTCCATGAACAAGACAAGACAGCTCAGCCTGGGGCAGTTTCTCTATGTCCCTAGCATGGGATGCTCCCTCCTAATCTCTGCCTCCTGACTTTCCTAGTTTCCTTCAAGTTCCAACTAAAATCCCCTTTGTCTGCTCCCTCCCTCCTTAGGGCTAGGAAGGGAAGAAGAAACAAAGAAAGGTCTGTGCTACCTTTATTTGTTTGTTTTTTTAGATTTTTCAAGGCAATGGGGTTAAGTGGCTTGCCCAAGTCCACACGGCTAGGTCATTACTAAGTGTCTGAGTCCGGATTTGAACCCAGGTCCTCCTGACTCCAAGGCCGGTGCTCTATCCACTGTGCCACCTAGCTGCCCCACGTGCTAACTTTATAATGTTTTGGAAAGGGATGGCAAATTGTAAACAACAGATTTGCTGTTTCCTGTGCAATCCCCTTTTTTTAAAAAATTATTACTAGGTTATGAAAAACAATTCGGATGCCTTCGCTTTCTGAGCAGGCTGGGAGTCCGTCCCCAGCCACCCGTCCTTGGGTTTCAGATTCGGGTTTCTCGAGGCTCCCGAGAGCCTGAGGTGGTGGTGGGGGGCGGCCAGGTGGCCCTAGCCGTGTGGCCTTGGGCGAGCCACTGAACCCCAGTGCCTGGGAAAAAACCACGCGTAAGAGGCCGAGATCCAAAGCGAGCCGCGCAGGACGGGGTCCCCAGGGCCTTCCAGTCCGGGGCGGGCTGCCCGGGCTCCGGCCGAAGCCCAGAAGGGCGCGCGGAGTCTGGGGGGGCCTCGGCAGCCGGCCGGCCCGGGCAGCGGAGGGGCCGCGCCTCTCCCTCCCGGCAAGTCTTCCCCGCGGTGAAGGCCCCGGGGGGCGGGGCGGCCTTCCTCGGCCCCGCCCCCACAGGTGCGGCCCCGCCCCGCGGGCCGCGCCCCGCGCCGTGCGGGCTCCGGCAGCCCAGGTCGGACGCGGCGGCGGCAGGCGAGGGTAGGCACCGCGGGGGCCGCGCTGGGGTCGGGCCCGGGGCGGCGGGAGGGCGCTGGGGTCGGCCCAGGGTCCGGGGCGGGGCGCGCCCCCTGGACGTGCCGCGAGGCCGCCCTCACCCCAGACCCCCGGTCCCACGTGGGCGCAGGCCCGGGCGCGCGGGGTCCCGGGCCGGGGGGCGCGCGGGGTCCCGGGCCGGGGCGCGCGGGGTCCCGGGCCGCGCCTCCCCTCGGGCTCGCGGTCAGAGCCCGCCCGCGAGGAAGCGCAGACCGGCGACGGTGCGCGCTTCACCCGCTTCCAGGGGCCAGACCTGGGGCTCGGACCGGCCCGCCGAGCCTCCCCTTGCTGGCGCTCACAGCGCGCGGACTTGACTCCGCGGCCCGCGGCAGAACTTAGGCATGCGGTCCGGAAGCCCCGGAGCCCCAGCTCCAACACGCCTGCAATTCCCCCACTTTCTTGCATCTGGAACTTTCTAAGGTTTCTTTTTTTTTTTTACGTTTTTTCCAAAGCAAATGAGGTTAAGTGGCTTGCCCAAGGCCACACGGCTAGGTCATTATTAAGTGTCTAAGACTGGATTTGAACCCAGGGCCGGCGCTTTATCCACTGCGCCAGCCAGCCGCTCCTTGATGGTAACTTTTAAAAGAAACCTTAGAGGGGCGGCTGGGTGGCGCAGTGGATAAAGCGCCGGCCCTGGGTTCAAATCCAGTCTTAGACACTTAATAATGACCTAGCCGTGTGGCCTTGGGCAAGCCACTTAACCCCATTGCCTTGAAAAAAACTAAAAGTTATAATAAGTCATCCTCACACATAGGAACAGCGTTTTTCTCCATCTAGGATTGCTCTTCTTAGAAATTGAAAGTGGTAGGGGGAGAGATGGTTAGGTTAGGGTCTGCTCTCCCATGTAACGGTGCCATGCCTGGGGTTAATGAAATTCCTCAGTACTCTTCCCACAGTCTTGGTAGTAATCTGTTTGCTCTTTTGGAATAATTCAGGGGTGATACCATTCATCCGGATGGGAAGTAATTGAATACTAGGTGATTAAGAGCTATAGCTAATGGTGAGGAGGGGGGGTTGATCGTTTTGCTATTCAGCCACCCAAAAGATACTAAAAGGAAATTATGTACATTTTCCCAGGCTGTAATACTCAGCCTCTATCCTCTGGAGAGCAGTTTGGAACAGGTCAAGAACCTGGAAAAAGTGTTGAGGAAAAGGAAAAAAGGAAAAGCACCTAATAGCTGTATTTTGGAGTGGAAGGAATATATGGTGAAGATGGGAGTTTTTAAAAACTTATGCACATATAGCTATGATGTTAAGCATATGTTCATATAAGATGTACATACAACTGTTTATTGTGTGATATACTTTTATATATTTTATAAAATATGCTTTAATATATTATGTGGTATATTGCAGCATTTATATACTAGTATGACAAAGAACTAGTAATTTGTAATATGCCTTTTATATTCACTTGATTCTACTATCTATTTCCTCAAGTTATCACAATGACAGCAGTTACAGCTGAAATTTTATCATGCTTTAAGGTTTGTAAAGTGCTCTGATATTTGTCCTTTTTCGAAGTCCAGCAATTGAATTGGATTTGATTGAGAGGGTACTATGCTAAGTCATCAGCCTCACTTTCTCTTAGGGAACCATCTGGATCTGGTGGCCAGATATAGATTAAGATGACTGAGAATGGCCCTGAATGGGAGGCAGTAAGGGTTAAGTGACTTGGCCAAGGTCACACAGCTTTTGAGTGTCAAAAGTCTGAGACCAGAGTTGAATTCAGGTCTTCTTGATTCCAGGGCTGGTGCTCTATCAACTATAGGATTATGACCAAAATGTTCCCGTTTCTTTCTTTTTCTATACTCCCTTGGAGATCTCAGCAGTTGCCATGGGTTCAATTTTCATCAAAATGAGAATTGTTTTTTAAGCTCCAGTCTTGCTTTACCAACTATTAGAATTTTCTAATTGGTTATCTAATTGTTTTCTCAAACTTGATATGTCCAGAACAGAACTCAGTAATTTTTTCCTAACAAATTCTCATCTCTTAATTTCCTTATTTCCATTCATTCTTCTAGTCATTCAAGTTAATATAATGATCCTTCCTGTGACTCAGAGTGCCTCAGTTTCCTCATAAAGAAGTAGATAAAGACAGTGATAATGGCAAATAAGAGCCTTCCAAAGATATTCACTCATCCATGTGATAAGATTGTCCTTCTTGATTTTTATCCTGAGCCTGGAAGAAACTAGATTATATCCCCTCAGTCAGAAAAACTGAGAACCATGTGATAAGATTGTCTTTCTGTATTTTTATCATGAGCCTGGAAGAAACTAGATTACATCCCATCAGTCCAGAAAAACTGAGAAAGAGTTTAGAAATACCAAAACAGATCAGTGGATACTTAACATCTACCAGCATTGAGCAAAGAGCCTGTAACATAGTAGGCCCTTAATAATTGTTTAACCATTGACTGACCACCCTATAATCAGACTTCCAGTGTGGAACTTAAGTGTGACAGTTTGGGAGGTTTATGTAGAGTTTATACAGAGCAGTAAGTAGGTCTATATTTCCAAAGACCTCAGAACCAGCCTGCTATGACTGATGGGAGCATCTGTAGTTGAGTACTTTTTTCAGTACCTGTGAAGATTTGAAGTTCTATCATTTGCAAATTCACTCCACATATACATATTTGAAATCTCTCCACTTCTTAGTATGATTATAGATGAGCAATATCAGGGAACTCATATTTCATTTAGCCCAACCTCACTTTTTTACTAGCCGATTTTAATGATTATTGCCTAAGGCCAAATATGTAGTAAACAATAGAACCTAAATTTGAATGACAGGGCCTTGTACTTGTAGCTCAGAGGAATGCTGCCCACCCACAACACTCTTAAGGCCTGAATTAGATTAAAATGTAATTGGGAAATAGTGAACAAAATTAATAATACAATAAAACTTAGATAATAATACATTTGAAAACTGAGTTAATATGTGACCCTCAGGCATATTTATGTACAAATTAGTGCCTTCACATTTTTGTTGGACTTTAATACCAATTGTTAGAACCAACAAAAAAATTTTATCATCTGGTGACCAATATTCTTATGATAAGACTCTCTAAACTTGGAGATACTTAGATGACAGAAAGAGAAAGACAGTCCATTTCAACATAATACTGGCAGAGGAGAAAGAGACCTTGGATAGTGTTTGCAGGTCCCTTGTTGCTCTAAATGTGAACCTGTGAATCCTGGGCCCCTCAGAGGAGAATGAGAGTAAAAGATTACTTTGTAACCCATTGTTGTTGTTGAATCATTTGTCAGTCCTCAGACTCTTCATGATCCCATTTTGGGAGAGATACTGGTGTGATTTGCCATTTCCTTCAACAGCTCATTTTACTGATAAGGAAATTGAAGCAAACAGGGTTAAGTATCTTATCCAGGTCCACACAGTAGTAAATGTCTGAGGTCACATTTGAACTCAGGACATCCTTAACTCCAGCTCTGGTTCTCTATCCACTGAGTCATTTAACTGCCATCTTAACCCAGTAGAAATTTGCATTTCTGGGACATAGCTGTCCGAGCTTTTAAATCTTATACAAGATCAAGTCCCAGATAAAATCACACCTTCTACAAGAAGCACTTCCAAATTCCCACTGATACTAGTGCCTTCTCTCCCTTGATTATCTCCAATTTTTCTTCTGTAGATTTTGTTTGTGAATAACTTTTCCTATTGTCTACCACCTGCCCCTCCCATTAGAGAATGTGAGCTCCCTGAGGTCAGGAATTATTTTTGCCTTATTTATTTTTTGCATCTCTATCTCAAAGTGCTGTGGACAAGCACATGGTAGGCATTTAAAAAATGCTTGTTGACTGACTTATTCATCTGCACTAGGTAATAGCTTTTTATTAACGTGGGTCTTAAACTCTCTTCTTAATGCTCCCAGCCTGTTGGTAAAAGGCTCACTCTGACTGTATAAACTGTAGGCTCACACAGACTAGCCCAGAAGTAAATTGTTGGTAAAGGTTAGAGACAGTCCCATATTTAGTCATACCTCCTGCTTGTAGGGGTTCTAGTTTGGTATGATGTTTGTTAGTGGGTGGAAGAAGAATGAAACCCAGGCTAGTGGGCTCTCCTAAGAAGTATGACTCAAGTTTGTTTAGATTGGGGTCATGGAATCTTCCCATAGCTGGGGGTGGGAAGGAAAGGAGGTACAGAGCCATCTCCAATTCTGATCTCACATATCTAACTGCTTTTCAGACATCTGTGTCCAGTAGACATCTAATATTTGATATGTCTAAAACAGAATTCATCTTTCCCTTGAAATCCTCTTAACCTTCCCTGTTACTGTCAGCATCCTCCCAGTCCCTCAGGCTCAAAATCTAGGTATCAGCCTTGATCCTTCACTATTTCTCACACATAACCCCCACCCTTCATATCCAATCTGATGTCAAAGTCCCTGTTGGTGCGCAGTGCTCTATAAAACCAAGGTGCCCCCACACACTTTTCCAGTATTTTTGTACCTCCCTGATACTCTTCAGTCCAGTGAGTCTGGCCATCTTGTTCCATGAACCAGACACTCCACTCTCAACTCCACCTATTTTCTCTGGCTGTTCCTCTTGTCTGGAATGCTTCTTTTCTTATCTTTATCTCCTGGCTTCCTTCAAGTCCCAACTAAAATCCCTTCGACTACTATAAACTTTTCCTACTCCCTCTTAATTCTAGTGCCTTAATTGTGTCCTATTTATCCCCTAAGTAGTTGTTGGAGCATATTAATATGCTTGTCTCCCCTTATTAGATTGTAAACTCCTTGAGGGCAGGGAGTCTTTTGCCTCTTTGCATACCCAGTGCTTGGCTTAGTAATAAACATTTACAGACTTTCAGCTCTGAATGAAACTGGTTGAACATATTATTCCAGAGTGACTTTTCCTAGGTGTTCATGTCACAACTGCTACCTCCCCATTTTCTAGAAATGCTTGCTCTAGGTTAGAATTGTCAAACTTGGCCACAACATTCTAAAGTGGCTAGAACCAGATTATAATATAATTAGAAAATATTTAACAAAACAAATTAAAACATAGAAAATAGATGATATTAATTATGTGATTTTATAAGTCACAACCAAGGTTTAGTGGCTGTTTCTATTTTGAGTTTAATACCAGTGAATTATTTAGATAATGCTGCCCCTCCCTTTCCTTTCATACAATAATATAGCATTTATATTGTACTTTAAGGTTTTGTTGTTGCTGTTCAGTTGTGTATAACTCTTCATGACCCTATTTAGGGTTTTCTTAAAATATACTGGAATAGTTTGTCATCTCCTTATGCTTATGTAACAGATAAGGAAACTGAGGCAAACAAGATAAGGGCCTTGTCCAGGGTAAATATCTGAGGTTAGATTTGAACTCAGGACCTTCTGACTTCAGACCCAGTGCTCTAGCTGCTGTGCCATCTAGGTGCCCCATCTTCAGGTTTGCAAAGCACTAATAATTATCATATTTGGGCTTCACAGCAAAATCTTGTGAGGTTATGGTGTTGTTTTCCCCTGTTTTAGTTGAAAGTAATTTGCCTAGGCTCACCCAACTAATGTTGCATGTTACATATGTAGAGTTACATATGTTATTTCATTTGGTAGTTACAACAGTTCTGTAAGGTAGGTGCTATTAGCTGAGGCTCAGATAACAATGACTTATCCATATTCATAGATGCACAGTACAGACTTGCATCTGAATCAGGGTTTGAACATGGATTTTCTTAACTCCCAAGTCCAGTGTTCTAGTCTCTAAATCATCTAACTTCCTGATGTAACACTACTTTGTCTTCTTCATTGAAAGAAGAATAAGGAGCATTTAAATGTGTGAAGTCTTTTGAGTTTTGGTTGAAAATATGTGCCATAAAAGTCCTGAACAAAACTCACATTTTTTCAGTTAAAAGAAATGAATCAGACCAATTCTACACTGGGATAGTCTGTTGCCACCAAAAGGATGTTCTTTTCTTTCCAAAGGAAAAATAAGTAAGTTCTACTGAAAGGGAACTCCCTCTAAGGCAGGCCTGTGGCATTTGCAGAGGGGTTGTGGGAGTCACCAGAGTTGTTTGCATTTTCCTAGAAAGAGTTGCGGGGTCAAAACTGAGAGAACAGAGAACAGCATTGGTCCCAAAGTATAAATTACTTTATGAAGGAGGGTTTCCTTTCTTAAGTCAGTTTAGGTTGAGGTCTCAGCAGAGGATAGCCATATATCCAGTGATTTAGAACAATATAATTACTATTTCCTTTGATTACTTATGCCTAGCTGGAAGAAAGGGGGGAAGTGACTGACCACCCTATTCTCCATGACACAGGGTTGAGTGGGATTCCATCCTCTTTGCTACCCTTATACCCTAGAATTAGGCAGCACCCACATACTTTTAAGAAGTCAACAATGTTACCCTGGTCACAGGCTGGGAATTTCCAGAGTGAGGTCATGCCCAGATTGGAGAAAAGCATTCCCCAGTTTCCTGCTCATCTGTGCTTAACTAGAGATGGAGAGGAAGGGCTATTAGCTCATACAATTCGCACTGACCTCACACACAGCTTTTGTTTGACTTTCTCCTAAAAAGATGAGAACATTAAAACTAGAGATTTTAGGGAAGCCCACCTATGTCAACAGATAAATCCCATTGTGTGGGACTCTTAGGATAGGCTCTGCCACTTGGTCCCTAGAAGGCAAATACTGGAATTTTCCCCAGAAGATGGTAGCATATTTTCTTGGTGATTTATTGAGCTGTTTACACTTTTGTTTTTCTACAAAGGAGATCACAACACTAGCACCAGACCCTACCATACTCTCAGATTATCACTCTATCTCCTTCCCTTTCACAGCCAAGCTCCTAGAAAAAAGCAGTCTATACTTGGTCTTTCTCTTTTTTTTCACACACTCACTTCTCAATGTTTTGCAGTCTGGCTTCCATCCCTATCACTCAATTAAAACCTTTCCCTAGGCTCACTAGTAATCCCTATATTGCTAAATCCAGTAATCTTCTCAGTAGTCATCTTTCTTGACTTCTCTGCAGCATTTAACACTGTTGACCACCAGTTCCTCAGACACTCCCTGAGTCTTTGTGATGCTACCTTGGCATAGTTTTCTTTCTACCTGTCACAGCAGTCTTCTTTAGTCTCATTTGCAGGGTCATTTTCCATATCTCACTCCCTAGGTGTAGATATTCCCCTAGAGTGATTTCCTGGAGCCTTTCTTCCCACCCCACACCCAGTTAATTGACAGGTGTTTATTACGTGCCTACAATGTGCCAGGAAAGGTGTTGGAGCTATAAACACAATATATTAAACATTATACTTAATAACAGTAAGTACTTTAGAAATGTAAGCTATTATAAGTTATTAGTATTAATTATAATATTAAAATAAAGCTATTAAAATAAGGTATATATAGAAATGTAAGATATTGTTTTAATCATTATTTATTATAAACTTAAAAGGAGTCCATTAAAGTCTTCCTGACTCGCTTTCTTTCTGTTTTAATATTATATTTGTTTTAGTCATCCAAGGTCTTCTCATCTTCCCACCCCAATTGAAAAACACAAGAAAAAACAAAACCCATTAAAAACATGTAGAGTCATTCAAAACAAATTTCCACATTGCCTATGTCCAAAAACTGTTTGACTCATTCTGCATTCTAAGGCCATGTCTCAGGAGGTGGGTAGCTTGTTTCATCACTAGTCCTCTGGAATCATATCCTTGTTGATCATTATATGGTGTCAGCACAATAGTTATTATTCCATCACATTTATGTACCATAACTTGTTTATTCATTTCCCAATTTATGAACACCCCCTTCAGTTTCCCATTCTTTGCCATTTCAAAAAAAGCTATAAAAATTTTGTTTATTTTGCTTAGCACTAATCCCTCCCATAATCTACCTGCCTTTCAAATCCATTTCCCCCTTTCCTTCCTATTTCCTGATTGAGTGAAATATATTTTTCTGTATGTGTTCTTCCTTTCTAAACCAGTCCAGACAAGAGTGAGGTTCAAGTGTCAGCTGCTCCTCTTACCCCCTCCCCGCTTCTTGTTTGTGTAGATGTCTACTTGTTCAACTCGACTACAGGAGATAATTTCCCCTAACTTTCCTCTTCCTTCCTCACCAGCGTATTCCTTTTCTCATGATTAAAATCATTGACATAACAGAACCCCTCCCAGGCTTTCTTTAATTGGACTTTCTATATGAACTCTGATGATGATAGATCTCAGAGGGGACACATGCTTCATCTTTTCATAGTTGAATGTCAGCAGTTTATCCTTGGTTTCTTTATACTGTTCATTTATGTTTACCTTTTTGTGTTTTTCTTCACTCCTGTCTTTGAACTTCAGTTTCTCCTCAGCTCTGAACTTCTCATCAAGAATATTTAAAATTGGGGCAGCTGCATGGTATAGGAGATAGATAAACTGGTCCTGGAGTCAGGAGGGCCTGAGTTCAAATCCATCCACAGACACTTGATACTAGCTTGTGTGTGATTTTGGGCAAGTCACTTAACCACATTCCCTCACACTTATACACGAAGAATAATATTTGGAAGCCTTGTTCTATTAAAGGACCATTTATTTCCCATGTGGCAATATAGTCAGTTTTGAAGGTAACATTACTGTTAGCTATACACCTAAATCCCTTGCCTTAAGGCAAGTTATTCCATTCTTTATATGGCTACTAAATATGGTATGATCCTGACTCTGACTCCTCAGTATTTGAATTCTTTCTTTCTGACTGCTTGCAGTATTTATTTTGTGACCTGTTCACTCTGGATTTCAACTGTGAAGCTCCTGGGATTATTTTGGGATTTCTTTCAGGAATAGACCTGTAGATTCTCTCTACTTTGACTGTTTCTCTTGTTTTAAGAGATAGAAGTAGATTTTATTTTTAGGTTTCTTGAAATGTGTGTGTGTGTGTGTGTGTGTGTGTGTGTGTGTGTGGTGTTCAGATAGTCTGAGGCATTTTTTCAATTGTGTCTGACTCTCTATGACCCCATTTGGCATTTTCTTGGCAAAGATACTAAAATAGTTTGCCATTTCCTTCTTCAGTTTATTTTCCAGATGAGGAAACTGAGGCAAACAGTTTGCTCATGGTCACACAGCTAGTTAATGGTAGAGACCAGATTTGAACTCACAAGATGAGTCTTTTGGCGGGTCTTTGGATAAGAAAGGGATAAAGCCTCTTCTGTTATCCACAGAGGCAGGAACCAGGAGAAATGAGAAGTTGCAAAGAGCTAAACACAATTTTTGAAACAATTTGTTGCTATTCAGTATTTCAGTCCCTGCCTTCTATCTCTTGTACCACCTAGCCACCCTCAGACCAGTGATTCCTAAATTTTTTCTCCTTAATCTGTTTTCTAGGTCATTTAATTTTTAATGTTTCCTGTGAGATATATTAATTTTCTTCTATTTTTTAAAGATGTTTGACCTTGTTTTCATATTGCTTATTGCCTTATGAAGATGGACTTTTATTTGGTCCATTTGAATTTTGAGAAAACAATGTTTTTATACCTTTGCCAAGTTGTTAATTCTCTTTTCTGTTCTTTCTATCATCACTCATTTCTTTTCCAAAATTTCCTCAATCATTTTCAACTCATTTACCACCCCCCCCAAAAAAATTTTAACTTAACAAAAAAAGCTCTTGTTTCATTTCTTTCAGGAATTATTGTTGAATTTGAGTCCAAGCTGGGTGGATGGGGGGGGGGGAGTTCTTTTTCTGAAAAATTGCTAATAAATGTTTTGGAGTCATTCTCTTCTGTGTTTGTGTCTTGAGCATCTCTGCCACCATAATAGTTTATTACGATGAGAATTTTTTTAAATATCATTTTATTGTGTTATTCCAGGATCTTGGGAACTGATTGGAGACCTGCATGTTTTCAGTGCTTCAAAAGTGGTCTGATCCAGGGCAAAATATGATTGTTTCCTCTCTTTCTCTTCAACATTTGACCTCTGTAAGTTCCTGATCTGGGTTTGGTAGACTGCTGTTGGATTTAGGCCCTATTGGCTAGATGAAAAGTTTTATTGATTCAGAGTTACAGAAGTGTAGCCTTCTTTTGGTATGGGATTTCTGCCTTGATTATTCCTCTATAGATAGGACTAGATGCTGGAACTGAGACCCTATTCTGAGCTTGGGCTCTGATGTGCATCACTGTTACTCCTAGCTTCTGAACTTTTCTTTTACCATATATAGATCAAAACCTTTCCTATCTAGGAATGTCATTCCCTTCCCTATGCAAGTGCCCTTCTCATTCTGCCTTGGATCTGTGACCTGGTGCCTGGAAGTGGGTGACAAAGCTGCCAGTTGGCACCCATCCCTCATGGTGCCTCAGTATATGGCCTAGGATCTCAGGATACTGAAGTCTTCCTACAAGGATCTGACCCTTCCCCTGACCCTTCTGAAGACCTCTCTGTCTGGATCCCTATGCCAGACTGAGTTCAACCAATGATTCACTGTTTCCTTTTCTGGCTTTCCCCATCAGGATATGGTCTGGTACATTTTTTTTTATTTTTTTATTTTTTTTTCTGGTGCATTTTTAGATCTCTTTGCAGGAATCTTTTGGAGGGAAGCTCACTATTTACCATTCTATATTGGCTCTGCCTCTCCAGTCCCTTTTCTCTCTGTTTACTTTTTCTTAATATGCTTTTCTTGGTCTCACCAATTCTCATGGACCGAACTCCCATTTTTCATTTGATTCCAAAATCTATATACCTAGGCCTTACCTCTGTCAGCATCACAGAGTATGAAAGGTGGAAAGGACAGTTAAGTTAATCTATATCTGAAAGGATTTCTCACTATAACATACTTAATCAGGGGTCATCTATCCTCAGCTTCAAGGAGATGGAATTGCATTGCCTTTTTAGGCAGTCTGTTCCACTTTTGAACTTCTCTAATGGTTAGGAGGCAGTTAGGTGGCATAATGTATAGAGCCTGGGGTCAGGAAGACATGAGTTCAGATTCAACCTTAAGTCACTTACTGGCTATGTGACCCTGGGCAAGTCATTTAATCTTTTTGCTTCAGTTTCCTTATCTGGACAAGGAAATGGCAAACCACTCTAATATCTTTGCAAAGAAAAACCCATTGGGGTTACTGAGAGTTAGACATAATTGAAACAACTCAACAACAGCAACTTGATGAGAAATTTATATTTACCTCTGAGTTCCTCCCTCTGTGGAGAAACAGAAGATTTATCCCTCTCAGCTAGGGACCCTCTAACATATTTGAATAGTTACCATGTTTCCCACTGTCCTCCTCCAATCTTCCAAGTCAAACATCCCTAGTTTCTTCAATTGATTTCTCATATGACATGGACTCAAGGTTGTCCCTTTTCTCAATCCTTTAACCTCTTTCTTCCTGGAAGCTATGTAGGCCCTAGATCATGTTAGTTATTTTTGGATGCCACCCTTCATTGCTGACTCAATAAGTCTGAAGTACAATCCCCAACCACCAGCCGTTTTCAGACAAACTACTGCTGAATCATGCTTCTTTAATCATGTACTTGTGAATATATGAAACTGATTTTTAACCCAAGTATAAAACTTGATCTGTGTCCATATTGAATTTTTTGATTTTGCTTGCTCTAGCTTTTTTTGGATCTTGACTGTCTTCCTCTATAGTAACTATCCTTCCATCCTATCTTTCTTTCTTTTCATTTCGGGCAGTGGACTTGGAGTCGGGAAAATCTGTGTCCAAAAACAACTTCAGACACTGAGCATTTGTATAAACCTAAGCTAGTCATTTAAAAAACAAAACCTTTATTTGCCTCAGTTCTCTATCTGTAAAATAATAGTACCTTCCTCCCCTAGACTGTATGAGATTCAAATAATGTAGTCATTGTAAAGTGTTTAGTACAGTACCTGGGACATAATAAGCACTTTGTAAATGTTAGTTATTATTAGCTATTATATTTTTTCATTTATAAATTTGAGTAGAATACCATCAATACAATACCTTTGCCCGTCATTGGGAAAAAATTTGAAGTGTAGTACCCTCAGGAAACTTTTTTATTATGTTTTTATTTTTTTCCAATTAATAAGCAAAGATAGTTTTCAACATTCAGCTTTTTGTAAGCTTTAAGTTGATCTGAAGTTTTAGAGAGGAAAAGTGATTTTATCACTATAATCAGCCAGGTAGTAAGTGTAGAAACTAGTAGGAATCAAATCCAAGTCTCATAACTCCAAGTCAAGTTCCCATTCCCTACCATGCCACGTCTCTCCATGTTTGAGACACTCAAGGGTTAGTGGCGCAGTTAGACAAAGCCAGGTCCTCCAGGAAAGCTTGTGTGAAGAAAACTGAGCTGGGGCCGTTGTATTCACTGCTCTAGTTCTCAGTTAGAATTTTGTCACTGACAAGACTTATTCTGGGAAACAACCAGCCCCAGGCAGTATTCTGGGAAGTTGAGTTTTTTTTTAACATGTGTTTGTCTGGCAGAATTCTTTTTAAGGGAAGAAATGAATTAATGGCAAAGCATTTATGCCTTTGCTTTGCTGTTGTAACTGTTCAGTTATTTTTCAGTCAGTGACTATTTTCTTTTGGGGTTTTCTTGGCAAAGAAACTTAAGCTAGTCATTATTTCCTTCTCTAACTTATTTTACAGATGAGGAAACTGAGGTACATAGGTTAAGTGATTTGCCCAGCTATTAAGGTCAGATTTTGAACTCAGAAAGATGAGTCTTCCTGATTCAAGGCCCAGCAATCTGTCTACCTTGCCTATTAACTGTATTAGCCAAAGTGTATTAAATTCTGAAATTATAAATGCTAAAGCCCTGCCCTCAAGGAGCTTCTATTCTAATTGAGGAAGTCTTAAATGACGAGCTGTGATCTTCTTGGGGCTTGTTTTGAGTCTCTTGAAAGTCTTATCAGGACAGCTAGGTGGCACAGTGAATAGAGCACCAGCCCTGGAGTACCTGAGTTCAAATCCAGCCTCAGATACTTAGTAATTATCTAGCTATGGGACCTTGGTCTAGTCACTTAACAAAAGAAAAAAAAGTCTTAGGGAAAGTGAGTAGAATGATAGGACAGTTTATTAAGTTGCCCTTCCTAGAAGCTATGATAGTATTGATTACTGTTCTCCTAGTAAAGGAAGAAAAGGAAATGTTGATTGACACAGTGGCAGGTAGAAGGGATCTGAGGCCAGCTAGGTAGAGTGGGTATAAAGAGAAATTGTTAAGATTGTTTGCCAAATCATAGGAAGAACTCGATCTCCACCTAGAATTCTCTCTTTTGAGCAAACTTTTATTTCTGAAGGAAGAAGGGAAAATTTAATTTTTGGGGGTGGCTAAGTGGCGCAGTGGATAAAACACCAGCTTTGGAGTCAGGAATACCTGGGTTCAAATTCAGTCTCAGACACTTAATAATTACCTAACCGTGTGGCCTTGGGCAAGCCACTTAAACCCATTGCCTTGCAAAAACCTAAAAAAAAAAATTATTTTTTTAATTAACAAAAATCTATTTTTTCTCCTTTGTACATCCACTCCCTTTCACCAAAAAAGGCAAAAAGCAAAACAACCCTTTCAACAATAAAGCATAACAAGTTTCTACAAATTGGGTAGGAAGGAACTGGAATCATTTCACATGGAGGAGAGGTGCAAGATTTCGGCCTGGAAGGAACCTTAGTGATATTCTTGTCCAACTTTCCTCTAATTTGTTGATGAGAGAGCTAAGGCCCCGGGGGTAACTTGGCTTGCACAGATTGAAGAGTCAGAATTTGAGAGCAGGCCTTCCATTTATTTGTCCTTTCTCCTGGGCTGGGCCCTAATTTGATTTGGGAGCTCCTTGGGTTTTTGCCTTTCTTTACATCCCTATTGCTTAGCACAGGGCCTGGCTACTTTATGCCTTTTAATAAAATGCTTGTTGACTGACAGTGACTGCTTGCCTTTTCTGTGGTTAACAGCTGTTTTAATTAGGTTAGTAATCTCATATTACATTTTTATGACATTTCAGAGCACTTTCCCATGTTAACCCATTTGATAGCCATTAACTCTGTGAGATGGCTAGAGCTGTAGAATATCCATTTTACAGGAAAAAGGAAAGTGGGATCTGAAGAGTTAATTAGGTTTAGGGTCACACAGCCAGTAGGTTAAAAGAGACAGCAATTGAACCCAGGTTTCCATTTCTCCCTGGATGGCGGGTGGAATTGTTGCAGGAGACCCAAAAAAGACTAGAATTTTCTTCCTAGGAGTTGGCACTCATGAGAATGACCTGGTTCCCTGGGTTGGGTTTGAAGGACCTTCCTTCCTGTCCAAAGATCCTGAAGGCTCCCCTGGTTTATACCCCATTTCAGAAAACTTCTTTAAAATGTAGCCTCTGTTGGCAATAGAAATAATTTAAACTGCAGGACCTCCCCAGCTCCAAGATATTGGGGGGGGGGCAAGGGGGAGAAGGTGAGGTAGAGAATATATTTCTGGAATATTTTTTTTTTAAAGTAAATTGAAGTTAAATGACTTGCCCAGGATCACATCATTAGTGTTTGAGACACTAACTTGCCACTAACTGTACTAGCCAAAGTGTACTAAATACTGTAATGCTAAATAGGGTAATGCTAAAACCCTGCCCTCAAGGAGCTTCTTTTTTTTTTTTTTTTTTTTAGTGTTTTTGCAAGGCAAATGGCTTACCCAAGGCCACACAGCTAGGTTTGAACCCAGGTACTCCTGACTCCAGGGCCCGTGCTTTATCTACTGCACCACCTAGGTGCCCCATAAAAGCAAGGAGCTTCTATTCTAATTGAAGAAGACTTAAGTGAGGAGCTGTGGTCTTCCTGGGGCTTGTTTTGAGTCTCTTGAAAGTCTTATGGGACAGCTAGGTAGCACAGTGAATAGAGCACCAGCACTGAAGTCAGGAGGACTTGAGTTCAAATCTGGCCTCAGACATTTAATAATTGCCTAGTTGTGTGACCTTGGGCAAGTCACTTAATCCCATTGCCTTGCAAAAACAAAAATAAAAAAATCTTAGGGACAGCTAGGTGAGGTGGTAGATAGGTCACCAGCCCTGGAGTCAGGATGACCTGAGTTCAAATTGAGCATCAGACACTTAGTAATTACCTAGCTATGGGACCTTGGGCAAAGTCACTTTAAACCATTGCCTCCTGAAGAGTTACCTTCAGGACTAGTGTACTATCTATTTTGCCATCTACCTGTCCCTTGGAATATTTTTTTTAAAGGTACCAAATTCTTGAAGACTCTGGTGGCAAGGATACAGGATAAGGGGCTGGGTTTCCTAAAGGTAGAGTGGAGTTTAGGCATCCAAATGCCTTCTGTGGACAATGTCCCTAGAACTTTCCCTAATTATGCTCCTGTGGTAATAACTGGATTCTAGATCAGATTAATGTAATTGGGCTGTTTCACAAAATAAATAAAAACCAATACAAGGTAGATAATGTTAACTTGTGGTTTTCTAAGTCAATTTGTAGCCTGCTTTTCTATTTGAGTTTCATGCCACTGTTCCAGATATTGCTGGTGACTGCAACCTAAGCAGATTTGGGAACCCCATTGGAGGTCAAGGTGGCTGCCCTTGGCTCAATTAGTGTCTGAGGCACTGTTGGGGAGGGGTTGTGTTTTAAATTTCATCACCTTCCAGTCACCCTGTTTCATTTGTGAATACTTGGCTAAGTCAAATGAAATCCATAAACATCTATTAAATGTATATGCTAAGCAGTGGAAATAGAAGTTTACAAAACAATCTTTACTGTTCCTCCCCTTTCTCTTTCTTTTGTTATTTTAAATTTTTTGAAAAAAAATTTTCCCCTCCTCTTCTCTTAAGGAACTCACAGTCCAATTGGGGAAGCCAGATTGATTAAATATCCAGTTCAAAACTGGGTTAGGAGAGGTAGGACTGAGCTGTTTGGAGAATTGATAGCCTAGCCTCCTGGCCCATGGCTGAGAGGGAAGGGGCAATGGGAAAAGTAGGTGACTCCTTTTCCCCTCCCCCTTCACACTGTTTACTGGGACTCCGGGAGATTGACATCTCACCCGTTTCCTCCACAGTCTGCCGTTTGCAACATGTGGTTTGCAGAGCATTATAGGAAGGCTGCGGTGGATTGGGTTCAGGAGTCTTCTGTCTTGTATAGTCCTGGGTCAGTCCGGACACAGAACCAAGGGCATTGAGGTGGGTCAGTGTCCGGGCATCCTTCTGAACCAGTCACACGGGGTCTGTTGTGGCTCTGGCCCTATTTCTGAGACAGGCAGAGGTTGGGAGCCTCTGAGAGCCTGGGACTCTTGAGCCAATCAAGGGCTCCCCTTTCAGAGGCACGTTTCCTGCCTGGTCTGGGATGATGGGGTATGGACAGAGGCGGAGGCAGGGCTTGTGCCAGTCTTCTCGGAGTGGCTGCCCCAGGGGGAGTGAGAGGTGATGTGTTTGTTTCACAGCCAGGCAAACCTGCTGGTCTCTTAGGAGGCCCGGTGCTAGTGGGGAGGATGGGGGAGGTGGGGGAAGGAGGGGAGGTCCTAGAGGCTGCTGTCTGCTTGGGTTTTGGGGGTTTTTTCCCACCAACCTTGATCCTTTTTTCTTCCTCTTTTTATAATCTCCAAATTGATTGTGCTTAGTGCCTAAGTGGACATCCTTGCCACCTACTCTCCCTCCACCCCTAATCCCTAAGTTTAGGCATCTAAATTGTTCTCTTCCCTAGTAGATAGCAAATATTTATTATTAAGCCTTTAGCATGTGCTAAGCACTTGGGAATGCAAATACTAGAATCCAGACAGATCAATAGGACTGAAAGGCAGGTTCACTCCTGCCCTTCTTTTTCTCCATTCCTGCCCTCCCCACCCCCACGAAAGCTGAAAGGATTTTTATTTGCAGAATGACAGAATGCCCCGGGTCTGCTTTGGGTGGGTGGTCATACGACCAAAGCGGCTTTTTTTTCTGTGGGGGTGGGGGAAACCTGAAGGGGGGTCCTGGGATCCACTCCATGAGGTCAGCATAACTGAGCTTTACTGCCGAAAGCTAGTGGGTGTGCGCTGTTGTGGCTCCCGCTTCCTCTTTGCAGGGTTCTAAAAACGGCCTGGGTTCCCAGAAAGGCCACTGGGAGTTAGAGGGAGTCCGGTTTCGGTTTCCGTGGTGGGGAAGCAGCCAGGGAGTCGGGTTTACCTTTGAGGCAGTACCTGTTTTGGGGTTCTGGTGTCATCCTGTGTGATTGGGCCAGGTTGGGCTCCCTGGCCATCCCGCTTCCCCTCCAGACAGGCCTCCATCCCCCAGGGGTTTTGCTGACTCATCCTCTCCCCCCCAACTCGGAAGCTGACCTGGGAATCAGCGTAGTTTCACTTTCTGGTTTCAGGTGACAGCATCCCGACCTTCTAGGCCCTCCACACCTCACACCTCCCTTTGGGTTCCTCTTCACTTCCCTTAGAAGGTGGAGTGGAGACCCCCCCCCCCCCCCGTATTCAAATCCCTTTCTATGGTCTATCAGTTCTTCATTCATTTCATTCCACCTAGATATTTGATCTTCTGTTAGCCTCAATTCTGTTCTTGTTCTGCTCTCAGTAGAGCATATCCTACTGGGTGGCCCCTGGAACCTGTGGAATGAGGCCAGACATTGTCAGGGAGAGTAAAAACTGCAACCAAAAAGAGACTTTTTCAATTGCATTGATCTCTGTTCTGATCTTAGTTATTTCATTTTTTCTATGTGTTGTTGATACATGCTTTGCTGTTATTTTCTTCTTGTTAATGATAGGTAGCCAGTGTTATGTATTTCCTAAGAACTGCTTTGGCCATATCCCAAAGATGTAGAGTATGATATCAATATTATCTTTGTAACAGGCAATTTTTGAAAAATTATGTTCTCTTTCACCCACTTAATCACCTTGTAAGAATTTGTATCTGAGAAAAGCTTTGGAGGAACTTTCTTCCTGGTGATAGATGGGAATTCATTCATGTACAATAATCCAAAGCTAGGTCGTACTATGGCTTCTCTATCTATACCCACTAGCTGTCCCTGTTGAGATTGACCTGGAGATCTGGATACTCAAGAGAAAGCAGTGTCTGACTTAGCAGAACTTGGGCCTGCCTAGCTATTTCTGGTGGCCCAGAGATGTTGAGATCAACTGAACTGGGAGTGGTAGAATTAGCCCCACCCTTTCCTGGAAAACCTGCTCTCCCAAGTGGGTGGTTCTTGTACCTGTCTACTGCATCACAGCCTAGGGACCATGGGGCTATCATGTCTTTGAAGCCGGGCCAGTGTGGATTGTTTTGATTTTAGGACTTTGATGGGGGGAAGGGGGGTTGAGAAAAAAGAAAGATGAAAATGCTTATAAAGGGGAATGTGGGAATAGCTCCCTCCAGGTGATTTGACCCCTAGTTCACATCTTCTCCGTTGCTCTTCTTCCTCCGTCAGAACTTATATAACAACAGGTTTTCCTAGAGTGAGCCCCATGGTGAGTATAGGGAAGGCTGTCCCCCTATAATCCCTGTTCTCACTCTCTACTTCCATAGCTATGTGACTGTGGGAAAGTCATTTCTCTGGGCTTGTATCCACTTCTATAAAATGAACTTGGACCCCTTATGTTCCTTCCAAATCTAAAATCATTTTGCTCAACTCTAAGTATACTGTGACTTGATCCCAGAACTCCTTCCTGGAGGAGATTCAGAATTGTTAAAATTAAAGTTGCTAAAATAAAGGAAGGAAGGAAGGAAAGAAGAAATGTAAGGAAGGGAGGGAAAAAGGTAGAGGGGGGTGGGGAGAGGGGAGGCAAAAGCAAAGAAAGAAAGAAAGAAAGAAAGAAGAGAAAGATCGAGAGAGAGAAAGTTTTCTAGGTTAGGATGAGGATGGCAATGTAGAGAAACAGGTTCTTTCTTCCCTGGTCCTCTGTTCTGGTTGTATGGGGTGCCTGGTTAGTCATGTGAAGAGCCATACAAGTCTGGTAGAGCTCTGTCCCAGGATGTTGCAATTTCCTCTACAGTGAGCAATAGCTTCTAGGGTGAGAGAGATAAATTCAGGGCAGGGACTTTTACCCCAGGCATCCTGGTACTTTCTTTTGTGTTGTCTCTGCCATCTGGCCTTCTCCAAATTTTGTGTTTAGGGGATGAGGGGGGTGGGGGCGTTAGGCAACATTGGCCATCATCTTTGCAGGGAGTATCAGTGAAGCTGCCAGCTGAACCACTTTCAGAGTTCTGCCTCTAGAAGGATCAGGAAGTAGCATTCCTGTATCCATAACCCAGCCCCTTTTTTGCTGGATTTCCTTAGGTGGTCTTTGAATGTCCATACAAATTATGACTAGTGAAAAAGAAGGGTATATTTTTACATTAAATGATATTTTTTCCAAATTTCACATCAAGGAGGCCACCCTAAGAGAGTTGGATAACCCTTCTCATTTGTGGTATTGTTTCTATTTAGTCATCTTCATTTTATGTCCAATTCTTTGGAATTTTCTAGCTAAGAGCTACTGAAATAGTTTGCCATTTCTTTCTTCAGCTCATTTTACAGATGAGAAAACTAATGCAAACAGGGTTAAGTGACAGATTCAGGGTCACACAACTAGTATCTGAGTTCTCTTAAATCCAAGCCCACTATTTTATTTATTGTGCCACCTTTAATTGTCCTCTCCTAATTTTACGGTTAAAGAAAATGAAATTTAAAAAAAAAAGTAGACAGTGACCTGTTCAGGCTCACACTATTACAAAATGGCAGCACTGGGATAAGAACCCAGGTCCTTTGATAGCCAGTCCAGAGGCTTTTCTTCTCTTCATTTTGGAAGAGTGATTGAGTAAGAAAAGAATTTAAATGTTTTTTGCTTTTAATAAACCATCAGATTAGGGGCGGCTAGGTGGTGTAGTGGATAAAGCACCGGCCCTGGAGTCAGGACCTGGGTTCAAATCAGGTCTCAGACACTTAAGAATTATCTAGCTGTGTGGCCTTGGGCAAGCCACTTAACCCAGTTTGCTTTGCAAAAACCTCAAAAAAAACCCCATCAGATTACTGATTTTGAACTTTAAAGGGAACTCAGGCAAACAATTCCAACTCATTTTATAAGCAGGGAAACTGGGATATAGAGTAGTAAACTGCCTGGCTTAAGGTCATATAAGTAATAAGATTTTTTTTTGTTGTTTGTTTTTTATTATTAAGTGTCTGAGACTGGCTTTGAACCCAGGTACTCCTGACTCCAAGGGCCGGTGCTTTATCCACTGCGCCACCTAGCCATCCTAGTAATAAGTTTTTAATGTGGAATTCACTTCAATTCCAACATTCTTTTTATTTTCATCACTAAAGATTCTTCAAAAAATTTTTAAAAATATTTATTCTTTCCACTATATCACATTGTTTCATATGATACAAACTCTTTTCCCTCCTACCTTTCACAACATAACCCCTACAAAAGGTTGAGCCTTGGCTAGAGTAGGGAGGGATTATAATACAAGGAGTTTCTCATGGAACTAACCCAATTTGGCCAAAGAGTCTCTGATCCGGATGTGTTAACCTTTTATTTTATTTACTCTCTTCAGTAGGTGTGGCCAAGTCATAAGATAAATCATCGTTTTAAATCTGGAAGGAAATTTAGGCCATCTAAGTCAATTGCTTTCATTTTACAGATTGGTTGGGGGCTGGGAGGGATAAGTGACTTTGCCTCAGAGGTAGCAATTGTTGTTTTAATTGTTCTTCAGTCATTTGTTGTGTCTGACTCTTTCAAGACCCCATTTGGGGTTTTCTTGGCAAAGATATTGTAGTGACTTTCATTTCCTTCTTCAGCTCATTTTACAGATGAGGAAACTGAGGCAGATAGGGATTAAGTGACATGAAGAGGATCGCTGTTACTATCTGAGGCCAAATTTGATCATAATCAACCTAAATTTTTGAACTTTATAATCAGTACTTTCCCTTTTATTGTGCTCCATACTGTTAGCATAAAAAACAGGATTCTTTGAGGAGATAAGGGTATTAGAGAGAAAAGCTACATGAAAAGCTGGGGTAGGCTGGGATCAAAGACCAGAAAATCTAAACTTGTCTACTGTTGTCATTCAGGACTGGGGACAGGGGCTGCATCCGTAGCCAAGAAATGAAAGAACCCTTCTAGCTTGATACTCTCTTTTGAATCCCTATAACAATCCTGTGAAATAGGTAGTAGAAATATTAAACATTCCCTCATAGGGAAACAGGCATGGGGATAGAGAAGTTAAGTGATTCTATGAGATTTGGAGTTAGATTTAAATCTTGGACTTACTAACCTTCATAATTTAACTTTTCTAGTCTTCCTTTTCCAGCTCTAAAGCCCTGTGATTCTAGGTGTTGACCAAGTTCAGGAAATAGTAGGGCTTAGGATTTGAGCTTGGGTGCCTTGGCTCCAAATCTAGATCTCTTTCTGTTTGTACCCCACTGAAATCCATTTCATTACCAGCAAAAAAAAAAAAATCACTGAGAGTGAACAGATGATTACACAATTACATAGAGAGGTTCCCATCCTCACTCCTGGCTGCCTAGTGAATGTAACAGAGCCCAAGGGAAATAGGTGGGGGCTACCCAGAATGCCTCACTGCCCTGATCTGTCTGACCTCACTGCACTGGGGCCAGTGTGTGCCCACACAATGGTGGCTTCTGTGCCCTGCCTGCCTGCTGCTGCCCTCCTGTGCCCTGCCCTCCTTCAGCAGCTCAGCCCTTGAGAAAGCACTGCCAAGCCAAGAAATTTTCCATGAAGAGGTCCTAGTTAGAGATACTGTCTTAAAGCTGCCCCCAGGGTAAGTTAGAGTATACAAGCTGGTGGGGAGGAGGGAAGAGAGGAGGGGGACAGTGTTGAGGGTCCAGGCAGCCTTCCTACTCAGTTTATGGGGCATAGTGAGCACAGCTCAGCATGGAGGGAGAGATGGTTTTAATTCCCTAACCCCAAAGTACTCTGTCTCTCCTGGGTCAGAAGCATACAGTGTCAGAGAAAGGAAAAACTTGAGTCTGTCATCTTTATTCTTAATGAAACAGGTAACACCTCAAGCTGATTGTCAATCATTTGATTAATAGCAAATCGTTATTTATAGCTTACTTATAGGTAGAGAACATGCAAAAGCAAAACATGAAACAGGCTAGGCATGGTGGTGTATTCCTGCAATTCCAGCTCTGAAGGAAGCTGAGGCTGATGGATTGCTTAACAGTTCCAAGATGCAGTGGGCTTTGCTGATAGTAATATCTGTAGTAAGTCATCAGGCATCTGAGTCTTCAGTTCCAGGGAAGGAGGGTGGAGTAGCTACCAACTTGCCTAAGAAGGGGTGAACTTGCCCAGGTTGGAAATGGAGAAAGTCAAGGCACCTTTCTGTGATACCTCTATACTTCATATCAACCTAAATTTTTGAACTTTCTAATCAGTACTCTTTCCCTTTTATTGTGCTCCATCCTGTTAGCATAAAAAACAGGATTCTTTGAGGAGATAAGGGTCTGAGAGACTAGGTATTAGAGAGAAAAGCTAGATGAAAAGCTGGGGTAGGCTGGGATCAAAGACCAGAAAATCTAAACTTGCCTACTTTTGTCTATACTTCTAGACTGAAGGAAGTGAGACCAAGTTTTTTCTTTTTTTTGAAGGGGCAGAACCAAGTCTTAAAACAAAATACTCAATAAGCTCTGCCCTCAAAAAATTTATATTTTATAATATTCACAGATTAGTATGTAAAAGATATATATGATGAATATACAATAATGGGGGGGGTCAGGAAGAAGATAACTCTTGAATGGATCCTTGAAAATTATTGAAGATTTGGGGACTTCCAAGAGATAAAAGTTAGGTGGGAGAATACTCTATGCATAGAGGTGAAATCTAAATTTTGGAGGACTAGCCATGGAGACTAGCCAGTTGGGAGAATAAATTGGAAAAGGATAATAACCAACCTCTGGGCAGCTAAGTGGTCCTACTAGTAGATGGAGTGCCGGGGTCTCAGCTTCTTGATTTTGAATCTAACCTCAGGAATTCACTAGTTGTATGACCCTAAAACAAATTAGTTTACCCTGTTTACCTCAGTTTCCTCATCTGTAAAATGAGCTGGAGAAGGAAATGGCAAACCACTCTAGTATCTCAGCTGAGAAAACCTCAAATGGGGTCATGAAGAGTAGGACACGCCTGAAAATGACTCAACAATAACAACCAAGTAATACCACAGAGTCTTTGGGATCAAGATCTATGTGCTCCTGGTCCAGGAGAAACAAAAAGTAAACTTGAACCATGAGGTGCTTTTCAAATGCAGTGCCGGTATGGCTCCCTCTCTCCCAGGTTTCATCAGACTTGGGCTGCTGAGCTCTAGAAGCTTCCATGCAGTGATGGAGGAGACTTCTCAGTCCCAGTCAGCTACTCTTCAAGCTCTACAGTTCACTGATAGATTTTGAATAGCAGTAGCAAAATTCAAGCAAAAGACTGACAGGATTTTTAGGCTTGGAAGGAATATTATAAATTATTCACCCTATCTTTTGTATTTTATAGTTGAGGAGGTAGACCCAGAGAGGATGATCTAGACCCACTGACTCTTGGTTCAATCTTTTCTCTGCTTATACCATGCTGCCATCTTTTCTTGCACTCTCAACAGCAATGGAAATAATTGGGGTGTTTTGCTTTTGGTGCTTATTATATTGTTTATTTATTTTGTTAAATATTTCCCAATTACATTTTTTAAAAAATTAACTTTTAAAAAAAATTTGAGTTACAAATTTTCTTCCTTCTCTCCCTTTCCTTCCCCATCCTTTGAGAAGGCAAGTAATATGGTATCAGTTATACACAAGTGTTTTCTGGAGCTTTTGGTTCACATTTTCCTGTGCTTGCCCCATAGAGCAGAGCAGTCTGATTGAAGGACATAAATTTAATTTTTGTGGTTTAGGAAATTGGGGGTAGAGTGAGGGAGGCAGAGGTCAGGGTCTTTTTAAGTATATAAATTCAGAAACAAAGTGAATAAAGGAGTAAGACATTGGCCCAAGGAGATGAGTTGAGACTTACATGATTTCCTGCCCTGGCTTGATCTTGAAAGGATACAAGGAAACAGGATGAATTCCCACATTAGGTGATACCTAAAAATATGTCTCATTCTAGAGTAACATAAGTGACATGGTTCATTCAGAAGCATTTATTAAGTAGTTCTTAATGCAACTAGAACCGTCCTTAGAGGACCAAGGCAAAAATGGTCCTTGCCCTTAAGGAGCTTACATTCTAATGAGGAAGATAAATACTCTTAAGAGTGAAGTGAGACTGTCTGCTTGGCTCCTTGATCCCCTGGTCTCTTACTTACTCCCTTCTAGTACTACTCACACTTCTTGGGGTTACAAGGATAGTTGGATTCCTTCCCCAATTCCCCAACTGTCTTAAAAAAAAAACCCATCCATAATGGATATGTGTGCTCTCCCCAACTGATAGTATTTTGGCTTAGAGCAAAGAGACACTTTTCTCAAGGTCTAAGCAAGTTCCTCTATTGACCTTGTTGGGTTCCAACTCAACAAGTATTTATTATACACATTCATTGTGCAGAGAGATCTGTATTAGCTAGAAACTGGAGGAGTTGTGAAGACTAACTAGGACTCAGGCCAACCCCCTTTACTGACTAGTTGCCCCTGTGGCTTTGTGGCTGTGTGTTCAATCTGGCTTTTCCCCATCCTTCCCTTCTCTCTCTCTCTCTCTCTCTCTCTCTCTCTCTCTCTCTCTGTCCTCCTCCTCCTCCTCCTCCTCCTCCTCCTCCTCCTCCCATTTTTTTTTCATTTTCAGGAGCTCTTTGTAACTGAATCACAAAGAAGCTATCCTAGACTGACCTGTATATGTCTGTCTCTTCTTCAGGACCTGATCTTGGTGCTGTTACACATGCTGAGTGAGGAGGAAGACCACAGCCAACTTCACCCAATCTGAGAACACCTGCTTCCCAAGAAGCTGCTTGCTGGACAGGCCCCCATTTTGATAGTGAGATATAGAGAGCACAGTAACCCTTTTCCTCTCTCACCCTTCCCCCAAAATGTGTCCTCTTCCTACTCTGTTCTGTACCACTGTTATATCCTAGAATCTAATGGGGGCACTTCTTCCCCTCCATACCAATCCAAAGGTTACACACATGGGGACCAGATATGGCACCCTCTTTAGTAAATAGATTACCCTGCCAAGACTTCAGTAAGCATTTATGTGAGAGCAGAGAAGACAGAAACTGGCTCCTGTTTTAGGAGAGACTAGAATCAAGCCTGACCCAGCTTGGCTCACTGTTTCTATTCCAAAGCTGCCCCAGCTCAAGGGCTTGGAGTAGAAAGGGGACAGGTTTTTGACCTGATTAAATCTGCATCTGCTCAGTTTTCATAGTCAGGCAAGTCACTCCACCCCAGCCTGGTGAGTCTGCTTCCTCTCTCTCAGGATATTGCAAAGAGGAACGAACAGGGTAGTCTGAGGGGAAAAATCATCAGGGGATGGTAAAAAGGGTGAAGAAGGGGAAATCAACCATGATGTAACAAGAGAGTATTGGGGTGAGAGTTAAAAAGACTTGGACATCTGACAGTTTCAGTTCAACTTGAAATAGGAACTAGGAGGCCACAGGAGTCAGAAATAAATGAATTTAGTTTAGGCTAGTTGTGCATGTCCCCTAGGAATGAGAACTGAGCCACCACTTCCTAGTACAGAGCAGGAAATTCTCTTAGGATTGTCTATTTCTCCCTACACATCAGCCCGTCCAGGGAATCTACAACCAGATCCTGGGCACAGCTACAGAAGCTTTTTTTGTTTGTGGCTCAGTAAATAGGGTCGCCCAGGATTCCTTTCCCCTTTTGTCCTCCCTCCCCTTCCACGACCCTCCTCCTACTCTGTACTGCCAGGCTCCCCCACCTCCGCCTCCCAGCCTACAGAGAGAAAAGTAGAAATAGTCCTTCTTTTCCCCATATACACAGAAATCTGCCCCCACTGTTTGTTGTTGCCAAGGTTCTGACCAGGGGATGGGGGTAGCACAGTTGGTTCCCTTATTACTACTTCATAATTGGTCCTTAGTCAAGGAAGAGGGGAGGAAGGATCCAAAGCCAAGTCAGTGAGAGAGTGGTGGAGAGGATTTTCCCTGCCTAAATCTATCAGTCAAATCTATCAATAAACATCTATTAAGCCCTAACTATGTAGCAAGCTCTGTGCTAATCACTGGGAATCGGAAAAAAGAAGCAAAAACAAATATTTATTACCAGCTCCCTGGGGACTAGATATTCCTCTTCCCCTTTGCCAAAAGAATTGCCCACTCAGTCTTTGTTGTAGGTCACAGAAAGACAAAATTATTCACCTTTCTTTTCTCTATCCTATGTGTCCTTTCCCCACCCTTCTCTGCCCCTCCCCCAACCCAAGCCCAGCTCCTGCCCTACACTTGAATCGCCACCTTAATCCCAAGGGTTTGATTCATGGTCCTTCTTGTCAAAGCGAAGAAAAACAACCATTTATTAAAAACACACTTGTGTCAAGCAATTTACACATATTATCTCATCTGCTTCTCAACAACCCTGGGAAGGAAAAATATTATTATCCCTATTTTACACTTAAAGAAACTAAAGAAGCTAGAGATTAAGGGATTTACCCAGGGTCACACTGCTAGTAACCATCTGAAAAGGGCAGGGTAGAAAGCCATTAAGTGCTTCCTTTGGACCAAGTACTTTATTTGGTTCTCATAACAACCCTGAGAGGTAGCACTATTATGATCCCCATTTCAGTGGATTCACTGGTTAAGGAAACTGAAGTAGACAGTGGTTAAATAACTTGCCCAGAGACATATAGATAGTAAGTGTCCATGCTGGATTTGAATTTAGGTCTTCCTGACTGCTGGCATAGGTCTCTATCCAACCCTGCTGCCTCTTGGGCAAATTGGCTGTCCCTTTCAGGGTCTGTCCTAAAAAGTTCCCAGCCGGGTTATCTAAACTATCCAGTCTGACCACATCTAATGTTCACTCCCCTTATCTGTTCTTCAGAGAGTCCACTGAGGTCTCTGAGTCCTCTCTCCTCTGTCCTGCAATGGCCTCCAGTGACCAGAATGGTGGAAGTGTCTCTTCCAGTAGCCGTCTACAAAGCCGAAAGCCACCCAACCTCTCCATCACTATCCCACCCCCAGAGGTCTCAGGCACAGGTGAACAGGACAGCATGCTTCAACCTGAGGTAAACGGGAACAGGAGAGATTGGGGAGGAAGATGTTACCCAGACTAACTTGTGACCTCAGCATAGCTTGTCTGGCACCATGTTATAGGTAGAGGACTACCTCCTAATGGATAACAAATGTGTTCACAAGACTAAGCAAACGTGCCACAGCTAGACGAAGATGTCTTGCTCCTTTGTTCACTTCTTACATCTAACCAAGGACTTCAAGTTCAGCATCCTTCTCTTCCTCTCATAGGGTTCAGGACTCTGGGTAGCAACCCCTTCCCCATCATAGTGCCACAGGCCACAGCAAAGGGATCTGGCCTGAGATTGAAGCTCATTCCTTCATTCTTCCATCCCCCAATTTTGTAATATCCTTGCTGTTTGGTTATGATGATGATGATAATTATTACTATCATTATTATATTATTATTGTTATTATTATTATTAAAGTACTAAAATGCCTTTCCTGACTCCTTTGCTTCCTCCTTGCCCCTTCCAGAGACCTAAAAATCCAACCTATATGAAGAGTGTCAGTATGCAGGAGCCTCGAGGGCGATGGCAGGAAAACAACTCAGATCGTCGTCCTGGCTTTCGCCGTCAGGCCTCCCTGTCTCAGAGCATCCGAAGGTGAGCACCAGGCTTTAATCTATTACGTATCTCCCTAGGATGTTGAAAAAACCTTAGAAAGTCTCTAAGGAGTGAATATTAATAATTCCTGGTGTTTATATATCATTCTCACTTCCTAAGTACTTTGATTCTCATTATTTCACTTTATCCTTATGACATTCCTCTGAAGGAAGTAACTCCACTCTCTCTATAGGAAAATTGAAGCTCAATGAGGGTAAACAACCTCCCTAAAGTCTTTCAGAATGCCAGAGATGAGGTCATAGGCTCAAAGAGAGAGTCAGCCTTTTATTGAAGAGCTTCTGTGGAGGGATTTATCCCTCTTATCTACACACACACACACACACACACACACACACACACACACACACACACACACACACACACACACACAGACAAACTCTTCCATGTGCATCCCTCCTCTTCTCTTTTCACCTGAGACCTTTCTAACTGGATCAGTGAGGGACAAAACACCTCATTGCAAAGGGACTTGTGTATACATGTGCAGCAGATCTGTGTTTGTTCCTGCAGGGGCACTGCCCAGTGGTTTGGTGTCAGTGAGGACTGGGATGGAAAGCGACAGAATTGGCATCGCAAGAGTCTCCACCACTGCAGTGTGCGTTATGGGAAACTGAAAGCCTCCTGCCAAAGAGACCTGGAACTCCCCAGCCAGGAGGTGCCTTCTTTCCAGGGTATTGAGTCCCCCAAAACCTGCAAGATGCCCAAGGTACAATCCAATGCAACAAATGTTTATCAAGTATCTCAAGTGAAAGTAGATCAATGCAAGACACTAGATAAAAAAAAATCCAGATTTTTAAAAAATGCATTTATTAAGAACTTTCTGTTTGCCAGGCATGGTATTAGGGTCTGAGCATACAGAGGCAAAGATAAAAATAAAAGGATCTGTCCTTAAAGAACCAATCAGTGAACCAAGTACCAGACACTAAGTACCAGAACTATATAAAAAAGGAACAAAAGACAGTACCTGCCCTCAAGGTGCTTACATTCTCCTGGGAGAAGTTAATATGTATGAAAATTGCAGAGGAAAAAGAACTGGATCAGGACTCAGAGGACGTGGGTTTGATTCTTTGTTCTTCTGCTTACTACTTCTGGGTCTGTGGGCAACTTAACTTCTGTGGACCTCAGTTTCCTCATCTGCAAAATAAGACTTGGACTGTAGATCTCTAAGATCCCTTCCAGTTCTAAATCCATAATGATAACGATGAAGTAAACGTTGTGTATAAAGTAAATACAAGCAATTGGTCGAAAGAGGCAAAGATAAGGAAGGGGAGGAAGAGCTTCTCATATCCAAGAGACAGCATGTGCAAAGGTATAGTCAGGAGATCAAATTACATATGAGGACTATCAAGTGGGCCAATTTATCAGGAACATAAAATGTGTGAAGAGGATTAATGTCGAATCAACCAACTTGGAAAGAGAGATCGGAACCTGATTATAAAAGACCTTACTTGTTACTCATGAGGTTGTCTCTTATCTGAGAGGTAGTAGAGAGCTACTCATGAGGGGAAAGATGCAGGTAGCTATAATACACACTAATATATGATCATGCAATAGAGAAGAGCAAATACTGTGTGAGGTTTGGAAGAATCAGGGAATCAAAGAGATTGCATTTGAACTAGTTTTACTGTTTGTTCAAGGAGCAGAGAATTTCCAGATTAGATACCAGATGGAAATAGAGTTTGAGGGGGTGTGGGTGTATGTCTGTCTTTCTGGGGGTTCTAGTGATATTTTTATTGTGTAATTGCCTAAATTTTCCATACTTGCTTTCTTTGCACCTTCAGATTGTGGATCCACTAGCCCGGGGTCGGGCATTCCGACACCCAGATGAGGTGGACAGACACCACCCCCCACTGCCACCACTGACCCCAGGTGTGTTATCCCTCAGCTCTTTTACCAGTGTCCGGTCAGGCTACTCACACCTCCCCCGTCGAAAGAGGATGTCTGTGGCCCAAATGAGCTTTCATGCTGCAGCTGCTATCCTCAAGGTAAGTTTTTCACATCCCTCTGCCAGGTCCTTGATTCACTGTGGTGTGGTGGAAAGACCTTGGATTTTAGTTTTAGAAGATCTGGGCTCAGATTCTATTCCAGGTCTCTTCCTAACCAAGTGACTTTACTTCTGGACCTTGTCAGTTTCCTTATATAGGTTAAATTAGGTGATGGCTGAGGGCTTTTCGAACCCTTCCAGCTCTAAATTTCTTTGGGTAAAATCTGCTTCCTCTCTCAGGTCAGCACCTTCTCCACACTCTCCTCTTCCCTGTTCTCTTTCTTTAGTCTCATACCTGGTTGCTTACTCTGTACACTGGCCCCTAGGTATGTTATCAGATCCTTAGGCAGCAATAATGAGGTACTAGCATCTTGTAACTGGACTTCTCCCCCCACTAACTTTTACTCCCAGTTCTTCCTCACCTTTTCTTCTCAGATATCTTCTTGATATCTCCTCTCTCTGATTCCCATAACTACTTTCCATTCTTTCATCAAAAAGACAGTTGTTGATGGGGAAGAGCCAGGATACAATCTTGGGAATGAAGAAATATAGGACTGTGGGGATTCCTTAACAGGTGTGGGCAGTGGTAGTGCATCCAGCTACCCAGTAAAAGTTGTGGCATCAGTTCTTGGAGGAGAAAGCAATGCCTGGGAAAGAATGGAGAGATGGGGGGTGGGGAGGAATGGGGGAAAGAGACCCACAGAGCAGAATGACTGTCAAGGTTAATATTCCTTGTGGTCCCCCTCCAGTCCACCCCAGAAATATTTGAGGGATGTCCTAGAAGCCTCCCTCCACCTCCCTATTTATTCCCCCCTTCCAACCATATTTCATCCACTAAAGTGTTGCCACTGTTTAATTAATGGAGAATGACTATCAGTTCCTTAGGCAGGATGAGAGAAGAGGGCTACAGGTGGAAGATGTTGACTGCACTCTCCTAAACAGATGTAAAAGGTTGAGAGGGGAGTAAATAGGAGCAAGGAAAAGCCTAGATATTGTGTGAGCTGACATTGAGTGAATAGTAGCGGGAGAGAGCTCTGAGGCTTATGTGCTGATCCTTTTTCTCTCCCCTGACCAGGGTCGATCTGTACTAGAGCCCCCAGGCCAGAAGCGCCGGGTGATCAAACGAAGCTTTGCTTGCCCCAGTTTCCATGAGGAGGATGTGGTGGATGGAGGAGACACGTTTGACTCCTCATTTTTTAGTAAGGCAAGCATGGGGTCTGGGTTCCTCCTATCTCTGGCATGGGATAGTGGCCTGGGGGGAAGCTGAGGGATGGACTTGGAGTTTAAGGTTCTCTTTCTCTGGTGCTAAGGTACCCTGAGAGAGAGAGCCAAAGGATCAGACCATTAATCAGTGGGTTGGTATGTCAACTATTTAGACTTTTCCTAACAGTTGAACCCTGAGCTTTGTTCATGCAATATTCTTCCCATCTCTATACTCAGAATGGGGCAGGGGCATTGCTTCTAGTCTCTTCTGCAGATCCTACTTGTTCTTTTCCCTAGCTGAATCCTAGTCCTGGATTTGCCTTGAGAGGATTGGGAAGTGACTCTTTACCCTGTCTCACTGCTCTGTACCCCTCCTCCAGATCGACATGCAGGAGATGTATTCTATGCCTGATGATGTCTTTGAGTCACCCCCACTCTCTGCCAACTACTTCCGAGCGGTCCCACGCTCTGCTTCCCCCCAGTCCCCTGAGGGGCTTCATATTCCCCTGTGAGTATAGATCCTAGAATTATCATGTAAGTGAGGTTTGTTAGTGGGATGTGGAAGGGAAGAAATGAGACTACATAGGGATTGGTGAGGTCACCAAAGCCCCTTGCTCAGAAGCCAGCTTCATCCTATTGTTTGGGATGCTGTAGTCAGTCAGTCAGTAAATATTGATTAAGCCTACTATGTACCAGGCTTTGGGAATTCAAAGAAAGGCAAAAGATAGTACTTGCTCTCAAGGGGCCTCATAGTCTAATGGGGGAGACAACATGAAACAACTAAGTAATAACAAGCTATATATAGGACATACTAGAACTAATCAACAGAAGGGAGGCATTAGAATTAAAAGGGATTGGGGAAAACTTTTTCAGGAAGCAGAGACTTGAAAGAAGCCAAAAGGTGGAGATGAAGGCAAATGTTAAGGCATGAGGGACAGCCAGAGAAGATTCTCAGAGTATAAATGATGTAGAGCAAAATTCTATCCAGGGCAGTTACTCTGCCCCCTTACTCCTTTCCAAGATGGGACATAGCCAGAAAAAAAGGGGACAGTACTGGATCCTTCTACTCACCCAAAGCATCTTCTAACCCCAGTGGCTGTCACTGAACAACTGGGCTTGGGGTGGGGTGGGATAACCTTTGTAAATCTGATTGTCATCCTTCCCTCCCTACTCCAGGAAGGAATATACCCAGACTTCAGCCCCAGTCACCAGGCGGGGCCAACGCATCGCCTCCAAAGTTAAACACTTTGCCTTTGACCGGAAAAAGCGACACTATGGGCTGGGTGTGGTAGGGAGCTGGCTGAACCGGAGCTACCGGCGTAGCATCAGCAGTACCATACAGCACCAGCTGGAGAACTTCAGCAGCCACCGGTGAGAAGCAGAAGGGATGGGTGTAACCTTGCCAGAGCATCATGAGTACCTATCAGCATTCTTTAGTCAGCATAGATTGAACAAGTGTCCCTTTCGGCAGAGACCTTGGGCACTCCATGAACAAAGAAAGTAGAGGAGAGTCAGGCCCTGATCCAGGATACCTCTGATTTCTAGGGAAGGCAGGATGGCATATATATGCTGAGGCTACTCAAGACAGAAACAAAAACTTGAATATAACTGCTCTTAACCATTCAGAACCATGGCAAATCAGTGTATGGAAGGTTTGTGCTAGGCTGACCAGAGTCAACTGAGGACATTGGATTGCCATTTTGGGTCAAGATAGATAAGAATGTCAGAGTAGATGACAGCTCTTTTGTTCAATAAATGTTTATTAAAAACCTACCTTATATATATGTAAGACTAAAAGCTTTATATTCTTCCTTGCCTTCTTCCTTCCTTGATCCTAGTCATATGAAATTAATATAATAATGTCAATATTAGATTTCTTGGGGTAAATGAAATCCTTCTAAATACTCACTTGGAAACTTTACTTTTGTCTTCCTCTAATAGGTTATTTGCTTTTTTTTTTGAGTAATCTGAATTGTGACTTGCCCAGGGTCACACAGATAGTATCTGAAGTTGGATTTGAACTCGAGTTCTCCTGACTCTAATTCTAATAGTTTATTCCACCATCTAGCTATATATGCTTTTCATTAAAATAACCCCCATCTTAATTTTAGACTACAGTGTATTTAAAACTTTTTCAGTTTATATATATAAGAAGTTTTAAATTAGTGATGTAAATATATTCCACATTGAAATAAAATCAACAACTGCTGCTAACAATAAAAATCAGGCAGTTTTAGTTTATGAAAAAAATTCTTCCTTTTTTTCCTCTGTTCATTGTTTGTGCTCATCTCTGGCTTCTTGGTGTCTCCCTTACCCTTGGTCTAGGGCAGAGGTCAAAAGTAGTGATCTAGAGGTTTCTCAGTGCTCTTTGGTGGGGGGAGTCTCTGATCAGTGACTGCTACTGACCACACAACACACTCTTCTGCCCCCAGACCATATTTCACTTACTGGTTAACAGTTGTGCACATCCTGATCACACTCCTGGTGATTGGCACCTATGGCATTGCCCCTATTGGATTCGCGCAACACGTCACCACCCAGCTGGTGAGTTGGAACTGGAGTACAGGCTTAGGCAGTACCACCTAGTGGGGAAAGTGGTCTGGGTTGACAGTTTTAACTTTTGCCCTTGAATGTCCTAAATTTTCCTATTGTACCAGTGAAAATTTGCTGCATTGCCCAAAGTAGCCCTTCCTTTGGCAATACAATGCTGACCAGAGCTAGTCATCTCAACCAGCACCCTCCCCCCAGGATATCTGGCAGGGTAATAACCCTTCTCAATACCCTCTCCCTGCAGGTACTAAGGAATAAAGGCGTGTATGAGAGTGTAAAGTACATCCAACAAGAGAACTTCTGGATTGGCCCAGGCTCGGTAGGAAATTCAGAACCACTGGTCTTGGTTACTGGAATTCAATTCACATTCAAGAGACTACTTACCAAGGGGTTGTGTTTTATTGACTGGGGAGACAAAAGAAGATCCTTTCTGCCATGAATTGTCTACCAAAGATTCCCCTTGTTGGTTACCCAAGACTGTTATCTCCTCCCAGCTAGGTGATTTAAAGAACCTTAGATCTTCCAAATCCTCCATCTCTTACATAACAATTGCAACAATAATAATGTCTGACACTATATCTGGCAATAATGTCTGGCATTTTTAGGGTTGTAATGTACTATACAAATATTCTATCACTAAATCCTCAACTGCCATGGGGAAGTCTCATTATCCTCTTTCTACAACTGAGAGATGAAGTGACTGGCCCATGGACACTTAGCTAGCAAGTGTCTGAAGCAGGATTCAAACTCTGATCTCTCTGGTTCACAAGTCTAGCATCGACCAATCGAGATCCAATTCCCTTTCCTTCCAGAAAGAGATTTCAAGGATAAGGGCAGGCATATCCCCCTCTTTCCTCTAGGCTTAGTTCTCTTTTATCTCCATGTTTCCAATTACAGATTGATTTGATCCACTTGGGAGCCAAGTTTTCCCCATGTATCCGGAAAGATCAGCAGGTGGAGAGATTGATCCAGCGTGAAAGAGATCAGGAACGTGACTCTGGCTGTTGTGTCCAGAATGACAACTCGGGCTGCATCCAGACCCAGCGGGCAGACTGCTCAGTACGGGGATGGAGAGAGCAAAGTGGTGGGGAGGGAGCACCTTTCTGGGCCAAGGCTTGTGGGAAGAAGTGGAGGTGGGATCTGGAAAGTAGAGATTATTTGGGCATCTTCAGTGGTCACTTCCTCTTAGTATTTGTAAGGTAGAATTATTACTTCTGATTGGATGAAAAATGAGAGACCATCTCATTCTACCTTCTCATTTTTTATAGGTGAGATAAGCCCTAGAAAAGAGCCTAGGGTCTCTCAGGTAGTAAATGTCAGAGACAAGATTTGAACATGTATCATTAACAGTATCCATTTTACTGCCCTTTTTTCTTTGTAAATGTTCTTGTCTTTCTGGTTGTGTTTCTTACCTTTTTGGGTGAGGCTTTCCCCCAAGTTGAGACCTCTGTCTTCTTTCCTACTCCACCATACTTACCACAGAGCTTTCTTTGCATGCAAGAGTCTTTCATCCATCAGTTTTGCTTAACTTCTCTCAGTTTCCAAAGAACCTGAAATTGAGCTCCTTTTATAGTTGAGTGTCTAGACCTTTTATGGCCTTCAACCTTTGGGAAAAGAAAGATGGGACTCTTTCTTAGGTATGACTGCCCCTCTTCTTATGTTCTAGGAGACTTTGGCTACTTTCACTAAATGGCAAGATGACACTGGTCTCCCCCTGGACCAGTCTGACCCAAACTTGAGGCGGACATCAGGGCCTGTTTGCCACCAGGACCCTAGGTACAAATTTGACCAGCCCTCAGAACTGAGGCTGTGAACATGTGTACTCTATATTGTGTTTTCTAAGTGGCAGTAGGAACAGAGACAAGACCCTAAATGTTCTCTCTTTGTTCTGGCCATTAGATTCAACTTTTATTAAGTGCTTACTGGGTGCAGGGACTATTGTTTGAGATACCAAAGACAGATAAACTGCTTTCATGCATGTGGCCTGGGTTCCTGCCTGCCCTCAGGTATTGACAGGACTGTGCTGTGGTCATTCTACTCAGGTCTCTTTTTCTCCCTCCTTCATAGGACATGTGAGGAGCCAGCCTCTAGTGGTGCCCATATTTGGCCAGATGATATCACCAAGTGGCCAGTGAGTAACTTCTTGTGGTTCAATGGTTGTATGTATGCATGCATGTATGTGAGAGAGCACATGTACTCTTAACTATCTCTTATACGTGTTTTTTAGATTTGCACGGATCAGGCCAAGAATAACCACACTGGTTTCCTTCACATGGACTGCCAGATCAAGGGTCGCCCATGTTGCATTGGCACAAAGGGCAGGTGAATACAATGACCATTTTCTTTCCAACTTGGACCAAATTTTAAGGGGATCTTCTCCCAGGTCTAGTTCCTTCTAGTTCCTCTGAGATAATCGGTTTCCTCCCAGGATTTTTGAAGCTCTCTATTCTTAAAATTGCTTCCTTTCTCTTCTCCCTCTTCTATTCCTGGCACTTTCCTAGGTCTAAGAGGATGGATCAGAGGGAATCCTTCCTTAGAGAAGGTTGCCAGGGTTATTGGCTGAAGAGGCAGCTTCATATCTGTCTTTGGTTGCTAGTTGGAGACTTGGGGAGTGGAAGAGTGGTGGGGATGGGGTGGGAAATGGGGTGGGAAAGAAAGGTTCGTTGGAAAGCAAAGGGAAGCAAAAACTATACCATGGTCTTAACTCCTTCTAATCTAGCTGTGAGATCACAACCAGGGAATACTGTGAGTTCATGCATGGCTATTTCCATGAAGAAGCAACACTCTGTTCTCAGGTGAGCTCCAAGGACCAGCAAAAACTAAATACTTTCAGGCCTCAGAAAGGGGGACTGGAATATTTTGATCAGGAAATGAGAGACAGACATCCATGGCCCTCCGGCAGCCAAAAACTTAGCTAGTCATTTTCCTTGGACTGGTACCCCTAAGATAACCCAGATCTAACTATTAGCCCATTTTTTTCTCCCTGCCCCTCACTTTAGACCTCCCCCATGGTTATAGATACATCCAGTGGCCTGGCTGGACCATAGTATCCTTTGATTCCACTCGCTATTCATTCAATCTTCCCATCACCTTCTGCCCAATTCTCCTTTCTCAGGTACACTGCTTGGATGAAGTGTGTGGGCTTCTGCCATTCTTGAACCCTGAGGTCCCTGATCAGTTCTATAGACTTTGGCTATCTCTATTCCTTCATGCTGGGTAAGAGTCTCTCCTCCACTGTAGGTTTGTCCCTCATCCTAAGACAGTGACCTCTCTGAGGGCTCCTTTTTGGGATAAGTAATTGTGTTAGACAAAAGGAAACCACTGAAAGGATTTGAGCACAAAAATTATATGATCAAATCTTTAAACAGAAGAAATATCTAATAGAAATATAAGAGATGGACTTAGAAGTTGGGGAGAAGAGTGGAGGTGGGAAGACTAGTAAGAAGGCTAGGCTATATCAAACTTATAGGCATATAGTAATGAGAACCTCTGCAAGGCTAGTAGCTGTGGAAATAGAAGTCAGGGGAAAAGTGGGAGAATTATTTCAGTGACAGAATTTATGTGAGAATGGTTATTTTGATTGGTTTGAAAGTTGAAAGAGAGAGATGGAAGAATCATAGTTGACATCAAACAATTGAACATGGTAATTGGTGTCGCCATTGACAGAACTGAAAAGTGAAAAGGAGAAGCACATTTTTGGGGGAAGAGATGATAACTCATCCCTTGTTAAACTTGAGATAGGAATAGAACAGCTAGAAAAGATGTCCTGTAGTTAACTGGGGATTCAGGACTAGAACCTGAGAGAGAGAGAGATCAGGGTGGAGGTAAAGATTTAGGAGTTGTTTGCTTAGAAGTAGTAATTGAAGTCAGTGGATCAAATAAGAGACAAAAAAGGGAAAGATAGAATAGAGAGGGAAGCAAAAGGCTAGGAACAGAACATGAATCACTCCTCGCACTAAGGGATTGAAAACGTGATTAGAATCTTCTAGAGAAGATGGAGGAAAAATTAATTGAAATAGGAAAATCACAAAAGGTGATATCTCTGAAATCAAGAGAGGAGTAGGATCCAAGAAGGTAGAATCGTTAACAATACCAAATTCTGCAGAGATCAAAAGAGAATAAGGACTAAAAAAGCCACTGGAGTTAGCTATAAGGATTTTTTTTTTTTTATGAGAATGTTATTGATTTGTGAAAGAGTGCTTTACATTGAGTAGTAGAGGAGGAAACCAGGATTATAAGGAATTGAGAAGTCATGAATAAGTGGAGATGTTAGGTATAGACAACTTTTTATTTTTATTCTTAACTTGCCACCAAAAAAAGAATATTTCCAAATACAAGGTAGAACAGAAAAAAAAATGATTATATATGAAACTGAGTCTCTACTACATGCAATTTGCTTTTTTTTTTAAAATAATAAATTTAACCTGTTACTTTCAAAGCTATCCTGCTTGTCTTTATTTCCTTCTGTACTTCTTTCTGTTCTTCTCTGGGCATTAAAAATAACTGCATCAATAACTTTCATTTCTGAACCACTCACTCCTATCTTCCTTTCAATCCATCTCCTATGTTAGAAAAAAATAAACACAGAATCATAGTCAAGCAAAACTATTCCACACATATGTCTAAAAATATGTCTCATTTTGCAACCCTGAGTCCATCACTTTTCTCTGATAGAAGATGAGCAGCATAAAATTGATCATGATAGTCATGGACAGTTATTACAATAAAGTGCTTAAATATGAGAAATTTTTCAAAAAGTTTAGCATCAAATGAGAAGAAAAATGGAATAGTAGTAAGATAACTGGAATAGAATAATCAAGGTAAAGATTTTTTTTTCTTTAGGACTAGGGAGACCTTACATGCACTTGTAGGCAGATTTGGAGGAGCCAACAAAGAGGAAAGAGATTTAAGATACATAAAGGAGAGGCTGACTTCTCTGCTAGGTAGGACGAGATTCTAGAGGAAGTGAGAACAAAGGAAATTGAAGGCAAAGACAAGGGAATTAGCCTTAGCAAGTAAGAGGGGAATTTTACTTCTTCCAAGACAGAAGAGGGAAGGAAGAAGAGATCTGGATTAACATACTGTGCTTTGATGAAACTTCAAATGGCTTGAACTTTAGTGGGGGGATAGCAAGCAGAGAATATGGTTAAGGGTTTGAGTCAAAAAGGTTTGGAACTGTAGTTTCAGAGAATGGTATATGAAATTGCTAAACAGTAATGAATGGTCATTTGCAAGTATATTCTCAGGAAGATAGTAGAGGGTGGGATCAGCTTGCTCTTATGACTTCCTGGCAGTATTCATTCACCCAGGAGTAGTGAAATGAAGAAAGATTCATTCAAAAAATGAATTGGTCTTTGCCACCAAAGACTCTCTAATCTACTTTAGGGTGTCATTACAGATAAGAATATAGCATGCCCTCAAATAAGTAAATGCAAAGTATTAAGGAGACAAGAGTGAGAACAAAACTAAGAATATCAAAAAAAAGGATTTTTATGAGGGGAGGACACCAAGAAATTTCAAGAGGGTGAAGTGCATTTGATGAGAAGAAAACTGAATTTTGTAGGACATGGTAGATGGACTAAAATTGGGGATAAGCCCAATTGAAATGGGCCTTAGGAAGGACTTGTTGGATGTAGGACTGTAGGATTGGTTGAGAACCCAAGGTGATGAGAGGTAGATTGGGAAGTCATATTGAAGTAAAAATTTAGAGAAATTACCCAGCCCCAAAGTACTTTTTGTTTTTGGAGGAAATGCAGGTTAAGTGACTAGTCCAGGATCATATAGCTAGCGTCTAAAAGCTGGGTTTGAACTCTGGTCCTTCTGATTCCAGGGCTGGTACTCCATGTACTATACTACCCATCATAGTTCTAAATAAAATTTGGAATGGTGATCTTTGGGAGAAGAGTCCTTCATAGGATCCTAGCCTTTAGGGATTCTTAGATCCAACATGACGAAGAAAGATATTTTGTTCCTGTCTTAGGTTGGGACACTGTCTCGTATCTGTGCTTTTCCAAATGACCATCCTGCGGGACCTGGAAAAATTGGCAGGTTGGCACCGAATTGCCATCATCTTTATCCTCAGTGGCATCACAGGCAACCTAGCCAGCGCCATCTTCCTCCCATATAGGGCAGAGGTAGGAGACCCAGAGACATGTTGTCCAGTTGAATTCTGTGATCTTGTCCTTGGAAATGGACAAAGATTCTTTTGGAGAATGATTGGGCATGGAAAGAGTCTACTATATCCTGTCCCCTTGATTCCTGGGGTGGTTGAAGGACTGACTATCCCCTACACAATATCTCAAGATAGGTGATGAAGTCTAAATGCTTTGGCTTCAGGAAGAAGGAGAATCTCAAAGGAGAAGGGTTTGGGTCAGGGTTACATCATATCTTTTGTGCCTCATTCCAGTCATACTTATGCATGAGGAATGTGCTTCTCTCTAGAAAACTTTGCTTTCTGCCCTTACTCATCCTCTAGACCCCCTTTCTGTGGTTGGTTGACTCCCATATTCCTCCCCTCCTTGGTCTCCCCGTCTCAGGGCTTAGCAGGCTGATGTCTAATCCTGTAGGTTTAGCTGACTGCCCTCTAATCCCCATGGGTGAGGGAGGGAGCAGCAGATGATGATGATGACTCACCTGAGAACCTTTATGGACTCTTTGACCTCGTCCTTGATTGCTCCCTGACTGCCTAGGCTGACCCTGTGACTCTTAAGCCTTTTAAGGGGCTGAGTGATGTTTCTATGCCCCTCCTCTCTCCAGGTGGGCCCTGCAGGCTCCCAGTTTGGTGTTCTTGCCTGCCTGTTTGTTGAGCTCATTCAGAGTTGGCAACTCCTAGAAAATCCCTGGAAGGCATTCCTGAACCTGTCGGGCATCGTATTCTTCCTTTTCATCTGTGGACTTCTGCCTTGGATCGACAACATCGCCCACATCTTTGGTTTCCTTAGTGGCCTGCTACTCTCCTTTGCTTTCCTGCCCTACATCACCTTTGGCACGGGAGACAAGTATCGCAAGCGAGCTATGATCCTGGTGTCTCTGGTCGTCTTTGCGGGTCTTTTTGCCTCCCTTGTCATCTGGCTGTATGTTTACCCCATCAACTGGCGCTGGATTGAATACCTCACCTGCTTCCCCTTCACCAGCCGGTTCTGTGAAAAATATGACCTGGACCCAGTGCTACACTGATGCCTCTCACTTATCCTGGGCTCCAGGTCTGCTAAAGGATGGGAAGCCAGGAGATGCTCCCTTTTGGGTATCTAATGCCACCAAAGTTTTGGACCATAGAGGAGAAAGGGAGAACATGGTTTCTCCTAGGGGAGCTCCATGGAGTTCTCCTTTCCCACTGTTGGGAGGCTTACATGAATGTGGTGGTTAAATCCTCATGGAGTCAGAGGACATTCACTCACTGGTAATTCCTGGCAGTGGGTTGGGGTTGCACTCACCAGTGTGGATAGGTCAGGCAAGAGGAGGCTCCTCAGGATTCCGTTGGTACTTTGGACTTTTTAAACCCTCATGTTCTTGACTGAGGTCTCTTCGGGGAGGCTCAGATAGCCAACTCCTAGGGAACTTGGTTCACACAGACTCAGATTCCCTTCACTCCCCTATATCACTATTTGGAAGCCAAGTAATCTTTTACCCCGACCCCTCTCACCCAGGGAGCTACTTTGTTAAAGACCATCTGAGATTTTTCCTCCCAGGTCTTTGGTTATGCCTAGCCATAATCTGTTCTGGTGCCTTCTCTCCCTTCACTATCTTTAATTCATTCTCAGCCTGAAAGAACCTTTTCTGTGCAAGGTCTCTCCTTCTGCCAAAGCTACTTTAGACCATGAAGAGCCAGATTCCCTATCTGAAACTCCCAATCCCAGATTCCCATAGAAATTTTCAATGGGACTGTCCTCCTTTCCCATCTCCCCTGCCTTACTGCATTACCCCCAGGGATTCTGATGAGTTGTCTTGGGATTGTAAGCCTTTCTTAGATGTATTCCATACTAGAACATTTGATGGATGCCCTTAAGGGAGAGAAAAGGGTAGGGACACAGAAAGAAGGAAAGATTAAGAAGGGGAAAAATACTGTTTAGCTGGGAATGGACTGGATCCTCCTCTGATTCTGTCTTTAACCTTTTCTTCCCCATTCTCCCCCCTTCAAATGACTGAGATTCTTCAGCAACACTCCTCAGCCTCAATAGCTTTCTACCTCATACCTGGTGATGAGGATGGATTCTGGCTAGCTTTGGAGAGTTGATTCAGATTTGGAGAATTGGGTTTGTTTGTTTGTTTGTTTTTTTACTGGTTCATTTTGGAATTATTTTTAAAATTTATGCCAGCTTAGTGATAACTGTCATGGACACAGTATCACCAGTTAATTAAATATTCTTTATAGAAAACAAAGTAAAAGTTTCATTCTTTGGAAGAGTGTTTATTTTAAATCCAGAAACTTAAAGTGAAGTCTGAGACATAGCAGCATAAAACTAAACCATGATTGGGATTGGTGGGGCCTTAACTGCTTTATTTGACAGCAAGGTGGGTGTAGATGGAGGAGGAGTGGAAAAGGAAGAACACATTAGTTTAACCATTTTGTCCAGGAAGTGAAATTGAGAAACTGAAGAGTTTGGAGCTGAGGTGGCTCATGGGGTCATTGCTAGAAAGAGGACCTGAAAAGTTTTACATTTGGGAGAAAGTTGTAGGGTTGAAGTGGAGAGCCCTCTTTTGATTACCAAGAGAAAAGGTTACGGAAAAAAGTTTGTCTTCCTGGTCTGTTTCAGTTAAAAATGTATTGTTCTTTTTCCATTCTCTTACTCCCACTTATGTAGGGGGATTCAAAAGCGGTCATGGCACATGAAAAAGTTATCCCTTCCTGTTCAGGAAACTGCCTTTGATCCAAACCAGCATTTCCTACTATTTTCTATCTCATGGCCTTTCCTAGAGATGGAAAATATATAATATTGGAGAGAATTTCTTATCTATCCCTTCAAGATTGGTTCCTATTGGTCTCTCATTTGAACCTGGGCTGAATTATCTTGGGAGAGGGAAGGGTGCCATCTTTGTTTGGTCCAGGCCCAACACTGACAATTGAGAATTCCTTTAATGTTTCTTTGAACACCAGCTTAATTGGGATGGAACTTGAAGAGGGATAGAGGGAATAATAGGAAAGCCTGTGTGACTGGACTTTGCTGCTATTAAAATCTACTTCCTCCCAGTCACCAAAAGGTTGATATGAATCTACCAGGATCCAGGACTCTGGGTTTCAGAGGAAAGAGAAAAGTATTGGAGGGAAGGAATACTTAGCAACCACTGTTCCTTCGAAGGAAGGCATGACCTTGAACTGGGCACTGGAGTTCAGTGAAAGATAGGGTACCCACACAGACTGCACATGGCCCCACTGTCTGGAAGCCACATTTCTGATAGAAAGGTACCAGGAAGTCCTCACACATAAGCACAGCCCGGCGAACAGATGACTGGTAGCACAGGTGTTGTAGGTAGCGCCACAACAAGATGGAGCCCTTGCCTTGCTGGCGGAAGGTGTGATGTACTGCCAACACGTGAATGTGGGCAGTGTGGCCCCCAGGCCGGTGAATTGTCAAGGACTCCTGTAGGCCAACAGGGAAGAAATTAAATCTGTCTCACTTCTTTTCCCCCTACCAAGTCCTAAGGGTTTTACTTCTTATCTGACCAAAACCCCTGGGTAGGGGGAAAAATAATGTGTCCCAAAAATTAGGGGACTACATGAGTAATTGGGAAATTGGGATAATCTCTTGGGGGGAAATCTCTGGAGAATCCTATTGTACTCCTAAGTGTACTCCTAAGTATTGGGGCAAGAAGATATAATTCCAGTTTCCTTATTTTAGCCTTGGAAATTTGAAGATGTGGGAAGGGTTTGTTCCTCTGTTCATTGCTGAGAGAGGATATGTAAATCAGTTTCTCTTCTCACTCTGGATAAATATGTCTGACAGGTAACCATCATTTTAAAAAAGTGTGGGACCAAGTTGGGTAAGAAGACACCTCTCCTAGGAATTGGGCTTTTCCACATCTTCCATTCTCTCTTACCCCACTTTTCACTCCCAACACTTTACCTGAGTCAGTCTGTCCTGGTCCCAGAGGGAGCCAATGATGAAGGCTACTAGCCGACCTTCCTCAAACCAGCCCAGGGACATCTCTGGGCATAGGGTCAGGAAGTGCCGAATCTCATCTATGTACAGGGGACAGTTGCCAGAGACAGAGATGAAAGCTATGGATAGGAGGCAGAACAGATTCATCTGTAAGTTAACTGAACTCTAGGCCAACTTAGAAAATAGATAAAGGTGAATTTGTGAGGGGAAGGGAGGAAAGAAAGGAAATGTACTTCATTCAGTAATGTTTCAATACGAAATGATTTGAAAAGTAAAGACCAACCAGTCTGAGCTTAAGAATGGGCTCATTTAACTGCATACTATCAAAAAGTACTGTCAGATCTGGGTTCTTATCCCAACTCTGCCCTCACTTGTGATCCTAGGCCTTGATTTCCTCTTCTTTAAAAGGAAGGGATTGGACAGTTAATTTTTTGTCTCACTTTATCATCCAGTTATCTGCCCATAGGAAAATCTGAGATGTCTCATCTCTACCATTTGGCCCTACTTGCCTCAATATTCACAATCTCCAAGGTATTGATTTGGATCTCATTCAAGGAGCAAAAAAAGAAAAGATCCAACCCCCCATCCCCCACTGCTTACCTTCTCGCTCAATCTCAAACACACCGATGGCGTCTTCTGGTGAGAGACATCGGAACTCACTGGCTGGAAGCGTGTGACGGCGTTGGCGGCTTGGGGATTCTGGAAGTCCCCAGGCTGGACTTGAGATTCTTGGCTTCCAGCAGGGCAGGACATGCATCACAGGCATCCTGTCTGTCTCAGGGGTCTCTACTGCAACTATGCCCTCCATCACTGAGGAGCTTTCTTTAGCAACTGGGTGAAAGAGAAATGGTCCTCCTTGATTAGTTTCCAGAGCACCCTTAATAAAAAAACAAAAAAAAGAAAAACAAAGGTTTATTTTTTTTGTGTGTGGAATATTCACTTGATGGTGGAGTAGAACCAAAGTTGGAAAGGAACTGACAGGAACTCCTGAATACTATATTTGCAAACTACTTTCTGAGATTCCTTGAATCATTCAAATGAAGAAGCATTTATTAATGTACTAAATACCAGTTTCAAAGGAAGGCAAAAACAGTTTCAGGAGACCAAAAAAATCAAACAATTGTGTACAAACTAGATTCATACTGCTCTGAAGCTGGAGCCCAGAAAGCAGTCAGTTGGGAGAAGGGTCTGTGGGATTCTCAGAGCCACTTACCTGATAAGAATGAGAATGCCAGATCCTTTGGTTTCAAGGGCAATGAGTGGAGACAATTTTGTTTAAGGGAGCCTCACCCTTTGCTCTCAGAAAATCCACTTAGTCTGGCTTAAGCTCCACCAAAGCAGCTTTCCCCAAGTCCCTGGGGAGTATCTTCTAGTAATTCTGAAGAGGTTCAGACACTGACTCCTGAGAAGTCCAAGTCTGGAAGGGAGGGAATTGGCTGGGGGGTGGGGGAGGTTGGGGATTCTGAAGACCAAGAAACGATACTCACATGTATTCCGACACAGTGATTTTCTTGCCTGGTGGAAAGCATCTCACATAGGGTTCTTAACTTAGGGTCTCTAAACTTTATTCCAAAAATTTCAATATACTAGTTTCCTTTGTATTCTTAACTAATTTGTTATGCCTTTAAAAATATTCAGAGGAGCTTATAATGTCACAAAAGATCTAAAGTACTAAATAGATGAATGAATGAATGAATAAAATAAATGAATGCGAAGTAGAGATGGATAGATTCTAGATAAAGGCTAGGAACTACCTTGTGCCAGGCAAAAACTATTTTTTCATGTTTCTTCCAGCTTTTAGCCTCCCTCATTGAGTTTTGGGCTGTTTTTTTTTTTCAGAGAGTAATGAAGAAATATATTATTCAGTCATGGAATCTGACAAGATTTAAAGGATTTTTTTTAATCCCCATTGTCTTCCATACCTTCCTTCATCACACCAATTATGCCAGTCAAGTTCTCTGACAAATTTTATTTCCTGTGCTAGGCCCTGTTGAAGGATAAAACATTTTTATCTAATTGTTTCCTCCGAGTCTAGAAAGGGAGATATCAGATGATTCTAAAGTGGGATAGCTTGGTTTAGTGCTTAACTGAAGTCAGAAGACCTGAGTTGTAGTTCTGACAAATCACTTTCCCTAAGATTTAATTTCCTCATCTGTAAAATTAGACAGTTGGACTGAATCAGGAATTCCTAGCCTTTTCTTGTGTCATAAATTGTTTGGCAGTCTGATGAAGCTTCAGAATAATGCTTTAAATATACAAAAATGCATAAGATTACAAAGAAAACCAACTAGTTTGAAATATGAGTCAACATTTTTCAAAAACAAGTTCATAGACTTCAAATAAAGAACCCTTAGAACACATGGTTTCCAGTGCCTTTCCCCATCTAAAGTTCTATGAGTCCATGAAAAGACTTAATACACTATTCTGTTATTCAAAGGGGAGATTTTATAAATATTAAGAAAGGCAGGTTAGAATAAAGAGGAAGTCAGGAAAAGAGTGTCTCTGGAGTGAAAATTTGAATGAAGTGGAATATACAGACTATTTCTATTATATATATAATAATGAATTTGAGGTCTTTCCCTGGAGAGTTAGAGTATCTAACATTCTGCTGACATTTCCTGAGATCTCTACCCAGAAGTGAATGGAAAAGAGGGAATTAAGTGTTCCATTAATTAGTCTTGGAGAGAAGTAACTAAGTCACACTAACAGGGTAATAGGGAAAATGAGAGAAGCTTTAACTTACTTCTGAGGGTTTTAGATTGAACATTTGTGTTCAATTGTTATTCAATTGTGTTACTTTTCCCTAGTTAAATCCTATCTGTTTGGAAGCTGAGTTCTCTTTTACACACTTTCCCTAGCTGATCTCATCAACTCCCATAGGTTCAATTATTATCTTTATGCAGACGCCTCCTAGATCTATCTTTCCAGACATATTCTCTCTCATTAGCTCCTGTTCCACATCACCAATTGTTTGTTGGCAGTTTCAGTTAGATGTACCAGACTCAACATTGTTGTTTAGTCATATCTGATTCTTGGTGACCTCATTTGGGATTTTCTTGGCAAAGTTACTGGAATATGGCTTGCTACTTCCTTCTTCAGCTCATTTTACAGAAGAGAAACCTGAGACAAACAGTTAAATGACTTGCCTAAGGTCACGTGGTTAGGAATTTTAAAGTCCTTAATTAACCATATGATTTTAATTTATAGATAAGTCATAACAATCAGAAAATTAATAAATCAAAGACTCTAAACAACTTAACTTTTATTCCAAATTCTCCCTTCTCAAATTTCTTAATTTATTTTGAAGACATCAACATCCTTCCAAAGACCCAGTTCTATAATCTCAGCCTTATCCTTGATTCCTTTTTTGTCTTTATCACATATATCCAATCAGTTTCCAAATCTTGCTGTTTCTTCCTTCAGAATATCTCTTGTATTTGACCCCTGCCCTCTACTCTCTCTGAGTTACCATCTTAGTTCTTTCCTAGATTATTGCAACAGCCTCCTAATTGGTCTCTTGGGCTCATATCTCTCACCACTCCAGACCATCCTATAGGCTATTGTCAAAGTGAATTTCCCTTCTCTCTGTTTCTCATCTCTCATAACACTTTATCTCTCATCTCTGTGGCCTCTGCATTGGCTGGCTACTATGCCTAGAATGCACTGGCTCCTTGCCACCCCTTCCTAAAATCCTGCAAGATGCATTGTGTACATTACCCTTTCCATGATTTCAATTGCTAGTGCCCTCCCTCTAAAATTTCACTGTAATTTTACTTATTTTTCTTTATATTTATTCTAAGTATACTTATACAGGAGGGCAGTTTGTACAGGAGTTCAAATTTTGCCTCAGATTCTTACTAGCTGTGTGACCTTGGGCAAGTCTCTTAATCCTCTTTGTTTCAATTTTCTTATCTCTAAAATGAGCTAGAAAATAAAATGGCAAACTATATTCAATATCTTTGGCAAGAAAATTCCAGTTGGGGTTATGTAGAGTCATACATAGTAGAGTCATACATAGTTAAAAAAAAAACCTGAAAAAACAATATTTTTTTAGGTTTTGTTTTTTTTGTAAGGCAATGGGGTTAAGTGGCTTGCCCAAGGTCACACAGCTAAGCAATTATTGTCTGAAGTTGGATTTGAACTCAGGTAGAACTCCTGACTCCAGGGCCAGTGCTCTCTATTCACTGTGCCACCTAGCTGCCCCTATACTTAATTTAAAATACTTAATTAAAAGTAAACAATACCACCTGATTGATTAATCAGTGCAATTGCTTGAAATTTTTGTTTTTTACCAGCAAAGAGGAAAAATGTAAGCTTTCCCTAATAACCTTATCCAGATCCTCTGCACTTATATACTTCTTACCTTTTATCATTAATTCATCACTTATCATAAGCAGCTTGTCTTGTAGAGCAGTCGATTACAGATTTTTTTTGATCGTCCTCTCCTTTCAGTAAAAAATGTTTGAGCATATACATCCTAAAATATATATATTTGTTTATTCATAAATAATAAGAAATTAAACTAAGATGCCAGATATATGATAAAAACATATACAAAATATGAATTTAAAAGAATGAGACAAAGATGAAACATTTTAAATTTATTTGATTAATTGTTCCAAAAAACTTTTCTTGAGAATGTGATTGAATGTTTCATTATTTTCCAAAAAAAATCTATATAACCTGAAGCAAAGAGCAGATTATTAAATAATAATTGTTTTTAGTAATTTTAGTTAACTTGGTCAATGTAGCTAGTCAGCAATTGAATTTAGGTAAAGCATTTTAAAGTATTTAACCTTATATTATCTTAATATATAGATGATAAGTCATAACAGTCAGGAAAATAACAGCTTTTCAGCAGATGTATTCAGGCAGATATTCACCACACTTAACATAAAAAGAAGCAAAGTAAATTGTTTATAATTTCAAGACATCTGAAATTTTCAATGTAAATCCATTCTTTCTTAACCTGGTTCTGTTAAATGAATAGCATCATACCTTAGTTTCCTTTTAATGTTTGGATGGTTTAAGTTTGTTTTTGTATAACTGCAAGGATTATCTAAAAAGCCAGTTTAACTGGAACCAAGGGAGTAATGAATAATATGACTGGAAAGGCAAATTGAGACCAGGTTATGAAGAGTTTTAAACGATAACTAAAGTTTTTGAAAATAAGGAAACCACTGGGATTTCTTGAGTAGAGTGTAATATGTAGTCAGACCTACATTTTAGGAAAATCATTTTGGCAGGCAGTAGAAGATGGATTGGAGTGGGGAAGAATTGAAGGGAAGGAGACCATTTGAAATAAGATGGTGCAGGTGATATTGCAGATTTGGCAACTGCTTGGATTATGTGAAGTGAGTGAAAGCAAGGAATCAGGATTAACCTATGGGTGCAAACCTGAGTGACTGGAAGGATAATGGTGTCACAGTCAGAAACAGAGAATTTGGGAAGAGGGGTGGGTGAGTTTGAGGTGGTAGTACAAACTACCAGCCCTCCATCACTGTTTATCCTAGGTACCTGACCCTGTCCCACCCCACATTAAAAAGAAGGGGAATAGGTCTCTTACTCAAACATTACTAAACCAGAGCACAGATCTTAGTTTGGAGGGACTTGCCACTGCCACAAGATAATTCGAAGGAGAGGATTAGTATAAAACGGAGGAATAAGTACATTTCTCAGCAGCATCTGTACAACCTTTGCTAAGAGTGTCCAGGTTAAGTCTTTTTTTTTTTTTTAGGTTTTTGCAAGGCAAATGGGGTTAAGTGGATTGCCCAAGGCCACACAGCTAGGTAATTATTAAGTGTTTGAGACCGGATTTGAACCCAGGTACTCCTCACTCCAAGGCCGGTGCTTTATCCACTGCGCCACCTAGCTGCCCAGGTTAAGTCTTAACTGAGAGTACAACACCTGGTTAAGAAGTAGGGAGAGGGTGCAGCTAGGTGGACAAGGGGATAGAGCACCAGCCCTGGAAATCAGGAGGACCAGACATTTGATAATTACCTAGCTGTGTGATCACTTAACCCCAGTGCCTTGCAAAATCCAAACAAACAGACATATAAGAAGTAGGGAGGAGGTAAAAGGGGAGAAAGTTGGGTTGAAACAGGTGAAAAGTTGGTATAGTAATAAGTTTTTCAATATAAATCAATTATTTTTTACATTGTTTTGTTTAATGGGTGCTATCAGACCATAATTTTGTATTGAAGACAAGCCCTTAGTGTGGGGAGAAAGGGATGCAATCCATCTTCCCATCTTCCAGTTGGTTGAGATAATTCCACAGAACCCAGGAAATCATAGCCCTCTCTTTGGAGACCATTTCTCTAGTCTGTGGATTGGGTCTGAGACATCTTTGCATCTTCAGAGCCTAGCCTAAATGGAAATTTGCACACAAAAGATGATCTATAAATGTTTTTAGACAGCAGTAGTGAAGCTTGATGGACTGACATCCCAAGGATTTATTTTGTTACTTGATTTCTGTAAGTTGGTTGACCTTGTTGTGGTATAAAACTGGAGCACAGCCCTTCTCCCAAGGTCCCCATTTAAAGTTATAGATTAAGAATTTATCAAATTCCTCTCCTTTATATTAATGGGGTGATGACAGGCAGGTAGAGAGAGATTGCCATCTCCTGGAAAAGCGGAGAATTGCAAGCAGTCTGTAACTGAAAAATTGGTGGTTTCTGTTTTTTAATTTTTTTTATACTGAACTTAAATACTTTCCCCCAAAAGAAATATGTATATACATAGCACAATCCAAAGAGGATTTTATATGAAACCAAGAATTTCTGTTTACTTTTTTTAAAAAGCATAATACTGCATTCTGGAATTGAATCTTCAATAGCTAGAGATAGAGAGAGGAAAAAATGTATGGGAAATACTCTTTATATGTAGGAAAGTCAATGATCCCAGTGTCTTCTGGGCTTTTGGAGAAGATTTACTTGCTTACTTCAAGTGTCAACATCCGTTATTTTTTCATAATTTTTCTCCCCACTGGCCCATTGGATTATAGCTAATTAAATTACATTGTACCTAATTTCAATCCCAAGAAAGATATTACACAGAAAACATGACTAGCCAGCCAGACCTATGGATTTCATCAAATGTAGAAATATAAAACACTCATCCCATTAGACATCCAATCTCCAGCCTCCAAACTCAAGAAATTTTGCTATACTGCTAAAGCAATTCTTCCCACTCAACTTTGACCTGAGTTGTCTGAACAACTCAACTCATAGCAATATCCAGGACGGTTGGCAAGGTCTACATCTCCTGTCCCCTTTTGGAATGAGGGCAGTACTATTGGCAATTCTCTTCTTCTTCCAAAAATCAAATTCATGGGGGCAGCTAGGCAGTGGGGTGAATAGAGCACCCAGAGGACCTCAGTTCAAATCCAGCCTCAGACATTTAATAATTACCCTAGCTGTGTGACCTTGGGCAAGTCACTTAACCTTATTGCCTTGCAAAACATAAAAACAAACAAACATCAAGTTCATTTGGAAATCTCTTTCTAGACCAGTTCTTAATTCCCAGCTCAGGAACTTTCACTCTCTTAAGAGCTCTAGAACTCAGGACTACTTAGGAAGGAATCCCTAAGGCTAGCAATACCAATTCTCAGAATTGCTAGTCTATGACTCAGAAATGGAGAAGGAAAGGCAGAAAGCAGGCCCTCCTGGGAAAATACATGTCAGTCATCATATGAAGCTCCTGCAAGTCACTATTTCTGCCCTTAATTTTTTATTGCACTTTTGTCTAGAAGTCCAAGGAAGAGAAAGGGAGAAAAAGATAAGGGAAAAGGGGTGAGTCATTTCACAGCTGACTCTTGTGGCATACAGATGGAAGGGAGGGTTTCTTTGACGAGGGGATATTCTCCTGGGCTAAAGGGCAACCAGCAATTTGGGGTTAGCCCCCATACCAGTGCACAAGTCCACCTCTAAGGAAAGTTCCCTTAAAATGCAAAGTCTATACCCAGTAATTTCATCAAGTTGATTGAGAAGAAACTCCAAATTGATTATGAGCTCTCCTGACTGATCAAAGAAATCATTGGTAATTAGAGTAGTTTGCTTGAGAGGGGAGGTCAGAAAGCTGCAAAAAGTGAATGAAGGAAAAGAAAAAAAATAAGTGTAGACAGCTTTTTCTAAGAGCTTGGCTTTAAAAAGGAGAAGAAATATGGGATGATAGCTTGAGGGAGTATGAGGGTCAAGTCAGGGTTGGGGTTTTTTTTTTTGGAAGAAGGATGGTTTATATGTTTCTGTAGGCATCAGGAAAAGATGGAAAATTAGGTTTGGATGACCTGAAGACTGAATAACTGGAGGCTTACCTAACTCCTAAAACTGATGCTGGGACAAACCCTACCTCTAGGCCATGTGACCATGTGACCCTAGGCCTTGTCTGTTTTCCAGCAACAATGCCCCTTTGGGTCTGTGAGTTTTATCATTCATTCACCACCCACTATTAACCCCTACGCCTAGTATTATCTCAGCATTATCCCTGTCTTACTAATCACGGACTACAAAAGAGCAAAATGTCCCCAGCCCTTATTTCCCATTCTCTCATCCACATCATCTTCCAATGTGCCCTCTGGAATGCTCTTTCTATATTAAACCAACTTCTCTTCATTCTGGGCCTTTTCCTCTCAGACTCCTTCTCTTTGCTCACACTGAGTATTCCTCAGAAGATACACATCCCTGGAGACATTCATGTCTCCAGTTCATTCAATCACAGTCACTTTCTTTTTTCTCATGAAGTCTTGCCCTTTAACAATTAGGTTGACACTCCTTAAAATCTCTAATTCCTCCTTTACAATTCCTTAATCTCTTCTCAACCTATGATTTGCTCTAGGACTCTTATCTCAGTCACACAGAAGGATGGTTATATGTTGAATCTCATCATTATCCACAAGGGTTCCTTCCACTTTCATGATTAAAAAAACAATAAGCTGTCTTAATATAACCACCTACAGTTCTCTCTTCTAGTGTCATTATTCTTTCTTCACATAGTTTTAATGGTTGCTATCATACCTTAATGTGGTTGGGTTGGAGACATGCCCTTATTAACCCTATTCTTTGGGCATCTGGGTGGCACCATTGTGGATAGAGCTCTGGATATGAAGTCAGAAAGACTTATTCAGTTCAAATCTGGCCTCCACACTTACTGGTTGTGTGACCCTGATCAAGTCACTAAACTCTGAAAAAACCAACCAACCAACAAAAAGTCCTGGGCCAGATGGTTTTACAAATGAATTATATCAAACTTCAAAAGAACAATTAATTTCAGTATTACATAAACTATAAAAATAAGAAAAGAAGGAATACTCCCAACTTTCTTCTGTGATACAAGTATGGTCTTGTTGACTACACCAAGGAAATTCAAATCAGAGAAAGAAAATTATAGACAGATATTCTTTTTTTTAAATTTGTTTATTTATTTTGAATTGTACAATTTTTCCCCTAATCTCGCTTCTCCCCCCCCCACCCTACAGAAGGCAGTCTGTTAGTCTTTACATTGTTTCCATGGTATACATTGATCTAAGTTGAAGGTGATGAGAAAGAAATATCTTTAAGGAAAAAAAATAAAGTATAAGAAGATAGCAAAATTATATAATAAGGTAACAGTGGTTTTTTTTTTAAATTAAAGGTAATAGTCTTTGGTTTTTGTTCAAACTTCACAATTCTTTCTCTGGTTACAGATGATATTCTCCATTGCAGATACCCCAATATTGTGCCTGATAGTTGTACTGATGGAATGAGCAAGTTCATCAAGGTTGATTATCACTCCCATGTTGCTGTTAGGGTGTACAATGTTCTTCTGGCTCTGCTCATCTCACTCAGCATCAGTTCATGAAAATCCTTCCAGGCTTCCCCGAATTTCCATCCCTCCTGGTCTCTAATAGAACAATAGTATTCCATCACATACATATACCACAGTTTGTTAAACCATTCCCCAATTGATGGACATTCACTCAAGTTTCAATTCTTTGTCACCACAAACAAGGCTGCTATGAATATTTTTGTACAAGTGATGTTTTTACCCTTTTCATCTCCTCAAGGTATAGACCCAGTAGTGGTATTGTTGGATCAAAGGATATGGATGTTTTTGTTGCCCTTTGGGTGTAATTCCAAATTGCTCTCCAGAAAGGTTGGATGGGTTCACAGTTCCACCAACAATGTCTTAGTTAGACTGATATTCTTTTTTTTTATTTTTTAGGTTTTTTTTTTTTTGCCAGGGCAAATGGGGTTAAGTGGCTTGCCCAAGGCCACACAGCTAGGTAATTACCAAGTGTCTGAGACCAGATTTGAACCCAGGTACTCCTGACTCCAAGGCCGGTGCTTTATCCACTGTGCCACCTAGCCACCCCCACTGTGCCACCTAGCCACCCCTAAACTGATATTCTTAATGGATATCAATGCAAAAAAAATTAAATAAAATAGTAACCAAGAGGCCATATCCACATATCAAAAAGTTTGTGTACTATGACTAGGCTATGTAATAAATAATAACTTTATATATTTCCTCCTCTGGTCCAGGTACTATGCCAAATACTTTACAAATGATACTTCACTGGTGCTATTATTATATCCATTTTACAGCTGGGGAAACTGAGGTAAACAGAAGTTAAGTGACTTGCCCAAGATCACAAGTCAGAATCTGAAGTCAGATTTGAATTCAGGTCTTACAGAATCTACTGCACCATCTAGCTCTCTCATTAGGATTTATATCAGGAATACAAGACTGGTTCATTATTAAGAAAACTAAATAGACAAAACAGACACACTGCTAAATAGCTGCTTAATAAATCTTTACTGATTATTGATAGCAAAACCAATAAAATTCACATGATGTTATCAGGAAATACACTAAAATTTTTGACAAAATATAAGATCAATTTCTATTAAAAACAGAGGAATAGGGGTGGCTAGGTGGCGTAGTGGATAAAGCACTGGAGTCAGGAGTACCTGGGTTCAAATCCATTCTCAGACACTTAATAATTACCTAGCTGTGTGGCCTTGGGCAAGCCACTTAATCCCCTTTGCCTTGCAAAAAACAAAACAAACAAAAAAAACCCAAACAAAAACATAGGAATAAAATGAAGCTCTCCTTAATATGGCAAGAAAAAGTATCTAAAACAAAAAGCCAGCATTATGTAATGGAGGTAAGTTAGAGGCTTTTCCAGTAAGATAAGGTAAAAAAGGGATGTCCATTAATGGTACTATTATTTGACCTAGTTTTCATAATAAGACAAGAAAAAGAAATTGGAACAACATAAGCAAAGAGGAAGCAAAATAATTATTTTTTGTAGGTAACATGATGTTCTATAAAGAGAACCTAAGAGTATCAACTAAAAATTAATTGAAACAATTAGCAATTTTCTAGCGATTGGCAAATCAGCAGCCAACAACCAACAAACCCCAGCAGGGAGAAATGAAAAGAAAAATTCCATTCAAAATAATTACAAAATGTATAAAATATTTAGAAATTTACCTACCAAAATACACACAGGAGCTTTATGCATACACTTATAAAGTACTTTTTATAGAAATAAAAATAGACCCAAATAACTGGAGAGATATTAGTTGCTCTTGGTTGGGACAGGTCAATATCATAAAAATGACAATACTAACTGTATTTATTATCATATCAAATAACCTACCGAAGGACTGCATTAAAGAAGTGGTAAAAATATTAAAATTCAACTTGAAGGAATTAAAACATGAAAAGCCTTAAGAGAAATAGAGAGAGAAAAAATAGGAAGAAAGAGGACCAAGGAGTGTCAGATTTGAAACTATTGACTGAAAAGTTCATCAGTGGAACAAACCAGAGATATGATATATAGAAACTAATGAACATAGATAGTATTCAATGAACACAAAGGCTCAAATTCTCTCTCTCTCACACACACACACACACACACACACAAAACCCCACAAAATTCCAAATGTTTACAAAATCCACATATAAAAGAGTATAACATCAACAGATTAGAGAAGTATATTATTGACACTGACCCTCTCTCTCAAGGCCAGGCTACTATTTCTGCCCCTCATAGTTCTACCTGAGAGATTAGAATTGACCCTTCTCTACTCTAATTGGGCCCCCTCCTCCTCCTCCTCTCTTTCCCCTCCCCTAACCCATTGCTATCTTTAAGGGCCAGTTGCTACCACTTTGCTCCATTTAATTTAACATCAATTACTTAAAATTTTTTTTTATTTGTGGCAATGGGGTAAAGTGACTTGTTCAAGGTCACACAGGCAATTATGTGTCTGAAGCTGAATTTGAACTCAAGTCCTCCTGACTCCAGGACTGGTGCTCTATCCACTGCACCACCTAGCTGCCCCAATCAATTACTTTTTACAAAGGGATGTTTTCTTAGGTGATATAATAAGAATAAAACACAAATGTTTTTCCCCAATATCTCAAGATCATACTCCCCTCACACTATCAGTCTCTGGGGGAAGTAGGCTCAAAATTTAGCTTAGCTCCTCTATAGATAGCATTGGTCAGCACCAAGATCATGCCTAAACATGTATCTCTGACAGATAAGGATTTATCTCAATGACCTCTGGGCTGATGTCCTGAAGGTCACTTCCAAAGGTCACTCCTTTCTGCTCAGACTATTGATTCTGTACTGTTTTCAAATGTGGACTCTTGAATGCTGGGATACCAAGGGTGGTTCCATTCTATACTTAAGAGATAGCAATGCTGTTATGCCTGCAAATTCAAACTTTGAAATGACAGGACGCCAAGGCATATTCCGACCTTTCAGAGGTTCCACTCCCTTCACCAGTCACCATGAACAAAGAAATAACTCAAAGTGACTGATTGCTAATGTGTGGAATAATTTCTGATGAAATCCTCTCAGGGATAAAGAAATGTTTGTCAAGAAAAACTTTGTATTCCAAGGGACACAGGACATCCTGCTTTTGCAATAAGACTGTTTTGCTAACTGAGGCATCCTGACCATGAAAATACCACTTTTTCTAGTCAAAACAATTATGAAGGTCATCAGGACCACTAAACTAAGAGGGTTCAGTAACAGATCACCCCACCAACTGGTGAGATACATATTTTGAAAATATTATATTCCTTTCTTTGTGTCTGTTACTGGGGTACATTTTCCATGAATAGATTGTACCTCTGGATACCCAGCATTAGGGTGGGAGAATTATGGTTAGAATCTATATAATCTATATCATATATCGATTATATATATAAAATATCTATATAATATCTCTCTATCTATATAATCTCTCTGTCTATATAATCTATATAAACCAATTTTGCTGTGCCTTAGCAAGGCTCTCTGAGAGACACCATCTTGGTGTGCCTGAGAGTCCTCTCTTTTCTTGAGAAAATGAAATAAAAAACTTCCCTTTGCTCAGACCAGTCTCTGAAAATTTTCTTTAGTGTATTTTTATCACATACATTAAGGCACAGAGGAAATGATTGAAACTGGCAGGCCTTTTTGAATGCTATTTTGAAAGCTAGGTACTGCTTCCTAACCAAGAGGTGATGCACAGAAGATGCAGAATGAGATATATGTTTTTGGACATGGTAAATGTGTGGATTTGTTTTACTTCACAATGTTTATTATAAAGATTGTGGGTTTTCTATTGGGGGAGAATGGGCAGGAAAAAGGTGTTAGCAATAAGGCTGCTAAAAAAAAGAAAAAATTATTAAAGCATTTTTTAAAATGCAAAGAAGTAAATTCAAGGAATTTCAGAAGGAAACAAAGATAATATATATCTTTAAATACAATATGTTAAATTTATTAGTTAAAAAAATCAACCTGAACAAAATACAAATTTGTGGTTTGAAAGGCAATCTACTTTAATATTGAAATATTCTTTTTTGTTAAATACAGGATTTAAAAAAGAGAAATTTCTTTAAAGTTCACTAGATTTTACCAACCCCTCCAGTTATCATCCTTATCTCTCTTACCTTTCACAAATTCCTAAAAAGTTCTCTACATTTGTTTCTAATACTTCTCCTTTTACTCAAGTCTTTGTAATCTGGCTTCCAACATCATTCAATCTACAAAATTATCAATGAACTCTTAAATGTCAAATTTTATGATTTTTTTTAAAATTCTCATCTTTCTTGGCTTCTCCACAATATGACACTGTTGACCACCCTCTCCTCTTGTATTTTCTTCTTTCTGGGTTTTTCTGATGCTAACATCTGATTCTCCTCCTATCTATCTGACCATATGACTCCATTGTTGGTTCATCATCTATATTATTTCCTTTAACTGTGGGTACTCCTCAAGACTCTGTTCTTTTCCCTTCTCTATATTTTTTGGGTGACCTTATCAGTTCCCAAAATTCACAATCTATATATCTTCCATTCTGTTTCCTAATACTCAGTTCTACATCATCATCAACTACTTTTTGGATATTTCAAATTAGATGTTCCAGAGATATCACAAACTCAGTAAATAATCTTCCCCTTCCCTCAAATACACCCCCTCTTTCCATGCTTCCCAATTTCTATCAAAAGCACAACCTTTTGTCTAATATCCTTTCAACCCACATATCCACATGTCAAATATTATATCTGTCTTAACATCTCTTATGTCTGATCCCTTTCTCTTTATGCACAGCCATTACCTTGTTCAGACTCTTATCTCTTGTCTATATTATTTTGATGTCCTACTAATTGGTCTTCTTGCCTCTTGTCTCTCCCAACTCCAATTCATCCTCCACTCATCTTGCCAAAGTGATTTTCCTTAATTATAGCTCTGGCCATATTACTCTCCTACTCAATAAAATCCAGTGGTTTCCTATTGCCTGTGGGATAAAATAAAAACTCCTCTGTTTAACTTATAAATCCTTTTTATAACATGGACTTAACCTATCTTTCCAGTCTCATATTACTCTCTTTCCCAGTCTTTATAACCCAGAAAAACTGTTGCATAGTTTGACCTTGACTGGTAGAATATATTATCTTTTGGCTTCTCTCTCTCAAAAGCCTCAAGAAACTGTCTCACAAAACCAAATTCAAAGATGTCACCAAACTACTTGATTTTTTGCATCTCCATAGCAGCACTTGTACACAATGTTAAATCTCTCCCTGGGGCAGAAATGTTGAAATCCCTTGCAAAACTTAGTTAGGATATAGTTGAAATCTACAATTGTACAGAATAAGCATTAAAAGAAATATAAACACTTTAAAATAAAATAGTAAGGGTAATTATCCTACCATCCTAGATAATTATTCCATAGTACATTTCAAAACAAAATACACATTAACCTCATGTGCAAAAGACAAAATATTATTTGACAGGGTGCTTTAGTGACTGAATGTCTAAATATGAGCATCCTAAAACATATGCGTATCCAGAGTCCCCAACCAAATAATTATAGAGAGAAAAAAGTCAAACACCTTGCTATAATGTCAATAAGCCTATAAATAAATATAATCATTAGCTCATAAACACATAAGCAATGAGCAAAACAATGCAGCTTAACAGGTATGTTTGCTATACTTCAAGTGTAACACAAGCACACATAAACAAATAAATGTGATTGTCTAATATAAGTGGTAGTATAAGTTGGTTAAAAGAGGAAAACTAACTACTGAACTGTCTTTTTCTGATCTGGCCTACCTTCTTATGGGTGGAGCCACACTTTCCTTTTAGGTTTACCATGGATATGACTTTTTTCCTTAGTTACCATCCTCAGCTCCACCCTTTCAGAAAAGGAGAACCTAGCTCTTTAAATTTGGTCTAGAAAGGCAACCAAAAAAGGTTTTCACCCAAGATCACTGCCTCGAAGAGGGAGTTCTTCCCTCTTTCATTTACCAAACCTTCTCCCACCTTACTACTGTCTCTTTTGTACCCAGTGAATTCCTTTATGGTCTGGATTCATTCTATATCTGATGTTATATATCATCAATTAAAAAAAAAACAGTTGATTAGACATCCTAGGGACTAGAAAGAAAATTTCTTGTGTTCCATAGTATTCCTTTCTATTTTTGGCTTAGGGCTTTTGAACAAATAAACATATCAAATACTAAGTTTGATATATATTTTGATTTTTGGAGATTAGATAATAGAAATGCAACAGACTTTTTTTTTTTAGGGTTTTTTTTTCAAGGCAATGCCCAAGGCAACACAGCTAGGTAATTATTAAGTGACTGAGGTCACATTTGAACTCAGGTACTCCTGACTCCAGGGCTGGTGCTCTATGCACCACCTAGCCTCCCCTACAACAGACTTTTTAAGAAAGAACAGAATTTTGGAATAACCTTCCAACATGGAGAAAGAAGAGGGTAACCACTGTCATTCTTGGCAAGCAAGGTGAATCATAGCTTCGAGTAGTTCCTTTAAGCAGAATTATTTTTCTCAGCACCTCACTCCCAAAGTCACAGCAACTATATGGGGGACCCACCCAGCATGCTGTTCTCCCATTCTCTTCCACTGTTAGCCTCTGTTCACCTTAGAATTGAAGTCACTAGGTGTGGAGGCCAAAGCCACTTGAACTTGGAGGCTATCAGCAGGTCCTGGTGAAAATCCCTCTGCCTCCACTCAAAATTATAGCAATGAGGTTTTCCTGTTGTATTCCCAAGGCTTCTCATGATCATGCCTCTGCCTTCAGGTGAGCAGGCTGATAGCATAGCCTCATTAAAGATATCTTCTGCTCTTCCCCTTTTCCTTAGGGAAAGCAGAGGCTGATTTCAGTCATGGTTTCAGCTCATGGGTCTCCAAGGTTCAAGAAGATAAACACAAAATGATATGAGAAATGAGGCCCCCAGACCCCTTTTCAATAGGGCTTGGAAGTCAGTCCAGGATGAGCTACCCCTGCTCACTGCTTTCTCAATTGCAATGTCGAGTGGAGTGTCTGAATCCTCATAATGAAACTGAAGTCTGGAGAGAAAGAAGAATCATTTATTATGGTTCTTGTAAGAAGTGGATGTGCTCTCCAGTGAGGAGTATACCCCACAGAAGGGAAAGCCAGCCTTATATATTAGCAAAACCCCACTCTTACCATCTGAACTTGGATTAGATCAAGCCCTTCAGGGTTACAGCCTACCTAATATACCTACTTCATGTTACTCCTAGATATGGTTCTCCCTCCCTCATCATACATCAACATGTTACCTTAATGAACCTTAAGCTCATCCTTGGGTGGAGAAGTTAATATGCATGAAGCTAAATAATAAGAAAATTAATGACCATCCAGTTCCAACTGGTTTAGGCATGAGCCCTCTTCAAGAGGAACACAGCTAGGAAATTATTAAGTGCCTGAGGCCACATTTGAACTCAGGTCCTCCTGACTCTAGGGCCAGTGCTCTATCCACTATGCCACCTAGTTGCCCCAAGAAAGTTTATTTTCTATGGGCAATCTCTAGCTTTGTCACTTTTCCTGTATCTGGTTCATCTGTAATGTCATGTTAGTTTGGCTGAATGGGTCTACTTATTTGACTAGCTGATATCTTTGCCTCCATACTTCAGCTGGTTAATGGCTTTTCAATAGTACTACTGCACCTATAGGCCTGCTTCCCTGAAACTATACTTGAACTGTCAATATTTCTATACTTGGCAGGTTTTCTCTATACTCTAAGAATCTTTACAGATGAAGTAATAGGCAAGAAATGAACTGCCACCTCAGTTTGACACAAGGTTGTTGGCAGTGGTGGGATTCAGCTGGTTTGCAGTGGTTTAGCAGAATGGATACCTAATTTTACGTTGAGTTCAGCAAACCAGCTGTTAAAATGGCAGTTGAAATCAGGGTTCTCTCTAAGGCAAGTGCCTGAGCAGCCACACAATGTATAAATCACAAATTTACATTCCTTATTCTTTTTAAAAAATTAAAATTTTTTTTGTTTTTTTTGCAAGGCAATGCAGTTAAGTGACTTGCCCAAGTGACTTGCCACTCCTTTTTAATTTAAATGCATGAAATATTAAACTACCTCTCAGTATATTCTTTTGTGTACTTAAAATGGTCATAAGGTTATTAACTAAGTTGTTAATTTTTTTGAATCCTAGCTAATTATTAAGTTTCTGAGATCAGTTTTTTATTTTTTTTCAAAACCACAGCTGGTAGTCGAGTAATAGTATATTATGTTACCTTTACCAGAAATTACCCTATCAGAATTGGTAAATGTTTCAAAGATAATTTTTGTAGAACTTGGTAGGTGGTCTCTTTTGTAAAGTTGAGTTTCACCAATTCTTTCCATGTGCTCATCAGAAAATCTCACTACCTTTCTTATAGTCAAAAAATAATGGTAGTGGATTATCTTTATGGAGCCCTTTCTACTTTCTGGGACTATTTTGAAAAATAGGCAAGTTGCTCAATTTCTCAATGTTATATGGATTAATTTTCCATCGGTTTAGTAACTCTAATATCAAAGTTTCTTTTTAAAAGTATTTTTTAAGTTTAAAATAAAATTGACATTTTTTTTGTTTTTTTACTTCATTCATATTTCCCATTGTATTCCCTCCCCATTCCCTCCTAAAGAACCATGCCCCATAAAAAGGAAATGATTCAGCAAAACAGCACATCAAACAAGTGTATGCAGTATCCCACAATAATGCTCTCTTTCCATTGGAAGAAAAAGAAGGAAGAGAACATTCAAATTTTATAAAAGAATTCTGTCTCCTAGTTTGGGGATTTGAAAACTTATGCATCATTTTGGTCTCTTTTGAAGTGGTCATGGCTAGCTGATAGATTTCTTTAAGCTTCTCTTTTGAGCTGAGAAATGTATTTGCATTATTTCTATCCTTAGAAACTCTAAAGGACAAGTCAGTAGATAAGCATAGCTCTTGACCACACATAAGCAATTATAGAAAAAAGCCTGGGACATCATTCCCATCATCTGTGTCCTAGAAATGTCACATGCTAACATCACTGACTTCTTGTTCTAGTCTTAAGAATTCTTAACATGTTTAAAAGGAAGAAGAGAAGTGGTGGGGTTTGGCCTTAGGTCTCCTTGTGGAATGTGATATGTAGTTCTAGACTTCTTGATACTTGACAAAGTTACATTTCCTTGAAAGCTCATTTTGGCCACAATGAATTCTAGCAGAGATCCATCAGTCAGTCAACAAATGTTTATTAAATGCTTACTACATACTAGGTACCAAATTTGCTCCTATCCTCAAAGCTTTAGTATCTGTGGATGCTTTCTGGCTCCTGATTGGGTTCATTTGTGCATACCTGGTTAAATGATTAGTCATCCTTAAGATATGACATGTTTTTTTCTTACCTTTAATCTTCACTATCACCTGTGCTTGGGGTCCTAGGTGTAAAGGTAGGGTAGTAATAGCACCTACCTACAGGATTATGAAGATGAAATGAGAAAACATGTAAAGTGTGAAGCAAACCTTAAAGCTCAATATTTTGGTTATTTTATTATTTGCTTACATGTTACCTTAATGCTTACATGTTTTGAAGCAAGTTTTATACATGTTGACTTCCTCTCTAGAATCTAAATTTCTTGAAAGCAGGGAATGTTTTAATTTTTGTACCCACAATACCTAGCTCATTATTTAGCACATAGAAGGCACTTAATAAGTGCTTAGTGATTAAATGACTGATTCTACTCTAAAGTGTTTTCCAGTTTTAATTTTACAATTTTATAATAATAGCTAGCATTTGTATAGTGCTTTAAGATTTGCAAAATATTATAAATATAGTCAAAGCTATGAGTTTTTTCTTTTGCAAGGCAGTGGGGTTAAGTGGCTTGCCCAAGGCCACACAGCTAGGTAATTATTGAGTGTCAAAGGCCAGATTTGAACTCAGGTACTCCTGACTCCAGGGCCCATGCTCTATCCACTGCGCCACCTTGCTGTCCCCAAAGCTATGGTTTTTCAATGGTAATGAAGTTGTGAGAGCTAGACTATAAGAAAAACTGAGCCCCTAAAAACAATGCTTTTAAATTGTGGTGCTAAAGAAGACTTTTGAGAGTCCCTTGTCCACCAAGGGGATCAAATTGGCCAATACTTAAAGAAATTAATTTAGATTACTCATTGGAAGGCCAAATACTGAAACTGAAGCTTAAATACTTTGGCCCCATGAGAAGTCAGGACTCGTTGGAAAAGATCCTTATGTTGGAGAGAACTGAAGGCAAATAGAGAAGAGGCTGGCAGATGATGAGATGGATAGTGTCATGAAAGCAATGAACATGAGCTTAGATTTCAGAAGATACTGGAGGATAGAAGGGTCTGGTGTGCTATATGGTCCTTGGCAAGTATATGCATTATCTCATTTGATTCTCCCAGCAAACTCTGTAAGGTAGACTCTATTACTATTTTCATTTAATAGATGAGAAAACTGAAGTTGAGAGAAGTTAAAGGATTTGCCTTAGGGTGGGAAGACTAGGGCCTAAGGCAGGATTCAAACTCAAGTCTTCTAGATTGCAAGCCCAGTACTCTAATAATAATTCTGTGGTATTTTAGGATTTGTCACACACACACACACACACACACACATCCCTCTCACATGTGGCATTTTAACTTCACAACAAACTCGGTGGGTGCTATGATTATTCATTTGAACCTCACAACAAATCCTGTGAGGAACTACTGTTATTCCTTTTGACCTATGAAGAAACTGAGATTGAGAGAGGTCAAGAGACTTTGCCCAAAGGTTACAAAGCTAGTAAATGTGAGGCTAGATATGTCCCAAAATTGTAATAACTAATGATAATAGTAATAATAATAATAATGACCACTACATCACTTTAGATTTGTAAACATCTAGGTGCATATACATCAATCCCCAAATTCTGACAACAATAATAATAAATCTGGCACGGATGCCAAGCGCTTCCGGCACATTGGCCTGAGGCCTAGCGCCCTTCGCCCTTGCCCCGCCCCCTTCTGCCCGGCCCTGCACCAGTCTGTTGCTTCCTTTCCCGCGTCCGGGCCCCGCCTCCTCCCTCGTGGATTCTTTCCCCTCTCCCGCGTCCGCCGCCCCGGCTCCCCAAGCGAGAACCCGCCTCGGCTCCTAGCAACCGCATCCTCCGCTCCCTGACAACGGCGGGCGGCGCGTCTGACGCCACGACGCCGAAGGCCCCGCCCCGTCGCCGTGCTCCCGCCCTGTGGCTCCGCCCCCTCCCCCGCAGCTTCCCCTCCCGTCCCTCTTCCCCCTCCCCCCAGCTTCCCTTAGTCGGGCTGCCAGCGCCGCCTGAGACTCTTGCTGAGCAGTCATGGCGGATCCCGCAGCCCCCGCGCCCGTCGCTCCGGCCCCGGCCCCGGCGGGTGGGCCGCCGGTGTGCGGCCCGGACCCGGCGACCGCCGGCTCGCAGCGCCTTCTCTTCTCTCACGACCTGGTGTCGGGCCGTTACCGCGGCTCGGTGCGCTTCGGGCTGGTGCGCCTCATCCACGGCGAGGACTCGGACTCGGAGGGCGAGGAGGGCCGCGGCAGCTCCGGGGGCTCCGAGTCCGGCGGCCCGGGCCACGAGGAGAGCCGCTCCAGCCCGCTGCGCCGCGGCTACGTGCGCGTCCAGTGGTACCCGGAGGGCGTCAAGCAGCACGTGAAGGAGACCAAGGTGAGGCAGGCCCCGGGGCCGGCCGCGGGGGGAGGGCGCGGGCCGGCGGAGGCGGCCGGGGCCGGGGCCGGGGCCCGCGCGGGGAGCGCCGGGAGAGGCGGCCCGGGGGCAGGTGCGGCGGGCCCCGCGCCTCGACCCCGTGCTAAGTCATTGCAGCAGGCTGGGGCCAGCGCCCGGGCCGGGCCTCGGCGGGCCCGGGGCCTGGGCGAGCCGGGGGCGAGGGCCCGGTGGGGCGGGGTAACACCGACCCCCCAACACACACACACACGCACCCCGAGCCCGACCGCATTGTGCTCGGCCCAGAAGCCATCCAGAAAGGAAAGGGCCTGCCTCGGCGGTGGAGGCGTCAGGAGGCTTGGCTGGGACATTTTGTATTAAATTTACATAATGTCTTTATGGCGAAGGGATTTGGCTTGGCCCCCGTCTTAACCCGAGCACCTTTCCCTAGTTGCTAATAGGAAACTTTGTAAAAGCAAGTGAAATCCGAGTAATGGTATGTGCAGCACAGTGTTCATCTTAACCGAGGCTCCGAGGAAAAACATTGAGAGCTGGGGGGGAGGGGGGTGTTCGCTATAGGAACCCAAGGAATGATGACATTTCAAGGTTTGGAAGTGCATTTGAAAAGGCTAAAATGGGATCTCTGAGGAAAAAAAAGTTGCCCGTGCAGGGTTTAAATAGGGAATGAAAATAGACTTGAAGAGGTGAATATTAAACATATTTGGACTTCTTGGGGGAAAAACTGCTTCAGGATCCAGTCTGTTGACTGCTGCAAAGCCAGCAATTTGGACTGAGACTTAAAGGGATTTTCTTGCCCCCAGATTCTAATCAAAAATCACTCTTCCATATGGCTGTCTGCATTGGGGGTGGGGGAAAAAGATTGATAACTGCTGCAGCTTTGGAAAACAAAGGGTTTGGCAGCATATAAACTAAGACCGTACACATTTTGTAGGTTTGTGCCTTTTCCCTAAGCTTGTATTGATATCTGTGACTTACAAGCACACCCTTGTTTACTGCCTGTGTCCTTCCCCTCCCCCTTTCCCCTTCCCCCTCTTACCCCACCCCCGAATTTCTTTGCTTGGATAAGCCCTGAAATGTTTCAGCCATCTGGGTCATTGATATTGGGAGGCCTGATTTTTAGGGAGTGGGAACATTAGAAGTTAGTCCTCTGCTGTATTGGATTTTTCACATGGGGAGACAAAGAAGACTGAGGAAAAGAACATCTTGGTTCTTTATGAAGGGGATCTTTGGATGAAGATGTCATTCAGGGAGAGAGGCCCCATCACAGGAAGAGATTGTAATCCATTTTCTAGTGGCAGAAGTGATTGCAGATTCCAGCTGGGTCTTCTATATAATGCTCACAGACAGGCACATTTAACCCCTTTCTATCCTACCCCACCCCCATCCCACCAAATGCAAGTTGAGCAATAGCTGTTTCATTTTTATAATGAAATTCATTTGAAAATTTGATCGGAAAATGCTGCTTTTTGCAGTAAGATACTATTTTAATGGACACTCATTATTATTTATGTCCTCAGGAAGTGGATGTTTGTTGTTCATTGCATGTTTCAAGTGCAAGTTTCTTTCATGGGCTTTTAAGAAATGTATTTTTTTCCTACCTTCTCTTTTTGTATGTTGTAACTTAAATGTTGACCCCTTTCTGCTAGACTCCACAACTTCTTGATCCTGAGACAGTAAAGGAATTAGTTCCTGATTTCAAACTCTCTTCTTGGCCCTTTCTGTATTGGCTATTGCCATGTTTGTAAGTTGTTTTTTATGTCTTGCTTCAGGTTAACTTTGTTTACAAGTCTGGTTTTGGTTTTATCTCTGTCCCTCCCCTCCTGACCCAGTGACTTATACTTTGAATTATCTACTAGTTTTGAAGCTCTCATAAAAAAATTTTACTCTCTGGTTCCTGCATGGACAAATTTTGACATATAATTCAGAATTAGGTAAAATGTAATTAGGCTAACTGATTAACTGTGAATGGTAAGTAGAAAAAAAACGTTTTTTTCCCTTTGCTAGTGTATTCTAGTTTTTGCGTTCCTACCCTTCAGATTAGGGCACATCAAAAGAATGTTTTAGAAAGTTGTGGATTGTAGCATGATGGACTCAGAAATAGTTTTGATGAATTTCAGATTTTTGAACACACCAAATAGGTAGTCCAATTAAAGATTAATTTTTATACTTAATCAATTTCAATATATTAAAAATAAAATGTATATCCAAACAGCAATAAAATTCTATTATTGTGCCTGATAGAAATGATACTTTACCTATTTTTCTATTACTTCTGATCTTAATGATTGTACAATATATTTTACAAAGATATAAGCAGTATATGTCCAGTATTTCAAGTTCTATGCTTTATATTTTATTTTGTTTTTATGCATAATTCTTACATTTGCCGTTCTTTCTGGCATTAATGCTTACTTACTTGTTTCCCAACCCATTGGGCATTTGGGTTTTTTCCAGTTTTTTTTTTTCCCTAATACAGCACAGCTGTAGTGGAGTGGGTATGTGGAGTTTGTAGGAATTTAAATGGCTATTGGGGCATACTGAGTGTTAGTAGTTTCTTAACTTTTAAAATAATCAATCTTAATGTTTGATTTATAAGGTGCTTTAAAGTTACTAATGAATAAATTCACCAAAAAAAGACAGGCTGGCAGTTGCCCTTTTGGCTCAAAACCAATATGGAAAATTTACCGGCAGTCAGAAGCTTTCACTTGAAATTGCTGTGCCTTTGGCCCAGTCCTAAAGCCAGGCAGACCTAAGTTTGCTGGGGCCTTAAGAAATAGGTTATTTGTTGTTCTGACTCCCATTCTCCAATTATCCCTTCCTTTCTCAGTCTTCTGACAGTCTTCCTGATTCTAGTAGTCAGTACAGAATTATTTTTTCTTAAATTTTTTGTAACTGATCATATATTGCCTATGAGGTAGAACTTGTACATTCATTGTAAATCAAGAAACATTCATTAAGATCTACTATGAGGGGCAGCTAGGTGGCATAATGGATAAAGCACCAGCCCCTGGAGTCAGGAGTACCTGGGTTCAAATTCAGTCTCAGACACTTAATAATTACCTAGCTGTATGGCCTTGGGCAAGCCACTTAACCTCATTTGCCTTGCAAAAGCCTAAGGAAAAAAAAAAGATCTACTATAAGACTATGTGCTTTCCCACAGGCCATCTCCTTAAATTTGAGGGAACAAAATCTAAAAGGAATTTCAGAAATCTCCTGAGCTTATTATTATGCCTTGTCCTCTTCCAAGAGGTATATGAAGTGTTGCTTCATTGTTCCATATTTTAAGATACAACTTTGCTTATTCTGATCTAAGAATATCTAACTATTGACTTCACAAATCACTCCTATCTGTACTTGTGCCTTCCTCATCAAGAACAAGCTTTCTTTGTTGGCTTAGATTCAAGAACCTGTTTTTATGATTTGTCAACAAATCAAATATGCCTTAGAAGTAACTTTCAGAATCGCACTATTTCTATGGGGCATCAGCATCTGTGTGTAGTGTTGAAACAGCCCTGGTGACAAATTCCATAGGGATTGGCATCTAGGTTTATTTTAGGCTTCTAGCTGGACCAGTGTTTCCATAGCCAATTTAAATGCAGCATCATAATAGCACATGAAATTTTGTTTCCTTTGCCCAGGTGCCTGGTCCATTAGCGACTCTTCTGAATGATGTAATAGGAAGGAGTTATGTAAGGTTAACCAAGATGCAGGACTAAGTGCATCTAATTGCATTATGTTCAGATATGATCACAAGTTTTTTTTTTTTTTTAATAGTCTGTCTCTTCTGCAGTTTTATTCCTTTTCTTTTAGCTTCTCTTTCCTGCTTCTGGCATAGAGCTTGTGATGTGACTCTCCTTTTCTTGTGTCTGTCTCAAGAACAACTAACTTTTCACCAGATTAAAGGTTGCATAGTGAGTCTGACTTAGGAGTCAAGACTCTTGACTCCTATTTTTGGCTGCCACTCAATTTCCTCATCTGTAAAATGGAGATAATAATAGCACCTACCTCACAGGGTTGTTTTGAGGAGCAAATGAGATAATATATGTAAAGTTCTTAGCAAACCTTAAAGCTTGATCTAAATGTCAGCTCTTGTTGTTACTGACCTTGGGAAAGTCATCATTTGTACTTCATTTCTCCCCATTGCAAAGTAAGGGAATCAAAAAACTTATCTAAATCAGTAGTGTAGATATCTTGAAGGTTACCACATTAGTGAATGGACTAGCAGCTTTAATATTAGTAACAGGTTTTCTCATGCTAGATCATATCCTACCCCCACCTTCTTCCAGAAAAATTTTAATGCAGCATTATTTTAGGTAGATAGAACATTTTTTGTTTACTGTGTGCTTGACACTGTGCCAGATGTTTGGGAAAACAAAGATTAGGAACCAAGATAATCCTCTAGGAACTTATATTCTAGTGGGGGAAATTCAGCACTTGGGGTGGAACTGGAAAGGTGAAGGACAAGAGGGATGAACTAGATGGGGTATGGTAAATAGAGGGTCCAGAAATGTCCAAGAAGTCAAGAATAAGGTAAAAGTTTACCTATCAGAACCAGAGACTCCAGGAATGGAGTCCCCAAGATTTTGGTGCAATTTTATGTCAAGGGTGTGCTGCTTCTGGAAACATTGTGTAGAGGAGAATCTGTTTCAGTAGGATACAGAAATAATTAGCTGATCCAAGAGAGTTTTTCATTCTTTTTTTCTATCTTAAAAGTTTTCATTAAGAATTCATAAACTTCTTTTGTGTTTAAGGAATTCATGAACATATATATGTATATATACAGTAGGAAATGAGAATATGAAGTGTTACCTTAGTATTTTTTTTATTAAAGATTTTATTTGAGTTTTTGAGTTTTACAACCCCCCCCCCCCCCATCTTACTTCCCCCACCACCACGGAAAGCAATCTTACCTTAGTATTTTAAGATTAGTTTAAGTGAATGCATTGCTTACTCTGATCTGAGATAAATGCCGTATAGACTCTTCAGATCCTTCTCATCTGAGTTTGAGGACTGATGAAACCTACAATGATAACCAAACTGTAACCCTTTAAGGTTTGGAAAGCACTTTGTTATCTGTGATAACTCTATTTAATCCTCACAACATCCATATGAAATATAGGTGCTCTATTTTACAGATGAGAAAATTGGGACTGAGAGAAGTTAAGTGACTTGCTCAAGATCACTCAGCTAGATCACATCCTGTCTGAAGTAGGATTTGAACTTGGGTCTTCTCTCCAGGTCCTATGCTCTTATCTGTCATTTAATTTAATAATAGCCAATGAGACTGAGCTCCTAGAGAGCTGGAACCACTGTTTGTTATTGTTTTTAATCTCTCTTTCTATCTTCAGCATTTTACACTGTGCCTGGCTCCAAGGGGGCACTTAAGAAATGCTATTTAACTGATAAGCACTGAGATCTATATTGGTTCTTGAACTGAAATAGTATTGAGATGCTTTAGTGGAATCAGGATAGAAAAATGTATCTGTATTAGTTTGTTCCCTCGTTTCTTAACTATTTTCAAACTAATTGTGAAAATACATTCTCTTATATAAAAAATTACAAATGTGAGGGATTCAGAGAAACATGGGAAGACTTACATGAAATGATATAGAATGGAGAGTATTTCCAAGAGAACAACACACACAATGACTACCATAAGTAGAATGAATGTACTATTTAAAAGCATCCAGCCTCAGAGTAATTGCATTGACCAAATTGAGTCCTGTAAGACAGTTCCCTCTTCTCAGTAGCAGTGGGGGACCAGAACAGGTGTATGGCGATGAATAGGGTTTGCCCCACTTCTTTTTGTTCTTTTACAAAAGTTAATTCATTGGTGAAAGTTATTTTCAAAGAAAGGAAGGGAATACCTTTATTAAGAGCCTACTCTATATGCCAGGACCGTGTGCACATAAAGATTAATGTAAAGATAGTTTACAACATTCTTTTTGTAAGGTTTTGAGTTCCATATTTTTCTCCCTATCCCCTCCCCTTGACAGATAATATAGGTTATACATAACTATGTAAATATTTCCATATTACTCATGTTGTGAAAGAAAAATCAGGGAAAAAGAAAAAAAACCCATGTGAGAGGAAAAAATGATGAAACTTAAAACATAAAAATGGAAATAATAAGCTTTATTCTGCATTCAGATTCCATAGTTTCTTCCCTGGATGGTATTTTCCATCACAAATCTTTTAGAATTGCCTTTAATTGTTGTACTAATGACAAGAGCAAGTCCATCAGACTTGATCATCACACAGTCTTGCTGTTAATGTGTACAGTGTTCTTCTGCTTTGGCTTACTTCATTCAGGATCAGTTCATGCTAGTCTATCCAGACTTGCCATTATTTTCTGGCTTAAGAATACTGAATCATGAAATATGTTAAGAAAGGAAAGATCAGAATAGCACTTAATTTCTAATATCTATTCATTTCAGTTTTTGTTTGTATTATTTCTTCTGGTACAGATCAAAGATTTTTGCCTTACATCATTAGAAATCTTTTTATTTTATCTTTAATTCTTTCCTTTCCTTTTTTCTTTTTTTTCTTCCTCTTTCATTTTAAAAAAATGCCTCTTAATTCTTTGCTATCATGAAACATTTTGTTATAAATATTTTGATGTCTCTGAAGATTATTTCATTTTTTACCCTTCTGAGAGCTAAATTTAGCAATGAGATTAAAGTGTATGAGCATTTTAGACACCTTGGTGTAGGACATCATTACAAATTGCTTTCTGTAATGGTGAACAGATTCATATTTCTACCAACAATGTATCAGTGTGCTGGTCTTTCCACAGTCCTTCTAGAAGAAGAAAATAGTTCTACAACAACTGTAAGTAGAACTTCAGAGGAAAAAAAATTGTGGTTAGAAGTAATGAAGCAAGAAATGAAAAAATGAGATGAGAATTCTGGAGGGATAGCTTAGGACAAAAGGAGGAAAACTTGATGAAAGTAATGGACTTGGATAGAGCACTGGCCCTGGAGTCAGGAGGACCTGAGTTCAAATCCTGCCACAGACACTTGGGGAAGTCACTTAACCTCATTGCCTTAAATAAATAAATAAATTTTAATAAAAGAAAGTGGACTGCCTGAAAAAGAGAATGGAATAAACAGAACTTAATGGCTTTGTGAGACAAGAAGAAATATTAGAAAAAAGTTTTAAAATAGAAGAAAATGTAAAGTTTACTCACAAAACAACTTATCTGAAAACCAAGTAAAGGAGAAATAATATAAGGATTGTTAGACATCTTGAAAATAATGAACACCTTCCTGCCCCCCCCCACACCCAAACTTGAATATTTTAAGAAGTCATGGAATAAAATTCATCTGCTCTATTATAAGCAGAGGTAAAGTGAATATAAAAATAATTCACTGATCAGCTCCTAAAGGAAACCCCAAGGAATATCTTAGTCAAATCCAAAGTTTCCAAGACATAGAAAAAAGAAATATGTAAACATCTAGAGTTCATAGGTAAGGATCCTCACCCAAAACTTAAAACAGTAACTGTAATAAAGGAGACAAAACTTAGGAATACAGTATTCCAAATGGCTAAAGAAAAGGGTTATAACCAAAAGCATTCTCCCTTTCCGTGCAAAACTTAATATAATTTTATAGGAGAAATGATCTATAATGGAATAAAAGAATTTTTAAAATTCATAATGGAAGACCAAGACTCAGTAGAAACTTTGAAATGCTAACCTAGAGATGTTTAAAGAGAAAATGCATTTAAGTAGTTGGAAGGGGTCCACTATGATGAGGAAGTGCTTACATTCTGATAGAGGGACAGAGATGTCTTGATTCTTGATGTCTTCTTTCAGAATCCTAATCTCTTCTATGTCACTGACAAACCCCATTTGTAAGTTTGTTGTCTTTTAAGAAAGAAGCAAAAAGGAGGGAAAAGGAAACCACTAGGAAAGAAATTAGGAAAAAGGAAGAACTTAACTATTTCACTTTACATGATGTTTGGATGGAAAGAGGTATACAAACAAGGAAATTGGTTAGAGGAAGTAAGCATTTCTTTTCTTCAGTTATCTGAACCAGAAAAAGGAGGGTGGCATAAAAGTAGCAAATCCAGAAGAGCTATGAGAAGACATCTCTTGCTTCTTTGAGAAGTGGGGGACTTTATGTATGGTATACTCAATAAGATTTATATGGCATTTAGTAAAATTTTTGTTCTTCCATTCTTTATATTTTATTATTATTATTATTAGAAATAGCTCTCTGGAAATGGTTAGGGTGAAGAATACAGCAGAAGCATAGGTGATATAAAACAAAAGATATCAATAAAAATATACTGGATTAAAAAAAGAAAAATGAAAGTCAGCGTAGAAAAACACACACGTAGAAATTTTGAAAATCAAAGGAGATAAAATCTTATAAAGGAAGGCCAGTAAAAGCATATGTAAAACTAAGAGTTTCCACCTCCCTGAAAGAACCAATAGACAAAAATGTTTGTTAATCTAATTTCCAGTAATGAAAGGAAAATCAAACTGTCAAAATCAAGGATGATAAAAGAAAAATTCATAAATTTGAAGGAAATAAAGGATATTATTAGAAAGTATTTTGCCTAATTATATATCAACAAAATTGATAACTGAAATGTATGAATATTTATCCAATTGTAAAATAGCTAGATTGCCAGAAACAGAAATTGAAATTTTAAATTACTGAGTTGCAGAAAAAAGAAATTGTAGATGCTTCAAAAAAACTCCTAAATTCAAGATATCTAGGACCAGGTGGGTTTACCAATGAATTTTATTAGACTTTCAAAGAAAATTCAGTTCCAGTATTAAGTAAGTTGTTTACAAAAGTTGGGAAAGAAAGGGTCATACTATATTTCTGTGATACCTAAGCTAAAGGGGAGTTTCCCCAGGGGGGCAACCCTGTAGACCAACTCTTTAATGACTATTGATACAAAATAGTCGATGACATAGTGGTGAAGAGGCTAAAACTAATTTTACTTTATTTTATTTTATTTTTTTAGTTTTTGCAAGGCAATGAGGTTAAGTGGCTTGCCCAAGGCCACACAGCTAGGTAATTATTAAGTGTCTGAGGCCAGATTTGAACTCAGGTACTCCTGACTCCAGGGCTGGTGCTCTATCCACTGCACCACCTAGCCGCCCCTAAAACTCTAATTTTAAAGCAGATGCTCGCGTAACCATATTAGATTTATATAGTAGGAATGCAACTTTGGTTAAAAATTAGAAAAATTATAAACTGATAGATGACTAATAACAAAGCAATAAAATCATTTCATTATGACATAGATATAGAAAGGCAACAAAATACAGCATCTTTTTATATGAAAACAGTTTGAAAATATATAGGCATAAATGGACTATTCCCTTAATGTGGTAAATAGTATAGGTAAAAACCAAGTAGCATTATATATATAATGAAATACTAGAGATAATTCCAGTCAGATTGAGAGTAAAGAAATGATTACCTTTCTTATTTGATATAGTTCCAGGAATGATAGTAGTAATGAACACTACATGTCATGCTATATTGCAAGAAAATAATCATCAAAACTATATGATAATTGTTAAGAGTTTTTTTAAAAAGTTAGAGTTTTTAAAAGTTGTTCTATAAAACAGATTTGCTATACAAATCCCAGAAGTAAGTCAGCACACTAGATTAGTGTTCAATAAACCCAAGGGTTTCAGCTACTGAGGTGAGTATTTTTCATTAAAAACTGTTAAGAAAACTGGAAACAAATCAGTCAGAATAAAGGCTTTAGACCAACGTTTTATACTATAAGCTCAATTTGAGACATGAGCTAGGTGTAAAAAGTTGTATCATAAATAGAGGAGCAAAAAATATGAAACCTCTTCAGAACTATGAATACAGGAAAAATAATCAAGGAATCTTCTCCCGCCAACCCCCAATATTTTGTTTCTTATACTGCCATATTTATCCCAAATTTCTCTCTTCCTCCCAAGAGATCCAACCCATTTGACAAATAGTATTTTTTAGAGGATAAAAAAAAATCAGCCAACTGATCAATGCATTGGAAAGGTCCAAAAGCATGTGCAAGGTATAATAGTTGTGAGTCTCCCATCTCCTAGTAAGGTTGGTTTCATCTCTCTTCATTTGGGTCTTACTGGATATTTATAATTTTGTTACACTTTTGATTTTTTGTGTGTGTGATTCTAATTTCATTGTTGAAGTTACTGTGTATATTGTTTTCTTGACTGCTTACTTTACTCCACATCAGTTCATATAGATCTTCTCATGCTTCTCTGTAGTCATTACATAAATTATTTCTTACTGCACAGTAATATTTATTATATTCATGTACCACAATTAGTGTATCGATTTCTCAGTTGATGGGTGTCTACTTTGTTTTCAGTTCTTAGCTATTACACAAAGTGCTGTTACAAATATTTTGGAGTATACAGAAGCTTTTTTCCTTTTTAATAGACATCTTAAATCATTCTGAGTAGCTTTCTAAATGTTTGTGTCATTTCATATTGTCACTATCAATATATTAGTATACTTTATCTTTCCACAACCTCTCCAACATTAACTATTGCTATTTTTTGTCATTTTTGCCACTTGACACCGCATGAGGTAAAAGCTCAGTGTTTTTTTGTTTTCTTTTTAATTTGCATTTCTCTTAATATTAATGTTTTTGAAGTGTTCTTTCATGTGGCTTTCATTCTTTGCATTTCGTTTTTGAGAACTGTTTATTCATATCTCTTATCTAGTTGGCTATTCAAGTTATTTCAAACATTTTTTCTCTTAAGCTCATCCACAAATCCCCCTCTTGCATCTCTCTTTGTGAGTTTCTTGCTTTTGCCTCTTAACTTTCCTGAGAAAATTGAGACTAAAGCACTCTTCTTAAACCTTTCAAAGTGCCCAGAAATCATCTGCTCTTTCTTTTTACCTCTCTGACAAAAAAAAAATGGTTTTTCTTTTTTACAAGGCCAACCCCTTACACATATGTACTCTTTAATTCTGTACCCTTTCATCTTCCACAACAGATTGTAGTGTCATTCACATCTGGAATCTTCAATCCTTTCTCCCTTTCCACCAGATCATTTTCTTCTTTCTTCAAAAATAACTAAGTCTCTCAAACCTTAAATAACTTTCACTAGATCCTACCTCCTCCTAAAGCTATTTCCTCCCTTTCTCTTTGAAACTCCTTAAATTACCATCTATACCTATTGTTCTTGGTTTACCCAATAGTAAACAAATTCAACTTAATATAAAGAATTCTGAAAGAAATCCTCATTCCCCCCCCCCCCCCAATAATCTCAACTTGGTGTTCCACAGCCTCCCTCTCCCCTCCCAATAAAAAACAAATAACAAAACAACCCTTCAAGCAGAACTCAAGATCAAACCATTCCAACTGCTATGGTTTGAGGGCTTGACTTGAGACCTCCAGCTCTTAAACCTTTTCTCTGCTCTGCCCACCCACATGTCTATCTTCTATCAGTTTGTTTCCAACTACTCCCTTCTTTCCTCCCTTTCCCACATCTCTATTACATAAAAATCTCTTTATATAGAGGTCTTCAGAGCAGTGATCTTCAGTCTTCATTAACCTGTACTCCCTGCCCCTGTACTTCCTGACATTTCTAAAATAAGAAAGGTAGGTTACTAACAACCTTAGGAGAAAAGTGTTCCATATAACTAATAAAGAGAAATGGAAATTAAAATAAACCCTAGACTCCATTTCATAACCCTCAAATTGCAAAAACAAAAAAATGAAAGTGACCATGGTTAGAATAGCTGTAGTAGGACAGATATGCTAAAAACATTGCTAGTGGAACAGTGAATTGGCCATTCTGCAAAGTAGTATGAAACTGAACCTATAAATCCATTACAATATGTATACCTTTGACTCAGTGATACCACTACTAGGTATATATTCCAGAAAGATCTCAGAAAGAACAAAGAGTCATACACACATATCTAAACATACATAACATACATATGTATACACAAAATTATAAATAGTACTTTTTCAATTAGAGCAGGTGTGAGATCTTTTTTTCTATCAAGGGCCATTTGGATATTTATAATGTCATTCATGGGCTATATGTGATCAAACATTTAATGAATTCACCCCTAAAAAGCTCCCAGATTTGAATTTTGAGTCCCATCTGCAATTGCCTTTAGCAGACCAACAGAAATTCATTCTCTACCCCTGAATTAGGAAATGGCTGATCAAATTATGGAGTTTGGATGTAATGCGCAGTAATAAATACTGAAATTGATGGATTGGTGTGCAAAATGAGATACATATTTTTAGAAACATCTAATGTATGTATTTGTTTTGTCTGACTTTGTTTATCAAAAATAAAGTCTTTTATTTGGAGGGGGGTGAGATTTCGAGGAGTTATACTAATAAAAACAGATTGAGGGAAGAAAATCATTAACATTAACATAAACAGAAATGAGCTGAGCTGAGGAAATTCAGAAGGAAACATAGACAAGGAGGGCAATATTAAGGATACTTTGTTAAATTTGAAATAACACCTTTTTAAAAAGCTATATATAGTGGAGATATGCTTTCATTTGATTGATATTTGTTAAGTCCATGTTTTTAAAAAGGAAAGCTTGTAAATAGTTCATAATTTCTCTTTTCAGAATTGTTTGTTCATATCTTTGACCATTTGTCCATTAAGGAATGGCTCTTAGTTCTTGTTGTTATATCAATTCTCTATTTATTATAGGTAACAGACCCTTATAAGAGAATTTGTTTCAATTTCTTTCTTGGTTTATCTGCTTATCCTAGCTGCATTTATTTTGTTCTTTAAATAATCTATTTTGTCTTTTGCAATTTCCTGACATCATATTTGCTTAAGAATTCAACTTTCCTTACTTGGAGCTTGAAAAGCTACCTGATTATCTGATTTTATTTCTTCTCTTTTTTTTTTCCTGTTGTAACTTCATTGTTTATGTCATTTGGTCATTTTTTTCCCCTTTAGCTTCCTGATGGATCTTCCTGCCTCTGGGCTCTCACTTTTCCATTCCATCTTCCATGTAGCTGTGAATGAAATGACTTAAGTATTTTGATCAAGATAGTGATCTGAGACAATTTCAAAGAACCCAAGATGGAAAAATGCTATCATCTCCAGAGAGAAATTATTAACTTGGATGTATATTGAAGCCTACTTTCTTTTTACTTTTAAATTTTTTTTGCATTGCCTAATATGGAAATGTTTTACATGATTTCACATGTATAATCAATATAAAATGCTTGCCTTCATGAGGAGGGGAAAAAGGAGGGAGGGAATTTGGAACTCAAAAAAAATTATTTTTTTTTTTAGTTTTTTTTCAGGACAATAGGGTTAAGTGGCTTGCCCAAGGTCACACAGCTAGGTAATTATTGTCTGAGGCCAGATTTGAACTCAGGTACTACTGACTCCAGGGCCAGTTCTCTATCCACTGCACCACCCAGCCACCCCTAGAACTCAAACTTTTAAAAAATGTTTTTAAAGAATTTACATGTAATTGGAAAATATTTAATGAAATAAAAGATTTTTTTAAAAAAATATCATACTCTAACAGGATTATAATTGTGTCTTTTCTCGATTAGTTTAATCACAGACATTGCACTAGAAGAGAAAAATAAAGCCAGATCCTTTAATAAATTAATAAATTTCTTTTTGAAAAAATCTGCTAACTTCTAGGTTAGTAATCTAAAAGATTTTCTTACATGAATGTTGTTTCTGTGCATTATCATTTAACTTTATTGAGCATGTACCTCAGTAATAAATAGCAATATTATTCCTGTAGTGTGGTGTATGCTTAAGAGTCTCTCAAAGAGTTGAAATTGATAATCATTCCACAAAGTACATGAAGAGAGAAGCTCATTATTTATGGGAGAAAGGGAGAACCAGAAACTCGTTGAATGCATAAATATCAGTCTGCAATCAATGGATCTCATATTAAGACCACATAACCTTTTTTAGAGGGATATTATGGCTTAACTGTATGTGACAAGAATGGAGAACATCTGGGTGATGTTCTTCAAGTAATATTTCTGATATGGCTTCAGTGCCAATGCAGCTGTTATTGGTTGACTGTACAGAAGAAGCAGATGACTTCCTTCTCTTTGTAGAAAAGGCCCAGATGTAAAAATTAACTTTTTGTGCTGGAAAGGCTTAGGATAACAATATACCAAGAATAGTTGGAGTTGTAAAAGGCCCTCTATGAAAAATCAAAGATGGACAAGTACTAAAGTCATGTTCACTTGGTAGTTGTATCTAAGAGAATCAGCAAATCTTTGCCAATATACCCAAATCATGTTTCTACCCTGCTGGTATCATTATTGTTATTGTTATTATTATTTTTTCTTCTTTCTATTATATTGGGAGACAGAAGATTTATGAAGACAGTAAACCTCATGAATTGTTTTTTTTCCTTCAGCATGGATAGCATCAGGGGAATATGCAGAAAGACTGGACTCTACCTTGGAAGGATAGAGCATTTTCACCTTGATGCTTGACAATGCTAGCTGAATTTTGAAGTTGTCTTTGTTTTTGGTGAGGTCATTGGGGTCACACAGCCCAGGGTCACACAGATAGTAAGTCAAGTGTCAGAGGTTAGATTTGAACTGAGTTCCTCCTAACTCCAGGGTCAGTGCTCTGTCCACTGCACTACCTAACTCCCCCAAGTTGTATTTGTTTTTATACTACTTTTATACTACTTTAGTTGTGATCATACTTTAATTTAAACAGCATGGTGTCTTTTAAAAATGACATTCAAGTGATCTGTTAACTGCTGAGTTTAAGAGTTGGAAGATTGCCAATGGGTGGGGTCAAAACAGACCATTCTCCTATCATGAATTTGTGTCTGTTGTTGCTGTTCAGTTCTCAAAGAAGACCATGATATCTGGGAGGTGATGCCAAGACAAGCAAATGAATTAGCTTTGGGGGGGGGGGGAGACTGTGCAAAATCACCACACTTTCTTTCTCCTTCCTACTTTCTCACTCTTCTCATCTGGGTCCAGTGGCCAGATATGAATTAGGACAATTGGAGACGGCCTTAAGTAAAGTGTCCTAAGTAGAGTTCTTGGTGGAAGTACCAATCAGGAATGTAGAGCAAAGGGAAACAGACCTCAAGATCTTGTCATTATTCTATGTTATGTTTAAGCTGTCCACATCCCTTTTATAGCTCATATTCTTGTATTTTTGATATACCCAATTGTTCTAGAATACATAAACCTTCTGAGCTCTTCATTCCCCTCCCCCCTTATAACTATCCTCATCCTTAGAACAAAAAATTGGACTACCAACTACTTCCAAATGAATAGTTAATGTCTAACAAGTTAAAAATTAATAATCTTGGTAAATGTTATTCCTTCCTGGAACTATCAATGACTATTGGTGGTCATGTCCTCTATAAGGTTAATTTGGATGCTTCATGCATATTTGCTACTCTGAACCATTAACATCAGCTTTTATTGATCAGAATTACAGTATCTGAACCTCTTCTGTTTTTCTGACATTTCAATCATTCTTCCAGGTACATTACAGACAAAGGAAGAACAAAATGCTGACTGGAAGTTTTTCCAATTTTGCATTTCATTGTAAAATTGAATCATGATAATGGATGATATAGTATGACCTAACATCTGCTGCAAGGTTGTCTTTATTCTGCCTTTTTATTGCCCTTTGCATTTGATGTTTTGACTTCCTCTAACACAGGTAGACTAAATTAAGCACCAGGTTAGGTGTTCAGATTGCTCAGAATCCCAATTAAACATTGATATTACAAAAGACAAATTTTATATTTGCACTTTGCAGAGAAATTGTGGATTTCATCTTGGTGATAGATTTCAGAATGCTTGTTTTTTGTTTATGTCTTGTGGGTTTATAGAATATAAAGTCTTTCACTTTTTCCTAGCACCCAGCACATTGTCTGGTGCATAGAGGGTTTATAAATGCTTGTAATTGATTTGTGTATTTTGAGTTGATAACATCTAATATCTTGTAGATAAATTGAGAAGATGAGACTTTTACCACAGTACTTTCATGAAAATGACCACTTTGGGTATATCTGTGAAAAATTTTGCATATAACAATTTGAAATATAAAGTATTAACTAATAAAATAACTTTTATTAGTCAAAAGATGAGAGAGAGAGAGAGAGAGTGAGTGAGTGTGAGTGTGTGTGTGTGTGTGTGTGTGTGTGTGTGTCTGCATCTGCCACGAAAGGGAATTATTTCAGAGCTCTCTTCGGGATGCTTTCTTCATTTGCATTCTACAAGTGAGAACCTAGTCTTTTCAGGCAGTTCTAAGACTGCTTTCTGTCTCCTCATTTAATTTTGTTCTCTGTGGAAGAAATTGCTACGAACAGACTAACTTGATAGTTTTGATAGGCTTGCTCAGATCTCATTTGCCAGTTCTTAAATAACAGAAGAGCATATAAATGTATATGTGTTTATATGTGTATCTAGTTATCCATACAGAGTGATGCTTTCATATTGCTGCTGGAAATTCTATATATTTGTATAATTCTAAAATTCTGTTATGATTTTTTTATTTAAAAATTTAATTTTACTGATACCTTTTGCTTTTATATTGCCTTTATTTCTGAAAATTCCCCTCCCCTAATTAGTCATTCTTATAACACAAAATAAATTAATAAAAAGATAAAAACACCAACTCTGATTATTTGAGGTCAACAAATTTTTTTTTCTTAGTTTGGGAAGAAGACTTTTTTTACCTTCCTCTTCACACTTAAATTTTTTTGCTTTAGACATTCCAACACAAGCAAGAAAGTAATCTGTCCTCAATGACTTACTTATTACTAATTCAGACCTTCACCTCTTTTGAGATGACTTCTGTTTCTTTCTACTGAATTTATTCTCTCAACTGTCACCATTTATCTTCTAGTCATCAAATTATAAGGCCTTTTCTTTGTTGTTTTTTATAATTACGATTTTTATTTTATTTACATTACTTTTAAATAGTCTCCCTTTATACTTTTTGCCTTCCTAAAATAAGCATATTATTTATATCTTCTTTTTTTAAAAAAAATTTTTACCAAATTACACGTAAAGAATTTATTTGTGTTTTTTTTTTCTAATTTGGAACTCAAAACATTTTTAAAGCACATTTTCTACATCTTTGTATTCATTTTTGTGGTTTCTTTATAGCTTTTGATACTGCCAGCTTAGGTGGCACCATAGAATAGAGTGTGAGCCCTAGAGTCAGAAAGACTTAGCTTTCAGAATTTAAATCTAGCCTCAGATACTTACTGGCTAGTTGACCTGGTCAATCACTCAATCCTATTTACTGTCTCAGTTTCCTCATCTGTAAAATGAATTGGAGAAGGAAATATCAAGCCATTCCAAAACCTTTGCCAAAAAACCATGATTGGGGTCCCAAAGAGTTGAACCTGACAAAAAAATGACTGAACAGTAATATTATGATTCTGTTTCTCTTTCAAAATTCTTGACCCATTTCTTCTTTGTCTCTTGCTGGTTCTTCTCTTTCTCCTACCCTCCAAATATGAACATTTCCCAAAGTTCTGTCTTTAGCATTCTCTTCCTTGAAAATCTCACTTTAGATCTTAATAAGGGAGTGGAGCCAAGATGAAGGGGTGAAGAGGAATTCCTGGAAATTCATTCCCCGAAAAACTCCAAAAGCCATCAAATTATTACTCTAGCCAAAATCAAGAGGGGCAGAATTCACAGAAAGACTGAGTGATACAATTTCCCAGTACAAGACAACTTAGAAGTTCCACAGGAAAGGTCCGTTCCACTGGGACTGGGGGATGGAAAAAGCCACAGCTCAGCCAGGCCAGGCGCCTAGGTCTGTGGCAGAGGGGGTGGTTTCCAGACCTCTTGGCCCAGGGATCATCGGGGACAGCCGGAAGTGGTGGTGAGAGAACGCTTCTGCATCAGAGTGAGTGTGGAGTGGAGCTCTGACCTCAGAGCAACCCTGCAGTGAGAACCTGCAGTGGGAGTCAGCAGAACCACCCAGCATGTCCAGAGCTCTCAGCCCATAGATGGTAAGGGGATCAGGGAAGATTGCAGAGATCTCTTTGCTCTCCTTGGGGCAGTACTGAGCTGTTTGTCCACACTGAGATCCAGGTTGCAGTCTGGGCCCCCACAACACCACCATAGCCGAGTAGGAACCATCCTCACAGCTCCAGGGCAGAGGGGAGGACCTGAAAACAGGAAGAGACCAGTCAGAGCATCTCATAAGACCTTGGAGGAATTAAGGTCCTTGGGCGTTGTCCCCAAAACACCCCAAAGCCTTAGAAATGCGGTGAATCAGTTATAGACTGAGGAAATGAGCAAACAATAGAAAAAGAATAATCTGACCATAGAAAATTACTTTCATCCTATGGAGGATCAAAATGCATATTCATATGATGACAAAATCGAAGCTTCTGTATCCAAAACCTTCAAGAGAAATAGAAAATGAAATCAGGCTATGGATGAACTCAAAAAAGATTTTGAAAAGCAATTAAGGGAGGTAGAGGAAAAACTGGGAGGAGAAATGAGAGTGATGCAGATAAATCATGAAAACCAAGTCAGCAGCTTGGTAAAAGAAATACAAAAATACTGAAGAAAGTAACATATTAAAAACCAGTTTAGGCCAAATGGAAAAAGCAACACAAAAAGGCAAATGAGAAGAATGCCTTAAAAAGCAGAATTGACCAGCTGGAAAAGGAGATAAAAATGCTCTCTGAAGCCTCAGACACTTAATAATTACCCAGCTCCTGTAACCTTAGGCAAGTCACTTAACTCCATTGCCTTGCAAAAACAAATTAAAAAAAGCAAGAAAAAAAAGAGCTCTCTGAAGAAAAATGACTCCTTCCGATGTAGAAAGGAACTAAAAGAAGCTGATGACTTTGTGAAGATTCAGGAAAAAGTAAAACTATACCAAAAAAACACAAAAATTAGAAGAAAATGTGAAATCTCTCATTGGAAAAACAACTGACCTTGAAAATAGATCCAGGAGAGATAATTTAAAAATTGTTGGGCTACCTGAAAGTCATGACCAAGAAAAGAGCCTAGACTTCATTTTTCAAGAAATAATACGGCAAAATTGCCCTGAGATCCTTGAAACAGATGGTAAAATAGAAATTGAGGGAATTCACTAGTCACCTCCTGAAAGAGATCCCAAAAGAAAAACTTCCAGGAATATTAGAGCCAAACTCCAAAACTCCCAAGTCAGAGAGAAAATACTAAAAGCTATCAGAAACAAGCAATTCAACTACCATGGCTCTCTAGTCAGGATTACACAGAATCTGGCAGCATCTACATTAAGGTCTTATAGGGCTTGGAATATGATATTCTGGAAGGCAAAAGATCTTGGTTTACAACCGAGAATCAATTACCCAGCAAAATTGAACATCCTCCTTTTTTTTAAATTAATTTTTATTAAAGATATTATTTGAGTTTTACAATTTTCCCCTCATCTTGCTCCCCCCCCCCCCCCGAAAGCATTCTGTCAGTCTTTACTTTGTTTCCATGTTGTACCTTGATCCAGATTGGGTGTGATGAGAGAGAAATCATATCCTTAAAGAGAAGAGAAGTCTACAAGATCAGACAATAAGCTATCTGTTTTCTTTTTTCTAAATTAAAGGGAATAGTCCTTGCACTTTGTTCAAACTCCACAGCTCCTTATCTGGATACAGATGGCACTCTCCTTTGCAGACAGCCCAAAATTGTTCCTGATTGTTGCACTGATGGAATGAGCAAGTCCTTCAAGGTTGTGAACATCCTCTTTCAGGGGAAAAGATGGACTTTCAATGAAACAGGGGACTTTCAAACTTTCCTATTGAAATAACCAGGGCTGAACAGAGGGTTTGATCTCTAAGTATAGGACTTGGGGGAAGAATAGAGGGGGGGGTGGATGAGAAGGACTAACTGAGGAACTCCATGATATTGAACTGCTTGCATTCCTGCATGGGAAGAAGATACTGATAACTCAAATAAACTTTCTCATTTATAAGAGCAGTTAGAAGGAGCATATATAGATGAGGCACAGGAAGGAGCTGAATATAATGGTATAATATAGTAAAAAGATGGAGTCAATGGGTGATAAAGGAAAGTACTGGGAATAAGAGAAAGGAGAGGAAGAAGGGGCTAAGATCACATAAGAGTAGAGGAAAGGCTTTTACAATGGAGTGGAATGGGGGAAGGCAAGGGGGAATGAGTGAGCCTTCATTCTCATCAGAAATGGCTCAGAGGGGCAGCTAGGTGGTACAGTGGTTAGAGCACCAGCCCTGGAGTCAGGAGTACTTGAGTTCAAATCTGTTCTAGACACTTAATAATTACTTAGCTGTGTGGCTTTGGGCAAGCCACTTAACCCCACTGCCTTGCAAAAAAAGAAAAGAAAAGAAAAGAAATGGCTCAGAGAGGAAATAACATACACACTTAATAGGGTACAGCAAGCTCTCTTACCCTAGAGAAGAATGGGAGGAAAGGGATGGGATAAGGGGGAATGGGGGAGGGGAAGGAAGAGGGGGGAGTAGGTGATCAAAGAGAGAAAAGATTGTGGGAGAGGGTACTCAGATACAACACATTCTGAACAGATTGGAACATCCCTCCGTTCTGAACAGGATGAAAGGAGAGAGAATGGAATAGATGACAGTGTGGAGGAATAGAGTGGAGGGAAATAGAGCTAGTGATAGCAACTGTGGGAAGAATATTGAAGCTTCTTTGGTGGCTATGATGGGGAAGGCAACTCATCCCAGAGACAGAACCATTGGAATCTGAAAATTGACTGAAGTAAGCTTTCTTTTTTTCTCTCTCACTATTGAAGTTTCTCATCTTTTTTTGGGGGGGGTTAGTTATGATAAGTCTCACAAGATTATTGTAATAATGAAAAATAAATAAAGAAAAAGAATCTCACTTTAATTCCCATGGTTTCAGTTCTTTTCTCTTGTATGAATTATTCTCAAATCTATCTCTTCTGTCTGTTTCCCTCACCTCTCTCTTGTATGCTTCAGTTCAAACCTGCATTTCCAATTAAATGCTAGATATTTTTGCCTTCATATCGTTTTTTTCCCCCCAAGGCAATGGGGTTAAGTGGCTTGCCCAAGGCCACACAGCTAGGTAATTATTAAGTGTCTGAGGTCGCATTTGAACTCAGGTACTCCAGACTCCAGGGCCGGTGCTCTATCCATTGTGCCACCTATTTGCCCCTTCATATCCTTTTAGTAGCACAGACTTAGCATAAATAAACCCAACTTCTTATCTCCACATACCCCTCAACAGTCTCTTCCACAAGTTCCCCCAAGTCAACTAGACTAAAATCTTTAAACTGTTCTCTTTCACTGGCACCATTCCAGTTAGTGACCATGTTGCTGGAACACACATTCTTCCCTTACAAAGTCTCTCATATCCATCCAAACCTGAATGTGATTTTGCTTTGTCCTCAGAAGTTTTATATAATTATAAGAATCTGCTGTAGTGTCAGTGGGGTTCTATAACTTATATGTGCCTCTTTCTCAAGGAAATCTGGTCTGTCCCAGGCACTGCCTGAATTTAGAAATACAAATTCAAGCCAGAAGACAATCCTCAGATTTCAAGGAGTAGGGAAGAGCAGGTGTGGAGGACTGGAAGACAGTAACACAGAAAAAGAATGGAGTCAGCCTGTGTAGCTCAGGGTGTTCCAAAAGAAAGTTGGGGGTCAAAGAATTCTAGCCTACAACAAAAGACAGCAGAAGCAGACTTAGTAATTGAATCCAAGACCTCCCTTTCCGAGCATAAAGGTTTTATAGATTTTGGGAAAGTTCTGGGGAACTCCCATCTGAAGTGGGTAAATTCTTGTGACTGACTAATCTCCATAAGTGGAGGGTATTCTTGTGATTGTCATCAATTGCCCTCAGACACAACTATTTCGTTACCAGACTTTGCACAGGACAAAAGACCCTATCAGCAAGGTCTTGGACCTTCTGCATGCCATTTGGCTGTCTCAGTAGTGGTTTAGTCAGCTGTATTCTGGGGTTCAAGAGCATTGAGACAGGGACCCTTAGGAAGTTGAGGTTTTCAAGTAGAGGGCACTTGGGGTGGGTGGGAGTAATGCTAATACAGTAAATTCCTCTATGAGTTTTTAGAACAAGTCTAACTAATACAACATGAAACTATCTTATAAATCAATACAAGTAATATTATCATCAGTACATTGATTATGACTTATTCTTACAATATTGACTAACATAATTAAATGAAACTTAATTCTATCCTACTCAACTCACTAAACATTCACTGGTACACATGGCTTAAGTCAATGAACTGATTAAGTAAGGGTGTCAAAGTTATCTTCACAAAGTGTTGAATCTGAGGAAGGGACTGTTGAGTGAGAGTGATCTTCCAGGATGAGAACACTGCTGGGTCTAACTAGAGAAAGATTTCTTAGATAAAGGGGATCTAAAAGGCTGCATCTTGAGGTGGATCTCTAATAGCTATCTGAAGCAACTGTCTATGCAGTTATATCAACCCCTGAGGGTTTAGTACCTCCCACTCCACCCGGCCCCCACCACACACACATACACAGTTATCCTTTGGTCTTGACAAGGTGAACCAGGGGACCAATAAGTGAGTTACTTTGTCTTCTCAAAGATTAAGTCCTTCAGCACTGATACATTCTGGGAGCTCAGCTTAATTACATAATGCTCCATTCTATGCGTATTCCTTCCTTTCCCCAAACCTAGTTGTATTCTCTAACCAGATAGATTAGTAGAAGGTCCTGCTGATGATAGTTTTTTATCCCCATAATCATTTTTGCAACTGGATCATGAAGCCCAACTCATTTAATCTGGTAGACTGCCAGAGACACATGTTCACAACTTGATCAAGAGACAGGTGAGTGAGGTTGACTTAAAGATTGAAATCCCCCTTTAAGGAACAGGAACTTCAGGAGTTAACATACTTATGGAAATTCCCAGTGCAGCCTAAAAGTCATTTAAGTTCAAAATAAATCCCTAGGCAATAGAAACTAGTGTGTGGGAAATGTCAGAAAAGAGTTCGGTTGCATTCTTTTTTTACCTGTAATCTCTAAACATCTTGGCAGGCACTCTGCCACAAGCCAAAACTTAAAATGTTAGATCCTTTCTTTCTATTTAACCTTGATTTCTTCCTTCTCTTAAGGGGGTTAGATTTGGTTGGGCCTGGGGAAAAAGGCATGGGTTTTTATGGTTTTAGTTTAGAGAAAAATAAAGTAGGAGATGAGAGATCTGCTGAAGTTAATTGTACCTAACAGTTGCTAGATGCTGACCATCTCAGATTTAGTAAGTTCCGAATTTTCCTTTCTTAACCTGAAAAGAGTATTAAGTTCTATTTTGCCTTTAGTTTTGAAAAATACTACAAAGCACACTTGTCATATATGAATTAGTTTCAGGAAGTCATTGGGACACTTTCATTCTTAGCTTTGTTGTTGGAGCCATTTAAATCAACTGGAATTTTCCTGAATACCCTGATATCCTTCCTGTTTAATAGGTTTGTCTTTTAGTAGTGTCCAGAAAGAACATCTGCATAGATTTTGATAAAATCCATTCATCCACTGGTGATTTGTTCAGGATCTGATCAGTCAACACATACAGTTTGAGTAGGGCCCTCTTTTAGATTTTTAGTTTTGGTTAGCTTTTGACAGGACAAGAGAATGAAGCAGCTTTCTTTTTTGTCAGTTATTCCCAGAGTGATATTGATTATTTCTTTTCTTTTTTCAAATATGAACCAATGAAAGTTTGAAAAGACTAACCTTACATCTTATAGTGCATATAGTCATTTAAGAATTATCTGTTTTCTTTGTTTTCTGGGCTTATAATTGACAAATTAACTATTATGGAAGACAAGTAAAACCCCTACCCATATAGTTCTTTTTTTAATTGATATTTTATTTTATTTTTCCAGTTACGTGTTACGAAAGTTTTTCAACATTCATCCACATGCATATAAATATTTTTAAGTTATAGAATTTCTTCCACCCTCCCTTCCCATCCCTCTCCCCTCACAGTCAGATGAATATTTTACATTCCCATTTGTATTTAGCATGTTTACAGATTAGTCATTTTGGGGTTAAGGAATTACGATTAAGGGAAGAAAAAGAAAATCATGAGATAGAAAAGAAATACATAAGAGAAATTTTTAATAAGTGATGCAGTGTTCATTAAGATTCTGAAGGATTTTTTGGTTTTGTTTGCTTTTTCTTCCTCTAGATGGGCATAGAATTGTCCACAGACATAGTCTCCCAGGGTTGTCCCAGCTCTCTGAATGGCTGAAAGGAGCTGCATCTATTAAGATCGATCAACTCACAATGTTGTTGTTAATATGTACAGTGTTTTCTTGGTTCTACTACCTTTACTCAGCATCATTCCATGCTTCTCCAGTCTGACCATTTAGTTTCTTATAGAACAATAGTATTCCATAGCATTCATATACTATAACTTGTTGAGCCATTTCCCAATTGACGTCACCTCAATTTCCAATTCTTTGCCACTAAAAAAGAGCTGCTATGAATATTTTGAAACAATAGTAGTTATTTCTTAAACCTAGAATTTAAGCAGTAATTGTGTAATACAAATGTGGATGTGATTATTATTATTATTGGTGATTTTTTAAATTGATAGTCTTTCCCCCTCATCTCCCCCCCAGATCCATGCTTCTTTCAATTTTTTTCTCCTTATCAGATGTGTTTGTACCATCTCTTTTCTCAGATTTTTAATTTTGACATTCTGAAATCAGATTGTGTGGGATAAAAGTCCACTTTAAAAATATAGAGACTCCTCTGAGCAAAAAAAAAAAAAAAAAAACAACAAAAAAGTTTATTTTGGCTCAAGGAGCTGCCCTGAATTGACAGTCAAGCAAGATTATATGGCCTAAAGCAATTAATCCTCTCCTTCTCCCTGTCACCCCTCTCTGTCAACTCATTGACAGAGTTACATTCTACTTGAAAAATCTACCCCAGCAACAAAGAAAACAATGAAAGGTTTTCATAAAATCCAGATGGTGAGAATAACCGTCAGGATTATAGCTATATTATTGAAGTAATATAACTTGTCTTGGAATGCAAGGTCTAGGAATGATCTACTTATCAAACAAGAGGAGTCTTATGAGCTTCTTTGAAATGAAAGATTTTTCTCATGGAAAAGTCTACTATCTAGTAGTCAGTAAAAGTAGTCTTATCAAAAGTTAGGAAAGTGAACCACCTAGTTCACTTGGAATACAAGGGACTTTCTTTTAGAAATAGTTTAAGGGGGGCAGCTAGGTGGCATAGTGGATAGAGCACCGGCCCTGGAGTCAGGAGTACCTGAGTTCAAATCCAGCCTCAGACACTTAATTACCTAGCTGTGTGGCCTTGGGCAAGCCACTTAACCCCATTGCCTTGCAAAAAACGACACAAAACCAAAAAAAAAAAAGCAAAAGAAATAGTTTAAGAATAATAGTTTGTTCTTTCTTTAATATTTCTTAACCCTGAGAGGACTTCACTTAGGAATATTAACCCTGAAATGGTTTTATTGGGAATATTCCACTCTATCCCTCCTCTTTTTTTCTATATATGTGTGTGTGTACATATATATATATATATATGTACACACACACACACACACATATATTTGGCATCCGAAGTCTTCTTTACACTATCCTTGATACCCTCTCAGGTTCTGTTCTTTCTTCCTATCTACTTGGGACCCATCTTCTTCTTGGAACTCTGACCAAGCAACTCATACACACACACACACACACACACACACACACACACATAGACACAAAGGAGAAAGATGAACTAGTCTGGTTTCTCTCTCTTTTCTCCTGGAGACATATCTTTCTGTATCTGTAGAGTCCATTCCAATCTCCAATTCAGATGACTTTTTGAGATCTCCTCTTCTGGTAAAGGAACTTCTTAACACAATATTTTATCAGACAGACTTATATTTTCATCATTAGACCATAAAATTCTAAAGCTATTAAAATTCACATTTTGCCTTATTGTCACATTGATTGATATACATACTTTACTTTAACAAAAATACAACTTCCATAATTGTTCACTCCACAAGTGAATATGTTAAAAATTATCAAGTTAAGGGGCGGCTAGGTGGTGTAGTGGATAAAGCACTGGCCCTGGAGTCAGGAGTATGTGGGTTCAAATCCATTCTCAGACACTTAATAATTACCTAGCTGTGTGGCCTTAGGCAAGCCACTTAACCCCGTTTGCCTTGCAAAAACCTAAAAACAAAACAACAACAACAAAAATTATCAAGTTAACTTGAGCTTATAACATTTACATTAGATGACCATCTCTGTACAGTGTCCAGCAAGTGCCATACAAATAAAGCCTTAATCTCTTGCTCTACATTAAAATAATAACTCAAACATCCTTAACTAAAATAAATTCTTCTTTCTTCCCAAAATGTTTCTTATACTCAACTGGTATACTCAACTGACTTACATTTCCTTCCTAAAGTAGAACTTGAAACTACTACTGCATGGAAGCATATCTTGAGATTATGTAACCTTCTTTATTCTTCTTACCTAAATATCCTTTTTCCCTAGCATAAAATAAAATAAAAGATTCTTAATTCTTCTCAAAATATATAGCTAACAGCGAAGGTTAAAACCACATGCTGGCCTATCCAGCTTTTAAACTCTACTTGACCTAAAATTTTTAATATCGGATTGACCTTTAGTGATTTACCATAAAGATCCAGGACATCAAAGGAAAATTCCTTTATAGATGTAATTTTAAGTGTCAATTTCTAGGCAGAGGTCATGTAGATAGTTAAATGCCTTAAGCCAAATTTTAGATTTATCTGACATATTATTCAAATGTCACATTTGGGGAAGTCAAGTCAAACGAATCCAACCTCAGGTTGCACTGAAAAGCCACCCCCTCAGCTTTTTCTCCCAATACACCTGTCACCTATGTAGTCTCCAAACTTCTTTCTGGCTATCATACTTCAGGAGAGCATTGACTCAACAGCACTTCCTTTGCTGATCATATCTGATATCAGACACAAAACAAAAGCCAATTAAAAGTCCCATGATCTAAAATAGTAATTCCATCTAATCAGATCCCCAAGTGAATCCACTTCACTAAATGCTAATTCTAATCTGGATTGGTGGGGGGGGTGTCACAATCAATCAGTCCCCTTCCCTACACATCTACTCTGAGTGTCCCTGTCAACAGAATATATTGAATAAGGTCACTTTCTAAACATTCAAAAAGCAGTCAAGTTCCCCCAGCATCTGGAGTATTCCTTGTCATACCCCCCCCCCCAAAAAAAAACTTTTTCACAACTGTGTTTCATAATTCAACTAGAAGGTCTATACTCCTGTTGGCACTAATTTCTAATCTATAGACCCACATCCCTTTGTCTGAAATCCTATCTTTTATTTCTGGATAAAGATGGTATATTAGAGGCCTCTTGGCTAGCCTGATGTATTACAATAAGTAAACACCTCCTTTGGCTAGGAGATTATTCTAAGAATTCTCACATAACAATTAGCCAGAGATTGTCACAGAAAAAAATCACAAATTATTATCATTATCAGGTGCTTTTACTTCAAAGCAAACAACCACAATTTTGAGATTATAAATATATATAAATTGGCAAGTTCTTATGCAAACAATTCTCTATAATAAACCTGTCTAATTATTAACCATGTTTGAAAAAAAATAAAAAAGTTGTAAAAAAAAAAAGTAAGGGTTGGCTAGGTGGCGTAGTGGATAAAGCACCGGCCTTAGAGTCAGGACTACCTGGGTTCAAATCTGGTTTCAGACACTTCATAATTACCTAGCTGTGTGGCCTTGGGCAAGCCACTTAACCCCATTTGCCTTGCAAAAACCTAAAAAAAAAAATTGTAAAAAAAATTATTAACCATGTTTGAAATACAAATTATTTTTCAGAATTCATTCAGTCCATTAGAATTTCTTAAGGGTCTCTAAATTTAACAAAACAGTAATAAGTGTAATTCATTAAGAACTAGATTTCACAAATCAATCTTTCCATTATTACATTTATACCTGGACCTACAGATCTAGAGCAAGGTCCAACACATCATTTAAAAATTTCAGGGAACCCAGGGGGTCATGACCTTTGATAATTTCTCTCATCACTACAAAGCAATCATTCATTAATTCCAGGTTTGACATCATTACAGTAAAATAGTTTATATTTCCAAAAGTAGATCATGTGTTTGACAGCACTCTTCAAAATATTACTCATTGGTAAGTCAGCTAATTAGGGTTACATAATTTTTAATTTCATAATCCTTTTCCAAAATCCGTCACATTTATTCAGCATTATTCTAAAGGGTATCTTGCAATTAAGATATACCTCCCAATCTCTTATACACTATCCTTCTGAATCTGTATTTAATGTGGGGGAAGAAATCTGCAATTTTACTCCTTTGAAATTTAAACATTAAATTCTTAACCTACATGAAACAAAGTTTTCATGCTGACATCTCATTCTCTTAAAGCAAAACAACAGGTTTGCTTAAAGTTAACCTTATAATTAAGTATCTTACACACAAACCTCTTCTAAATTTGTGCTTTATAAGCTTATTTATTTCTTCTTCCAAATACACTTCTATGTTCAAAACAAAGAAAATAAGATTCTCCTTGAATTTTTAGTCTTAGATGTGGTAATTTCAAAAGCCCATGACAGTGTTACATTTATCTGTATAATTTTTTCTTCTTAAATAACAGACAATAAACAAGCTACACTGATCTTATATGTAGATATTCCCTTTTATAAACATGAGGTGAAAGAAAGACCTTGAGAGGTATAACCTGTTGGCAAGGTATTCTCTAGTTTTCTCATAAAAAATCTTTACAAATGTTATAGGTTAAACCTCAGTTCATTCATTGTTCATTATTGTAATACAGTTTTTAAATTCTCAAAAAGAATTGTTTGAATCTATTCTTATACAAAGTTTACTAATTATTCAACATATTTCAATTTCATGTATATTTCCTTTACTCCCTAGAATTTTTCAACACAGAAAAATTCTTAAGACCAATTGTTGCTAAAAATCCCTTTTTATAATTACAAGAATTATACTTCTCTTTAATTCCAAAAATCATATTCAGAATAACCTTAAATCATTTTCTTTTCAAAACCTTTTTTTTTTAAGTTTTTGCAAGGCAATGGGATTAAGTGGCTTGCCCAAGGCCACACAGCTAGGTAATTATTAAGTGTCTGAGGCTGGATTTGAACTCAGGTACTCCTGACTCCAGGGCTGGTGCTCTATCCACTGTGCCACCTAGCTGCCCTGCAAATTCTTTTTTATCTTTTATCAAAATGCAGTTCTAACTTCTCAATGCTCTTATAAGAGTTTTCTGTCCTCACTGACCAACATTTCTTAATATTAGAACATTTTATGTAAAGGGAATTGGAGATTCCCCTCAATTTGCGATATTAAAGCAATATGTACTAATTCTTTACCTTTACTGTTTATCACTCACTCACCCCAGATTTTTTCCCCAGATACATGAACTCTACCGCAAACACATTTTAAATCGGTGTAAAATATTACCTTCCCCTTGTTTAGTAATTCTAAAGCTTGATTAAGAGCACATAACTCACAATCTATCCTGACAATAGTTTTGGCAAACTCACAGCCTCCACCAAGGCCATTCTGTCCCTATCTATTACAGCATTTCTATTAATTCTTTTTTTCTCCTATTACTCTGGAGGAGTCATAAAACATTAGGAAAAAAACCCAAACTTTTTTTACATACCCCTTAATTCAATTTATATATATCTTCAGATTATTTTGTACAAAAGATTAGCACATTATAGAATCATTAATAACATTTGAACTTTTAGCTTTCTATACTACTTTTTTTTACATTGATTTTTAAACACCTTCCAAAGGCTCCCAAAATACCAAAATCAGTTCTTTTACTTATATGATATCAAACCTGCTCAAATCTTCTGTCTACATACTTTAACAAATGGTTCAAAAACCCCAATTGTCTCTGTGCCTTGATTCTCTTCCTGGTACTTTCAAAACCTCCTACTCAGACTATGCAACTTATATTTTCCCTTAATATTGTGTTCCACTATTTTTCATTAACTCTTTTTGACTGTAGTTAATACAATTCTGAACTAGATCCCCACAGCTTATACACCTATATAAACCACAGATATAATTCCATTTTCCACAATATATTTTCCATTCAAAGTATTTAATATTTAACATTTCTTGATTTTAACTGGTAAAATTTTGAGAAGGCAAACAGCTACTCAAAAAAAAAAAAAACCACAGCCTAATATCACCTGCTCCTGTCTTCAGATAGAATAAACCCCATAATTTTTCTCATAAGGAGGTAGGTCCAAAATCCTGGGGGCTCTTTCTGTTCTCAGATCCCTACTTGTTCCATTACTCTCTATAATAATTAACATTACCAGAATCTATACTAATAAACTCCTAAAACTATTGTTACCATATTATTCTGGTAAAAGATTAACTATTTAGTTTCCCTTTTCTGGCATTTCTTATAAACATATACTTTAGAATTAATCTGACACTCTGACTTTTTGGAATTTACTTTCTTAAATTAAAGTAACACTTCTTTCTATGATTTCTTTATTTAACATATTTGGAAATTTTCATTGTGTCTTTCCTGTCTCATTAACTTCAAAATAAGGTCTTCTTTAACACATGTTTTAACTAAGTCTTCATGAAACAATTCTATTATTAATTAGTCCTTTTTCTTAATAAATTCCCTTTTTGGTCCTGTTTCCCTCCAAAGGTCAAGAGATAACAACCCCCCCCCCCCAAAAAAAAAATAAACCCATTCAAGTGTCCCGGAGAAAAGAAGCAAGGATGGGGAGGAGGGAGAGGAGGAGAAAGCATTCTGGCAACACAGAATCACAATGAAGAAGAGGGGAAGAGAAAATGTCAACAGCATTTTATCATTTTCTACACTTTTCTCTTTTTACTTTGAATTTCTTCTCCATTATTAAGTCTAGACCCAAGAGCTCTCAGCTGGCACTTATGAACCCTTCTATCTTGTCCCTGTGGCCTCTAACCACTTAGACTTCTTTGGAATCTCTCCCTGTAAATTGTATTAATTGCTTGGGAGTATTTCTACCCCAGCCCTTTTTTCTGCTCCCATCAGACCCAATCTGCAGATTTGATCTGAGTTAACAGCGACAAGAATTGGGTTACTCAGGGCTACACCTGGGCTTGTATACACAAACTTATGGACCTTTGGCGCTATCTCTGGGTATTTTCCTGTGGCGGGGTGTCTCCCTTGCAGTGCTGCCTCTGGAGGTCCTCTGGCTTTCAGTTTTGCTCAACTAAGTCTCTCTTCGGGATTCTTTCCTTACTCCTCAAGGGATCTGCCTGGGCACTAAATCACAAGCTGCTGACAATTTCCAGCATGGCGCCTTCGTGTGTTTGTGTGTGTGTGTGTGTGTGTGTGTGTGTGTGTGTGTGTGTGTGTCCAAGAGAGTCTTAAAGAGGGAGTTAATTCCCACTCTCAGGGAACCAAACTGTGGGATAAACTGTTGCTCCTATGAGCAACAACAACAACAAAAATTTATTTTGGCTTCTCTCAAGAAAAGGGCACACTCCAAGTCTCACAAAGGTAGTGAAGCTCAAGGAGCTGCCCTGAATTGACAGTCAAGCAAGATTATATAACCTAAAGCAATCAATCCCCTCTTCCTCCCTATCGTCCCTCATTGACAAGAGTTACATTCTACTTGTGAAAATCTACCCCAGCAACAAAGAAAACAATGAAAGATTTTCATAAACTATTACCTCACCATCCAGATGGTGAGAATAACCTTCAGGATTATAACTATTTTATTGAAGTAATGTAACTTGTCTTGGAATGCACGACCTAGGAACGATCTACTTATCAAACAAGAGGAGTCTTATGAGCTTCTTTGGAATGCAAGGTTTTTCTCATGGGAAAAAGTCTACCATCCTTCTAGTAGTCCGTAAAACTAGCCTTATCAAAAGTTAGGAAAGTGAACCACCTGTTTCGAATACAAGGGGCTTTCTTCTAGAAATAGTTTAAGAATAATAGTTTGTTCTTTAATATTTCTTAACCCTGAGAGGACTTCACTTAGGAATATTAACCCTGAAATGGTTTTATTGGGAATATTCCACTCAAGATTATCTCTACTCATAGCCACCACTTTAGTTCAGGACCTCTTTACCTCTTGCTTTGATTATTCATTTTTCATTACCCTCTGTTGTGTCATTGTATCTAAGGTCTTTTCTGAATGTGTTGACCTCCTATTAGAATGTAGGTTCCTTGAGTTCAGGAACATTTTTTGTTTATATTCTTCATAGTGGGTATTTAATAAATGCATTGCCTTTTATTCATTATTACAATAGCCTGGTCAGTTAACACAATTTCAGTTCTCTTACCAGTCCTATAATAGCCAAGGTGATTTTCCTTAAGCGTAGATTTGACATTTCACTCTTACTCATCGAATACTAGTGTCTTCCTATTATCTGTTTTTGCTCTAGGGCACATGGATAGAGCACTGGCCTTGGATTCAGGACTCCGGCAGTTCAAATCCAGCCTTAGATTCTTGTCACTTAGCTGTGTGACCTTGGACAAGTCACTTAACCCTGATTGCCCCACATCCAGGGCCATCTTTAGTTGTCCTGATTCTTATCTGGCCAACTGGATCTAAATGGCTCTGGTGAGGAAAATGAGGCTGCTGACTTAGCACAGCACTCCCTCATTCAAATCCAGTTCCTGTGTTTGTCATGGCATCAGCTCCCTGACATTGTGGTCTTCTTCAAAAATGAAGCATAAGGGGCGGCTAGGTGGCGTAGTGATTAAAGCACCGGCCTTAGAGTCAGGAGTACCTGGGTTCAAATCCGGTCTCAGACACTTATTACCTGTGTGGCCTTGGGCAATCCATTTAACCCCATTTGCCTTGCAAACCCCCCCCCCCCAAAAAAAAAGAAAATGAAGGACAATATTATTATTTTGCTATAGAGCCTTTTGGCAGTTTGGTGAAACTTATGAATCCCTTCTCAGAATTTTTTAAAAGCTTCAAATCAAATGTGTAAAATTACAAAGTTAACTAGTATATAGGAATAGTTACTAAAATATTTTGAAGCCAAGTTCAAAGTACTTCAAAGTTCATAAACTCCAGGTTGAGGATGTTAGTTCTAGAGTGAATCAGATTCCTCTGTTTTTCTTTTAAAGTTCTTTAGAAGCTGTCCTAACCTATTTTTCCAGCTTCATTTTACATTAATTAGTCTTTCTTCTGTACTCTGTAGTCCAATCAAACTAACCTCCTCTCTTTTTTTTGACACGTGACTTTCCATTTTCTGTCTTTGTGTCTTAGGTGTACTATCCTCTCTGCCCAGAATATACTTTAACCTCACCTCCACTCTGTCAAATCTTTTTCCTACAAGATGCAGTTCAAACATTATGTTAAATCTTGCTAATTATTCCCAATTGCTTGGTGCCTGTTCTCCCTCCCTTGTAGTTTGTATTTATTCTGAATATACTTATATAGGTTCATGTTGCTTCACCAAATAGAATATAAACTCTTTTAGAGTAGAGATTGCTTTATTCTTTATATCTGTATATCTGAGCATCTAGCGTAGTATCTGGCACATATTGGATATATAATAAATACTGATTGATAATTGAGTGAAACTTTCCTGCAAATAGCCAGACAACTGCATTTAGCCATAGTGATTGAAGCTCTGTATATTTGTCATTTTCCACTTTTGTAGTTTTCTAGTTGCTTATAGAAAGAAGAAATAGGTGCTTTTTATGCTGTAATGTATTGTCAACATAGTTTGACTTTTGAGTATTTTTATCTTTTAGTGTTATCTTTGTTAGTCTTGTGTATACAGCTCTTTTTACCATTTTCTTTAGTTTGCTTCACTTCATTCTAGTCTTCCCATGATTCTTCACAGTTAAATTATGCTCCATTTCATTAATATGCTTCAGATCACAGTCATCATACAATTATTTAGTTTCTTGCTTTTTTATTATAAATAATACTGGGGCAGCTAGGTGGTACAGTGGATAAGAGCACGGACCCTGAAGTCAGGAGTACCTGAGTTCAAATCCAGCCTCAGACACTTATAACTGCCTAGCTGTGTGATCTTGGACAAATCACTTAACCTAACCCCCTTGCCTAAAATTTAAAAAAAAATTAATAGTTATTTTTTCTTTTACATTTGAGTTTTTTGTTTTTGACTATTATTGAATTCTTTGAGATACAAACTGAGTAATAGAATATCTGGGTCAAAAAGTTATGAAAATAGTGTTTTCTTGCATAATTTCAAATTTTTCCAAAATAATTGAACAATTTTACAGCCCTTTCCCATAGTCTCTTCTAACATTGAATTTTCTCATTTTTGCCAACCTGATGGGGATGAGGTTATTTTAATTTGCCTTCCTCTGATTACTAGTGATTTTGTTTTTTGTTTTTTTGTTTGTTTTTGCAAGGCAATGGGGGTTAAGTGACTTGCCCAAGGTCACACACCTAGGTAATTATTAAGTGTCTGAGGTCGGATTTGAACTCAAGTCTTCCTGAATCCAGGGCTGGTGCTCTATCCACTGCACTACCTAGCCGCCCCAACTATTAGTGATTTTGAATAGTTTTTCAGATGGTTATGGAAGTTTGTGCTTGTTATAGTACTTGACAACTAAATTCAACAGAATTACAGTATTTATTTTGGAAAAAGCATCTATCCATCTAGTGCAAATTGTAACTGAAAGTGAATCCATTTTATAATATACGATATACAATGATCTTATAAAATAGAAATTTGAAATAAATCTGTTGGTCCCCCCAGACATACTGCACTAAGTATCTTAAAATTCAGGAAGATGCTACTAAAGCTTCCATGTCACTTTGATCTCTTCAAAGGCTTCCAGCTTTATCAATAAATAACTATTTGTTATTGGAAAAAGATTTAAATGTTTGCATGAAAAATGCCAAAACAGAATTTTCTAAGATGATTATGGTTGACAAAAGAATAAGGAAAAATATATCAGAACTGAGTTCAAAATCCCAAAGCTTTGGAAGTTTAAGAAAATGGTTATTCATTTTCCTCTGATACCAATACCCTGCAGTAGCAGGGTAAAGTAGAAATTCTAAATAGATGATAGCTCTCAGATAACAAATCAATCTATAAATGATTGTTAAATACTTTCTCTTTGCTAAGTACTGTGCCTAAGTCATGGAGAATACAAAGAAAAGCAAAAAACAGTTCCTTCTGTCAAGCTTACATTCCAATGGAGAGAACAAGGTTGTGTGTGTGTGTGTGTGTGTACACGAGTACAAGTTACATACACAATAGTTGGAAGTTGGCTTTATAGAGGAAGTCCCTCGCAGGCAGAGAGGATATGTTGAGGAATTCTGGAAGAGATGGTGTTTGAGTGGAGTCTTAAAAGAGGCAAAAGAAGTCAGAGGTTCTAGGAGATGGAGATTTAGGAGACAGCATTCCAGGCTTGGAGGACAGCCATTGCTAGAGTATGAAAATGGGATGGATAGGGAATCATGTAGGGGGGAAAATAGCAAATTCTAGGTCAGCATAGTGAGTTGTAGATTTCATAAAGGAGAGTAAGAGACAGGAAAGATAAGAAGAGAGACCAGGTTGTGAATTTGTAAATGATCATCAGGAAAATTTATATTTGATCCTTTAAGTATTAATAGTGAGGCACTAGAGTTATTGATTAGGGTATGACATGGGCAGAGCTGCTGTTAAAAGATTAGATCTGATAGACTTGAGGCCTCCATGACAGTTTTCCCTGCTGTAGTATATTGAATCTATGTGTTTTTAAAGATTAGGACTCATGGTTTTGATGCCATCATAGCTGTCTTCCCCTTAAAGGAGACTGAAAACTTATAGAACATAATCATGGAAAAATACTGACAATATTTTTCAGATCTATATTTACCGCCAGTTTTTTTCCTTCCTTGATAACTGATACCCAAAATAGTATTTTGTCCTGTCTCCTGATAATGTAATTCTGGCAGCCATTCAGACCATTCAGAATTTTCATAGTATAAGAACCTCACTCTCAGAGTACTTTGGAACTTACCCTCCCATCCAGCAGTAGCACCCCATTGCTGAATGGATCTGTGTCTCTGTGCTCCCTAATATAACACTGCTCTTTTGTGAGTTATCTTATATTAATATGTATGCCTGAGTTATGTGTTATGTGTATGCCCTTTTCCTCTCTCCCCTTCCCCCTTTTCACTGCTTCCAAAAAAATCTTTGCATTGAACTGTTTTGCATGTTATTCACAGCACCCAAACTGTTTAAGGGTTTGTTTTCCGCAACACCTCTTACTGACCCATAGGTCTTTCCTTCCACATAAAATGGATATCTGGACAAGGATATAACCTATTGACACCTGCCACCTACATTGGGGGAGTGTGACTTAGGGAATGCAGTTGTAAAAAGCAAGAGACAATAGGGGAATGTCTTCTCAGGAAAGACTCCTTTATACTAGAGAAATGTCACAAAACACCTGCTCTTTAGGAACATGTTTTGGCAACTGTGGAGGATATGTTGGAATAGGGAGAAACTTGAATCAAGGACTGCAATTAGGAGAGTGTAAATATCAGTCTGGGGTGATAAAGGTCTTAACTAGGATAATGGTTGTGGAGAGTGGAAAGAAGGGATTATAAACTTTTAAGAGGAAAAAATTACAAGCTTTGGCAAGTGATTAGCTATGTGAGGTGAGTGAGAAAGAAGAGTAGATTATGAAATGAAATTTGTAAACCCAAATGACTGGAAGGATGGTGTTGCCCTCAAGAGTAACAGGGAAGGTTGAAAGGAGTAAGGAAGAGAATGAACTCAGTTTTATACTTAATGGCACATCCAGTTCAACCACCTATGATCATTGAACCTATGAGTTCAAGTGAATATCACCAAGGGAGTATAGAAAGAAAGAGAAAAAAGGCTAGGACAGCATCTTAGAAGACACCACACAGCAAAATAACTAAAGGGAACCTTCAAGAAAATCCATCTAGGAGACAGTATCCAGGAGAAGATGGTTCATAGTGACATGGCAAGGATAAGGATTGAGAGAAGCCCTTTAGATCTGGTTATTAAAAGATCATTAGTTCCTTTGAAGAGGGTAGTTTCTGTTGAAGGAAGAGGTCAAAAGTAAATTTGTAGATGGTTTAGAAGAGAATGAGACTAAGATTGGGAGAAAAATTGTAAAACTCAAAACTCAAATAAAATTTTTAAATAAAAAAAATTAAAAAAGAAGAGAATGAGAAGAAAGGAAGTTGAGGTGCTTAGGGTATCTAGCTGGGTAGACCTTATAAGATCCAGTGAGTGACAGCATAGGATTTAGCCCAGGAATGCAGGATTGGTTCAATATTAGGAAAACTATTAGATGTATAATTAATTATATCAATAATGAACCTATCAGAAATCATATATTTATATCAATAGATGCTGAAAAAGTTTTTTGACAAAATATAGCACCCATTCCTACTAAAAACACTAGAGAGTGTAGGATTAAATAGATAGTTCCTTAGAATAATAAGCAGTATCTATCTGATACCATCAACAAATATTATATGCGATGGGGATAGGCTAGAGCATTTCCAGTAAGATCGGGTGAAACAAGGATGCCCATTATCACCGCTACGATTCAATATTGTATTAGAAATGTTAGCTTCAAGGGGTGACTAGGTGGCGCAGTGGATAAAGCACCGGCCCTGGAGTCAGGAGTACCTGGGTTCAAATCCGTCTCAGACACTTAATAATTACCTAGCTGTGTGGCCTTGGGCAAGCCACTTAACCCCATTGCCTAGCCAAAAAAAAACCCTAAAAATAAAAAAGAAATGTTAGCTTCAGCGATAAGAGAAGAAAAAGAAATTGAATTAGAATTGGGAAGGAAGAGTTAAAACTCTCACTCTTTGCAGATGACATGATGGCATACCTAGAAAATCCCCCCAAAAAATCATCTAAAAAACTACTAGAAATAATTAGTAACTTTAGCAAAGTCACAGGATATAAAATAAACCCTCATAAATCCTCAACATTTCTGTATGTGACTAGCAAGGTGCAGCAGAAAGAGCTAGAAAGAGAAATCCCATTCAAAGTAACCTCAGACAATATAAAATATTTGGGAGTCGATTTGCCAAGACAGACTCAGAATCTTTTTGAAAACAATTATAAAACACTTCTCACACAAATTAAATCAGATTTAAATAACTGGACAAATATCAACTGCTCATGGATAGGTAGAGCTAATATAATAAAAATGAAAATTCTACCAAAACTAAACTATCTGTTTTAGTGCCCTGCCAATCAAAATTCCAAAAAATTACTTTAATGAGTTAGAAAAAATTGTAAGTAAATTCATATGGAGAAATAAAAAGTCAAGAATTTCCAGGAACTTAATGAAAAAAAGTGCAAAAGAAGGTGGCTTAGCCCTACCTGATCTAAAATTATATTATAAAGCATCAGTCATCAGAACTGTTTGGTATTGGCTAAGAAAGAGTGGTGGACCAGTGGAATAGACTAGGTGTAAAAGCAGGAGATGATTATAGTAATCTGCTGTTTGATAAACCCAAAGAGTCCAACCATTGGGATAAAAACTCCCTCTTTGATAAAAACTGCTGGGGTAATTGGAAGTTAGTATGGAAGAAACTTAGATTAGACCAACACCTCACACCCTTTACCAAGATAAGATCCAAGTGGTTACAGGACATAGACATAAAAAACAATACTATAAGCAAATTAGAAGATCAAGGACTAGTCTACCTGTCAGATTTATGGAAAGGGGAGCAGTTTATGACTAAGGAAGAGTTGGAGAACATCACCAAAAACCAATTAGATGATTTCGATTACATTAAATTAAAAAGCTTTTGCACAGATAAAACCAATGTAACCAAGATCAAAAGAAATGTAGTAAATTGGGAAACAATCTTTACAACTAATGATTCTGACAGAGGACTCATTTCTAAAATATACAGAGAGCTAAGTCATATTTTTAAAACAAAAAGCCATTCCCCAATTGACAAATGGTCAAAGGATATGCAAAGGCAATATACAGATGAGGAGATCAAAGCAATCCATAGCCATATGAAAAAATGCTCTAAATCATTAATTATTAGAGAAATGCAAATTAAAGTTTCTCTGAGGTACCACCTCACACCTCTCAGATTGGCCAATATGACCAGGAAGGATAATGATCATTGTTGGAAGGGTTGTGGGAAATCTGGGACAGTATTACACTGTTGGTGGAGCTGTGAACTCATCCAACCCTTCTGGAGAGCTATTTGGAACTATGCCCAAAGGGCAACAAAAATGTGCATACCCTTTGACCCAGCAATACCACTACTGGGTCTATACCCTGAAGAGATGATGAAAAAGGGTAAAAACATTACTTGTACAAAAATATTTATAGCAGCCCTGTTTGTGGTGGCAAAGAATTGGAAATCCAGTAAATGTACTTCAATTGGGGAATGGCTTAGCAAACTGTGGTATATGTATGTCATGGAACACTATTGTTCTATTAGAAACCAGGAGGGTCGGGATTTCAGGGAAGCCTGGAGGGATTTGCATGAACTGATGCTGAGTGAGAGGAACAGAACTAGAAAAACACTGTATACCCTAACAGCAACATAGGGGTGATGTTCAACCTTGAAGGACTCACTCATTGCATCAGTGCAACAACCAGGGACAATATTGGGCTGTCTGCAAAGGAGAGTGCCATCTGTATCCAGATAAGGAGCTGTGGAGTTTGAACAAAGTGCAAGGACTATTCCCTTTAATTTAGGAAAAAAACCAGATATCTTATTGTCTGATCTTGTCACCTCTTAGACTTCTCTTCTTTAAGGATATGATTTCTCTCTCATCACACCCAATTTGGATCAAGGTACAACATAGAAACAAAGTAAAGACTGACAAGAGTGCTTTCCGTGGGGGGGGGGGGGGGGAGGGAAGCGAAGCAAGATTGGGGGGAAATTGTAAAACTCAAATAATATCTTTAATAAAAATAAATTTAAAAAAACAAAGTAACTTCAGACAATATAAAATACCTGGGAGTCTACCTGCCAAGGCAGACTCAGAAACTTTTTGAAAACACAAATAAAATCAGATTTAAATAACTGGGCACATATCAACTGCTCATAGATAAGGTCGAGCTGATATAATAAAAATGACAATTCTACCAAAATTAAACTACTTTTTTAGTGCTCTACCAATCAAAATTCCAAAAAAATTACTTTAATGAGTTAGAAAAAATTGTAATTAAATTTATATGAAGAAGTAAAAAAAGCCAAGAATCTCCAGGTATTTAATGAAAAAAAGTACAAAAGAAGGTGGCTTAGCCCTGCCAGATCTAAAATTATATTATAAAGCATCAGTCAAAAAAACTGTCTGGTATTGGCTAAGAAATAGAGCTGTGGATCAGTGGAATGGACTAGGTGCAATAGCAGGAAATGACTAAGTAATCTGCTGTTTGATAAACTGAAAGAGTCCAGCTTGGGATAAAATTTCTCTCTTCAATAAAAACTTAGGAAAATTGGAAGTTAGTATGGCAGAAACTTGGATTAGACCAACACCTCACACCCTATACTAAGATAAGATCAAAATGGATACAGGATTTAGGCATAAAACAATATTATAAGCAAACTAGGAGATCAAGGCATAGTTTACCTGTCAGATCTATGGAAAGGGAAGCACTTTATGACTAAGGAAGAGGTGGAGAACATCATAAAAACAAACTAGATGACTTCGATGACATTAAATTAAAAAACTTTTGCACAGACAAAACCATTTTAACCAAGATCAAAAGAAACGTAATAAATTGGGAAACAATCTTTAGAACAAGTGTTTCTGACAAAGGACTCATTTCTAAAATATACAGAGAACTGAGTCAAATTTATTTTTTAAAAAAACCATTCCCCAATTGACAAATGGTCAAACGATATGCAGAGGCAATTTACAGATGAGGAAATCAAAGTGATTCATAGTCATATGAAAAATTGCTCTAAATCACTACTTATTAGAGAAATGCAAAGCATCTCTGAGGTACCACCTCACACCTCTCAGACTGACCAATAGGACCAGAAAGGGCAATGATCAATGTTGGAAGGGATGTGGGAAATCTGGGACACTAATACATTGTTGGTGGAGCTGTAAACTCATTCAGCCTTTCTGGAGAGCAATTTGGAATTGGGCAACAAAATGTGCAAACCTTTGATCTAGCAATACCACTACTGGGTCTATACCCTGAAGAGACTGCGTAAAAGGGTATAAAAACATCACTTGTACAAAAATATTCAAGCAGCCCTGTTTGTAGTGACAAAGAATTGGAAATTAAGTGAATGTTCTTCAATTGGCTTAACAAACTGTGGTATATGTATGTCATGGATCATGGAACACTATTGTTCTATTAAAAACCAGGAGGGATGGTAATTCAGGAAAGCCTGGAAAGATTTGCATTGTACTTTATTTTTTCTTCCTTAAGGATATGATTTCTGTCTCATCACATTCAACTTAGATCAGTGTATTCAGGGAAACAATGTAAAGACTAACAGAGACTGCCTTCTGTGTGAGGTGGGGGGAGGGAAGCAAGATTAGGGGGGAAATTGTAAAATTCAAAATAAAATCCAAATACATATAATTCAGTCATTTCAACAATGCCCAACTCTCCGCATCCCCTTTTGGGTTTTCATGGTAAAGATACTGAAGACTGGTTTGCCATTTCCTTCTCCAGCTCATTTTACAGAAGAGAAAATTGAGGCAAACAAGGTTAAATGACTTGCCAGAACCCCACAACTAATAAGAGTCTGAGACCAGATTTGTACTTAGAAAGACGAGTCTTCTTGACTCTAGATCCAGTAGCATATCCTCTGTGCTATAAAACTGCCAATGCTTAATATTGCAAGTGCTTAACAAATGCTTTTTACCTGATAAACTTAGTCTAAGGAAAATTAGCCAACAAAGTAAATGTACCTGAAAAAGTATTCAGTATTACTTGTCTGTGATTCCTTACTTTTTTATACAAAGGAGAGAAATGATTCCTTATCTCTTCCAGTCTTCTAAGATTGGTCTTTACAGTTACTTGCTTTGTAATTGACTTTGTTAACTAATTTAATTTTCATTTTTGTTATAGTAGTCATATTTATATTCTTGTGGCTATGCTTATTTGACTCCTCAGTTCCTATGAGTTATCCCATATTTCTCTGAATATTTTATATTACCTTAAAGTGTTGCAGTAATATTCTGTTGCATTTATATATGACAGTATGTTCAGCCATTCCCCCATCTATAGCCATTTGCTTTGTTTTTTCTGCTGTTGTTGCCACAAATAGTGCTATTTTGAATATTTTTATATGAGCTCTTTTTGTTTCTCTCTTTTTTTTTTTAGTAGTGGAATTCCTGGGTGGGGGGAGCTGTCTATACTCATTTGCTTCCCCCACCTCACATTCCCAGGGGGGAGCTGTCTATACTTATTTGCTCCCCCTCCCCATTTACTTTTCAACACTTTTGTAATCTGGCTTCTTAAATGAAGCTGTTTTGGTAAGGTCATCAAATTCCAAATCAAATCATTTTTCTCAGTCTTCATCTCACTTGACTTCTTTGCAGCATTTCATATTGTTTTTTTTTTTTTGTTTTGTTGTTTTTTAGGCTTTTGCAAGGCAATGGGGTTAAGTGGTTTGCCCAAGGCCACACAGCTAGGTAATTATTAAGTGTCTGAGTCTGGATTTGAATTCAGGTACTCCTGACTCCAGGGCCGGTGTGCTCTATCCACTGTGCCACCTTGCTGCCCCAGCATTTCATATTTTTTTTTAGGTTTTTTTTTTGCAAGGCAAATGGGGTTAAGTGGCTTGCCCAAGGCCACACAGCTAGGTAATTATTAAGTGTGTGAGACCCGATTTGAACCCAGGTACTCCTGACTCCAAGGCTGGTGCTTTATCCACTACACCACCTAGCCCCACCCCACAACATTTCATATTCTTGATCACATACTCATTCCTTCTAGATTCCCTCTTGGTACTTTGTTGTTCCCTCTATCTGTCATATTGATTCTTAGTTTACTTTTCTAGGTTCATTTGTGGACTTGTGATAGACCTACTTACTGTCCCCTATTCATGGCATTACATCTCCTACCCAAGTGCCATCTCATGTAGGAGACCTTTATTAATAGTTTACTCCTTCTTCCTTATTATTGTTTATTTATTTACAGATTTTGTATTATGTATTTTTTTACCTGTGTACATGTCTCCCAGTAGGAAGTTAACCTCTCAGGAGTGGGAGACTAGTTCACTTTTGCATTTGATCCCCATCTCCTAGATAGTAGTCTGATTTTCTTGATATCCTCAACACTTAGCAAAGGGCTTTACATATGAAAGCTACTTAAACTTCTCCTGTATTTGATTCATCAGATATTTGTAAAGTTCCTAATAAATTCACATTTGGACTAAATAGAAGCATGCCTCAAAGAGTCTATATTGTTCTGAGGGATGCCACAGTTGTAGGGGGGGGAAAAATCACAAAAAGAGAAGTGCAAATAAAAAACAACACTGAGATTTTTATCTCACACCTGTCAGATTTTCAAATATGATAAAAGTCAAAATGAGTTGAGGGTTGTAAAAAAGTGGTATGAATAACCATAAATACATTTTTGTAAGTTATATATTGGTCCAAGCACTCTTGAAAATATTTTGAAACTCTTCTAGAAAAATGACTAATCAGTTTTAATCTAGCAGTCCTCGAGGCATGTACCTAATAGAAGGTTAAAAAAACAAAACAGAAAACAAAACAAAAATAGAAAGGTACTACATATGCCAAAATATCCATAGCATCATTTTTTATTTAACAAAAAACTAGAAACAAAATGGGTGCCCATCTCTTTGGGGAGTACTTTAGTGGACTATAGTTAATACACAGTACCTGCCAAGTATCAACACTCATAGAAGTGCTGATTGATAAAATATGAATGTAAGGATGATTATGAGAAATTCATAAAAAAAAATAAGATGACCTGGAACTTATGGGGAGTGGAGTAGGCAACGAGCAAGGAGAGAAACACATAAAGCTATGTTATCACAGGTGAAAATAACACTAAGGTTAGTTGAAGTGAATAGTACTGGTTTGAGGGAACAGGGAGAGTAATTATAACCTCATATTTAAGCAAAATTTTGCTTTTCAGTTGATTTTACAGACTTTTTCCATTCTTGGGAAAGTTCAATGGGAGTAGGGGGCAGGTATATTAAGAAATGAACTCTCACCAGACTTTTCCCCCCTCCCTGAAAAAAAAAGATTTCAGTAAAACTTTCTAAAAGAAGAAATTGCACTTATTTATTCTAGATGGTTTATATTAGTAATTTCCAACTTAAATCAGCCCGTTATCAGCTTCAAATCTGGTACAGACATTCAGGGTGAGAAAACAATTGATCACTTGAGGGCTCTTTCAGCACTTTTTTTGAGACTTAAAATAGTAGAAAGGGGAAGAGAAATGATTCAACACTATAAGTGATTCTCCTCTATTTCTCTGATGGACCACCTTATCCTCGTACTTAATTGATTTGCTTTCCACTTTGGAATGATCCATAGTCTAAGGCATCTGTGTATTGTTACCAACCAGTCATTCAAAATTAAATCATATAACTAGTAAAACTTGATTGTATCAGTTTTGGAATTGGGAAGAGGAAAATCAACATCTTCTTGTAGTTAGGAGTGGGTAATCAGCACTTTTTATACCTTCAGAAATAAATTGAATTTTAATATGCTTAATTAAAAACAGCCTACCAGAAATAGTCGCAAGATATAAATAGCAGCACATGTGCCCCTCAGCAGATTTCAACACTCTTTGGGGATGAGAAATCAGTGAAGTTAAACACAAAAAGCCTAGGGAACCATGAGCATGTTCTGCCATTTGTTGCATATACAAAGCAACTTCATGTAAGACGTTTGTATATCTACAGTCTTTGAAATGATCTTGGAAATTGTGTTTCAGTGTCAATACATTTGAAGCCTTTATAGAATGCCTATATGCAAAGTATTCCATGGTGTATTATTATACATAAAATATGTAAACATTGTTGGCAAAACGTTAGGATGTTATATATCCAAATCCCAGTGGGCAGGTTATGACCCATCTTAGCAACCTCTGTGCTAGCCAAATGCAAGCTATTTCAGCCTCCTTGCAGAAAATTAGCCCTCACTCCCTAGATTTTTTAAATATACCTTTGCTTTTGAAAAGTTCTGCTTCAAAATTTAATGAAATAATGGATTTGTGCTATTTAATATTTACTGTGACTTGGCTAAAACTATATAGTTGGTATACAAATTTAATTTGTAGATGATACAAAAGCTGGAAGGGATAGTCAAGGTTCCAAAAAGATCTTGAAAACTATAGCTTTAGGCTGAATCAAATATGAAATTCACTGAAGATAAATTCTAATGCTTGAGTTAAAAAAAAATTAGCTTTAGTAGTACAGGATGGGGGAAGACATGATGAAACAACAAGTTCTGGGTCTTGTAGTATACCAGAAGCTCAGTATGAGTTAGTAATGTGATATAGTAGTCAAAGGAATTGGAACCTTGACTTCCTTGAGAAATGCATAGCTGAGATAGAGGATCATAGGATATCAAATGGATAATTTTGATTACATTAAATTAAAAAAGGGTTGGACAAACAAAACCAATGCATAGGATTAAAAGGAAAGTATGACACTGAGGAAGAATTTACAGCAAGTTTCTCTGATAAAGTCTCATTTCTCAAATATGTTGGTAATTGAGTCAAGTTTATAAGAACATGAGACATTTTCCAATGGTCAGAAGGTATGAACAAGCAGTTTTAGAAGAAGAAATCAAAGCTATTTATAATTATATAAAATAATGCTATTGATTAGATAAATGCATTTATAAAACAACTAAGATGCCACCTCATATCTATCAAATTGGCTAATATGACAGAAAGGAAAGATGATAAATGTTAAAAGGGTTGTCAGAAAATTGGAATACTAATGAATGCACTGTTGGTGGAATTGTGAACTGATCTAATTATTCTAGAGAGCAATTTGGAATCATGCTCAAAAGGCAATAAAACAATGCATACCCTTTGACCTAGCACACCACCATAAGGTCTGTCCTCTAAAGAGATTTTTTAAAAAGCGGGGGAGGGGAGTACCTGTATGTACAAAAATATTTATTTGTGGCAGTAAATTAGAAATTTAGGGGCTGCCCATCAATTGAGGAATGACTGAACAAATCATGATGGAATATGATTGTGCTAAAAAAAAGAAAATCAGTATGGTTTCAGAAAAACTCTGTGAAGACATGAACTGATGCAAAGTGAAGTGAACACAGTTAAAAGTGAAGAACACAGTTAAAAGTAATATTGTAACATGACCAACTGAATGACTTAGGTTTTCTGATCAATGCAGTGATTCAAGATAAATCCATTTAAATCTGATGAAAAATGCTATCCACTTCCCAAGAAAGAAGATAGACTCTGAATACAAATTGAAGTATAATTCTTTTCACTTTCTTTCTTTTTCTTTTTTTTGTAACATAGCTAATATGGAAATATATTTTTCATCATTTCACATGTATGATTGCTATCACATATCTTGTCTTCACAATAGGTTGGACAAAGAATTCAGATCTCAGAATTTTAAAAAACGAATGTTAAAAATAAATAACAAGCCTTTGGTTTTTAAGGAAAATTATGTATATGCACAGGTGCAACTTAGATTTTAAAGCAGTATTTACAGAAGAAAGAAACAAAGGCAAGTCACATAAAATGGACAAAATGTGATATAGTACTATGTAAATAATGTTAGGGTTGCCAACACTCAGGGGACTCCAGTTGGCAAGGACAAATAAAGAAAAAAATTTTAAATTAATAATAAAAACTTTCAGAAAAAAGATCAAAGAAGTTATATGACTGTAGCTCAAGGTGAATGGAATGATGGAAGCTGAAAGAGAAAGCAGAATTTCTCAATTCTGTTTTTTTCTGGCTTAACTGCCATGTAGAATGTTCTGTGATGTGGACAATATAGTAATGTCTACTAATCTCACTGATATAGAATTTGCCTCAAGTTGTCTTTGTAAATAAATCCTGCCATGTTGTTGTTTTGCAAGACTTTGGGGTTCAGTGGCTTGCCCAAGGTCACACAACTAGGTAATTAAGTGTCTGAGGTCATATTTGAACTCAGGTCCTCCTGACTCCAGGGCCAGTGCTCTATCCACTGCACCACCTAGCTGCCCCCTGAGAAGGACAACATAAAGTTAGAAATAGGAAGTCTATAATATAAGTAAAATTATAGTAAAAGAATACCTGGCTGTCTTCCTACCCTGCTTGTATCTGGTCCAGGTGAACACTATATTGGGATATTGAATATACTGAAAAATGACATTATTTAGATCTTAATGATATTTGGAAGATCATAATGACCAATAGATGGACCACAGGAATGAAGAAGAACATATGTCCCAATCTTCAAAGGGGGAAGATGGAGGAGAAAGAAAGTGGAACTTGAAAATAATATTGCCAGTAATGTTGACTGTGACTCCTGGGAAACTTTTAGAATATATTTATGGTGCTGATTTTGAAAAAAAAAACAGTTTCAGACACTTGGGTGGTTCAATAGATAAAGCACTAGCCCTGGAGTCAGGAGAGAGTTCAAATCCAGATCACACTGTGGTTGTGTGTGTGTAGTGCGGGGATATTTAGTGATGCTTTTTAAAAAAAGTGAGGAACATAGCTTCCAAGAATAAGAAGGTGATTTGCACCCTGGTCAGTAATAATTCACTGCTGGGCATCATAGTTTAAGAAAGATATTATAAACCAGAGATCAAGACAGTGGTTCAAGACAAATCCATTTAACAGTGGGCAACAGTGGGCAGTGGGCAACAAAGATTTTAAAGAACTTTTGAGTCCTTGACTTAAGAGACTCAGCTGAAGGAACTAAGGATGTTTAACTTGGAGAAGAGGAGGAGGGGTGGTGGGGAGAGGTGGTAGAATTGGATAAATAACCTGAGAGCTATTTTCAAGTATGTGATGGGCTGTCACTTAGAAGAAGGATAAACTGGTTCTTTTGTCCCACAGGTTAGAAACTAAGAACAATAATGAATGGGTAAAAGTTGTAAAAGGTCAAATTTAGACTCCTTTTCAGGAATAACTTCTAACAATTAAAGCAGTCCAAAAGTATAACAGCTGCTTTGAGAATTGAGTTTTCCCTTATTAGAAATTTCAAGCAGTGGCTAGAGGAACACTTGGCAGCTGTGTTTATTTCAGGTGGAGACTGAACTATAGGGCTGTTGAGGTTCCTTTCAACTCTAAAATTCTATGATTCAGAGTACCTGGGTTCAAATCCGGTCTCCGACACTTAATAATTACCTAGCTGTGTGGCCTTGGGCAAGCCACTTAAGCCCATTTGCCTTGCAAAAACCTAAAAAAAAAAATTCTATGATTCTGAGTAAATTCAAAACACTTTAAAAGTGTGGGGACCGAGTAAATCATACCAAAAAAAATTTAAGTTATTCTGAATGTTTCTTGAACTTACTAATTTTCCTTGTTTTATACTCATTGAATCATCTATGGGAACTCTACTTACTTTTTTTTTAATATTTAATATCTTTCCTGATTACATGTAAAAACAATTTTAACATATTTTTTCAGATTTTGATTTTCTCCACCCACTCCATTCCACCCCATCCCTATTGAGATGACAACCAGTTTGATATAAGTTATAAACATATGCAATCTGCTTATTATACACCAGTAAAAGGGGAGGGAGGAGGTTGGGAATGAAGGAATAACCCTCTTAAAAAGTGCATGTTTGTCAAGAATTAAAGGTAAGCTATTTCATCACATAAAACAGGATAATTCAACTTAACACTGTTGCCTTCTATCCCACGTTTAATAAACGGCACCATTGATATCTCCTGTTTTAATAATAATACATAGATATCAAGATCTTAGTAGACAGATAATTAGTAATAAGATGTTTAGTAACCCTCTTATAAAATCATATCAATTTATTTGGTTTTATTTTTTTTTAGGTTTTTGCAAGGCAGTGGGGTTAAGTGGCTTGCCCAAGGCCACACAGCTAGGTAATTATTAAGTGTCTGAGGTCGGATTTGAACTCAGGGACTCCTAACTCCAAGGCTGGTGCTCTATCCACTGCGCCACCTAGCTGCCCCTATTTACATTGTTCTTAGTAAATTACTTTTTAGCTTTTGCATTTTGCACTTTTTTTGCATATCTCAAGATCAGATTGACATTTTACCTTAAAGAATATTGTTCATATTCCCACTTGTAATCAGTTTATTTTGTTTATGCCTACCCAGTCTTTCCCAGTTTCCTGATTTGAGGGTGTTATATTTAGAATAATTAATCAATAAACTTTTATTAAACTCTTACTATTATAGGTACTGTACTGAACCCTGGGGATACAAACATGAAGAAATTTTCCTCCCAAGGAACTTACAGTGTAATGTAATTGAAGAAACAAATACATGTATAGTATATACAGAATACATATTATAAAAAATGCAAATAAGAACAGAAGTTAAATACAACACAGAGAAATTGTTTGAGACAGAGATGAAGATGTGTTTTGAAGCATGAAAAATTGCCAATGCAAAGAGATGAGAGATAGTGAGTGAGTGAGTGTGTGTGTGTGTGTGTGTGTGTGTGTGTGTGTGTTTAATAGAAAGATGGCCAGTTTTGACTGGATTGTGGCATGCAAGATGGGGCAATGATGTATATGCACTGAGACAGAAAAGATATGTTGAGGATACGCTGAATAGTTTAAAAGCCAAACAATTACATTTTATTTTTAAATTTTTTGTTTGTTTTTTAGTTTTTGCAGGGCAGTGGGGTTAAGTAGCTTGCTCAAGGCCACACAACTTGGTAATTAAGTGTCTGAGGCTAGATTTGAATGCAGGTACTCCTGTCTCCAGGGCTGGTGCTCTATCCACTACACCACCTAGCCATCCCTGATTTTTAAATTTTTAAAAAGTTTGCCATTTATGTTATGAAAGTTTTTTAGCATTCATCCACTTGAATATTTATAAGTTACACATTCTTCTACCACTGTCCCTTCTCAATATGTTAAAATGTTTACATATTAGTCATTTTGTGTATGAGGAATTAAGACTAAGGAAAAAGAAAGAAAACCCATGGGACAGGAAGAAAAAACTTGAAAAGCTTTTTAAAAAATGAACATTGTGTCCATTCAGATTATGGGAGGGGTTTTTTGTTTGTTTTTTGTTTTCCTCTAGATGAGGATGGCATTGTCCATAATTCCTCCCAGGGTTGTCCTAGATCTTTGAACTACTGAGAGGAGCTGCATCTATCACAGTTGGTCAATTCACAGTGTTGTTAATGTGTACAAATTTCTTTTGGTTCTGCTTCCTTCCCTCAATATCAGTTCACATTCCATGCTTCTTTAAAGTATGACCCTTTATGGTTTCTTATAGAGTAATAGTACTCCATAATATTCATATACTACAACTTGTTCGGCCATTCCCCAGGTGATAGACTTCCCCTCAATTTCCAAGAATTTATATTTGATCCATGATGTAATAGAAAGCTAATGGAAATTGTTGAATAGGGGAGTGAATTATTTAAGAAAAAAGCTATATGGTGGCTAAATCCAGAGAGTTTAAACTGAGGAGGTGCCCAGGATCTATGCCAGTGCTTATCTGCTGATGAGGTTGTAACAACCATCATTACTTAACTACCACCATCATTCCTCCTTAGTCACAATTATGAACCATAGGGTTCAGAGGGATCTTAGAGCTCAATTAGCCCATCTAGCCCAAACCCTGTACTTGAGGGTGATACCAATTCATATCATGATTTTAAGGTTTACAAAGTACTTTCCTCTTAATCCTGTGAAGTTACGAAGTAGGAATACAGGAATGGATTGTTCTTTTTTGTTTAATTTTTGTTAAAGATATTATTTGAGTTGTACAGTTTTCCCCCCAATCTTACTTCCCTCCCCCCACCCCCCACCCCCAAGGAAAGCAGTCTGTCTGTCTTTGCTTTGTTTCCATGTTGAACATTGATCCAAATTGAGTATGATGAGAGAGAAATCATATCCTTAAGGAAGAGACAAAAAGTCTAAGAGATAACAATAAGATATCTGTTGGGGGTTTTTTTCCTAAATTAAAGGTAATAGTCCTTGCACTTTGTTCAAACTCCACGGCTCTTTATCTGGATACAGATGGCACTTTCCTTTGCAGACAGCCCAAAATTGTCCCTGGTTGTTGCACTGTTGCAATGAGTGAGTCCTTCAAGGTTGAACATCACCCCTATGTTGCTGTTAGGGTATACAGTGTTTTTCTAGTTCTGCTCCTCTCACTCAGCATCAGTTCATGCAAATCCCTCCAGGCTTCCCTGAAATCCCGACCCTCCTGGTTTCTAATAGAACAATAGTGTTCCATGACATACATATACCATAGTTTGCTAAGCCATTCTCCAATTGAAGGACATTTACTTGATTTCCAATTCTTTGCCACCACAAACAGAGCTGCTATAAATATTTTTGTACAAGTGATGTTTTTATATCCTTTTTCTCAATCTCTTTAGGGTATAGACCCAGTAGTGATACTGCTGGATCAAAGGGTATGCTCATTTTTGTTGCCCTTTGGGCATAGTTCCAAATTTCTCTCCAGAAAGGTTGGATGAGTTCACAGCTCCACCAACAGTGTAATAGTGTCCCAGATTTCCCACAACTCTTCCAACAATGATCATTATCCTTCCTGGTCATATTGGCCAATCTGAGAGGTGTGAGGTGGTACCTCAGAGAAGCTTTAATTTGCATTTCTCTAATAATTAATGATTTAGAGCAATTTTTCTTATGGCTATGGATTGCTTTGATCTCCTCATCTGTAAATTGCCTTTGCATATCCTTTGACCATTTGTCAATTGGGGAATGGCTTTTTGTTTTAAAAATATGACTTAGTTCTCTGTATATTTTAGATGAGTCCCTTGTCAGAATCATTAGTTGTAAAGATTGTTTCCCAATTTACTACATTTCTTTTGATCTTGATTACAGTGGTTTTTATCTGTGCAAAAGCTTTTTTAAAAAAATATTTAATATTTATTTATTCTCATTTTGTACAAATAATGTTTTTATACATTAATATAATATTCTTGTTTAAGAGTAAACAAAATACCCCCTCCCCCCAAATTGCTTGAGCAATAAAGTAAAGGGGAGAGAAAAAAATTAAAATTAAAAAAAATAATAGTAATAATTGTAGGTATGGCCAGGTGGAGCAATGGACAGAGCACCAGCCCTGGAGCCAGGAGCACCCGAGCCCATATCCGGCCCCATACACCCAACAATTACCCAGCTCTGTGGCACGCAAGCCACCCCAACTCCACTGCCCTGCAAAAACCAAAAAAGGAAATAAAAAAGACCCAAAATAAAATAAAATAGTAATAATAGTAGGAGTGGCTGGGTGGCGGACAGAGCATTGGCCCTTGAGCCAGGAGCACCTGGGTCCAAATCCGGCCTCAGACACCCAACGATCACTCTGCTATGTGGTTCCAGGCAGGCCACCCAGCCCCATTTGCCCTGCACCCCCCAAAAAAATAATAATAATAAAAAATGTGCTTCAGTCTTTGTTCCAACACCAACAACTCTGGTGTGGGTGGATCACGTTCTTTATGATAAATCCATCGCAAAAGTTCATATTTTTCCATGGTTGCCATTGCTGATCACAACTCCCTCCTTTCGTATTTCTCCACTACCATGTACTATATTTTCTCTCTCCTTTCACTCTGACTCTGTTGTAGGGTAGCTGAGTGGCGCAGCAGACAGATCCCTGGTCCTGGGGCCAAGAAGCCCTGAGCCCCCATACCACCCTTTAGGCCAAGCATCCACCTGGCCCTATGGTCCCAGACAGGCCATCCAATCCCAGCCCCTTGCAAGAAGTAAAAAAAAAGAAAATGTGTTATATCTGACCACTCTCCCCCCATGGTCCATCCTCTCCTCCATCACTCATATCACTCCCCCTTCCCCCTGCCTCCCCCCCACTTCTTACTCCAGATGTCTATACCCCATTGAGTATATATGCTGTTTCCTCTCCTAGCCACCTCTGATGAGGCGAAGATTCCATCATTCCCCCTTGCCTTCTCCCCTTCCATATCATTGCAATAGTTCATTGTAACAAAGAAAAATCTTATTATATGAAATATCTTGGCCTATTCCCCCTCTCCTTTTTCTTTCTCCCTTTATATTTCCCTTTTTTCTTTTGACTCCATTTTTACACCATATTTTATCTTCAAATTCAGCTTTCTCCTGTGCTTCATCTATAAAAGCTCCTTCTACCTGTTCTGTTAATTGAGAAGGTTCATATGAGTATTATCAGTGTCATTTTTCTGTGCAGGTATACATGCTGTTTATCATCATTAAGTCCCTCATATTTTTCCTGTTCTCCTCCAATCTCTATGCTTCACCTGAGTCCTGTATTTGAAGATCAAACCTTCTGTTCAGCTCTGGACATTCCAAAAGGAACATTTGAAATTCCCCTGGTTCATTGAAAGTCCTTCTTTTTCCCTGGAAAAGGACATTCAGCCTTGCTGGGTAGTTGATTCTCGGTTTCATTCTAAGCTCTTTTGCCTTCCGGAATATTATATTCCAAGCCCTACAAGACTTTAATTGTAGTTGCTACTAAGTCCTGTGATATCCTGATTGCAGCTACATGGTATTTGAATTGTGTCCTTCTGGCTGCTTGTAATATTTTCTCTTTGACTTGCGAGTTCTGGAACTTGGCTATAATATTCCTGGGGGTTGTTTTTTTGGTATCTCTTTCTCGGGGGGATTGGTGGATTCTCTCCATTTCTATTTTGCCCTCTGCTTCTAGGATATCAGGGCAATTTTCCTGTAGTAATTCTTTGAAAATGATGTCAAGGCTCTTTTCCTGATCATGACTTTCAGGTATTCCGATAATTTTTAAATTATCTTTCCTAAGTCTGTTTTCCATATCAGTTGTTTTTTCAGGGAGATGTTTCACATTTTCTTCTAGTTTTTCATTTTTGGGGTTTTGAGGTAATGAATCCTGGTTTCTTGTAAATTCATCAGTCTCCCTGAGTTTTCTATTCTTTGTCTGAAGGATTTGTTTTCCTCAGAGAGTTTTCTTATCTCTTTTTCCATCTGGCCAATTTTGCTTTTTAAAGCATTCTTCTCTGTAACTTTTTGAACTGTTTTATCCATTTGACCTAAGCTGGTTTTTAGCATGCTATTTTCTTCAGCATTTTTTTGGATTTCCTTGACTAAGCTGCTGACTTCATTTTCATGTTTTTCCTGCATCTCTGTCATTTCTTTTCCCAGTTTTTCTTTTAACTCCCTCATTTGATTTTCAAAGTGTTTTTTGTCATAGCCTGAGCCCAATTTCTGTTTTTCTTGAAGTCTTTAGATGCAGGAGCTTGTGCTTCCTCATCTTCAGACTGAGTATTTTTATCCTTCTTGGGATCATAGATAATGTATTTCTCAATGGTGTTCCTCTTTTTTCTCTGCTTGCTTATTTTCCCAGCCTAAGCCTGTTTTGGGGTGCTTCCCGAGCTTTTGGGACACTCCCACAAGGATCTCAGTGTGTGAGGCTCTGTCCTCCCTCCTGGTCTGTGAATGACCATATGCGCCCCCCTCTTCCATGGGGCTGAGGTGTGTGTGGGGGGGTCTAAACTGCGATCAGTATCTGAATGTGGTCAGCACCCCAGAGTCCTGTTCCAGGGGCAGAGGACAGAGCTCTGCAGTCAGTCTTCACTCCCCTCCCTAGGTTCAATGGGCTCATGCCCTGGGGGCTCCTGATTACAGGTTCTGCCTGCTTCTGTTCCTGGATCTGGGCTGAGGTGGCCATGCTGCTCTCTGTGTGCCCTGAGGGCTGGGCTTCACATGCTCGCTCTGGCAGAGGTCCCCCGCTGTTCCCCCACTTTGTGTCCGGTGCTCCCCAGGGCATAGCTCAGGAAACTCCCCCGTTGCTGTGAGCCTCGGCTCCCAGTGCCCTGGGGCTGCCTCCAGGAGGCTGAAGTTCTTAAGCTCTGGGGGCCGCCCCTCCGACCCCGGGGAAGCAGAGCTTTTCTTCTCTTTTCCCGGTTACTTTGAGTAGGAGAACTGCCTCCCAGGGTCCCTCTGTGGGTTCTGTCTCTCGAAAATTTAGAGTCCTTAGTTTCGAAGATTTATGAGAGAGTGCCTAAGACACCATCCACTCTTGTCACCGTTTTGGCTTCGCAAAAGCTTTTTAATTTAATGTAATCTAAATCATCTAATTGGTTTTTGGTGATGTTCTCCAAATCTTCCTTATTCATAAACTGCTCCCCTTTCCATAGATCTGAGAGGTAGACTAGTCCTTGATCTTCTAATTTGCTTATAGTTTTGTTTTTTATGTCTAAATTCTGTAACCATTTGGATCTTATCTTGGTAAAAGGTGTGAGGTATTGGTCTAATCTAAGTTTCTTCCATACTGACTTCCAATTATCCCAGCAGTCTTTATCAAAGAGGGAGTTTTTATCCCAATGGTTGGACTCTTTGGGTTTATCAACCAGCAGATTACTATAATCATCTCCTGCTTTTGCACCTCGTCTATGCCACTGGTCCACCACTCTGTTTATTAGCCAATACCAAACAGTTTTGATGACTGATGCTTTATAATATAATTTTAGATCAGGTAGGGCTCAGCCTCCAGAGAGGGATTATTATTGTGGTTTTATTGATACTGTTCTTTTGTTCTTTATTTTAAATTTTGAAAAAGTGGAATCATGGATGATGTCTTGACTAGTTGAGTGAATTAGATTTAAGTGGGTTGCGGGCAGGGGGCGGGGGCAGTGGCGCCCGGGCTTTCCCGGGGCTGCTGCGAAGTTGGGAGGCTCGAACCCCGGAGGAGGAGGAGGAGGAGGAGGAAGCCTGCACTGCCGCCCCTCCGGGTTCTGGCGGCCGCCCCGGCCCTTGGTCGCTCCCGCCCCTGCCCCTCAGCCGGCCATGGATAACAAGCTCCTGCTGCAGGAGCCACTACCTGCCTACAACGTGGAGGCCGGCCAGGGCGACTACGCTTATGGGCGCCACAACTACGGGGGCCATCCCGGTCACCCCTGCCCAGCCCGGGCTCCAGCCGTTTAGGCGATGCAGGTTGGCCTGCCTATACACCTGGATCCTACAATATTCAACCACAAGGTGTGTTCCAGCCTTCCAGTGCCATAGTAGTTGTTGGAGAATGTCCAGCCTGCAGAGTTGGTGTTTTGGAAGAGTCTTTCACCTGCCTAGGTATCTTATTGGCCATTCTCTTCCTTCCTTTTGGACTTATCTGCTGTTTTGCTTTGAGAAGGCAAAAATGCCCTAACTGTGGAGTAGTTTATCTTTAAATGGAACAACACAATCCAGCTTTCCTATCCCCACTTTTCTTTTTTCTAATGTAAATGTCTTGTATAATAGCTTTATTTGATCAAATATCAGAACTGTTTTGTAAGGTGTGATGGGATAACCAACGTTTCATGGGCTTGCAGAACGTGGAAAAAAAAAGCAAACTTGCTTTCAAAGTTAATGACAGTTCTGATATAAAACACTGCTTTTTTTTTGCAGTTTTCACTTTGCAAATTAAGAAATGCTGTTTTTATAAATGAGGTTCATACTATTTTAACTGGTCCTGCTTAATTTGATGTTTGCACATTGTCACCTCTGTATATTTTTAAAAAATAAAGTTAACTCACCTCAAAAAAAAAGAATTAGATTTAAGTGAGACAAAGTTGCAAAAATCATCAGCCTCACTCTTGCTTCCTGAGTCATTGAAGTCCATTGGCAGGAAAAGTGCAGGAAAAGTCAAGATGACTGAAGATGGCTCAGGATGCAGTTTATAACATTGACATCTTGGATATCTGACCAAGCTCCTAGAGCCACAGGCTAGGATTGGGTGAATCAAGTAGACACTTGGATGGAAAGGGCTTAGCAAACTCTCACACAAGAAGTGATAATCCTCTAGAACAACCAGTATACATAATGATATTGACCTCCATAAATAAGGAAGCTCCTTCCTTCAGTGTCTGCTCTGAATTTTGTTCTAGAGTTGTCTAAGGTAATGAGAGTTAGTCTAGTTAAGAGAAAGCAAAGTGGTGCAGTGCATAGAGCCTCTGATTCAGGAAGATCTAATCCAGCCTCAAACACTTAATAATTACTTATTTGTGTGACCTTGAGCAAGTCACTTAATCCCATTGCCTTTCAGAAAAAAACAAAAAAAGAAACATTTATTAATTTGATTGCTAGAGAAGTTCATCAGTATTGGGTGTCAATTTCACACTTACATGTGTTCTGGCTATTGGACATTGCTCTGGTGCTTTCCTAGTCACCAGTGAAGTGAAGCAGGCTTTTCCTCCCGTGCTTTTTAAGTGTGATATTTTCAGCCATGTTGTTGGACATCCTTCATTGAGGATAAGAACAGCATCGAGGCCAGCTACCACTGACAGTAAATTATTTAACTTGAAAAGGCTGCAAGTCAAGACTAAAGTGGATGGATAGTTGTTTGTGATTTTTTTTTTTGTTCACAGATGAATATACACTCAGTGCAGCCTCTGAAGCTGAGATATAAGAGTGTGAATCAGTTCTTTGCTACTTGTACTAATTTGGGCCTAATAACACCCCCCAAAAAATGTTCATCAACTAGCACCACACCATCCATATGTAGAACCATCAGTTATAACAAGTAGAAAATTTTTTAATGCTATGGATAAGTTCAGTTATATTGGCAGTATACTTTCCAGGGATATACACACAGTGGATGAGACTGACACACGCATTGCCAGAATTAGGTCAGTGTTTGGGAGCTTCAAAAAAAAATGTAGAAGAGGAGATTTATATGATTGACTACTAAACTGAAGGTCTACAAAACTATTTACAGACCTCATTGTGGTATACCTGTAAAATCTGGACAGTCTGTGAGTTGTGCCAAGAAAGTCAATCACTTCCATTTGAATTGTCTTAGGAAGATTCTGAAGATCCCCTGGCAGGATAAGGAAAGGACACTGAGGTCCTCTCTCAAGCTGAACTGCCAGACATTCAAACTCTACTACAGAGAGCGCAATTCTGGATTAGCTACGTTATTCAAATGTCAAATATGTTTGCCTAAAAGACATTTTTACAGAGAACTCACACAAGGCAAGTGCTCATACAGAGTTCAGAAGAAGTGTTACAAGGACACTTTCAAGGTGACATAGGAGACACTGGCACAGGACAATCCAGTATGGTGTGCTAGCATCAAAGAAGGCACTGTGTTCTCTGAACAAAACAGAATTTTAGTAGCTCAAAAGAAACATGAGATGTGAAAATTTAGAACTATCTCCACTGCAAATGTTAATTTGAATTGTTTGTGCCCACCTGTGGTAGAACCTTTTGAACTGGTATTTGTCTAATCAGGCAGTCAGAAACACTGAACCTTGTCTCTAACATAATAATGTCATTTTCGTCCTCCATGTGAATGAAGGACAACAATCATTAAGTGCTTCTAACTTTGTGTCAGACACTTCCCTAAACCCTGGAGATAAAAGCAAGGTCCCTGACCTCAGAGAGTTTATATTCTAATGGAGGAAACAACATACAAATTTTTTTTTTTTTGCTGTTTCTTTTGCAAAGCAAATGGGGGGTATGTTAAGTGACTTGCCCAAGGTCACATAATCAGGTAATTATTAAGTTTCTGCATCAAGATTTGAACTCAGGTCCTCTTAACTCCAGGGCTAGAATTCTATCCACTGGGCCACCTAGATGCTCCCATGCAAACAATTTAGATGCAAGATACTTAGTTTAAATGGAAATTAACCTTGGAGGATACTATAAGAGACAGGATTTGAACCCCATTCTTTCTGACTTCAGTTTAAGAGTGCTGTTAACTGAACCAGTATTTTTCTTTTAAAAAAAATTATTGATTTATTTATTTAGAATTTTACAATTTTCCCCACCACCACCACAGAAGGCAGTCTGTTAGTCTTTACATTTTTTTACATGATATACATTGATCTAAGTTGAACGTGATGAGAGCGAAATCATATCCTTAAGGAAGAAAAATAAAGTATGAGAGATAGCAAAATTACAGTAAGAAAGCATTTTTTAAAAATTAAAGGTGCAATAATAGTCTTTGGTCTTTGTTCAAACTCCAGTTTTTTCTCTGGATACAGATGGCATTGTCCATCACAGATACCCCAAAATTGTGCCTGATTGTTGCACTGATGAAATGAGCAGGTCCATTATTTATTTAGAATTTTACAATTTTCCCCCTAATCCCCATGTTGCTGTTAGGGTATACAGTGTCCTTTTGGTTCTGCTCATCTTGCTCAGCATCAGTTCATGCAAATTCTTCTAAGCTTCCCTGAATTCCCATCCCTCCTGGTTTCTAATAGAACAGTTCCATCACATACATATATCACAATTTATTAAACCATACAAGCAAGTATTTATTAAACATTTCAGAGATGAGTAACTTATGTCTCAGACCAGAGAGAGCTGCTAGTAAGGGCAGCTAGATGGCGCAGTGGATTAGAGTATTGGCTTTGAAATCAGGAGGACAGGAATTCAAATCCAGCCTCTGACACTTACTAGCTATGTGACCTCGGGCAAGTCACTAAAACCTGATTGCCCCACATTCAGGGCCATTTCCGATGGTCCTGGTTAATATCTGGAAGTGTTATAGATAGGTCTAGAAGCCAGTTTTCCTGATTGACAAACTAATCAATGTTTTTTCCCATTAGACCACATTTGACTCCTTTGTCTATAATGATTCATTCATTTTTTCAATAGGCTACCAAAATATTGTTTCCAGAATTAGAAATTTCACTTGATTTAGTATCATCTGCCATATTGGTTTTTGGATTTTTGTTATTCAGTCATTTTAGTCAGGTTCAGTCATTTTATTTTATTTTATTTTATTTTATTTTATTTTATCTTTTTTAGTATTTGCAAGGCAGTGGGGTTAAGTGGCTTGCCCAAGGCCACACAGCTAGGTAATTATTAAGTGTCTGAGACCGGATTTGAACCCAGGTACTCCAAGGCTGGTGCTTTATCTACTACGCCACCTAGCCGCCCTGGTTCAGTAATTTTAGTAAGGCCTCTTCAGACCCTATTAGGGGTTTTCTTGGCAAAGACTGGAGTGATTTGCCATTTTTCTTCTCCAGCTAATTTTACAGATGAGGAAACTGATGCAAGTGGAGTTAAGTGACTTATCCAGAGTCACACAGTAAGTGTTTGAAACCAGATTTGAACTTAGGAAGAAGAGTCTTCCTGATTCCTGACCTAGCCCTTGGTCCTCACTGTTTTACCTTGTTGTGCAGCTTATAGGAATGTACCTTCCAATAAACAACCCTTTAGGTTGATTTAACATCTTTGCCTTCTTTTTGCCATTCACCATCTTAGTGGATTAGTTTAATGGGGGGGGGGGACCCTATCAAATTGGTAGACAGAATACCTGAATCTTTTTGAGAAACTAATTTCTCTCACCATGCTTCCAAATAATTTTAGTTCATTTTTCAGGGCTGAACTTAGTTCAAGGAGACCATAATGACTGACCACTTCAGTGACATAGCCTGTTTCAAAGTCCTTTTTATTTAGTTTCTGTGTGAGGTTCAGTAGTGGTCTTACCAGATTATGATGACAAGAACCCTGCAAGGAGATTGTTTTCCATTTGATTAGCTAATTTGAAGAAGAAGCTACAATTCATGAAATTATTCTGTTCTTTCAAATGTCTGTATATAAATCTAGAGTCTTCAGTATTTATACAATCTTTTCCTTTACAGGCTGTTTCTGTCAACACAAATTGAACAAAAAACTTTGGGGAGGAGGGAATGGAAAATATTTTTTTCCCATTCCTCTTCTCCTCAACTGAAATTTGTGTAAATTTATTCAAACATTTATTAAGTGCCAACTATGCGTCACACACACCGTGCTAGAGGTCTGAGATACAAAGACAAAAATGAAATAGCTCCTGCGTTCAAGGAACTTAACCATCCTATCAAGGGAAACAACATGTATACATATAAATACACAAAATATTTACAAAGCTATTGTGGGGATCTAAAAATGACTTCTATAAGAGATAAGCATTTTATTTGAGCTTTAAAAGAAGCTAGAGAATTCTAAGAGATACTGAGAACATGTATTCCAGCCCATGTAAAAGTACAGGTATGAAGATATACTGTCATGTGTGAGGAATAACAAAAAAGCTGGTTTGTTTTGAACCAGATGTAATAAAGGGAAATAGTGAATATTGATAAACCTGGAAAGATAGGCTGGAGACAGATTGTATAAGACTTTTAATTACAAACAAGAAGAGTTTGTGTTTTATTTTTAGAGCCAAGAGGAAGCCTTTGGAGCATTCTTAGTCTGATAGCAATTTGGTCAGACTTGTGCTTTAGTAATATCACTTTGGAAGATAGGAGAATTTTGAAGCTTCAAGGCAGGAAGCAAAAGTTCAGTAATGAGGTAATGAGGACCTAGAGAGAAGGGGACAAATGTGAGGAATGTTGAGAAAGTAGAATCAATGAGACTTAGCAAAGGATTAAATGAGAGAAAAGAGAAAAGTCAGCAGTGACATAAAGGTTGATGATATTTGTCCTTCATTTGTGAGGAAGACCATGACATCAGGGAGGTGATGCCATAGCAAGCACATGAATCGGATTTGAGTGGGGAGGATACTGTGCTAAGTCACCAGCCTCACTTTTTCCTGCAGAGCCATCTGGGTTCAGTGGTCAGATATGAATCTGGATGACTGATGGCCCTGGATGCGAAGTAATCAGGATTAAGTGACTTGCCCAAGGTCACACAGCTCAGCTACTACGTGTCCAGTGTCTTGAGATTGGATTCAAACTCAGGTCCTCCCAGACCAGTGCTCGATCCATTGCACCACCTAGCTGCCCCACATAGAGGTTATATAACTTAAGAAACTGGAAGGCTATAAAAATTAGGGAAATTTAAAGAAGGGGTGAGTTTGGGGGGAAATTCTGCTCATATTGATTGAGGAGTCTTGGCCAGATCAGTCTCTGCTTGGGTTGTTAAAATTATCTTATATTATACCTGTACTTCTTAGTTGGAGGTAGGGCTTTGAAATTAAATTGAAATTTTTAAAAATGAAAGAAAGAAAATTGTTTTATCTTTGAGATACTTTAGGATCAAGAAGAGATGATTATTTGACCTTGTACTGCAGACAGTTGAATCTCTAAATATATGAATACCTTCCTTCTTTCCTATTCCCCCTTCAAAGTCTGAAAAATTGAACTATAGCAGAGAGAGAACTTTGCTTCAGATCATAAACCAATAGACTTAAGTCCTTTATCTATTCTCTTAAATCTCACCTCAGAATACCTGTCCCAAAATCATATCTAACTCTTGGTTAAATGTAGCTGGATACTTTGACTCATTTATCCATATAGAAACTTAAGATTGATGTATTATTTTGGGGATTTTTTGGCTTTCATGGTATTCCTTGCCTTCCATTCAAGGAACTCCCAATTTTCCTAATGTAAAGTAAAAAAAAAATTGTCCTTTTCTTTCCTCCTTAGTAAAGCCTGGGGTTCTCTTTATTTCTGTTGTCTCATCCTAGGTAACTAGAGAATTTAGGAGAGGGTGTGGTCTTAGGGACGTGTTGGCTTTGCTAAATGAAAGCTAAGTTAGTGAGTGTATAGACCAGACTTGAAGACTTAAGTCTCTCTATTTAAGGCTCTCTTAGGCTGAAGCCAAGAAGACTTAAATAGACAGCAACTGAAGCCTGTCAACACAGCTTTGATCAATTATTAGGAAGACATTGGTTTACCAGCTCTACTAACTTTTTGCCTCACTGTGAAAAGGGTCTTTTCACATTAAGGAGGATAAAAATCCATTCAGAAGTTTGTAGGTTTACTAAAACTGCTCTGAAATATTAGTTTCTGAATAGGTACATTAATCAGCTAATTAGCTCATATGTTCCTTAATCATTGCTGGCCTATTGACAACCCAGAATGAAGTTAAATTCTAATCATTTGTCTTCGGAGTTTGTAATTAACATAGGGGGAATTACCCATTGACTTTGAAGTGAAGACTGAGTACTGTCTAAAGAAATCAGTTCTGTTTAGCAGGAGTGTAGCTTGAGAAACTTATGGACTTTAATTGTCTTAATAGGGGTCAGGCACTGTGCCTGGAAATAGAAGGGCAAAAAAATATAGCTCCTGCCTTCAGGGAGCATACTTTATACTGGTGGGGACGATCAGGAAGATAACTATATCTCTAGCAGATATATTTGAGTGGTGAAGATGAAGGATTAGTCAATAAAAATCTGTTAAACTGTAAGTACCTAGCAGCAATGGACAGAACATCAGAAATCAGAAAAATCCACCTTCCCAGTGCAAATCTAACTGTAGAAACTTACTGTGACTTACTATGATCTCGGGCAAGTCACTTCACCCTGTTTGCCTCAGTTTCCTCACTGGTAAAATGATTGTTCTAGTATCATCATGAAGAGTTGAAATGACTGAAAAGAACTAAAACAAAACCACTACCATTTATTAAGCGCCTTATATGTGACCAGGCTCTATGCTAGACGTTGGAGTGTCCCTTCCCCTCCTGGTACTAACTATCTAATGGTGGAAGACTGTACTTAGAAGCTAAAAGAGAGAAGAAATGGTGCCTGACTCAAAGGCATATTGAAGTTCTGCCTGCTTGGTTGACCTCTAGCCCCCCCTCCTTAATTGGAGTGTGTGGAAGGTTCTTTCTGCTTTCTTCTCTCCACCCCAACCACTCAAACACTTGGGAGGACAAAGTACTTAGTGGGTATGAGTTTTAAGAGTTGATTCCCTCTTCTTGAAAGATGAGTTTCTGGAGACAGTGATGAAGTAAATATAAGAGAGCAAGCTGTCTGTTGGTGAAAGTAGTTGTGGAAACTGTGAAGGGCCTCCTACAAATTTAGGATTTGAACTGAGTCTTGAAGGAAATGAAGGAAACTTAAGCAGTGGTGAAAAAGGCAACAAATTCTAAGCAAGGAGGGGTAGCAGTGGATAGAGCACTGGTCCTGGAGTCAGGAGAACTGAAGTTCAAATCCAGCCTCAGACCCTTAATACTTAAATAGCTGTGTGACCTTGGGCAAATCATTTAATCCCATTGTCTCGCAAAAACCAAAAAGAAAAAAAAATTAATCATGGGAGAGAGCCAAGCAAAGGACTAATGTGATTCTTGGGAAGGTAATCCATATTTGAAAATACAACGTTGGTAGCATGTCCTTCAAGTTACCCTGAATTTATAGAGCAAATAATTCTGCTTCGTAAAACCTAGATTATGTTTATTTAATCATTGCTGACTTGGGTCAGATCTGGAGCTCTGGTATCAAAGCTGTGTTCTAGAAGCTGCTTCTAATTTGTCACCTAGTTTATATGCTCAGCATATCTCTCTAGAAACAGCTTAAATATGAGTTGATTCAGGTTAATGGTAGTTTGGAAGATTTGATTTCAGTTGTGGTGTCTTTTTTTGGTGTTTATTTGGCTTGGCTTTTTAAGAGAGAAGAAGGTTCTACTTACCAATTTTAATCAGTCAAGCATTTATTTAGTATCTATTGTTGCCAGATGTAATGTTAAGAGTGGGGGATAGAAACTTAACCTTCTAAGGGGGAAAACATCATTTAAATGTAGACATAATGCATAATACATACAAAGAAGACCCAAACTAACCTTTATGGGGAAGGCCTCTTTCAAAGTTGAGTCTTGAAGAAAAACTATGAAGTGGAAAGAGATCAATCTAGGCAAAGGTGCTAAAGAGCAATAACAAGGCTAGTATTAACTATTTTATGCAGTGTGGAGGAGAGTTGTGTAAAAGGTAGTCGCCCATTTGTAAGCAGAGAAAATAATATTTGATCCTTTAGACAATAAGGAGCCAGTGGAATTTGCCCCCTACCCCCCAGGAGTGGGAGGGTAGGGATGGAATGGCTTTGTAGGACCTGCCCTTTAGGGAAATCACTTTGGCCAATGTATGAAAAATTAATTGGAATGGGTTCTTAAGGAGGGGAGATAAAATAGATGTCTATTATATTAGTCCAGGAGAGAGGTAATGAGGTCATAAATTAAGATTGTGTGTGAATAATGAGATGGGGATAATCTTGCCATTTTATTATTTATTATTTTTATCATTTATTATGAAATCATTTGAAACAATATTTGTGTTTATTATGTTATCATTATTAGGCACTGTAATTTTTTATATTTTCATCCAAAAAATTTTAAATTTAAATCTGAATTGTATTTGTGTAATTGTTAGAAGCAAAACTAAACTCTAAAGCATAATGTATTTATTTCTCAGTTGGCCTCGCCTGAAGTTTAAATGTTTGTCCTTTGTTTCCCATGTCACATATTAAGCCCAGATTTGTAAAAGACTTAAGCACTCAAAATGGGGAGAAATAGTTTTCCTGTAGTGGCTGAATTAAGGGGAAAAGGAATTTTCATGCTTAAATTACCTAAAAATAAAGCAGTGCTTAAAAAAAATTTTTTAGGTGCCTAACACTCAAATGGTTCAACTAAATTTTCTGTGGCTTTTCTTTAGTGCTGTTGGCACTATTAATTAAATTGACTAAGCATATAAAAACTTCATATAAAATTTAAGGAATCTAAGCTTTAATATAAAAAAGAATAAAACCTGTATGACCTTTGTGAATTATTTGGTGTGTTTGTGTTGTTTTTCCAGCTAACCTTTTAAGTTCTTCAAGGACAGAAATTTCTTTTTTTTTCTGTTATCTTTTATTGGATTTTGTGCATAAAATATAAAAGTTGGAAGGACCTTAGAAGGCATCTAGTTCAACCCCTTGCCCAATGCATGAATCATTGTGTAATAGATATTCAGAGGATCTTCTCAGGACAAGTTGACTGATTGGCAGGAACCAATTCAGTGTTTTGAAGTTTAAAGGAACCTTAGATATCTATATTTGATATTAGTTACCTTTCTATAGTGAGGAAACTGAGTCTATTCAGTTTAAGAATGGACAAAATGGCATTATCCCTTAAACCTTACTTTATTTTTTTTCTCCTGAATGTAACAAATACCAAATAAAAGTGCTCATTTCCAAAAGATTTTACTTGAAATTATAAATGTGTTGAGTACTCCAAATCCAACATGTATAGCTTACTTTTTCTTATAAAATATGTAAAAAATTCTTGTCTGCAACTTGGTCCTCAGTCTCAGGATGTGGGGATAGCATACTTCATCATCATTCCCCTGGAAATTCCTAAGTCTTTAGAAGTTTTTTTTAAATACATTAATAAAAATACACTTATTGTATAAATTCTAATTTGGCTCACTTAGCAGCAGTTCAGCAAATCTTCCCAGGTTTCTCTGTAAATCATTACTTTGTAATTTCTTATAGTACAATAATATTCTCATACATTTTATGTATCATAATGTGTTCAGTCATTTCCCATATGATAGGTATTCCCTTAGCTCTTAGTTATATCTGCTATAACAAAAAAAACTGCAGGAAATTTTTTTGTGCATTTATAACACCTTACTTATTATGAATGACATTTTTCTAGATAAAGATAGTGCTATACAATTGCAGTATCCAAAATTGGAAAGGACTTTGGTAACCACATTAAAACATCACTAATACAATATATTTGATAAGTAATTTATCCAGCCTTTGCTTGAATATCTTCAGTGAAACACACTGTAGCCTATTCTATTTTATATCAGACTAATTGTTAGGTTTTTCTTTATATTAAGCTTAAAGTTGCTACTTCACAACTTCAACCTTGTGTTCCTAGTTCTGCTTTCTAGAGCCAAATACAACAAATCTAATCCCTCTTCAACATGACAGTCCTTCAGATGCTTGAAAACAGCAATCATCTTCTGTTTGTTCCTGTTCCCATCCCCATCCTCAGTCATCTTTTATCTTGGCTAAACAGCCCTAGTTCTTTCAACTTATCCTCTTATGACATGAACTGACAGCTCTTCAACATCCTGATTGTCCTTTGGATCCTCTCCAGCTTATCATTTTGTAAAATGAAAGTGTTGGAGTAGATGGTCCTCTGAGGGCTTTTGGGTCAAGAACTGAGCATGCTACTCCAAATGTTGTCTGTCTGTAGGACTATTAGTGGGAGTGAGTCTATCTCACACCATTTTTGCCAACAAATATAAGCAACATATAATGAACTTTTGTAATTCTGGACTTCAGGGCAGTTTGTTAGTTATTTAAGAAAATGTGACCTTCTTTACTTTTTTCATGTCAAGAAAAGGAAATAACAAAGGCCTGACTCCTTAGATATACCGACCTGGAAATTTGTGTGGCTTCTTTTTCCTGTTAACCTTATTTGGTGTGTAATCCTCGTAGAGTGTGTTAAATAATCCACCTCTGAGATGACTGACTGATCCAACAAAGGTTAGGCTCACAGAGACAACAGGAACAGGAACTTCATTTAGAAATCTAAGATGGGGGGGCCAGCTAGGTGACATAGCGGATAGAGCACCGGCCCTGGAGTCAGGAGTACCAGAGTTCAAATTTGGCCTCAGTCAGTTAATAATTACCTAGCTGTGTGGCCTTGGGCAAGCCACTTAACTCCATTCCCTTGCAAAAAAAAAAAACCAACAAGAAATCTTAAGATCATGTTGATCAAAGGAGGAAATCCTTTTACAAATGAAATGTTCTATTTCAGGCTTATTTCATTTTTGACTGTAACATTAGCAGTGTTTTGCCTTCCCTAAGTTCTTCCTATGTTCTTGCATTTTTAAATGAATATATGTTATGTGTGTATGTATTTTTTATTAGGTTTTTTGTTTTTTTTTTGTTTTTGCAAGGCAGATGGGGTTAAAGTGGCTTGCCCAAGGCCACACAGCTAGGTAATTATTAAGTGTCTGAGACCGTATTTGAACCCAGGTACTGCTGATTCCAGGGCCGGTGCTCTATCTGCTGTGCCACCTAGCTGCCCGTGTGTATGTATTTTTAACATATACACAAGCACATACATTCAGTATTAATATTACTTACATAGATTCACACAACCCCAAGTTTTGCAAAGCACTTTACAAAAATTTTATCCTTACAATTCCTTGGAAGGTAGACATTTTACAGATGAGGTAACTGAGGCAGAGTCTTCTAGGAGACACAATGAATAGAGCCCCAGTCCCATAGTAAAAAAAAAAAGATATGAATTTAAATCCAGCCCCAATACTTATTCATTGTTGTGGCCCTGAGTAAGTCACTTCACCTGTTTGCCTCAGTTTTCTCCACTGAGAAAGGTGGATCACAATTCCTCTTAGAGTTGTTGGGAAGTCCAGAGATCAAATAAAGTGTTGGGCACACAGTACCTGACCCAGAATCAGTGTTCTAGGAATCCTTATTCCCTTCCTTTTCTCCTGATTCAGTCAAGGTCACAAGACCAGAAAATATTTGAGACCAGATTTGAAACTCAGGGCTTCCTGACTTCAGACCCAGTACTCTGTCAATAGAGTTCCACCAAATGTGTGTATGTTTGTACATAGGAGACCACAGGCCTAGCTATACCCCAGTGAGATCCAGGAACTCGGATTATGTATTCATTTCATCTGCCTTAAAATAGTAACTAGGTGTTTCAATAAACCAAGATGAAAAGTGATTTAATTTCAGATAAAATTTGTTTTTTCCATGCTCAGAATCTTTCATAGCAGAGTGGGATTAATGCTCTATTAAAGCTTTCCTAACTATCAGACTGCATTGTCAGGTGTCTTTCTGGTACACTATTTCCATCCAATATTGCTTCTCCCCAGAAATGAAGTGTCCTTGGTAACAGGAGTACTAATTTACTGAGAAATAGTCCCTTTTTAGGGACTATAGTAGAATGAACATTCAATCATACTGTACTTCTTAAAATACTAGAATTTTCCTTTGAAGCAACTCAAGAACATACTTTATAAGGAAACTGAATTAATAAAGTTGAGAGTAAGAGAACCTTTAAAACCTCAATCTTTGAACTTTATTTAACTTTATAGTACTAGCTAGCTACTTGCTCAGTACTGGTAAGAGTAACTATAATTTCTGCCTAGGATCTTTTTTTTTATTTTGTTGCTCTGTGAACATATGTAGGAGAAGCATAGAATTCATATAGGTAGGACACCAGTGTATGTCAGGTTATAGAATAAATTTTGAATAGTAATTGTCACTGTAATAATATGACTGCCACTTTTGAGGAGATCAGAGAAAAGTATGGGCAGAAAATTCAAAGAGTCACACTTTTAGAAGTGGAAAACAGTTGTGTAGTATTTTGGTATGCTGGCAGGTGGTAAGCTGAGGGGTATGCTAAAACTAGACATTCTTAACAGGAGTAGAACAGAAAGTAAATGATATGTTAAGGTTACTACTTTGTACTTAGTTATTCTTCTGGAAAAGAGGGAGACTGGCCCCAAATTGTTCCCTTAGAGATCTTCAGTGTTCCATTTCCCAAACTGCAATTTAGTGCCAGTGAATTTCAGACTGCTCTCTCTTATGGGATCTTAGGTTTACTAACCTAAGTGACAACACAACTATAAAGAGACTATTTTTCTTCATGCTTGTGTCTGAGATACACAGATTTCACACCAGATCCTACAAAACCCATCAGAAATTGAGGATTACAACTGAAGTCCCAAAGAGCTCTTCTGTCTTTATAACCCCTGGGTACTAGTCTGCTTATTGGGCAACTTAGTTTTCCTTTCTGCATTCCCTACAGGTGTCATTTCTTGAGACTATTGCAGCAAATACACTGTAGCTGAGGTTTACAACATAGGCAATGGTGCAGTTGTGCTGCATTGTCCTAGCACTGATCACAAGCTTTTTTAGTCTGCAGTTTGTGCAGAGATAATTCCAGTGTGGACTAGGTAAAGAGGCCATGGACTCATTAATAGGTGGGATTAATTGTGGATTAATCCCATCACTGGTGTTTGGCTTGTTTCTTTTTCTTACAGGGTTAGTGAGGCCTTTGAAGAGTGAGGCTAGTCTGGGTTCAGCCCCACCTCCCTGCATCTTTTTTACTCAATTTATTCTCTAATTGTTTCCCGTGTATGCTTTAACTTGCCAACATAATGTAAGCTTATTGAAAGAGGGGCTTAATTGATAGTTCCTGGTATTTAATCTCCCAGGTTGTGAGCACAAGGAGCAAATAAACCCTCCTTGATCTATCCGAGATAAAAGTTTCCGCAAAATTCTATTGAAATATCTGTAGAATAGGATTTACAGAATTTGCTGGATAGCAGCATTAGTACTTTCTTTGACTTGGTTACCATGGACTTTTCCAGTGACCTCATCTCACCCCATCCCAGAGTCAGGGCCCTCTGCAGTTTTGCTTTGCTGTTAACCTGATTAGTTATGCATGCCCTTGGACCAAGCCATGTTACTCTCACCTGTTCTGAGTAGTAGTTTAGATTCTAGTAAATCCTATTTTCAAATTTGGTTTTAATCATAGAGCTCAACTAGAGGAGGTATTATGCCTAACAGTTATCCTTGTCTCGTTATTTACTACATGGAGCTTGGGAAATAGAATTAAGAACCTGAATAGTTCTGTTCAGTAGATTTTATTTAATACTTGTTATGGGCATACTGCTGTCCCTAGGTATAAGGAGGGATAATGATATAAATAGTGGGTACACATGATCCCTTTGGGCCTCATGACTCAGGTGTACTTACTGCTGGTATTATTTTCCTCAATTTATAGATGAGGAAACTGAGACTTGGAGAAGTTAAGTGACTTATCCAAGTTCAAAGAGCTAGTAAGTATAAGAGGCAGAATTCAAATGTAGGACCCTTATTGGCTTCCAAGTCCAGTGCTCTTTCTATTACCATCTGTTAGGAAATGTAAATAAAAGTTAGACTCTTGCCATTGTGTTACACTCATTGTCATTTTAAGCTATTAGGAAATAAGACTTCTTAACCATAAATAAATATTCTCATCTAAAAGTAAGCTTGTTAATGGGGGGGGATTCTAAATCTTTGTCTTTATAACCTTCATAAAGTTCTTTGCACTTAGAGAAGTGATTCCTTACTTTTTTTTTACTTTAATTGTTCTATTATTTTGTATTACACTCATTTTAAACATTGGATAAGATGCAATCTGTTTTCTGACCAACTTAACTAATGCAGAGACTATTACCATGAGGTTAAATACCTGCTGATGAAACTTTTGGGGCTTTGGCAAACTGAGAAGGGAAAAAAATGGAAATGACTTCGGTCTTGTGTGACTCTTTTGCCTGTAAAGTGATAATAGAGAGACAGGAAAAAGAGACAGAAGATGCTATTAATCACATGGTTTTTATGAAGTCAGCAAACTCAATATGACTGTTGGTCAAAAGAACAAAGTGAACTCTTTATCCAGTGAGTGATGAATAGACATAATTGCTTGGAGAAACTTAATCATTAGCAATCTTGACATTCTTGTTAACAAATAAAACCAGAAGGAACTTGTAGCTAAGTGGAATTATAGATTATAGGTCTTTTTTGGAGAGACAAAGAGAAAGAAGTTGGCAAAGTCAGTTTAACATATACCAAAAAGCAACAAGAAATATTTATTTCATGAAATATGGTCATCCCATATTGCAAATCTAATGATAAGTATTTACAATGACTAAGAAAATAATTGCAGTTTATATACCAGTATTAGCTGTTGAGAATGGAATAATAGAAAATTTCTGTGAAAATTAAAAACCCTCCAAATCAAATCTTCCTGAATTATTTAAACAAATGATTGAAAATTTAAAATGAGAATTTATGTCAAATTATGTCAGAACTGACTATAATTTTTGTACAGTTTAAAACAATATAAAATACTACAATAAGGATACTAGAAAAATCCAGAAAAGTGCTTTAGTAAGCATTTGACTTGAGAAAGAGAGATATATCGCCAAAGGCAATACTGATTAGAATATAAATGCATCTGTAAAACCTTAGAAGGAAGAATAGTTTATGATAATTGGCAATATTGTCTTATAAAGCTAAGGGATTCAGTGGAGGAAAAAAACTAGTCTAAAGAAAGCAAGAACTCAGCTAGGCAAAGTTACCCTGAGGACATTAATGGATATAAATAAAGAGCAGTGCCAATAGAAAAAAAAATGGAAAAGACTGGCAGAAATTATTATAACGGGACCATCAACATGGGACTAGACAATTTCTGAATCCTCATTAACCCTCCCCAGAAAATAGGAATCATATATTTGAAGCAGAAAAATTATAGATGTCTCCAGCCAAGAAGTCTAATATGCTATCAGCTTTATGAATTAATAATACAGAATGGTGTTTCTACATCAGAGGGGAAGGAGTTAGGGGGAATATAAGGAAAAATTAACTCGGGAGGGAGAAAATTTGAATACAAGGAGATAAATCAATAGAGAAAGTACTAAAATAAAATTTTTCTGTTCTGATACCATCTAAAAAATTTTAAAATATCTCTGAATGTTGAAAAAAAATAAATTGAACCAATGTCTGATAGAAAAAACATAGAATCTTATGGAATCACAATAGAGCTTGGGACTGCAGCATTATGTTCCAAGTGGTTCAAGGGAGAAATCAGAAACTTGAGAGAAGCTAAAAGGTAAGCAAATGGTGAAATAGGAATAATGAGCAGAACAGAAAATTTTGTATCAGTTATAGCAGGTCTCTCCAAAGAAGCAAAAAAAATGACAAATGGGAAATACAAATATATTGACATAAAAGACAATCATGGAGAAGCAAAAAAAGGAATAATTTGGGAAGAACATAAGATTTATATGCAAGTATATAAGTATACAAGTTTTATACATTAATCTCGAAGGCAGGATGCATAGAGGCAGACAAGACAACTTAAGAAGTATAGAAACCTTGATGCAATAAATAATAAAAACAGAAGTGGGCAGAATTTCTGAGTAAAGAAAACAAAGCACCAAATCAATAGGACCCCCAGATTATTTACAGCAGAAAATCTTATGCTTCAAACTCTTAAGATAGATATATTGGTGACAGCAAATTCCGCAAGGGATCAGAAGGAAAACCTTCAAATATAAAGGAAAGCAAGTTTGAATAACACAGCACTGTTCTGAATTCACTAGAAATCATGAAAGAAATGGAATAATGTAGATAGTTCTTGTATTACCTAAGGGAGCCAACCTTCTGCAGAGCCCTTTATAAAGCAATTTTTTTCATAATGTGAATTTGCCCCATATGTAGGGAAGTGAGAGAAGAAGAGAAGCCGGAAGAGGGCTATCCATGCTCAGGTTTGAGGACAGAGAAGTAAGAGCAAAAGAGGAGACACGTGGAAACCTGGTTGGAATTGAGAGGAAGAACTTGGGGCAAGGAGCAGACACATGCACAGACAGGAGATGACAAGTCATGTGGGAGCCAGGGATAGACACATGGTATCTGAGCACTGACAAACAGAAGCATGGTGGGGACACATAGGAAGGTGGGCAATGCAGGCCAAAGGTCTCCTCTCTTAGAGTTTGAAGGTCTTAAGCCACCCCACCCCCCAATCCAGGGGCAGTGAACTTTCTGACCATTGACTCTTCTGCTTTCATTTGGAGGATTTTTGTTTTTAGTTTTTATTGCTGAAGAGCAAAAGGGAGGGGAAAGAGAGAGAAAGAAAGCAAGAACACACAGTACTATACAGTAAGTATTTTTGGAATGTGGATTTCTTTCAGAATTTTTAAAATTGAATTCGTGTAATATGAAACCTATCTTTAATTCAAAAAGCAAAGGAATTCAAGGTAATCTCCAAATGACATTTTCTGCAAACTTAAGGCCAATCATCTATGAAAAAAGATGAATGTTCAATGAAAGAGTTACTTGACAAGAAAAAATTCCAGACAACAGTAACAAAAATTATTACAACATATTCCCTTTTTGGTTAATGCAGCCAAAGCACTTGGACCCTAACATTACAGTCCATAAGGTGCTTATAGGGGAAGTAAATGGCACCATAAAGAAAAAAGATAGCTCTATAGAATTAGGTTGAGTATGTAAATAGAGCTTCTTAATCTTTTTTGTTGATCATAGATCCTTTCACAATATTTTCAAAGGCATAAATAAAAATATATAATTATAAAAGACAGAAATACGGTTATAAAAAAAATTTTTAAGTTTACGGATCCCAGTTTGTTTATTTGTTTATTTCAAACAGTTAACAAAAGGAGATTTATTTAGCCATAGTAAGGAAATACAACATCACAGGTTGATTCAGCCAAACAAAGGTTGCCTGGCTCATAGTGGTCTGTTAATCAAATATCACAGACAAACTAGAGATCCTCTTGTCTGTACTCAGACAGTTCTAGGCCCTTTACCCCCAACCAATCATTGCTTGATCATATGATTCTTTGTTACCCCATTTAGGTTTTTTTGTTTGTTTGGGGGGGGCAGAGATACTAGAGTGGTTCGCCATTTCCTTCTCTAGCTCAGTTTACAGATGAGGAAACTGAAGCCCACAGAGGTAAGTGACTTGCTCAGGTTCATTCAGCTAATGGGTTTGAGACCAGATTTGAGCTCATGAAGATGAGTCTTCCTGATTCCATTCCCAGCTCTCTAGCCACTGGGCCACTTAGCTGCTTCAGCCTTTAGTCCCTTGAGTCAATTAGATCTTAAGAATGATTTTACTACCTTTTTATGGAAAAGTAGAATAATTTCTGTGGGGGAAGAACAGTTAGAATATTGTTCACACCATACCCTCAGGGGAAAGGTACTTAAAGTCTTCTAGAAGAACTTCCACCACTTAAATGATTTTAGGGAAATATAGGGAGAAATCTAAGCAATGTAAAACAAAATCAATAAAAATCTATTTTTAAAGAAGATTTTAAAGCTGTTTCTGGTCAACCTTCACCTTGAGGGATGTAAGAAGATTGATATAGCACTGAAAGAGAAAAAAACCACCAAAAATATAACAAAAAACAAAAACAACAGTATTCTAATAGCCCTCTGAAAGAAGTGACTAGATATGGGTAAATGAGTAGGAAAAATTTTAGGCATTATCCTTCACTTTGGAAGTGAAGTCCTGGATCTAAATGATCTGGTCTGTGTAATAGGAGATGTGAGCTACAGTGAAGGTGGTGGTACCTCTTACATAGTCACTGATCCTCATCCTAGGTCTGGAAAAATTATCTTGGACTACCACACATTTAATGTCCCTGGCTCACTAGTCTTCTATAGTATCTGGGAAGTAGGTAGAAATAAAAAGAAAATTTGTGGGGACTTGAGACATTTCCCCTTGTTTCCAGAAAGCAAATTACCTCCCAGTAGTGCCACCCTTTGGTGCTCTCTCTGGAACTAACCAGTAACCAATGAACTCTGTACTGATAACAATGTGGGGGTAACCTAACAGCTCGGAGTTAAAATATGCAAAGGGCTTTACGCACTGCCCATGATAAAGCTAAATCTGCAGGGGAAAGTTTTATGATTCTTCCCACTATGGAGCCACTGGGGCCAGCTCCACTGCCTGCAATGGAATCTGCCCCGCCCCCCACAACCTACTCTGTTAAGGTCAAGTGCTATTTGCTGAAGGAGAAGAACTGCTACTACTGGAACCTAACTTGCCTTTTCATACAAACTAATTGGATAAATCTCTGAGGAGAATGATAAGAAAGATAACCGGGAAATGCAATTAATGTAAAAACAAGGTATTTTTTTAAAATTCTAAACTATTTTAGGCTTAGTGGGCAAGTGTAAACCGGCTACTTTTCTAGCAAAATTGTTTCATATGCAGAGTCACAAGATCTTGGTTTGAATCTTTGTTACTACCTATATAAATAAACTTGGGGAAATTACATATCCAGGTCTCAGTTTCATCATTATAAAATAACCATAGCAATAGCTAACATTTTCATAATACTTTAAAGTTAGGGAAAATTTCTAACATTCTTATTTGAGCCTCACAACAACATTATGATATAGGTATATAGGCTTTATTATTATGCTCATTTTATAGTTGAGAAAACTGAGGATCATAAAGATTAAGTGATTTGCTAGTATTAATTAACTCAGTGTCAGAATTCAAACCCAGATCTTCTGACTTCAAGTTTAGGATTCTATTTCCCCTTAAAATATTGCTTCTAAAATTAAGCATGGTGGGGACACATAGGAAGGTGGGCAATGCAGGCCAAAGGTCTCCTCTCTTAAGAGTTTGACGCTGACAACTGTACTTTTGAGATTCAACACAGATGCTTCCTTCTGTAGGATGCCCATCAACTATTTTAAAACTTTTTGGTCTAGGGATCCATTATACACTTTAAAAATTATTAAGGGATTACCCCCACCTTATTCTCCTCACTAAGAGTTTTTGTTTGTGGATATTATATTTTTGGATATTTATTATATTAGAAATGAAAAAATCTTAATATTAGGACCTTGAGAATCACTAAGTTAGATGATCTTGAAAAGTCCCCTCAATCCAGATTTGTTGGTGTATGCCTATTTTATTTTATTTAAAAAAATATATTTTATTTATTTCCAACTACATGCAATGGTGTTTTTCACCAGTCTTTTTTTTTTTTTGGCAAGACTTTGAGTTTTACAATTCTCTTCCTCCTTCCCTTACCTCCCTCCTCCTCTGACAGAAAGCAATCTGAAATAGGCTTTACATCTGTAACCTTGTCAAACATAGATCAAAATTGAATGTGCTGTGAGAGAAGAATCAGATCCAAACAGAAGAAAGAAAACATTAGAGATAACAAAATTCCATAATACTTAATACATAAGACAACTTTTTAAAAAATTGAGGGTAATAAGCTTTGGTCTTCATTTAAATTCCACATTTCCTTGTCTGGATATGGATAGCACTTTTCCATCACAAGTCTCCTAAAATTGTCTTTTTATTGCTGAAATGAACAAGGCCATCATGGTTGATCATCACCCCATGTTGTTGTAAATGTGTATAATGTTCTTCTGGTTCTGCTCATTTCACTCAGCATCAGTTCATACAAGTCTTTCCAGGCTTTTCTGAAATCCCGTCCCTCATGATTTCTTACAACACAATAGTGTTCTATCATATACGTATACCATAATTCGTTCAGTCATTCCTCAATTAATGAACATCCCCCTTGATTTCTAATGTTCTTCTACTATGAAGAGAGCTGCTATGAATATTTTGTACCCCTTTTCATGATCTCTTCAGGTGTTATTTCTATTTTAGCAGGAGAACCTTGGAGTAGGAAAACCTCCATTGACTTGGGATATCAAGACACCATTGTTCATTGCAGCACTTAATATTTGAGAACCTATTATTGGTAGTAGGTTTGTAGGATTTAGAATAGAAAAAGGGCAAGGAGACCTTAAAGATAACTAGTCTAAACTGTCCATTTTACAAATGAAAATTTTTTATATTTACCCCCAAAGTCTATCTGTATCTAGCACATACATATTTTGCTTTTCAGTCTTTTTCTCTAATGATCCCTTGAGAACTTAGTTGCTTACACAGTGCCCTCTAGTGCTAATGAACCAGTTCCACTTTAAATTGTTTCTATGATTCAAATGTTCTATTTCCTCCTGATTGAAGGAATGAAAAGTGAGAGGAGATTCTTCATTATTCAAGTATAACTTCTTTCAAGTGGGAAAGTTACTGCTAAGTACCACTTTTTTTTTCATATTAAAGTCCCTAACACATCTCCCATCTATCTGTCTGAAAAAAAGTTCAAAAAGGGTAATGGAAACAAGCAGATTCCATGAGGTCAGAAGATGTATCTTTTGTTACTACTTTTAAAATAATAGATAAATCATGGACATTTATGAACACATTCATTCAGGCATTTATTAAGCTATTCAAAGCAATTTTTATTTTCCAGAAAAATTGTCCCTTCTGTGGAAAGTTGCAAAAAGTGCCTCCCTGTTATCATTGAGGTCACTGTCATTATCCCAGGTACCCATATTGAAACCTTGATGTCATTCTCAACTTTGTACCTCACATATCCAGTCCATTGCCAAATCTTGTCATTTCTTTCTAACATTTTTCCCGTGATCCCACACCCTAGTTCAAGCCTAAACTATTACAATAGCCTCTTAATTGGTATTTCTGCCTCAGATTTCTCTCCACTCTGAGAGAGATAGCAAAATTACATAATAAGATAATGATTTTTTTTTCTGAATTGAAGGTAGTAGTCTTTGGTCTTTATTCAAACTCCACAATTCTTTCTCTGGATATACAGATGGTATTCTCCATTGCAGATAGCCCAAAATTGTCCCTGATTGTTGCACTGAAGGAATGAACAAGTCCATCAAGGTTGATCATCACCCCCATGTTGCTGTTAGAGTGTACAGTGTTCTGGTTCTGCTTATCTCATTCATCATTAATTCATAAAAGTCTTTACAGGCTTTTTTGAAATCTTGTCTCTCATTATTTCTTTTCTTTGTTTTTTTCTTTCTTTCTTTTCTTTCTTTTCTTCCTTTTCTTCCTTTTCTTCCTTTTCTTTCTTTCTTTCTTTTCTTTCTCTTCTTTCTCTTCTTTCTTTTCTTTCTTTTCTTTCTTTTCTTTCTTTTCTTTCTCTTTCTTGTTTTTTTGCAAGGCAAACGGGGTTAAGTAGCTTGCCCAAGGCCACACAGCTAGGTAATTATTAAGTGTCTGAGATCACATTTGAAGCCAGGTACTCCTGATTCTACAGGACCGGTGCTTCAGCCACTACACCACCTAGCTACCCCCTCTCATTATTTCTTATAGAACAATAGTGTTCCATCACATACATATACCACAGTTTGTTAGGCCATTCCCCAACTGAAGGACATTCACTTAATTTCTGATTCTTTGCCACTATAAACAGACTGCTATGAATATTTTTGTACAAGTGATGTTTTTACCCTTTTTCATAATCTTTTCAGGATATAGACCCACTAGTAGTATTGCTGGATCAAATGGTTTGCACATTTTTGTTGCCCTTTGGGTATAATTCCAAATTGCTCTCCCAAAAGGTTGTATGAATCCAGACTGATATTCTTGCTGTTCCTCACATGTGACACTGTGACAACTCTACTTTTGAGATTCAGCACAGATGCTTCCTTTTGCAGGATGCCCATCTCAAGGCCTATATCTACCTCTATACCTATAGACCTCTATGTCTCCATGCTATTCTCTGCCCCGTCACGTTATTAGAATGTGAACTCTTTGAGGACAGTAACTATTTTCACTCTTTCTTTATATCCCCAGCCTTACTATTTAACACAATGCTAGGCTTATAATAAACAATAAATATTGATTGATTGACATGGGGACTCAGAGGTAAGTGGAACAGCTTCTGCCTCAAGGACCTTATACTCTAATCAGAAAATATAGATATGTACAAAAAAGATCAAAATAATGGGCTGGGGACATTAGTAAAAACATGTAGAAAAAATGAGCCTTAAATGAAATTTCAGAAGGTGAAAGTGAAAGTGAAAAGCCAATGCAAAGACTTGGAGAAGGGATGGGAAACATGAGTGGGAAGCATCATGAGTACGAAACAGTAAAGAGCCAAATTAGCTGTGCTTTTGTTTACATGAAGGGAAGTATAGAAATGTCTGGAAAGATGATCTTGGAAAGTTCCCTCAATCCTGTTTATCCCTATTTTATTTATTTTAAAAAAATTTTTTTTGTAAGGTAATGGGGTTAAGTGGCTTGCCCAAGGCCACACAGCTAGATAATTATTAAGTGTCTGAGGGCAGATTTGAACTCAGGTACTCCTAACTCCAGGGCTGGTGCTCTATCCACTGCACCACCTAGCCCCGCCCCCTGTGTATCCCTATTTTAACAGGAGAACCTTGGAGTAGAAAAATCTCCATTGTCTTGGGATACCATTAACTGAGCAACCTAAAGGAATTTATATTTGATCTTAGAAGTAATAGAAAGTTTATTTGATAGGATAAGTCAGTGATCCAGAATTCAGGTTTCATTTCTAACCCTAATTCTGTTTCTGTTATTAGACTTCAACATTTTAGAAAAATCACTTAATTAGTTTTGTTTTTCTAATTTTCTTTTACTTTTTATATAATGGTAATGTAAGTTGAAACTAGAATTTATTTTATAAGGAAGATTGTATAGCTCTATTATAGCATAGAAAATTCTTTGCTTCATCTTTTTTTTTTAGTTCTTAGGAAAAGGGATCCACTGGTTACTTCAGTACCATGTTAACCCCCACTACAATCAACCCTTACCACCTTCCCTTTATTCAGATTTTGTCAATACCTCATTTCACACACATACACCCTCAAAAAATATTTTTTGCTTCAGCAATACAAAAAATGACTCCTCAACCCAAAAAGGTTGGGGAATCATTGTCTTAGATAAACACTCAGACTTTCTAGCAAGAACTCCAGTCCCACCACAGTTTGAAGTCAGAGTTTCTAATAAGGCTATCTTCTGAAACATGCTAACCTAATTCTCTCCCTATGATATCAGTAGCTCATTTCTCAAAAGGAAAAAAAGCAACTAGCCTTCTTTTTGTTACTCTACCAGATTTTCACCACTTATGTGCTTTATGTAACTACGCCTCAAGTTTCTCCCTCAGTACACTGAAATTAGTATTCTCCTTTCAAGAATGCAATGAGGGTGGCAAGGTTGCGCAATGGATAGAGCACCGGCCCTGGAGTCAGGAGTACCTGAGTTCAAATCCGGCCTCAGACACTTAATAATGTGTGGCCTTGGGCAACCCACTTAACCCCACTACCTTGCAAAAAAAAAAAGAATGCAATGGTAAGTATAAATGCTTTGAGTAAGCATTTTACAATAGTTTAGTGTATACTCTCCACAATATTTCTTATTTTCCTTTCATGGCTGCTTTTGAACAGAAATAAAGATGAAAATGAAGAGATTCAACTAGGAAAAAAGAGAGATTCAATTAGGGAGTAAAGGAACCTTGAGAGCTTGGTTCTAATCTCAGGAATCCCTTATCAGGTTAGGCAATTTATGCCCCCAGTCATCTCAAAACAGTACTGGGTCATCCTTTCCCTACTATATATCTCAATTCCTAGCTTAGTTTTCCTTGCACTGCAACTCCACTTAAGAAAGTACCCAGTTGGGCGGCTAGGTGGCGTAGTGGATAAAGCACCAGCCTTGGAGTCAGGAGTACCTGGGTTCAAATCTGGTCTCAGACACTTAATAATTACCTAGCTGTGTGGCCTTGGGCAAGCCACTTAACCCCACTTAACCCTTGCAAAAAAAAAAAAAACTTAAAAAAGTACCCATTTGTGACTTTTTAAGGTTGGAAAATGCTATCACTGGTGCACAATGTGGGAAACATAATAAATTGACTATCTCAGTCTTAGGCCCAATTCTTTTTGTTCTACACATTCTCCTTCTAATCTATAAATAGAGGAAAGAATAATTCGATTTTTACTTAGAACAAAAAAGGATGAAACACAAATAATGACTCCACATGGACAATTAATATCAGTCAGTATTTGGAGATTAGCTTCAAAGATCCCTCTGCCCTCCCATGTAGTTATAAACAAAGAGAATTTACAGATAGAAATCTATTAATCACATGAAAGGGACAAGTCCATGATTTGGCTAGATAAGGAATGAAGGCTAAGGACATTTCATTTTGGAAGAACAATCCCAGGATGAGTTACATGTAATACATCTGTTTTGATCATATCCTAAATGTCTTCTTCTTGGCCCCCATTTTAACTATGGGAAGGATACTATTACTCTGTTTTACAGCTTTTCTGAAAGGGTGGGGAGTAGATTTGTCAACTATTGGGTTGGTACTTTTCTCTCATGCTTGGAAACTTGTATATCTCCCATACTTTCAAAAGGACTGTATCTTATTTAGAATGGATACACTTGGTCTTAGAAAAAGACCATCCAACTGCTTGTGGTATGTAGTATATAAATTGCTTTCCCTTTCATGTGTAATAAGCCTGGGTACGAACAGAATCTATTCTCATCTTGCTCCCAATGTCAGCCCCTTTGTGAAGCTCCTCCATTCTTCCATTTTCTCATCAGACACAACAGGATAATTCAGTATTTTGGATTTATATTTACATATATATTCATTAGAAATGATTTTTATTGGAGTGCTTCCTGAGGTTGTAAATTTGGTGAGGCAGGGTGGGTAAAAACTCAAGACTTGTCAATTCATAGTTTATTTTTCTTTTGGGGAGAGGAATTGTGACTATACAAAATGTACAACCGTCACCATATGAAGATTGTCTACCTGGGAGCAACTTTAGATTTTTAAGAAATAGTGTTGGGGGGGCGGAGCCAAGATGGCGACAAGAACCTGTCTTAGGTGCTTTCTCACAAATCTTCGAAACTAAGGACTCTAACTAAACTTTCGGGAGACAGAACCCACACAGAGACCCAGGGAGGCAGTTCTCCTACTCAAGGTAACCTGGAAAAGAGCAGAAAGGCTCTGCTCCCCGGGGTTGGAGGGGCAGCCCATCAGAGGGGTAGCCCACCAGAGCGAAAGAACTTCAGCCTCCCAGAGGCAGCCCCAGGGCACTGGGAGATGCGGCTCACAGCAGCCGGGGAGTTTCCTGAGCTGCACCCCAGGGAGCTCTGGGCACAAAGTGGGCGAACAGCGGGGGACCTCTGCCACAGTGAGCACATGAAGCCCAGCCCTCAGAGCACACAGCTAGCAGCTTGGCCACCTCAGCCCAGAATTTTTTTGGTTTTTTCAGGGCAGTGAGGTTGGGGTGGCTTGCATGTCACACGGCTGGGTGATTGTTGGGTGTATGGGGCCGGATATGGGCTTGGGTCCTCCTGGCTCCAGGGCTGGTGCTCCGTCCATTGCGCCACTTGGCCATACCTACAATTATTACTATTATTTTTTTTAATTTTAATTTTTTTTCTCTATACTTTATTGCTCAAGCGAGTCGATATTTTTTGGGGGGAGGGGTATTTTGTTTACTCTTAAACAAGAAGATTATATTAATGTATAAAAAATTATTTGTACAAAATGCGAATAAATAAATATTAAATATAAAAAAATAGTGTTGGCTAGATCAGTCCCCAAGTTAACCAGATAGAAAGCTGTCCCCCACCAGGCACTGTAGAGATGAAGAAATTGTGCTGGTCAGAGAGAGGAGGAAAAAAGTAGGCACCCATGTGAGAAAACACCAGTTGTCATTATTGCTGTTGACTATGATGAATGTTTATTGATCAGATGCTTTTTCTGTAGTTGGTCAGCCTCCAAGGGTATGGTTCCCTGAGAGTTACTCAGCAGACTCCCTTCATACTTTTACCCCTTAGATAAACAGCAGGGGTTGCAGCTGTTTGGGAGGGATAACTCAGATTAGAATGCATGGTTTCCAGTGATTAGAGTTGTTTCAGAATGGCCAGCCAAGGTGATCTCCTATTTTAATTTCAGATTCTATATACAGTTAAACTTCAATTTTGGAACCACAAAACACATTCTGGGCCTTTTGCATCTCCTCCTTCTAGAGGATGCCCACCTTTTACCACTTTTTTTATTCATAGTTTTACTCTAGTTTAAAAAAAAAAAGAAAATGAAAGAAACTTGCATAAATTTGCTCCATTTAAAGCAGTTGTGGGGGGTGGGGAGTGACTTGCTGGAGAAGAAGTTGAAACTGTTGACTAAAATGAAATATTAGATGATATATGGATTTTTCTTTTCCATATTATTCAATTCAATAAAAAAATATAAACAGTAGTGATTTTTGGAGGCTGTTTTCATTTATGTCCTTTTGTTTTTTCTGCAGTTGAAATTAGAGGATCGTTCTGTGGTGCCCCGTGATGTTGTCCGACACATGAGCTCAAGTGTAAGTACTGTGTTGTATATCCTTGTATCTCTTCCCTAAATATCAGTCTTGGCTAATGAAGAGTCTTAAATAATTGGAACTGTGTAGAGAAATTAAGTCAAGGTCTGATCACCCTAACTATTTGTAAACTGAGTTCCCTACTATAGGATTTCCGCCAATATGGGGCCCCATTGGCTTTAAGTTTCAGGATCCTGATAGTATCTGTCATTGTTGCCTATAACTCTGAAACTTGTATGTCCTTGTTTTTAGGATAGTCAGTGTGGGACTGTGATTGATGTGAACATTGACTGTGCTGTGAAACTTGTTGGTACCAACTGTATCCTCTACCCTGTCAACAGCAAGGACTTGCAGCATATTTGGGTAAACCAGACCTTAGGGCTCTTCCCCCACAACTCCTGTCCCATTTTTTCCCTCTTGGGTTCATGCTTGCTTTCCATTCTTTCTCCAAAGGTAGTTAAAATATGTAACACAAGCTTCTCTCCCTTTTCCACTTTCCTCCCCCCCCCCCCCCATAAGCAATCTCAGATCTAGTGTCATCCAATATCAACTTCATCCAATCCCTCATTTTGAGATCGAATTGAAGATCCTCAGAGAAAATGGCTATTCTATTAACTTCTGGTCCCTTACAGAACCAATGACAATCTTATTTCCATATAGCAAACTGATCCACAAGGTCCACTCCTTGCTACAGTTAGATGATAAATATACTCTTATTGCTAAGCTCTCCAACCTAGTTTCCACTCACATACTATGTCATTTCTTACAACTACTTTCTCTGATTGATCAACAGCCTTTCATGTATGGGGACTATATTGCCTATGACTGCTGGCTAGGGAAGGTCTATGACTTGAAGAACCAGATAATCCTGAAGTTGTCCAATGGAGCCAGGTACCTTACTCACCTATAGTTTGATCCTTCCCTTCCACTCAGAGGAACCCAACAATCCTGATCTGGGGGATAGTCAAGAGGAGTTTTAGAATCAAGTAGATTCATCATTGTGATGAAAAGGTTTATGCAACAAATATTTCAAGTATTTGGGTTAACTCTTTTGGAAAAGAGAAACAACAAGGTGTAATGGATAGGGAACTGACCTCAGAGACAGGAACACCTGGGCTTTTAAATTCAGGCCTATGGCCTGTCCTGTCTGTGTGACCATGGACAAATCATTTAACTCTGCTGTAGTCAACTTTTTCTTTTCTTTTTTTCTTTTTTTTTTTTTTTGGCAAGGCAGTGGGGTTAGATGACTTTCCCAAGGTCACACAGCTAGGTAATTTTTAAATGTCTGAGGCCGGATTGCAGGGCCAGTGCTTTATCCTTTGTGCCTAGCTGACCATCTAGTCAACTCTTTAAGTCTATAAGTGGCAGAGAAAGTGCCAGCATGCATTGGTAGAAGAATTTTCCTCTTTCAGGTGTTCCCTACATCAACAAAAATCACATGTCCAGTTCCTATCCCTATCTCATGAGATCTTGAACCCAACCCAATGCTAGTCTCTTCCACCGTGTTTCTGTTGTGTTGTTTGTTTTTTTTATTCTTTGTTTCTTCCTCCTTCATTGGAAGTTTGACCTAGGACAACCTGATTTCAAGGTTATATTAGGAGAAGAATACTTTCAAAAGCTTTACAACTGGTTAACTCAGATTTAGGATTAGTTTTCTGTTTAGTTTAATAAAGGTTCTTTCCCTAGCTGAGAAAGTTGGGTAATTAGAAAAGAAAATTCTTTGGTATGTTGAAAACATTCATAATAACTCTTTATCAATATCTGTTTTGCTTAGTAACATAAATTAGTTCTAATGGCAAAGTAGCTATTTTCCTGGGTCCTGTTCTACCTCAGTCTGTGTATCAAAATACCTTGATCCCTTTTCTCAAGTCTTTGTATTCAGACTTTGAATCTATTTTGTTTCCAGATGTTCCATGAGCACAGAGGATGGTGCCAAGCTTTATGATGTTTGCCCCCACGTCAGTGACTCGGTAACTTTCCCTTCCCAGGAGAAGCTTCTTAAGTTTCAGAAACTCTTCCTCCTGTCCTCAGAGTTTGGGGCCTACAGAGGAAAGGGTACTGCTAAGCAGACAGCTCACCAATATCCCCTTCCAAGTACTCATTCCAAGGGCATGGCTTCCTGATGCATGAGGACTTGTCTTGGGGAATAGTGAGGTGAACATGTGAGATGGCACCTGTGTGAATGTACATATGTGAAAGTATATGGGGTGTGTCTGTGTGTATGTGTACATACAGAGGGAAAAAGCATCATGGATTGCTGTCAGGGATACTCCTTGCTGAAAAATCTACTTTTTTACTTTTTCTCTCTCATTACTTCTATAGGGTCTCTTCTTTGATGATTCTTATGGCTTCTACCCAGGCCAGGTGCTCATCGGCCCCTCCAAGGTTTTTTCCAGTGTACAGTGGCTATCAGGTGTCAAGCCTGTGCTTAGCACCAAGAGCAAATTCCGAGTGGTAGTGGAGGAGGTAAGATCAATCAGGGATTACTCTGGAGTCCTGGAAAGGGACTCTCTTAGGAGAAGTACTAGTAAGATTTAATTTATCCCAGCTACCAAGCCCCAGAATTATTTTGACTTTTAAAGGGGTTCACTATGAAAGTTAACTATATGATGACAAAATGGATTCTTGTCAGTTGGGGAATCTTCCTACTGTATGACTCATGTTTAGTTTGAGTAAGGACACAATGAACAATATGTAATTTGTAAGGTAGAGTAATATCTGATATAATGTCCCTTTCATGCAAACATTAGACTGGGAGTTAGGCAACCAAAATTCTAGTCAAGTGAAAAGATTGTTGAATTTGGAGTCAGAAAACCTGGTATTTCCAATCCTAAATCTGCCACTAAATAACAGTAATACCTTGAACAAATTACTCAATTTCTGGGCATCTTCCTTTATCTGTAGAATGATAGGATTGGCCTGAGTAGTTTATAAGGTTTCATCTATAAATATATGATTCTTATCTTAATTTTGTCTCTAGCTGTGTGACTTTAGACATGTCACATCACCTGAGTATCTCATTTTCTTCAGTGATAAAATAATGGACTTGAGCTAGACCCCTTAATGACCCTTTGTGCTCAAACATTCTGTGACTGATTCTTCTTTGGAGAAGGGCTATTATTTCAGGGTGGGAACTCATCCAGAGGCTATTAGTATTAGGTTACACATTCCAAGTATATATGCCAGCTCCTGAAACCCAACTAAGCTTCAGAAAACAAAGCTTTCCACAACACTCTTTTTTAATTGAAGCCATTAAAAATCTGTTTTAATATTGGCCCTTTCCTAGGTACAGGTTGTGGAGTTGAAAGTCACATGGATTACTAAAAGTTTCTGTCCAGGAGGCACAGACAGCGTCAGTCCCCCACCTTCAGTAATCACACAGGAAAATCTGGCTAGGTGAGTCTTTGGTTCCCCATTTTCTTCAGGACCTAGAGTATTGATCTCAGCAAATCTTCTCAGATTTTTAAGCTCAGTCACAAGAGAAAGGTAACAAATGAAATTGATTATATTGTGATAAGAAATGACATTATGATTTCTCTCTCAACACATTCAATTTAGATCAGTGTATAGCATGGAAACAATGTAAAGACTAGCAGACTGCCTTTTCTGTGGGGGGAGGGAAGTGAGATTTGGGGGGAAATTGTAAAATTCAAAAATAAATTTATTTTAAACATTTAAAAAATAAAACAAGAGGAAGGTCTCAAGAACAGTGCCTACCCATCAGAATCTCAGTAAATCCTTTATCACTTTTCCTAATTCTTTTTCACAGAGTGAAACGTCTTGGATGTTTTGACCATGCTCAGCGGCAACTTGGGGAGCGTTGTCTTTATGTCTTCCCAGCCAAGGTGGAGCCAGCCAAGATCACCTGTGAATGCCCTGAAAGAAACTGTGTCCTGGGCGAGGGCTTTGTGGCCAAAAAGGTACGGCCACTGTGTTAGAAAAGGGTAGCTGTGTACCCATTTCAGCAGTGATAGGGAGGTACAGAGCAAGTTTGAGTCTTCGTCCTTGATGAGCAGCTTCTTTATTTCTTTTACATTCGTTTATTCTTTTGCAAATCTAATGGTACTTGGACTGGTTGTTTTTGGCCCTTACTCTACTGGGTTATTCTGAATGGGTATTCTGCCTTTCTGACTTTTAGTACTTCTCCCTCCTCCCTGCCTCAACCTCTCCAGGTAAAGCGGTTGCTGAAGAAGCAAATTGTGAAGATCATGTCCTGCTCCCCAGATTCTCCTGGGCCTGGAGATCATCCTGATGGGGACCCTGATAAAGGGGAAGCCAGAATCAAGAGTGAAACAGGAGATCCATCCAATCTTGATGAGTCTCCCAATGGTTCTGTCAATCCGGCTGAAATTCAAGAAGAAGGTCTAGAGGGGTCTGATGACACTATGGAACGACAACCTCCATTCCTACTCAAGGAAGAGGGAGCCACAGACTACAGGCTACAGTCAATGGAACAGGATGCAGATGATGAGGCAGCTGATGATACAGATGACACAAGCTCAGTGACTTCTTCAGCTAGCTCCACTGCCTCCTCCCAGAGTGGCAGTGGTCCTGGTCGGAAGAAGAGCATCCCGTTGTCTATCAAAAACTTGAAGCGAAAGCACAAGAAAAAGAAGACTAAGGTATCTCGAGAATTCAAGCCAGGAGACAGGTATGCAAAGATGTTGAGACTGGGGATAGGTTTAGTTAACCTGATTTGATCTGCAAGACTATTGAGATCTCTATCTCATTTGCTATTCACATACTCACTTTGGGGGAGGGGGGCCCTCAGCCACTCCTCAGCTCATAAGAAACCCATATAAGAGTATCTTGTAAGCAATTGATGGGCGAAAGTACTACACAAACTGACCTAGAAGGGGAGAATGAAGGTCAGCCTGTAGAATCCAGTGGCCTCTCTGGATACCTAGTTTGTTCAAAGTCTGTTCAAAGAAGGACTTAGTTAGGCAGTCTCTAATGTCAAGGCATTAAGACTCAAATCCTTCTAAGAGAGCCTGAAATTAGAACATTTCATTTTCTAGACTTGAGGAGAGTCATCTTGGAGGGGGGGGGGGGGGGGGGGGAGTCTCAACATCCTAACTCACTGGTGCCCCATTCTGGTAGGGTGGCAGTGGAGGTGGTGACCACAATGACCTCAGCAGATGTGATGTGGCAGGATGGCACAGTGGAAACCAACATCCGTTCAAATGAGCTCTTCCCTGTGCACCACTTGGACAACAATGAATTCTGCCCAGGGGACTTCATCGTAGATAAGAGAGGTAGGGGGCAGCCTAGTAGGGCATTCCCTAGTTGGGAGGGGCTAGGGATCTGAGAAGAGAAAGGTCATTTTGGAGAATTCCTTAGTAAAAGTTAAAATGGGAACGGGGTGGTGATTGAAGGAATTGAGATTACTCTTCTAAGTATATAGTCACACATTGAGGGGTTTGGACCAGGGAAAAGAAAGATCTGGATCAGGCAGGAGGTAGATCTTGGGTTTCATGCCAGAATTTAAGATGAGTGTTGGGATGAGCATTGACTGCCCAAAATTTCTTGGCCAGTAAACTTTATTCTAATGAATTTATAGCCCAGAGTTGTCCAGATCCAGCTGTTTATGGAGTAGTACAATCTGGGGACCACATAGGCCGAACTTGCATGGTGAAATGGTTCAAACTTCGACCAAGTGGGGATGACGTGGAGGTGAGTATGTAATTCTTTCTCTTGTAGAATGAACTCGATTTAGAGGGTATAGTATAGAAAAGAGTGAGATGTCTTTGATCTAGAGAGGATCCCCTGACTATAATAGCCTGTTCTATGATTGCAGTTAATTGGAGAAGAGGAGGATGTGAGCGTTTATGACATTGCTGACCACCCAGATTTTCGTTTTCGAACTACAGACATAGTCATTCGAATAGGCAATGCTGAGGAAGGTGCTGCTGGCCCCAAGGAAGATGAGGTACAGTTGGCTATCCTTCCGTTTTTTTTTCACTCTGTTCATCTCTGTTCTAGTGTTGCAGCAAAGGGAGCCTGGATCAAGGATAGCTGCTTCTGTGGGGCAGGACAGAGGGCCCCTATTTACACAAACTAAAACTTCTTCCTATCTATACCCAGTCTGATTACAGAAATCAAGTAACTGCAGGCTCTGTTTTCTGCCACCAGATGGCCTCAGCACCCAGGACCCAGTCATATCATAGAGTTATTCAGTTCCACATTCTTGGTAGGTGCTCAATCAGTTTATTAATCAGAGGATCAACTAAAACTCCCTACCTTCAAGAGAACCTATGAAATTTAAAGTAACAACTCACCTCTCTCCTCTATGGTAGCACCTCTTATGGTGAACTTCATTCAGATAACCTCTAGACAAAGAGGTCATGTGGTCTGGTAAGGGAAAAGCTGACCTCAGACAAAATGGTCTATGCCTGCCTCTACCACAGTGTTGTGACCTACCTGGCTTATTTGTTACTCTTGGTCCCTAAGACTAGAAGTTGGAGAGAGAGGTGCTGACCTGTGCTGACAGAAGTTTCCATGAGGGTGTTGCCTGTATCAGTGAAAAGATAGGTCTAGGGGCAGCGAGGTGTTGTAGTGGATAAAGCACCTGCCCTGGAGTCAAGAGTACCTGGGTTCAAATCCGGTCTCAGACACTTACTTAATTCCCTAGCTGTGTGGCCTTGAGCAAGCCACTTAACCCCATTTGCCTTGCAAAAACCTATAAAAAAAAAAAGATAGGCCCATTCTCCTGCATGATGTACAAAGCACTCTCTGCCTAGGCAATGTGAGAATACAAAATCAGATAAGATTTAATCCTTATCTTTAAACTTGCAATCAAGTCTAGTAGAGCAAATAACCCACAAATACTGACAACCTCAAGTAGGATCAGCAATGCAGACTAAATGCTATAGGAGCTGAGAGAGAGAACAAGAACTTTAGCCTGAGCTGCTCGGGGAAGGCAGCTGAAAAATGGCCTTGGTGCTCCCAGGATGAGCTGGGAGGCTGAAAAAGTGCAAGTCATGAAGATTGGCAGGTGTCTGAGGCTGGGCAGAGCCAAAGGAAAGAACCAGGGTCCTAGCTGCCTTGCCTGAGGCCCAAGTGATTGATTGCCCAGCACCTGAACATTCTGGGTTCAATACTACTCACCCTTGATCACGTGGCTGATGAACTCCAGAGACAAGATTTTCCAGTCTCTTTCCATTGCACTGCACTGCCTTTCAATTCCAGGTTAAGTGAATAGAGGATCCATTATAGATTTTTGAATAACCTAGCTTTGTGAGTTTAGTACTACTTGAAAATTTTTGTTGTTTCTGAGCTGTTTACCTCCTCTGTACCCAAACTTTTAACCTATACCTCCATCTCAGGCAGTAATCATTTATTAAGCATCTATGATGTGCCCAGGTACTGTGTCAAGTACTGGGATGTAAATTTGAAAATGAAAGTTGACAGCCCCTGCCCTCAAGATACTTATAATGGAGGTTCTGGAAGGAATGCTCCTCTCCACCCTCCAACCAGAGGATACCAAAACTCTGATCCTTAGTCCCTCAACAAGAGAGCTCATCTAGTGATCCTATTGTATCCTGAAAGGGTAATCCATGACCCAGGTTGTTTCTTTTTGCCCCACAGCCATCAGTAGGCCAGGTGGCCCGTGTGGATGTCAGCAGTAAAGTGGAAGTGGTATGGGCCGACAATTCAAAAACAATCATCTTACCCCAGGTGAGAGAATTGATTAGATGCCTATAGTCTGATGAGTAGGTTTTGTGCTCTTTATATTCCTTATACTAGGGGTGGCTAGGTGGCACAGTGGATAAAAGCACCAGCCCTGGAATCAGGAGTACCTGGGTTCAAATCCAGTCCCAGACACTTAATAATTACCTAGCTGTGTGGCCTTGGGCAAGCCACTTAACCCCATTTGCCTTGTTAAAAAAAAAAAAAACAACCTATATTCCTTATACTAGAAAGGAAAACTCTTAGCCTTCTTTTTTTCATAATTCTTTCCTCCTCTACCCCAGAAGTAGATTTAATGGAATAATTTTTTCTTCCCAGTTTCTTGAGGAATCTTAGATAGGAAATGAAGGTGGAAAGCCTGATTGGGAAGAAGATTGGGAGGAAAAAAGAAGAAAAAAGAGGTCTCTGACTTTGCCCCAAGTTTCTCTATATTTCATCATCTCACTTGATCATTTTGTCTCTCTTGATAGTTTCCCTAAATCTTTAGACTCAAAAAAGTTTTCATAAACTTTCCAAGTTTGGCTCCTTTTTGCATTGACCCAATGTTTCTCTTTTACCAGTTTAAGAGAATGTACTTTATACTGCAGATAAACTGATACTCACTGACAAACACTGGAATAGCAAGGCAAGGTAGTTTGGGTATTAAATAGTAGGTTCAAGACATGTACTTTCCAGATCCCCATTTTTTGCTGACCTAAGTAAAGTGACTACTTGACTGTCATTCTCTTGCTTTCATGCCAGAGCTTTAATGGACCAACTCTCCTAACCTAGAGTAGGTTTTGGATCTTAACCATCCTATCTGAGGCCATCTGGGGAGAGAGAACAGTATGTGACAGAGTCTTCTATGTTCTGACCTCCCCCTCCTGCCACTTGTTCCAGGCTCCCTGGTGCGTCCCCACAAAGGGGACACTGCTGCAATGTCAGCTGACCCAAGCTTCATTTGCCTTGGTTTTCCCCTTGGGCCCCTTAGCAGGCAGAGAAGGGGAGCCTGGGCCAGGGAGGAACAGGAGCACTGGTAAGGTATCCAGATAGTATTCTCTTCCCAAATTCTGTAAAGACAAATGAAAGAATCAGGGCAATGGTTTAGAGAAGACTAGTTTGTTCCAAACCAAACTGAAGAAGCTGAGCTGAGACTCCTGACTTTTAGCAGTTGAGAAAGGAGGTAACAGATGTGTGTGAGCACAAGCCTTGGTAGCCCTTACAATAAGTAGCCCTCCTTGAGCCCCCTTCAGAACGCTTTTCCACTGGTGGGGATGTGACTTCCACAACCAGATCCTGAAAATCTGAGCTGCCGTTGTATTTCCCCTCCTCTGCCCAGCACTTATATAACATCGAGTCAGAGATCGAGGAGTCAGACTACGATTCTGTAGATGGTAGCACCAGCGGGGCCTCCTCAGATGAGTGGGAGGATGAGAGTGACAGCTGGGAAACAGACAATGGACTAATGGAAGAAGAGCACCCCAAAGGAGATGAGCCCATCATACCTCCTACCGAGCTTCCGATCACCACCGAAGAGGACAAGGGAATGGTGATCAGTGAAGAGGCTGTGGCCGCAGCAGCTGCCATCCAGGGAGCCGTTGCTATGGCTGCACCTGTGGCTGGGCTGATGGAGAAAGCGAGCAAGGAAGGGCCCCCAAAGAGTTTCCGGGAACTGAAGGAGGCCATTAAGATCCTAGAAAGTCTCAAGAACATGACAGTTGAACAACTCCTGACTGGTTCACCCACCTCACCCACTGTGGAGCCCGAGAAGCCCACCCGGGAGAAGAAATTCCTAGATGACATCAAGAAGCTGCAGGAAAATTTGAAAAAGACACTAGACAATGTGGCCATTGCTGAGGAGGAAAAAATGGAGGCTATGCCAGAGGCAGAGCGCAAAGAGGAAAAGGCTGAGGCTCAGTCTCCTGTTCGGTCAGAGTGGCCCAGTGAGACCCCAGTGCTCTGTCAGCAGTGTGGTGGCAAGCCAGGGGTCACTTTCACTAGCGCCAAGGGCGAGGTCTTCTCTGTCCTGGAATTCGCACCCTGTAAGTTGGCCCCTCACCCTGGTCTTGCTTGTTTGTTTTCCTTGTTTATTCCCATGGTGTTCCTTCTGAGTTGATATATCCCCTGTTGGAATGGAGGCACATCACACCATTTCCACCCCCTTTGCCACCCTTCTGACTTGCTGTTTCTCCAAAGCTCTGTTCCAGATGAAGAGACTTTAAAATAATTCTGATTGGAGAGAAAAAGGATAAGTCAGATAAAGGGTATTTTATTCATCTGTCTAGGGGAAAATACCAAGCCATGAAGTGAGGGGCACTATTTCCCAGGGACCTGGGCTTCCCCTGTTGCTACGCTTTTCCCTACCCATTATGTTGTAGACACATCTCCCCACTGTTCTCTATATTGTTGAAATAACTGGTCTTTCCCCATCTCCAGTTAATCATTCATTTAAGAAGATTGAATTCCAACCACCAGAAGCCAAAAAGTTCTTCAGTACAGTAAGGAAAGAGATGGCACTGCTTGCTACCTCGCTTCCAGATGGCATCATGGTCAAAACCTTTGAGGACCGAATGGCAAGTAGAGGGAGCAGATTTCCCATCAGAGTAGAGCAGTACATCATAGGCTATCACTTACTAGGTCCTGATTCTCTCAGCCTCCTAGGAGAATAGTATATTCTTTCTCAGCTACAGGGGAGCTTGAAATCTAGGGTTGATCTTTTACACAGTACCAATATCTTCACAGAGAAGGCCCCCCCCCCCAAAAAAAAAATCCCATGCTTCTAATCAAGCTATTGCTTAAGACTTTAGTGTTTCTTCTAGTCACAAAAATGGTAATGGTAATTGATGATCTCAAAATGTTTCCAAATATTTGCTAAGATGTATTCCTTATTGCAAAAGCCAATTTTATTTGTTTCTTTAAGTTCCCAATTGGATACTTTTAAGAATTCATGCCAGTAGAATTTAAGAGCCTCCAGTAGAGGGCAACCTGGAAGTCCTGCCTCTCAGCATTTTCAAATCTTGAAACTGCCTCCTTCCTTTCACTTTAGTGTGAGATAAAAGGGTTGTGTGGAAACAAAAGAATTTTTTTTTCTGGATGTAAGAAATTTGTAACAGTCCATGAAAAAGATTTGGGTTGCAAATTAGTAATGAGAAAGTATTAAGTGACTATATGCATCAGACTTTTAAGTTCAGAATTCTGGTGGCTTGGTCTACTGTAGTTCCTTTATCTCACTGTGGAAAAATGCAGTGTGTCTTGACTGATTCCAGTAATCATTGATCCTATTTTCTTCTTCTAGGACCTCTTCTCAGCCCTGATTAAGGGTCCCACTCGAACCCCATATGAAGATGGCCTCTTCTTGTTTGACATCCAACTTCCCAACATTTACCCTGCTGTGCCACCCCACTTTTGCTACCTCTCCCAGTGCAGTGGGCGGCTGAATCCCAACCTATATGACAATGGAAAAGTGTGTGTCAGTTTACTGGGCACCTGGATTGGAAAAGTAAGTGAATTGCTAGGATAAAAACTGGGAGTAAGAGAGCAAACCAAGAATGTCTCTGAGCTGTTATTCACTATTCTTTCATATGTATTTCAGGGAACAGAAAGGTGGACTAGCAAGTCCAGTCTTCTACAGGTGCTCATCTCCATTCAAGGTATGTCAGTGACATGTGAAGGGTAAAGGAAAGAGGGTCTGTGGCAGAGGGATTTAGACACTGGGCCTCTTTGGAAGAATTAGTTTTCATCTTCCTTGAAATCCTAAATTGAACAAGGTTAAAAATAGGTTTGGAACATCTCCATTCATTCATAATTCCAGACTTTTCTGAAGTGAGCTTCCAGAGGGTCAAACTGCCTAAGATGGGGAAGGGCAGGGCAAGGAATAAGGCACTGTAGTGACAAAAAAGAATCAAGATTGGTCAGCATTGAACTAGAACTGTTATTTCTCCCATTCTTTGGGGGGGAAAAAAAGACTAATCTGTATGTCAGTGACTAGATAATCAAATGTCCTTTAAAGTAGTCATTCCCTATTTTCTCCTTTGGCTACCTGGCCTGTTCCCTTATACCTTCCACTTTCTTAATTCTACAGGCCTGATCCTGGTGAATGAGCCTTACTACAACGAAGCAGGGTTTGATAGTGACCGGGGCTTACAGGAGGGCTATGAAAATAGCCGCTGTTATAATGAGATGGCACTGATCCGTGTGGTGCAGTCTATGACCCAGCTGCTTCGGCGTCCACCAGAGGTCTTTGAGCAGGAGATCCGGCAGCATTTCAGTACAGGAGGCTGGCGATTGGTGAGCCGAATTGAATCCTGGCTAGAGACCCATGCTCTCCTTGAGCGGTCCCAGGAGCTGCCCAATGGGGCCCCAGGGGATGGCAGCTCACCTGAACCACCTGCAACTACTGAGTTATCTGACTCTGGAAGAGAAGAGCCAGAGGAGATAGGAGTGGCTCCTAGTGAGGCCTCCCAGGGTTCAGACTCTGAGGGTGGTGCCCAGGGACCAGCACCCTCGGTGAGCAAGGACTTTACAGAGCAGACCCTGGAGGCCACCCCAGACTCATCTATGCCACCCAGTGTCAAACCAAAGAAGCGGAGGAAGAGCTACCGAAGCTTCCTACCTGAGAAGAGTGGCTACCCAGACATCGGCTTCCCCTTATTTCCACTCTCTAAGGGCTTTATCAAGAGCATCAGAGGGGTCTTGGCACAGTTTCGGGCAGCCCTGGTAGAGGCAGGTATCCCCGAGGGCACAGAGGACAAGTAGCAACACCCCCAGACTGAAAAGACAGTGGACACAGTGGGGAGAGATTGGCCTGCTGCCTAGTCACTCCCTCTCCTGGAGTCTCCCTTCTCCTTTTTTTCCATCCCCAAAGAGAGGGCCCCCTACTGCCCTCATACCCCCAAGGTGAGTGATGCTGAAGTGAAAGGAGTTTCTAGATGCACTCCCATTCCTGGACGTCTTAGAGCAAAAGGTTCTTTTGCAACAAAGAGAATCTGAACTTCCTAGGTTATTTTTTATAGTTTTTTTCCCCTCCTCTTCCCACTGTCACTTCCTAACAAAACAGAGAAGCCCAGTTCTCCCCTCCCCCTTTGCCTCAAAAAGTTCCCAGAGAATAATACTGGGACTGTCCTTAAGCCTGCACTTTCTGTTCATCAGTGGTAAGCAAGACCTGATCTCTGGAGCAGTGGATGTGCCTTGCATTCATTGTAGCAGGGAAAGCCACACTCCAATGGCCCCTTGCCCTCTAGATTGGCTCCCCTGCTGCCCAATCCTGCCCTTTCTGCCCTCTCCAGAATCTACTGTCTACTGTCTATGCCCCAAGCAGAGTAATTATTCCTTAGGGATTTCCTGGGAACTATCCCATCAATCACACCACCCTCTCAAAACTTTGCTGTGTTACCCCCATTATCTATGAGGTGGGCAGTGGCACATAAAGTGGATGATTTAGTTCTCTGGAATGAGGGTGAGGATAATGGATTTGATGGGGAAGTAAACACTATAGGTGCCTTGCTGATCCCAGACCCAACCAGATGGGAGAATTAAGCACCTTTGGTTTCCATAAGCTCAAAAACTTTTTGGAACTGAGCATATAAATGCGCTCTCCTCCCTCCACCACCCAGGAGTGAAAGTGCAGCAGGAAGGAGAAAGTAAAGTGCTAGGGACTCTGCCCCTGTCATCACAGTAGCCACTTGACAACGCGGAGAGGTGACATGAAACTCATACCAGAGAGGCTCCCTTCCTTAGCCGTCAGCCCATTCTGGTGTGAATGAGACACCCAGCTGGCCACTAATGCAGAGACTCTGTAGGGTGAGGTGAGCTTTGGCCAGCTGGGAACTCACACTTCTCCCAAGACACGCACAGAGGTTTACACATTTTCTAAGCTTTTGATAATGTGAAGCTCCAGGTTATGAGGTTGCTATTGAGCACATTGCAGCTATGTAATTTTTTGGTGTATGTATTGTAATATTTAAGGTTTAAAAAAAAAGAGCTAAAATCTCATAAAGGCAAAAACCTTAAACTTAAGAAAAAGACAAAAAAAAAAAAGCCAAAGCATGATGCATCTTGTTAGCCTTAAGCTGACTCCACAACTGTGCTGTACTATAACCAGCTTGCAGCAGCAGCAGTGGAGAGAGTGGTCAGAGGTAGGACTGTGGGTGGCGTTTGAAGACTTGATTCTATTCTGTACAGTATTTAAGAACAAAACAGGATTGACTGGTGGGGCCATGCTTCAAAGTGCGTTCATTGTTCATGTGGAGATGTGAATGCTCTATTGCTTATAATATCTGTATAAAGTGCTGTGTGATTAAACTTTTTTTTACCTGCATTTTTTTTTTTTGGTTTGACTCATTAGAATGTAAAAATAAACAAAAAAAGGTAATGCCATTAAACCTGCCTCTGCCACTCATCTGGACTTTGCTGCCTTTTTTGTCTCTAAGACAATTTTTTAAAACATACAACCATACTCCTGTTTATTTAGTCATCAAGAACCAAATAGTTGAAGTCTATGCTTTTACATCCTAGCTGTCTGGCCTTTATCAGAAAAAAATGCCTTCTTTCTAGCATTTGGTAAAGAACTTCCCAATGTTTGACTTTAGTCAAAAGTTCACTGGTCATTTCAGCTGGCTGAGCTTATGTAATTTTTACCTTAGTAAGAAGTTTGGTGCTTCTTAAGGAGGCTGAAGTTCCTGGCCTAACACAATAGGGTGCTCAACAGGTATTTCTCATTTTAACTTAAGTTCAGGACAAAGAACCCAAATTGAATAAAGTGAGGGTGATGGGGGCTTCTGTTGCTACTTTTACTGTTCCTGTAGCTTATACCCCCTTTAATGGGTAGAAACTAAGTTTCCAGTAGGGAAGATTTGAGGTGGGAGTAGGGAAGGATGATATCCATCAAAGGGGCTAGTCAGACTTAAAAGGTAGGTTTTGTTTGCAAGAACAGAAAAAATTCTTTTTTGATCAAGTTTACCCTTTTTTCTTCTTTGCCCCAATTTTCCCTAAAGTACTACAGTTAAGAAAGATGCAATTCCTACCTTTTCATTCAAGCTTTTGGTCCAAATAGAATGTAAATACTTTAAGGGCAGGGACTTCTCCTGTTTATATCTCCACTGTCTGCACATTTGGGGTTATTTGATCAATAGAGCCAGAATCTCCAACAAGTTTAGCCTTCTTTGGTTATCAGTAAAATTGCTATTTTTCTACCTAACATCTAGATTAGTGTGATTAATAGTGTTGAACTTGTACAGAAACAGGGAGTACTAATCTGTACATCAAGAGTACCTTTGGGTGGCTTGTTGACTTTGAAAACCACATGTTAATATTTTTTATTTTATTAAATAATTACCAATTCCATTTTGTGGTTGTGCTGCACTTGAGAGTTTTGCCAGCCAAAATTTGACACCTGTGTTTTAGAGCACTGAACTTATTTCAAGTTCTTATCATTGGCCTTGGGTAAATAGCAAACTGAAGTGTTCTTTTCCCTCATCTGTAAATAGAATAACTCAAACCTGGATTTTAAGGACTTTGTCAGTGTAATGTACCACATAAATATGGATCATTTATTCTTAGGTTCAAGGTCCCAACTTTTTTCCTCACCCCCCAGAGATGGGACTAGGCATCTTGGAAAAATCACTTTATTTAGAGTGTTCATTTGGTATGCTATTTCTGGCCAACAATTGAACTAAACTCTGGTCCTGAAGTGGGGAAATCTTGGACATCTAACAGAGCTGACTGGCCTAATTTTGGAATCCTGGAACTGACTAACCTGTGGAAGAATTCCCTTGTCACTTAGGGTTAAGGCACTCCCCATTTGCAAAGCGGACAGCATTACAAGTCCAGTGGAGTTCACAAGCCCTAGTTAAGAAGTCAACTCTGGAGGAGCACAGTCTTCTGAACAGGGTAGAGGAGTTGGCTCCAGACCAGAGTTTAATTCTGGACAGCCACTAACCAACTGAATGCCTCCAGGGTGCACCTGGCCTTGGACAGCTTCGCTGGCCAACTGCTCTCCATCCACTGTAAGCATGCCCCTGTTATCATGAGGTTCTAGGCGGAAGGCTACCACAGGCTCATAGACCAGATTAGGGCAGTTCAAATCCATATGTGTGCCCTTTTCCATGGCCATGAAAAGCCGAAGCAACGTAGCCCGGGGGACACCAGCCCGAAGGTAGAACAAATGGATGACCCCTCCAGTTCCCTGAGCCATGGGTGCAGCATACATCTCACTGCCCAAGTGGGAATGCAGGAGAGCCAGCACTAACACAAACTCGTGGTCTGGCACCACCGTCCAGTTCTCTGGTACTGGCTGCTCCAGAGGCACAAGGAGGGAATCCACGGGGCCTGGTTGACTCGGTTGACTGTGGCCCAGGGCAGGTCCAGCCAAGACCTTGGAAGAAGATGCTCCCACGGGGAGATATGATAAGGTGCCCCGATATGTGCGCAGGGTAGCCAGCCGTAAGAACGTGCCCAGGGTAAATCGAATCTTCCCCAGGCATCTGTACTTTTCACTCTCCACATCTACGTCTGCAACAAAGCCCCAGCCCAGGCTGAGCACGGAGAAGAGGCGGCTACCTGAGGCCGTATGTAGGGAAAGCAAGTTCATGGGAGAGAGGCCCCTTTGGCACAGCAACCTCGTACAGTTGGTCAAGAGGTCTTCATTGTTTACCTGTTCGTTGCTGGGAGGTGAAAGAAGAACATGAGGAAGACTGGAAGCCTGAAGCTCTGACCGACCCCACTAGACCCTGCCCTGGGGTTGGGCTGGTAGAGAGTGGAAGAGGAAACCTTAAACTCCCTGGCCTAGAGAGGAGCCGGAGCAGATGGAGAGGTTGAGGGGGTTTAAAGATCAGCAAGCCAATGGGGGGGGGGGGGGTAGAAATGGAGACAGAATCCGGGCCCCTCACCCTGCATAATGGTTTACAGAGGCAGCCAAAGCATTGCCAGATCCTGCGGGAAGGCTACAGAGCGGCTTCTGAATGGCTGTTTCCCAGTCCGGCCGTTCCATCAGGCCGTTCACCACCTGCAAGTTTCAAGTCGTTACTGCCGCCCGGCCTCCTCCTGCCCCAAGCAGCCTGGGCTGCACCCTCCCCTCACTGCCCGCCTTCACCTCATGCATCAGCCCGTCTCCAGACATCACCACCAGGGCGTCCCAGGACGACAGGTCCTCCTCCCGCACCAGCTCCCTGGCGTGGTTCCGACGCTCTGCAGGGAGCAGGGAAGAAGCGGCTCAGGTTCTTCTGCATTCCCGCCGGCCCTGCCGCCCTCCCCGCTCGGGCCCGGGGGGCTCACCGGTCAGGCGCAGCGTGAAGGAGACCCCGGCCTCCTGCAGCATGGGCTGCACTCTGCTCTGGAAGAGCTGCGGGGCCTTGCCCGTGCCTCCCCGGGGGTTCAGCAGCACCAGCACCCTGCAGGGCCTTGGCAGAAGTCGGCTGGGGCGCCCTGGGGAGGAGAGGGGCAAAGGGTGAGGCTCCCGGACCCCGCGGCCCCCCGAGCCGGGCTGCCCGGCCCGCCTCGCTTCTGCCCCCTCCCAAGGAAGGGGAGCCGCCCCCCCTCCGCCGCCTTCCTTCTCCCCGGGCCCTCCCGCGCCCCTCGGTCCCGGGCCTCCGCCCGACGCGCCGCGCTCCCAGCCGGCCGCCCCGGGCTCCTTATCAGCCTCTCCCAGGCCCGGGCTCCCCTGCCCCGCCCCGAGCTCAGTCCATGCCGGCGCGGGGAGCCCCCGGGCTGGGGGGCGGCCGTCCCGGGGCCCTCGGGCCCCCGCACCTCCCTCCCGGCTTCTCCGGGGCGGACTCGCGGGCTCCGGGCGGGCTCCCCCGAGCCCCGGCCCCGGCGCAGCGCCGGCCTGAAGCCGGACTCGGGCTGAGGGGCCCCGGGCCGGCTCGTCCTCCCGTCGCGCCAAGTCCCGGGCCCCCGGCGGACGGGCGCGGGGTCCGGGGGTCCGGGGGCGCCCACGCCGGCTCCCGGCCCCGGAGAGCTCTGAGGGGCCTCGCCGGCCCCGGCCCCGCGGGGGGGGGGGGGCAGCAGATGGGCGTGCGGCCGCCTGGGCAGCCCCGGCCCCAGCGCCCACCCGACTCCGCGGGCGCCCGCGGCCCGGGGCCGGGGAAAGGCGGGGCCGCCAGCGGGGGTGGGGCCGCCCGCCCCGGTCGGGCCGGTTTGCCGCGGGAGGGGCCGGGGCCGCGGCCCGGGGGGGCCCGGCCTGCCCCGGCCCCCGCCGCTCCTCCCTCCGGGCCCCACTCTGCCGGCAGGTTGCGCCCCTCGGCCGGGCCGGGTGCCGGGGGCGGGCGCTCCGAGCCCCCCGACCACGCCTCCGCCCGCGGGGCCGCCCCACGCCGCTCCCGCTCACCCTCCCGGCTGGAAGGCATCCTCCGGGGCCCGGGCGCCCGGCGCCCCCGCGTCCCCCTCAGGCTGGCTCCCGGAGGGAGCTCGGGGCGGCCCCGCGGCAGGGCCCGGGACGCGCTCCCCCGGGTCCGGGCCGCCTCGGGGCGGCGCAGCCCAGGCAGCGGCCGGCGGGGGCAGCGGCCGGCGGGGGCAGCGGCGGGGGCAGCGGCGGGGGCAGCGGCCGGCCGGGGCAGCGGCGGGGGCAGCGGCCGGCCGGGGCAGCGGCGGGGGCAGCGGCCGGCGGGGGCAGCGGCCGGCGGGCCGGGCGGGGGCAGGGGCCGGGGCGCGCACGTGCCGCTCGCCGGGCCCGGGGAGCGCCCCGAGGACCCCGCCGCCCCGCCGCAGGAGGCCGTGCTCCGGGCCGCTCCGCTCCTGCCTCCCCAGTGACTTGTGGGCTCGGGAGCGGGAAGCCCGAGCGGGACACTCCGGGGCGGGCGCGGGGCGGGGCGGGGCGGGGCGCGGGGCGGGCAGCAGAGCAGGCTCTGGGAGAGCGGGGCCCGCCCGCTCGGGCCCGGCCCGGGACGGCCGGCCGGCTGCGGCCCCAGGCCGCCTGCGACACACCACGGGCCCCCCGGCGGCTCCCGCGGCCCAACTCTTCTTAACCTCCCCGGCCGCCCCCGCCCGTGGGGCCGGGAGGTGAAACCGGACTGTCCCGGAGGAAGGGCGGAGCCGCGCACCTGCGGAGAACCTGCCGCGGAGGCTGCCAGCCCCGCGCACCAGCCGGACGGGAGGCCCCCCCGCGCCCCCAGGAAGGCCCCGGGCCGTGCAGGGCTGAAGGATCCGGGTGGTGACTGCTACCCGCTCCCAAGAAGGTCGCCTACCCCGTGTCCTGAGACCCTCTAAGGGAAAGTGGGGAACTGAGTGACAGAATCCCTTCCGAGAGAAGGGAGCCCGGGCTGGCTGGGGAAATGGGGGAAGTGAAGGAAGAGGGGAAGGTGACGAGACCGACGAGGCTTGGACCCAGAAATGAGGTTTTCAATTTCATATTGCCACTCCATCTAGCATCTATGAAGGCAAGAACTGGGTCGTCTCCAAATGTATATCCCCTAGGGCTTCCCATGTACCATGCTCTGCCCGAGAGAGTCCGATAATACCAGGGGCGATTGAATTTAGATTTGCATGTTTGTCAGCACATTAACTGAAAACTTCAGTTTACAGAACTATAAAGCAAAACAAAACAAAAAAGTTACTTTCCTCAAGTGCTTTGCAATTCAAAATAATATAACAGAGCAAAATAGAAAGCTAGTTTCAGCCTCAGGCGGTGTGTTTTGTTTATTTGGGCAAAGTGGTTAAGGGATAGATTGGGACGTGCCACTAATCAATCTGTAAGGAACAGTTCTTGGTGGAGCAAAAGTTAGCTAAAAGCCAAGGTCTGCGAACCTACATTAACCAAAGAAAGAAGATGGAGAAAAAAGGAAAAGGACTCCTATGTTAGTCAATTAACATTTATATTTCAGACACTATGCTAAGGACTAGGGGACAGAAAGAAAGGCAGAAAAACGTGAAAGAATGAGAAGGCAGGAAGAAAGAGAAAAAAGGAAGGAAGGAAAGAAAGAAAGAACCTCTACTCTTCTGGAGAGGCTTCTAGGAGAGGATGAAAATATAGTTCAGACATTTCATTTCCCAAAAAGCTGCACTCATTTTGGACTAATTTGACTTCTCCACCCTGTCCTCAATAAACTCCCCATTGGGAAACCTCATCCTCTCAGCCTTGAAACACACAGTTCATCCTGCCCTTCTTTCTGCCCTTCTGAGTAAAGGGTGGAGGCTAGGAATTCCTCAACAAACGTTTAAGGAGGGATGAAAGTAAAGATAACTCTTCAGACATTGCCTCATTAACTACTCTGTTGCACTCATTTTGGATTTGTCTTCTCTGGGCTGCACCCTAGTTTAGGACTTAATTGATTTCTCCACCAGGTCACTGGTGTTTCACCCTCCCTGTTGCCCCCATGTTATGTTTTGTGTGGTATCTTCCATCAGATTGCAAACTCCTTGAAGACAAAGACTATCTTTTTTCATGTTTGTAGCCCCAGAGCTTAGGACAATGTCCAAATGCCCATGTAAGAGATGCTTGGTAAATGTTTATTGACTGGATCTCAAAGGAAACTGGAAGAAAGCTGGATGGTAGAAATAAGAAGAGAGTCTGCGAGGCATGGGAACAGCTTGAAGGCAGAAGAGATGAAGCATCACTGTCACTGTCACTTGATCACAGAATCCACAGGAGAGGAATAAAGTGTAAGAAGACTGGAAAAGGTGGTCAGGAGCCAAGTTATGAAGGACTTTAAAGGCCAAACAGAGGATTATATAATTAATCCTGGAGGTAATCAGGAAATATTGGGGTCAGTTAAATAGGGGGTTTGACATGATCAAATTGTGCTTTAGGAAGTTATGTACAGAAATATTTATAACAGTTCTTTCAAAGTAGCCCCAAACAGAAACTAAGGCAATACCTATCTACTGAGGAATAAGTAAACAAATTATGACATGCAGCTGTAAGACGTTATTGCATCATAAAAAAATGGTAATAGGGAAGGTTTCAGAGGAAATTCTAAAAACTAATGCAGAATGAAGTGAGCATAACCAGAACACTTTATACAATGACAGTAGTATAAACAAAAAAAAAATTGAAAGACTTCATAAACCCTGACTTCAATGACAAACCAGAATTCCAGAGGAAGGGAGATGAAACATGAGATAACCCATTTTGGGACAATAAGTTGGTGGACTAAGTCAAGAAGAATTTAATAAACTCTTATTAGGCACTATGCCAGATACAGTGCTAAGTACTGGGGGTACCAAGAAAGGCAAAAAACAATCCCTGCTCTCAAGAGGCTCACAGTCTAATAGGAAAAATAATTGTACACAGGAAACAGGACAGAAGGCAGTCACTATGATACAACCATTTTTGGACAGGGAAAATGTGGGTTTGGTTTTGTTGGACTAAGCATATTTATATGAGGTCTTTTTTTTCTTTTTTTATTGTTGACCTGGAGAGAAAATAATTTCTTGTTAATCACACACATACAATATATGAGAAGGGAGAGAGAGAGAGAGAGAGAGAGAGAGATCAAGGAAGAGGAGGAAGGAAAGAAGGAAGGAAGGAAAGAAAGAAGGAAAACTAGACTCAGAAAAAATCAGAGGTGAGTTTTCTTTTAGATGACAATAAGAACTGTAAAACCAAAGGCCTGTCTATTTAGGAGCTTAACAGAAAAGTGAGACTCACTGAAATGTAGGCATTGAATGAGAAATATGCTCATTTGGGGCTACTGTCTTGTGTGTTTTTGATCATTTTTCTGTGAGGGTGAAATAAAGAATATGTTGTTTTAATAAAAAGTCAACTTAAAAAAGCCTGTTTGAATCAGAGGCCTGGTGAGAGGAGATCCTGCCACCACTGCATCAGCCCACCCAATACCAGCACTGCCCCCTCCCCTCCACCCAACCACTTCATTCCTCCCTCTCAGGAAGGTTGGCTCAGGGAAATCATAACTTGCCAAGACAAAGAACAATACGGACAAAGTAGTGTGGGGGATGACTCCGAAGAAAACCATCCGAGATCATGTCTCTTAGCTCCTACATGCCTGACTATATATCTTTTTATCTGGGTCTCTTGGCCTTGCCCTCCCAGGTAGCAGAAACCCAGTCCCGTTTCCTGGCGCTGGAGGAATTGTGGGCAGGGACCACCAGCAGCCTAATTCTGCTCCCTCCAGTCCTGCAGAACTCAGCTTTCCCCAGAGGGGCTCTGGGCCGAAAGGTCAAGGACCGGGGGGCACCTCGGAAGCGCGCGCTGGGGCCGCTTACAGTAGGTCAAGAAGGAGGAAATAAAAGTAAGATAGAGCACAGGGGTCCTTCCCACTAGCGGGGGCCGCGACCCTGCCTCTTCCCCGGGCCGGGCCCTGCCCACCCCGTGGCTGTCCAGTACCAGCCGGCTCCGGGGCGGTGACTCAGCGACCTGCGGGCTGAGCTGGCCGGGAAACTGGGAAACCACCCCGAAGGGACGGGGGCCCGGGCCCCCATCCTCCCCTCTCTCCTCCGCCCCCGCCTCTGTTCCCCAACACCCCCCCGCCCCCATTCGTTTCTAAGCGCTCTTGGTCTCTGGTGCTCCGGCTCAGCAACCCTGGGCAGTTGGGTGGGGGCAGCGGGGGTCCGGCCAGCTCATCCCACCCTCCTCAGCCTCCCCCTCCTCTGCCCCCGGACGCACGCCGCAAAGAACCGGGGGGCTGCCTGGAGCCGGGGAGAAGGAGGAGGCTGGGTTGGGGGCTGAGCAGCCTCCGGCCGGGGAGCTGCGGTGCCAGGGTCACGAGAAGGATGACTCAGGAGCGGGGAGAGGGAGCACCCGGAGCCGGGCAGGCCCCGGCCAGAGGGCCCCGTCGCCTTCTTGGGCCTCTTCCCTGGCCGGGCGCTGCACCTGCCCGGGTCTCCCACGGGAGCTGATACCAGGGCGTTGTCTCGGAGGATTCCAGAGGGCTGTCAGCAGCAGCTCACCCTCTCTTGGGGCCTCTTTGGTTTTCCTGGCAGGGAGGTCTGCGACAATGCACGGAGGAATGGGGGAGGGGACGGCAAAGAGAGGGGCGCCCCGGCCTCAGGCCCTCACTAGCCTGTGGGTACTCCCCCTCCTTGCTATATGAGGGTTTCTCCTCCTCTCTCCCTCTACATAGGGCTTGCGGGGCAGATCTGGCACCTTCAGATGGGGGGAGGGACAGGATGATGTTTGTGGAAAAGATTTAATGATGCCCCTACCCTCAGCATCTTTTCTTTGAGGACCTCAGAAAGAGTCAGTACACCTCAGAGAAGCCTCCTCACATCTTGAAAATTTGTGATTATTCCTGAGCAACCTGAGACTCAGGCCTTGAGTCAGAAGTGACAAAACACAAGTCCAGAGAAAGGGCCCTCCTTGCCCTTCCAGAGACTTGAAAGTTGTTGCTTCTTGTGTATGCATGGATGGAGAAACATTTTAAAAAAAAGTGGACCAGGATTTTGTTCTTTAGGGATCAGTGAAGCTGGTTTCCTGTCGTATAGTTGTTCCTCCGTGAAGTTTCTCTATGATTGTGTAATCTGGGGGACTGTGCCCTGATCTAGTTCCCCATCCTAAACCAGAAAAGGATCCTGTGGGAATAAGGTGAAGGGCAGAGCCCTCAAGCTATGACTTCAACGGAGTACAATGGCTATGCTGTTCTCCTCAGTCTCCAGTCCCTGCCCCCTTTACCTCCCCAGCCCTGGCTGGCATGGCTAGCCCCTCATTCCTTCATTCCTGCCACTCCCCCACCATCCATTCCCTCCCCCACAGTCCAACCGCCAACCCAGTGGCTTTCTCCTCCTTTTCCTGAAACACTGAAAAACTAATTTTCCATTTTTTATTGATATCTTTTGATTTTATATCACTTTTAGTTCCCAGTATATTCCCCCTCCCCCATAAGAGTCATCTTTTATAACAAAAACTTTTCTGAAGTGATTTTTAATGATTTTCACAATGCCCTTCAATCATCCTCACAGAAAGACAGAAAAGGATCGAGGATAAAACATCCCTTCATACCTCAAAGTTCAGAAGACTAATCCAATGATTCTCCTCAGCCGGTCACTGACCAGTTAGAGAGAATAGAATTCAGAAGCCCTGACTCCCAGACCAGAGTTGTACCAGTAGAACTCTTTGCTAGAGTAACAATCTGAACAACTTCCATCCCCAGCTGTCTCTCTTCTTTTGACTCTCTTGCTCTCTGAGTGAGAATTTAACTGGCTGCCTATTGAAATTTCAGAAGGACACATCTCATCAGAATCCTGCTAGAAAAATGAAAATCAAGTTAAATCCTTCATCAGGACTCAGTTGTGCATCCCAGAATACTAAACCAGCTCATTTCTATCTAGCACTAGGCTTGTATCGATGGGGAAGTCTGACTAGATCTTCAGAACAAAACTTGGTTCTCAGGTATTACCTGTCCCACAAGAGAAAAGAAACTGGTCTTTCTCTCCTCACCCACCTCTTCTCCATCTCATGACCTCCATCTGGGGACATCTATTCCAGGAAGCACATCTGACCCCTCTTCTTTCCAAGAGGAAAAAAATATAAAAGATGAGTCCAATGTCAAGGTAGCATTCTTTTATGAGAAAGGATTTCTATAGAGTCTCTCCCTATTCAGAATCTATCTTCTTTGATGCATTTCTTGCATATTACAACCAGGAAAGGTCTAATGACCTCAAGTTTCTTTTCTTCCCTTTGATATGATTTCTTTTTTTTTTAGGTTTTTGCAAGGCAAATGGGGTTAAGTGGCTTGGCCAAGGCCACACAGCTAGGTAATTATTAAGTGTCTGAGACTGGATTTGAACCCAGGTACTCCTGACTCCAGGGGATATGATTTCTTTAAAGAGCTTTCAGGGTGGTGTCATTGAGGTGGCTGGATATAAGCTGTTTTTCTGGGACCCGTGTCTTTCATTTTTTTCATTTGTTTTTTTAAATTCTGTGATGCATGGTCCAATTTCACATGTCTATCTATTTTCATGTTAAATATTGGGCTAGATGTTAAGATGTACTTGCAACTTTATAGTATCCTAATTTCTAGGACATCAAGATCCCAGGCTTAATGCAAGATTCTTCTTGTTAACAAGAATTTATTAAGCACTTATTACATACCATACAGTAAGGATACAAGGAAAGACAAAAAACAAACAAAAAGGATTTGTCCCTAGTCTCAAGGAAGTCACAGTCCAAACAAAGGCAGAGAAAACCAACTGAATACAAAAAAGATTAATACAGGGTAAAGTGGAAGTAATCTCACAGGAAAGATTCAGGAAGATTGACCAAGACTTGAGATTTGAGAAAGACCTTAATTTTGAAAGGCCAAGGTCATCCACTGCATGGTCATCACCAGTCATTTTGACTTACATATTGCCACTGAACTTCAATGACTATAGAGGAGAGAGTGAGGCCTCACTTAAATCCAGTTCACGTGCAAGTCAAGACTTTACCCCTATGATGTCATTGGTGCTCTTGGAAAATGAAAAACAAAAACAATAATTGCAATAAGACTTTGCTGAGACTTAAAGTAGTCCAAGGAGGCCAGGAGGCAAGAAAGGAAAAGGGAGAGGATTCCAGGGGACAGCCAAGAAAAATGCCCAGATTTGGAAGATGAAATATCTTGTTTAAGGAGCAGTGGATGGAAGGAGAGTAAGATATAAGAAAACTGGAAAGTTAGCAAGGGGCCAGATTTTAAAATAGAGCATTTTATAGTGGATCCTGAAGGTAACAGGGAACTATTAGAGTCTGTTGAATGAAGTATAACAAGGTCAAAATTATACTTTTTTGTTTACAAAGAAAGAGTTATCTCTGATCTTTGAGTTTCTTTCCCTTGTGGGAATCTTGCTATTCTGTCTTAAGTGTTTTACCCCAGTAATATTGAATACCTGCCCCTGTCCTTCCTCTTCCCCCATACCATTTGCTCCCACCATACTCCCTGGAGTAGTCCCAAGGATCCTTAAGATCTCTGAATACCACCACCTCTACCAACCAAAACCTAACTTAGAGTTCCTCCTTGGAATGCTAGGCAGAACATTCTGCTACTTCTTCCAAGTTCTTTCATCCTTTCTGTATCTGTGTGTACATGTATATATGTGTGTGTGTGTGTGTGTGTGTGTGTGTGTGTGTGTGTGTGTGTTTCCACTTTTTTTTTGGTTGAGGCAATTTGGGTCACATAGCTAGAGTAAATGTCAAATGTCTGAGGTCACATTTGAACTCAAGTCGTCCTGACTCCAAAATTCATGTTCCATCAACTGCACCACCTAGCTGTGCCCCCAGCCTTTTTTTTTTCAGAAGCAAAGAATGAGGAAGAAATTTATTGAAGCACAAAATACAGACTGGTCAATAACTGTTGTTATGAAATCATTTTAATTCAGTTCTTTTCACATTACAAACATTCTCTAAATCAAGCAATGGAATTTGTGTATGTATCTTGGGGAGTAGTCTGAACAGACTTGGAAAAATGAAGTCAAAACTGGAGAAAGAGACAGAGACAAAGATGGAGATGCCTTCTTTATGAAACTATTTTAACCTTTGTTTTCTTATGTCATGCTATTAGGGACACCCTGATTTCCAGAGCAAACAAGCCCTGTCCTGAGCTTGGCATAACAGTCCTTTGCACTCACCCTCTGGCAAAATGTATTATTGCTTTGGCCAGCATCAGACTTCTCTGAGGGATTTATGCTTTTTTAAAAAAAATCATTTTTGATGAAATTAATTATGTTAGTAGTTTTCCATATGTTAAACTACCCCTGCATTCTTTTTTTTTAAATTTACATTTATTTAAGGCAATGGGGTTAAGTGACTTGCCCAAGGTCACATAGCTAGGTAATTATTAAGTGTCTGAGGCCAGATTTGAACTCAGGTATTCCTGACTCCAGGGTCAATACTCTATCCATTGTGCCACCTAGCTGCTCCTATCCCTGCATTCTTGATATAAATCCCTCTTGGTCATAATGGGTAATCTTTGTATTGATGTAGACTTTTAACTAGTGTTTTACTTAAGATTTTTGTATCTTGTATATTTTGTATACTCATTAATGAAATTGGTCCATAATTTTCTTTTCTCTGTTTTTACTCTTCCTGATTTTAGGTATCAGAGTCACATTTGTTTCATAAAAAGTGTTTGGTAGGATTCCTTCTTTGCCTATTACTTCAGAAAATTTATTTAATATTAAAATTAGTTAATCTTTAAATATCTGATAGATTCACTTGTAAATCTGTCTGGTCCTATTGCTTTTTTCTTAGGAAGTTCATTTATAACCTGTTCTGCCTTTTAAAATAATCAGATACTTTAAAAATGGGAAAATAGTTTCACTTTCTTTACCATTATCAATACAATTTAAGTGTAAAGTGCTTGATCCTTAATTAAGAAATTCTTAATCCACTTTTGTGAATTTATTACTAAAACTTGAATTCAATTTCCATGATAGATAAATTTTGGAAGCTAATCATATATCTGTATGTTATGATGAAGAAGACCATGACATTAAGGAGGTGATACCATGACAAGCCCATAAATTGGATTTGAGTGATGGGATACTGTGCTTAGTCACCAGCCTCACTTTCTTTTCCAAACCATCTGAATCCAGTGACCAGATATGAACCAGGACAACTGGAGATTACCCTGCATATGAGGTAATCAGGGTTTACATGGCTAGTAAGTGTCCAGTATTTGAAATCAGATTCCAACTGCCATCCTCCTGACTCCAAGACCAGTGTTCCCTATCCACTACATCACCTAACTGTCCCATATCTATAGTCCTTAGAGAAACAGTCTAATCCTGATGTTTTTCTCAAAATTTACCATTCCATTTAATTAGAAAATTTATTTTTGTCTTATTAATTTGTCTAATCACTTCCTCCTATGGAGAACGTACATCACTGCTGTGTTATAATTTGATCACAAATTCATCAAATTAGTAAGTTTTCTTAAAATTGTAAGATGTTCATACTTGCATCCTATTATAGCAATTCAGAGATATTCCTGTATCAATCTATTACTTTATAGATTTAATATTGTACTTAAAAAACTTCTTGATTATAGCAATTTGCTATAAAAGGGAAAAAAAGGATATTGTTATAACAATATCATATATATATATATATACATATATATTAACAGGAGGAAAAACTCCTTTATCTTTAATTCCAGGCATGAGTTATTATCTAACTGCCAACCAATGATGAAGTGTTAAAAGCAAGGTTTAGGATTAACCAGGTGGGGAAAATTTCCATTTCAGCAAGGTGAATCTAGAGTCAGGAGGACCTTACCTTAGCCTGTGCCTAAGCCATCCCCAGATATTTCCAAGTCATAGACATCCACCTTTAGCAATTCACAGACTGCAGCAAGTGCCATTTTTTCCTATTGGTTTTGTGTCCATTCAGACAACTACCCCTACAATCAAAACAATTGTATATTACAGTCCTAGGAAGTTTTACCTTAAATAGCAAAATTTCACCAACCACAATACTTAAATATCTTTCTGGAGTTAACATTTCATTTATCCTTTACTTATAAAGTAATACTTCCCATATTCTAGGACTTCAAACAAACAGCAGAACCTGATAGTTGACTCGTCATCAATATGTTCAAGCTACACCCTGAAACCACCCTATACATTTTCATGATGGCCAAGAATTTCAAATGAAAATTTGCTATTAAAGTACATTTATTATCTACTTTATAACAAAATATACCTCATTAAATATTTAACAGATTTCAAATATCTATTTTTATCACATCCTTTTAATTCATAATCTAACAGCATTTGGATTTAAGTTTTGTCTGACAACATTTCTATTATGGTCTGTCAGTTTCACTGGTCTCTCAGTTTTCACTAAGAGAATTTAGAAATAGATTAACAACACAAAAAAGAAACTTCAGATGGCATCAATTGCATTTCCAAATAATCACATTTTAAAAAATTATTGCTCTTATCACCTTTGGCATTTTAAATAACTTTAGAATTAATCAAGTATGGATCAATAACAATTAAAGAAATAATTTTAGAGTTATCAGATATGAAACAACGACAATTAAAGAAATAATAATAATAATAATAATAATAATAATAATAATAATAATATAGTAGTTAGCATATGCCAGTCACTTTGTTAAGCACCTTGCAATCATTATATCACTTTGATCTTATAATAACCCTGGGAAATGGGTATGTACCATTCTTATTTTTTTCTTTAAAGATCAGGAAATTGGGGAAAACCAAGAAAAGATAACTTCCTTAAGATTACAGAGCAAACACATTTCTGTAATCAACTCTCCCCACCCCCCACCCCACCCCATCATAAGTGTATCTCAGTTGTGGGGACTGAAAATGAGACCATTCCTCTTCCCCTTTTTATTGGAGGGATGAGCGATTAGGGCCTTTCATTCCTTCCTCCTGATCCCTGAAGCCTCCAGTCATTTAGTATGTTATGATCAGAGACCTTTTCTCTTGTTAACCCTCACATTTCAGATCAGATTTCCAAATGCAAGTGTTGGGGGGGGGAAGGGGAGGGGTGAGAAAAAGAAAATGTAAGGAAACTCAAATTATATTCTACCCCAATTTTGGTGTAGTAGCTGGGGGAGGGGGGAGGGGAAGAGTCAAAGCTAAATCCTGTATGAGAATTCTTATAGAGGCTTTGTTATCCTGAGTAAACTAATCACTTTTTAGAAGTGATCTTCTATTAATAGTGATTATTTAAGGTGACTCTAGCTGTTACCTTTTTTCACAGCTTAAATATTATAAATAATTATATATTTACTATATGATTTAATCATTAACAAACTATGTATTCAGTAACTTTAATATTTTAACATCTAAGACATCATGGGTTCATATATATATATATATATATATATACATACATATATTTGTGAGAAGGGAGAGAAAGAGAAATAAGAAAAATCACTTATGGGGAAAGGTGGTTTGTCTAGTTTTATTAAATAATATTTGATGAACTGGAATGGGGACTCTGAGTTTATTTGATTGAGATAGATGTTGAAAATTCCACTAATTGAGGAAATAGCCAAAGTTTTAGTTGGTGAGATTAAATGTGGGAACGCGTTAAGTAGCAAGCTTAGAGATTTTGAAAACCTTATGACTTGAACCTAAAAGCAAAACTGGGGAGAAAAACCACAGCTGCTTAGTCTAAGAGTATTTTGCTAGCCAGTTTCCCCATGCATTTCAGAAGAAGTCTAATCTTAGTTTGAAGGGTTTGAGAAAGAATAACTACTAGTATAGTCTAAAATGAGGGTTAAAATCCAGCCTATGTGGGTGACAAAAAGACATCATCCTAGCAACCCAGGAGAACTATTAGTTCCTAACCTCCCTCATTTAACTCCCAGGGTATGGTCATATCAAATCACTGGAAAAACGTAACAGAGATAACATACAAACAAATATATATAAATGTAAACAAAGAATTAGCAGAGAGAAAGTAATATAACTAAGAGGGGTCGGGGAAAGCTTCCTATAAAAGAAGGGATTTTAGTTGGGATTTGGGATTTAAGGAAAACCAGGGAAGTCAATAGTTGAAGTTGAGGAGGAAGAGCATTTCAAGCATGGAGGACATTTGAGAAAATGCCGAGAGCTGAGAGATGGAGAGACTTGTTCCCTAATCATCTCACTATTCATATCAAGTGAGCCATAAGGCAGGGATATGTATGCTTGCCAAAGGTATTCACCACTTCAGTAAAGGAAACCCAGTGCAAAGTCCAAGTCAAAGAGGAATTTCCTGTGGATGATGAGGTCCTACTGATGTTCCTGTGTGTGTGGATGACTTTGTGTTAATTGTATAAGCAATTAGAACAATTCAACTTTGGAACAATTCAACATCTCCTAAATGAAATCCAAAATCACTCAAAAGACTTAACTATATAAACAATAAGATCCAAATGAATAAAGAATGCTGTGTGTCCATGTTGTTAGATGGACAAACTAGAGAATATGTCTATCAGTACATGTATCGGGAAGTGACAGTGCAAATAAAAAATAAGTTGGAATTAGCATGAACAGGAAACTGAAAGAAGGTCTGGAAAACTCTGCAGTACTTTTAGTGACTCAGCCTTCTTGAAATGAAGACTCAATATTCTGTTTATGATACATAGAATAACAATTTCATTGATCAATTAAAGTGGAGAATCACACAAAAGACAAAGCAAAAGGTATGTATGTGGTTAGGGCAAGCTTCCATACATCCAAACATATAAGGATTGTGCCTTAAAAGTGATGAAAGGGATGTCATCAGATGAATGTAGGTCTGGGGAAAAAGAGAGAGAGAGAGAGAGAGAGAGAGAGAGAGAGAGAGAGAGAGAGAGATGGATTGGTTGGTTGTACCTTTGGAATTCCTGAAATGTTGGAAGATGATAAAAAAAAGTCCCCTAGCATACTACATAGACCCTTTTTGTGGTAAATTTATGCAAGGACAGGAATGAAATCCGTCAATTAATAAACATTTATTAGACATTTATTATATCCCAAGTACTGTATTAAATGCTGAGGTTATAAAAAGACAGCCCCTACCCTCAAGGAGCTTATACTCTAATGTAAATAATTACAAAGTAAACTATATACAGAACAAGGAAATAATAAACAGAGGGAAGACACTAGAATTAAGAAGGGCTGGGAAAGACTTTCTATAAAATTTAGGATTTTAGTTGGGATTTTTAAAAAGCCAGGGATGATAGTAAGTAGAGTTGAAGAGAGAAAACATTCCAGGCATGGGGGATGTCAGAGAAAATGCTGGGAGATGAGAGATGGAAAATCTTGTTGCCAGTATCACTGGATGGAAGAGTACATGGTGGAGAATAAGATATAAAGATACTGAAAAGGTCAAGGAGTTTGACTGCCAAGAAAAACATTTTGTTTTTAATTCTGGAATCAACAAAGAACCACTGGAATTTACTGAGTTTATTGACAAAAATTATAATCAAAATATTTTAGCATGTAGCAGCCATGATACTAGGAACTAGGGATACCACTACAAAGAATGAAGCTGTCTCTACTCAAAAAAGCTTACATTACACTAGGAGAAATGGTTCAAGACCTGTTTTCTATTTTGTTGTTTTTGCAAGGAAATGTGTGACCAAGGCCACACAGCTTCTAAGTATCAAGTCTCTGAAGTTGGATTTGAACTCAGGTCTTCCTGACTCCAGAACTGGTACCCCAAGACTTCTATTGATTGACCCCACCTCTATTTTATTTATAAACTTATTGAAGGTAGAATTTTTCAGTTTTGGATTCATAACAATGTATACATCCCAAAGCACTGGGAGTATAATGCACTGGGTAGGAATTATATTGAAGTGACATGGTGTCTTTCCCCAGAAGTGAGAAATTATGACAATCAAAGGATCCTAGGATTTAGAGCTGAAAGGAACCTCCAAATTCAACTGGTGAAACCCCCATTTTACACTTGAAAAAAATAAAGTTCATAGATTTCCAATTATTCATCCAAGATTATGCAGTTAAGTAGCATGCCCAGCATTCATTTCTCTAACCTGGAGAAGGCACCAAAAACAATGAGCATAGTGGAAAGTGTGCAGGAAAAACTAAGTTCATATCTGTATTGACAGCAATAGCTTAAGTCCCTACCCTATGCAGGATAGACTAGTTTTTCCTTAAAAGTTATTGAGCAAAAAAAAAAAAGTTATTGAACTGTCCTTGAAATTTAATTGATCCAAAGAACAAAAGCTGAAGCCATTGACAGAGCTTTCTGGTGTCTTCTGGTAACATCAGCATATGGGAAGTTCCTCCCCTCAGACTTCTCACCAGATCAGCATCAACATAAACTGTGCCCTTGTGAACCAGTAGAGTATCCTTGTTGAATGACCTTTCCCTGCTATGGCAAAGTAAATCTCTATGGTGAACTGTTAGAGGGTCTTATGAGTATTTCATTCTTGCTAATTTGAAACCTGAAATACCGCACTGACCTGTATCAGACCTGATATAGAATGTTTTCACCTCTCATACTTATGAGCTGAGGGATCATACATAAATCATCTAACTTTTCTGAGCTTCAATTTTCTCAGTTGCAAAATGGGACTGATAATATGATAGCATATTGTGAAGTTTAAGTGAGATGCTATATATCAACACTTTTGCAAACTTTAAATTGTTATATGTATCCCCTCTCTTCACCTTTCCTCAATTTTCCCTTGTCATGCCCTCTTCTTTGCTCTCCCCATCTGAGTTCTTCCTGTTTTTCAAGTCTCATCTCCTTCACTAAGGCTTTTCTGATAAGTCAGCTTATATGGTTTACCTTCTTCCTTCATTCAACTATTGGTGAATTATGGGAATGCCTACCCCAAGCATGTGAAAATCTCCTGACAGAATGAAGAAATGAGAGCAATTTGTTCCAATGGCCATGAAGGTGACTGAAGTAAGTATTGTGAACTGCTTGGAGCTTGATCAGACATCAAAGATCCCAAGGTCATCCACTGCCTGCTGGGTCACAAACAATCATCCTGATTTTTGTCTTGTCACTGGACTTTGGTTTTTTTTAAACAAGGCAGTGGGGTTAAGTGACTTGCCCAAGGTCACTCAGCTAGGTAATTATTATGTGTCTGAGACCAGATTTGAAGTCGAGTCCTCCTGATTCTAGGACCAGTACTCTATATCCACTGAGCCACCTAACTGCCCTTGTCACTGGACTTTGATGACTCTGGAAGAGAGAGTAAGGCTGATTTGTGCAGCTCTGCCTCATTTAAAGTCAAGTCAGCACTTATTTGTGATGTCATTAATTTTCAAAAAAATAAGGTTCTTCAAAACCCATGACAACAAAATACTATATAAATGATTATTTCTGCTGCTTTTAGTTTTCTGTCTGAGTTCTTAAACAAAAATCCAAAGGTCTAGGACTGGATTGGTCTTACATGTAGACAGAATTTTTAAGTATCTATGGAATACAATCTGAAGATATTGTCCTAGATTTAGAAAGACACCCTTCCCAATATATATTATATAATAATAATTGATTGACTTATGATTGAGGTGATATCACGATAAGCACATGAATTGGATTTGAGTGAGGGGTGCTGGGCTAAGTCACCAACCTCAATTTCTCCTCCAGAGACTTCTGAGTTCAGTGGCCAGATATGAATCGGGAGGACTGGAGATGGCCCTGGATTCCAGGCAAATAGGGTTAAATATCTTGTCCAAGGTCACACATCTAGTGTTAAGTGTCTGAGGCTGGATTCAAATTCCCATCCTCCTGACTCCAAGATCAGTACTCAATCCACTGCAACATCTAGTTAGATAATATTATATATCATATGGATTATAAAGATAAATAATATTCCTGTAGTTTATAATATTATCTATATATGCTATAATATACAATAAAATACCTTCTTTTCTACTTGAGGGATGGAGAACATTTTAATATGATGGAATAATGTTTACAGAATCATCAGATTTTCAGTTGGAACGGACTTTAGAGATGATGTAGCCTAGTCCCCTGATAATACATTTTCCACCTAGAGTATTATAACTCTGGGAGACCTCCTCAAGCTCCAGTTACTCTGGACCTTCCTTGATTAAGATCATAGTAGGCCTAGGATATCCCTTCCAGGCTAAAGCCTTTCAGTTCAATGCCAAGGAAAGTTTGTGATCCAGAAATTCAAATGTCTTTGAAAATCCAAGGACTGGCAGGATCCTTCATTTTGATATACTATGGATTCCAATCCTACACCAAAATCCTCATGGCTTCAAGTTTAACCCTAGCTTCTTGAGGAAAATACCTGAAAATGTTATTTGTCCCTTATTTTCAAAGAGGATCAATGACATCATAAGTGATATCTTGACTTGTTTATGACCTGAATTTTAAATGAGGCAGAATCAGACAAGATCGTCTCCCTGTCTCTTCCAGAATCAGGAAATTCCAGTGGCAAAACAAAAGTCAGGATGACTGGAGACAGTTTGGGATGCTCCAAGAGCTCCACAGTACCTGCTTTAGCCACCTTTATGGTCACTGGACCAAATTGTTCTCATCCACTAACTAGTCTTGGACTAGACAAGACCATACTTGGAGCAGACATTCCCCTAATTCGCCAATGGTTTTAATGCCTATTGGTTACCCTCAACCCATTTTTAACCCATTTGTCCAGATAATTTACTAGGACATGGCTACTACTCAGGTTATAGTTTCTTGTAGCCACAGGTGAGAGTTGGGTGAATTTGCTCACCAAAGGTAAATGAATAACCCTAAAAAGGGATCAGCAAGACCTCACATTAGAGGCACTAGTCCTGCCTGAATACCCCTTACACCTCACACCTAAAGATAGCAAATTCTGGAAGCTAGTACCAAGAACACCTCCCCAAGAACTACGTCCGTCTGGCAAGAGCCACTCTAGCTGACTTCAAAAAGGTTCATTTCCAAAAGGTTATCTATGCCCATGGTACATTTTTAGAAACAATCATTAATGAAATATGGAAGGATTTGAATCTATGTTGATGGAGGGCAACTCTATACTGATAAAGTCAAGGATCCTTCAAAGGATAAACATTTTTTTTATCTGACCCTAAAAGACACTGTTCTAAATACTAGGAGTACAATAAAAAAAAAGACCCTTATCCTCAAGTAGGTTACAGTCTAAAGAGGGAAAACAACACACAAAAGGAAACAGGAAAGGGAGGGGAGACCAGAGGGTGGCCAGTAGGAAATTTTTTTTTTTGCAGTTAAAACCAGGCAAAGCATCTGGTCTCTTCTGTGTGTTTTTTGGTGCTTTTTTAAAAATTAATATCATTATTTCCCCACTTCATCCCCTCCAAAAAATAAAAATAAAAATTTTCCCTTTTAACTAATAAACAGAGTTAAACAAAACAAATCTACACATTGACCATATCTAAAAAGATGTTTCATTCTGTACTTCTATTCTATCACTTCTCTGCAAGGTTATAGGAAGCATGAATCATCACCAGTCTTTGGAAAACCTAGCTAGTCATAGCATTAATCATTGTTCTTAAGTCTTTCACAATTGTTTTCCTTTGCAATGTTGGAGTTATTGTTCTTCTTTCATAGAAGTCATCATAATTCTTTCTGAATCTTCCCTTTAATCATTTCTTAGAGCTCAATAACATTTCGTTGCATTCATATACTATAACTTGTTTTATTTGATGGAAAGTCATCAATTTGTTTTTTTGTTTTTTACTATAACAAAGAGTGCTACTATAATTTTTTTTTGGCAGATGAGTCTTCCTTTCTTTGATCTCTTAAGTTAGATGCCCAATAATGCTATCACTAGGTCAAAGTTTATGTATAATTTAATTACTTTTAGAATATAATGTAGAGTTGTTTTCAGTAGCATCTAACTCTTTGTGACCCCTTTTAGGGTTTTCTCAGCAAAGAAACTGGAGTGGTTTGCCAATTTCCTTTTCCAGCTCATTTGACAGATGAGGAACTGAGGCAAACAGAGTTAAATGACTTGCCTGAGTCACACAAGTAAATGTCTGAGGCTGTATTTGAACTCAGGTCCTCCTGACTCCAGGATCAAACTTCATCCACTGGCTCACTTAGCTATCCTTTAATGATATAGTGCCAAATAACTTTTCAGAATATTTGTACCCTGTCTGTGATGGAAAATACCATCTGTGTCCAGAGAAAGAATTGTAGAGTTTAAACAAAGACCAAAGACTATTTACCTCTAATTTGGGGGAAAAAAACCCATTGTCTTATTATGTAATTTCGCAATCTCTTATACTTTATTTTTCTTCCTTAAAGATATGATTTCTCTCTCATCACATTCAACTTAGATCAACGTATATACCATGGAAACAATGTAAAAACTAACAAACTGCCTTCGGTGGGGGGGATGGGGGGAGGGAAGCAAGATTAGGGGAAAAATTGTAAAACTCAAAATAAATAAAATCTTTAAAATTAAAAAAAACAGAATATTTGTACCAATTCATAGCTCCATCAGCTGTACATTAATTAAGTGTACTTGCACTACCCTTACAACGAGTATCATTTTTATTTTTTGTCTCTGTCGAACTGATGGATATAAGATCGAACCTCAGATTGTTTTAATTTTAATTTCTCTTGATTTTTTAGTGATTTAAAACATTTTTTCAACTGATTTCTCTTTAGTGAGTTGCTTATTCATATCACTTAACTATCTGATCATAAAAGAAAAGAAGGAAGGAAGGAAACTAGAGAGAGAGAAAAGGGAGAAAGAAAATTTGCTTTCAGACTTCATCATTTCTCTTTCTGGAGGTATATGATGATATTTGTCTTTTTTTCTCAAAGAAGACCATGACATAATCAAGGAGGGGGTGGTGAAGCTCATGAATTGGATTTGAGCTAGGGGGTTCTATGCTATGGCACTTCTCCAGAGATATCTGGGTCCAGTGGCCAGTTCCATATTCTTTTTTTTTTTTTTTAGGCAAGGCAATGGGGTTAAGTGGCTTGCCCAAGGCCACACAGCTAGGTAATTATTAAGTGTCTGAGGCCTGATTCAAACTCAGGTCCTCCTGACTCCAGGACTGGTGCTCTATCCACTGCGCCATCTAGCCACCCTTCAGTGGCCAGTTATGAATCAAAAGAACTGGAGGTGATATTGTGAGGAAATCAGGGTTAAGTGACTTGCTCAAGGTCACACCGCTAGAAGTGTCAATTGTCTGAGACTAAATTCCAACTCCTGTCCTCTTGACTCCAAGACCAGTGCTCTATGCACCATGCCACCCAGCTGCCCTTGGTGATGTATAACATTTTTTCATCATGGGTCCTTTGAAATTATCTTGGATCATTGATCTGCATAGCCAAGTTTTTCACAGTTGATCATCATTATAGCACTGCTGTTAACTGTACACAATGATCTCCTGGTTCTCAGTTTATTTTGCATCAGTTCATATAGATTTTGTCTCTTTTCTGAAACCATCCATCATCATTTCTTATAATACAATAGTATTCCATCATAATCATATTCCACAACTTCTTTAACTATTTCCCAATTGATGAGCATCTACTTAATTTTCAATTGACAACACAGAGTTTCAATAAAATTTTAAAATAAATTTATTTTTTATTATTCCAGCTACATGCAAAGATGGTTTTCAACTATCAGTTTCAGTAAGATTTTGAGTTCTACATTTTCCTCCCTTCCTCCTTTTCCTCTCCCCTCCTCTTGACAGTGAGTAATCTGATACAAGTTATACACATATATAACCATGTTAAATATGTTTCCAAATTAGTCATGTGGTCTGTATTCAGGTCTTGCTTTCAACTCCATAGTTCTTTTTCTGAATGTGGATGGTATTTTCTGTCACAAATCCTTTATAATTGTCTTTAATCATTGTCATTCATGGGGAGCTAAGTCCATCATAATTGATCATCACACAATGTTGCTGTTAATATGTACAGTGTTCTCTTGATTCTGCTCAGTTCACTCAGCATCAGTTCACATTAGTCTTTCCAGGTTTTTCCTAAGCCCTTTCGCTCATGACTTTTTATTGAACAGAGGCAGCTAAGTGGTACAGTGGATAGAGCCCTAGAGTCAGGAGGACCTGAGTTCAAATCCAGCCTCAGATCCTTGATACTTAATAGCTGTGTGACATTGGACAAGTTACTTAATCCCAATGGCCCACCAAAAAAAAAAAGTTAGAACAATAGTACTTCATCATATTCATATACCACAATTGATGTGCTTCACCTCAATTTCCAATTCTTTGCCACTACAAAGAGAGCAGATATAAATATTTTTGTACATGTGAGTCTTTTCCCTTTTTTTATGATCTCTTTGGGATACAGATCTAATAGTGATATTGCTGGATCAAACGGCATGCACAATTTTATTGTCTTTGGTCTAGTTTCAAATTATTCTCCAGAAAGGTTGGATCAGTTCACAACTACACCAACAATGCATTAGTGTCACAGTTTGCCTACATCCGCTCCAACACTTTTCTCCTGCTGGCGCTGGCAGTTTTGATACCCGGAGGGATAGCGGCTGTTACTGTCACAATTCTCAGGATAATTCTGTGTTGTTGATTTCCAAACATTATAACTCATAAATTCCTACCAATATGCTTTTTCTTAATAAGTCAGCAGATTCAGTTCTTTTGCAAAGTCATTTGCTTTAAAAGACTTGGCAAGGTAATTCCCAAACATTTCTCCCATTTGCTCTGCCATAAGTCAAATTTGAGTTGAGCTATTTCACAAATACATAGAGTCTTAGAGAAGTATGAGTATGAACTTACAGTGCAAAGGTCATGAAGCATGTATATAGAGAACACATATGGCCAAGATAAATCAGGATTCTGAAACCTACAGTACCTCACAGTCTTATTTCTTTGGAATGTCCTCACAAAACCCATTGTGGTGAGCAGCATGGCTCCAGTGATGGATAATTTGCTGTGTTCCTCAGTTGGGTTAGTTCCTTTAAGGTCACAGCTCAGCAAGATGGTTCAAACCATGGATAGGTCAAATGAAACAGGTCACTTTTATGTGACTCTGGCTCCTCAAAGGGCTGGACTGCTATGACTTGCTCCACTATTAGGTACTACTGAACTGTATCAATCAAATGAATGGCTCAGTCTCCGGGTTCTTCTCTTATTGCAGTCTTTGCTAGATAGGTCAAGCCACTTGAATCCTGGCTTCTTTCTTTGAGGAGCAGCTGTCATTTTCCATCCCTTCATACTTTAAACTTCTAGCTTACCGAGTTATCACAGTGCTTATGTAAGCCAGGATGTCACAACATTCTTTTCAGTAAAGACAACTCTTAGCCTAGGATTAACAGACTCCTTTCCTCTTTCACTTCTTCAATACCTTGACTCAGATGTGTCATCTTCAGGCAGGTGGTGAAAGTGGTTTATCCTCTCCTGTTTGACAGTGAGAAGGTCATTGAACCTTACCCCATAGAAAGGACTTAGTAAATTCCTGCTCCCTAGGTACTAGGAGCCTGTATCAACAAGACAATAAAGTTTTTGAGCAATTTCCCCTCTCTAATTACCTCATCTTTGCTTTCTAAGCTATTCCCCTCTTCCCATCTGTATGTAATAGATTAGCTCTTCTTCCTTCATCTTTGCCCCCTTTAATAGTTCACTCTCTCCTTAGTTGACCTTGTCTCCATTTGGGAGACCAGCCCACTCTTGCCTTCACTTGTATTGGACAAAGTCTGAGTCTGAGATGACCTGCATCCTGAACCTCAACATTTTCCTGTACCTCACAATAGTGCTTTGTGGTTCAAAGGCATTTCCTTCAGTGAGAAATTCCATCTTTACTTATGTAAGAGAGATGATATATCCATGTGAGTTGTCTAAATGTATAGATTCAGCTTGCCAGTGACATGGGTAGAAATCTCTGCAATCTAAACCTGTCTTCTTTTAAGAGAGACTGAGATTTCCACCCTGAAAGGAATAGAAGTTTCATATCTGGGTACTAATTCCCTCTCTTACCTATCTTTAAGAGGAGCAATGGGATAAAAGTATAGCTATCTTTCCCTCAAATAGTGGTAGTCTAGGGATATGAGTCTAGTTCATTAAGTCTAGTTCATGAGTCTAATTTCCTTATGCTCACCAGCTTCCTTGCTTCCAGTCAAATGATAATTTTGCTAAAGATCATCCCAAATAGATCAGTTTATCCAAGCAAAATAGCAAATAGAAAGCAGAGAAGTTTCATAGGGTATATCAGAAAATACATCAAAACAAAGAAGCTCTTAAACTAGGACTGAAATAATACCTCAATTCAAATTAAAATAGAAGGTCTACTGTCAACTAAGGAGATCCATTCTAATAGTATCAAGGGAGGCAAACCCCAAATTGGGGATATGTCAAGGAACCAATTTCCTTTACATCTGCTGCTTCTCTTTCCACGTGTCTATTTTGAAGAGGGCAGCTAGATGGTGTAGTGAATAGAGCCCTGAGCCTGAAGTCAGGAAGATCTGAGTTCAAAATCAGTCTCAGACATTTATTAGACAAGTCACTTAACCCTGATTGCTTCACCTCAAGGGCCAGTCCTCCTGATTCATATCTGGCCATTGAACCCAGAGGACTCTGGAGGAGAAAGTGAGCCAGTGACTTAGCACAATCCCTCTTACTAAAATCCAATTCATATAAACATCATGGCATCCCCCTCCCTGCTGTCAGACCCTTGGAGAATGAAGGACAAACACGTCATCCTGAAGAGACTCTGGAACTATACATGATTTTCAAGAAGCTCTGGCACAACTGTTTCAAGTCCATTTGTTTTAAATCAGGTGTTGTGTCACAGCATTCTCTCTACCAGTTGAGTCAGTTCTCCTTCCACAAACCCTACAGTATGTAAACACAATGATCCTGGTTTGTTTGGAAATCTAATTATATTATGATAACCATCCCAGGAACCCTTCGCATATTCTGGTTGGATCATATGCTGGTGAATAGCTGGGGGCAGAGAAATTGTTCTGTCGACTTTTTCATGTGCATTTGACTTTGTATCTGAAATGGTTTCTGTTTTACATTTCAATATCTGTTTTTGCCCCCTTATGACCTTTAAACTTGTTGAAATTCAAATGGAATACACTTTCTAATATTGGAACTGATTATCTTTTGAATGTTTGATTGAATTTACTAGTAATTCCATCTGATTTTTTTTCCCCTGAGGAGTAGGGGAAGGCTAATCTTTTGTAGCTAGTTCAATTTTTTTTTTGAAACTTCATGGTTACAATTCACTATTTCATATTATGATAGTTTGTTTTCTTATTGTTGCCATCTGTGTTACCTTCAGATTTGACTCAGGCCAGATGTAGTCTAGTTTTAAGATAGGAAGGGATGAGACACAATAATCGTCTAACAGTGAATAAAATAAGATTTACTTAGCCAAAGCACAGAATGGATAGATACCTGAGAAGAATAAGGTTTGGGTTGTGATACGTTAAAAATATAGGGTTAAGCTGTGGAGTTTGAACAAAGTTCAAGAACTATTCCCTTTAATTTAGAAAAAAAACAGATATCTTATTGTCTGATCTTGTTACCTCTTAGAATTCTTGTCTCTTCTCTAGGGATATGATTTCTCTCTCATCACACCCAATTTGGATCAAGGTACAACATGAAAACAAAGCAAAGACTGACAGATTGCTTTCCGTGGGGGGTGGGGGTGGGGGGAGGGAAATAAGATGGGGGGGAAATTGTAAAACTCAAATAATATCTTTAATAAAAATTAATTTCAAAAAATATAAGGTTAAAATAAAATGACAGAAAATATAGGTTTGACATGAACTGTTTTTCTCTGGGATTTACCATTAACCTATAGGTGGTGTTCATAATGACCACAGCTGAGGGAGATAAAATTTATACAGCAGCAAGGGGAGGGGAACAGAATATACATAATAAGAGTAGACAAAACCCTAAATTTCCCATTCTATTATTTCATATCAAAAAGAATCATCTTTCTACAATACTATCTTGCCTAAGGGAGGTAACTTTTAGTTAATGAGTTTAAGTACCAGTAGGCCAGGTCTAGTACTCCTTTCCAAGTCTAAAGGAGGATATAATTCTTTCCTGGAATAAGGAGGCCTAACAAGTCTTCTCTTCAAAACCTAAAGAAGGAAACAGTCTGTTCCTCACAATAACTAAGAAAATCAAAATTTGACTAGGAAAATAGCTATAAAAACTTATAGTAATTATAATTATTATTGTTATTATACTTTGACAGGGTCAACACTGCATCCCATTTTCTCTATACTGAAATTTAATTAGCAAAGCAGGATATACTGGTTTGCATGTCAGTGAGTACCTGGCAAGTCTGCAGTTGTTGATTCTTCATGAACTAACCATTTTTATACAATTAAGCAACCAGAAAATTGTGCCAATTGTTTGAACCTTAGCCCTTGAACCAATTAAGTCTCCACACAACTTTTGCCTTTTGAGGGAAAACAAATAACCTAGCTTATATGTCAGAAACCCTGTGGCATTGCTCCTACCATACCCTGATGTTAAAATTTTTCCTGAAGACTAAAAAAATTCTACTCTAGGTCTTCATTTCAATTCTGTATGAATATGTATCCTTCTTATAAATACCATTCACTGGCATCTACTTCCTAAACCCTTCTGCTTCCCTTCATTTTATGAGGAAGTTCATTCCTTTCACTTTCTTGCTTAGAATTGTTAATAGTGTGTTTCTTTCCTTCATATACATACTTTTTTTCTCTCTGTTACTGTTTTCAAAGGAGATTAAGAAAGACTCTGATTCACATTATCTACAATTGAATCAATCTGTTCATATTCCTCTTTCCCTCTTCTTTTGAGCAAACTTAGACCCTGATATAGGGTTCTTAAATCTTCTGCCTTCTTTATCTCATCTGTTATGATCCACCCTCCAAAACTGACATTTATTTTACTTGTGACTATATCCTCAAATTTGTCCTTCCTTTTGCAACCTTTTCCCTTTTCCCTGTTTATACTTATTTCCTCATTGTTTAATATATTGCTATATGTGTGTACACTCATTCTGAATACACATTCATCCTTCCTGTCCACCCTTTGTGAGGTTCATATAAAAGTAAGAATCATTAGAATCATTTAAAAATCAGCTTCCCTAATCATCTGACCATATTTGTGTGGATGAAGGATGATCCATCCCACTTATGTGAAATAGTAAATTACTATCCCCTTTCCTTCATTTCCCATAGATTGTTTTCCTTTTTCCCTTCCCTTTTTTCTTTCTCTTTTAAAACTACCAGAAATAGAACAAAAACACCCCATCCCTGTGTTAGTATTTTCTTAACACCCTCTATGACCACTGAAGATTGTGGAATCATGAAGGGCACAATTCTTTTCCCTCTATTAGATGCTTTTTCAATCATACAAAGTTTATTATTTACCTTTTCAAATTTCCCCTGATTTCTGAGCTTGCATTTCAACATTTCTATTTAGTGCTGGTCTTTTCATCAGCAATTCTTGAAAATCTTCTATTAAAGATCCATTTTCCCCCCAAGGGTGGATTATACCCAATTTTGTAGAGTAAATTATTTTTGGTTATAAGTCTTCATCTTTTGCCCTTTGGAATAACTTATTCTAGATTTTGTTTTGCTTTTTACGGTGTCATAATTGCAGAGTAATTTTGTATGATCCTGGTAGTAATATTTAGGCCCTTGAATTCTTTTTTGTTTTCTTGGATGCATTCAGAACATTTTTTTAAATTTAATTTTATTTGGAAGCCCTGGATTTTGACTGACATTCCTACGTATTTTTAGTTGGAATTTCTTTCAGAATGTGTTTAGTGAATTCTTTCCATTTACATTTTATCTTTTGGTTCTAGTAGATCTGGGCAATTTTCTTGAATGAATTTTTGAAATATGATATATAAGTTCTTTGTTTATTCACGATTTTCAAGAGAACAGTAATTCTTATAATTATTTGTCCTTAACCCAATATTTTAGTCAGTTGTTTTTGATAGTAGATTAAATGGTTTCATTTTTTTTCAATCATTCCACTTTGGTTTGAAATTTCTTATTTCAAAGTCTTTAAATTCTTTTTGGTTCATTTTATTTTTCAAAATATTTGAATTCTAATTCTAAATTTTTACTTTTTGCTTTTATTTCTTTATTCTTGTGACTTTTGTGTAAAAGACATCTTTTTTTTTTCCTTTACTGCTCTAGTCATACTTGTATATGTACTCTTCTAGTCTGGGACAACTTTTTAGGTTTCTCTTAATCCATTTATTTTGTGTGTGTGTGTGTGTGTGTGTGTGTGTGTGTGTGTGTGTGTGTGTGTGTGTGTGTGTGTGTTTGGTGGGGCTTTTTCTGCTTACCCTAGCATCGCAAGTTGTTTTTTTTTTTAAGCTGTGGAACTTATGCAAGTTCCACAATACAAACTCTTAGCCTCAGCTATGTTCTGGCTGTCTTATTGTTCAATTCTTCACTGGGTTGAAGAGCTTAACTTCAGTTTCTCTGTGGTTTTCTTGAGCTTAGTTCCTCTTCAGCATTCACATCTCCATCTTGACCAGTGAGATTAGAGCTTGGAAAATGAGTCAGTCAGATGGGAACAGCAGCCTGTGAGTCAGGAAACCCCTGGCTACTTCCCAGGGTGTTTGCTAGAGGGAATAGAGCAGGAGTCAAAAATGGAAGGCCCTAATTCACCTCCCCTTTCCTATCTTTTTTAACTTCCCTACAATTTGAAGAAGGGATTTAAGTTCTTCATTCTTCTCTGCTCCTCCCCACACATTCACTGCCTTCTTTTGTCTAGGTTAAAGAGGCCCAGTTGCTTCAATAATCCTTATAAGCCATGTCAAAAACCAAAAACTCTACTATTTTTTTTTTAGGTTTTTGCAAGGTAAATGGAGTTAAAATGGCTTATCCAAGGCCACACAGCTAGGTAATTATTAAGTGTCTGAGACCAGATTTGAACCCAGGTACTCCTGACTCCAGGGCCGGTGCTTTATCCACTATGCCACCTAGCTGCCCCTTAAACTCTATTATTCTTTACATCCCTCACCCTTCAATGCCTTATTGACCTGAGCAATGGGGGGAAAAAAAAGACTAACATTAGAAAATTTCACAATTGGTAAAAATGAATACTTCTGTTTTATAGGAAAAGGTTGTAGTTCCTTCAAATCTTGGCTTTTTAATGTTTAAATTAGTATATATCCTATAAACATATCAAACCGTAGTATAACTGAGGAGATTTTTGTGGTTTCATCATTTTTCAGTAGTGTGTATGACTCCACTTCCGTTCTGTATGCATTCTTTCTCATATAGTCAGACTTTCTTTAAAGCTTTTTGAATGTTTTTCTATATTCTGAACATCTGTAGGTCTTCTTTGTACATCATTCTTTAAAATGAATATCAAAGTTTGTTTGGACCTGGAAACTTCTAAAATTCATGTGTAACTGGGAATGCATCTCTATCTGCTATGGGCTAGAAGCAGTAGGTGATATAGTGGCTGGAGTGTGGGCTATACTCAAGAAGACTTGAACTTAAATGGAGAACAGAAAATATCTATGTGACCTTTAGTAAGTCAATTCACCTCTGTCTGCCTCAGTTTCCTCAGCTGTTAAACAGGAATAATATGAGCACCTCCTTTCCAGAGTTTCCCTATTGATTAAAATGAGATGTGTAGGTGTTATATAAATATTAACTAACTGCTATTATGTGTTGTTCATTATTAGCCACCTTCTTGGATGAGATTGTGTCTGGCTGTCCACCCAGCAATGGATTTTGTCTACTTTGTCTCTATTTGGTTGGAAGATAATTGGTAAGAAACTTCTTTGCAATAGAGAAGACATTTCCTCTCCTTGCTAGTTAGTCTTTAACCTTTAGAATGGGGGAAGGGAACAGAAAGAGTGGTTCTTGAAAGTCCTTCACAAAAAAGTCCTCAGAGAGTGCTTGATTGATAGATTAAAAAAATGTTTCTTGCTGAAGTACCCACAATCACATTCCTTCCAATATTAAGGCATCTTCCTGACTTCTCCAACTAACACAGTTTTTAACCAAAGCACAGTCACTTTATACTTTTCTGTGGCAGAGAATATCAGCTGAGTTAGCAGTTCTCACAGCTTAGTCACCAAAAAAAATATAGATTAGGTAAAACTGTGGATGTCTATAAAAATATACATTCACCAAGAGCCCAATAATTAGGTTAAATCCAGATCTTCAGAAAGCATAGTCTAGGAAGAAGATAGCAGATTATTTGCTGGGAATGGAGTCCAGATGGCAAAGGCACTTTGCTTGAGTTCTCCCCAGAATTCCTCTGAACATTTAAATAATGTCATAAAATAATCCCTGGAGCAGCAGAATGCCCCAAAGGATGGAGTTAAATAATGTTCTAGTCAAAGACAACTTAGAAAGTTTGCAGAATTCCCCAATTGATAAATGGTCAAAGGATATGAAAAGACAGTTTTCAAATGAAGAAATTAAAGCTATATATTAATCATATGAAAAATACTTCGAATCACTATTGATTAGAGAAATGCAAATTAAAACAACAATGAGGTATCGTCTCACACCTGTTAGATTAGCCCAGATAAGAAAAAGGGAAGATGGATCAATGTTGGAGAGGTTGTGGGAGGATTGGGACATTGATGCATTGTTGGTGTAGTTGTAAATGGATCCACCTTTCTGGAGAGCAATATGGAACTATGCCCAAAGAGCAATAAAATTGTTCATACCCTTTGACCCAGCAATTCCAATTCTAGGACTATATCCAGAAAAAAAATTATAAAAAATGGGAAAAATCCTACATGTTTCAAAATATCCAAGGCAGCTCTTTTTGCAATTGCAAAGAATTGGAAATTGAGGGGTTGCTCATCAATTGGAGAATAGCTAAACAAGTTATGGTACATGAATACTATGGAATATTATTGTTCTATAAGAAACCATAAATGGGTGGACTCTAGAGAAGCATAGAATGACTTGCTGGATCTGATGCTGAGTGAAGGGAGTAAAGCCAAGAGAACAATACACATCAACAACACTATGAGATAAATAACCTTGAAGGAAGCAACTCCTCTCAACAATCCAGAAAGCTAGGACAATTGTATTTGACTGGTTATGGCTATATTATCCCAGCCAAAGGAAGAAAAACAAAATAGAACAAAACAAAACAAAACATACAGGAAAAAAAAAACCCTTCCAAATCTGATGAACACTTCATAAAAATTATCTCTTGTGTTATCTCTTTCCCTTAATCCTTATTCCTCATGCCAAAAATTACTAATTTGTAAATATGCTTGACAAAATATGTATATAAAATGCTAATCTGACTATTATTTCCTGCTGGGGGAGAGGGGTGGGAAGGGAAGGTGGAGGGAAATTTTGTAACTTGGAAATATGTATGTACAAATGGATGAAAATAAATAAATACATTTTTTAAAAAAAAGAAAAAGAAAAAAAAGAAAGTTGGCAGGAAAGGTCTGTTATACCTGAGTAAGAATGAAAGATAGATCAGCACAGACAGAACCAGCCCAGCAAATCAAGAATAGACCTTGGAAGCAACCGAATTAGTAGCAGCAGTAACAGTGACCACCTCTGGAGCATTCAGCCCATAGATGGTAAGAGGGTCAAACAATTGATCAGAAGGAGACTATAGGATCTCTTTGCAGGACTCTGTTGCTTTGTCCATATTTGGATTAGGGAAACATTCCCAGGACAAAGAGAAACACTAGCACACTAGAGCTTGTAGCTAGAGTGGAAGAGGAATCTTCCTCAGAATTCCAGGGCAGAAAAGAGTTTTTATGGTCACTCACAGACGAGAGCACAGGTTGGGAGAGAAGTAAACATCTCTCCTTAGACTACAGCATCTCTGAAAACAGTGGCACAAAAACCTGAAGGGTATCCACCACTCTGGAAGCAGAATCCTACTTTAACAAAGGGGTAAAAAATGAAGAAATAAGCTGGAAAGTGAGCAAATAACTGAACAAAATTCTGACCCTAGAAAATTACAATAGTGACAAGAAAACTCAAAACACATACTCGGTAGATAAAAAAGTCAAAACTCCTCCATCCAAAGCCTCTAAGAAAAATGTGAATTAATTTCAAGCCATGGAAGAGCTCAAAAAAGGGTTTTGAAAATCAAGTAAGAGAAGTAGAGGAAAAGCTAGGAAGAGAAATGAGAATGATACAAAAATATAATGAAAAACAAGTCAATGGTTTGGTAAAGGAGAATTACTGAACAAAATAACACCTTAAAAAACAGACTAGAGGGGTGGCTTGGTGGCACAGTGGATAGAACACCAGCCCTGGAGTCAGGAGGACCTGAGTTTGAATTGGACCTCAGACACTTAATAATTACCTAACTGTGTGGCCTTGGGCAAGCCACTTAATCCCATTTGCCTTGCAAAAAAAAAAAAGAAAAAGAAAAAGAAAAGATATCATCATTCAAGAAATTATCAAGGAAAACTGTTTTACTATTCTAGAACTGGAGAATAAAATAGAAATGGAAAGAATTCACTTCCCTAACTGATAAATGGTCAAAGGATATAAACAGGCAGTTTTCAGAGGAAGAAATTAAAGCTATCTATAGTCATCTGCAAAATACTCTAAATAACTATTATTAAGAAAAATACAAATTAAAACAACTCTGAAGTATCATCTCACACCTATCAGATTGACTAATATTACAGAAAAGGAAAATACAAATTCTTGACTGAACTATCATAATTGATTATCATACAGTGTACGATACTGTGTATAATGTTTTCTTTCTGCTTGCGTCACTCAGCATCAGTTCATGTAAGTATTTTTAGGTTTTTTGGCAAGATGTCCACTCATCATTTCTTTTTGTTTTTAGGTTTTTTTTTTTTTTGCAAGGCAAATGGGGTTAAGTGGCTTGCCCAAGGCCACACAGCTAGGTAATTATTAAGTGTCTGAGACCAGATTTGAACCCAGGTACTCCTTACTCCAGGCCGGTGCTTTATCCACTATGCCACCTAGCCGCCCCTACTCATCATTTCTTATGGAACAGTAGTATAATATTAACACTCATACAGCACAATTTATTCAGTCATTCCCCAATTGATGGACATCCCCTCAACTTCCAGTTCTTTGCCACTACAAAAGGAGTTGCTGTAAATAGTTTTTGTTCATGTGAGTCTTCCCCCTCCCCCCCTTTTGTAAAATGAAAATAGTTTTATTACCCTTTGGGCATAGCTCCAAATTGCTCTCCAGAATGGTTGGATTGGTCCACAATTCCACCAACAATATTAGTGTTCCAGTTTCCCCATATCCTCTCAATGCTTAATGTCTTGAGGAGGAGGAGGGAAAAAATTTTTACAAAAATCAATGTTTAAAACTATGTCTTGGGGCAGCTAGGTGGCATAGTAGATAAAGCACCAACCTTGGAGTCAGGAGTACCTGGGTTCAAATCTGATCCCAGACACTTAATAATTACCTAGCTGTGTGGCCTTGGGCAAGCCACTTAACCCCATTTGCCTTGCAAAAACCTGAAAAAAAAAACCCCTATGTCTTCATGTAATTGGGAGGAAAATCCTATCAAGATAAAAAGAAAAGAAAAAATTCACTAATCACCTCCTGAAAGTGAAAAATGAAAACTCCTAGGAATATTAAAGACAAATTCCAGAATTCCCAGGTCAAGGAGAAAAATATTGCTAGCAACTAAAAGGAAACAATTTAAATATTCTTGAATCACAATCAGAATAATACTATGATTTAGCAACTTCTATATTAAAGGATTGGAGCGCTTGGAATATGATATTCCAGGGTGGCGGGGGCAAAGGAACTAGGATTACTACCAAGAATCACCTACCAAGTAAAACTGAATATAATCCTTCAGGGGGGAAAATGCATACTCAATGAAATAGAGAATTTCAAGCAATCTTGATGAAAAGACAAGAGATGAATAGAAAATATGACTTTAAATTATAGAACTCAAGCACAAAAAAATAAGCAGGGGGGCAGCTAGGTGCATAGCAGTGGACAGAGCACTGGCCCTGGAGTCAGGAGAACCTGAGTTCAAATCCAGCCTCAGAAATTTAATAATTGTCTACCTGTGTGAACTTGGGCAAGTCACTTAACCCCCTTGCCTTCTATAAAATAAAAATTAAAAAATATAAAAGGAAAGACAAATCATAGTGGATTTAATAAGGTTAAACTGTTACATAACTACCTAGAAAGATGATATTTGTAACTCATAAAAACTTTCTCATTATTAAAATGAAAAGATGAAATATACATAGATAGTAGGTACAAATATAAGTTGAATATGAAAGGATGATATCTTAAAAAAGAAAATTAAGGGGTGAGAAAAGAATGTACTGGGAGAAAGGGAAGGAGATACATAGAATGGGGTTATTTCATATAAAAGAGAAAAGAAAAAGCTTTTACAATGGAGCAGATGAGTTCAGAGTGAAGGGTAGTGAGAGAACTTTACTTTTGTAAGAATTGGCTCAAAGAGGGAATAACATACACACTCAATTGGGCATAGATATCTAGCTTACCCTATAGGAAAGTATGAGGGGAAGGGGATAAGAGAAGGGAGGTGTGAGTGATAGAAGGGATCGCAGATTGGGGAAGGAAGTAGACACTTTTGAGGAGAGACAGAGTGGAAGTAAGAGAGAATAGAATAACAGGATGGGGGGAATAGGATGGATGGAAATACAGTTAGCAATAGTAATTGAAAAAAAATTTAAAGCAAATTTCTCTGATAAAGGCGTCATTTCTAAAACAGAGAACTGAATCAAATTTATAAAAATAATTACCATTTCCCAATTTAAAATGTTCAAAATAAATGTTTTCAATTGAAGTAATCAAAATTATCTATAACCATATGAAAAATTCTCTTAACTTACTATTGATTGGAGAAATGCAAATTACAACAATTCTGAGATGTTACTTCATACCTATTAGACTGGCTAATAGAACAGAAAAGGAAAATGACAAATGCTGAAGGGCATATGGGAAAAAAAAGAGACATTAATACATTGTTGGTAGAGTTGTGAGTTGTTTCAATCAATCTGTAGAACAGTTTGGAACTGTGCCCAAAGGACTATAAAATGATGCATATCCTTTGACTTAGCAATTCTTCTAGTAGGTCTCTATCCCTAAAGAGGTAAAAAACAAAAATGAAAAGAATCTATTAGTACAAAAATATTTATAACAACTTCTTTCTAGTGGCAAAGAACTGGAAATTGAGGGGATGCTAACAAATTATGCTATGTGATTATGATAAAATACTACTGTGTTGTAAGAAATGATGAACAGGATACTCTCAGAAAAACCTGGAAAGCCTTATATGAACTGATGCAGTATATAGTTTACAAGGAAACAGAAGTATTGTAAAATGATCAGCTGTGCATGACTTAGCTTTTTCTCATCTATACAATGATCTAAGACAACCTTGAAGGACTTATGATGAAAAGTGCTATCCATCCCCAGACAAGGTACTCTTGTGTCTGGGTTCAGATTAAAGAATACTTTTTTTATTTTCCTTATTTTTCTATTTTTTTTTTTGGCAAGGCAATAGAGTTAAGTTACTTGCCCAAGGCCACACAACTAGGTAATTATTAAGTGTCTAAGGACATATTTGAACTCAGGTCCTCCTGACTCCAGGACTGCTGCTCTATCCACTATGCAACCTAGCTGCCCCGCTTTCCTTAGTTTTCTTGAGGTTTTAGTTTTTGGGGTTTTTTCCCTTTCACAGCACAACTAATATGGAAATGTTTTGCATGACTATACATGTATAACCTATATGGAATTACTTGCTTTTCTCAGTGGGGGAAGTGGGGAAGGGAGGAAGGAAGAGAATTTGGAACTCAATATTTTTAAAACAAATGTTAAAAATTGTTTTTACATGTAACTGGGGAAAAATAAAATACTAAATAAATTTTAAAATAGATAACAGAAGCATTTCTCTCCTTGCCAAGGTCATAGCTAAATTCTTATTCCAAGTTCAGTTGTTCAAAGGTAGAATATATTCAATTTATCAAAAAGACATTAAGAGCCTGTGATATGCAATACTCTGTAAATTAATGATTTTATAAAACACTTAATTAAGCACTCACTATGTACAAAACACTGAGCTAAGAACTGAGAATAAAAATAGTTTAGAAATGATAGTCCCTGCTCTCAAGGAATTCACATTCTGAAATTGCTCTCTCCCTTACTAATCATTTCTCAATTTCCAAATCTAATGACCTTTTTTCAAAACCCATCCTTCTTGGCCTCTCTGTAACTATTGCCACTATCTCCTTTTCTAATATTTTCTTCTGACTCTTTAGTTTTGGGGACAGTCTTCTCTTGTGGTTCTCCTCCAATCTATCTAATCTTTCCCTCTTTGTCTTCTCTGGTGAATCTTTATCCAACTTATGGCCATTAACAGTTGGGGTTCCCCAAGCCACTCTCCTGAGTGTTTTCTCTTCTCCCTCTATATCATTTCTTTTTATGTATTAATTTAAGACAATGGGGTTGTGACTTACCCAAGGTCACACAGCTAGGCAATTATTAAATGTCTGAGGCCAGATTTGTATTCAGGTCCTCCTAACTCCAGGGCCAGTGCTCTATCCACTGTGCCACCTAGCTGCCCCTCTTTATACCATTTCACTTAGTGATCTCATCAGCTCCCATGTTTATATTTCTCATCTTATCTACTTGTCCAATCCTAACTTCTCTTCCCACCTCTAGTCTTATTTCCCCAGGCTTTTAATCATCTCAGATTGTATATCCTGAAGACATCACAAATTCAGCATGTGGTTGAGTCAAAGGTATCATCATCATCCTCCCATTCACCCAGTCTTGCAATTTAGGTGTCTTCCTAGTCTCTTCACTCTTTCACTCCAATCAGCGATTAAGCTGGGTTGTTTTTTTTTGTAACATTTCTCCCTCTTCTCCTCTGATACTGCCTGATAAAAGTCCTCAATTACACTTGGCCTATTTTCATGTTCTACTGATTGGCCTTTCAGCCTCAAATTTCTATGGGTCAAATCTACCTTCCTAAAATGCAAATTTGACCATATCATCCTCTATTCAATAAACTCTACTGGCTACTAATTACTTCCAGGATTAAATATAAAATCCTGTTTGATTTTTTAAACTTATTGTAATCTGTCCTCTTTTTACTTTTTCTTGTCTTCTAACACCTTATGACCCTCTTCCTACTCAGTGATCCAATGAAACTGGCCTCCTTTCTATTTTTCTTTGGAGGAAACATTCTATTTCAGACATGAGGCATTTTCTCTGCTGTCCCCTGTTCCTAAAACTCTCTTCCTCCTCTTTCTGTCTGTTGGTTTTATTGACTTCCTTCAGGTCCCAATTAAAGCTCTATCTTCTGCAAGCAGCCTATCCCAGTCCCTCTGAGACTACTCCCAATTTATCCTATATATGTGTGTGTGTGTGTGTTTGTGTGTATTGTTTATATGTAGTTTGCACAACTTGAAAGCAAGGATTTTTTTGTTGTATCCCTAACACTTATCATAATTCCTAGCATACAATCAGTAATAATAAATATTAGTTGACAGACTGACAGGTATTATGATGAAGGAGACAATATATATGGAAAGTTCAGCTACAAGCCAGAATGGTCCTGAGATCCTTAGGGCAAAACAAGAAAGCAGATGGTAATGCTTCTGGTATCATTTCCACTGACAAAATATCAATTTCTGATATTGAATCATATGATAATATGATAATAGCAAGGACTTTGGTTGTGAAGAGCTTTCTTTTTTGAAGTCTTCAATGACTGTAGCACATGAAGGAGTAGTTGCCAGGCTGCATCTCCATAGGGCTTGCTCCCCAGAATAATGAATGAGAGCACTAGAAATACAAAGGCAAAAATTCATAAATCCCCAATCTCAAGGATTTTATATTCTATCTATACATATTTCTTTGATTTCTTTAGTGTATCTGTAATTTCATCAACAACATAGATATACTCTTTTGGAGTACAGATAAAAATCTATCCATGTTTTCTTATACTATGCAACTCTTTCCCAAAACCTGCTGAAAACATTATTCTGTTGGCAAAAGCAGGGACTCACTTGATCTCTTCCAATTTCCCCTCTAAAAACATTAAAATAATGTCTCAAAATTAATTCTGGAGGAAGGACAGGATGAAACAAATTTCCAGCACAAGATCTCTCATAAGATTGACAGGAAAGGGCAGCTAAGTGGCACAGTGGATAGAGCACTAGCCCTGGAGTCAGGAGGACCTACCTGAATTCAAAACCAGTCTCAGACACATAATAATTACCTAGCTGTGTGACCTTGGGCAAGTCACTTAACTCCACTGCCTTGTTAAAAAAAATAAAATAAATAAAAAAGAGATTGAGTTGCTAGTCCATTGGTGGTTCTAAGGAAGCAGTTTGAGTAATATACTATAGTGTCTCTGTTAGCAGAGACACAGAGACACAGAGAAACAGAGACACTATACCCATGGGGAGCTGCATGTGGAACTGAGTTACCTTTGTCACCTTTGAATCTTACATGTGTGCTTCACTACCACTCTACTCTCAATTTGAACTCTGTCTTTTCATAAGTGGTGTACATATTTGTGATAAAGTATGTTCTAGTTTTACAAAAATACTTTGTAACTTTTGTGTTTACTATGTCAAGTATGTTCTACTTTTATGAAAATATTTTGTAACTATTGTGTTAACTATGTCATCTTGTTAAATGCTTCTAATATGAGCTGATTGTGCCTACTTGATGATTGTTTGTATGAAGCACATTGGAGAGGACTTGTGAGTCTATGTTGATCACACAGACCTTCATCAGATCCAGTGATCTTTTCTCAATTCTCACCCTTCTTGACCTGTGACTCTGTTGACCATCATCTCTTTTTGGAGCCTTCCTTCCTTTCTTAGTTTTGTTTTTTTGGGTTTTTTTTAGGTTTTTGCAAAGCAAATGGGGTTAAGTGGCTTGCCCAAGGCCACACAGCTAGGTACTTATTAAGTGTCTGAGGCCATATTTGAACTCAAGTATTCCTAACTCCAGGGCTGGTGCTCTAGCCACTGCACCACCTAGCCGCCCCACCTCTTTAGTTTTTTAATGACACTGTCCTCTGAGGACCTAATCCTCAAATGTGAATCCAAGTAGCTGTGTGACCCTAGGTAAATCACTACAACTCTAGGTACCCCAGGTAATCCTTTTAGATTTATAACTTGCAGAATATTTGTCAATCTGCCATACTCCCTTATTAGAAATTCCATATGCCTAGGAAATCAAAGGTCTAATCAACACATATATCCAGAGCTGAGATTTTGAACTGTCTCAAATGCTTCCTTAACTCATCGATGTTTTTAGCCAGAGGGGAAAAAAGGAAGAGAGCACAGATAGACACGTGCCAAACAGACTAATGAAATTCCCAGAAGGCTTCCTTCTGGGAAGCAGGAAGGGGAATTTGGTACCTCTGAAGTTGGGGGGCCAAGAAAATTGAACTGCTTTTATCCTTTAAATAGCTGGAAAAAATAGACTATAAGAATGGGTGTGTATGCAATTTTCCTAAGGCCTTTTTGTTGGGATTTTTTTTGCAGTGTTTTCTACTTTCACATCACTCACAAGCTAAAATGTGTCCTTGGGTTGTACCCAAAACAAACAGCTGGAATGGAAATAACCAGAAATCCAGAAATGCAGCAGCAGTTCCATCCGCTAGCATTTGGAGAATTATATAATGTTCTATGAATATGTTATACCCACCTGACACTGGATTTCAGCCTGATTTCTAGAATGTAATTAAGTCCTTTCTCATCACAGACTTCAGAAATTACTCTAAGCAGTTTCTGGGAATACCTATCAAAGATGTCTTACTGTGGGGAGTATGGTGGTAAAGTTCAGAAGAGTCAGAAATTACTTAGGAGAGAAATGAAGCATGACCACCCTGGACCCATCTCCAAAATAGACACACTTACCAATAAAAAACAAGGCTAAAATAGTGGAACTATATTGTGGATCAAGAAGGTTCCAGGCTCTGAGGAAAGCCTTGATGAGATTTGTAGAGAGCCAGAAATATAGTCAAAAAGGGAAGTAAAGGAGACCAAGAAGTGGTCAGACAGGTAGAAGGAAAACTAAAAGGGAGCAATGTCATAAAAAGGTCAAGAAGAGTGAGAATTGAGAAAAAATCCTTTAATTTGGCAATTAAGAGTTAATTGAGGGGTAGTGAATAGAGCACTGGCCCTTGAGTCAGGAGTGCCTGAGTTCAAATTCGACCTCAGACACTTAACAATTACCTAGCTGTGTGGCCTTGGGCAAGTCTCTTAACCCCATTAGCCTTGCAAAAACCTAAAAAAAGAAAAAGTTAATTGAGGACTTCCAGGTCATATGAACAAAAAGATGGCACACTGACCTTTCAAACTTCTTCAAAAAGAGTTCATTGATAACTCTGGAAAGAGCAATTTCACTGAGTGATGAGATTGAAAGTCAGATTACAAGGAGTTGAGTGAGATGAGAGGAAGTAGAGGCATGTTACCATGAAAAAAGAAACTGAGTAGTTAACTTCATTTATTTATTTAGTAATGCATGTGATTGAAAAAAAAAACAGCTCCAAGGACCTCAAAGCTTGGCTTCTAGATTAGTAAATATGAAATTTGGAGAGAGTGAAAAATAAATTATAGGATTTCTCATTGGTGGATGGTATCAGAAGACATTTAGCTTAGAGGTAGGGAAGGTAGTTTTGTCACTTTCCTTAAGTTCAGTGACCTTTCTTCAAAATCAGGCGACTTACAAGATGTTAAAACTTAGCCTCACAAAATGTTGGCTAAGAGTAAAATGGAGTCGTATTGCTATACAAACATAAATATGTACACACACACAAATATATTTAACTTAACAAGGAGATACTTGGGATAACTTTTTCTAGGTTTAGGTTCTTGCTTTGCCTGTACAAGCACTGTGATTATGGGCAAGGTGCTTAACTCAGCTTTCTCATTTGTAAAATGGGAATATTACTCTATGAGGGTTGTTTGGATAAAAATTCTTTGCCAACTTTAAAGTACTAAAGGAATATGAGCAATGGAACGGTCTCATACTATTGTTGAGACATTTAGAGTCAAATCTCAACCTTGACACATTAGTTATAAGGAAAAATAAATGAATCTCTCTGAATCTGTTTTCTCATCTGAAAAAATGGAACTAATACCTTCAAGGGGTTGTTGTAAGGCTCAAATGAGATGTATATAAGGCACTTTACACACCTGAAAATACTATATAGAAAATCAGTTATTAATTATTACAATTACATTTGTACCACAGAAAAAATGTCAACAATTATTATAATTTTATTTGTTGTAACACTTAGAAAAAACTGCTACTGTAAGAATCTGCTAAATAGATTCTAACATATTTGATTAAATGATGATTACCAGATGAAAGAATCAGGGTAGAGTGGGGGGTCAGGACTTTGATCCTCTGGGAATGATATCTGAGGAAGCACTCCATTAATTCTAGGAGCATCTTGACTTGTCCTTCATGATCTGTCTTGAGGACAGTCACATCTGTGCCAAAGCATATGAAATTGGGACAGCAATCTTTGCAAAAAGATTTCTGGCTTTGCTTTTGTAAGCTGCAAAGTTGAGAAAAACAGAAGTCTTTTTCACTTGTGCATTGGAAGAAATAAATTGGGTTCCAAATACCCTCAGTTCTTTTATAGAAGGATGAGTTTCTTCCCTAAATTGTTCCCCATCCCAATATCTTGTACCCTTTTGTGAGCCTATCTTTCCCCACCCCCAAACCCTAAGGGAATGAGGGTCAGACTCTCCTCTCCCAATTGGTTTATTTCCATGGTTACACTGCTCTTTACCCTGCTGCCATCCACAGTCAATTGTTTTTGCCCCTAGGTTAAAAAAAATTATGGTTAATGCTCTACCATATGCCAATATTCACAACTCCCTGAATTACTATTCAAATCTCAGAGACAGAACTTTAAGTTTTTAGGAGGAAAAGTCCTTCACAAATGCAAAATGTGTTTAGCAAAGTGTTCTCTGAGCTCCATCTTATCTTTTGGCAGGTACAAATGTTAGTGCAAAGATGGACTCAATTAAATCTTCACAACTCCATAAGTTAATTCCTATTTGTAACCATTATTAATGATGGAGTCGATCTGACTCTAGGGAAGCTGAGCAGGGTTTCTGTGAAGAATTGTAGCAATAGCAAGTCATAGAGTGCATACATCTTCTCTTGTGTGTATGTCCTATTCTGCAGCATTTAAATATTGTGAGAAATCCCAAGGGCAACAAGAGAGTCTAATTCTAGGTCTTGTCCAGAAACTAGCATCTTGTTGGTTAATAGTACAATAAATTAAATAGTATTATTATAAATATATAAATTATATATTTATGTATAATTATAAATCATATTAATATATTAAAATAGATTAAATTAAAATATAAATTATATTAATAAAATTATAACTATAAATACTATTATATTATTATAAACTAAATAGCAATTACTGTTGTTGTTGTTGTTGCTGAAATAAAAGCCATAGGGGCGGCTAGGTGGTGCAGTGGCTAGAGCACTGGCCCTGGAGTCAGGAGTACCTGAGTTCAAATCCGGCCTCAGACACTTAATAATTACCTAGCTGTGTGACCTTGGGCAAGCCACTTAATCCCATTTGCCTTGCAAAAAACAAACAAAAAAAAAGAATGAAATAAAAGCCATATTGAAAAGAAGCACAAAGCAAGACAATTTGACCCTAGGAAAAAGCATCTATGTCTTTGAGGACTTAAATGGAATCTAATATGTCAAAGAAGAAATTCAGTAAAACCAGATTCAGATCACTTTGGTTATTTCAAGCCCCAGAGGAGAAGCTGAAATTCTGATCTTTCTAAGAAAGGACAGTAGTCTCAGCCTCTGATTCTAACACAATCAAGTCCCTTGAATTAATATTGGGTCAAATGTCTAGAAATCAAGGCCCTGTGCAGAGCATTCAGAGACATCCCTTAAGGATATCCTCTCAAGGAGCCAGTACAAGAGCTGGGTGCAGTGTAGTGCTGTAACTAAGACTGAATGATTAAGATTTTGTCCCAAGGTGCTGAAATTTAAAGGATACTGAGAAGTATCCTTTAACAACCTAGGAAGAACTTAGCATCTACTTAGTAAGGATAATTAATTAAAATAGGAAGGTATAGAATCGCAGCTAGAGCTGCCCCTCAGATAAAATTCCTACGATTTATGTGCCACTTACCCAAGGTATATTTTATGCAATTTACCTTAAATGTAAAAATTACTATGCACTGCTATCCAGGAAGTATTAATGAAGCAACTGTACTTATTGTATAAGACATGATAGGGGACAGGAATACAAAGACAGAACCAAAAAAAAACCAGTCCTTGTTTTCAAGAAATTCACTTTTTCTTGAGAATTCTAGAGGCTCCAATACAACAAGTGATTTAGGGGAAATTACATGAGGGAGGTGACAAAGTAAAGGAAAAGTATCTTGCTTGTCTAAGAAAATGGTGCTACATTTGGAGGTATTAAAAATTCACCCTTGGAGTTTATAGTGGTTGGGAATCAGAAATTCAGAGAGCAAGAACATTTTGGGGCTGGTCTTAAATATAACCTTAGAGAGATCAGGACTCCAACTCAGATGAGGTAATAGACAGCAAGAACATATCAAATATATATATTTTTAAAGGATCCATTCTGATTCTAGGACCTATTGCTTAACATCAGAGGAGGCTCTGTTTCCTGTTTTCTAGGCAGTCTAGAAACCAAGGAAAGCCTTTCGGCTATAAAAGGCTCATTTTCTTTAAATAGCATCAAATATTCATATCACTGCAGTGTAATTGTCCCAAAGGCTTTTTGGAAGTGAATCAGATAGGCTTAGCAAGCAATGACAGATATTATTGGCATTCAGTCCCTCACCACCACATTCTCTTTAAGACACGGGGGAATGTTAGATCTCATGACACACTGTCTGAACCTTGGCTGGTTCACTTCCACAGAAGAAATTGCAGCTCTTCTGAATTTATGGAATTTATCAGAATTTATGTATTTGCTAGAACTCCCATAAACCTCAGCATATGGTTTCCACCTCAGAGAGCACAGGACAGACCTGATTTTAAGCCATAGTCTGGTTCTTGAAAAATGTAATGTCAATGTCTATAAATTAAATCACAACCACTAACAAAGTCTGATCAATTATTTATTTGTTTGTTTATTAGCAAAGTAAGCTAACATTGTAGATTTAAGTTTTCTATTTCTCATCTTTGTGATCTTGGAAAAACCACTCAATTTCTTAGGATCTGTTTCCTCACTGTTAAAATGAAAGGAATGAATTAAATGAGTTATAAAGTGCCTGCCAGCTTTAACAATCTATAATTCTATGCTTTCTCATATAGGTCTAATAGAATTCTAAAGTCTTTAAACTATTATAGGGGTGGCTAGGTGGCACAGTGAATAAAGCACCAGCCTACCTCAGACATTTAATAATTACTTAGCCGTGTGGCCTTGGGCAAGCCACTTAGCCCCATTGCCTTGAAAAAATCTAAAAAAACCCCAAAAAAACCCTGTATTATAGTCCTGGTTTAAAAGTTATTCGAATCTAGTTCATGTCTGCTACCAATGGAATGAAGATAGCATTATCAAAGAAGAGGATGACTAGAAGGAAAAGGGGGTAGAAAGGAAACTTATTGTTTGTTTGTGTTTTTTGGAGGGGGGAGAGTAATCAAGTTTAAGTGACTTAACGAGGGTCATAAGCTAGTAAGTTTCTGAGGTCAAATTTGAACTCAAGTCCTCCTGTCTCCAAGGGCAGTACTCTCTATCCACTGCACCGCCAACTGCTCCAAGATTTATTGTTGTTATTGGGTTTTTTTAGTTTTTGTTTTTAAGTGACTTGCCCAAGGTCACACAGCTAGGTCATTATTAAGGGTCTGAGGTCAGATTTGAACTCAGGTACTCCTGACTCCAGGGCCGGTGCTCTATCCACTGTGCCAACTAGCCACCCCTTATTGTTGTTATTGTTATTGTTGTTGTTATCAATGAAACATTTGAATTCGATTTCTGTACTGAACCCCCTAAAAATTTTATAACACCCCAATTCAGCACTCAAAAAATTTGCAATTGGAGTCCCCAGGGCATTGGCTATTCCCAGATTTAGGGTTCAAAGGCTACTCTATGAGTCTGTACTTTTAAAACTGTAACTTTGAAGGCTCCCTGGGTTGGGGAGCTTACCTTTAATAGTCAATCTGTACCTATAAAACATTCCCTCCTCCCCCATAAAGGGTGATATAGTATTTTTCTAACCTATACCTTGGTTTTAAAGCACATGTGTCCAAAGTAAATCACATTTTTTGTTTGTTTTTTTTTTCAAGGCAATGGGATTAAGTGACTTGCCCAAGGTCACATGGCTAGGTAATTATTAAGTGTCTGAAGTCAAATTTGAACTCAAGTAGTCCTGATTCCAGGGCTGCTGCTCTACCCTCTGTACTACCTAGCCACCCCTTAAATCACATTGTTGATGCTATAGGACCCCTGATATCCTATCTTTTCTCAGGAACACTTATGTTACTAGCATCTCTGCTGGACAGATCATTCATCTTGGGTCTGCTCTTTCCTGGAGGTCAGTTCTCAACTGCCAGGGTGAATTACCCTTTACAAACATTGTTGGTACTCTTCTCTGCTGCCAGAGGCCATGCTCCTTCAAGCTGCTTCCTGCCCTCAATTTTTTGTGACTGTGTCTCCTTTCAGGTTATGCTGAATATGATATCTTGTTCTGGGCAGGAAGCTCTCCTATAGGACAAAACTGCTGATGGGAAAGAGGGAAAGTGACAAAAATACCCCCCCAAATACATTCTCTAGTAAGGATGAGGAACCATAATCCACCAAACTGGGCCTTGCCTTAAATCTTGACAGGTTTAGTTTTACTAAGAATTCCAGGAGCATGGTCATTTGTTAGCTAAACAAGTTCCTGTGCCAATTCAATCAGAAACCCCGTTTTGTAAAGGATAACAAACCATAGATACATACCTCATAGATATCTTGGTACCTTGCTGGGAGGAAGGGGCCTGGTGAGTGAATGAGTCCAGAGATTCCACCCTCCAGTACTTTCTTCCTCCCAGTTATTGCTTGAAATATACAGTGGCATAGAAGTGAAAGTAAGTTTCTCTCCACACAATCCTGCTTCAACATATGACAACATGGAGGTGACCCCTGGTTTCTTGAAGCCCATGCTAGGGCATATGAATGCACCAGTAAGTTCTAGAATTCTGAAAAAGCTTCATGAGATATAATAATTAAATGTATATTTTATATCTCACTTGAGAAAAATAACTGATTTCAGTGACTTTCTGTTTTCATCTATATCATTCTCCCAGATATGTTTTGCCCTACTCTGGATAATTGAATTGAAAACTATTGGCTCTTTGAACATCATTTAATTTTTCCACTTTTAAATTTGCCTTTGATTTGTAGGCTGTTGGAATGGCAACATTTTTATTATCTTCTAAGAGATGTAGGGTGACTATAATACCCAACTTGTTTAGTTAAGGCATCTTAATTACTCTTGATTCACCTGGTTTATGGAATTTTTACAGGCCAATCATCATGTGTGAGGAATTTTAAATTTCTCATCTTAAAATAATTACACTTAATACCTAAGATTCATACCACTGTAATAAGGGTTCATTATCATGGAAATTGCCAATTGGCTATTTTTTTTATGATTCCAGCCAACCAAATGCCTGCAAATTGATTTATTATTTAGGAAACTGGAGAAAACATGGTTATTATATTATTTAGGTATGAGATAACTGAGTTGAAGGTTTTCTGGGAAATCCTTTCTACCTCATTTTCAGCTTTATTGTCAAGTATATATTTAGATTTTGTTCTTGAATTCTAATGTTGAGCTATTGCTTTTTAAAATTAATTTTTCATTTTAAATTAAAAAATAATTAATTGCTATTGATGGGAAACAGCAAGGATGGGGAGAAATATGTGGGAAAGCATGACACCTTTGTATCATGAACATGGAGACAACAGTGATGGACTCAAACTTCAAAATGACACCATAATATTTTCAGATGTGGTTAATATGAGGATTTGTTTTGTATATCCATATATTGACTTGTTACAAGAGATTTGTTTTTAAATTTTTCAGAGTGGGCAAGAATAGAGGGAGGGAGGGAAGGGAGTGAATGATAATAAAAGAAGAGGGGATCACTGAAGCATTTTTTTTTAGAGCCCAAAAGAAACATAGGGAAATTCAGAAGGAAACAGACAAGCAGGAGATTTTTGAAAGTAACATATTAAATTTCTTAAAAACTTATTTTAAAAAGCAAGTTGAGGGGCGTCTAGGTGGCATAGTGGATAAAGCACTGGCCCTGGAGTCAGGAGTACCTGGGTTCAAATTTGGTCTCAGACACTTAATAATTACCTAGCTGCGTGGCCTTGGGCAAGCCACTTAACCCCGTTTGCCTTGCAAAAACCTAAAAAAAATAAAAAATAAAAAGCAAGTTGAATGTAGCAGTGGTTTATACATTCATATGTGTAACACTGACTCTCGCCCAGGTGATGTAGGGTCTGGAATACTGGACCAGCCTTAAACTAAGGGGAATGTGGCATTTCATTGACTGAAAGAAAGAATGCCATGCACAACCAGGAGTATCTATATTGTTGGATATTGTTGGAAGACCCTTGAGGGGACTTGAAGAAAAGTCAGGTAGAAAAAGGCAAGGCACAAATTTTTGTATGGCTAATGGGAAGGTATAGTGCTGTATATATGTGGGGAAACCAGACCCCATTCTGTCTCTTGTCTTCCTATGCTTGTAAACCTAAATACTACTGGGAGCAGACCCCCTAGAAAAAATTCTTTCTTCCTTGTTTTATCTTGTTCCCAGGGAAAGGATTCCTTTACCATTGAGAATTCTTTGGCTTATTCTAATCTGTCTAACTTCTCTAACTTGTGTTTATAATATTGCTTGGACAAATGGATTTACCCACTCTTTGTCTTCATGATGGCTTTGATGAGAATGAGCTAAGATTGTAATATTGAGGTAGCTTATATCTTTCTTTTGAGAATAATCAGGGGAAGTGGTATGTATCCTGTACTTCTCCCCTTCTTCTACTCCTGCCCCAGTATTAGACCTCTAGATTTTCAGAGATTTAAATGTAGTGGACAGAAAAAATTCTAACCTGATTCTGGTCCTACACTGGAGATAGGTAAGAAAAAGAGCAAGTAACTATTACTATTCTTCTATTCCTTTAAAAGGAAGAAATCACAGTTATCCTTGAAAAGGCATGTGCCAACATGGGGGTGATGATCAACCTTGATGTACTTTCCCATTCCATCAGTGCAGCAATCAGGGACAATTTGTGGCTATCTGCAATGGAGAATACTATCTGTATCCAGATAAAGAACCATGGAATTTGAACAAAGTTCAAGGACTATTCCCTTTAATTTAGAAAAAAAAAACAGATATCTTATTGTCGGACCTTGTTATCTCTTATACTTTTTGTTTCTTCCTTAAGGATCTGATTTCTCTCTCATCACACTCAATTTGGATCAATGTACAACATGGAGACAAAGTAAAGACTGACAAATTGCTTTCTGTGGAGGGGCTGGGGGAGGGAAGTAAGATGGGGAGAAAATTGTAAAACTCAAAATAAATAAAATCTTTAATTAAAAAAAGAAAAGGCATGTGCCAGCTTCTAGATCAGATCTTTATCATTATCATGTAGGGGCCAACCATATTTTTCTATTTACACAAACCACATATCTCTAGTACACATATAATCTATTTATGTGGAAATGTTCTCTTTATTTAATGTTTGTTAATTTCAAATAAAAATAATTATTTTAACAATAGAAAGCTTTACAAAATATCCAGCTATTCAAAATCATCCCCAAAGTAATTAAGGATTTTATAAATGGCTCATAATTATAAATACTTAGTCCAGTATGATTAAAGTAGCTTTTGTTAATAAACTTTTCTGCAGAAAAAGGTCATTTCTCCTAGCAAGAAAAGGTTGCAAATTATGTCCAATCTTATATGCAACTTGAAAGGCTCGTTCCTGTCGTGCCAGCCATTGTTTGGGGTTATGATCAAATCAGTACTATACTATTCTCAGCCCTATACCATTTTCTAATAATGTTTTCCCAGTCCTGGTCATTATACTAATGAGCACAGGGGAGTGTATAGTAATTTGTCACTTGTAAGGGAAAAGGACTCTAGTCAAACTTGGGACCAGGTGGAGTAGGCCTGATCTAATCTCAGATCTGATGGTGGTGGTGGTGGGGAGCTCAATTCTTTTGTCTTACTCTCACAGCCACAGGTTGACCCCATTCCTTGTATATATATATATATACATATATATTATATATATATAATATATATGTATATATATACACAGATGAAAAAATTGAGGCAAACTGGAGTAAGTGATTTGCCTAGGGTTGCACAATTATATATTTAACAATTTCCTCTTACATTCTGTGGAATTCAAACACCCTACATTCCTCACAAGTTTAAAAATGGAAAGAGGACAAGAAATAGCACAAAAAGAAAAGATTTGCAAAAATCAATATCACAAACTTACTCTATCAAGGACTATGAGTCCTTGAACTCTAACTTTAAAGTCTTTATAGATGTGCTTACAGAGGAGGTAGAAATGGCACCAAAAAACCCAAAGCCATCAATAGTTATTGTTAGTTGTTTTTCAGTCATGACTCTTCATGATCTCATTTGAAGTTTTCTTTGTAGAGATACTGGAATGGTTTGCCATTTTCTTCTTCATCTCATTTTCAGATAAAGAAATTGAGGCAAACAGGAGTAAGTGATTTGCCCAGGGTCACATAGTATCTGAGGCTGAGGAAGATGAAATTTCCTGCCTCCAGGCTCAGCACTCATCCCATTTGTGCCATCGAGCTGCTGGAAAAAAACAATGGTATTAAATTAAATATACAAAGAGAAGATCCATACTAGATTTATGTCCACAGAATTGTGAGGACATTGAGAGACTTACATATAAGGTATCTAAAAGAGGGAGAAATTCTATAGGAAAAAAGTATAAATCTTAATGATGAAAAAAGACAATATGGGTGACAATAGGAGTAGTAACTACTGACTTAAATTCTGCTTCTCCATCTACTCAAAATATTTTTAAGAATCACCTATGCATTAAACTTGAATATACTTAATGAGGTTATTTATGGGGAACAAGTAAACTTTTGTAAGTGATATTCATCAATAGAATTTATCTTTACCTGGTCATAATTAACTGGTAGATATAAAGAATAAAAGATCCATTTGTACTTAAGGTTTGTTGTTTACCAAAAAACCTCTTAGTTTGGTATGACAAAACTCTACTTTTGTAAACATTTCTTTAATAAAAAGCTATTTCCCATTCATACTTCTTCCATCAAAATCATTCAAACTTCTTTGAAGGATATAACAATAGAAATACCTCTAGCCCATGAACCAGGTCAAATTTGAAGAGTTTCTCTGTGGGTGAAGAAGTTGTCCAGATGTTTCTGTTTGAGGATGAAATTGTCCTGATTACAACAGTGTCAAACCACTGTAAGACCTAACAGAAGAAAACTGTAATTACTCAGAGGAATTTTCCCTGACTATTCATGTAGGAAAAACTAAGTAGATGAATAATGTCTGTAACCCATTTTTCAACATACACTTGGATAGACAAGCTATACAACTGTGTGTGTGAGTATGTATGTATATATGTATATTTATATGCATACACACACACATATACATGTGTATAGTGTTAATAATGTTGACCCACCAATATCCTGAACCTGGAATAGTTGTTTGTTAGAGGAACCAACCTATGAGTACAAGTTCAAAGGAGGGTAGTGCCACACATATACTCATGACTTTCTTGTGTTGTAAGCATTTTTAGTGGCAGAAGAAATAAATTGCAGCTTTAAACTTTATTTCCATATTTCACATTGGATATTTTTCTATTGCCTAAATATGACCTGCATTCTATTATCTATTGCCTATCTCTATTACCAACATTCTATTTTCTAGAAATGAACCCAAAATGAATTATCTTTCAGAGCTTTACCAAGCGTTATTCTTGGGTAGAGGCAATGTTCACAGAGTGATTAAGAGAAGTCTACCCCTATCTCACCTCTTTGGGAGCAAAACTTGCCATCACCCCCTACCCACTAGGATGAATCTGTGTCTTTGTGAATTCAGAGCTATTTATAGGAGGGAAGTCCCTAAGTCACATGTCACAAGATCTCAGGCTCATTTGAATATTTTAAAGGATAATGAGTTATCAATCTGAACTTAAAAATCTATTTTACAGTAACTATATATATGTCCATACATATATGTATATGATATATACTATCTATACCCATATATAGTATTTGTTGTTTAAATTGTTTAGAACAAAAGACAATCTAAATAATAATAATAATAAATAAAATAAAAATGTTTTCAAGATCCAAATCTACTATAACTACCTCTAGTTTATCAGTCATGAAGAATTCTAGATAATACTCAATGTACTTTCACCCCTTGTAGGAAGAAATGTACCATGAAAACAGCCTTGAATTTAGACCTTGGACATAACACTCACTAAACCTCAATGTCCTAACCTATAAGATAAAGGGATAGGACTAGATAATCTCTAACATTCTGTGATTCTGAAAAATCACCGTTGGCTTACTTCCCAGGACACATCTCTGATTCTATAAAAGTTAAGGTAAACTTGAAGATACTTCTAAATAACTTTTGGGTTTTTGTTGTTGTTTTTTGGTAAGACACTGGAGTTTAATGACTTGCCCATGGTCACACAGCTAGGTAAATATTATGTGTCTGAGGCCGGATTTGAATTCATGCCCTCCTGACTCCAAGACCTGTGCTCCGCCCACTGAGCCACCTAGCAGTCTCCTAAAATGATTTTCAATGCCACTGTTTCTGTATATTCACTGTATAAAACAGAGGGAAATTAAAATTTCTGCAGCAAGTTCAGACTTAAGGAAGGTGATCTATTTCTATTACTACACAAGTCTGACACATGGTTGGGGGGTAAATGGTTTGAAAGTTCTTAGAAAATCCAACATGGGGAACCACAACAAGGTTAATTCTTTCCCTCTTTTTTTTTTTTTAAGCTATGTGCTGGGCATGGTGCTAAAAGCTTCCTTTAATCTCCTTAACAAGCTTGGGTGGTTGATTCTATTATTATTCTCATTTTACAAAACAGATTAAGTGACTTTATGCGTCTGAGACTGGTCATTCTGACTCCAGGCCCAGGGCTCTGGGCACTATGGCGCCACCTAGTGATCTCACTATCTTGCTGAGGATGTTGGCTATTTGCTACAAGAACAAGATGAGAGAGAATACATTAATTATAAACTCCCAGAAAGAGATTAGAGATGTTGACTAGCAGCAAAGCTCCTCAAAAATATCCTCTGAACATATCTAGAAAATGTTCCAGATCAAATTCTAATGGGGAAGTCCCGGGGGCAGTGTCTTTGTCTAGCCTACATCCTCTAAGTCCGTGAACATTTGGGATGAGGTCAGACTAGGAACATGTTTCATGTAAATGCTTCAATGCCCAGAGAGAGGTACAGCATCAGGGCTTGAATATCCATATTGGGGCAACACCCCATACTTGGATACTGGGACAGGTGGAGGTGCTAACTGGCTGCTTTATTACTTGCTCAATTCCAGGTTAGAGGTCCAAGGTGGATTGAGGAGAAGATGTGTCTGTATATGGAGTTGGTGTTCTCAAATAGGGAGGTCTTGGGAGATAGATCAAAAGAAAAGAAAGTTCAGAAGCTCATAGCAGCAGTAATGTTTTTTATATGCCAGACAAAGAGCTAGACCTCATTTCTATCATCTACCCAGCCTGTAAAGGAATAAACAGGATAGGAATCTCAGTCCAAAGGAGAATCTACCATTCTGTAACTCTGAATCAACAGAACTTTCCAGCTAGCCACATCCAGAAAAAGTCTCCTATTGATCAGGCCCAAATCCAGGTCAGAAATTTGCAGAGCTCAGACAAAGAGTGCAGTCATTGGACTTTGTTCTGGACCAGACCACTTTGGGAGCACTAAAAGCTTGCTGGTCCCCACTGAGATCCTAGAATAACACAATAGAAAACAATAGCATTAAGCCAGACCTTCCCTCTAGTTGTACCTCAGAGTCCAGCATAAACATCATTCCTATTAGGTATACAATTAGCTGAGGCATGAAAATAGTTCATGTTACGTCTTGATGACCTTAAGAAAAGAATGGAAAAGGAGAGGAAGAGGATTACCCTGTAAAGGTGGGGAGAGGGGAGGGCTGGGTTGGATGGGAGGAAGGTTAGAGAAAATTACCTCACATAATCAAGGTGCACATAAGTAGACATCTACACAAACAAAAAGGCAAAGGTAGGGGAACACTTTAACTTCACTCTTCTCTGAACTGGTCAAAAAAAGGAAGAATACACACTCTCACAGAATTGAGAATTCTGTGAGTACATTTCAATCTACAGAAAAATAGAAGAGAAAGGGAAGAAGAAAGAAAGGGAATTAGGGGGAAGGCAGATTAAGGGAGGGATTAGTCTTAAACTTTTGGGATATGTGTATATACACACACATACACATATTATTGTTGGTTTTGAGGCATCAAAGAGTAGGAATCTGAGGGGATATCTAAAAATTAGGGACTAGATGAAAAAGTTATGGTATAGAAATATGATAGAGTACTATTGTGCTGAACTCTTATCAGTATTAAAACCAATCAGAATTCCAGACATCTAATGCTGAAATATAGTACCCATCTACTAATATGGAGCTGAAGGACTCAGCATACATAGAAACAAATGTTTTCTAGGACATGACCTTGTGGAAATGTTTTGATTGACTGTACATATTTGTAATGGGCTTTTGTGTGTGTGTGTGTTTTAAATTGAGTTTGTCTGGGAAGGAAGATAGATTTTGAGTGATTAAAACAAATAAAAATATATTTTTGATAAAACCTATAAGCTCCTCTTTTTGGCTTTTAACTCTTCCCAGCTTGGTACCATCCTAACTTTCCAACCTTGTTATATACTAATCTCCTTCCTTTACTTGCCTTCTTGCTGTTTTTCAGACATTATACCATCTCTCATCAGTCTTTCTGTGAATGTATTACCTTCAAAACTCAATTAAAACCTTAACTTTTACATGTTATTTTTATTGGTCTCCTTAGATGCACTATCTCCAGATATCATCGTATTTATTTTACATATATTTTTCCATATATCTTGTATGTGTGTTGTCTTTCCTGGCTAAATTCTGGAAGGCAGGGACTTTTCAGTGACAAAAATGTTAGTAGCTACTTCCTAGTTTGAGCAGTGGAGTTATCACTGTTGATAAAATGCCCGACCCTATTTGAAGATGATGGTCAAGAGGTCTATTTTATTGTATTTTATATTAATAGAATATTATTTTAGTGGGTCCTATTGATAAGTGGGAGGGGGCATTTTACTTTTTATTTGGTAAACTTCTGGGATGCACCATCAAATAGCTGAAACCAACCTGGTATAGGACTTTGAACAGCTGAGGTCTTGGCTATAGATTGTCAAGAACACCTCAGGTCAAATCTGTTTTGAGAAAAGCAGAGCCATCTCTGGTATCCTGAAACACCAAGCAGAATCCCTCAGCCTAGACTACTGGCAACCAAATGAGTTAATTCTTGCCATCTAAAGAATTCATTATGAGTTTTATAGTAATTGTTAGGGGGTCAATCTCTTTATGATGTGCCAACAAAATTCCTCTACCAGTCTCCTTGCTGTGTTGGGGTTAGGGTCACTCCTAGTGTTTTTAGTTCTGTTTGCCCAGTTTTTGCTCCTCTACTCAGCATGGTTTCCGGTATCCTGTAGGGAGTTTGGATCTGAACATCCAAGTTAATGTTATTTTTAGAAATAAGGATCATGCAAACCCAGCTTGCTGCATGGCCTGTTCAGGGAATGAACTTGGGGTGGGGGGGAAGACCACATTTTTCTAGAGTCCAACTGTTAAGTAAAAATACAATTCCTGAATCATTTGCTGACCTCTTCTCTCCACATTGCCAAGACTGACCTTGGCTTGAACATAGAGATGGCAGTTCCCTAATATATCTTCCATTTGTCTCTGATCCTTCCCTATATGTGCAGTGATTAACTTGATTTCTGAATTTGCTCCATCCTCTGTTCTCTAGATCATCAAGCAATGGAGATTGTATTTCCATAATTCATGCTGAGTTTACAGACCAGCCAGTAACAGTGTCATTTTTTAAAATGAACATTGGAAATAGGCTATATGCAGGGTACATTTAAAATGTCACCTTGTAGCCAGTTATACTAAATTTACTTCCGCAAAGGGAACTGTTTCAGCAGCAGGATCTAGCTCATGCAAGGTGAGTCTAGTTTTTGTTTTTTTTCCCCCTTTGGTAACATAGTCTAAAGTGTAGGACTGAAAGATTATGTGAAAACTATATGGAAGACCTTATTTGAATCCCATATGTGAGCAACTAAACATCTTTGAGACTCAATCTCCTTAAATGTATTGACAGTTAAGTGATCCAATGGTTAGAGGTCTGAACTTGGGCTTAGGAAGATGTGACTTTAAATTTCTCCTCTGATACTACTAGCTAGGTGAACTGAGCAAATCATTTAACCTCTTGGCTTCAGTTTTTTATTCAAAAGAATGAAAAAGTTGAGCTCAATGGTTACTACAACAACTTTGAGCTGTAAATATATAATTCTATGATCCTTAAAATAATAATAATAATAATAATTCTTATTATAATAGTTGTTGGTATAGTTTAATAATTTAGTTATGTCAGACTATTTATGATCCCTTTTGGGAAATGATTTCTTGGCAGAGATACTGGAGTGTTTTGCTATTTCCTTCTCCAGTTCATTTTTACAGAGGCAAACAGGGTTAAGTGACTTGCCCAGGGTCACATAGCTAGTAAGTACCTGAGGCTGGATTTAAACTCAAGAAGATGAGACTGATTCCTGGTTCAAACCATTGTCCTACTTAACTGACTAATAAAAATAGTTTAAAAAAAAACCTAACATGTAAATTATACTTGCTAGGTTCCAGGAAATATGCTAAGTGCTTTACAGTTAGTATCTTCTTTGCTCTTTAAAATCTCTCTGAGAAGCTATTATAATCCCCATAAAAGACCGGAGATACTGAGGCAATTTGAAGTTAAGTGACTTGCCCACAGTCTGAAGCTGAATTGGAACTCAAATCTTCCTGACTCTAAGCCCAATGCACTACAAAACCAGTTAACTAGCTGGCCCTCAAATACTAAAACCATCGTTGATACTTCATTGCAAAGAGCTAAGCCTGAAGCCCCTGAATGACATAGCTTCTGGGAAGCCATATTAGAGAAAGAACCACTGGCTTCTCAGACCTGATCCTTGCCTCTGATCCATGGTGGAACCAAGGAAAATTCAAAGATGGCAAAGTTGTACTTGTCCAAATCAAAGGGATATTGTAGTGGCTTTCATTTCTATGTTATCTGTCAAAGCATAAGAACATCATCATCATCATCATCATCATCATCATCATCATCATCATCATCATCATCATAATAATAATAAATTTTTACAACTATATTCCTGACCCAAGGTTGATTTTCTTATCTATTGTGAAGAATGGAATGTGTCCTCCTTTAGACACTGAAAGAAAGACTTGTCCTGCCCTTCAGATACTTAAACTCATAAAAATTGTTATCTCCCTTAGGTAAGATAGCAATTGAGGAAGTATGATTCTCTAGAATATCAAATAATAGAATGACCTCCAGGGACATTTAAGGTTTTGTCTACTCTTTTTGTGTATATTCTGTTCCCTTTCTCTTGCTGCAGTATAAGTTTTCTTATCTCCCTCAATTTGTCATGGTCTTTACCAGAATAACCTCCACCTACAGGTTAATGGTAAATCCCAGAGAATAAAACTTCTTGTCTAAACTGTAATTTTGTTTTAACCTATATTTTAATATTTGCAGTTTTTAAGGTTAACATATCTTTAAGTAAACCTCTTTCTGTTAACAGTTCTATTTTGTTCTATTCTCATACATGAACCCCTGATCTGACTTGAATTAAGACCATGCCAAAAAACAAAAAATCAACAAACTTGAGCCTTGAGACATAAGCAAAATGTCTTATGGTATGATAAAGAAAGGAAAGTCTAGAGTGAATTAAGAGAAGTCAAAACTCACCAAAGCCAAAAATAGATTCTCTGTGTAGCATTTGGGGGTAGCTAGGTGGTGCTACAATGACGAGAGAGCCAGGTCTACAGTTAAGAAGACTCACTGGCCTCCAATCTTCAAATCTGGCTTGTGACACTCGATAGTCGTATGACCCTGGTCATGTCACTTAACCCTATTTGTCTTTCCTCATCTGATATTGATGATGGGGAAATTGGTGGTGCCACAAAAAGATGAGAAAAACTCATGACTAACCCTAGAGTTGCAAAAGCTCAGAATTTTTTTTATTTTACAAGCCTATCAAGTTCACAGAAACAACAAAAACCTAGGAAAGAATTTAGTTACAAATCCAGAAACAACATAGGAAAGAATGAGAGGAAAGAGGAAGAAAATGGCAGGAAGCCTAGAAGAGGAGAGAAGTAAAGCTTAGATCAACATAAATCAGGCCACATAGAGTTGAGTCCATATAACTAGCTGCACATGGTTCTAGCTTAAAGAAAGTGACCATCCTGCAAAGAAAAAAGAAAGAAAAAAAGAAAGCTTCACTCTGGAAGACCTTGCTTACATGCATTTCCATAGAGGGTTGGACAAGGGTGGTGCTTGGGAAGTGGTTTAGCACCTGGTTCTAGATATTCTCCAATATGTATGCCACAGGGGAAGTCCCACCCAAGAAGTAATTAAAAACAGCACTCATTGCACATGGGTGGCATTCTATTGCACTAGTCTTTCCTATCCCAAAAGGCATGACCTTCAATGAAGTCCAACATGACCATTTCCCTGTGTCCTGCTTCAATATGACTGAAACAACTGAAAAATAATGTAGGAAGTGCGTCTCTCAATAAACCCGAAGGATGCTGAATCTTTAATTGAGTCTCATTGATTAGGGTGGAATAAAATTACTGTAACTCAGAACTATTCTTTTGGGGTGGCCTACATGTAAAACAATCTGGATAATAAACACCACTCCTACATACTTAAAAAAGGGATTCAATTGCACAGTCAACTTTTTCCCTTTTCTAAGGACAGAATTCAGAGATACAGAGCACAGCATAGAACTAAATCCCTCAGAGTATAAAAGAATATAAAATAGGCTCATCATCTCACCCACACCAATTAGGAATGCCTTGAAACAGTTACCAAACTCCAAATTCTGAAATCCAGTATTTTATAATAAGAGAAATATCCTGAGTAGCAACAACTCTCCAAATCCTTCTCTAACAACCTGTGATGGAATTCAGTCGGTTCATACCAGCTCAGCAGAAATGATTTCTAACTTTATGTTGAGTTCCAAAATATTCCAAATATTGTAAAATGGCACTGTCTTCTCTCTAAGGTAGAGCCACCCAAAGTGGGGATCACAAATTTACATTCCTTACTCTTTTTTTTTCAACTCAATTGCTTTATTTTGAAATCAAATGTTCTCTGAATTTTACCTCTGGTTTTAGGCATTATATTGTCTTTTTTTCCTTTTAAAGATTTTATTTATTTTGAGTTTTACAATTTCCCCCCTAATCTTGCCTCCCTCTCCCCACCCCCCCACAGAAAGCAATTTACATTGTTTCCATGTTATACATTGATGCAAATTGAATGTGATGAGAGAGAACTCATATCCTTAAGGAAGAAACATAAAGTATAAGAGATAGCAAGATTACATAATAAGATAATCAGGTTTTTTTTCTAAATTAAAGATAATAGTCCTTGGTCTTTGTTCAAACTCCACAATTCTTTCTCTGGATACAGATAGTATTCTCCATTGCAGATAGCCCCAAATTGTCCCTGATTGTTGCACTGACGGAATGAGCAAGTCCATCAAGGTTGAACATCATTCCCATGTTGCTGTTAGGGTGTACAATATTTTTCTGGTTCTGCTCATCTCACTCAGCATCAGTTCATGCAAATCCCCCCAGGCTTCCCTGAATTCCCATCCCTCCTGGTTTCTTTTTTTTTTATTAAAGATATTATTTGAGTTTTACAATTCCTCCCCCATCTTATTTCCTTCCCCCCCACCCCAACCCCCACGGAAAGCAATCTGTCAGTCTTTACTTTGTTTCCATGTTGCACATTGATCCAAATTGAGTGTGATGAGAGAGAAATCATATCCTTAAGGAAGAGACAAAAGTCTAAGAGATAACAAGATCAGACAATAAGATATCTGTTTTTTTTCCTAAATTAAAGGGAATAGTCCTTGAAATTTGTTCAAACTCCACGGCTCTTTATCTGGATACAGATGGCACTCTCCTTTGCAGACAGCCCAAAATTGTTCCCGATCGTTGCAGTGATGGAATGAGCGAGTCCATCAATGTTGATCATCACCCCCATGTTGCTGTTAGGGTATACAGTGTTTTTCTGGTTCTGCTCATCTCACTCAGCATCAGTTCATGCAAATCCCTCCAGGCTTCTCTGAAATTCTGTCCCTCCTGGTTTCTAATAGAACAATAATAGTGTTCCATGACATACATATATACCACAATTTGCTAAGCCATCCAATTGAAGGATATTTACTTGATTTCCAATTCTTTGCTAACACAAACAGGGCTGCTATGAATATTTTTGTACAAGTGATATTTTTACCCTTTTTCATCAACTCTTCAGGATATAGACCAAGTAGTGGTATTGTTGGATCAAAGGGTATGCACATTTTTGTTGCCCTTTGGGCCTAATTCCAAATTGCTCTCCAGAAAGGTTGGATGAGTTCACAGTTCCACCAACAATGTATTGTCCCAGATTTCCCAAATCCCTTCCAATATTGATCGTTGTCCTTTCTGGTCATATTGGCCAGTCTGAGAGGTGTGAGGTTGTACCTCAGAGATGCTTTAATTTTCATTTTTCTAATAAGTAATGATTTAGAGCAATTTTTCATATGACTATAGATAGCTTTGATTTCCTCATCTGTAAATTGCCTTTGCATATCCTTTGACCATTTGTCATTTGGGGAATGGCTTGCTTTTTTAAGAATTTGACTCAGGAGATGAGCAGAACCAGAAAAAACACTGTATACCCTAACAGCAACATGGGGGTGATGATCAACCTTGAAGGACTCGTTCATTCCATCAGTGCAACGATCGGGAACAATTTTGGGCTGTCTGCAAAGGAGAGTGCCATCTGTATCCAGATAAGGAGATGTGGAGTTTGAACAAAGTTCAAGGACTATTCCCTTTAATTTAGAAAAAACAGATATCTTATTGTCTGATCTTAGACTTAGACTTCTTGTTTCTTCTTTAAGCATATGATTTCTCTCTCATCACACCCAATTTGGAGCAAGGTACAACATGGAAACAAAGTAAAGACTGACAGATTGCTTTCAGTGGGGGTAGGGGTGGGGGGAGAGAAGTAAGATGGGGGGAAAATTGTAAAACTCAAATAATATCTTTAATAAAAATAAATAAAAAAAAGAATTTGACTCAGTTCTCTATATATTTTTAGAAATGAATCTTTTGTCAAAAATACTAGTTGTCGGGGTGGCCAGGTGGTACAGTGAATAGAGCACCAGCCTTGGAGTCAGGAGTACTTGGGTTCAAATCCGACCTCAGACACTTAATAATTACCTAGCCATGTGGCCTTGGGCAAGCCACTTAACCCCATTGCCTTGAAAAAAAATCCAAAAAAAAATACTAGTTGTAAAGATTGTTTTCCACTTTACTACATTTCTTTTGATGTTGGTTACAGTGGTTTTGTCTGTGCAAGAGCTTTTTAATTTAATGTAATTGAAATCATCTAGTTTATTTTTAATGATGTTCTCCATCTCTTCCTTGGTCATAAATTGCTTCCCTTTCCATATTTCTGACGGGTAAACTACTCCTTCATCTTCTAGCTTGCTTATAATATAGTTTTTTATGTCTAAATCCTGTATCCATTTGGATCTTATCTTGGTATAGGGTATGAGGTGTTGGTCTAAGTTTCTTGCATTCTAACTTCCAATTTTCCCAGCAGTTTTTATCAAAGAGAGAGTTTTTATCCCAATAGCTGGATTCTTTGGGTTTATCAAACAGCAGATTACTATAATTACTATAATTGTTTCCTGCTATTGCACCTAGTCTATTCCACTGGTCCACCACTCTATTTCTTAGCCATTACCAAACAGTTTTGTTGACTGATGCTTTATAATATAATTTTAGATCTGGTAGGGCTAAGCCACCTTCTTTTGCACTTTTTTCATTAAGCTCCTGGCAATTCTTGACTTTTTATTTCTCCATATGAATTTACTTACAACTTTTTCTAATTCATTAATTTTTTGGAATTTTGATTGACAGGGCACTAAATAGGTAGTTTAATTTTGGTAGAATTGTCATTTTTATTATATTAGCTCAACCTATCCATGAGCAGTTGATGTTTGCCCCGTTATTGAAATCTGATTTTATTTGTATGAGAAGTGTTTTGTAACTGTTTTCAAAAAGTTTCTGAGTCTGCTTTGGCAAATAGACTCCCAGGTATTTTTATATTGTCTGTGATTACTTTGAATGGGATTTCTTTTTCCAGTTCTTCCTGCTGTATCTTGCTATTCGTATATAGAAAAGTTGAGGATTTATGAGGGTTTATTTCATATCCTGCAACTTTGCTCAAGTTGCTAATTGTTTCCAGTAGTTTTTAAGATGATTTATTGGGATTCTCTAGATATACCATCATGTCATCTGCAAAGAGTGAGAGTTTCGTCTCTTCCATCCCAATTCTAATTCCTTTAACTTCTTTTTCTTCTCTTATTGCTGAAGCTAACATTTCCAATACAATATTGAATAGTAGTAGTGATAATGGGCATCCTTGTTTCACCCCTGATCTTCTTGGGAATGCCTCTAGCCTATCCCCATTGCATATAATGCTTGTTAATGGTTTCAGATAGATACTTCTTATTATTATTTTAAGGAGCAAACCATTTATTCTTACATTCTCTAGTGTTTTTAGTAGGAATGGGTGCTGTAGTTTGTCAAAAACTTTTTCAGTATCTATTGATATAATCAGATCATTTCTGATATATTGTTATTGGTATTGATATTGATATAATTAATTATACTAACAGTTTTCCTAATATTGAACCAACTCTGCATTCCTGGGATAAATCTTACTTGATCATAACGTATTATCCCAGTGATAACTTGTTGTAATCGTTTTGCTAAGATTTTATTTAAGATTTTGGCATCTATATGCATCAGGGAAATAGGTCTATAATTTTCTTTCTCTGTTTTAACTCTTCCTGGTTTAGGTATCAGTACCATATTGGTGTCATAGAAAGAGTTAGTCAAAGTTCCATCTTCACCTATTTTTATAAAGAGTTTATATAAAAATTGGAATCAACTGTTCTTAAATGTTTGACAGAATTCACTTGTGAATCCATCAGGCCCTGGAGATTTTTTCTTAGGGAGTTCAATGATGCTTGTTGAATTTCTTTTTCTGAGATAGAGTTGTTTAGGTATTTAATCTCTTCATTTAACCTGGGCAACTTATATTTTTATAAATATTCATCCATTTCATTTAGATTGTCAAATTTATTGGCATAGAGTTGGACAAAACAATTCCAAATTATTACTTTAATTTCCTCTTCATTGGTGATGAGTTCACCTTTTTCATTTATGATACTAGCAATTTGGTTTTCTTCCTTCTTTTTTAAAATCAAATTGACCAAAGGTCTATCAATTTTATTGGTTTTTTCATAAAACCAACTTTAGTTTTATTCATTAATTCAATAGGGTTTTTTTGCTTTCAATTTTAATTTCTCCTTTAATTTTTAGAATTTCTAATTTGGTATTTAATTAGGGGATTTTAATTTGGTCTTTCTCTAATTTTTTTAGTTGAATATTTAGTTCATTGATTTCTTCTTTCTCTAATTCATGTTAGCATTTAAAGATATAATATATATATATATACATATATATATATATATGTATATATATATATACCCTGACAGTCTCTTTGAGTGAATCCCATGAGTTTTGATGTGTTGTTTCATTATTGTTGTTATCTAGGATGAAATAATTAATTCTTTCTATAATTTGTTGTTTGATCCATTCATTTTTTTAAATGAAGTTATTTAGTTTGCAATTACTTTTGGGTCTATATCCCCCAATATTGCATATGGTTTTGATTGCATTATGATCTGAGAAAGATGTATTCACTATTTCTGCCTTTCTGCAATTGATCATTAGGTTTTTTATGCCTTAATATGTGGTCAATTTTTGTGTAAGTGCCATGTACTGCAGAAAAAAAGCATATTCCTTTATATCCCCATTCAATTTCCTCCATAAGTCTATTATACGTAGGTTTTCTAACAATCTATTTATCTCCTTAACTTCTTTCTTGTTTATTTTATGATTAGATTTATCTAAATCTGAGAGTGGGAGGTTGAGGTCTCCCACTAGTATAGTTTTGCTATCTATGTCTTCCTGTAGTTCTTTCAGCTTCTCCTCTAAGAATTTGGATACTATCCCATTGTGTGCATACATATTCAATATTGAAATCACTTTATTGTCTATGATACCTTTTAGGAGGATATAGTTTCCTTCCTTATCTCTTCTAAGGCTATCTATTTTTGCAGCTGCTTTGCCTGAGATAAGGATTGCTACCCCTGCTTTTTTCACTTCAGCTGAAGCAAAATATATTTTGCTCCAACCTTTTACCTTTACTCTATATGTATCTCTCTGCTTCAAATGAGTTTCTTATAAGCAACATATTGTAGGATTCTGGTTTTTAATCCACTCTGCTATTTGCTTATGTTTTGAGGGAGAGTTCATCCCATTCACATTCAAGGTTGTAATTACTAACTCTTCATTGCCCTCCATGCTATCTTCCCTCTGATTGTATTTTCCCCCTTTTTTCACATTATCCATATTCCCCAGTATTTTGTTTCTGAATACCACCACCTTCAGTGTGTTTGCCCTCCTATATCCTCGCCCCTCCCCTTTCTTTCCCTTTTCCCTTTTTCCTTCCCTTTCCTCTGTTAGTTCCCTTTTTTTCTCCCCCCTCCCTGTCTCCACCCCTACTTCCTTTTTTCTCCTTTTAATACTTGAAAGGTAATATGTTTCTTAAGTTAACTGAATGCATGTGTAAATTAACTTTAAGCCAAGTCTGATAAGAGGAAGATTTAGGTGTTTCTCATCTCCTCCCTTCTTCCCCTCTATTACAATAGGTCTTTTGTACCTCTTTATGTAATGAGATTTACCCTATTCAATCCCCTCCATCCTCCCATCTCCTTCCTGTCCCCCTTTTTAAGGAGGTAGTGTTTATAAATCATTCTATCTGAGTCTCAGAAAATCATGAGTATCTATCACTTCTGGCTAAGTATATTCTTTCTAATAGAGTTAAAATTCTCAAGAGTTATTAGTCTTTCTCCCAAACAGGAATATCCAATACTTCCCATTGGATAGCAGTCTCATGGACAAGTCATGAGTGTCCATCCCTTCTGGCTAAGTATATTCCCTCTGATAGTTACAATTCTCAGGAGTTATGAGAATCTTTTTCCCATGCTGGGATATAGCCAGTTTCATCTTATTGGATAGCAATTCTATTTTTTTTCCTCTTTGCCTTTTTTTTAACCTTTTCATGTGTCTCTTGTACCTCCTGTTTTATGTCCAAATTTTCTATTTAGCTCTGGTTTTTCTTCAGGAATTGTTGAAAGTCTCCCATTTCATTAAATGTCCATCTTTTCTCTGACAAAGAAGGCTCAGTTTTGCCAGATAGTGGATTCTTGGCTGCATTCCAAGCTCCCTTGCTCTTCAGAATAGCTCGTTCCAGGCCCTTCAATCCGTTAATGTAGATGCAGCCAAATCTGCATAATCCTTACTGTGGCTCCTTGGCATTTGGATTGTTTCTTTATGGTTGCTTGCAGGATTTTCTCTTTTATCTGATAGTTCTGGAATTTGGCCACAACATTCAGTGGTGTTTTCATTGTAGGATCTCTTTCCGGAGAGGATGGATGTATTCTTTCAATAACTATTTTGCCCTCTGGTTCCATGATATCAGGGCAATTTTCCATCACTAAATCCTGTAATATTAAGTCCAGGCTTTTTTTCTCTTCACAGGAAGGCGTATAATTCTCAGGCTGTCCCCCCTTGATCTATTCTCAAGGTCAGTTGTTTTGCTGATGAGGTATTTTACATTTTCTTCTATTTTTTGATTTTTTTGTTTTGTTTAACAGACTCTTGCTGTCTCATGAAGTCATTAGTTTCCACACACTCCATTCCTTTTTTAGAGAGGAATTTTTTTCATTTACCTTTTGCAACTCCTTTTTCAGTTTTTCAATTCTATATTTGAAAGAGTTTTCCATTTGACCAAATGAGGTTTTGAGAGAGTTATTTTCTTGTTGCAAGATGTTAATTTTCTCTCCCAAATTTTCCAGTTGATTTTTAAACTCCTTCCTTATTTCTTCAAGAAATTCTTTCTGTGCTAGAAAGCAGGTCATATTCTCCTCAGAGATTCTAGGTCTCTCTGAGTTAGTGTCTTTTCCTTCCAAGAATTTTTCTATGGACCCTCCTTTGTGCTGGCCTTTCTTCATTATACTAAGGCCTTGTGTTGTGGGTTGGTTCACAGAGGTATGGTGTTGAGATTCCTAGAGGCTTTACTCACTGAGTGTAATTTCTCCAGCTGTCCAGTAGGCAGTGCTGGTTGCTTTTTCTGGAGTGTCTATGACCTTGACTGAGGCCCTCTCCCTCGGCCTGGAGGGAGTGGTTGAAGCTGTATATTTTTATCTTTGATCAATGGTGGGCTATACCCTGGGGTGAGGTAATCACTCTCCCTATTCACAGCTGAGGTGGTTCTGCTGCTTGGCCTTAGCCTGGGGTGGAAGGTGGGTTGTATTTGTGTTCTGGGAAGAGGCTTCAGTTGAAATGAAGGTACATCTTTGAGTTCCTCCCCACCAGAGGAGCCCAGGGAGTGAAATCTGCAGCTCTCCCACACCAGAACTCTCCCTCCAAGTCTGCCCGCAAGCTCCAGATGGTCAGCGCCACAACCAATACCTTTGCTCCCTAGTTGGCCTATACTCCTGTGGCTGACTAGGATCTAGCCCCCTGCTGATCAATGGGTCCATTTCTTAGGCCCTCAGGCTCCCAGTCTCTCCCTGCAGAGTCTACTCTTTTTTTTTTTAATGAGGCAATGAAATTTAGTGACTTGGCCAAGGTCACACAGCTAGGTAATTTATAAGTCACATTTCAACTCAGGCCCTCCTGACTCCAGGGCCAGTGCTCTATCCACTGTACTACCTAACTGTACCCCCCCCCCACTCTCTTAACCTTTACCTTTGCAACATCATTTTTCTAAGTTCCTGTGGTAATGTTCATTCCAACCAAAGCTGAATAAAAATTGATAGAACTATGCTTGTAATATTTATTTATTTATTTCTTAAAACTCATACCTTTGATGAAATACTACATTTTAATCACCTCATTTTTGTTCCTTCAGTAAACCAACATATAACTAAAGAGAAAAAGTACTAAACAATCGGGGGTGACAAACTGTCATTTGTTTTGGCTTTATGTTATGCCCAAAATCCCCTTGAGATATGAGTATGCTGGTGTCCCTGAATGAAACCAATATAGGAAGCTGAGACACAATGAACCTATACAAATATAGATTTCTATATTTCTTATTGTCCATTTCAGAAGCCATAGAAGTAGAAGAAAAAAAAGAGAGAATAAATTTTGGTTTTTCATATGTTCCAACATTGAATGCTGTGGTCATGTGCTTACTTTTGATTCATAAGGATACATTTGCTTACTGTGAGTAATATAACAAAATCTAGTTTTGGTACCTTATTTATTGTTCTTATTTGACTATTAAATGCATGAAATATTAAACTGATATATCTTTTTGTTTACTCTGTCATTAGGGCAGAGAATCCCATCACTGCTAACAACCCCAAATTTAAGAGTTTATGGATCTATCATTCTAAAGGGAGTGGAGAAGTGGGGATGTTTCTTAATAGCATTAATCCTTTAAAAAAGTAAATCACATAGTTGACCCTGCAGTTGGAAGAACTAAAAGGAACTAAATAATATAGAGAAGCAAGAGACTTGGCCTTTAATCTCATCATGAATTTATTCAGATAGTGTAGATACAATGGGAAGGGAATGGTAGTGGTGGTGGTGGTGGTGTGAATGCTGCTCTAACCACCCTGGAATTGTTTTCCTAGGGAGTCCTAGTCCCACATAAGACTGGAGGCCTTTTTGCAATCTTAGGGTGATGTTGGGGGCAAGAAGGTTGCTTTTCTAGTAATGCTAAATTGATATCCCTTCCAAGAGGACTTACAGAGAGGGAATATTATTGTTTACAGATTACTGTGAATCTTTAGTGTGTTTTCTGTGGAGGCAAATAGACTTCTGAACTCAATTACATCCTGTACCCCTCTTATCCTGAGTATTTGTACAGGATCTGGGAATTCTTTTATCCATGTTTGTGAAAGACCTTGATGAGTTCTATATTATCACAATAATCAGAGATTTCCCAGACTGACAAGTTAAAGAGTTATCTGGTTGTTCTCAAGATTAGACCTGGTCCTTGAGACTCCAAAAATCCAAAAACCACGAGTTACAACAGTTTTACAAAGCAAATACTGGACTTAGCACTCTTGTTCTTAGAATGTTGGAAATTCAAACCAGGAAATGACAGCAAACAAAATTATAAAATCTAAAAGGTAAATGAAGTATTAATCAGTAGAAAAAGCTTCAGACTGGGAATCATGAGACTCAAGTTCAAATTCTAGTCTTTGCTAACAACTAGATTTATAATCTTGAGCAAATTGCTTTCATTCCCATGGCCTCCATTTCCTTGGCAGTAAAATGAGGAAGTTGAGCTACATGGTCTCTAAGTTCTAGTTCTGACTAACAAAAATCTGTCTGTCTTTGAGTAGACTTTTTCTCTATAAGTGAACTTTACTCTCTATAGTGCTCACCTATAGAAAATATCAATAAATTCTTTATTCTTGTACTTAAATTTAGGTAGTTTAGATTTTGTTTGAAAAGGAAAAAGAGAAAAAGAGGGAACATAGTCATCTGATTTAAGTATTAAGAACAAAGAATGTTTTCAACAAATATCTTAAATTTTATTTCAATATCATACTTTTACTAGATTGGGGGAAGAAAAAAATTTTTTAAAAGGTGGGGAATTGGGGTGGCTTGATGGCAAAATGGATAGAGCACCAGCCCTGGAGTCAGGAGGACCTGAGTTCAAATCCGGCCTCAGACACTTAATAAGTACCTAGTTGTGTGGCCTTGGGCAAGCCACTTAACCCCATTCCTTTGCAAAAACCTAATAAAAAGGGGATACAGAGAGAGAGGATAAAAAAGAAAGCAGTAAGATATAGACAAGCAAAGTAAAAGTTGGAAAAGAAACTGAGAAAACAAAAAGTAAGAACCTGAGGGAAAAAATCACAGAGTGGGAACAGGGAAAAGAGCTGCTCCCCAAACTTGTACTTACAGTCTCAGATTGGGTTAGGGTGGTGACTACTCTTATCTTCTTTAGGTAACCCTATGGGTTACCATACACAGAGCAACAGAGAGGTAGAAGGAAGGAAGAAAACGGTAGGAAGACAGAGAGACCAGAGTCCTAGACTAAAAGGAAGAAGATACGGTTATTAGTTCTGGTTCTATCACTTACAAGCTATGCTACTTTCAGTAATCACTTAACCAGTCTTGACTTAATTTTCCTTTTCTGCAAATATCTTATTTGACCATCATATCTCTTTTCTAACTCTAACATTCTAGGATGCTTTTGCATCTGCTATAAAATGGGACTCTGGGGATTGTAAATAGCAGTGGATTTCACTGTCTCTATTAAGGCATTCTCCCATGCCAAACAGAAATATTACGGCTAAATTTAACATCTGCTTTGAGAACCTGATTCCTTCTGGATGCATTGAGAAATAACTATATCTGCAGAGGTTCCTCATCACCTTGGAATTTTCTCCTCTGCATTGCTGCTTGTGTAGATTTGGGGGAAGGGGAGACTTGGAGGGAAATGTGCAAAATGATTTTGGGTACAGTAATAATAGTTTCCATTTATATAACATTTTAGGATTTAAAAAAGTATTTTTAAATTTAGCATTCAACAATTTGTGTAATCCATGGCATAGAATCCTATGTTGACTGAGTTGAATTTTGGGGGCTTTCTACAAATCAAATCTTTGATTCATGCCATTATGTCATATTCTGGAAACCTCAGAATTTATATCATTTTGTTCCAAATCAGGCTTTCTTCTGAAAATATCAAATGTCTGTTAAGTGATGTTACGGTTTAGTTCCAGGCAAGCTCTTTAATTAACTATACATATCAGATATAGACTTATTTCACCCCCTCATTAAAAGCCCCCAAAACCTACAAAGGACTGATAGGAGTCCAATAAATATGAAAAACATTCCTTTCTGCAGGGATTATTACATTACTCAGTGATCAAAAATCCCCTGGAAGAGAAATGTACTTGGGGGTTGTAAAGAGGCCACCATTTTCCCATCAGATATGTACCACATAAATAATTTACAGCTGTTGAAGCCTTAACTTACTTTGCTTTAGCAACTTAATTTAGATAGTCTTTATTACTTACAGCTGTAAAGGAGGAAGCATTTAAAACACAGACTTTTGAAGAAGGGAAGTCCTCCCTCAGAGTTAGAGCAAGAATGAACTTTCATGGTTAACCCTTGAGAAGATTTTTTGGGGGGTTTTGGCGGTTTTTTTTTTGCAAGGCATTGGAGTTAGTGACTTATCCAAGGTCTCACAACTAGGTAATTATTAAATGTCTGATGTCGATTTGAATTCAGGTCCTCCTGACTCCAGGGCCGTACCACCTACCTACCCCTTTGAGGAGATTTTTTTTCTTAAATCAAATGAGGGTAACATAAAATTAGCTGGAAGTGTCAGGTGTATAATGAAGCAGAGTATATAATGCTGAGTCAGTCAATGAGGTGTGGCAGCTAAATGAGAGTATAGTAGCCCCTGGAGCTGCTCCCCAAACTTGCACTTACAGTCTCAGGTTAGGTCAGGGTGGTGACTAGTTTGGTCTCTTTAGGTGGGCTATTCCTAACAATAGGAATAACAATAGTGGTGATACTCCTGAAAAACTTGCGCCACCACTAATGTGTTTACCCACAACCAATAACTAACTGGTATAGGGTGAAGTAAACAGTAAAACAATCTGTATAAAAAAATACAAAAAAATTGAAAGACTTTGGAACTCTGATCAATGGAAACATGATTCTAGAATACCAGTGATGGAGTATGCTACCAACATCCTGGCTACCAACCAACCTAGTGATATTTTCAAGATGCAGAATAAGACATAAGTTTCTGGACATGACCAATGTAGGAATTTGTTTTGCTTGATAATACATATTTGTCAAAAGAGTTTTGGTTTTCTTTTAGCCTTTTTCTTTCCCAGTTCAGATGGTAGGTGGTAATAGTGAGAAGAAGATTTAGGGATATGGTTCACTTCCCCCCAAAAAAAGAAGAAAGAAGAAAAAAGCAGGTTACTGAAATATCTTTGTAATTACAGAAGAGAACAGAAGGAAAGCCAAAAGGAATGTTGAACAAGCAGTATAGCTTTGAAAGTTATATACTGAATTTTTAAAAATACTTCAAAAGGGGGTGGCTAGGTGGCGGCTAGGTGGCGCAGTGCATAAAGCACCGGCCCTGGAGTCAGGAGTACCTGGGTTCAAATCTGGTCTCAGACACTTAATAATTACCTAGCTGTGTGGCCTTGGGCAAGCCACTTAACCCCATCTGCCCTGCAAAAACCTAAAAAAAATACTTCAAAAGAAAAGAAAGTTCTAGATAATGGTGATTCTTAGCTTTATTTACAATCTTCTATCAGTCATTTTTCAATTGTGCCAGACTCTCTGTGACCCCATTTGAAGTATTCTTGGCAAAGATATTAGAAGGATTTGTTTTTCCTTTTCCAGCTCATTTTATATATGAGGAAACTGAGGCAAAAATGTTGCCCAGAGTTATATAGTTAGTAAGTATCTGAGACCAGATTTGAACTTACTGATTTCAGGCCTGGTGCTCTATCCATTGCACCCCTATTATATTTGAATAAATACTCATTTTATTTGGTGTTTGTTTAGTTCAAAATTAAAAAAAAACAGATAAAACTACTAATCCACCTGTAGACTTGGCTTTTTGCAAAGGTATTTACAAAGATGGTATCCAAGAAAAGGATATAAAACATTGATATAAAACATCCCCTTCATGAGAAAAGAGGGTTCAAACTTAAAGTGTAGAACTTATAGTTTGATAGTGAGGTTCAAATGTAGTAAACATATGTGGCAAGGGGGTAACTCCAACTTCTGGTATTGGAAGTCCCTTCTCCCTTCATAGAGTTCTTTTCCTGCTCTCTTCCTCATGGGCCATTAGATATGCTTCTTTTTTGAGTCTATAGTTAGTATTTCTTCCTGCCATGAGGAATAATGATCCCCAAAACAACTCCTTACTCTGGTGACTATCTTACCTTTCCATAGTTTATTTCTCCACTCATGATATAGATGCTTCCTTTGCTATCATGTACCATCTTAAAAACCTTCAGGACTTCTGAATCCTTTGGATGGCACAGAGTCATTACCAGTCTTGGACACATACACCATGGGATACTTATTTGCCCAAGAACAAGAAAGAACAAATATTAAAGTAGCAGTGGTGATCATATGCCCATAGTTTCAATGAGGCTAAACAGGAAAGAGAGTTGCTACCTCCACCCAACTCTAAGAATCACTTCAAACTGGTACACATGTTTCCATGGTCCATAGCTGAAAAAAGAGAGAACTACAAAAACGTAGTAGCTAGTTTTTATAAAAAGTCATTAGCTCTTCCAATTCAAAAATCTATTAGAAGATTATTCATCACAATACATTGCAAAGACATATTTGGTAGGAAGTAGTTCCATCCATTCCTCCAAAACTCTCAACTAGAAATAGGCAGGGAATATATGCAAATAATCTAGGGAATAGTTCTGAAAGACTAGTTCACTCATAATATGGAGGTTTGGGAATGTTATTTAAAAGGTAAAATATCAGTGGATTGTAGCAAGTTGTGCAAATGTTTTTCCATTTTCCTACTTATAGATGGCAAGGTTCTCATCCCATAGACGTTTTTTTATTTTTTTATTTTTTTTAATGTTTTTTTATTCTCATTTCGTACAAATGGTTTTTTTACATTAATAAAATATACTTGTTTACAAGTAAACAAAATACCCCTCCCCCTATGAATACAGATAGACTTGCTTGGGCGAAAAAGTAAAGGGGAGAGAAAAACATTAACATTTAAAAAAATTATAATGATAATTGTAGGTATGGCCAGGTGGTGCAATGGATGAAGCACCAGCCCTGGAGCCATGAGCACCCGAGTCCATATCCAGCCTCGTAAACCCAATAATCACCCAGCCATGTGACATGCAAGCCACCCAATCCCCACTGCCCTGCAAAAACCAAAAAGAAGAAAGAAAAAAAAAGACCCAAAATAAAATAAAATAGTAATAATAGTAGGGGTGGCTGGGAGCATTGGCCCTTGAGCCAGGAGCACCCGGGTCGGAATCCGGCCTCAGACACCCAAAGATTATTCTGCTATGTGGCTCTAGGCAGGCCACCCAGCTCCACTTGCCCTGCACCCTCCCCCAAATAATAATAACAAAAAATGTGCTTCAGTCTATGTTCCAACACCATCAACTCTGTCGTGATTGGATCACACTCTTTATGATAAGTCCATCACAAAAGTTACTTCCATATTTTTCCAACGTTGCCATTGCTGATCGCAACTCCCTCCTTTCTTATTTCTCCACTACCGTGTACTATATTTTCTCTCTCCTTTCACTCTGACTCTGCTGTAGGGTCACTGAGTGGTGCAGCAGACAGATCCCTGGTCCTGGGGCCAAGAATCCCTGAGCCCCCATACCACCCCTTAGGCCCAGAATCCACCTGGCCTTATAGTCCTGGGAAGGCCATCCAATCCTAGCCCCTTGCAAGAAGTAAAAAAGAAAATGTGTTATATCTGACCACTCTCCCCCCATGGTCCATCCTCTCCTCCTTTATTCACATCCCCACCCTTTCCCCCTGCTCCCCCCTCTTTCTTACTCCAGATGTCTATAACCCATTGAGTATATTTGCTGTTTCCTCTCCTAGCCATCTCTGATGAGAGCAAAGGTTCCCTCATTCCCCCTTGCCTCCCCGCTTCCATATCATTGCAATAGCTCATTGTAATAAAAAAAATCTTATGTGAAATATCTTGGACTATTCCCCCTCTCCTTTTTCTTTCTCCCTTTCCATTTCCCTTTTTTCCTATTGACTCCATTTTTACACCATATTTTATCTTCAAATTCAGCTTTCTCCTGTGCTTCAACTATAAAAGCTCCCTCTACCTGCTCTATTAACTGAGATGGTCCATATGAATATTATCAGTATCATTTTTCTATACATGCAGTTCATCCTCATTAAGTCCCTCATATTTCCCCCCTCTCATCCAATCTCCATGCTTCACCTGAGTCCTGTATCTGAAGATCAAACCTTCTGTTCAGCTCTGGCCATTCCAAAAGGAACCTTTGAAATTCCCCTGGTTCATTGAAAGTCCATCTTTTTCCCTGGAAGAGGACATTCAGTTTTGCTGGGTAGTTCATTCTTGGCTGCATTCTAAGCTCTTTTGCCTTCTGGTATATTGTATTCCAAGCCCTACGACCTTCCAATGTAGTTGCTGCTAAGTCCTGTGTGATCTTGACTGCAGCTCCACGATATTTGAACTGTGTCCTTCTGGCTGCTTGTAATATTTTCTCTTTGACTTGGGAGTTCTGGAACTTGGCTATAATATTCCTAGGGGTTGGTTTTTGGGGATCTCTTTCTCAGGGGGATCAGTGGATTCTCTCCATTTCTATTTTGCCCTCTGCTTCTAGAATATCAGGGCAATTTTCCTGTAGTAATTCTTTGAAAATGATGTCAAGGCTCTTTTCCTGATCATGACTTTCAGGTATTCCAATAATTTTTAAATTATCTTTCCTAAGTCTGTTTTCCATATCAGTTGTTTTTTCAATGAGATATTTCACATTTTCTTCTAATTTTTCATTTTTTTGGTTTTGAAGTATTGATTCCTGATTTCTGGTAAATTCATCAATCTCCCTGAATTCTATTCTTTGTCTGAAGGATTTATTCTCCTCAGAGAGTTTTCTTATCTCTTTTTCCATCTGGCCAATTTTGCTTTTTAAAGCATTCTTCTCCTCAATAACTTTTTGAACTGTTTTATCCATTTGACCTAAGCTGTTTTTTAGCATGCTATTTTCTTCAGCATTTTTTTGGATTTCCTTGACTAAGCTGCTGACTTCATTTTCATGTTTTTCCTGCATCTCTCTCCTTTCTTTTCCCAGTTTTTCTTCCAACTCCCTCATCTGATTTTCAAAGTCTTTTTTGAGCTCTATCATAGCCTGAGCCCAATTTCTGTTTTTCTTGGAGTCTTTAGATGCAGGAGCTTGTGCTTCCTCATCTTCAGACTGAGTATTTTGATCCTTCTTGGGCTCATTTGCAGAATATTTCTCAGTGGTCTTCCTCTTATTTCTTTGCTTGTTCATTTTCCCAGCCTAAGCCTGTTTTTTGGGGGTGCTTCCTGAGCTTTTGGGACACTCCCACAAGGGTCTCAGTGTGTGAGGTTCTGTCCTCCCTCCTGGTCTGTGAATGAACATAAGCGCCCCCCTCTGCCAAGGGGCCGAGGTGGGGGCTCCCTGTTGTTCTATTGGGGGGGGGGGGCTAGACTGGGATCAGGATCTGAATGTGGTCAGAGCCCCAGAGTCCTGTTCCAGAGACAGAGGACAGAGCTCCACAGTCTCTCTCTCTCTCTTCACTCCCCTCCCTCAGCTCAATGGGCTCATGCCCTGGGGGCTCCTGCTTACCAGCTCTGCCAGCTTCAGTTTCCTGGATTTGGGCTGCCGAAAGACCAAGCTGCTGGCTGTGTGCCCTGAGGGCTGGGCTCCACGTGCTCGCTCTGGCAGAGGTCCCCTGCTGTTCCCTCACTTTGTGCCAGTGCTCCCCGGGGTGCAGCTCAGGAGACTCCCCTGCTGTTGTGAGCCTCGGCTCCCAGCGCCCTGGGGCTGCCTCTGGGAGGCTGAAGTTCTTTGGCTCTGGTGGGCCACCCCTCTGACGGGCCACCCCTCCAACCCCGGGGAGCAGAGCCTTTCTGCTCTTTTCCAGGTTACCTTGAGTGGCAGAACTGCCTCACTGCGTCCCTTTGTGGGTTCTGTCTCTCAAAAGTTTAGTTAGAGTCCTTAGTTTATGAGTTTTTATCAGAGAGCTCCTAAGACTTGATCCCTTCATGTTGCCATCTTGGCTCCGCCCCCTAGACTTTTTCAATAATGTCAAACTCTTTTCAGAATTTGCATTTTGATTTCCTAGAGTAACCAAAAGGCAAATTAATTAATATTTGTTGTTGTTCTCCTTTCTTGAAGAGGACCAATGACATCATTAGGGAAATGGCTTGACTTGCCATGATTTTCATGTGAACTGGATATAAAATGAGACAAAGCTATGAAGTTTTTGGCCTTACTTCCTCTGCCAGAGTCATCAAAGTCTAGTGGCAAGGCAAAAGTTGATATTCCATTACATTCATATAACACAACTTACTTAGTCATTCCCCAATTAATGGGCACCTTTCCCTCTTATGTTCTTTTCATTTTATTTCAGTCCAAACCCCCAAACCCCTTAAGGATTAGGAAACTTTTAATTTGAGATTTTCCCTCCCTCTTATTATTCTACTTCTTCACCCCCTCCAGTCCCTCTGGGAAAGGCAGGATGAAGGGTATATACTAGGTTAAATGCCCACTTATTTCCATATTGTTTTATACATTTCTATATCAAACTATGTTTTCAATTCTCTTATGCATTTCAAGTAAGAATGAATTTTATCTGATGCCCACTCCCTTGCCTTCTCTCTCTGTTTGTATATTCTTCTTCTATCACACCCTAGTTATGATAAATAGCAAGTTCCATTGCTAGTACTCCTTTCTTTACCAGTGTTTGTCTCCTTTTATCCTCCTCTTTTCCCTTTAAAAACTTTCGGAACACAATCAGATCTTATTCAATACCCTTTAAAGATATTAAGGTTCATACGGGAACTTGTTTATTTTCCCCTTATTAGCATATTAGAATTTTAGAAATTAGAATATTAGAAAATTAAAATTGTATCATCATAAAATTCTTTCCCAAGTCAATTGACTTTTCCTTTTTAAATCCCTTTGTACTCATATTTGTATTTCAAAGTTAATAGTGAACTCTTATTCAAAACAGAACTAAATGCAGCAGGTGAGATTCTTTATATAAAAAGGAATAAATCCAGAGATCCCAGCTCAGTGAGTTGTCTGGCTGAGATGTTTTACCCAGGTTAGGGTAGTATGAGGATACTAAAAGAAGTACATGGAAGGGGCAGCTAGGTGGTGTAGTGGATAAAGCACCAGCCCTGGAGTCAGGAGTACCTGGGTTCAAATCCTGTCTCAGACACTTAATAATAACCTAGCTGTGTGGCTTTGGGCAAGCCACTTAACCCTGCTTGCTTTGCAAAAACCTAAAAAGAAAAAAAAAAGTACATGGAGCCCTGAAGTACCAAAGGTCAGAGTAGTCTTGGCCACAACTACATCCATACTAGCATTATATTCTTAAATTTGTGTTCATTCTTCCTACCGAAGTTGTGTATTTATAGAAGGGAAGTTTTGTGGGTATTGTTCTTATTATACTATCTTAGTAAAAGCCTTTATTTTGAGTTAATTGTGGCTTTTTGATTGCTTTTAAATCCAAATTCACCAGTGGGGGCTTGTGAGTAATAATTTTAGGAGAGGCATCTACAAAATACTCTTTAAAGGAGGAATAACTACTTCCTAGGGACCCAATCTGAGTAGGGAAAATAGCAAAGAGAGGTTGCTACAAATAAAGGAATAAAAAATGAATGCTATAAAATAATAATGGATAAACTTGGTGCCTTTCTTTGAATAAGTTAGGGAATAGGAGCATATAGTAAAATGCATATAATGTCTGACTTGGTTGATGTATTGTGTAGTGTTGATGCCTGGAATTGGGGTGGGGGTTCTCCTTTTTTGTCCTGAGTATAAGGAATGACTTTCTGGGAAGGGATATAAATTATTTAAACACAAAAGACATCAAAACATTTCTTTTCAATGTAAATAGTAGTTGTTTTTATATTATCATTTGCTTAAACAAGCAGTATAGAAGGGAATATGTACCCTAAGACATAAGTGAGTAAGAAAGCCTGAAAGCAATAATAATAGAATCCTGGGTCCTTTGCTTTTGCTATTGAAATAGAAAAGGTAGGTAGCAGACTACATCAATAAAACTTAGAAGCAGGGGCGGCTAGGTGGGGTAGTGGATAAAGCACCAGCCCTGGAGTCAGGAGCACCTGGGTTCAATCAAATCTGGTCTCAGACACTTAATAATGACCTAGCTGTGTGGCCTTGGGCAAGCCACTTAACCCCATCTGCCTTGCAAAAAAAAAAATCTTAAAAAAATACAAACTCAGTGCCTAAAACAATATGACTTCCTTCATCACTCTCACCTCCAATACTGATTAAAATATTATTAAATGATTACTATATTTATGATACTATTCTCAGAAACTGGCCTTATAAAGGACATTATATTAATGAACTTTCTCTTTTTTTAATTAATATTTTACTTGTTTTCCAATTGTATACAATAGTAGTTTCTACACATCAATTTCTGTAAGGCTTTGAATTTTATAATCTTTCCTCCACCCTCTCTTCCTTCACCCATCCCCCCACAGAAGGCAGTCTGGTAATCTTTACATTGTTTCCATGCTATATATTGATTGAAATTGAATGTATTGAAGAGAAAAAATATTAGGGATAGCAAAATCATGTAGTTCATTAGACTTTTTTGATAAAAAAAAAAATTTGGCCACTTTAATCCCATTTGCCTTGCAAAAAAAAAAAACTAAAAAAAAAGAATTTGAAGGTAATAATTGACTTTGATCTTTGTTTAAACTCCATAATTCTTTCTCTGGATACAAATGGTATTCTCTATCACAGGCACTATAAAGTTGTTCCTGATTATTGCACTGATGGAATAAGCAAGTCCAATAAGATTGATCATCATCCCCATGTTGCCTTTAGGATGTAAAATGTTCTTCTGGTTCTGCTCATCTGACTCATCATCAGTTCATTCACATCTTCCCAGGCTTCTCTGAATTCCCATTCTTCCTTATAAAATAATAGTGTTCCATAAGATACATATACCTCAATTTGTTCAGCCATTTCCCAATTGAAAGAAATTCACGACTTCCGGCCAAGATGGTAGAGAGAAGACAGGCACAGTTCTAAAGTCTCCTGATCTCTTCCCCATCTATCACATGAAACAAACCTCTTAAAAGAATTCCAAACCAGGAAACCCAGAAAGAAAAGCCAGGAGAGGAAAATCTACCTCAGGATTTGTCTCCAGCAGCAGCCTTGGCTGAGTACCCGGCAGGTGACTCTGAGCTCCGAGTGAAGATCAGCCCAGGATCAGCCAGATCAACAGCTGAATCAGAATCGGGAGTCTGAGGGCCCGAGAGCCGGACCTGCTGGATCAGCGGTGGGGCTGGACGAAGGGGTCTTGGGTCTGCGGGGAAGCAGAGGCGAGGGTGTTGGTGCTGTCCCCCTGGAGCTTGGGGAAGGGGCTGCGGGGAGAGGTCTGGTGCAGGAGAGCTGCGGACACTATCCCTGGGCTCCTCAGGTCTGAGAAACTCTGAGTCCACGCCTCCATTGCACAGAGGCCTCCTCCCAAACAAATGCAAACTAATTCTGCCTCAGGCCCAGGTGTGTGAGCAGAAGAACCAGCCCAGCTGAGGAATGACCTCAGGCCAAGATAAAGCCCACCATTGATTGAAGGCAAAAGAATTCAATAGTTCCAACTCCTCCCTTTGGGCAAAGGGAGAAGGCCTCCCAACCAAGGTCACAGACACCCCAGAGAGGACAACCAGCACCTCCTACTGTCCAGCCAGAGAAACTGCACTCAGTAAAGCCTTTAGCGATCCTGGAAGGGAAAGACCCCATCCCAGAGAGACCTGGAACCTCTGAGGAGAATACAATCTGGTCTCCAGCACAGAAAGACTTCCTTGAAGAAATAAAGAAGGAGCTTAAAAATTTGGGAGAGACAATACCTTGCAACAAGAAAAAAAACCTTAGAAAGTACAATTGGACAAACACAAAAGGAGAATAAATCTCTCAGATCCTCAAATGAGCAAATGCAAAAAAGAAATTAATTCTCTCAAAACCTCAATTGGTCAAATGGAAAGCTCTTTCAAAAGTAGAATTGACCAGTTGTAAAAGGAGTTGCAAAAGGTTAATGAAGAAAACTCCTCCCCCCAAAAAAGAACAGAGTCTACAGAAACTAATGACTCCATGAGACAGCAAGAGTCAGTTAAACAAAATCAAAAAATAGAAAAAACAGAAGCAAATGTAAAATACCTCATCAACAAAACTACTGACCTCGAGAATAGATCGAGGAGGGACAACCTGAAAATTATAGGACTTCCTGAAAACATTGAAGAGAAAAAAATCCTGGACTTAATATTACAGGATCTAGTGATGGAAAACTGCCATGATATCATGGAATCAGAGGGCAAAGTAGTTATTGAAAGAGTACATTCGATCCCCACCAGAAAAAGATCCTAAAATGAAAACACCAAGAAATGTTGTGGCCAAACTGCAGAACTATCAGATAAAAGAGAAAATCCTGCAAGCAGCCAGAAAGAAGCAATTTAAATATCAAGGAGCCACAGTAAGGATCATGCAGGACCTGGCTGCATCAACATTAAGGGATCGAAGGGCCAGGAACAAGATATTTTGAAGAGCACGGGAGCTTGGAATGCAGCCAAGAATCTACTTTCCTGCAAAGCTGAGTCTTCTGTTCCAGAGAAAAAGATGGACATTTAACAAGATGGAAGAGTTCCAAAAATTTCTGATGAAAAGACCAGAGCTAAAAAGAAAATTTGAATATCAAACAGGAGGTTCAAGGGACACATGAAAAGGTAAAAAAAAAAGGGGGGGTGGTAAAAGGAAAAAAATGCAATCCAGTAAGTTGAAACTGGCTATATTCCAGCATGGTTGGGGGGGTGGGAAGAGACTCTCATAAATCCTGAGAAATGTAACTCTTAACAGAGAGAATACACCTAGCCAGAAATGATGGACATCCATGACCTACCCATGAGACTGCTATCTAATGGGATGTAACTGGCTTTAACCCCACTTGGGAGAAAGACTCTAATAACTCTCAGGAATTTTGACTCTATCCAATAGAATATACTGAACTAGAAGGGACAGACACTCAGAATTTTCTATGACCTAGATAGAATGATCTAAAAAAAACCACTACCGCCCTAAAAAGGGGGACAGGAAAGAGACAGGAGGAGGGAGGGGATTGAATGGGGTAAATCTCATTACACTAAGAGGTACAAAAAAACCTATGGTAATAGTGGGGAAGACGGGAGCAGACGGGAGCAGAGGAGAAACACCTGAATCTTCTTCTCATCAGACTTGGCTTAAAGTCAACCTACACATACTCAGTTAACTTATAAAACATCTAACCTTTCAAGTATTAAAAGGGGAAAAGGGGAGGGGGGATGGAGAAAGGGAAGGGGAGTGGGGGAAATAAGGGGAAATAACAAAAGGAAGGGAAGGGAAAAGGGAAAAAGGGAAAGGGGAAAGAAAGGGGAGGGTGTGATATAGGAGGACAAACATACTGAAGGGGGTGGTATTCAAAAACAAAATACTGGGGAATATGGATAAAAGTGGGGGAAAGGGGGAAAAATACAAACAGAGGGAAGATAGCACAGAGGGCAATAAAGAATTAGTAATCATAACCTTGAATGTGAATGGGATGAACTCTCCCATAAAATGTAAGCAAATAGCAGAGCGGATTAAAAACCAGACTCCTACAATATGCTGCTTACAAGAAACTCATTTGAAGCAGAGAGATACATATAGAGTAAAGGTAAAAGGTTGGAGCAAAATATATTTTGCTTCAGCTGAAGTAAAAAAAGCAGGGGTTGCAATCCTTATCTCAGACAAAGCAGCAGCAAAAATAGTGTTAAAAGAGATAAGGAAGGAAACTATATCCTCCTAAAAGGTACCATAGACAATAAAGTCATTTTAATATTGAATATATATGCACCCAGTTGGACAGCATCCAAATTCTTAGAGGAGAAGCTGAAAGAATTACAGGAAGACATAGATAGCAAAACTCTACTAGTGGGAGACCTCAACCTCCCCCTATCAGATCTAGATAAATCAAATCATAAAACAAACAAGAAAGAAATTAGGGAGGTAAATAGATTGTTAGAAAAATTAGATATAGTAGATTTATGGAGGAAACTGAATGGGGATAGAAAGGAATATACCTTTTTCTTTGCAGTACATGGAACTTATAGAAAAATTGACCATGTACTAGGACATAAAAACCTAATGATCAACTGCAGAAAGGCAGAAATAGTGAATACATCTTTCTCAGATCACAATGCAATAAAAGTCATATGCAATACTGGGCCAAGGAGATATAGACCCAGAGCAAATTGGAAACTGAATAACCTCATTTTAAAAAATGAGTGGGCCAAAAAACAAATTATAGAAAGAATTAACCATTTTATCCTAGATAATGATAATAATGAAACAACATACCAAAACCTATGAGATTCATTCAAAGCAACTATCAGGGGATATATTATAGCTCTAAATGTTATATGAATAAATTGGAGAAAGAAGAAATCAATGAACTAAACATGCAACTAAAAAAATTAGAGAAAGAACAAATCAAAAATTCCCAAATACCAAATTAGAAATTTTAAAAATTAAAGGAGAAATTAATAAAATTGAAAGCAAAAAAACTATTGAACTAATAAATAAAACCAAAAGTTGGTATTATGAAAAAACCAATAAAATTGATAAACCTCTGGTCAATGTGATTAAAAAAAAGAAAGAAGAAAACCAAATTGCTAGTGTCATAAATGAAAAAGGTGAACTCACTACCAATGACAAGGAAATTAAAGTAATAATTCAAAATTATTTTTCCCAACTCTATGCCAATAAATTTGATAATCTAAGTGAAATGGATGAATATTTACAAAAATATAAGTTTCCCAGGTTAAATGAAGAAGAGATTAAATACCTAAACAACCCTATCTCAGAAAAAGAAATTCAACAAGCCATTATTGAACTCCCTAAAAAAAAATCTCCAGGGCCTGATGGATTCACAAGTGAATTCTACCAAACATTTAAGGAAGAATTGGTTCCAATACTATATAAACTCTTTGGGAAAATAGGGAAACATGGAACTCTGCCTAACTCTTTCTATGAAACCAATATGGTACTGTTACCTAAACCAGTAAGAGTTAAAACAGAGAAAGAAAATTATAGACCTATTTCCCTGATGAATATAGATGCAAAAATCCTAAATAAAATCTTAGCAAAACGACTACAACAAGTCATCACTAGGATAATACATTATGATCAAGTAGGATTTATTCCAGGAATGCAGGGTTGGTTCAATATTAGGAAAACTGTTAGTATACTCAATTATATCAATAACAAACCTATCAGAAATCATATGATAATATCAATAGATGCTGAAAAAGCTTTTGACAAAATACAGCATCCATTCCTATTAACAACACTAGAGAGTGTAGGAATAAATGGACTGTTCCTTAAAATAATTAGCAGTGTCTATCTGAAACCATCAACAAGCATTATATTCAATGGGGAGAGGCTAGAGGCATTCCCAATAAGATCAGGGGTCAAACAAGGGTGCCCATTATCACCACTACTATTCAATATTGTATTAGAAATGTTAGCATCAGCAATTAGAGAAGAAAAAGAAATTGAAGGAATTAGAATTAGGAAGGAAGAGACAAAACTCTCAGTCTTCGCAGATGACATGATGGTCTACCTAGAGAATCCCAAGAAATCATCTAAAAAACTACTGGAAACAATTAGCAATTTTAGCAAAGTTGCAGGTTATAAAATAAACCCCCATAAATCCTCAACTTTTCTATATATGTCTAGCAAGAAACAGCAGAAAAAGCTAGAAAGAGAAATCCCATTCAAAGTAACCTCAGACAATGTAAAATATTTGGGAGTCTATTTGCCAAGACAGACTCAGAATCTTTTTGAAAACAATTATAAACCACTTCTCACACAAATTAAATCAGATTTAAATAACTGGGCAAATATCAACGGCTCATGGATAGGGAGAACTAATATAATAAAAATGACAATTCTACCAAAACTAAACTATCTGTTTAGTGCCCTACCAATCAAAATTCCAAAAAATTACTGTAATGAGTTAGAAAAAATTGTAAGTAAATTCATATGGAGAAATAAAAAGTCAAAAATTGCCAGGAGCTTAATGAAAAAAATGCAAACCAAGGTGGCTTAGCACTACCTGATCTAAAATTATATTATAAAGCATCAGTCATCAAAACTGTTTGGTATTGGCTAAGAAATAGAGTGGTGGACCAGTGGAATAGACTAGGTGTAAAAGCAGGAGAGGAGTATAGTAATCTGCTGTTTGATAAATCCAAAGAGTCCAGCCACTGGGATAAAAACTCCCTCTTTGATTAAAAACTGCTGGGATAATTGGAAGTTAGTATGGAAGAAACTTAGATTAGACCAGCACCTCACACCCTTTACCAAGATAAGATCCAAATGGATGCAGGATTTAGACATAAAAAAACAATACTATAAGCAAATTAGAAGATCAAGGACTAGTCTACCTGTCAGATCTATGGAAAGGGAAACAGTTTATGACTAAGGAAGAGTTGGAGAACATCACTAAAAACCAATTAGATGATTTCGATTACATTAAATTAAAAAGCTTTTGCACAGATAAAACCAATGTAATCAAGATCAAAAGAAAAGTAGTAAATTGGGAAACAATCTTTACAATTAATGATTCTGACAAAGGACTCATTTCTAAAATATACAGAGAACTGAGTCATATTTTTAAAACAAAAAGCCATTCCCCAATTGACAAATGGTCAAAGGATATGCAAAGGCAATTTACAGATGAGGAGATCAAAGCAATCCATAGCCATATGAAAAAATGCTCTAAATCATTAATTATTAGAGAAATACAAATTAAAGCTTCTCTGAGGTACCACCTCACACCTCTCAGATTGGCCAGTATGACCAGGAAGGATAATGGTCATTGTTGGAAGGGATGTGGGAAATCTGGGACACTATTACACTGCTGGTGGAGCTGTGAACTCATCCAACCCTTCTGGAGAGCTATTTGGAACTATGCCCAAAGGGCAACAAAAATGTGCATACCCTTTGACCCAGCAATACCACTACTGGGTCTATACCCTGAAGAGATGATGAAAAAGGGTAAAAACATTACTTGTACAAAAATATTCATAGCAGCCCTGTTTGTGGTGGCAAAGAATTGGAAATCCAGTAAATGTCCTTCAATTGGGGAATGGCTTAGCAAACTGTGGTATATGTATATGTATGTCATGGAACACTATTGCTCTATTAGAAACCAGGGGGGACAGGATTTCAGGGAAACCTGGAGGGATTTGCATGAACTGATGCTGAGTGAGGTGAGCAGAACCAGAAAAACACTGTACACCCTAACAGCAACATGGGAGTGATGTTCAACCTTGAAGGACTTGCTCATTCCATCAGTGCAACAATTGGGAACAAGTTTGGGCTGTCTGCAAAGGAGAGTACCATCTGCATCCAGATAAGTAGCCGTGGAGTTTGAACAAAGTACAAGGACTATTCCCTTTAATTTGGAAAAAAAAAAAAACAGATATCTTATTGTCTGATCTGGTTACCTCTGAGAATTCTGTTCTCTTTAAGGATATGATTTCTCTCTCATCACACCCAATTTGGAGCAAGGTACAACATGGAAACAAAGTAAAGACTGAAGGAGTGCTATCTGTGGGGTGGGGGTGGGGGAGGGAAGCAAGATTGGGAGAAAATTGTAAAACTCAAATAATATCTTTAATAAAAAAATTTTAAAAGCATAAAAAAAAGAAATTCACTTGATTCCACAACAGCGCTGCTGTGAATATTTTTGTACAAGTGATGTGTTCACCCTTTTTCATGATCTCTTCAGGGTATAGACCCAGTAGTGGTATTGCTGGATCAAAGGGGGTATGTACATTTTTATTGCCTTTTGAGCATAATTCCAGATTGCTCTCCAGAAAGGATGGATGTGTATTAATGTCCCAGATTTCCCACATTCCTTTCAACATTGAACACTGTCCTTTCTGGTCATATTGGCCAGTCTGAAAGATGTAAGGTGGTACCTTAGAGCTGCTTTAATTTGCATTTCTCTAATCAGTAATGATTTAGAGCAATTTTTCATATGACTATGGATTGCTTTGATTTCTTCATCTGTAAATTGCTTTTGCATATACTTTGATCATTTGTAAATTGGGAAATGGGTTTTTTTTAATATATAAATTTGACTCACTTCTCTCTCTCTCTCCATATATATATATATATATATATATCTTAAGGTTTTTGCAAGGCAAATGGGGTTAAGTGGCTTGCTCAAGGCCACACAACTAGGTAATTATTAAGTGTCTGAGGCCGGATTTGAACTCAGGTACTCCTGACTCCAGGGCCAGTGCTCTATCCACCGAGCCACCTAGCCACCCCTGTTCTCTATATCTTTTAGAAGTGAGACCTTTGTCAGAAATACTAGTTGTAAAAATTGTTTCCCAATTTACTACATTTCTTTTGATCTTTGTTACAGTGGGGTTTTTTGTGCAAAAGCTTTTTAATTTAATGTAATCAAAATCATCTAAAAAGTTTTTAATGATGTTCTCCATCTCTTCCTTGGTCCTAAACTCCTTCCCTTTCCATAGATCTGACAAACAAACTATTTCTTAATCTCTGAGTTTGCTTATAATATTGTCTTTTATGTCTAAATCTGGTATCCATTTTGATCTTATCTTGGTATAGGGTGTGAGGTGTTGGTCTAATCCAAGTTTCTGCCATACTAACTTCCAATTTTCCCAACAGTTTTTATCGATGAGAGAGTTCTTATCCCAGAAGTTGAACTCTTTGGGCTTATCAAATAGCTGATTACTATAATTGTTTCCTGCTGTCACTTTTGCACCTAATCTATTCCACTCTATTCTTTTTTTTTGGTTTTTGCAAGGCCATGGGGTTAAGTGACTTGCCCAAGGTCACATAGCACCACTCTATTTCTTAACCAATACCAGACAGTTTTGATGACTGATGCTTTATAGTATAATTTTAGATCTGGTAAGGCTAAGCCATAATGAGTTTTCTAATAGCCAAAAATGATTCATACATGTAGTAGGAATCAAGAAATTTCTCTGATTAACTTGATAAACTTTTTGTTGTTGTTGTTAGGTTTTTGCAAGGCAAATGGGGTTAAGTGGCTTGCCCAAGGTCACAGAGCTAGGTAATTATTAAGTGTCTGAGACCGGATTTGAACTCAGGTACTCCTGACTCCAGGGCTGGTGCTTTATCCACTGCACCACCTAGCTGCCCCTAACTTGATAAACTTTTAAGAGTTTTTAAGTTGGGCTTTATTCAGACCAATATGGTGATTCAAGTCTTGAATACAACAAAATGAGACACAAAGAATTCTTACTAGTTAACAGAAGAAGATTTACTTGGCCATAGCATGAAAGGATATTACAGTAGTTATTGTTTATGTATCTTGAATATCTAACTTCAATACCAAATATCAGAGACACTTGATACAATTTTTTCCCCTATCTACTTCCCTTCTTATTCTGGGTCCATTGATTATGTCTGTGCAGAAGCTTTACAATTTCAAGTAATCAGATATTTTTTTATCTTCCAAAATTGCCTCTATTTCCTGATTGTTTAAGAATCTATCTTTTACCCAAGTTGTAGATCTATTTCCCTTTTAATTTTTTATATGTTGTTGTTGTTTGTCTTTTGTTTTGGAAGAAAGCCAATGATGTCTTTGTATTTAAGTAAGGCAGAATTGCTCAACATTGTCATCCTCATTCTCTCTTTTTAAAAAATTTTATTTATTTAAGGCAAAAGGGTTAAGTGACTCACCCAAGATCACACAACTAGGCAATTATTAAGTGTCTGGGGTTGAATTTGAACTCAGGTCCTCCTAACTCCAGGGCTGGTGCTCTAACCACTGTGCCACCTAGCTGCCTCCATCCTCGTTCTTTCTTCCAGTGATATCAGAGTCCAGGTCTAGACAAAAGGCAGGAAGACTGGCAATGACCTGGGATGCAGTGGATGACCTTGGCATCTTTGATGTCTGACCAAATTCTAAACTATTTATATTACCTTCAGCCACTTTGGGGGAGGGGGGTATGAGGAAAAGTCTTCACATGCTTGGAGTAGATTTCCTCCTAATTTACCCATGGACTTCAGGTGTGTTGTTTACCATCAATCTGGTTTAGCCAGTTACTGAGATGGTTTTTATGGGTATTGCCACTGTGCATACCAACAACTTCTTGGAGCTACAAGCGAGAGTTTAGTGATTGGCTGGACACCAAAGGTGGATGAACAGCCCTGAAAAGGGCTTGGCAAGCCATCACATCAGAGATATTAGTCATCCCTTAACAGCCCATATGCTCCAACTAAAATATATATATATATATATTATATATATATGTATATATATTCTTTAATCTATGGAATATAGTATAAGATACTGGTTAAACTTAATTTATACCAGGCTGTGTTCCGTTTTTTTCCAGTAGTTTTTGTCAGGTAAGAAGTTTTCTAGGTAATTTATATTTTCCACTTTGTCAAGTACTGGGTAAACTATTGTTTCTGAATCTCTCTTATCTTGTCTGTTCTTTCTATATTTTTTAAATTAAGGCCAAATATTTTGATGACTATTCCTTTATAATATAGTTTAAGGTTTGGAAGTGCTAATTAGTCCTTCATCTCTAATATCTTTTGTTTTTCAAAATTAATTTTGTTATTTCACCAAGTTCTATAAAGTAGGCCTTTGGTAATTTGAGTAGTATAGCATTAGAAGCCTAAATTAATTTTGGCATCATAGTCATTTTTATCATTCTGTTATAGCCTAGCCAGGGGCACTGGTTAGGTCCTCCAGATATTTAAGTTGTTCTTATTTCTTTAAGGAGCACTTTATAATTAAATCTATTCAAGTTTTTCATATGTTTTGGTTATTTGATCCCCAAGTATTTGATGCATTTTATAGGTATCTGGAATGGGATTTTCCTTTCTATTTTTTTGTTATCATTAAATAAAAATTCTGTTGTTTTTTTGAGGATTTTGTAGTCTGCAACTTTGCTGAAGCTATTATTTCAAAGCTTCCCGTATCTGATAGTTGATTTAGTTCAAAGCTGCCCTGTATCTGATAGTTGAATTAACTAAAGTGGTTGAATGGGAACTGAGGATTCCTTTTATATCTATGAAATACTACTCCAGTTAATTATGAGACAAAGAGTAGTTGACTTGGGACCTAACCCCGAGACCTGGAGTACATAGTTTGGGGGTGGGGAGGGATATTTTTGAGTCATAGTATACATACACAAATAACTATAGTACACAGGAAAGTGTAATAAGGACAAAAGAAAGAACCAAAGTGCTATGAAAAGTTTAACAAGAGACCGATAAGTTTTAGTTATGGGGTAGTAGTAAAGGTTTTTCAGGAAAAATTTTTCTGAAGTATTTGTCATCTAAATTAGGCTTTGAAGGAGGAGCTTTCATACAGGTAGGGGAATGAGAGATCTTTCAAGGAATGGGGAATGGATTAAGCAAAGGCAGGGATGAAAAAAAACAACAGGATAAAAAACCAGGAAGGAATAACAGTCCAATTTTATTAAAAGGAAGAACATATGAAAAGCATCAATACTAGTCAAGAATGCAGAGTTTGAAGTAAGATTGAATATCAGGCTCAAGAATTTATACTTTAAGAGGAGGCAAAGGTAAAGCACTAAAAGTTTTTAAGTGAATATAGCAGGTACTTACCATTTGTTGAACTGACATGGAATCAAATGACTTGGATTCAAAACAATTTTGGGCAAGTCCCAACAATTCTCTAGGCCTGTTTCTTGTGAACCCTAAAACTGTAATCCTTAAAACTATGAGGCTAAAATAAAACGACAGAAAATATAGATTAGTCATGAAGTTGTATTATCTAGGATTTATTATTTACCTGAGAGCTTGAGGAGCAAGCAAGAGGAGAGGGACAGAATATATGTAACAAGATTAGACAAAACTTTAAATTTCCTTGGAGATCATTCTATTATTTATAACCTAAAGAATCATTCTTCTAAAATGCTATCTTGCCAAAGGAAGACAACATTCTTTCATGAGTACCAGGAGGGCAGGACAAGTCTTTCTTTCTGGGTCCAAAGAAGGAGACATTCTATTCTTCACAATAGATAAGAAAAATCAACTTTTGACCAGGAATATAGTTGTGAAAAACTTATTATAATAATAATTATTATTATTATTGCTATAACATTTTGAAATTTCCCCCATTTTCATCAAAGATGATATCAGCTATAGATCAACTAAAGAAAAAAATGAGGGGCATATTGGAGGGAGAGATAGCACCTCTAGGAGACCTAGAGTAACTATAGCAACAAACATAAGGTCTGTCTATAAGGAGGAACATAAGGATGGATAACACATTTACAGAGTAAAGGGCAAATTACAAGATCAAAAAGGGGTAGTCCCCTTTGATTAAACAATCCCTACCAAAAAAAAAAGAAAATGAAAAGGGAGAAAGTAAATAACAATATAAACTTCTGGCCCATTACTTCTTTATTCTGAAGACATCTTGAAGCAAGACACGGGGAAATGGCCATGTTGGACTTGGAGATCCTGCCCTTTGGGACAGGAAATACTACTGCATAGAATGCCACCCAAGAGTACTGTCTGAGCCACTCCTTGGGGCTGCCCCTGTGGAATATGTATTGGAGAATACCTGGAGCCAGGTGCTAAACCATTCTCCAAGTTCCACTCTTTTCCACCTCACTCTGGAAATGTTTTTAAACAAGGTCTTTGAGAGTGGAGCTTTCTTTTTTTTTTCTCTCTTTTCTTCTTGACAGGATGCCCACTTTCTCTAAGTTAGATCCATGTACTCCCAGCCTATGCAACTGGAGCTATATGACCTCAACTCCATGTGGCAGGATTTATGATGATCTAAGCTTTTCTTTTCTCCTCTTCTAGGCTCCCTGCCATTTCTTTCTCTTTTCCTCTAAGTTCTTTCCTTTGTGGTTTCCAGGCTTGTAACTAAATTCTTTCCTAGGTCTATGTTGTTTCTGTGAACTTTGCAGGCTTGTAAAATAAAAATCCTGAGCTTTACAACTTCAAGACTAATCATAAGTTTTTCACTTCTAAGAACTCTCTTTATGGTGGTATCACTCATTTCCCTGTCATCAGTCTGATGTCTGGTATCTCTAGGAGTCCATCAATGAACAGGCTTTTCTAAGTACATTCAGGTTACTTGTAGATATTTTCCTTTCTCATAAAACTAATATCTAAATACAAAATTTATCAGGTCAAAACCTATGATTTGGAACTTCTTTTATTTTCCAATTGTCACAGAGACCTTAGTTACAAATAAAAAATTTTGTACTGATAACCTGACATAATTATAGGAATTTACCACAAGACCAAGGACATAAAGGAAAACTTTCTTGTTTCTTTAGATGTCAATTTCTAGGCAAGGTTATGTGGATGACCAAATGCCTTGAGCCAGATTTTAAATTTGCAGGTGAGACATTTACAAATATCATATTTGACAAACTGATTTAGTCCAATCTCAGAATTTGTTGAAAAATTGCTTTCCCAACTTCTCTCAAGGAGCCTGTCACACACAAATATCCATGAACTCCATTGGGTTGCCAGTCTCATACTCATTGGTCTGACAGACTCAGATAGAAGGCCAATTTTCAGTCTCTAATGAGATCTTTAATAGCAATTTCCTATATTCAGACAGAGATTTAGTTATAAACTTTATGGTCTAAAGGATCAGAATATGCCACTTGGTCATTATGATCTTACAATGGCAACAAAGATGTATGATCACAGAAAAACCTCACAACTCATCTATTGTTGCACATAAGGTCTATGTTTAAAAATGAACTATAAACTTGGCATTTAGAAGATAATCATGATTACCTCTAGAAGAAGGCTTTATAAAAATTTTTACAGTGGAATATATTCAATTGATAATCACATTTAAAAACAGATGTGTGTGTGTGTGTGTGTGTATGTGTGTTTGTATGATTGTTTTTAGAATCCTTTTTTTAACCAATTAGAAGATCTTAGGTAATTTAAAAAATTTCAACAGGTGTTGCTAATTTAAAATGTAACAAAACAGTCATAAGAACAAATCAGATTTCAAAGTAGAGTAATACATGAATTATTATATTTCACTAATCATAATGTTTCCATAAGAATAAGAAATCTTATTTTTTAGAATAGACAAAACAGCATGGTTTTTTAACCTTATAAATATGACTTTACATATTTTTTATTTTATAAGTTCTTCTACCCAAATATATTATTTCAAAAAGACAATGAAATTCTTCAGGAATTTGAATTTATATAGTTGTGATAAATTCAACACATTAACATAGTTCTTGCCTATGCCATGGAAATGGCAACAAATTCAAAAAACAGTAAAATCCTTTTACATAAAATAATCCTTAATTTGCAACCTTTAAAATATCATGTCAAACCCAAGTACCTCTCTATTATTTTGAATCCTATTTTTTAAAAACAATCTTTGTTTTATAAAAGTCTGAGTTTGTAGAAAGGAGGAAAAGGACAGCCTTCAAGTGAATGAGAAAAGAGAAAACTGTGCAGAATGACTTAAAAATGAAAGATTGTTTTTACTCCAGTTTGGACCAGGAAAAAAAAGGAACTTTCCCTCCTCAAAATCACAATTTCTGGTTTAACAATCCATAGCACCAAATTGTGGTTTTGAGAGAGAAATTCTAATTTTCTCACCATTTTACAGCTATAAAAAAAAATTATAGAAGTGAAATGTCAGGTGGCTAGAAATCACCTCCCTGGCAGGGGAGTATTAGTTAATAGCAGAGATAATAGTTTTAAGCAGAGAAACAAATAAACACAGGTACCTGAAGAGACATACATACAAATAAAATAGAGGGTTATCCAAACAAAGTCTCACATATTGGGGTGCCAAAGGCACAACTCCTAAAACTATTACAAACAAGATGGGACACCTGAGTCAAGTCTCTCATATACTGTCATGTACTGGAAAATCAAGAAGGGGTCCCTGGGGCCTAAGCCAGAGGAAATTTTCATCAAAAACAAGAATTTCATAACCAGGATGGGGGCCTAAGAGGCCTAAATCAGAAGAAATTCTCAGAGCTAAGAATTTCAATAACCAGAGGTAAAATCCAGAGAATATTTCAACTTCAAACAAAACAAAGGTTCAAAAAAGAGCAGTTGAATTGCAAAAGTAGGAGACTAACCTTATTTCAAGACCCGGTTTGGCTAGGCTCAAAATCAAGTTCTAGTTTTTGGGGTTTTTTTAGCCATCTCATATTCATCTTTGTTAAAAGATAATTTATCCTATTTCCAGGTGAAAATTGTCCAATCTCATATCTGTCAACTAAAATACTGGTTTGGAATAGAAAAGAGGTTTGAAAAGTTACAGACCTCTTTCCTTACAAGAAGTATGTCTGGTGGAGATTGAGATTTTGTCCCTCCTCAAAATTCCTGCCCATATTTGAGTCTCATGGTACAAAAACTGTGAACTCTAAAACTGTGAACCTTAAAAATATAGGGCTAAAATAAAATTACAGAAAATGTGTCTGGAGCAGTCTGGAACTGCATCCAAAGGGCAACAAAAATGTGCATACCCTTTGATCCAGCAATACAACTACTGGGTCTATACCCTGAAGAGATGATGAAAAAGGGTAAAAACATCACTTGTACTGAAGTACAATATCAATGTTTGTGAAATTCCTTTATAGAAAGGTGTCTCTGACATCCTTCTGGGCCCTGAGAAATTCCTTAGAAATATAACTTTGGCTAGGCACCTTTTGAGTCTGAAAATAATCTGACAGAGCCCAAATGCTTGACTCTGGGGGTCAAGGATATATATATAAATTTGGCTAAGATTTACAAAGCACCCTTGTTAGCCTAATTATCTTGGTGTATCTGTTAAATTCCAGGACTGCCTCCCCTTCCCCAGATGCAGCTGGAACCATAAGATAGTAAATTTCATTCCTTCAAGCTTGTGGGAAGCCCATGAATATGTGACTCCCTCTGTCTCTGGAAATATGTTCAGACATAACACAAAGACCTTGACCCTTTTCCTACTCTGTCTAGCCCCCATCTATACTGAGTCATATGTTTACATATATTTGTATTAGTATGACAAGACAATATATCTAACTGCTGTCTTTGCTTCTGTATCCTGCTTGCTCTCAGTACCCTCCCCTCAAAACACTATAAAAACCCTATCCCCTGAACACTCAGGTACTGATTTGGGTCCTCTTAATCCCCAGACAGTCCCAGAAATTAAAGATCTCCAAACTTATCAAATTCTGGTCTCCGTCTCGCTCTTTGGGTTCAACAGTACAAAAATATTCATAGCAGCCCTGTTTGTGGTGGCAAAGAATTGGAAATCAAGTAAATATGTCCTTCAACTGGGAAATGGCTTAGCAAACTGTAGTATATGTAAGTCCTGGAACACTATTGTTCTATTAGAAACCAGGAGGGATGGGAATTCAGGGAAGCCTGGAAGGATTTGCATGAACTGATGCTGAGTGAGATGAGCAGAACCAGAAAAACACTGTACATCCTAACAGCAACATGGGGGTGATGATCAACCTTGATGGCCTTGCTCATTCCATCAGTGCAACAATCAGGGACAATTTGGGGCTCTCTGCAATGGAGAATACCATCTATATCCAGAAAAAGAACTGTGGAGTTTGAGCAAAAACCAAGGACTAGTACCTTTAATAACATATCTTATTGTCTGATCTTGCTATCTCTTATACTTTGTTTCTTCCTTGAAGATATGATTTCTCTCTCATCACATTCAATTTGGATCAATGTATACCATGGAAACAATGTAAAGACTGGAAAATTGCCTGCTGTGGGGGGTGGGGGAGGGAAGTAATATTAGGGGAAAATTGTAAAACTCAAAATAAATAAAATCTTTAAAAAAGAAAAGAAAGAAAATATGTCTCTGGGATTTACCATTAACCTATAGGTGGAGGTCATTCTGGTAAATTAAGCTGTGGGACAGAAGATCCATAACAAAAATAGACAAAACCTTAAACTTCCCTGGAGATCATTCTATTAATTTGATATCAAACAGAAACATCCTTTAACAATGCTATCTTGTCTGATTGTCACATTCTTTCATGAGGAAGGCAGGTCAAGTACTCCTTTCAAAGTCCAAAGGAGGACACATTCCATTTCTTACAATAGCTAAGAAAAATCAACTTTTGCCTAGGAATATAGTTGAGAAAAACTTATAGTAATTATTATTATTATTATAGTTATTACACTTTGACATTCTTCATATGTAAAATGAAGGAGTTGGACTAGATGACTTTTCTTTTTTAAGTTTTCGCAAGGCAAATGGGGTTAAGTGGCTTGCCCCAGGCCACACAGCTAGGTAATTATTAAGTGTCTGAGACCAGATTTGAACCCAGGTACTCCAGACTCCAGGGCCGGTGCTTTATCTACTGCGCCACCTAGCCACCCTTAAGATCCTTTTCAATCTAAATCTATGATCATTTATGTTGCAGAAAGGAAACAGAAAAGAATAGTTAGGAAATTATTACAATAGTTAAAGAAGAAGGATGAGGATCTAAACTAGTGTACTTACAGTGAGAATGAAAAGAGTGGATTACAAAGCATTCATCTAGTGTGGAGTTAGAACATGGCACTTCTATGTCTCATACCTTGTGGTATTATTTATTAATTTGCATCATCTTATAAACAAACCCATTTAGGAAATAAACTATACTTTGATATTCTGGAGTGTGGAGAACATAAAGAAAAGGGAGGAGAGAGGGAATTGCGTTTTAGGAGGGAATGCAGTTAAAGTGGCAAAGGTGAATAAAGGGTGGGTAATACATTAGAAAGCATTTAGTCAAGAGTAGAGAAGCATACATTAAGTTCCAAACATGCCAACAATGCCAGGCTCTGAGGGTACAAAGACAAAAGTGAATTCCCTTGAAGGAACTTATATTTTAAGTATGTGTGAACCAACAGCTACAACTGATTATAATAATGCTTATAAATAGAATATATTCATATTTCCTTCTACTTTTTATTCTTTTGACTTTCATTTTTTCTTGATGTCTCATGGAATAATATGCTTACATTTACCCAATTCTCATTTTTAAGGACTCATTTTCTATTTGGTCAATTCTGGGTTTTGTTGTGTTTTTGGTTTTTTGCTTTCTTGGCCGAGTTTTACTTAATTTTTTTTTTTTGATTTTTAAAAAAAAATTTGGGATGGTATTTTATTTTTTCTAAATACCTGTAAAACTAATTTTCAATATTCATCCTTTGTAAACTTCCACATTTTTCTGTCTCTCTTCCTCCCCCCCCCCATGATAGCAAATAATCTGATATAGGTTATACATGTACAATCATGTTGAACACATTTCCATATTAGTTGTGAAAGAAATGAAAAAAAAAACTGTAAGAAAGAAAAAATGGTTTTTTAAAAGGTGAAAATAGTATGTTTTGATCTGCATTCAGACTCCACAGTGCTTTCTGGATGTGGATAGCAATTTCTATCACAAGTCTTTTAGAATTGTTCTTGATCACTGAACTGCTGAGAGGAGCTGAGTCCATCATAGTTGATTATCACACAGTGTTACTGCTAACGTGTACACTGTTTTCCTGATTCTGCTCATTTCACTCATCAGTTTATGCAAGTCTTCCAGGTTGAAGTCTGGCAGCTGGTGATTTCTTTTTTTCTTTTTCTTCCTCTGTAATCTTCTTAAAAAATATTATTGGGGCGGCTAGGTGGCGCAGTGGATAAAGCACCAGCCCTGGAGTCAGGAGTACCTGGGCTCAAATCTGGTCTCAGACACTTAATAATTACCTAGCTGTGTGGCCTTGGGCAAGCCACTTAACTCCATTTGCCTTGCAAAAAACCCCCTAAAAACAATATTATTATTATTATATAAATATTTGTTTTTCAATTATATACAATAGTAGTTTCTACCTATCTTTTTTTTGGTAAGGTTTTGAATTTTACACTTCCCGCCCCCCCACCTTCCCTTCCCTTCCCCCTCTCCCCACAGAAGGCAATCTGATAATCTTTACATTGTTTTCCCTGTTATGCATAGAAATTAAATGTTTTGAAAGAAAAAAATACATCCTTGAGGAAAAGATAAAATATTAGGGATAGCAAAATTTTGTGGTACATAAGCCAACTATTTTTTTTTTAAAAAATTGACAGTAATGATGTTTGGTCGTTAAATTTTGCAGTTCTTTCTTTGGATACAGATGGTATTCTCTATTGCTGATACTCTAAAATTGTCCCTGATGTTGACACTGATGGAATGAGCAAGTCCATTAAGATTGATCATTACCCCCATGTTGCTGTTAGGGTGTACAATGTTCTTCTGGTTCTGCTCATCTCACTCAGCATCAGTTCATGCAAATCTTTCCAGACTTTTTTGAAATTCCATCTTTCCTGGTTTCCAATAGAACAACAGTGTTCCATCACATACATACACCACAATTTATTTAGCCATTCCCCAATTAATGGACATTCGCTCGATTTCTAATTCTTTGCCACCAGAAACAGAACTGCTATGAATATTTTTTAAATAATTTTTTATTTATTTAAGGCAATGGGATTAAGTGGCTTGCCCAAGGTCACACTGCTAGGCAATTATTTAGTGTCTGAGGCTGCATTTGAAATCAGGTACTCCTGACTCCAGGGCCAGTGCTCTCTATCCACTACACCACCTTGCTGCCCCAATTAGCATTTTTTTGAGGCTTTTGTTTGTAGTTATTTTCACATTAGTATCTTCTGAGTTTATGTCTGTCTTCTCTGTCACCAAAGTAGCCTTTTATGATCATTTTTTTTTCTGTTTGCTCAGTTTTCCAGTCCATTTCTTGGCTTTGAACTTTATGTTAAAGTGGGGCTCTGATTTGGGGGAGGGGAGGCATTGTCTCATGAATCAGGATTTTTCAAGCTAGTTTGGGGGTCTGAAAGTTTTAATGCTTCTTAGATGGTGTTATCCTGATAGACACATGATCACTGTTTTCCTGGTCTGAACTCTGGTCTTTACCCAGGAAGGGTGCAATGTCTCCTACAGTAACAAGCACTGCACTCTCTTTGCCTTGGAATTGCAGTCAGGTTCCAAGGTCCTTTTGACCAACTTCTGGTGCTCCTCACCACCTTGAGCTATGATCCAGAACTGCATATGGGCAAGAGTTGTCGGGCAGTGGCAGCAAAGAATTCCCTGTAATTTCTTTTTGACCAAGTGCCTGATCCCCTTCTCATTGATGCTGTGAGTGTTGTAGCTGCAGCTGCAGGTGTAGGGGCTCTGGAAAGGCTTCCACCTCATATGAAAAACTTCTTTTGCTGATCTCAATTTCCTTA